>NC_137329.1:123221726-124421726 GCF_965287045.1 Carcharhinus amblyrhynchos
GGGAGAGTGTGTGGGAGAGATATATAGAGAGAGAGGGAGGGAGACAGGGAGAGAGGGAGAATGTGTGGGAGAGATAAAGAGGGAGAGAGAGGGAGAGGGACAGAGGGAGAGTGTGTGGGAGAGATAGAGAGGGAGAGAGAGGGAGGGAGACAGGGAGAGAGGGAGAGTGTGTGGGAGAGATATAGAGAGAGAGAGAGGGAGGGAGACAGGGAGAGAGGGAGAATGTGTGGGAGAGATAGAGAGGGAGAGAGAGGGAGAGGGACAGAGGGAGAGTGTGTGGGAGATATACAGAGAGGGAGAGGGAGAGTTGGAAAGTGTGTGGGAGGTATAGAGAGGGAGAGTGGGAGAGTGTGTGGGAGATATAGAGAGGGAGAGGGAGAGTGGGAGAGTGTGTGGGAGATATAGAGAGGGAGAGGGAGAGTGGGAGAGTGTGTGGAGATATAGAGAGGGAGAGGGAGAGAGGGAGAATGTGTGTGAGAGAGGGAGAGTGTGTGGGAGATATAGAGAGGGAGAGAGGGAGAGTGTGTGGGAGAGAGGGAGAGTGTGTGGGAGATATAGAGAGGGAGAGAGAGGGAGAGTGTGGGGAGATATAGAGAGGGAGAGAGAGGGAGAGTGTGTGGGAGAGAGGGAGAGTGTGTGGGAGATATAGAGAGGGAGAGAGAGGGAGTGTGTGGGAGAGGGGAGAGTGTGTGGGAGATATAGAGAGAGGGAGAGGGAGAGTGGGGAGAGTGTGGGAGATATAGAGAGGGAGAGGGAGAGAGGGAGAGGGAGAGGGGAGAGTGTGTGGGAGAGAGAGAGGGGAGAGGGAGAGAGGAGAATGTGGTGAGAGAGATGAGAGTGTGGGAGCTATAGAGAGGGAGAGAGAGGGAGAGTGTGTGGGAGATATAGAGAGGGAGAGAGAGGGAGAGTGTGTGGGGAGAGGGAGAGTGTGTGGGAGATATAGAGAGGGAGAGAGAGGTAGAGTGTGTGGGAGAGAGGGAGAGTGTGTGGGAGATATAGAGAGGGAGAGAGAGGGAGAGTGTGTGGAGAGAGGGAGAGAGAGGGAGAGTGTGTGGGAGAGAGGGAGAGTGTGTGGGAGATATAGGGAGGGAGTGGGAGAGTGTGTGGGAGATATACAGGGAGGGAGAGAGGGAGAGGGAGAGTGGGAGAGTGTGTGGGAGAGAGGGAGAGTGTGAGAGAAATGGGAGAGAGGAGGGAGAGGGAGGAAGGAAGAGTGTGAGGGAGAGAGGGAGAGTGCGAGGGAGAGAGGGAGAGTGTGAGGGAGAAAGGAAGAGTGTGTGGGAGGGGGGAGAATGTGTAAGAAGAGGGAGAGAGAGGGATCATGTGTGGGATAGAAGAAGAGTGTGAGTGAAAGGAGGAGAGAGGAGGGAGAGGGAGGAAGGGAGAGTGTGAGGGAGAGAGGGAGAGTGTGAGGGAGAAAGGAAGAGTGTGCGGGAGAGAGGGAGAATGTGTAAGAAGAGGGAGAGAGAGGGATCATGTGTGGGATAGAGGGAGAGTGTGAGCGAAAGGGGGAGAGAGGAGGGAGAGGGAGGAAGGGAGAGTGTGAGGGAGAGAGGGAGAGTGCGAGGGAGAGAAGGAGAGTGTGAGAGAGAGGGGGAGAGGGAGAGAGGGTGAAGAAGGAAGGAAGGGGGTTAAGGAGAGAGGGAGAGGAAGGACAGGAGGGAGAGAGAGGAGGAGAGTGTGTGGAGGAAAGAAGGGAGAGAGAGGAGAGAGAAGGGAGGGGAGAGGGAGTGAGAGGAGAGGGGATGGGGAGTGGATGGAGAGACGAGAAGGGGATATTGAGAGAGGGAGATTGGAGAGGGCAAAGAGGGAGAAGGGAAAAGAGTGGTGGGGGGAGAGGGACGGGGAAAGGGAGAGAAATGGAGAGATGGATGGAGACAGAGACAGATAGAGGAGAGAGGGATAGGATAGTGTTGGGGGGATGGAAAGAAGAGTCAAAACAGAGGGAGATGAAGGGAGAGCGCGATAGAAATAGGTGAGGAGGAAAGGGCAGAGGAGAAATAAGAATGAGACAGGAGAGGGGGAGAGAGAAAGGAGAGTAAAAAGAAATAATTTTACAAACAGAAACGGGGGAGAGGGTGGGAAGAGAGAGAGAGCAGGTTGTGTGGGAATAGCACACTTGTTGCTGAATGGATGGAGTGAGGGAGCTGTGACTCCGGGAATCTGGCACTGTGTTTAACAGGAAACCGACTCTGGATCCTTAAATGTCAATGCTAAATAAACAGAACCCTCAGGGCAGAGGAGCGCTGTAAAAGATGGGAATGTTACTCTGGGTTTGTGACTGAGGATGATTTAATAATTGAACTACGTTCACAGAAACATTTAAACTCCGGGTAATGTCCTTATTGGATCTCTGGCTTACACAGATACCAAGTACAGCTGGTGGCACAGTGGCCGTTCCTCTAGAGTTTTTACTGAATTCCTTCTGATTCTGCCGGATCACTAACACATTTGTTTGTTGTCAAAAAACTTCCTGAAATGGACCTATCCTGGAATTCCAAATTCCCCCACACTCATCCCAAACCCCTCCAGCTCCCCCCGCACCCCCCCCGAGTTCTCTGCCTCACACCCATTCACAAGGGGGAGAGAGAGAATTTCATTAATTCATTTAATTACCAGTGCTGACCCTGACCTGCACCTCTCTAACTTACCTTCTCTCACTCAGTCGCTCAGGTTTAATCCTCACTCGCTCTCTCTGAAACATATCTCCCCTCTTTCATTTATTCCCTTTGAATCTCTCTCTCTCATCACTTTCTGTCTCTCGGAAGTCTATCAGACGCCTCAGACATTCCTCAGGACATTATTGCTAAAACACCCCAAGCCACCTTAAGAAACCCATCTACTGGGAGATGTGGCTGGGATAGTCAAGGAAGTATTATTAATCACCAGTCCTGGATTTTTGTTTGACATTTGAATTTTGTTGTGAAAGATAAGTATAGGTCACAAATACTCAGCAATCAAACACAGACAGAGTTGTGGATTGTGAACTCATTCATTCAGTAAATTGATCTGGAGTTGTATGTCATTATCAGCTCAATTCATTTTTCTGATGCATCTGATTATCTCAGTGCCTGCAGAATGTGTACATACCAATTCTGTCAGCCCTTCCGCTGTAACAGTGCAGCGATAACCCTACAGGTGACAGCGCAATTCATTCGCACGGGATGGCATTTTACAGCCTCGCTCGGCGAGACTGGAAATTTCCGCCCCAGGTCAAGGGAGATTTCCGTCGTCAGATCCTCGCCCGCTCCGATTCCGAGGCGGGCGAGGCGGTGAAGTTCCGCCTCTGGAAATGCGTAGGTTTATTTGAAAAAAAAAGTCGGGCTTTGCAAAGAAGGGGGTTGCATTTATATAGCGCCTCACAAACAGCCACATTGGGCCGAATGACAATCTCCTTATCCTTCTGGCGTCCCAAAGCTTTTCGCCGCCCTGATTGTGAAGTGTTTATTTTATGTTGAAAATCTGGCAGCCACTTTGTCCCACACACAGCAGCGCGATAACAGCCGGCTAGTTTCACTGATAAAAACAAAATCCTGCGGTTGCTGGAATCTGAAACGGAAACAGAAAGTGCTGGAAAATCTTGGCGGGTCTGACAGCATCTGTGGGGAGAGAGAATAGAGCCAGCGTTTCATCAGAGGGAAGGGCCAACCAGACTCTAAACATCAGTTCTATTTCCATCACAGCCGTCAGACTTACTGAGATTTTCCAGCATTTTCTTTTGTTAGATTAAATGATGTTATCTGCCAGGAAGTTCCAGGGATAACTCCTGGATCTTCTCCATATAGCGACACAGGATCTTTTACACTCAACTGTGGGACAGCTGGGTTATTGGTTTAGCCTCTCAGCCAAAGGTGGTACCTCTGACACTGCAGCAGTTCCTCAGTATTTCAGTGCAGTTTCAGCCTAGGTTAAGAATAAAGAACAAAGAAAATTACAGCACAGGAACAGGCCCTTCGGCCCTCCAAGCCTGCGCTGACCATGCTGCCCGACTGAACTGAAACCCCCTACCCTTCCGGGGACCATATCCCTCTATTCCCATCCTATTCATGTATTTGTCCAGAGACGCTCCTTAAAAATCACTATCGTATGTGCTTCCATATCTCCCTCAGTAACGAACTCCAGGCATCCACCACCCTCTGTGTAAAAAAAAACTTGCCTCGTACATCTCCTTTAAACCTTAAATCTATTTCCCTGAGTAATTGACTCTTCCACCCTGGGAAAAAGCTTCTGACTATCCACTCTGTCCATTCCTCTCATAATCTTGTAGAATTCTATCAGGTCATCCCTCAACCTCTGTCGCTCCAGTGAGAACAAACCAAGTTTCTCCAATCTCTCCTCATAGCTAATGCCCTCCATACCAGGCAACATCCTGGTAAATCTTTTCCGTACCCCCTTCAAAGCCTCCACATCCTTCTGATAGTGTGGCGACCAGAATTGAATGCTATATGGCAGTTAAACTCACAGCTTTCTTATTCAGGAAGGGTCACCAGCCGTGAGTGAGACTATTTTCTGCTGTGTGCCTTTGCTGGATAAATACTTCACCAACATGATATTTTAGAACATTTCTTCCACAGTTTAAAATTGAGGTAAATTCAGAAGTTATTTTATTCAGAATTAATCTGATGGTTTACTGTGTTAAAACTGAACTGGGCTAGCCATATAAATAATGTGGCTACAAGAACAGATCAGAGGCTGGGAATCCTGTGGTGAGTAACTCACCTCCTGACTCCCCAAAGCCTGTCCTCCATCTACAAGGCATAAGTCAGGAGTGTGATGGAATATTCTCCACTTGCCTGAATATGTGCAGCTCCAACGACGCTCAAGAAGCTCGACACCATCCAGGACAAAGTAGCCCACTTGTTTGTCACCCCATTCACCACCTTAAACATTCACTCCCTCTACCACTGACGCACTGCAACAGCCGTGTGTACCATCTACAACAACTTACCAAGGCTCCTTCAACAACACCTTCCAAATCTCTACCCTCTACCATCTAAGGGCACCAGGCACGTAGGAACACCACTACCTGCACATTACCCCCCCAAGCACCACACCATCCTGACTTGGAAATATATCAGCAATTCCTTCACTGTCGCTGGATCAAAATCCTGGGAAACTGAGCCTCGGCTCCTCCCTCTGCGACTGGACCCTGAACTTCCTAACACACAGACCACAATCAGTAAGGATAGGCAACAACACCTCCTCCACAATCATCCTCAACACCGGTGCCCCACAAGGCTGTGTCCTCAGCCCCCTGCTATACTCCTTATACATCCGACTGTGTGGCCAAATTCCCCTCCAATTCGATTTTCAAATTTGCTGATGACACCACTGCAGTGGGTTGGATCTCAAACAATGATGAGACAGAGTACAGGAATGAGATGGAGAATCTGGTGAACTGGTGCAATGACAATAATCTCTCCCTCAATGTCAACAAACTGAAGGAGATTGTCTTCGACTTCAGGAAGTGTGAGGAGAACATGCCCCTGTCTACACCAATGGGGATAAGTAGAAAGGGTCAAGAGCTTCAAGTTATGTGTCCAGATCACCAACAACCTGTCCTGGTCCCCTCATACCAATGCTACAGTTAAGAAACACCTCTACTTTCTCACAAGACTAAAGAAATTTGGCATGTCAGCTACGACCCTCACCAACTTTTACGGATGCTCTATAGAAAGCATACTTTCTGGTTGTATCATAGCTTGGAATGGTTCCTGCTCTGCCCAAGACTGCAAGAAACTGCAAAAGGTCATGAATGTTACCCTATCCATCATGCAAACCAGCCTCCCATCCATTGGGAAAGCAGCCAGCATAATTAAATACCCCGGACATTCTCTCTTCCATCTTCTTTCGTTGGGAAAAAATATAAAAATCTGAGGTCACGTACAAACCGACTCAAGAACAGTTTCTTCCCTGCTGCTGTCAGGCTTTTGAACGGACCCACCTCCCATTAAGTTGATCTTTCTCTACACCCTAGCTATGACTGTAACACTACATTCTTCACTCTCTCCTTTCCTTCTCTATGAATGGTATGCTTTGTCTGTATAGCGCGCAAGAAACAATATTTTCACTGTATCCCAATACATGTGACAATAATAAATCAAATCAAATCTAACAGCACTGTGGGTGTACCTACACCAGATGGACTACAGCTGCTCACAAAGGGCAGCTCACAACCACTTCAAGGGCAATTAAGGATGGACAACAAATGGTGGCCTAGCCAGCGACACCCAAAGCCTGTGAAAGAATTAAAAGAACCTGGCCCCAGTTTGCTTGGGCCCAGGTATACCTTTCTGAGTGGTCCATACATCAGTGTCATTCAATAGAAATCATTGCCTAGCCTCTAGGTGTGACTCTGCTGATGTTGTTTTCGCACTTATTTCATAGAATCATAGAATGCCTACAGGACAGAAGGAGGCCATTTGGCCCATCGAGTCTGTACCGACAACAATCCCACCCAGGCCCTATCCCTGTAATCCCTATCTATTTACCCTGCTTGACAGTAAGGGGAAATTTTATCATGGCCAATCCATCTAACCTGCACATCTTTGGACTGTGGGAGGAAACCTGACCACCTGGAGAAAATCCCACACAGAAACGGGGAGAATGTGCAAACAGGGTTGAATTCTGGCCTCGAGTGACCGTCTGTGTGGAATTGGTACGTTCTCCCTATGTCTGCGTGGGTTTCCTTCGGGGGTGCTCCGGTTTCCTCCCACACTCCAATGATGTGCGGGCTAGGTGGATTGGCCATACTAAATTGCCCCTTAGTGTGAGTGAGACTAGCCGGATAGATATGTGGGTTTACGGGGATAGGGTCTAGGTGGGATTGTGGTCGGTGCAGACTCGATGGGCCAAATGGCCTCCTTTTGTACTTTAGGGATTGTATGATTCACACAGACAGTCACTCAAGGCTGGAGATGACCTTGGGCCCCTGGCACAGCGAGGCAGCAGTGCCACTGTGTCATCCATATTGCAGTAGAAAATATCTAGTACAGTTCATATAGGTCTATTTACTTCACAAATATCTGAAATGGAGAAACAGGAGGAGACCATTTTTCCCTTCAAACGACTGATTGATGTGTATCTTAACTCCTTCTCCTTGTCTTGACTCTGCAAGCGTTAATCCTCTTAACAAAATCTATCTATCTCTAAAGCACAACTCACATTGTTAACTCTGTTTCTCTCTACAGACACTGCCCAGTACATTCTGCTTTTGTTTCAGGTTTGCAGAATCTGCAGTACTTCTGCCTTTATGAAAAATCTACCCCTCTGACAGTTTGGGAACTCTCAGTTGACCCACAGCCTCAGTCGGTGGGAGAGTGAGATCCACATTTTCCTGTTGTGTGAAGGAGTGTTTCCTGATATCACTCTGAATAATCTAACTCGTGCAATGTGGGCATCGCTGGGTAGGCCAATGATAATTGCCCATCCCTAATTGCCCTGGCATCCAGGAGCCAACCACAAAGTCACCTGATGACAGATTTCCTTCTTTAAAGGAAATTAGTGGATGAATCAAATAGGTTTTTACAGCATTTGACAATGGTCACCATTAGACTTTTCAGAATAATTGAATCATACAATCCCAACACTACATAAGACCATAAGACACAGGAGCAGAATTAGGCCACTCGGCCCATCATGTGTGCCCCACCATTCAATCATGGCCGATGTTTTTCTCATCCCCATTCTTCTGCCTTTTCCCCATAACCCCTGATCCCCTTATTAATCAACAACCTATCTATCTCTATGTTAAAGACACTCAGTGACCTGGCCTCCATACCCTTCTGCGGCAAAGCGTTCCATAGAGTCACCACTCTCTGGCTGAAGAAATTCCTCCTCATCTCTGTGTTAAACGATCATCCCTTTAGCCTGAAGTTGTGCCCTCTGGTCCTAGGCTTTTCCTACTAGTGGAAACATCCTCTCCACGTCCACTCTATCCAGGCCTCGCAGTATCCTGTAAGTTTCAATAAGATCCCCCCCTCACCCTTCTAAACTTCAATGAGTACAGACCTAGAGTCCTCAACCCGTTCCAAATATGACGAGCTCTTCATTCCAGGAATCATTCTTGTGAATAGAAAGAGACCATTCAGCCCATCAAGCCTGTACCAACCACAATCCCAATCAAACCATATCCCAGTAACCCCATGTATTTACTCTGCTAATCCCCCTGACACTAAGGGGCGATTTAGCCTGGTCAATCAACCTAACCCGCACATCTTTCGGACTGTGGGAGGAAACAGGAGCACCCGGAGGAAACCTACGCAGACACGGGGAGAACGTGCAGACTCCACACAGACAGTCATCCAAGACTGGAATGGAACCCGGGTCCCTGGTGCTATGAGGCAGGAGCGCTAACCACTGTGCCACTGTGCCTCAACAGGTTCCAGATTTAATTTCAGATTTTTTAAATTAAATTAAACTTTATCATCTGTGATAGTGGAATTCGAATCTGGGTCCCCAGCGCATTACTCTGGGTCCCTGGATTACTAGCCCAGCAAAAATACCACTGCACTACACCACCTTCCCGTAAAGTTGTGGCTCTTTGTTCTGGGCTACCCCCATCAAAGAGAACAGTTTGCACTGCTCCATCCTGAAATTTCCCATTTCTCTTGTGCGTGCGTTATAGAACATAGAATCCCGCAGTGCAGAAGGAGCTGTTCGGACCATCACATCTGCATCGACCACAATCCCACCCAGGCCCTATCCCCATAACCCATGCATTTACCCTAGATAGTCTCCCGACACCAAGGGGCAATTTAGCACGGCCAGTCCACCTAACCTGCATATCTTTGGAGTGTGGGAGGAAACCGGAGCACCCGGAGGAAACCCACGCAGACATGGGGAGAACATGCAAACTCCACACAGACAGTGACCCAAGCCGGGAATGGGACCCAGATCCCTGGCATTGTGAGGCAGCAGTGCTAACCACTGTGCCACCTGTTATGAATTCTTTAATGTTCGTTCGTCAATCCTGGCACCTGGATGGGAGTGGAAGGTTGTCCATTGGAAAGGCAGTGGGGTTAGTCCGAGAGACATTACTGCCTTGGGAAGGGTGTGGAGAAGATTTACCAGAATGACCAGGGAAGTAGTGATCTCTTGGAGATTGGAACAGCTGGGATTGTGCTCTTTCAAGCTGAGAAGGTAATGGGGAGGCTTAACTGAGATCATCAAAATCATGAATGGCTTTGACAGACCAAATAAGAAAAAAAGTTGTTTCCATTTCCACTGGCAGGTGGGTCAGTGTCCAGAGGGACAGATTTAACGTAATTGACAGAACAGGTCGGAAGGGAGATGAATTTTTTTTAGATGCAGCAAGTTGTGATCTGGAAAGTGCTGCCTGAAAGGTCGGTGGAAGCAGATTCAGTATTAATCTTGAAAAGAGAATTGAATAATGCTTGAAGGGAGAGAATACTGCAGAGATATGGCAGAAGATTTGATTTGATTTATTGTTGACACAGGTTAATATACAGTGAAATGTATTGTTTCTTGTGTTCTGTACAAACAAAATATACCACTCACAGAGAAGGAAAGGACAGAGTGCAGAATGTAGTGTTACTGTCATAGTTAGGGTGTAGAGAAAGATCAACTTAACGCAAGGTAGGTCCATTCAAAAGTCTTACGACTGCAGGGAAGAAGCTGCTCTTGAATTGGTGGGTACATGATCTCAGACCTCTGAGATACACTAATTTACATAGTTCTTTCATAGAATCCCTACAGTGCAGAAGGAGGTCATTCAGCCCATCGAGTCTGCATCAACCACAATCTCACCCAGGCCCTATTCCCGTAACCCCTCATATTTACCCTTCCAATCTGCCTAGCACTAGGGTTGATTTAGTATCTACCTAACCTGCACACCTTTTGGGCTGTGGGAGGAATCCAGAGCACCCAGAGAAAACCCACGCAGACACGGGGAGAATGTGCAGACTCCTCACAGACAGCAACCCAAGCCGGGAATCGAACGCAGGGCCGTGGAACTGTGAGGCAGCAGTGCTAACCTCTGTGCCACCGTGTCACCCCTTTCAAAGAGATGGCACAGAACCGATGGAGTAAATGGGCTCCTCCTGTGCTGTAGGATTCTTACTCTGAAGCAGAAAGGGCCTCAACCACACCCCTTGTTTGACCCCAGAAGTAGTAACCAGCCACACCTGATAAATCACCCAATCTGGGACCAAACCCTATTCACTCCTCTGTTTGGTTACAGAACTTTTGGGATTTAAAATTGTCCTTCCTTTTGCCTGTCTTATAAGATCCGTTCTCCACCCCAATATTCCTGAATCGTGTGGGAGGAGTTCTGATGAAAGGTCTTTGACCTGAAACGTTAATCCTGTTTCTCTCTCCACAGATGCTGACTGATCCCTTGACTATTTCTCTGTCTCTATTTCAGAATTTCACCATCTGCAGTATTTGGCTTTTGGATAAGATTCTGGCAATGTTTAACTCACCCACTCTGCTATGTTATAATGCTGCACCCAAACTTAGTGAGGGTGTGTGTCGGCTGATGTTCTGCATGTTGTGTGATCTTAATACTGAGTTATCACAGATGTAGTGGGCCGAATGGCCTCATGCTATGTGATTCCCTGGTCATACCATACATTCTTCCAGATTTGAATTTTCCCATTCATTTTAGCAGCAGGTGTCCATTCATACTGAAGGGAGTGACAGAATGTAGACAGAATATATTCAGAATTGGGGTGAGGCAGTCCAGAACTTGGGGGCCATTGTTTGAGGATAAGGGGTAAAGAACTGAGGTGAGGAGAAATTTCTTCACCCAGAGAGGCAAATGTGTGGAATGTAGTTGAGGAAGCTTTCCCTGCTGCATTGTCCGCTAGTTACCCTACCACCCGGAGGAAACCCATGCAGACATGGGGAGAACGTGCAGACTCCATACAGACAGTAATCCAAGGCCGGAATTGAACCTGGGTCCCTGACACCATGAGTCAGCAGTGTGCCATGGTAATTTCTGATTTGCATGTTAGCCATAGCACAACAATTTTATTTGATTTGATTTATTATTGTCACGAGAATGATAGGAAGTGGGATAGCTTGACCTTGGTTTCCGACATAGCTCGGCACAACATCGAGGGCCGAAGGGCCTGTACTGTGCTGTACTGTTCTATGTTCCATGTTCTATGTATTAATATGCAGTGAAAAGTATTGTTTCTTGTGCACTATACCGTTCATAGAGAAAGAAAAGAGAGAGTGCAGAATGTAGTGTTATAGTCATAGCTGCGATGGAGAGAAAGATCAACTTAATACGAGGTAGGTCCATTCAAAAGTCTGAGAGCAACAGGGAAGAAACTGTTCTTGAGTTGGTTGGTACGTGATCTCAGACTTTTGTATCTTTTTCCCAAAGAAAGAAGGTGGAAGAGAGAATGTCCGGGGTGTGTGGGGTCCTTAATTATACTGGCTGTTTTGCTGAGGCAGCAGGAAGTGTAGACAGAGTCAATGGATGGGAGGTTGGTTTGCGTGATGGATTGGGCTACATTCATGATCTTTTGTAGTTCCTTGCGGTCTTGGGCAGAGCAGGAGCCCGTACCAAGCTGTGATACAACCAGAGAGAATGCTTTCTATGGTGCATCTCCAAAGGTTGGTGAGAGTCGTAGCTGACATGCCAAATCTTCTGAGAAAGTGGGGGCATTGGTGGGCTTTTTTAACTATGGAGTCGGCACGGGGGGGGACCAGGACAGCTTGTTGGTGATCTGGATGTGGCACTCTTGCCTCTGGGTCTGAAGGTTCTGTGTTCAAGTCCCTCTGCAGAGCAGAAAGGTCCAGGCTGACCCTTGTAGAGCTGGACTGAGGGAGTGCTGCAAGGCTGAGTCATTAAACTGTGGGCCTGTCAACTCTCAGGTGGAGGGATAAGACCCTACTGCAAGGACAGGCAAGATTTCCCTGCTACACTGTCCGCTAGTTACCCAAGAAAGAAATATCCCTAAAACCAGCTGCTCCAGCAATGATCATGCTGTGGTTTGATTTCTAGACGGAGTTAGATATTGCCCTTGCGAGTAAACGGATCAAAGGACATGGAGGGGCAAGTGGGGATCGGGATTTTGAATTTGATGGTCAAGCATGATCATAATGAATGGCGGAGCAGGACTTGAAGGGCTGAATGGCCTACTCCGACTTCTAGTTTCTGTGTGTGATTGGAATTCTGGAACCCAAAGGAGACCATTTGCGGGATTTTACCGGCACGTCCACCCGGGGTTCGTACTATCCCATCCGAGGCAAATGGAGAATTCCGTTCTCCGAACCTCCGTCCGCCCTTGGAATCGGGGCGGGCATGCCGGTAAAATTCCGCTCATTGTGCTGGCAGAATCCAAACTCATCCTAATTCCTGGCTGCTGCCTCCGTATTCTGCGTCTCCCCGCCTTTCAAATATTTTATTCCCTTTTCCTTTAAATGAAGCAACCATCTCTGCTTCAACCACTCAGTGCAATGTGTAATCTGCGTGCTAACAACTCTTCGTGTAAAATCATTAGCACCCCCCCCCACCACTCCCGTCCCTTAACCTCCCTGCTCACTCTCTTAGTCATAATGTTGCATTATGGAACGGTGCAATTTTATCGTTTGAAAACTGCTGATAGACCTATCAATTATTCAGCCATTAGTCCTGGAAGATTACTGGCCGACTCTGATGGACCTTGCACTCACTGTGGCTTTACTCTGGCTCAGAAAATTGATAATTGAAAACTGCCGATGTGTTGTTGGAACAGCAAACCTGATTGTGGGGATCGACAGCGCATTTGAGGACGTTTTCTGGACAGGGCTGCTGGAGTAAGTTGGGGGGGGGTGGTGGTCAGGGGACAGAACTGCGTTCTAAACAGGAATTTGAGATTATAGAATGAACACTGGCCGTGTTAGCACTGCTGCCTCACAGCGTCAGGGACCGGGGTTCAGTTTCTAGCTTGGGTCACTGTCTGCGTGGAGAAACATAGGAAAAACTATAGCACGAACAGGCCCTTCGGCCCACAAGTTGCGCCAAACATGTCCCTACTGACTAGGCTCACCTGTAACCCTCTATCTTACTCAGTTCCATGTACTTATCCAAAAGTCTCTTAAAAGACCTATCGAATCCGCAGTCTGAAAGATGTATGGGTTAGGGTGCATTGGCCATACTCAGTTCTCCCTCAGTGTACCCAAACAGGCACTGGAGTGTGGTGACTAGGGGATTTTCACAGTGACTTCATCGCAGTGTTAATGTAAGCTTGCTTGTGACAAACTTTAAAGTTTAAAGAGGCAGGTTTGGCCCACCGAGTCTGTACCGACTCTCTAACAGAATATCTTACCCAGACCCTAACCATCACCCTATCCCTGTAACCTCACACACTTACCATGACCAATCCACCTGACCGGTACATCTTTGGATTGTGGGAGGAAGCTGGAGCACCCGGAGGAAACCCACCCAGACATGAGGAGAATGTGCAGACTGTATTTAAGCAGTGACCCAAAGCTGGAATTGAACCCGGGTCTCTGGGGCTGTCCGTGTGGACCATAAACTAGGCTGATACTGGAGATGAGGCGGTTGGACTATGAAGAGACACTAAATAGACTGGGTCTGTACTCGTTGGAGTTCAGAAGGATGAGGGGGGATCTTATAGAGACGTATAAAATAATGAAGGGGATGGATAGGGTAGAGGTAGAGAGATTGTTCCCACTCAGAAAGGATAGCAGGACTAGAGGGCACAGCCTCAAAATACGTATGAGACGTAGAAGATGATGAATGGGATGGATAGGGTAGAGGTGGAGAGGCTCTTCCCGCTCAGAAAGGACAGTAGGACGAGAGGGCACAGCCTCAAGATAAGGGGGGGGCAGTTTAGAATGGAGTTGAGGAGGAACTTTTTCACTCAAAGGGTGGTGAATCTCTGGAATTCTCTGCCCGTTGAAGTGGTGGAGGCTGCCTTGCTAAATATATTTAAGTCACGGGTAGATAGGTTTTTGGTAGGCAAGGGAATTAAGGGTTATGGGGAGAAAGCGGGAAAGTGGAACTGATCCACTTCAGATCAGCCATGATCTTATTGAATGGCGGGGCAGGCTCGAAGGGCCAGATGGTCTACTCCTGCTCCTATTTCTTATGTTCTTATAAACACTGTGCCACAGTAATTTCTGATTTGCTTGTCAGTCTTGGCCCAATTGACTCTTGCCTCTGAGTCTGAAGGTTCTGGGTTCAGGTCCCACTCCAGAGCAGGTAGGTCCAGGCTGATTGTTGCAGAGCTGGTCTGAGGGAGTGCTGCCTGGCTGAGACATTGAATTGTGGACCTGTCAACTCTAAGGTGGAGGGATAAGATCCTACTGTATTACTTTGAGGAACAACAGACAAGATTTCCCTGCTGCATTGTCCGCTAGTTACCCAAGAAAAAACATCCCCAAAAACAGATGAGCCAGCAATGATCACATTGCCGTTTGTGGGAGCTTGCAGTACACAAATTGACCATTCCGTTTCCTAGGTTACTACAATGACCATACGTTAAAAGTACCTTTGTCTGTAAAACCTTTTCCCATTGGAGATCATGAAAGGTACTATATAAACGCAAGTTCTTTTTTTTAGAATCTAAGGTTCTCCTTGGTGTAGTTGAACATTGTAAGAATATATGTTCATGTAGTGATAGACTGGATCCGCCCATGTTTCAGTCTATCACAATAAGATTGGGCAGCACGGTGGCACAGTGCTTAGCACTGCTGCCTCACAGCACCAGGGACCCGGGTTCGATTCCCAGCTTGGGTCACTGCCTGTGTGGAGCCTGCACATTCTCCCCGTGTCTGTGTGGGTTTCCTCTGGGTCCTCCGGTTTCTTACAGTCCGAAATATGTGCTGATAAGGTGCATTGGCCATGCTAAATTCTTCCTCAGTGTACCCAGACAGGTGCCGGAGTGTGGCGACTGTGGGATTTTCACAGTAGCTTCATTGTACTTTTAATGTAATCCTCGCTTGTGACACTACGCAGTTTGGCCCATGTGTGACTGTGTGGACCTTGCACGTTCTCCCCATGCCTGCATGGGTTTCCTCTGAGCGTTCAGGTTTCCTCCCACACTCTAAAGGTGTGCGGATGGAATGCCCATGCTAAATTGGCCCCTAGGGTCAGGGGGATAGTCGGATAAATGTATGGATTACGGGGACAGGGCAGGTAGTGTGCCTGGGTCAGATGCTCTGACAGAGACTCAGTGCAGACTTGATGGGCTGAATGGCCTCTTTCTGCACTGTACGATTCTATTACTTGCTGTATTGATAGCACTCTGATCTCACTTTCCCCTTCCTTTTTAATAGTGACATTAACTCTGAAGTCATGATGCCTGTTTTGTAGAGCTGGTGCAGACATGAAGGGCCAAATGGCCTCCTTCTGCCCCGTAACAATTCTGTGATGTAATTTTAACCCATTCAGACAGGGAATGGGCTTGGATCAGGACAGGAGGGTGCCCATTTAATGTCCTGTCTTGGTGGATGAGGAGAGTGGAACTTGCATTTGTTCAATGCTTTTCACAACTTCAGCACTTAATTGCCAATTCAGTCCTTTCCTGGAGCACAGGCACTGTTGTGATGTAGTGTAGAATTCGCAAATGATACAAAAATGGGTACTCATTTGACTTGATTTGATTTATTATTATCACATGTATTGTTTCTTGCGCGCTACACAGACGAAGCAAATCGTACGTAGAGTGCGTAGGGGAGAAGGGAAGGAGAGGGTGCAGAATGTAGTGTTACAGTCACAGCGAGGGTGTAGAGAAAGATCAACTTAATGCAAGGTAGGTCCGTTCAAAAGTCTGACGGCAGCAGGGAAGAAGCCGTTCTTGAGTTGGTTGGGAGGTGATCTCAGAATTTTGTGTCTTTTTCCAGACGGAAGAAGGTGGAAGAGAGAATGTCCGGGGTGTGTGGGGTCCTTGACTATGCTGGTTGCTTTTCCCCGAGGCAGCAGGAAGTGTAGGCAGAGTCAATGGTTGGGAGGCTGGTTTGTGTGATGGATTGGGCTGCATTCCCGACCCTTTGTAGTTTTTTGCGGTCTCGGCCAGAGCAGGAGCCCATACCAAGCTGTGATACAACACAAACGTACTCACTGGTTTAGATTGAAATTGATTCCAATTGCACCCATAGGTGCCTACCAAAATCACGGTGGGTGCTTGTGACACGTGAAATGTTGTGCAGTCCCTTCCCAAGGTTTCATTAACGCTTACTTCCACCACCCCACCTCTGCCAGGCACCCCCCTCCACCCCCCCCACCCTCCCTGTGTGGATCAGAATTTGCACCCCTGTATCATTGCCTAATTGATGAAGTGGGTAATTTCTGAAGCTGAGTGGTATAACTATCACAGAACATTATTCAAAGCACCTTCTCCATTTCAGCTGAGCAATAATTGACCCACTTGAAAGCGAACATTAGTAACGAGTATCCAAAATTAGTAGTTGGTTCGCAGGGTTGACTTGACCAGATTGCTTTTGAGTGCTGTCTATCAGATTGTATCAGGTTACCACACAAATGAGTGTTCCTTCTTTAGTAATTTTGGGTCTGCCCCTGAAAAAGCTGAGGTCAAAACCTGGCTTCATGTATTGCTAGTTACCAGCGTGTCAGTCACTGGAGAGGCAGCGGTTGAGATGGGCGATTGATGGAGGTGGAAGTTGGCAGTCTATGTTGATAGAAAGAGTGAGAGCCTGGAAGCTTAACTCAGGGTCAAATTGGACAACATTGTTGCAAAACATCTGGTTCTGCCAGTGGTCAGGGAGAGGGATGGAATCAGGAAATCTGTAGTCTTAGAATCCTACAGTGCAGAAGGAGGCCATTCGGCCCATGGGGTTTGCACTGGCCACAATCCCACCTAAACCCTATAACCCCATGTATTTACCCTAGCTAGTCCCCTGACACTAACGGGCAATTTAGCACGGCCCGTCAACCTAACCCGCACATCTTTCAGACTGTGGGAGGGAACCAGAGCACCCGGAGGAAACCCACGCAGACACGGGGAGAGCGTGCAAACTTCGCACGGACAGTGACCCAAGCCGGGAACCGAACCCGGGTCCCTGGCGCTGTGAGGCAGCGGTGCTAACCACTGTGCCGCCGTGCTGCTCCTTGGCCTTTGGATTATTGGCAAAATAGGTAATGTTGCCAGATGAGCAAATATCCAAACATTTGAAGAGAGAAAAGAAAATGGGGGCCAGTAAGGAGAGAGCTAATGAGTGGGACTAATAGTCTGCTCTTTGAAATAGTGACGCAGACTCAGTGGGTTGAATGGCCTCTTTCTGTGCTATGACGTTGAGTCTATCATTCTCCCATGTTCTACAGAAACCAGAAGCAGGAGGAAGCTATTCGGCCCATTGAGTCTGCTCAGCTGTTCATTTTGATTATGGTTGATCATCGAATTCAATATCCTGATCCCCCCCCCCCCACTTCTCCCCATCCCTTGATCTCTTTAGCCCCAAGAGCTCTATCTAATTTCTTCTTGAAATCAGACAAAGTTTTGGCCTCAGAGGTCTTGCTGCAACTGTACAGGGCACTGGTGAGGCCGCAGCTGGAGTACTGGGTGCAGTTTTGGTCGCTGCATTCGCGAAAGAATATTTTGGCCTTGGAGGGAGTGCAGAGGAGGTTCACTAGGCTGATACTGGAGATGAGGGGGTTAGCCTATGAAAAGAGATTGAATAGACTGGGCCTGTGCTCGTTGGAGTTTAGAAGGATGAGGGGCGATCTTATAGAGACGTATAAGATAATGACGGGGATGGATAGGGTAGAGGTAGAGAGATTCTTCCCACTTAGAAAGGACAGCAGGACTAGAGGACACAGCCTCAAAACAAGAGGGGCGGGCAGTTTAGATCAGAGTTGAGGAGGAACTTCTTCACTCAGAGGGTGGTGAGTCTCTGGAATTCTCTGCCCATTGAAGTGGTGGAGGCTACCTCGCTAAATATATTTAAGTCATGGGTAGGTAGGTTTCTGATAGACAAGGGAATTAAGGGTTATGGGGAGAAAGCGGGAAAGTGGAACTGATCCACTTCAGATCAGCCATGATCTTATTGAATGGCGGGGCAGGCTCGAAGGGCTAGATGGCCGACTCCTGCTCCTATTTCTTATGTTCTTATGTTCTCAGCTACTTTCTGTGGGAGTGAATTCTACACATTCACCACCCTCTGGGTGAAGAAATTTCTCAGTTCTGAAAGTTTTACCCCTTATCCTCAAACTATGACCCCTCATTCTGGATTCCACCACCATTGGGAACATTCTTTCTGAATCTACCCTATTTTAACCCTGTTAGAATTTTGTAAGTTTCTCTGCGACCCCCTCCCCCTTTTCCAAAAGGTTGCCTGAGGGAATCTTCATTCTGCCTTTGTCCGTGGCTTTCCCTGTAGATAGGTGTCTGGGACTGTGTGTAATCCACCCACTATAGCCTAACCTTCAATTAAGTATTCAACCCCTCACGCTTTGCTGTTTGTCATATTAAATAAACTCGACTGAATGTAGAGTTAGTCGGAGTTTAAGCCTAATTTTATACCAGTCGTGAGGTTGTCTATTTTTGGTGGTTCGTGAAATCAAGCAGTCAGGTTTTCTGAGTAAGTGATTACGGCTTAATGTACTGGTGCTTAATGTGATGATTTTTGCTACTCCTAGTACCGCAGTTACATTTTGCCAAGTTAATAATTTAACCTCACTGCTTTAGCCTGTGTCTGTACCGATCATATCTATCTTGCTTTATGAAGCACAACACTTATCACAAGAACTATTTTGATAGTTCACACCAGGCAGGGTCTGCTTATCCATTTGGGTAGAATATTGTCCAATCATTGTATTTTGAGATATTGGCTGGGATTGTCCGTCCCCATCCCAACGGGATGCGCTGCAGGGGATTGGCTGACACAACCCAAATCCCACTGACTTTGGGCAAGATTGGACATTCCCAGTGCTGGGCGGGGCCAAAAAAATCCCACCCAATGGCCGCGTCTCTCCAAAACCAGAAAATCCTGCCCAAAGTCAACAGGTCTTTGCCATGGCCCGTGTCCTGCTCACTGTGAATCCCGTGGAGGGTGACATGGGAAAACCCCACTCATTGTCGATTTATTACTTAACATTGTGTAGACAGAATTTCGTTGCTATGGCGCCTTTTCTGACATCAGGGCGTCCGAAAGTACATTGCCACCAATGATGTATTTATGAAGTGTAATCACTGTAGGAGACACACAGCAAGCTTCAGCAAGCAGCAATCTGATAAAATAAACAGACAATCTGCTTTAGTAATGTGTTTCCTGAAGGATTAAATATTGGCAATGGACACCTGGGAGAGCTTCCCTTACTCTTCTTTGAAAATAGTGCCATTGGATCTCCTGTGACCAATTGAGAGGGTAGATGGGGCCTCAAAAAGACCACAAGAAACTACAAAGGGTCATGAACAAAGCCCAATCCATCAGGCAAACCAACCTCCCATCCATTGACTCCATCTACACTTCCCACTGCCTCGGGAAAGTAGCCAGTTCTTCAATGTTCTTTGCCCTTGTCACATTCTCTTGGTATTTCCCACCGATTGCGAGCTCATTTTCTCTTCTTCTGTGCATCACTCAATAACAACTTGCATTTCTTCAGATAGAGTCTCTTGAACTGCAAAGGGTCGTAAAAAGGAATGTAGCTCAGTGCGTCATGCAAACCCCCGTCCCATCTCTTGACTCCATCTACACTTCCAGGTGCCTTGGGAAAGCAGCCAGCATAGTTAAGGATCCTGGGCATTCTCTCTTCCACCACCTTCTATCAGGAAAAAGATACGAAAGTCTGAGATCATGTACCAACAGACTCAAGAACAGCTTCTTTCCTGCTGCCACCAGACTTTTGAATGGATCCACCTTATAATAAGTTGATCTTTCTCCACACTCTAGCTATGACTGTAACACTACATTCTGCACTCTCTCGATGAATGGTATGCTTTGTCTATATAGTGCGCAAGAAACAATACATTTCATTGCTCTGTCTACACTTCCCGCTGCATCGGAAAAGCTTCCAGCATAATTAAGGACCTCACGTGCCCCAGATATTCTTTCTTCCACCTTCTTCCGACAGGAGGAAGATATAGAAGCCTGGGATCACATACCAACCGACTCAAGAACAGCTTCTTCCCTGCTGCCACCAGACTTTTGAATGGACCTACCTTATAATAAGTTGACCTTTCTCTACACCGTAGCTTTGACTGTAACACTACATTCTGCACTCTCTCCTTTTTCTCTATGAACAGTACGCTTTGTCTGTATAGCACACAAGAAACAATACCTTTCACTGCTCTGTCTACACTTCCTGCTGCCTTGGAAAAGCAGCCAGCATAATTAAGGACCCCACGCACCCCGGACATTCTCTCTTCCACCTTCTTCCATTGGGAAAAAGATACAAAAGTCTGAGGTCACGCACCGACCGACTCAAGAACAGCTTCTTCCCTGCTGCTGTCAGACTTTTGAATGGACTTATCTTATGTTAAGTCGATCTTTTTCTATACCCTAGCTATGACTGTATACATTCTATACCCTCGCCTTTCTTTTCCTATGCTTTGTCTGCGTAAGAAATAATACTTTTCACTATATGTTAATACATGTGATAATAATAAATCAAATCAGTTCAAATCATTCAGGAGACAGCATGCCAGATCAGGCCGCACACTTTCAGCACTCCTCTGGAAAATAAATTCATGTCCTCAAGTAACTGGTGGATTTTGAACCCACGACCTTCTGGTTTAAAGGCAACTAATCGAAAGTCCAAGCAGGGGCTATAGTAATGAGGGTGAAAATGGGCACTGGGGCTAGAAGACTGGTCTCTAAAGCACCTTATTTTTCAGTTCAAGGGGTTGCTAGGGATCAGTAAATTAACTGGATGTTACTATCCACGTACCAGAGGCTGTGAACAACTGAGCTTTACGATGGCAGAAAGAGAAAAGAGCAAAGGGAATTGCGAAGAAGAATAATCATTCAGATCAGAATAGCGGAGAGCCAGACACGCTCCCCTTCGCCAGCCATCCACTGATCTCCGGAGAGATGGGCAATGTGTTTAAGAGCGAACAGAAACTAATAATTAAGGAGTGTCATTGGAGTGAGACGGAAGTGAACGTGCCAGCGTGGAGGAGGACAACTCATCAGTGACTTCAATGAGCAGGCAGCAAGATTACCCAGTACCAGAAACTGAACAGTCAACTGTCAGGCCAAATCAAAGATTAATTGTAGGAATTGCAGGTCTTTGATTGCTACCGATTGATACTGATTGCCCTTAGCCGCTGAAGGAGATTAATGATTGGAAAGTGAAGCAGAGGGAAGGCCTGAGTTCCTGCTCCTCAGTCCCAGAGCGGAGCCTCACGCCGGCTCATAGCACCTTCCTGGAGCTGTGAGAATTTTTCATTTGGGGTCACAAACTGAGTACAGCACAGAAGGAGGTTATTCAGCCCATCGAGTACATGCCATCTTTTTGCAAGAGCTGCTCAGCTAGTCCCACTCTCCCTAATCCTGCAAATGTTTTCTCTGGGGCGGCATGGTGGCGCAGTGGTTAGCACTGATGCCTCACAGCACCAGGGACCTGGATTCAATTCCGGCCTTGGTTCACTGTCTGCGGAGCATGCACATTCTCCCCGTGTCTGCAAGGGTTTCCTCCAGGTGATCCGGTTTCCTCTCTCAATCCAAAGATGTGCGGGTTAGGTGGATTGGCCATGCTAAATTGTCCCTTAGTGTCCCGAGATGTGCAGGTTAGGGTGGATTGGCCATGCTAAGTTGTCCCTTAGTGTCCCAAGATGTGTAGGTTAGGGTGGATTCGCTATGCTAAATTGTCCCTTAGTGACCCAAGATGTGCAGGTTAGGTGGATTGGCCATGCTAAGTTATCCCTTAGTGTCCCAAGATGTGCAGGTTAGGGTGGATTGGCCATGCTAAATTGTCCCTTAGTGTCCCAAGAAGTGTTGGATAGGGTGGATTGGCCATGCTAAATTGTCCCTTAGTGTCCCAAGAAGTGTCGGTTAGGGTGGATTGACTATGCTAAATTGTCCCTTAGTGTCCCAAGATGTGCGGGTTAGGTGGATTGGCCATGCTAAATTGTCCCTTCGTGTCCCAAGATGTGTGGGTTAGGGGGATTGGCCACGCTAAATTGTCCCTTAGTGTCCCAAGGTATGTAGGTTAGGGAAATTAGTGGGGTAAATATACCAGGGTTACAGGGATAGGGCCTGGATGGGATGTTCTGTCAGAGAATTGGTGCAGTCTTGATGGGCCGGATGGCCTCCTGTAGGGATTCTGTGATTCTTCAGATAACTATCCAATTCCCGTTTGAAAACTGCGCTGGGCGGGTGGTGCGTTAGTGAATAAATATTTTTTCCAGGGACAGAATCAACAAGAGAATCGTCTTAGAGACAGAAACTAAACCTGATGCAAAGTATCGATGGATAGCCATCAATGCGATAATGTAGCTGACCTGTCTCTCTCTTTCCAGACGCTGCCTGATCTGCTAAACATTTCTATCAGCTTCTCAAACAGAAAATCCAGCAGGACAATCCCACCCCAATGTGATGGAGCCATATCCATTGTGACTCGTGTCTGAGAGAAGGCTCAGCAGAACAGATTCTGAATCCTGACCAATATTGTGATCCTTCTTACAGACAACTGAGGATTGGCAATAAATTCCGACTTAACTCACATCCCAGGATTGAGACGTATAAGATAATGAAGGGGATGGATAGGGTAGAGGCAGAGAGATTCTTCCCGCTTAGAAAGGACAGCAGGACTAGGGGGCACAGCCTCAAGATAAGGGGGGGGGGTGCGCAGTTTAGAACGGAGTTGAGGAGGAACTTCTTCACTCAAAGGGTGGTGAATCTCTGGAATTCTCTGCCCGTTGAAGTGGTGGAGGCTACTTGCTAAATATATTTAAGTCACGGTTAGGTAGGTTTGTGATAGACAAGGGAATTAAGGGTTATGGGGAGAAAGTGGGAAAGTGGAACTGATTCACTTCAGATCAGCCATGATCTTATTGAATGGCGGGGCAGGCTCGAAGGGCTAGATGGCCGACTCCTGCTCCTATTTCTTATGTTCTTAAGTTTTCAAAAGGATGATTTGTGATCATCGCAATGACCTTGGTCAATGGGTAAAGAGGTGACACATGTGGTTTGGTAACGATACAGGTTAAAGCATTGAGATGGATTTGATTTGATTTATTATTGTCACATGTATTAACATACAGTGAAAAGTATTGTTTCTTGCATGCTATACAGAGAAAGCAAACCGTTGATAGAGAAGGAAACGAGAGGGTGAAGAATGTAGTGTTACAGTCATAGCGAGGGTGTAGAGGAAGATCAACTTAATATGAGGAACATCCATTCAAAAGTCCAACAGCAGCAGGGAAGAAGCTGTTCTTGAGTTGGTTGGTACGTGACCTCAGACTTTTGTATCTTTTTCCCGACGGAAGAAGGTGGAAGAGAGAATGTCCGGGGTGTGTGGGGTAGATTGGGGAGAATAGCGGTAGAATGTAGAAGGTGTATCATGCTATCTGTTCACGCTGCAGGGACTTGGAGCTGTTCATTGGCTCGCCAATGAATGGAGTAGTTCATTCAAGCTTCATTGCAGTGTTAATGTAAGCCTACTTGTGACACTAACAAATAAACTTTAAACTTTAAAACTTTAAAGAAACCTTCCAGTATAATGCAGCCTCACTTGACTGGTACCCCTCAACAAAGGTTCACTCCCTCTGCCACCCAATGTACAGTGGCAGAGGTGTGTACCATCCTCAAGATGCACTTCAGGAAATCACCAAGGCTCTTTCAGTGGCATCTTTCAAATCTGTGACTTCTTCCATCTAGAAAACAAGATATCTGGGAGACCACCACCTCCAAGTCATTCACCATCCCGTCTTGGAAATACATTGGCTGTCCCTTCATAGTCGCTGGGTCAAAATCCTGGCACTCCCTCCCTAACAGCACAATGGATGTACCTACACGACAGGGACTGTAGCGGTTTAAGAAGGCAGCTCACCACCACCTTCTCAAGGGGCAGTTAGGGTTGGCCAATAAATGGTGCCCAGCCAATGACACCCATATCCCATGAATGAATAAATTAAAAAGTTTTGAACATAAGAACATAAGAAATAGGAGCAGGAGTAGGCCATCTAGCCCTTCAAGCCTGCCCCGCCATTCAATAAGATCATGGCTGATCTGTCGTGGCTCAGTTCCACATTCCCGCCCTCTCCCCATAACCCTTAATCCCCTCTCTTATCAAAAACCCATCAACCCGCGTCTTAAAAATATTTAGCGAGGCAGCCTCCACCACTTCAACGGGCAGAGAATTCCAGAGATTCACCACCCTTTGAGTGAAGAAGTTCCTCCTCAACTCCGTTCTAAACCGCTCCCCCTTTATCCTGAGGCTGTGCCCCCTAGTCCTACTGTTTTTTTTTTGGAAAGAATGTAGAGCTGTTGGGGGGAGACAACAAGGTTAAAGGAGATGAGGAAAGATCGGCCACCCTGGAGAGGGGAAGGTTGATGAAGGAATTAACATTAACGTGAATGTAGAAATCCTGGATCCAGGAGCGTCCTTGCGCTCAGCAGTGGATTGGAAGGCAAAGGGACAGAGATGAGGAGGATTAATTTCTCTGGGGGGGGGTTGTGAGTCTTTAGAGCTCTTTTCCTCAAGAGGCAGTGAAAGTAGAGTCTTTGACTGTTTTCAAGGCAGAGGGAGGTAGAACCTTGATGAACATACAAACTAGGAGCAGGAGTGGGCCATCTGGCCCCTCGAGCCTGCTCCGCCGTTCAATAAGATCATGGCTGATCTTTTCGTGGACTCAGCTCCACTTACCCGCCTGCTCACCATAATCCTTAATCCCTTTACTGTTCAAAAATTCATCTATCCTTGCCTTAAAAATGTTCAATGAGGGAACCTCAACTGCTTCACTGGGCAGGGGATTCCACAGATTCACAACCCTGTCATAGGGGTGAAAGGTTACCGAGGGGAGGTGGGATACAGTCAGAGCAGCTATGATTCTAGTGATTGGCAGAGTGAGCAAACCATGATCCTAATTCGTAAGTTTGTGTATTTATCTCACACATTTAATGGAATAAAATGTCCCAAGGTCCTTCACAGGAAATTGCAGGTCCCCTATCCGAGATATTTGAATCATTGATAGTCACAGGTGAGATGCCTGAAGATTGGAGAGTGGCAAATGTTGTACCTTTGTTTAAAAAGGGCTGCAGGGAAAAGCCTGGGAACTACAGGCCAGTGAGCCTCACATCTGTGGTGGGTAAGTTGTTGGAAGGTATTTTGAGAGACAGGATCTCTAGACATTTAGAGACACAAGGGCTAATTAGGACAGCCAGCATGGCTTTGTGAGTGGAAAATCATGTTTCACAAATTTGATTGAGCTTTTTGAGGGGTAACCAAGAAGGTAAGATGAGGGCAGTGCAGTTGATGTTGTCTACATGGACTTTAGCAAGGCCTTTGACAAGGTACCGCATGGTAGGTTGTTGCATAAAGTTAAATCTCATGGAATCCAGGGTGAGGTATCTAAATGGATATAAAATTGGCTTCTTGACAGAAGCCAGAGGGTGGTTGCAGAGAGTTCTTTTTCAGACTGGAGGCTGTGACCAGCAGTGTGCCTCAGGGATCAGTGCTGGGCCCACTGTTATTTGCCATTTATATTAATGATTTGGATGAGAATATAGGAGGCATGGTTAGTCAGTTTTCAGGTGACACCAAGACTGGTGGCATAGTGGAAAGTGAAGAGGATTATCTCAGTTTGTAACAGGATCTTGATCAACTGGGCCAGTGGGCTGACACATGGCAGATGGAGTTTAATTTAGATATATACGAGGTGATGCATTTTGGTAGATTGAACCAGGACAGGACTTACTCAGTTAATGGTAGGGCGTTGGGGAAAGTTACAGAACAAAGCGATCTAAGGGTACATGTACATAGCTCCTTGAAAGTGGAGTCACAGGTGGACAGAGTGGTGAAGAAAGCATTCAGCATGCTTGGTTTCATCGGTCAGAACATTGAATATAGGCATTGGGACGTCTTGTTGAAGTTGGTAAGGCCACACTTGGAATACTGTGTACAGTTCTGGTCATCCTATTAAAGAAAAGATATTATTAAACTAGAAAGAGTTCAGAAAAGATTTACTAGGATGCTACCAGAACTTGATGGATTGAGCTATAAGGAGAGGCTGGATAGACTGGGACTTTTTTCTCTGGAGTGTAGGAGGCTGATGGGTGATCTTATAGAGGTCTATAAAATAATGGGGGTCACAGATCAGCTAGATAGTCAATATCTTTTCCCAAAGGTAGGGTAGTCTAAAACTAGAGGGCATAGGTTTAAGGTGAGAGAGGAGAGATACAAAAGGCTCCAGAGGGGCAATTTTTTCAATGTCTGCAACAAGCTGGCAGAGGTAGTAGTACAGGTGGGTACAATTTTGTCTTTTAAAAAGTGTTTGGACAGTTACATGGGTAAAATGGGAAAATTCCATTAACCAATGGACGACAGCAACATCCTTGCAGCGTTAACTGATATACAAGTGCTCAAGAAGTAAAGAACAGTATTTTTTTTACTCCTTATCTTCAGTAGTAGATTGAAACAGAGGTATGAAAATATACAGTGCACTGGTACAGGTTTCAGGTCATTTTGTATTGATTGTGCTTGGTGAAGTGATCCGTATTCGGAGAATGTCAGATATTTGGTTGGTAGATTGCCAGACAACACGCAGGTTATTGCATTCCTGACATGTTCACAGAACCATAGAATCGTGACAGTGCAGAAGGAGGCCATTTGGCCCATTGAGTCAGCACCAACTCTCCAAAACAGCAACCTTCCCAGGCTCCCAACTCCCCCCCGGCATCATCACTGCAACCCCACATTCACCATGGCCAATCCACCTATCCTACACATCTCTGGACACTAAGGAGCAGTTTAGCATGGCCAATCCATCTAACCTACACATCTTTGGGCACCAAAGGGCAATTTAGCATGGCCAATGCACGCAATCTGCACATCTTTGGATACAAAGAGGCAATTTAGCGAGGCCAATCCACCTAACCTGTACACCTTTGGACAGTGGGAGGAAACCGGAGCATCCGGAGGAAACCCACGCAGACATGGAGAGAATGCGCAGACTCCGCACAGACAATGACCCACAGCCGAAATTGAATCCGGGTCCCTGGCGACGTGAGGCAGCAGTGCTAACAATGTGCCAGCGTGCCAAATTTAAATTGAATTTAAATTCCGCCATCTGTCATGCTGGGGTTTCAACACTGAGAATTAGACTGGGCCTCTGGGTTACTAGTCTAGTTACATGGCTACTACACCATCACCCATCCTCTCATACGCAACACAATACTCCCATCACTGGAGAATGAAGTATCATCTAACTTGCCACTGGCAATAGTATAAAACATCTGCTGTAACAGTTTGACGTTGGTACATCTAATTCATCCAAACATCACTGTGTGACAGATACTAAACTCTCTTCAGATGTTTCAGCTGAAGCCTGGAAGTGGCAGTTCCATAGAACCAAAAGGTTTATTACACAAAACGTGGCCAATTAGCCCATCATGAATATGTCAGGTCTTTGCTGAGAGTAATGTCTTAATTGTATTAGGAGTTATGGGTTTTAAATCAAAAGAAGATGTGCTTTACGCACGTAGATTTGAACTAACAACAGATTTATTAAGGAACTGTGGGGAGAGAATAGATTTGATTTCATTTGATTTATTATTGTCACGTGTATTAACATACAGTGAAAAGTATTGTTTCTTGCGTGCTACACAGACAAAGCATACTGTTCATAGAGAAGGAAAGGAGAGAGCGCAGAATGCAGTGTTACAGTCATAGCAAAGGTGTAGAGAAAGATCAGCTTAATGTGAGGTAGGTCCATTCAAAAGTCTGACAGCAGCAGGGAAGAAGCTGTTCTTGAGTCGCTTGGTACGTGACCTCAGACTTTTGTATCTTTTTCCCGACAGAAGAAGGTGGAAGAGAGAATGTCCGGGGTGCGTGGGGTCGTTGATTATGAAGGCCGTTTAGAGCCAGTGTTTCGAGTCAAGATGACCCTTCATCTGCTCTGACAAAGGATCATCTAGACTCAAAACATTGGCTCTATTTTCTCTCCACAGATGCAGTCAGACTTTTGAGATTTTCCAGCACTTTCTGTTTTGGTTTCAGATTCCAGCATCTGCAGTACTTTACTTTTATCTTATTGAAGGAACAGTTGGCTGTACAGTGTACAAACTGAAAGGAACACAGTCCGGGGATTCAGGGTAGACCACTTAGAAGAGAGATGGGGAGACATATCTTTACCCGAAGAGTGGTGAGCCTGTGGAATTCATTACCACAGGAAGTAGTTGATGCTAAAACATTGAATGTATTCAAGAGGTGGCTGGATATCGCACTTGGGGTGAATGGGATCAAAAGTTATGGGGAGAAAGCAGGATTAGGCTATTGAGTTGGATGATCAGCCATGATTGCGATAAATGGTGGAGCAGGCTCGAAGGGCCAACTGGCCTTCTCCTGCTCCTATCTTCTTTGTTTCTATGAAAGCAGCAACCTCTGCAACAATCAAATCATGTGACCAGCTGTTGAAGCAATCTGCAACCACTTAAATATATAGCACTGGAGCAATTCAAGGCTAAATGACATTCAAGCTTCGCCTCATTCAGCTGCTCTCTCCTCAATCACGAAAATGTTCTTTTAAGTTTTTAACCGTGGCTTTGTGTTCGTGCCTCTGGGTCAGAAGGTTATTGATTTACAGTCTCACTTTGAGGCACAAAATCTAGGCTGACATTGCAGTGGAATGCTGCACGCTTAGAGGTGCTGTCTTTCCATTGAGACATTAAACTGAGGAGCCTCCTGCCCCCTCAGTTGGAAATAAAAGATTGGCTGGCACCGTTTGAAGAACAGCCAGCCTCAATTACAAAAGGAAATTGGATGGAGTGTAATTTGGCCCGCTACCAATCAGCTAATTTCCCTTTTAGTGTTGATTCCAAAGATGAATTTCATCGTCCCTTGAGCTACAAGTTGCCAATTCCAGTCTCTCTCTAATGGAGAGAGATGCTGAAGGTGCTCTGGGATTCTGGCAAGATGGGCTAGATGCAAGTTCTTTGGTCTGTAACCCTTTCAGACTGGAGCTTCATGTTACATGGGAAGGCAGGTGCCTGCTTCTGATCTTTACTCAATAAATATTCCTTTATTGCCACAGGCACAGGATTTTGGGCACAGTGTAACATGCAGCTAACTCTCTGCCCGTTGAGGTGGTGGAGGCTGCCTCACTAAATATTTTTAAGATGCGGGTTGATGGGTTTTTGATAAGCGAGGGGATTAAGGGTTATGGGGAGAGGGCGGGAATGTGGAACTGAGCCATGACAGATCAGCCATGATCTTATTGAATGACGGGGCAGGCTCGAAGGGCTGGATGACCTACTCCTGCTCCTATTTCTTATGTTCTTATGTTTATGTAAGCTTATCACATGCTAAGGAATAGCGGTCTCTGGTGATCACATATTATCTTCAATGGAAACGCAGTGACAACTTACAAACATCTTATTGCTGTGAGAATGCATGAATTACATTTTGTTTTGGAGCATTGGCACTTGAACTATTGGGTCCTGTGTACTTGTATGTCGAGATCCCTCACTTCATCTACCCCTCTTAGAATATTCCCATTTATTGTGTCCTCCCATCCATTGACTCTGTCTCCACTTCCCACTGCCTCGGCAAAACAGCCAGTGTAATTAAGGACCCCACGCATCCTGGACACTCTCTCTTCCACCTTCTTTCTTCAGGAAAAAGATACGAAAGTCTGAGGTCACATACCAACCGACTCAAGAACAGCTTCTTCCCTGCTGCCGTCAGACTTTTGAATGGACTTTGCATTAAGTTGATCTTTCTCCACACCCTAGCTATGACTGTAACACTACATTCTGCACTCTCTCCTTTCCTTCTCTATGAATGGTATGCTTTGTATAGCATGCAAGAAACAATACTTATACGAATACATGTGACAATAATAAATCAAATGTATTCCCTACAACTGTTCAACCTTTCTAAATGCATGATCTCACACTTCTCTATTTAAAATCCATCTACCGTTTTACCGCCCACTCTACCAATCCATCAATACCATTTTGGAGATTATAGCTCCCATCTACACTATCCACTACTCAGCCAATCTCTTTATGTCATCTGCAAGTTTCTCGATTGTGACATGATGTTCATGTCTAAATCGCTAACATCAAACACAGACAGTGACTACACTTTAAAACAAAACTATTTATTTGGCTGTAAAGTGATTCAGGATCTCCAAAGGTCATAAAACATTTTGTAAAAATGTAAGAGCTCCTTTCTCTTTCGTGATCTTCTCAAAGATCTGGTTGTGTTGATGCAATCTCCGCCCCCCCCGGTTATACCAGGGACTCAGCTTGTTGCTCTCAATTCCTGACTTGGGTTACTGTCTGTGTGGTGTTTGCACATTCTCCCTGTGTCTCCGTGGGTTTCCTCCCACAGTCTGAAAGATGTCCTTGTTAGGTGAATTGACCGTGCTAAATTCTCTCCCAGTGTTCCCAAGTTGGCGCCGGAGTGTGGCGACCAGGGGGATTTCACAGTAACTTCATTGCAGTGTTAATGTAAGCCTTATTTGTGACTAATAAATAAACTGTAATTTACAGACACAACAATGTTCAAGAGTAGTTTTAAAGTTTATTTATTAATGCCACAAGTAGGCTCACATTAACACTGCAGTGAAGTTACTGTGAAAATCCCCGAGTTGCCACACTCTGGCGCCTGTTCGGGGTACACTGAGAGAGAGGTTGCCAATGCACCTAACCAGCATGTTTTTCAGACTGTGGGAGGAAACCAGAGCACCTGGAGGAACCCCATAGAGACATGGGGAGAATGTGCCGACTCCACACAGACAGTGACCCAAGGCTGGAATTGAACCCGGGTCCCTGGCGCTATGAAGCAGCAGTGCTAACCACTGTGCTGCCCCAGGGCTGTTATAGGTGGCTCCCTCATTCCCAGGGACATAATTGAGGGTTAATTTCAGCCAAAGTTTTGCATGGGTCAAGATAGTGGAGTAAATCCTGGGAGAAAGGGTTGCAGGATTGGGGCGCAGAGCATGGCACGCAGCTCCCGCCAACCACAATTCATTGGCTGCCGCAGGTTTCGAAAGTTCAATCTCGGTTTCAGACAATTTGAGGTGATATTGTGAGGCAGCAGAATGAGATAATGCTTCAGTTAAACATTGGTGAAATTAGTTTCATACAAACACAATCACCCTGGCTATGTGTCAGGCACTGCATGGTCTCTGAAGATAGTAGGCAGAAAATGTGCAAAGATTTCTCTTTGGAACTGTGCCGCACATCATTTTAGAAAACTCAGTGGTCGTGAGGCGTTCAAGAGAATTGGAGGGGAACTTCAAGGTGTTGGTGAAAAGAGAGACATGTGGCTGAAGCTTTTCATCTGATACTCATCAGGACAAATACAAGAATGTCAAATTTCAAACAATTTATACTACAGGAGAAAAGAGTGCTGATTGGTTAGTGACTCAACACTGATTGGCCAACTTTTTCACCAAATTGTTGTCATCCTTCGAAATTTGGCATTCTTGCATTTGTCCACCATCTACAAGGCAGGAGTGGGATGGAACCTCCCCACTTGCCTGGATGGCAACAACACTCAAGAAGCTCGACACCACCCAGGATTAGATTGCTACCCCTTCCGCAAACATTCACTAGCTCCACCACTGTGCACACTGAGAGCAGTGTGTACCATCTACAAGATGCACTGCAGGAACTCATCAGGACTCCTTACATAGTGCCTTCCAAACCTATGACCACCGCCATCTAGAAGGGCAAGGGCAGCGTACACATGGGAACACCACCGCCTGTAAGCCCCCTTCAAAGTCACTCACTATCCTGTCTTGAAAATATATCACCGTCCCTTCACTGTCGCTGGGTCAAAATCCTGGAACTCTCTCCCTAACAGCACTGAGGGTATACCTACACCTCATGAACCACTGGGGTTCAAGAAAGCAGCTTACCGCCACCTCCTCAAGGGCAACTAGGGAGGGCAATGAATGAAGTTAAAGTAAAAAGCAAAGTGTGTTTATTAGTCACAAGTAAGGCGTACATTAACACTGCAATGAAGTTACTGTGAAATGCCCTAGTTGCCACAGTCTGGTGCCTGTTTGTGTCAATGCACCAAAGCAGCACATCTTTCAGAATGTGGGAGGAAACCGAAGCCCCCGGAGGAAACCCACGCAGACACGGGGAGAACATGCAAACTCCACACACACGGTGACTCAAGCCAGGAATTGAACTTGGATCCATGGTGCTGTGAGGCAGTAGTGCTAACCACTGTGCCACTGTACCACCCAATACCAACCTTGCCAGTGATGCCTACATCCTATAAATTAAAAAAAACATTGTCTTGATGGATGCAAAGAAAAAAGCTTCAGAAAAATGTCTGTCCATTTCATGCACACCTCAAACAGAAATGATTAAAGCACCGTATTGTCTCGGAGAGATTCGCGCTCTGGGATAGCATCATCACACTTGTAAGCCCAGCGAACGCCTGTAACCTCCATGGCAAGTCTTCCAAACTCACTCACCTGAATTTGAGCTGTTCTCACCTCACATTTATCCTCACCGCTGCTGGCTGCCCCTCCGGACGAACCCACCCCAATCCCCCCGCCCCTGCCCCCCACCCCCACTCCCACCCCTATAACATCTGCCTTCCTTTCTGGCCTGTGACTCCTTACTCGGACTCTGGCCTCATTCTGATCCTGCCCCTCACTCCACCCACCCACTCCCCTCCGTCCGTCCGTCCGTCACTGAGAAACCTTCTTCCCTCTCCATATCCCCAGCTTTTTAGAATCCTACAGTGCGAAAGGAGGCCATTTGGCCCATCGAGTCTGCCCAACCACTCCCAGACCCAATCCCCATAACCTCATGCATTTACCCTAGAAAATCCCCCTCACACTAAGGGACAATCTAGCATGGCCAATCCATCAAATCCGCACATCTCTGGACTGTGGGAGGAAACCAGAGCATCCGAAGGAAACCTACACAGACATGGGGAGAACTTGCAAACTCCACACTATCCCTTGAGGCTGGAATTGAACCCAGGTCCCTGGTGCTGTGAGGCAGCAATGCTAACCACTGTGCCACCATGCCACCCTATGGTCCTCAGCCCCACTCTCTCTTGGCCTCCCCATCAACCCCCATCCCAACCACAAAAACTTGACTTTAGGTTCCTGAGCCAGACCTCAGGGATGGGATTTTCCAGCTGCACTCGTCCCAAAAGGTGCAGCAGGTGGTCAGGAAGGCGAATGGGATGCTGGCCTTCATAGCGAGGGGGATTGAATATAAAAGTAGGGAGGTCTTGCTGCAGCTGTATAGGGCATTGGTGAGGCCGCAGCTGGAGTACTGTGTGCAGTTTTGGGCGCCGCACCTGCGCAAGGATATTTTGGCCCTGGAGGGAGTGCAGAGGAGGTTTACTAGGCTGATACCGGAGTTGAGGGGGTTGAGCTATGAGGAGAGGCTGAATAAACTAGGCTTGTACTCGTTAGAGTTTAGAAGAATGAGGGGAGATCTCATTGAGACATATAAGATGATGAATGGGATGGATAGGATAGAGGTGGAAAGACTCTTCCCGCTCAGAAAGGACAGTAGGACTAGGGGGCACAGCCTCAAGATAAAGGGGGGGCGGATTAGAACGGAGTTGAGGAGGAACTTCTTCACTCAAAGGGTGGTGAATCTCTGGAATTCTCTGCCTGTTGAAGTGGTGGAGGCTGCCTCGCTAAATATTTTTAAGACGCGGGTTGATGGGTTTTTGATAAGAGAGGGGATTAAGGGTTATGGGGAGAGGGCGGGAAAGTGGAACTGAGCCACGACAGATCAGCCATGATCTTATTGAATGGCGGGGCAGGCTTGAAGGGCTAGATGGCCTACTCCTGCTCCTATTTCTTATGTTCTTATGTTATGTTCTTATGTTCTAAAACCGGAAAATCCTGCCCAAAGTCAATGGTCCGTGTCCCGCCCACTGTGATCCCTGAGGTGAGCGGGACGGGAAGACGCCACAATTAATCTTTGACCCTACCTCACCAAAACATGATCCTGCCCGAAACTCAGCCCTGGCTTGACCTGACCCCTAAAGGCGTCAACTTGGGACAAGTTAGCGGAGGGCCAGAAGGAGCACTCGTGGAGCTGTGACCTGTCCTGCCTATTCCTTGGTGAATTTGTTCTTCACTGCTAAGTAATTGAGGCTGAGTATCTAGGGACAATTGGGATTCGGGAACGGAAGGTGGGAATGCCCGCAATTTGAATTCAATAGAAAAAAACCTGTGGTAAAAGTCCATGTGGTTCAATAAAGCTTTTTAGAGAAGGAAATCTGCTGTCCTTCCCCCGTCTGGCCTACATGTACAAAGAACAAAGAACAAAGAACAACCCAGCACGGGAAACAGGCCCTTCGGCCCAACGAGCCCGCGCCGCCGCATCACCCTACACCTATTCTACCCTGCGTGTCTACGAATGGAACCCCTGACTTAGCCAGATTCAGGGGAGAATAGTGTCAATTTGGTAAAACCAATCAGCCTAAGAGCACATCTTTGGGGTGTAGGAGGAAACCGGAGTGCCCGGAGGAAACCCACGCAACCACAGGGAGAATGCACAAACTCCCACAGACACAGGCCCAAATCCATGTATCTGCACAGCTAGCAGTGCTAGTCACCGAGCTGTTGCGGCGCCCGTCTACCGGTCCAGGATCAAGCACACACACCGACACGAAGTGCTAGGCCACTCCCGGAACTTCCAAGAGCAGCCCACGCACGACCCACAGTGTGCATGCCCCTCGTTTGACACGAGGTGGACCTCCTCCTGCGGAATAAAAAGACAAAAACATTTGAGAGAAGAATTGGCGAATGTGGACTGGGGGAGCGCGTTGGAGGGAGGGTCTGCTGAGGAGCAGTGGAGGATCTTTAAGGAGATCTTTCTTGGTGGTCAGAGGAAATTTATTCCGATGGTCAAAAAGGATAGTAGGAGGAGAGGTAATTAGCCGTGGATAACGAAGGAGGTGAAGGAAAGTGTTAAATTAAAAGCGGAGGAATTTAGAGTAGCTAAGAGTAGTGGGCGAGATGAGGATTGGGAGAGGTTTAAATGTCAACAAAGATTGACAAAGAAGTTGATAAAAAAGGGTAGGAGAAACTATGAAGCTGGGCTAGCGCTTAATATAAAAAAGGATAGCAAGAGTTTTTATAAATATATAAAAAGGAAGAGGCTGGCTAGGGTGAATGTTGGTCCTTTAGAGGATGAGAAAGGGGACCTAGTGGTAGGGGATGGGGATATGGCTAAGGTATTGAATAACTTTTTTGTTTCTGTCTTCACGGAGGAGGACGTGAATAATTTGCCGGGTGTTAGTGATGGAAAGGTGGTAGGACTGGAGGGTCTTAATGACATTACTGTTACTAGAACATAGAACATTAGAACATAGAACATAGAACATTACAGTGCAGAACAGGCCCTTCGGCCCACGATGTTGCGCCGACCAGTTAAAAAAAAACAACAACAATGACCCACTAACCTAAACCAATCCCTTTTCGTCCATAAACCTGTCCACAGACCTCTTAAACGCCCCCAAACTAGGCGCATTTACAACTGCAGCAGGCAGGGCATTCCAATCCCTCACCACCCTCTGGGTAAAGAACCTACCCCTGACATCTGTCCTAAAACTACCCCCCCTTAGTTTAAAGCCATGCCCCCTCGTGCTAGATTTTTCCATCAGAGGAAAAAGGCTATCACTATCCACCCTATCTAAACCTCTAATCATCTTATATGTTTCAATAAGATCCCCTCTTAGCCGCCTTCTTTCCAGCGAAAACAACCCCAAATCCCTCAGCCTCTCCTCATAGGATCTCCCCTCCATACCAGGCAACATCCTGGTAAACCTCCTCTGCACCCTCTCCAAAGCCTCCACATCCTTCCTGTAATGTGGGGACCAGAACTGCACACAATACTCCAAGTGCGGCCGCACCAGAGTTGTGTACAGTTGCAACATAACGCTGCGACTCCTAAATTCAATCCCCCTACCAATAAACGCCAAGACACTGTATGCCTTCTTAACAACCTTATCTACTTGATTCCCAACTTTCAGGGATCTATGTACACATACACCTAGATCCCTCTGCTCCTCCACACTATTCAAAGTCTTCCCGTTAGCCTTATACTCAACACATCTGTTATTCCTACCAAAGTGAATTACCTCACATTTCTCGGCACTAAACTCCATCCGCCACCTCTCGGCCCAGCTCTGCAACCTGTCTAAGTCTTCCTGCAAACTATGACACCCTTCCTCACTATCTACCACACCTCCGACTTTGGTGTCATCAGCAAATTTACTGATCCACCCAACTATACCCTCATCCAGATCATTAATAAAAATCACAAACAGCAGTGGCCCCAACACAGATCCCTGAGGCACACCACTTGTAACCGAACTCCATGATGAATATTTACCGTCAACCACTACCCTCTGTCTCCTATCCGCTAGCCAATTCCTAATCCAGTTCCCTAGATCACCCCCAATCCCATACATCTGCATTTTGTGCAGAAGCCTACCATGGTGAACCTTATCAAACGCCTTACTAAAATCCATATACACCACGTCCACTGCCTTACCCCCATCCACCTCTTTGGTCACTTTCTCAAAAAACTCAATAAGGTTAGTAAGGCACGACCTACCCGCCACAAAACCGTGCTGACTATCTCCAATCAACTCATTACTCTCCAAATAACTATAAATCCTATCCCTAATAATTTTTTCCAAAACCTTGCCCACAACAGAAGTGAGACTCACCGGTCTATAATTCCCGGGGAAGTCTCTGTTCCCCTTCTTAAACAATGGGACAACATTCGCTAACCTCCAATCATCTGGTACTATACCAGAGGCCAACGACGACCTGAAGATCAGAGCCAGAGGCTCTGCAATCACTTCTCTTGCCTCCCAGAGAATCCTGGCGTAAATCCCATCCGGACCAGGGGACTTATCTATTTTCAGACCCTCCAGAATATCCAGCACATCCTCCTTATCAACTGTAACACTGTCAATTCTACTCCCCTGCAACCCAGTGTCCTCCTCAGCTATATCCATGTCCCCCTGCATGAACACCGAAGAGAAATATTGGTTCAATGCTTCACCAATCTCCTCCGGTTCCACACATAACTTCCCTCTGCCGTCTATAACTGGCCCTAACCTTGCCCTAACCAACCTTCTGTTATTGACATACCTATAGAACGCCTTAGGATTCTCCTTAACCCTATCAGCCAAAGTCTTCTCATGTCCTCTTTTAGCCCTTCTTAGCTTAGAGAGGCGGTGCTCGACAGACTGGAGGGACTGATTGTGGACAAGTCCCCAGGACCGGATGGAATGCATCCAAGGGTTCTGAAAGAAATGGCGGAGGTGATAGTGGATGCCTTGGTGGTTATTTTCCAGACGTCGCTGGATTCCGGGGAAGTGCTGGATGATTGGAAAACAGCTAATGTTACGCCGTTGTTTAAGGAGGGTGCCAGGCAAAAGGCGGGGAATTATAGGCCGGTTAGTTTAACGTCTGTGGTGGGTAAAATGTTAGAATCTGTCATTAAGGAGGAAATTGCGAGGCATCTTGAAGGGAATTGCTTGATAGAGCAGACGCAGCACGGTTTCATTAAAGGGAAGTCGTGTCTGACAAATTTACTGGAGTTCTATGAGGATGTGTCTAGGGCGGTGGATAGAGGAGAGCCGGTGGATGTGGTCTTTCTGGATTTTCAGAAGGCGTTTGACAAGGTACCTCACAAGAGGTTATTGCAGAAGGTCAGGGGACATGGAGTTGGGGGTAGGGTGTTAGTGTGGATAGAGGATTGGTTGTCAAATAGGAGGCAGAGAGTGGGGGTCAACGGGTGCTATTCGGATTGGCGGATGGTGACTAGTGGGGTGCCCCAGGGGTCGGTGCTGGGGCCTCAGCTTTTTACCATTTATATAGATGAGCTGGAGGAGGGAACCGAGTGTAGGGTGTGGAAATTTGCTGATGACACCAAGATTGGGGGAACGGCAAATTGTGCGGAGGGTGTGGAGAGTCTGCAGAAGGATCTAGATAGGCTGGGCAAATGGGCCAGGAAATGGCAAATGGAATTTAATGTTGGCAAGTGTGAGGTGGTCCACTTTGGTAGGAAGAATGGTAGGAAGGACTATTACTTACGTGGCGAAAAACTGCAGCAGGCGACGGTGCAGAGGGACCTTGGGGTCCTTGTGCATGAGTCGCAAAAACCCAGCTTGCAGGTGCAGCAGGTGGTCAGGAAGGCAAATGGGATGCTGGCCTTCATAGCGAGGGGGATTGAATATAAAAGTAGGGAGGTCTTGCTGTGGCTGTATAGGGCATTGGTGAGGCCGCAGCTGGAGTACTGTGTGCAGTTTTGGGCACCACACCTGCGCAAAGATATTTTGGCCTTGGAGGGAGTGCAGAGGAGGTTTACTAGGCTGATACCGGAGTTGAGGGGGTTGAGCTATGAGGAGAGGCTGAATAAACTGCGCTTGTACTCGTTAGAGTTTAGAAGAATGAGGGGAGATCTCATTGAGACGTATAAGATGATGAATGGGATGGATAGGATAGAGGTGGAGAAACTCTTCCTGCTCAAAAAAGACAGTAGGACTAGGGGGCACAGCCTCAAGATAAAAGGGGGGCAGTTTAGAACGGAGTTGAGGAGGAACTTCTTCACTCAAAGGGTGGTGAATCTCTGGAATTCTCTGCCCGTTGAAGTGGTGGAGGCTGCCTCGCTAAATATTTTTAAGACGTGGGTTGATGGGTTTTTGATAAGCGAGGGGATTAAGGGTTATGGGGAGAGGGCGGGAATGTGGAACTGAGCAGCGACAGATCAGCCATGATCTTATTGAATGGTGGGGCAGGCTCGAAGGGCTAGATGGCCTACTCCTGCTCCTATTTCTTATGTTCTTATGTTCTTAATCTTACAAGCATGCTTTTCCGGTGTCTCCCGAGGTTCTAACCTTATTTAATAGCCCCTACCATAACCCTCCATCCTCGTTTCACTCATGTGCCTATCTAACTGAACCTTAAACGAGTCCAACATTCCTGCCTCCACCACCCTACTCGGTAGCGCGTTCCATACCCCCACGACCCTTTGCGTAAAGAATCTGTGAACACAGATAAATGCGGTTGACTCTTAACTTCCCTCTAGCTTGCTAAAGCTGTTAAGAAGTTCAAGGGCAATTAGGGATGGCAATAAATACTGAGCATTTTTGGTCCAATATTTCTGCTACTTTGTTTATATCCCAGTTGAAGTTAAGCGAACACCCTCCTCTGTGTCAGAATTCTCATTTAGCCGAGTGTGGGGTGTGGAATGTGTTGATATTTGGTTGTGAATTCTTGAGACCGGCTCCTTTCTCACACTTGTTCCTGTTTTTTCTCCTCCCTGTTTGTCTGTCACGCTGTTTGCTTTCCCCCCTACTCTCTGCTCGCTTGTAGACATTTCGGTCAGTCTGCTCGCTGTAGTCGTCTGTTTCTGTGGGCTTGCCCTGTTGGTAGTGTCTCTCTTTGTGTTTTGGAAGCTCTGCTGGCCATATTGGAGGAACAAAGACCTGACCTCGAACGCGAATAACGCCCCCCAGCAAACGCCGAACGATGCCCCGGAGGTGGTGGAAACCCCCGAGAAAAAGGAAATCAAGGAGGTTAAGGAGAACGGAAAGAACTCGGTCACGATGCTGCCTACCGCCATGAAGATCAGCCAGACCTCGCCTGACATCCCCGCGGAGGTCCAAGCTGCCCTCAAAGAGCACCTCCTCAAGCACACGCGTGTTCAACGTCAGACCACGGAGCCTACATCCTCATCCAGGTTAGTTCCAGCTCAACCTCGATCTGGAAGTCATGGGGGTTACCTGGTAACGTTACTGGGTCAGTGATTACAGAAAGAAACAGAGAACATTGGAAATAGTATTCACGTAAACACCGACAGTGATAGGACGTTACCCGTGAGAGGGCAAAGATTGCCATTGGCATGAGGCAGGAAATCCACCCATAGACCTTCCCGACATTGGGTTTTGTGTTTTACATATAGAAACATGGAACAGTACAACACAGTACAGGCCCTTCATGTTGTGCCGAGCTATATCCGAACCCAAGATCGAGCTATCCCACTCCCTATCATTCTGGTAACCTTTTCCTTTCAGGGGATGTTGGTGAGGCTGTCAAGTAATTTTATTGCCCTTCAGGAGGTGGTGGTGAGCTGCCTCCATGAATCACTGCTGCCCCTGTGGTGTAGGTACACCCACAATGTTGTTAGTGAGCAAGTTTTTTTAATTTACTCATGGGATGTGGGTGTCTCTGCCAACCCCAGCATTTATTGCCCAGCCCTAATTGCCCTTGAGCTGATGGCCTTGGTAAAGCTGTTAAGAAGTCAGAGGACAGTTAAGAGTCAACCACATTCATCTGCAGTCATTTGTGGGCCAGAGTGGGTGAGGACGGCAGATTTCCTTCCCTAAAGAGCTTTATTGAACCAGATGGACTTTTACCACAGATTTTTTTTTAATTGAATTCAATATCTGTCACAGTGGGATTTGAACCTGGGTCCCCAGGGCATTACCGTGGTCTCTGGATGACAAATCCAGTGACAATACCACAATGCCAACCGTAGTTCCAGGATTTTGACCCAGCAACAGTGAAGAACTGTTTTACATTTCCAAGTCAGGATAGTGAGTGACTTGAAGGGGAACCTCCAGGTGGTGGTGTTTCCAGGTATCTGCTGCTGTGTCCTCCCAGGCGGTAGTGGTTATAAGTTGCTGAGTTCCTGCAGTGCATCATGTAGATGGTACACATGGTTGTCATTGTGTACTGGTGGTGGAGGTTATGAATATTTGTGGGTGGGGAGAGCTGCTTTGTCCTGGATGGTGTTAACTTCTTGAGTGTTGTTGGAACTGCACCCATCCAGGCAAGTGGAGAGTATTCCATCACACTCTTGACTTGTGCCTTGTTGATGGTGGACAGGTTTTGGGGAGTCAGGAAGTGAGTTGCTCACCGCAGGATTCCCAGCCTCTGACCTGCTCTGTTAGCCACAGTATTGATATGGCTGGGCCCAGATCAGTTTGTGGTCAGTGGTAACCCCCAGGGTGTTGATAGTGAGGGAGTCAATGATAATGCTGCCATGGAATGTCAAGGAGCGATGGTTAGATCTCCTCTGGTTGGAGATGGGCATTGTTGGTGCTCGTGTGGCATGAATGTTACGTGTCAATCCAAGCCTGGATATTGTCTGGGGTGGGGTTTCTTGACCTCCAACAACTACCTCTTCCTCTGTGCCAAGTATGACTCCAATCCGCGGAGGGTTTGCCACCCGATACCCACTGACTCCAGTTTTGCTAGGGCTCCTTAACCCTGCTCCCGGTCGAATGCGGCCTTGATGTCTAGGGCTGTCACTCTCACCCCACCTCTGGAGTCCAACTCTTTTATCCATGTTTGAACCTAGGCTGTACTGAGGTCAGGAACTGGGTGGGCCCTGGCAGAACCCAAGCTGCCTGAGCAGGTTATTGCAGAGTGAGTGCTGCTTGATAGCATTGTTGATGACCCCCTTCCATCACTTTACTGGTGTTTGAGAGTCGGCTGATGAGGTAGTAATCCGCTGCTTAGGGAAATCTAAATTCAATTCACTCATAAAACTGGAATTAAAAAAATTACTCCCAGTAATGAGAATCATAAAACTACAGATTCACTAATTACGGTCCATGTGCAACAGAAATTTGCCCCTTTGCTACGAAAAGACCCAGTAAGTCACTCAGTTACAAGGAGATGGGCAATAAATGTTCACCACACTGAGGCAGTTACCAACCCTCCAGGATTAACCAGGGGCCTCCAGGAATTAACGATTAACCCCCCCGGACACTGTTACCATCAAGAGCCTGGGAACTCGACCAAGCATCAAAGAAAGTTTGTCAAAAACGCTAATGTCTTTTTTAAAAGTGCGGAAGAATCATAGAACCCTACAATGCAGAAAGAGGCCCTTCGGCCCATCGAGTCTGCACCGAACACAATCCTACCCAGGCCCTACCCCCATATACCCACTAATCCCTCTAACCTACGCATCCCTGGACACTAAGGGGCAATTTCTTAGCACGGCGAGTCAACCTAACCCGCACATCTTTGGACTGTGGGAGGAAACCGGAGCACCCGGAGGAAACCCACACAGACACGAGGAGAACGTGCAAACTCCACACAGGCAGTGACCCAAGCCGGGAATTGAACCCAAGTCCCTGGAGCTGTGAAGTAGCAGTGCTAACCACTGTGCCACTGTGCTGCCCAAGTTGAGTTGGGGATAGGTTGGGTTCACTAGACGTTAGCAATCGGGCGATGAAGCCTCCAGGAAAATGTCCAAACATTTTCATCAACCCTGCTGACCCTGAGTTTCCTGAGCACTGGTCATGCTGCTGTCCACCCAGCAGAGGGAAGTTGAGCCAACAGTTGGGTCAGTTAGCTCAGTTGGTTGGGTTGTTGGTCTTTGATGCTGGTGTAGGGCCAACAGGGGCTGGTTCAATTCCTGTACAGGCTGAGGTTATTTATAAAGGGGAGAAGGGGTTATTATAAACCCCTTCTCAACTTGAGTTGTGGGGCTCCTCAGGTTCAAATCAACACCAGTTGGCTTTCTCTCACTGGGGACAGCAGACTACGGTGAATACACCCCTTTTACAGGGTGTAGTGTCATTCTGTTGAAAAAAACTCACCAGGGATCTGGAGTAAGAATCCTCAAATCACATCAGGGAAATTTAGTTTTAAAAATCTGCAAGCTATCAGCTGATACGAATAAAAGTGACTATCACCTGAGGAAGGAGCAGTGCTCCAAAAGCTCGTGTTTCCAAATAAATCCGTTGGACTTTAACCTGGTGTTGTGAGACTTCTTACTGTGCCCACCCCAGTCCAACACCGGCATCTCCACGTCATGGAACTGCAAGGCTAAGAAGGAGACGTGTTATTGTGAGTTGATAAGGTTCTCAAGGAGTGTCTTGAGGTGGATAGAAAACAGATTAGCGGACACGAAGCAAAGAGTTAGTATAAATGGGTCCTTTTCTGACTGGCAGGCAGTAGGGTGCACAGGGATCTGTATTAGGACCCTAGCTGTTCACATTATGTATTAATGATTTGGAAGAGGGGACTGAATGTATTATCTCCAGATTTGCAGCAGATACAAAGTTGGGTGGGAGAGTGAGCCGTGAGGAGGATGCAGATGCTTCAGTGTGATTTGGACAGGCTGAGTGAGTGGGCAGATGCATTATAATGTGGATTATTATGACGTTATCCAATCTGATAGCAAAAATTGGAAGACAAATTATTATTTGAATGGGTGTAAATTGAGAGAGGTGGATACTCAACGAGACCTTGGTGTTCTCGTGCATCAGTCGCTGAAAGTAAGTGCGCAGGTACAGTAGGCAGTAAAGGAGGCAAATGGTATGTTAGCCTTAGTGAGAGGATTTGAGTGCAGGAATAAGGATGTTTTACTGCAGTTGTACAGTACATTGGTGAGGCCACACCTGGAGTATTGTGTGCAGTTTTGGCCTCCTTATCTGAGGAAGGATGCCATTGCTATAGAGGGAGTACGATGGAGGTTTACCAGGCTGATTCCTGGGAGGGCAGGTCTGTCATATGAGGAGAGACTAAGTTGGTTAGAATGATATTCACTGGAGTTTAGAGGAGTGAGAAGGGACCTCACGGAGACTTATAAAATTCCAACAGGGTGAGACAGGGTAGATTCAGAAAGAATGTTCCCGACGGTGGGGGAATCCAGAACTAGGGGTCATAGTACGAGGATAAGGGCTAAATGTTTTGCAACTGGGATGAGGGGAAATTTCTTCACCAGGGAGTGGTGAATGTGTGGGATTCACTGCCGTAGAATATAATTGAGGCCAAAACATTGCGTAATTTCAAGAAGAAATAATGAAATGGAGTTGCCAGCGTCGGTCTGGGGTGGGCACAATAAGTATCTCACAACATCAGGTTAAAATCCAACAGTTCTGTTTGGTAGCACGAGCTTTCGGAGAGCTGCCCCTTTATCTGGTGAGTGCCCGATGAAGGAGTAGTGCTCCGAAAGCTCATGCTACCAAACAAACCTATTGGACTTTAACCTGGTGTTGCAAGAAGAAAATAGATATAGCTCTTGGGGCTAAAGAGATCAAGGGATATGGGGGGAGGGGGAGGGGGTGGGGAGTCGGGATCGGGATACTGAATTCGATGATTAGCCATTAGTCAGAATGAATGGCGGAGCAGGCTTGAAGGGCCGAATGGCCTACTCCTGCTTTTAGTTTCTATGTTTCTATGTAAGAGTGTGTGCTCCTTCTAAAGGGAGAAGTGAGTGTAGGGAGTTTATAGTGGACAACAGTATTAGAGGAATAATGGGGATTTTTATCCAGAGTATACAGTCTCGTGAGGGAAGATTCAAGGTTCTTACTATTTCAGGAAGGTTGCTACATTTCTCATGGGTGATGGACGGACTGTGAATTGAGGCAATGGAAACTGCCCAATGGGACCCTTGGAAAGGGAGTATTCTTGGGGAAAGATTTTGTAAAATTGTGAAATTTTATTTGGGTGGGTCAGATCCTGTGGTTGCTGCCCTCAGTCAGGTTGCCCCTGCAGGCCCAGACATTGCCAAATCCTCAGGGGCCCCAGACCCAGCCTGAAGCTGCAGGCCCCCAAACACACCTGTGGCTGCAAGGCCCTCAGATACAGCCTAAACCTACAGGGCTCCAGACACAGCCTGAACCTATAGGCCCCCACACACACCCTGTAGCTGCAAGGCCCCAGACACAGCCTGAAGCTGCAGGCCCCCAAACACACCCTGTAGCTGCAAGGCCCCACATACAGCCTGAAGCTGCAAGGCCCTCAGATACAGCCTGAACCTACAGGGCTCCAGACCCAGCCTGAAGCTGCAGGCCCCCAAACACACCTGTGGCTGCAAGGCCCTCAGATACAGCCTGAACCTACAGGGCTCCAGACACAGCCTGAAGCTGCAAGGCCCCAGATACAGCCTGAAGCTGCAAGGCCCCCAGAGACAGCCTGAGCCTTCAGGCCCCCAGATACAGCCTGAAGCTGCAAAGCCCCCACACACAGTCTGAGCCTACAGGACTCCAGACACAGCCTGAAGCTGCAAGGCCCCTAGACACAGCCTGAAGCTGCAGGCCCCCAGGCACAGCCTGAACCTATAGGCCCTCAGACACAGCCTGAACCTATAGGCCCCCAGGCACAGCCTGAACCTATAGGCCCTCAGACACAGCCTGAACCTATAGGCCCTCAGATACGGCCTGAACCTATAGGCCCTCAGATACAGCCTGAAGCTGCAAGGCCCCAGATACAGCCTGAAGCTGCAGGCCCTCAGAGACAGCCTGAACCTATAGGCCCCAGACACAGCCTGAAGCTGCAAGGTGCTGGATACTGACTCTAAGCCAGGACCCAATTCACCTCCCACGATGTGGGAATAATTGGCCCTTGAGAGGGCTTGACTGAATCTGATACGAGTGGCTTTAGGGTGGGTGAGATTGGGGCGAATCCACAGTATTTTCCGACAGGAAAGGAAACATTTCAATAAAATAAGTGTGGGCATCAGTTTTTCACACATTTTTGAAGAAAGGTGTGTAAAGAAAATCTCCTGGAACATCCATAGTTAGAAAGGGAATTGATTCCCTAATCAGTGCTGGCAAAAACGTTATATTGACTGCTGCAATAAACTAGAAAACCTCCCAGTACCTCGAGTGTCAATATGTAAATGAACTTTGGGAGATTATGATCATTAGAGCTACAGTGTTAACAAAGGTTCAACAGTCAGGGCATTGAGTGTAGGAGTTAGAACATTATGTTACATAGAACATAGAACATAGAACATAGAACATAGAACATTACAGCGCAGAACAGGCCCTTCGGCCCACGATGTTGCGCCGACCAGTTACAAAAACAATGACCCACTAGCCTATACCAATCCCTTTTCGTCCATAAACCTATCCAGAGATCTCTTAAACGCCCCCAAACTAGACGCATCTACAACTGCAGCAGGCAGGGCATTCCAATCCCTCACCACCCGCTGGGTAAAGAACCTACCCCTGACATCCGTCCTGTAGCTACTCCCCCTTAATTTAAAGTCATGCCCCCTCGTGCTAGCTTTCTCCATCCGAGGAAAAAGGCTATCACTATCCACCCTATCTAAACCTCTAATCATCTTATATGTTTCAATAAGATCCCCTCTTAGCCGCCTTCTTCCCAACGAAAACAACCCTAGATCCCTCAGTCTCTCCTCATAGGACCTCCCCACCATACCAGGCAACATCCTAGTAAACCTCCTCTGCACCCTCTCCAACGCCTCCACATCCTTCTTGTAATGCGGGGACCAGAACTGCACACAGTACTCCAAGTGCGGCCGCACTAGAGTAGTGTACAGTTGCAACATTACACTGCGACTCCTAAATTCAATCCCCCTACCAATAAACGCCAAGACACCGTACGCCTTCTTGACAACCTTATCTACTTGATTCCCAACTTTCAGGGATCTATGTACACACACACCTAGATCCCTCTGTTCATCCACACTATTCAAAGTCCTCCCGTTAGCCCTATACTCGACACATCTGTTGCTCCTACCAAAGTGAATTACCTCACACTTCTCCGCATTAAATTCCATCCGCCACCTCTCGGCCCAGCTCTGCAACCTATCTAAGTCTCCCTGCAGACTATGACACCCTTCCTCACAATCTACCACACCTCCAACTTTGGTGTCATCAGCAAATTTACTAATCCACCCAACTATACCCTCATCCAGATCATTAATAAAAATTACAAACAACAGTGGCCCCAAAACAGATCCCTGAGGCACACCACTCGTAACTGCACTCCATGATGAATATTTACCATCCACCACCACCCTCTGTCTCCTATCTGATAGCCAATTCCTGATCCAACTTCCTAGATTACCCACAATCCCATACATCTGCATTTTCTGCAGAAGCCTACCATGGTGAACCTTATCGAACGCCTTACTAAAATCCATGTATACCACGTCAACTGCCTTACCCCCATCCACCTCTTTGGTCACCTTCTCAAAAAACTCAATAAGGTTAGTAAGGCACGACCTACCTGCTACAAAACCATGCTGACTATTTCTAATCAATTCATTACACTCCAAATAACTATAAATCCTATCCCTAATAATTTTTTCTAAGACCTTGCCCACAACAGAAGTAAGACTCACCGGTCTATAATTCCCGGCAAAGTCTCTGTTCCCCTTCTTAAACAATGGGACAACATTCGCTATCCTCCAATCCTCCGGGACTACACCAGAGACCAATGACGACCTGAAGATCTGAGCCAGAGGCTCTGCAATCACCTCTCTAGCCTCCCAGAGAATCCTAGGGTAGATCCCATCCGGACCAGGGGACTTATCTATTTTCAGCCCCTCAAGAATTTCCAGCACATCCTCTTTATCAACCGTAATACTGTCTATTTTACACCCCTGCAACCCAATGTCCTCCTCAGCTATATTCATGTCCCCCTGCGTGAACACCGAAGAGAAATATTGGTTCAATACTTCTCCAATCTCCTCCGGTTCCACACACAACTTCCCCCTGCTGTCTGTAACTGTTACAGTTGTATAAATCGTTGGTCAGGCCGCACTTGGAGTGTTGTGTACAGTTATGGTCACCCTGTTGTGGGGAAGACATTGATAAACTGGGAAGAATGCAGAGAAGGTTTACAAGGAAGTTGCCAGAACTTGTGGGCCTGATTTACAGGGAGAGGTTGGCCAGGCTAGGACTTTATTCCTTGGAACTTAGGAGAATGAGGGGTGAGCTTACTGAGGTGTATAAAATCATGAGGGGCATATAAAGGACGAATGCACATTGTCTTTTTCCCAGGGAACGGGAGTTGAAAACTAAAGGGCATAGGGTAAGCTGAGAGAGGAAAGATTTCAAAGAGATCTGAGGGGCAACTTCTTCATACAGAGGGCAGTGTGTATAGGGAATGAGCTCAGTAAGAAGTCTCACAACACCAGGTTAAAGTCCAACCAGTTTATTTGATAGTAAACCCACAAGCTTTCAGAAACAGTGTTCCTTCATCAGGTGTGTGTAAAGTTCTGATCAGAGAGGTGCGTATAAAGGCACACACAGTTTACAGAATACATTAGAATGCGTGTCTTTACAGCTAACCTGATATTCAAGTCTTAAAGGTGCAGACAATGTGAGTGGAGATAGCATTAGGCATAGGTTAAAGAGATGTGTATTGTCTCCAGACAGGACAGTAAGTGAGATGTTGCAGGTTCAGGCAAATCATGGGGGTTACAGATAGTGTGACATGAACCCAAGATCTCGGTTGAGGCCGTCCTTATGTGTGTGGAACTCATGACTTGCCTGAACTTGCAACATCTCACTCACTGTCCTATCTGGAGACAATACACATCTCTTTAACCTATGTGTAATGCTATCTCCACTCACGTTGTCTGCACCTTTAAGACTTGAATAGCAGGTTAGCTGTAAAGACTCGCATTCTAATCAGTATTCTGTAAACTGTGAGTGCCTTTATATACCCTTCTCTGATCAGAACCTTCCACACACCTAAGGAAGGAACACTGTTTCCAAAATCTTGTGGGTTTACTATCAAATAAACCTGTTGGACTTTAACCTATTGTTGTGGGACTTCTTACTGTGTTTACCCCAGTCCAATGCCAGCATCTCCACATCATAGGGAATGAGCTACCAGAGAAAGTAGTTGGGGCGGGTACAATAGCAACAGTTAGAAAGCATTTGGGTCAGAACATGGATGGGAAAGGATTAGAGGGGTATGGGCCAAACATGGGCAATTGGGACTGGCTGGGAGGGCTCCATGGTTGGCATGGACTGGTTGGGCCGAAGGGCCTGTTTCTACGCTGTATTGTTCTGTGACTCTTTGACTAAGTTTGTCATTTGCTGCCTCTTTTTTCACTTGTTATCATCATTGGTTAATTATACAATTTTACCATTGATTTGATTTGAATTATTATTGTGTTAGTATTCAGTGTAAAGTGTTGTTTCTTGTGTGTTATACAGACAAAACATACCATTCATAGAGAAGGGAAGGAGAGAGTGCAGAATGTGGTGTTACAGTCATAGCTAGGGTGTAGAGGAAGATCAACTTAACATGAGATAGATCCATTCAATAGTCTGACAGCAGCAGGGAAGAAACTGTTCTTGAGTCGGTTGGTACGTGACCTCAGACTTTTGTATCTTTTTCCCAATGGAAGAAGTGGAAGAGAGAATGTTCGGGGTGTGTGGGGTCCTTAATTATTCTGGCTGCTTTGCCGAGGCAGCAGGAAGTGTAGACAGAGTCAATGGATGGGAGGCTGGTTTGTGTGATGGATTGGGCTACGTTCATGACTTTTTGTAGTTTCTTGCGGTCTCGGACAGAGCAGGAGCCCATACCAAGTTGTGATACAACATAAGAACATAAGAAATAGGAGCAGGAGTAGGCCATCTAGCCCTTCGAGCCTGCCCCGCCATTCAATAAGATCATGGCTGATCTGTCGTGGCTCAGTTCCACATTCCCGCCCTCTCCCCATAACCCTTAATCCCCTCTCTTATCAAAAACCCATCAACCCGCGTCTTAAAAATATTTAGCGAGGCAGCCTCCACCACTTCAACGGGCAGAGAATTCCAGAGATTCACCACCCTTTGAGTGAAGAAGTTCCTCCTCAACTCCATTCTAAACCGCCCCCCCCCTTTATCTTGAGGCTGTGCCCCCTAGTCCTACTGTCTTTTTTGAGCGGGAAGAGTCTCTCCACCTCTATCCTATCCATCCCATTCATCATCTTATACGTCTCAAGAATGCTTTCTATGATGCATCTGTAAAAGTTGGTGAGAGTTGTAGCTGACGTGCCAAATTTCCTTAGTCTTCTGAGAAAGTAGAGGCATTGGTGGGCTTTCTTAACTATAGTGTAGGCATGGGGAGACCAGAACAGGTTGTTGATGACCTGGACACCTAAAATCTTGAAGCTGTCAACCCTTTCTACTTCATCCCCGTTGATGTAGACAGGGGCATGTTCTCCTTTACGCTTCCTGAAGTCGATGACAATCTCCCTCGTTTTGTTGACACTGAGGGAGAGATTATTGTTGCCGCACCAGTTCACCAGATTCTCTATTTCATTCCTGTACTCTGTCTCATCATTGTTTGAGATCCAACCCACTACTGTGGTGTCGTCAGCAAACATGCAAATTGAATTGGAGGGGAATTTGGCCACACAGTCATAGGTGTATAAGGAGTATAGTAGGGGGCTGAGAACACAGCCTTGTGGGGCACTGGTGTTGAGGATGATCGTGGAGGAGGTATTGATGCCTGTCCTTACTGATTGTGGTCTGTGTGTTAGGAAGTTCAAGATCCAGTCTCAGAGGTGTGTCTGTGTTTTCAAATATATCTCTGTATATTTTCCATTGTTTATCTGTAGGTTTATCGATTAATAATTTGACCTTTGTTCATCATTTTCCTGAAATATATCTTTTCTAATTTTAAATTCTAGTTTGAGACTCTTCTTATCAAACCTAATGTCAAATTTACAGAATCATCAAACACAGCAGGAGGCCATTCGCCCCTTGTATCTGTACTGGCTGTCCAAGTGAGCAGTTTGCCCCGTGCCACTCCCCTCAGCTCTGCCCAGTCTTCATTTTCAGATAACAATCCAGTTCCTTTGATTCGATTTGATTTATTATTGTCACATGTATTAATACACAATGAAAAGGATTGTTTCTTGTGTGTTACACAGACAAAACATACCATTCATAGAGAGGGAAAGGAGAGAGTGCAGGATGTGGCGTTACAGTCATAGCTAGGGTGTAGAGAAAGATCAACTTAATGCAACCATTCAAAAGTCTGACAGCTTTCACTTCCCCTGCCTCCACTGCATTCCAGATCCTCGCTGCGTGGAAACCTCTTTTCCTCCTGTTGTCAATCCTTCTTTATCAATACCCTTAAATCTTGCGCCCTCTGCTTCTCGATCCTTCCACCAATGGGAACAGTTAGAACATAGAACATTACAGCGCAGTCCAGGCCCTTCGGCCCTCGATGTTGTGCCGACCAGTGGAACCAATCTAATGACCCTCCAACCTAAACTGTTTCTCCTGATCTACTGCCCCCCGACCCCTCATGGTTAGTGACGCATTTTCAGCTGCTGGGGCCTTGCGCTCAGCGTCATTCTTGGCCCCCTACCCTATCCCTTCCCTCCCCTACCCCCTCCCGACCCCCAACTCATCCTGAAAGCTGAAACCAAGACATTCTGCAGGCTGATCGGAGCTTCTTCACACGTCTGGATGAATAATTGCTTTGTTGAAATCCAAGTTTACCTCTTGTCTGAATGATGGTGAGGATGGTAAATATTGTGATGTGAAGCAAGCAAACCCAGATCTTGCATTTACTGCGTGCGATTAGCTAATACAATTCAGTGCCTGCCTTCTCTTTGGTTTTGTTTGAATGCGATGCTCTCAAACCTGCTCACTCAGTGATTCTTCCCCTCACTTTCATCAATCCCTTGTCAATAATCCAGATCCACGCTAATTAATCTCTTTAACCGCAACATACTTTCCTTGTTCATTTATTTAATGAGAGCTCTTTAGACACTTCAGCTTGGATGTGTTTCCTCAGCATGGCTCCTCAGACGGAATCCCTGAGACCACTTTCCAAATTAAACCTCGTTCCCAGTGCGTGAGTCACAAAAAGTGAGCAAGCAGGTCCAACAAGTCATTAAGACGGCAAGTGGCCTTTTGGCCTTTATTACAAAGAGGTTGGAGTTTTAAAATAGGGAGATTTTGTTGGAATTGTACAGGGTGTCAGTGAGGCTTCACCTGGAATACTGAGCACAGTTTTGATCCCCTTACCTTAAAAAAGATACAGTAACATTGGAGGCAATCCAATGGAGATTCACCCGGCTAATTCCTGGGATGAGAGGGTTGTCTTATCAAGAGAGACTAAATAGAGAGACGAAGGTTGAGAGGCGACCTGATAGAAGTTTATAAAATGTTGAGAGGAATAGATAGGGTGGATTCTCAGAGGCTATTTCCCCGGGTTGAAATGGTCGCTACGAGAGGACACAGATTTAAGGTGCGGGGAGGCAAGTACAGAAGTGATGTTAGGGGTAAGTTTTTCACTCAGAGGGTGGTGAGTGAATGGAATCGGCTGCCGTCAGTGGTGGTGGAGGCGAACTCGCTGGGGTCTTTTAAAAGACTTCTGGATGAGTATATGGGATTTAATGGGATTGGGGGTTATAGATAGGTCTATGGATTGGTAGGTGTTGATGTGATCGGCGCAACTCATGGGCCGAAGGGCCTGTTTGTGCTGTAGTGTTCTATGTTCTATGTATTCCTTGGAGTTTAGAAGAGTGAGGAGTGACCTTATTCAGATCCTGAGGGGGGCTGACAGGGTAAATGGTGAGATGTTTTCACTAGTTGGAGAGTCTCAAATAAGGAGGCATCACTACGAGATAAAGGGATGGTCATTTAGACCTGAGGTGTGGAGAAATTTCTTCTCGCAGAGGGTGGTGAATCTTTGGAAGTGGACACTAAGAGGCAATTTAGCATGGCCTAGTGACCTAACCTGCACATTTTTGGACTTTTGCCGATATCTCGGGGTTAGGTTCCAGAGGAGGAAATTCTGTCTGGTTTTGCAAATTAATAGGAACAAACATTTTTGAAACTCATTCATTTTGGGACCTGCTGTCTTAGAATCATAGGATCCTAGAGTGCAGAAGGAGGCTATTCAGCCCACTGAGTCCACACCGACCACAATCCCTATCCCTATCCCCATAATCGCTTGTATTTATCCTAGCTAGTCCCCCTGACACCAAGCAGCAATTTAGCCTGGCCAATTCCTTGTGGGGCCCACGTCAGGGCACAGTGTGTTTCACTGTAAATCCAACCCCTTCTCATGATTGTGAATATTTCCATCAAATCCCAGCTCATCTGTTTCTTCTCCAAGGTGAACAGTCCAATATTCTCCAATCGATCTACATCAGTGAAGTTCCTCATCCCTGGAACCATTCTCATGAATCTTTTCCTCATTCTGTCCAATACCTTCACACCCTTTCTACAACGTGGCATCTGGAACGCAACACCCCCACTACAAGGGTGTTGCCTGGATTGGGAGACATGCCTTATGAGGATAGGTTGAGGGAGCTCGGTCTCTTCTCCCTGGAGAGACGAAGGATGAGAGGCGACCCGATAGAGGTTTATAAAATGTTGAGAGGTATAGATAGGGTGGATTCTCAGAGGCTATTTCCCAGGGCTGAAATGGTCGCTACGAGAGGACACAGGTTTAAGGTGCTGGGGAGCAGGTACAGAGGAGATGTCAGGGGTAAGTTTTTCATTCAGAGGGTGGTGAGTGAGTGGAATCAGCTGCCGTCGGTGGTGGGAGAGGCAAACTCGCTGGGGTCTTTTAAGAGGCTTCTGGATGAATACATGGGATTTAATGGGATTGAGGGTTATAGATAGGCCTGGTAGGTAGGGATATGATTGGCGCAACTTGTGGGCCGAAGGGCCTGTTTGTGCTGTAGTGTTCTATGTTCTATGTATGTTCTATGTAACTGCGACCAGTGGTTTATACAAGGTAAAATAGTTTGAATTAAATAAGAACTGTCTGGAATTATGAATCTACTGAAACCATTGTCGATTGTCGGAAAAACCTATCTGGTTCACTAATGTTCTTTGGGGAAGGAAATCTGCCGTCCTTACCTGGTCTGGCCTACGTGTGACTCTAGAGCTACAGCAATGTGGGTGGCTCTCAACTGTACTTGAGCGACTAGGGATGGGCAATGAATGTTGGCCCAGCCAGCGACACCCATGTCCCACGAATGAATAAAAAGAATTGCTCTTCAATTCCACGATCTCCACTCCCAGTGTGAGTTTTAGAATGCGCTTATATTTATAAAACAATTATTAAAACTTCACTTACTCCAGTTCTTCCCGTGTTTCAATAATTTGCCCAGTAAAATGGTAATTAAGTTTCAATGTCAGTCTGGTTTAGAACAGTGTTAGCATACCCTAATTTCCTACCTAATAACTTTAATGTCAGGGTAAGGAGAATGCTGGAACTAATGGTGATGAAACAATAAATCAATTAAATCTTCCGTTTAGTTCTTGGATGTGCTGTGTAATGGAGCAGGTGCTTAGTATTGTGCTGTGAAATTAGAATGTTAAACCAGCTCAGTGTTAATGATATTACAGCATGTAAAAATTATCTGGAATTAAGAATCTACTGATGATTATGAAACCATTGGCGGAAAACCCATCTGATTCACTAATGTCCTTGAGGGAAGGAAGTCGGCCGTTCTTACCCGGTCTGACCTACACGTGACTCCAGAGTCACAGCAATGTGTTACACTAAACTGACCTCAGGCAACTCGGGATGGGCAATAAATGCTGGCCAGCCCGCGACGCCCATGGTCCACATGGCCCACGAATAAAAAGAAAGTATTCCACTCTCCTAAGAATCGAATTCCATCGCTTCATTTACAAAACCTCCTTAAAGCCTTCTCCATTGAGTCACTGGAAGAGTAAGAGAGATTACACTCTGGCAATTAGTTTCACCTCTTCCGGAACAGGAGCACCGGAAAGGGGAAATTTCGAAACTAACTTACGGAAACAAGGGGTTAAACCCTAATTCCCAAAAGGATGGGCTGGGGTCAGATTAAGGTGTTAAAATCAACCTCAATCGCAGTCGATTGGAGGCAACGCAAGGGTTAGGCAACACCTCCTTAACCCATGAGGCAGGCTGGCGATTTACCGATTTTAATGAAGCTGGATTTAACCTGCTTTGCAGTTTTAACGGTGGCCATCCATGGGTTACTGGCTTCAGGAAAGATGACAGCTGTAGGGAGTCGGGGATTGCTTCCGAGAGGAGGTAAGTGTCTTTACAGTACTGCCTGTGGGCCAAGAGGACCAGGCAGGAGAGCATCCCCCACAATCTCCTCCCCCAGTCAGACCTCCCCCATTCAAGTACCCGCCCCATCCCGGAATTCCATTTACCACTGCAATCTACCTACCCTTTCCCGCACCCCCATCCCCCCAACTGTACCCCCATCCCCCCAACTGTATCCTCATCCCCCCAACTGTACCCTCATCCCCCCAACTGTACCCTCATCCCCCCAACTGTACCCTCATCCCCCCAACTGAACCCTCATCCCCCCAACTGAACCCTCATCCCCCCAACTGTACCCTCATCCCCCCAACTATATCCTCAACCCCCCCAACTGTACCCTCAACCCCCCAACCCTATCCTCAAACCCCCCAACTGAACCCTCATCCCCCCAACTGAACCCTCATCCCCCCAACTGTACCCTCAACACCCCCAACCCTATCCTCAAACCCCCCAACTGTACCCTCATCCCCCCAGCTGAACCCTCATCCCCCCAACTGTACCCTCAACCCCCCCAACTGTACCCTCAACCCCCCCAACTGTACCCTCAGCTCCCCCACCTTACCCTGAAACCCCCTAACTGTACCCTCAGCCCCCCAAATGTACCCTCAGCCCCCCAACTGTGCCCTTAGCCCCCCCCACTGTACCCTCAGCCTCACTGCCTGTACCCTCAGTTTCACTGCCTGAACTCTCAGTCTCACTATCTGCACTAGCACAGTTCCTAACTGTACTCACTGCCTGTACCCTCAATCTCACTGCCTGTACCCTTAACCTCACTGCCTATACCTTCAGCGTCACTGTCTGTATCCTCAGCCTCACTGCCTGTACCCTCAGTCTCACTGCCTGTACCCTCAGTCTCACTGCCTGTACCCTCAGTCTCACTGCCTGTACCCTCAGCCTCCCTCTCCATAGCTGCAGCCTCCTGCAGAGTTCACTCTGACTGGGATCTACACCTATCAATCTGCTAACTTCCAGGTGGGTACAGTGTCCTAAAGAAATGTACACAGTGCGTCAATAAAACTCGACAGAATCCGGGAACTCTGAGCAGCCTCTCCACACACCGAGTGGGCTTCTGTCAAAATGAGACGGACCTTTCAATCAGTGAGTGCTCCCTTTATAGAACAAGCTTCACTGGGAGATATTGGAATCAAAAAAAATGTTGATTGATTCAAGTGTAATTTGAGAGATTTGTGCCCAATTTTAACATCCTGGAGCACTATCTGTATGTAATGTAAGGTATGACGTGTGGTGAGTGGGAGAAAGAACAAAGAATAGTACAGCACAGGAACAGGCCCTTCGGCCCGTCAAACCTGCACCGACACATGCGCCTTCCTGAACTGTAGAGTTTTTGCCTCTATGTGGTCCGTATCCCTGTATTCCCGGCCTATTCATGGATCTGTCAAACTGCCTCTTAAACGTTGCTGTTGTATCTGCTTCTACCACCCACTCTGGCAACGCACTCCAGGCATTTACCGCCCTCTGTGTAAAAAACTTGCCTCTCACATCTCCCTTAAACTTTCCCCCTTCTACCTTAAACCCATACCCCCCCAGTAATTGACATCTCTACATTGGGGATTGGCGGAACGGGTGTCTTTGGATCCATGCTTCTCACCACTGGGGTTTTTCCTCACCTCAACCCTGGGTCCGTTGTAGTTTGAGTTTAAACTTTATTTATTAGTGTCACAATCAGGCTTACATTAACACTGCAATGAAGTTACTGTGAAATTCCCTAGCCTCCACACTCCGGCGCCTGTTCGGGTACACTGAGGGAAAATTTAGCATGGCCAATGCACCCAACCAGCACATTTTTCGGACTGTGGGAGCAAACGGGGGCACCCGGAAGAAACCCACGCAGACACGGGGAGAATGTACAAACCCAGCGCAGGCAGTAACCCAAGCCGGGAATCGAACCTGCTCCCTGGTGCTGTGAGGCAGCAGTGCTAACCACTGTGCCAGCGTGCCTTAGATTCTTTGACTGAGATTGATCACTGGGATTGGTGAATAACCCCATTTCTGTTTCATTCTGAGCCTGCCAGGACAGTGGAAGATAACCAAGACAGACCTTCCCTTTGCAAAGCACATTTTTGTCAATCAACATCTATAGCTTTCCCTCGGTGGCAGCACACTCACCTCCTCTGAGTCAGAAGGTTGTGGGTTCGGGTCTGACTCCAGGGAGTTGAGTCTAGGTTGACATTGCAGTGGGATTGCGGAGGAGATGTTGGTGGTGCTGTCGTTTGATGAATGTTAAACCCGTGGTGAGAAACCTGTGGTCCATTGGGGTTCTGAGTGTGGCATTTTGTTGACCTTTATCCATGTACAGAGTTGCCACGTTCCGCTGTGTTCCTGCGTGACTGAAGCGATTCACACATAAAGCGAGAGCGAGAGGAGTGAGGTGTGTGCTGATTGCATTAACTGTGAGAGCCGTGCACTCCCTCCGTGTCCAAAACATCAATATTTCTTTCATTTTTACTATTTGAAGTTGATGAGAGTTCTATTAATACATAAACGATGAAGCATTTTCTATAACTGGGTATGAAATATTCGGCGTGTATTAAATGTATTTAATCAGCTTCATGGTGAGTGAACAAGCCCGATTTCAATCTCACGGCCCACTGAGATGAGGGAGGGTTACCCACCTGGCCCACTCGCTTGCCCAGGCTGCCAATCGCTGAGTTAAACCATGGCCCCCACTTTCGGTGGCCTTCACTATCCTGAAGAACAGTAGGGGAGTTCTTGCCGGTGTTGTGACCAACATTCATCGACATCAGGAAAAATCGATGATCTGGCCATCATACACATCGCTGCACAAGTTGATCTATTGTAGTTTCTACACTGTAACAATGACCACCACGCTTGTAAATACTTCATTGGCTGAAAACTGCTTTGGAATGTCTTAAAGTCATGAAAAAAAATAACTGCAAGTCTGCCCTTCTTAAGAGTATTGACAGAGTTTAAGTACAAAGTATAAGGAACAGGACAGCACAGGAACAGGCCCTTCAGCCCTCCAAGCCTGTGCTGATCACATTGTCCCATCTAAGCCAACTGCTAATGTCCTCCTATTCCCCATTCGTGTGCCTGTCCAAATAAGTCCAAAGATGTGTGGGTTAGGTTGATTGGCCATGCTAAAAAATTGCCCCTTAGTATCCAAGGATGCGTAGGTTAGAGGGATTAGTGGGTATAATGTGTAGGGATATGGGGTAGGGCCTGGGTGGGATTGTGTTCGGCGCAGGCTCGATAGGCCGAAGGGCCTCTCTTTGCACTGTAGGGATCTATGATTCCAAGTCTTAAATGTCACTAATGTATCTGCCTCGACCACCTCATTTGGCAGTGCATTCCAGGCCCTCACCACCCACTGAAAAAACTCACCCCGCACATCTCCATGGAACCATTCCCCCCTTATCTTGAACTTGTGCTCTCTTGAAATTGTCATTTCTGCCCTGGGAAAAAGCTTCCAACTGTTCACCCTATCCACACCCCTCATAATTTTATAAACTTCTATCAGGTCACCCCTCAGCCTCCACCTTTCCAGGGAGAACAATCTCAGTTTATTCAATCTCTCCTTGTAGCTAATACCCTCCACAACGTCCTGGTAAACCTTTTTTATCCTCCCCCACCAAAGCCTCCATGTCCTTCTGGTAGTGCGGCGACCAGAATTGGACACAGTATTCCAAATGTGGTCTAATCACCAATAACTGTAAGCTTATGAGTTACTCTTTAAGTGTGACACTTTGATATCCGGGTCGGAATTCTCTGGCCATTCACGATCCACTGTCGCTGCCAGCGAGAATGGAGAATTCGGCAGTCGACCAAATCTCCGTCTGCTACAACGGGACCCGAGAATCCCGCTGGAAAACTCCAGCCCAGAATGTGTCTGTCTGTTGGGGAAGGATGCTAAAAACCTTTCATAGAAATTGCACCTGATGCAACATTGATCTGACTTGAGTCCAAAGTGGTAACAATAGTGATATTAAGGTTGATTCTTTCTTTTGCAGACACAATTCCTTTAGAAGGCATTTACCCAGGCAGATGCATGTCTCAAGTGTTGATTTCAGCATGGACAGCCTGCAACGAGACAGTCTACAGCGAGACAGTCTACAGCGAGACAGTCTACAGCGAGGAGAGACCACTACAAGCATCGGAAGAATTAAACCAGAGCTCTACAAACAGAAGTCAGTCGACTCACAGGATGGTGAGAAAGAGGACGTGAAGACCAGTGGGAAGTTAAATCTTACACTGAAGTACGATTATGAGAATGAGAATTTGATTGTGACGATTCTCAAATCCTTGGACTTGCCGGCCAAAGACTTTTCTGGGACCTCGGACCCTTACGTTAAAATCTACCTGCTTCCTGATCGGAAGAAGAAATTCCAGACTCGGGTTCACAGAAAGACACTCAATCCCATCTTTAATGAAACGTTTCAGTTTCCGGTGCCGTTAGACCATCTCAACAACAGGAAGCTGCATTTCAGCGTTTTTGACTTTGATCGATTTTCCAGGCACGATATGATTGGGGAGGTAATTGTGGATAACCTGTTTGAGCTGTTGGACCTTCCCAAGGAAGACACGATCTGGAGAGACATCATCTGTGTCAACACGGTGAGTGTGACTGTGACCAACTTTTGCAATGCTCCCAGTTGATAATACGCTTGTTTCTTCAGTTCGAGGTTTGTGGGTTCAAGTCCCACTCCAGTAAACAAGCTCGAATGGTGTTGCAGGATTCAGTGCCGGGACTGAAGTTGATATTTAACCGTTTTGCAAGTTGGGTGGCAAACAACTGGCAGTGTTAAAGTTTTAAACTTTTTAAAATTTATTTATTAGTGACACAAGTAGGCTGTCATTAACACTGCAATGAAGTTACTGTGAAAATCCTCTAGTTGCCGCACTCCGGTGCCTGTTTGGGTACACTGAGGGAGAATTTAGCACGGCCAATGCACTCTAACCAGCAAGTCTTTCGGACAGTGGGAGGAAACTCACGCAGACACAGGGAGAATGTGTAAACCCAAGCTGGGAATTGAACCTGCGCCCCTGGCGCTGTGAGACAGCAGTGCCAACCCACGAGAGATCAGCCATGATCTTATTGAATGGCGGGGCAGGCTCGAAGGGCTAGTTGGCCTACTCCTGCTCCTATTTCTTATGTTCTTATGCCCAATTTAAATGAAAAATAAATTAAGGCATGATAAAGGGGACTGTTGATTGGCTATTATCCAATTTTAGAGTTTGAAATGGGGGCTTCTCATTTGCTATCAAGTAATTTTAGAGATTGAAATGGGGGCTGCTGATTGGCTACTGTCTAATTTTAGAGATTGAAATGGGAGCTGCTGATTGGCTTTGCCCTTTCTCGCCCATTTTTGCAGCAAGTTATTGATCCACAGACCCAGCTGCCCAGACAGTTCCACGTGGAACATTTGATGTATCCAAGGCAACTTCACTCTTCACCAATACCCAACCCCATCCAATGGAATCTGTTATATTTGTGTTGATAGCTTGCTTTGGCTACAAAATCACAGAGTCCCCACTTCAGAAACATCTCACTGATGGTGAGGATCTTTGGAATACCTCATGGCGCGATATTTATTTCGTTAACGAAGAAACAATATCAAGGGCCTTTACCAGGGCAAGTGACATAAAAAGATATTACAGCAGGTGATCGATCTTTTGGTTATAAGGGTACCACAAAAACCTCAATAGGACTGGCAGCATCTGTGGAGAGAGAAACAGGGTTATGTTTTGAGTCGAATATGACTACTTCAGAACTGAACGGGTTCCAAGAGGAAAGTTCTATTTGACTCAAAATTTTAACTCAAAGCGTGGGTGGCACAGTGGTTAGCACTGCTACCTCAAGCACCAGGGACCTGGGTTCGATTCCTGGCTTGGGTCACCGTCTGTGTGGAGTCTGCACATTCTCCCCGTGTCTGCGTGGGTTCCCTCCAGGTGCTCCGGTTTCCTCCCACACTGTGAAAGGGCTGGTTCGATACATTGGCCGTGCTAAATTCCCCCTCCTTGTACCCGGACAGGCACCAGAGCGTGGCGACTTGGGGATTTTCACAGTAACTTCATTGCAGTGTAAGCCTACTTGCGAGAAACGTTAACACTGTTTTTCTCTCCGCAGATCTGCTTTATCCGGAATGTTCTGATTGCATTTCAGATTCCCAGCATCCGCAGTATTTTGGTTTCTTTTTGAAGAGATGAGCAGTGCGACGCATCAGGGTTTCATTAGCTGAGTAATCCATTTTGCAATCTCAAATGTGAAGTTGCCGCCTCTGACAGGACCCAAAGATCAACACCTGGGACATGTTCAAAGTGCAGCGTTAATTCTCTTTTCTCTCCCATCAGGAAAGCGTGGATTTAGGGGAGATTATGTTTTCTCTTTGCTACCTTCCAACAGCTGGGCGAATGACACTGACCGTCATCAAATGCAGGAACCTCAAAGCCATGGACATTACTGGATTCTCTGGTATGAGTGTGAAGGGAACAGAACCACTGGCAGGGGTTGGGGGGGTGGGGGGAAGCCTTTTGGAGTAAGATAAATTAATTCAGAGATTGTTGAATGGTAGGAAACAGTGACCTGATAGAAATGTTATTGAGTCAGTATAGTACAGAAGACCATTCAGCCCATCAAACCTAAATTGCTCTCTCTGTAGACCCATCCATTTCCCGCTCTACCTTGGCAGCCCTGTAGGTTTATTTCCCTCAACTGTGTTGAAATCATTCCATACATTCATAGAATAGTCAGAGAATCAATGAAGCCATAGGTTCCCTTCTGTGTCAAAAGGAGGCCATTTGGCCCATCAGGTCTGCACCGACCACAATCCCACCCAGACCCTATTCCCCTAACTGCGCACGTTTACCCTACTAATCCCCCTGGCACTAGGATCAATTTAGCACGGCCAATCCACCTAACTCGCACATCTTTGGACTGTGGAAGGAAACTGGAGCACCCGGAGGAAACCCACGCAAACACTGGGAGAATGTGCAGACCCCACACAGACAGTGACCCAAGCCGGGTCCCTGGTGCTATGAGGCAGCTGTTTGTATTTCTATAGCGCCTGTAATGTTCAAAAACATTCCATGGTGTTTCACAGGAGTGTAATTCAGCAGCCCCTGACACTGAGCCACCTATTAGAGCAATAACCAAAAACTTGGCCAATGAGGAAGGTTTGTAAAAGAAAAATGATCTAAAGAGATTGGGATAGCCAAGGTGGGAGTGCCAGAGATTAAACTTTGATTTGATTTATTATTATCACATGCGTTAACATACTGTGAAAAGAATTGTTTCTTGCACACTATACAACAAAGCATACCATTCATAGAGAAAGAAAGGAGTGAGTGCAGAATGTAGTGTTACAGTCATAGCTAGGGTGTGGAGAAATGTCAACTTAATGCAAGGTAGGTCCATTCAAAAGTCTGACAGCAGCAGGGAAGAAGCTGTTCTTGAGTTGGTTGGTACGTGACCTCAGACTTTTGTATCTTTTCCCTGACAGAAGAAGGTATAAGAGAGAATGTCCGGGGTGCATGGGGTCCTTAATTATGCTGGCTGCTTTGCCGAGGCAGCAGGATGTGTAGACGGAGTCAATGGATGGGAGGCTGGTTTGCGTGATGGATTGGGCTACATCCACGACCCTTTTGTAGTTCCTTGCAGTCTTGGGCAGAGCAGGAGCCCAGACCAAGCTGTGATACAACCAGAAAGGATGCTTTCTATGGTGCATCTGTAAAAGTTGGTGAAAGTCATGGCTGACGTGGCAAATTTCCTTAATCTTCTGAGAAAATAAAGACATTGGTACACGTTCTTATATAGACCAGGGTTTCTCAAAGGGCCAGAATTTGATGTGTGCAGAGATCTTGGAGGAGTGGAGGAGATTCCTGAGATAGGGAAGGAAGGAGTTCATGGAGGGATTTGAAAACAAAGATCAAAATCCAGACCAGTGAAGGTTACTGCTGATTTGTTGGTGGTGGTGAACCTTTGGGGTAGTCTGGAGGTGAGTGCTGTTTGCAATAAAAATACCCGTTCATCTTTCAGACCCGTACGTCAAAGTGTCTTTAATTTGTGAAGGTCGGAGACTGAAAAAGCGAAAAACTACCACAAAGAAGAACACGCTCAACCCAGTTTACAACGAGGCCATGATCTTTGATATCCCACCAGAGAGTATGGAACAAGTCAGCCTCTCGATTACAGTCATGGACTATGATCGGTGAGTTTTACTCTCCAGCTATTTTGCCATCTTTCCCACATATATATATATGGATTATTCACCAAAGGTAGCAATCTGCATCTGGCTGGTGCCAGGAAATAACACCTCTTTATATGAGCTTTCCATGTACGATGCTACTGTGCCTTTAAGAAATGTATTTTTTAAATCATGTTCTCTGCACAGTGACATGTTTTTTTTTTAAATCATGTTCTCTGCTGCCTCACAGTGCCAGGGATCCAGGTTCAATTCTCGGCTTGGGTCACTGTATGTGGAGTTCGTACCTTTCCCCAGTATCTGCATGGGTTTCCTCCGTGTGCCTCAGTTTCCTCTCTCAGTCTGAAAGACGTGCTGGTTAGGTGCTAAATTCTCCCTTGGTGTACCTGAACAGGCACCGGAGTGTGGCGACTGGGGGAGTTTCACAGCAACTTCATTGCAATGTTAATATAAGCCTACTAGTGACACTAATAAGTAAACTTTAAAAAAAACTGCCGTTAGTAAGCAAGCCTTTTGTTTTTTGTTATTGGTACCGAGCTATCTGGTTAGATATCCTTTTATTGCTGCTTAATGATTTAAATGGTGGTTTTGTTTATTTTTAACCTGGGCCTAATGCAATGTCCTGGAGTTTTATGAGTTTAAGACCCTTTTGAACTGTTGGGGGAAGAATGATTGACATGTCAGATGACAAGAGTTCTTTTGCTTTTGGTTTGTCTGCTGGCCATGCTTTAGTTAAAAACTGTTTCGACGGCAGACTGAAAGCAGGTTTTCTTGCCTCTCTCTCTGGAGTGAAAATCCTGCTGTCACTACTTTGCTAGCTAGTAACGAGAGGCAAGGATTGCCTCTGCCTCTTGCAGTGGTTCGCTGGCTCAAAGCTAGAGACTGGTGGTGGCTTTTTCTCTACCTTGAGGGCTGGTAGCAACAGAGCTGGAAAGTCATTGTTTCAATTCTATTAAAAGGACTAATTCACAGCAGGTATTGCTGAGCTGGAAAAAAACCCATACGAGCATTCGTATTTTCTGTGCTAAACCTGAGGCAGGTGTGTGTTTAGAAGGAGGTTTGTTGTATTGGAACAGTGCATTTAGTTAAGGTTTATACAATATCATGTGTTTTTTTTCTCTTGTTTGTAATTGGTAAAAGTCATTGCTAATTTTCTTTCTATGTGTTAACTGTATTCTTAAATAAACTTTGTTTGATAAAAGCTCCCTGTTGGGTCATTTGAATCATATCTGGAGTGAAACATTTCTTACTTACCCTAGCCAAATTCAAAGTATAAAACTTATGGTCTAGGTTGACTTCATAAAACATCTAGTTTCTGACCTGGATTTTACATGATAGTTTCCACCTTGCAGATGCACCACATTATTTCCAGTCAATTTTCCGGATCTGAAACCTGGACTTCTAAGAGCTACAGCTGGAGGCTCTTCTTGCTCACATGTTGACTCCAGGCATTGGAAATGCTCCTGGCTTCCCACATGGAGCAGGTGGAGCACAATATAGCTTTAAGCCATGCTGTATCCTAATAATTTGAACCATGCTTTGGGGAAAGTGTGCTGGTCCAGATAGAGAGTGTCAGGATCCCTATATTTTGAAGCCCTTCTCTTTCTCGTCATCAACCATGAGGATACTTTAGACAGGATGATCTCAGCTTCTCCCAACCAATGATCATCAGCATGATGTTTGGCAGAAGCATTTGAGAAGTCTGAAGAGAAACACTGATGTGATAATGTGTTCACTTGAGGTCTAATAGGACACATGATTCACCAAAAATATATAATCAGTTGCTTGGTGATACATAACCTGATTTTTCTGAAAAGAGAGACATATTGCTGAAGCTTTGCATCTCACATCCATTAGAACAAATGCAAGAATGTCAAATTTCAAATGATCACAACTATTTTTACTACAGGAGAAAGCTTTAACAACTGGTTAAGTGAGTTGTTTCACGCTCTTTCTGTCCAGTGGCCATATGAGTGGCATTTTCAACTAATAAGATGCTTTCATCAGTTCAAAAAGATGTACTGTCTGCCATTAGGTAGAGATAAGGTCTGTGCAACTTGTGGGCCGAAGGGCCTGTTTGTGCTGTAGTTTTTCTATGTTCTATGATTCTAATTGAGCCACATTGTGTATGAATGTCAGTGCCAGATGCCAGGCATGCAAACCATATGACTGCTGATTGGCTGATTGAATCAAACAGTATGTTCTATTGGCTGTTCCTAATAGGCAGAGTGAAGACCATATCCCAACCAGCCAACCAGCCCTCTCAAAACCCAAAACAAAATGTCAACTGTTAGGTACGATTCAATGATTGGGCAGCACTGTCTGAACAATCAGGAGTGTGCTAATAACTACACTAACACTGAATTTAAGATGATCAGTTGGGTTCATAGCATGGCGACATGTTTTTACTCCAGCCGCAGCTGGAGTACTGTGTGCAGTTTTGGGCGCCGCACCTGCGCAAGGATATTTTGGCCCTGGAGGGAGTGCAGAGGAGGTTTACTAGGCTGATGCCGGAGTTGAGGGGGTTGAGCTATGAGGAGAGGCTGAATAAACTAGGCTTGTACTCGTTAGAGTTTAGAAGAATGAGGGGAGATCTCATTGAGACGTATAAGATGATGAATGGGATGGATAGGATAGAGGTGGAGAGACTCTTCCCGCTCAAAAAAGACAGTAGGACTAGGGGGCACAGCCTCAAGATAAAGGGGAGGCGGTTTAGAACGGAGTTGAGGAGGAACTTCTTCACTCAAAGGGTGGTGAATCTCTGGAATTCTCTGCCCATTGAAGTGGTGGAGGCTGCCTCGCTAAATAGTTTTAAGAAGCGGGTTGATGGGTTCTTGATAAGAGAGGGGATTAAGGGTTATGGGGAGAGGGCGGGAAAGTGGAACTGAGCCACAACAGATCAGCCATGATCTTATTGAATGGCGGGGCAGGCTTGAAGGGCTAGATGGCCTACTCCTGCTCCTATTTCTTATGTTCTTATGTTCTTATGTTTTTATACGCAAGAATCTGACCTCAAGATAAATATATGCAAGCTTTGTGGTTTTTTGGAATTATCTGGGAAGTGTATAGTTCTCTGTTGCTTTCTCAATGGCAATGACTAGACCAATCAGAGATGACTTACCAACCAATCAGCAAGGATTGTCCTGATGAGTGGAGAGAAAAAGCTTCAGCAACATGTCTCTCTTTTCAGCCATATCCAGGAGATGTGATGGCCTAGCGATATTACCGCTAAACTATTAATCCAGAAATACAACTTGGGACCTGGGTTCGAATCCCTCGACAGCATGTGGTTGGAATTTGAATTCAATTGAAAAAGAAGCTGGAATTAAGAATCTACTGATGACCCTGAAACCATTGTCAATTGTCAGAAAAATCCATCTGGTTCACTAATGTCCTCAGGGAAAGAAATCTGTGACCGTTAGTTGGTCTGGCCTACACGTGACTCCAGAATCACAGCAACGTGGTTGACTCTCAGCTGCACTCCACAGACAACTAGGGATGGGCAATAAATGCTGGCCAGTCAGCAACGGCTATGTCACATGAACGAATAAAAAGAAAGAAGGATATAGGTTAAGTGGATTGGCCAAGCTAAATTGCCCCTTGGTGTCCAAAGATGTGGAGGTTAGACGGATTAGCCATGGGAAATGTTTGGGGTTACAGAGATAGAGCGGAGGTGAGGGTCTGAGTAAGATTTACTGTAGGATTTTATTATCCAACGACATCCTCTTGAAGGCTCTTTCCATCCTCCTCACAACCAATATTCCCACCTCATTCCTTGCTATAGAGGGAGTGCAGCGAAGATTTACCAGGCTGATTCCTGGGATGGCAGGTCTGTTATATGAGGAGAGACGGAGTCGGTTAGGATTATATTCACTGGAGTTTAGAAGAATGAGTGGGGATCTCATAGAAACTTATAAAATTCTAACAGGGTTAGACAGGGTAGATTCAGAAAGAATGTTCCCGATGGTGGTGGGAGAGTCCAGAACGAGGGGTCATAGTTTGAGGATAAGGGGTAAATCTTTTAGAACTGAGGTGAGGAGAAATTTCTTCACCCAGAGGGTGGTGAATGTGTGGAATTCACGCCCACAGAGAGTAGTTGAGGCCAAAATGTTGTTTGATTTCAAGAAGAAATTAGATATAGAACTTGGGGCTAAAGGGACAAAGAGATATGGGAGGAAGTGGGGTGGGGGGCGGAAATCAGGATATTGCATTCGATGATCAGCCATGATCAAAATGAACAGTAGAGCAGGCTCAGAGGGCCGAATGGCCTCCTCCTGTTCCAAGTTTCTATGATATCTGCTGTTTTGCGTGGTTCCTGCCTATTGCCTCACTGTTACATTCCTGCTCTCTAACTGTACATTTCTTCTCCCTGTCTGCAGGGTTGGTCACAATGAGGTGATCGGAGTCTGTCGAGTTGGACAAGATGCTGAAGGACTTGGACGTGATCACTGGAATGAGATGCTGGTCTACCCTCGGAAGCCCATTGCCCACTGGCACCCCCTGGAAGAGGTAACCATGGCAGCGGGGAGCTTTCATCGGCCTCAGGATAATCCTTCATTGGTCGGGAAGTGATGGGATTGGGTGTAGCTGGATTGAAGTTACTCCGCCTGAATCATTGGGAAGCAATGTTGGACAGCGTGTAATTGCAAATCAAAGAAAGACTTACATTTATATGGTGCTTTTCATGACCAGCAAGTGTCTCAAAGTGTTTTACTGCCTTGGACACACTTTGTGAAGGGTTCTAACTGTTGTAATGTCAGGAATGTGGCAGCCAAATAGTGCACAGCAAGCTCCCACAAGCAGCAACGTGGTAATGAAACAGATAATCTGTGATGTTGACTGAGGGGTAAGTATTGGCCAGGGCACTGGGGAGAACTCCCCTGCCCCTCTTCGAAATACTGTCATAGGAGAGAGAGCAGGCGGGAAGGACGGCGCCTCTGACAGTGCAGCATTCCCTCAGCACTGGCCCAGGGATAGGGGAGGGGAGCGAGGGAGGGATATATGTTCAGTGGGAACTGGCAATCCACTTTGAATCAGTGGTGGGGGTGCGTGGGTGGATAGGGGGTGGGAAAATGATTCAGCAGGTTCGCGAACCCCAGCCAGGAATCCCGATGGCCCGAGGAATTGGACAGAAGGGTCAAAGGTGGGACTCTCGCTGGACGTCCAACTCTGGCTGACTTCACCTGTCCTGATCAGGTCCTTGCCCAGACAAGGTGAGAACCTGATCAGTGTTGCTTTAAATGCATTTGAATAGATAGATTGGGTTTGACAGCAGGATGCTCCGCTCTGCTCCCCTCCCTCTCTCCACCTGGGAAGTCCAGCGGGTGCCAAGCTCTCCTGGTCCAGAAGAGCGGGTACCAGGAGCTGTGGACTCCGAGGGAGGACAAGAAGGTAAGTATGACCCCCTGCTGTGCCCATTAGCCTCTCTGCTGTTACCAGGCTGCGGAGGGAGGACCCCTGATGAGATTTTTGAGGCTCGGAGGGCCCTCGAGCTGGGAAGATGGGGTTAACCTCGGTGCGCTCCCCCTGGATGGGGGGTCTTGAGGTGGGACTTCTTCCCACCATGGGAAACATGGAAATCACTCTTAGGATGGCGGCTTCAGGCAACTTTCTAGTTAAAGATTTATTATTTTCTGAGTTCTGTAAAACCTTTGAAGTGACCTGGTCACTTTAAATCTGTGCCCCATGAAAGTCACAGCAGTTCTCCATTCTACAATAGGGATTACCATTGGATAATTTCAGAATCACCAGGTATTAGCGGACCTCTATGAAGTACTTTGATTGACAGGGGATGTCAGTTTCACGTGATAGACCCCCTTGCTTTCTCTCATAAGCCCCAGTTGCTCTGAGGGTTTTTTGAAGCACTCTTATTGGCAGGAGCTTTGAGTTTGACAGGTGGGGGGAATCCCCTATTCTAGTTTGAACGAGCCCCAGCTGCTCTGAAAGCTCTTAGAGCTCCTTTGGTTGACAGTTCTATAACGGATTAAAGTGGGGCAATTTAGCATGGCCAATCAACCTAACCAAGACATCTTTGGAAACCAGAGAACCTGGAGAAAGCCCACGCAGACATGGGGAGAATGTGTAGATTCCGCATAGACAGTGACCCGAGGCTGGAATCGAACCCGGATCCCTGGCGCTATGAGGCTAACCCAGTGTGCCACCTTTGTATAATCCATTTGTGGCTCACCAGTCGTAGCAACATAGCCACTTCACCGCACTATCTGCTTTTAAAGTGATAATCCTGAAGCCATTCGACCATCTACAGCAGCTGATTCTGGGGATGGTCGGACTGATGTATGGGGAAAGATTGGGTTAGGATTGTTTTCGCTGGAGTTCAGATGAATGAGGTAGGGATCTCACAGAGACTTATCAAATTCTAACAGGACTAGGCAGGGTAGATGCAGGGTGGCTGTCCCCGATGGTGGGGGGAGCCCAGAACCAGGGGTCACAGTCTGAGGACTCAGGGTAGACCATTTAGGACGGAGATGAGGAGACTTTTTTTTACCCAAAGAGTGGTGAGCCTGTGGAATTCATTACCACAGGAAGTAGTTGATGCCAAAACATTGAATGCTTTCAAGGGGCAATTCTCAATCCCTAATCAATGATTCAATCCTATTCAACAGTTTGGGATGGCACAGTGGTTAGCACAGCTGCTTCAAAGCACCAGGGACCCAGGTTCAGCTCTGGCCTCGGGTCACTGTCTGTCTGGAGATGGCACATTCTCCCCGTGTCTGCGTGGGTTTCCTCTGGGTGCTCCGGTTTCCTCCCACACTCCAAAGTTGTGTGGGTTAGTTTGAGTGGCCATGCTAAAATTGACTTTTAGTGGGTGGTGGCACAGTGGTTCGCACCGCTGCCTCACAGCACCAGGGACCCAGGTTCATTTCTGGTCTCTGGTGCCGTCTGTGTGGAGCTTGCACATTCTCCCCGTGTCTGCGTGGGTTTCCTCCAGGCGCTCCAGTTTCCTCCCACGTGCTGGTTAGGCGCATTGACCATGCACTTGGGGCGAATGGGATCCAAGGTTACGGGGAGAAAGCAGGATTAGGCTATTGAGTTGGATGATCAGCTATGATGATGAATGGTGGAGCAGGCTCGAAGGGCCAAATGGCCTCCTCCTGCTCCTATCTTCTATGTTTCCATGTTACATCGGAGAAACAAAAGGAAATGTCAGAATGCAGCTGGTACAGAGTCAGACTCTCTTTAGACTGTTTAGCCCTCGTCTCCTGGTCTTTGTTATTTTCCTTCGATTCTCTGATGGAGAAACATTCACAGTTTCCAAATTACATTTGAGCGGACTGGGCCTCCATCTGACCATATATTTGGCAAATTAAATTGGAATGAAGCATTCAATGAGCGTTTAACAACCTGGTGATATGTTAGACTCAGAAAGAATTGTTAAATAATCCAAGACATGACAGTTCCTCTGCTGGATTTCGGACTGCTTCACTGCCCTGGAGTAAGAACATAAGAACATAAGAAATAGGAGCAGGAGTAGGCCATCTAGCCCTTCGAGCCTGCCCCGCCATTCAATAAGATCATGGCTGATCTGTCACGGCTCAGTTCCACATTCCCGCCCTCTCCCCATAACCCTTAATCCCCTCGCTTATCAAAAACCCATCAACCTGCGTCTTAAAAATATTTAGCGAGGCAGCCTCCACCACTTCAACGGGCAGAGAATTCCAGAGATTCACCACCCTTTGAGTGAAGAAGTTTCTCCTCAACTCCGTTCTAAACCGCCCCCCCCTTTATCTTGAGGATGTGCCCCCTAGTCCTACTATCCTTTCTGAGCGGGAAGAGTCTCTCCACCTCTATCCTATCCATCCCATTCATCATCTTATACGTCTCAATGAGATCGCCCCTCATTCTTCTAAACTCTAACGAGTACAAGCCCAGTTTATTCAGCCTCTCCTCATAGCTCAACCCCCTCAACTCCGGTATCAGCCTAGTAAACCTCCTCTGCACTCCCTCCAAGGCCAGTAATCGTTGCTCCTTTTAGCAACTGGAGAGTTAGATTTTTGGCAGTTTTCATGAGGCCCTGATGTTTTCCTTGCTTGTTGCAGGAAGAGGGTTCAGTGTTTTTCAGGAACCCCCAACCATCACCTCTTCACAGAATTCCAAAATAATTTTCCAGCTAAGCACACACACTGGGATCAAAATCCCAGAGTAACTTCAAGGCAGAACGTGGGGAGGTGTTAGTTCATTCCCCGTTAGAGTAGACTATTAATCCAGAGACTCAAAATCAGGTCTCCGGTGCTGCCTGTGTGGAGTTTGCACGTTTCCCCTGTATTTGCGTGGATTTCCTCCGGGTGCTCCGGTTTCCTCCCACAGTCTGAAAAACGTGCTGGTTAGGGTGCATTGGCCGTGCTAAATTCTCCCTTAATGTACCCAAACAGGCACCTGAGTGTGGCGACTCGGGGATTTTCACAGTAACTTCATTGCAGTGTTAATGTAAGCCTACTTGTGACACTAATAAATAAACTTTAAACTTAATCTAATTGGTTTTATGAGCAAGTCGGCACTATTTCCAAACACCATGGGATAGGATTCTCCGGCCATTCACGCCGGTGGGATTCTCGAGACCCGCTGCGGTGAGCGGGGACTTGGCTGAGTGCCAAATCCCGGCCACTAGCACTGCGTTTGAAAACACTTTTCAGAAATGTTTTCAAATATCTGTTCTGTGTTCCACCCCCGAGTCCCCAGTTGGAAGCTAATGTTTAACGGCCTGTAGTATCCCTGGTTTGTGGGATTGGCAATGAAGCCAGGTTTCTGGGGTATATTCTGTTTGATTGACAGTTCCGTAACCCAAGACTCCCCGAAAGTGGGTGGACTGCAAGACACACGAGTCCCTGTTTGTGGGCGTGCACTCGATCGACCATTCTCGTGACTGCAGTTGGAGCGTTCTCACTTCAGCACAAGCCAGAATGGGGCATGTCAACACACGTTTGCAAATCTGGAGCATGAAATTTCCTTGCTGCTTGGCCTGGCCTGGGGGTAACTGCCGTCCTCGCTTGGCCTCTCCCTGAATCACACTGGTGCAACTATTAAGGAGCTATGAATCATTACTGCAATTAAAATAGCAATCAATCCACAATTGACTCATGTGTGGCACTAAAGATCGCAACTGGCTAATTGTGCTAATAGCTATCACGGATAGCTATCTCCGATCTGGGAAAAAGCTTCCCACTCTGTACACAAATTATGAGGAGCATAAATAGGGTGAACAATGGGAAGCTTTTTCCCAGGTCGGAGGTGACGATCACGAGGGGTCACGGGTTCAAGGTGAGAGGGGGGTGAGGTATAACTCGGATGTCAGAGGGACGTTTTTTTACACAGAGGGTGCCGGGGGCCTGGAATGCGCTGCCAGGTAGGGTGGTGGAGGCAGACACGCTGGGATTGTTTAAGATTTACCTGGATGGTCACCTGAGCAGACTGGGAATGGAGGGATACAAACGAACGGTCTAGTTGGACCAATGAGCGGCGCAGGCTTGGAGGGCCGAAGGGCCTCTTTCCTGTGCTGTATTGTTCTTTGTTCTTTGGATTAATACGCAGGTTAAAACACAGCTGCCATCTTAACAATTCCTGTTCTCTAGCCAGAGTGAATGACAACTGCAATTTTCATATAATTATTAAATTTTATTTATTCGTCGCGAGTAAGGTTTACATTAACACTGCAATGAAGTTACTGTGAAATTCCCCTAGTCGCCACAATCCGGCGCCTGTTCGGGTCAATGCACCCTAACCAGCACACCTTTTAGAATGTGGGAGGAAACTGGAGCACCTGCAGGAAACCCATGCAGACACGGGGAGAATGTGCAATCTCCACACAGACGGTGACCCAAGCTGGGAATCAAGCCCAGGTTCCTGGTGCCATGAGGCAGCAGTGCTAACCAATTATCCAGTGGCTCACGGCCTCGTGGAAGGTTCTGGAACACAAACCCCACCTCCTGAGACACTTATTCTGTAGATGCAGCCTTGAAAGGACAATCACCACATCCCCCCACCCTTTCAAGTCCTTTTCTACAAATGCCAGTACTCAATTTACACAGTCCCAGATAACTAAACGTTTTGTACATGAATTTAGTCGATTGTAAATTAAGTTTTCTGGGAGGGTTTCCTATTCCTTTTGGAGTGGTGTAATTCCTCTGTCTGAGGCACTGCCACAGGGGGGGAGAGTCAGCTCAAACCACAATGTCAGGCACCTCTTCAGGCACAGGCAGTCCAGTTCTATCTGTTTCCATGGAGACTCAGTTGTGCCTGTCACAGGACAATCAAGTATTTCAGTGCTCGGATAGTCGACAACATTCCCAGATGACACAACCATAGTGGGTCGGATCTCAAACAATGACGAGACAGAGTACAGGAATGAGATAAGAATCTGGTGAATGGGTGCAATGACAATAATCTCTCCCTCAATGTCAATAAAACGAAGGAGATTGTCATTGATTTCAGAAAGTGTAGTAGAGAACATGCCCCCGTCTACGTCAATGGGGACAAAGTAGAAAGGGTCGAGAGCTTCAAGGTTTTAAGTGTTCAGATCACCAACAACCTGTCTTGGTTCCCCCCATGCCGACACTATAGTTAAGAAAGCCCACCAATGTCTGTACTGGCTCAGAAGACTAAGGAAATTTGGCATGTCAGCTACGACTCTCACCAACTTTAACAGATGCCCCATAGAAAGCATTCTTTCTGGTTGTATCACAGCTTGGTATGGGCTCCTACTCTGCCCAAGACTACAAGGTCTTGAATGTAGCCCAATCTACCACGCAAACCAGCCTTCCATCCATTGACTCTGTCTGCACTTCTTGCTGCCTCCGGGAAAAACAGCCAGCATAATTAAAGATACCACGCACCCCGGACATTCTCTCTTCCACCTTTTTCCGTTGATAAAAAGATACAACAATTCGAGGTTACCTACCAACTGACTCAAGAACAGCTTCTTCCCTGCTGCCATCAGACTTTTGAGTGGTCCTATCATATATTAAGCTGATCTTTCTCTTCACCCTATCTGTAACTGCAATGTAATACTCTGCATCCTCTCCTTTCCCTCTCCCTTATGTATCTATGAACAGTATACTTTGTCTGTATCGCACGCAAGAGACAATACTTTTCACTGTATCCCAATTCAAATCAAATCTCTATAGCTGCTGATGGCAATGCTGGTTGCCTGGGCTACTCTCGCTCTCAAATGGTCTACGTGTTTCTGGACCACCCTTCCTGCTACGTCCCTTGATAATGCAAGGATCCAGTTTTGGATATAACAGCTCCAGGGACCTAACTCAACCCACGTCCAAAATTCCTCACATACACGCCTTCATCCTCTGAATTTGAGGCTGGCACATACCAGTTATCGCCCTGCTCATTTTGTGGCTGTTTTGGGTGCTAGTTGTCTTTCTTAATGACTGTACATACACAACAGAAGGACAAGGAAGTATTTGTCTTTATTTCTTGACCTCAGGACATGCAAAAACACAGTGTGATCATCAAAGTACACTTCCAGGTATTGTTACATTCATCATCCAGGAAAATGCTGCAGCCAATTTGTGCACAGCAAGCTCCCACAAACAATAATGTTTTAGCAATGTTGAGGCTTGAGTCTTGGCTGGGACAACAGTTAGAGTTCCTCTGTCCTTCAAACAATGCAAGGAAAACTTTCACATCTACTCAAGAGAGCTGAAGGAACCTCATCTTTAGTATCTAATTTAAAGACGTTATTAAACTGGAGAGAGTGCAGAAGGGATTTACAAGGATGGGCGGCACGGTAGCACAGTGGTTAGCATTGCTGCCTCACAGCTCCAGGGAGCTGGGTTCGATTCCTGTCTGCGTGGAGTTGGGACATTTTCCCTGTGTCCGTGTGGGTTTCCTCCGGGTGCTCCGGTTTCCTCCCACAGTCCAAAGATGTGTAGATAGATGGACTGGCCATGCTAAATTGCCAGTTAGTGTTAGGGGAACTGGCTAGGGTAAATACATGGGGTTATGGGGATAGGGCCTGGGTGGGATTGTGGTTGGCGCAGACGTGACGGGCTGAATGGCCTCCTTCTGCACTGTAAGATTCTATGATGTTGCCAGAACTCAAGGGACTGATAGGGAGAGATTGGACAGACTGGGACATTTTTCTTTGGAGTGTAGGAGACTGAGGAATGATCTTATAGAGGTGTATAAGATCATGAGAGGCATGGATAGGGTGAATGCACTCACTCTTTGGGGAATTGAGAACTAGAGGGCATAGGTTTAAGTTAAGAGGGGAAAGAATTAATGAGAACTTGAGGAGCAACTTTTTTACACAGAGGATGGTACGTGTGTGGAATGAGCTGCCGGAGAAAGTGATTGAGGCAGGGAGATCAATAACATTTGGACAGATACATGGATAGGAAAGGTTTAGGGGGAAATGCAGGCAAATGGGGTTAGCTTAGATGGGTTTTTTGGTTGGCATAGACCAGTGTGGGCCGAAGGGCCTGTCTCCATGCCTTAGAATCATAGAGTTGAAAGTTCTGACAGTTTAGCACTCTCTCAGCGCTGCGCGGCAAGTGCCAGACTGGACTACCCAACACCCACCCTCTGACTCAAACTTCAACACGCGAGCGGCAGCCGACACTGGAAGCAAATTTTTCATATTTGAAATGGTAACGTTTGCGTGTAGCTCCGAGATTGCAGCGAGGGCATGGGCACTGTAATCTAATTCCTTCAGTCCTGTGACTGAACCCGTGGGTGTCGAAAATGTGCAACTGCATCAGAAGCCATTACACTTAATAGCAGGAAAATTGTCTTTGGATTGGTGTGACCCTGGGCTGTCTTGCTGATTCATCTCGGCACGTTTCACAACATGGGACCGTTGCAGCAGGGACTGGAATGTCTTTGGAGAAGTATTTGAAAAGAAGGTGTGGTGGAAAAGAATAAAGGGTGCAGGGAATGATCCCGTGTCACAATGGAACATGGGAACAGGAGGAGGCCACTCAGCCCTCGAGCCTGTCTCACCATTCAATCAGACCTTGACTGATCTGTAGCTCAATTCCAATCCCCTGGCTTTGCTCTGTACTCCTTGATAAAACCATCCATCGCTGGTTAACCTCATTATCCCACTTTTTACGGGAGAGAGAGTTCTAGGCTCCCACTATCCTTTATGAGAAAAATACTTCCCTATTTCAGCCCTGAATGACCAAGCTATAAGTTTGTGATTGTAGTAACCCACTTCCTCCCCAAGGCTAAACAGTTTCATAGAATCCCTACTGTGTGGACGGAGGCCATTCGGCCCATCGAGTTTGCACCAACCACAATCCCGCCCAGGCCCTATTCCCGTAACCCCACATATTTACCCTGCTAATCCCCCTGTCACTAAGGGGCAATGTAGCATGGCCAATCAACCTAACCTGCACATCTGTGGAATGTGGGAGGAAACATGAGCACCCAGAGGAAAACCCACGCAGACATGGGGAGAATGCGCAAACTCCATACAGAGAGTGACCTAAGGCTGGAATTGAACCCGGGTCCCTGGCACTGTGAGGCGGCAGCGTTAACCACTGTGCCACTCTGCCACCCCTTTCTGTCCATCTACAGTACTGAATCCCTTTATTATTTTGAACACATTGATTTGATTTCTCCTTTCACCTTCCAGACTCAAGAGGGTACCGACACCACATGGACTTCAGCGGCTCGAGAAGGGGGCTCACCACCCCAGGCTGGGCAATTATCAGCCATCGACCCCATTACCGCTGCTTATTCCAGATTAATTGATGACATTTAACTTCCCCGGTGACTCCAGTGGGGAATGAACTTGATGGTTATCTCAGTAACCACGCTACGGCTGAAATTGTAATCTGAAATCCGTCTGCAAAGTAGGGATTCTATGATTCTATGAAACTGTTCAGTCTTGGGGAGGAAGTGGGTTACTACAATCACAAACTTACAGCTTGGTCATTCATGGCTGAAATAGGAAAGACTTTTCACACGAAGGATAGTGGGAACCTCGAACTCTCTCTCCCATGAAAGGTGGGATAATGAGGTTAACCGGAGATGTCTTTGCAGCTTAAGTTCTTCAAGGGTTACTCCTTAGAAGAGAGGTCAGATGAGAGGATGGTGGGATCTTGTAGCAATCCATATTCATAAAACCCAGGGTGGAGCACTATCTGATTGGCTCAAGGAACCAGCTTTCAACCCTTTGTAGAGTATTACATGTAACTTTACCCGGTGTCCTCTCCGGCCTTCAACAGTGCATTCTCACACAGTAATTTTGTGCTACTTGCCTCAGTGACAGTCAAGACTCAGTTGCTATCGCTCCTGTCTCCAAATTGCATGATCATGGTTCCATGTCCCTCTGAAGTGACTTGGTCACACAATCCAGGCTGCGTAATTTTCCTCTGGGTGCTCCGGTTTCCTCTCTCAGTCCGAAAGACATGCTAGTTAGGGTGCATTGACCATGCTAAATTCTCCCTCAGTGTATCCGAACAGGCACCAGAGTGTGGCAACCAGGGATTTTCACAGTAACTTCACTGCAATGTTAATGTAAGCCAACTTGTGGCACTGATAAATAAAAAAGATATTCCCAGTGCCACACTTAGGAAGTGCCGCACTGTCAGAGGGTCAGTGCTGAGGGAGCGCCGCACTGTCAGAGGGTCAGTGCTGAGGGAGCGCCGCACTGTCAGAGGGTCAGTGCTGAGGGAGCGCCGCACTGTCAGAGGGTCAGTGCTGAGGGAGTGCCGCACTGTCAGAGGGTCAGTACTGAGGGAGTGCCGCACTGTCAGAGGGTCAGTGCTGAGGGAGTGCTGCCCTTTCAGAGGGTCAGTGCTGAGGGAGCACCGCACTGTCAGAGGGTCAGTGCTGAGGGAGTGCCGCACTGTCAGAGGGTCAGTGCTGAGGGAGTGCCGCACTGTCAGAGGGTCAGTGCTGAGGGAGTGCCGCACTGTCAGAGGGTCAGTGCTGAGGGAGTGCCGCACTGTCAGAGGGTCAGTGCTGAGGGAGTGCCGCACTGTCAGAGGGTCAGTGCTGAGGGAGTGCCGCACTGTCAGAGGGTCAGTGCTGAGGGAGTGCCGCACTGTCAGAGGGTCAGTGCTGAGGGAGTGCCGCACTGTCAGAGGGTCAGTGCTGAGGGAGTGCCGCACTGTCAGAGGGTCAGTGCTGAGGGAGCGCCGCACTGTCAGAGGGTCAGTGCTGAGGGAGCGCCGCACTGTCAGAGGGTCAGTGCTGAGGGAGTGCCGCACTGTCAGAGGGTCAGTGCTGAGGGAGTGCCGCACTGTCAGAGGGTCAGTGCTGAGGGAGTGCCGCACTGTCAGAGGGTCAGTACTGAGGGAGTGCGGCAATGTTGAAGGTTCTGTCTTTTGGATGAGACAAGTGAGAATTCCATGAGACGTCTCTGAAAGATTCTAGAGAATTTTATCAAGGAAGAGCAAGGGGACTGTTCCCACGCCGTGTCCAATATTTATTCCTGAACCGAAACCGGCACGGTAACGGATAATCCGCGGATCAGTGCCGCTGTGTAAAAACAGCTGTCGGTAAAATGTTTTGTGATGTCCCACAGCTGTGCAAAAAGCTAAATAATTGCACGGTCTCTGCAACTCAAAGCAGAGTGGCAGCTGCTGGCGTTTGGAGTAATTCTGAATTGGTTCTTTTGCAGGCACCTGGGCGGGCCACCAGCTTCGACAGTCAGGGATCCTGTCCGTCTCCGAAGCTGCCACCCACACCGTAGAAACGCTGCTTGACCCAGGCTGAGGAACAGTGTCTGCAACTGTGCATCGCGGGAGGGCGAGCGAGCGAGAGAGCAGCGAGATAGCGTACCTGAAACCAACCCCTCAGTGGACAGGACAATAAAACCCCCTCAAAGCTGAGACTCTCAGCGATGGAAATCTTTATTCTTTTGACCATTTTGAATCACGTTATTACGAAAGTAAGAAGAGAAGGAAGGCCACTGAGATCCCCCCTGGCCTGTCTCCCTCGCTCAGTTATGTAGTGGCTGATCTATTACCATCTCGGTTGATCCTGGGGTGGCACGGTGGTTGGCGCTGCTGCCAGGGATCTGGGTTCAACCCCCCCTCCCGGCCTTGGGTCACAGTCTGTGTGGAGTCTCCGTGTTCTCCCCGTGTCGGCGTGGGTTTCCTCCGGGTGCTCCGGTTTCCTCCCGCAGTCCAAAGACGTGCTGATTAGGTTGGTTGGCCAGGCTAAAATTGCCCCGTTGTGTCAGGGGGGCTACTGGGGCGGAGGGGGATCGGGCCTTGCAGGTTGGTGTTCGGTGCAGACTTGATGGGCCAAATGGCCTCCTTCTGCATTATACTCTGTCCTATTGTTCTGTGGATACGTAACCCGTAATATTATTGCCACTGAGAATCTATCGCTGTTAAAAGGCCACAGAACCGAAGTGTCGGCTCCGTCCACAGGTGCTGCCAGACCTGCCGAACATATCCAGTGATTTCCGTTCATTCTTTTTAATTCCCGGCAGAAGTTTCCTTTTGCAGACTATGTGTCAGTGTCAGTTTGGACGTTTCCTGCTCACCTCCTTAAATTCAGCAGCTTTCCGCTTTGTGTGGACGTCCGCACGTCACTACTGAATCTGGCTTGTGTCCCCCTGTGGACCCCCCTCCCCCCTCGACTCCTCCATCCGCAACCCACTCCACTCCCCTACCCCAGTCCCCCACCCCTGACTCACCTTGCCCCCCCCCCCACTCCCCCCCACCCCCACCCCTGACTCACTCCTTCCCCCGACTTATTCCTCCCCCCAAGTCCACTCCTTCGTAGAACCAAACAGCACAGAAGAGGCCCTTCGGCCCATCGAGTCCGCACTGACACGTTAGAAACACCTGAGCTCCCACCTGACCCCATCTACCAGCACTTGGCCCATGAATGTGACGGTATGCCAAGTGCTCATCCAGGTGCTTTTTTTTAAAGGGTGTGGGGCATCCCGCCTCCACCCCCCATCCACCAGGTTAACTCCTTTAATCACCTTTAACGTCTCAATTAGTTCACCCCCTGAACCCTCCATCCCTCAGGGAAGGCAGAGAACTCAAACCCGTTCCCAGGATTCCCTTTCGGAATCAGTCCTTGCAGAGGATGGAGTCCAAGAGGTGACTCTTTCTCGTTCTGGGAGCTGGGGCCTAGACGTGTGGGATTCTGAAGCATTGAGGGGGATTAGTGGGGCGCGGGTTACCGGGGATGGGGCCTGTGGGCGAGTTTGTGGATGGTGCTGCCTCAATGGGCCGAATGGCCTCCTTCTGCACTGCAGGGGTTCGATCGTTAAGGATGTAAAATAAACATTGGCTCGTGTGGATGACAAGTCCAATGTGTTCCTTGTGCGAATGTGGCCCTCAATAACAAACGTAAGCGGCAAAGTCTGTTGCCATGGCACAGGCTGTTACCTTGGAACCGGTGGAGTGTTCTGTATATCTGGGACTGTCAGCTGGCAGCGGCTTTGTTTAAGAAGCAGTTTAACCACCCCCAACAACCCCCCCCCGCCCCCACTCCCCCACCCCACCCCCACCACCCCCCGGCCTTCTTCTGATGTCTCGGCTTCTCCTTGAAGTGTTCTGTGCGCTGGTAGCTGGAGAGAGTCTCAGAGAAAGCTGCGCCATCCCCTCGGGGTATCACACACACACACACATATACACACGTACACACACACGCTCACACACACACATGCTCACATGCACACACATGCACACGCTCACACACACATGCACACGCTCACACACACGCACACGCACACACACACACGCTCACACGCACACACACTCACGCACACACACACATGCTCACATGCACACACATGCACACGCTCACACACACACATGCACACGCTCACACGCACACACACTCACGCACACACACACATGCTCACATGCACACACATGCACACGCTCACACACACACATGCACACGCTCACACACACACACGCGCACACACACACATGTTCACACGCACACACGCGCGCACACACACATGTTCACACGCACACACGCGTGCACACACACACGCTCACACGCACACACACGTGCACACACATGCACGCACACGCTCACACGCACACACACACACACTCACACGCACACACACGCGCACACACACACGCACACACACACACGCACACACGCACACACGCGCGCACACACACACACGCTCACACGCACACACAAGCGCGCGCACACACGCACACGTTCACATGCACACACACGCACACGCACATGCACACACGCACACACACACGCTCACACACACACACACGCTCACATGCACACACACACGCTCACACACACACACACGCACACGCTCACACACACACACACAGAGTGCAGCTTCTTGAGGGCTACTCACTCAGTCCTTTTTCTGTATGATCGCTAACATTTACAACCTCCACACTTAAAGCAGGCGGGTGGGGAATATCAGACAGTAAATGCAAACCTTTAGCCAGCTGTGTTAACACCAAATCTCACAGCGTCTTAATCGCTCAGATTTTCGAATCATCTCCGTGATACTGTCTGAGTGAATACAGATGTTTAATAATTCTAACTATCATTAATTGTCAGTAGTTTCGTTTTTAGTTCATTTACTAGTGCCACAAGTCGGCTTACATTAACGCTGCAATGAAGCAACTGTGAAAATCCCCTGGTCGCCACACTCTGGCGCCTGTTCGGGTAACACTGAGGGAGAATTTAGCACCTAACCTGCACGTCTTTCCAACTGTAGGCGGAAACCAGGGCACCCGAAGAAAACCCACTCGGACATGGGGAGAATGTGCACAGACAGTGACCCAAACCGAGAATCGAACCCGGGTGTCGTGAGACAGCCGTGCTAACCACTGTGCTACCCACATTAATATTAAATATCTATAAAGAAAATGTCAAAAGAGTACTGTCCCTAATGTCTTTGAGCAATCAACTCCCAACATCCATTTATTACACTACATAAATAGTCTCTGGAAATGAAAACCTTTTGGTTCCCTTAAGAATTCTCACACCACCAGGTTAAAGTCTTATTTGGAATCACAAGCTTTTGGAGCACTGCTCCTTCATCAGCCACTCTTCTTTGTCTACTCACCTGATGAAGGGGCAGCGCTCTGAAAGCTCGTGATTCCAAATAAACCTGTTGGACTTGAACCTAGTGATGTGAGACTTCATACTGTGCTCACTCCAGTACAACATTTTTTGATTACTGTTTAGTTTTTCCTGGGTTCTAACAGTGACTGATATCTCTGCTGCTTTGCACGGGTTCCAAACATCTTGGAGATTTTCTGAAATTAATCTGACTGAGACTGAACCTGAGTTACAGTTCTAAAGGACTAAAGGTGTGGGGTATAAAATGACAAGCTAGCAAGGTTTAACACAATGTAAGATAAAAGCTGAGTGACCCCTTCCAGGTTGATCTTATCTGCAATTATTTTAAAAATGCAAGCTCGAGCGATACAAAACCTAACTTGTGCCTGACTGGCACACACCACACACAAAAAAAATACTGCCTCAAATAAATACTTGGCACAATTCCACATTTGGCAAAAGACCATTCGGCCCCAAACTGCAGTGATGGAAAACTAGGATCGGATATGCTAATCAGAAGATACCAGATAATAGAGAAAGCAAATGGAATGTTGGCATTTGTAACTAAAGAGATAGAATATAAAGGTAAGAAAGTATTGCTGCAACTATACAAGGCATTGGTGAGACCGCACCTGGAATATTGTGCACAGTTTTGGTCTCCTTATTTGAGGAAAGATGTAGTGACATTGGGGGCAGTTCAGAGGAGGTTCACTAGATTGATTCCAGGGATGAGGGGTTTGTCGTTATGAAGAGAGATTGAACACTGATACTCTCTGGAATTTAGAAGAATAACCGGGGGCTCAAATTGAGGTCTGCAAGATGATAAAAGGTATGGATAAAGTAGACACGGAGTGGATGCTTTCTCTTGTGGGACATTCTAGGACAAGAGGTCATAATCTTAGGATAAGAGGCAGCAAATTCAAAACAGAACTGAGGAAAAAACTACATCTCCCAAAGGGTTGCGAATCTGTGGAATTCGCTACCCCAGAGATGCTGGGACAGTGAGTAAATTTAAGGAGGTGTTAGATTAATTGGTAATGGGTTTTGAGGGGTAATGGGGGTAAAAGGCAGGAAAATGGGGATGGGGAGCAAATCAGCCGCGATCGAATGGCAGAGTGGACTCGATGGGCCGAATGGTCTAATTCTGCTCCTATGTCTTACGAACTTATAAGGTAAGGTTTACTGGTGTGTTTCAATTCAAGTTTCCCACAGGGCTTTTTGGTATGAGTTTGAGAAGTGGAGATCTGTTGGAGAGTGCAAAAAAAAAGACAAGCTTTTCGCAATGTTTTTGCAAACAAAAGGTTTTTATGTTGAAAAGACCGGGGAGCCCACTGACCCTTTGCGCAATGTTATCAACAGGAAACGATTACCATTCTAAACATGTTCGGACTGAGTAAAAACAAGGGGCCATCTAACGAGAGTTCCTTGCAGCGTGCTTCGATACATTTTTGTGACTATAATCTCGTGTTAATGCGATTAGATGTACCAACATCAATAGTGAACATTGTGACAGAATAAAGCCTGCGTGCGCCGCCTGTATGCGTCAGATTAGCACCGCGTAACTATTTTGATGTAAATGTGAGCTAACGTGTGGAAATTGAAGCTGTTGTTCTTTCCCAATGTACTTGACGCGCTGTTGATGGGGTTCGGTGATGTGAACTTCCCGTTGTGAACCTGAGCACTTGCTCCATCATGTGTAACATTTACAGGTGGATAATGTACGGATGGGGATGTGATCAAGTGTACAGTTTGTGATATATTTTGTAAAACCATAATTACATTAAAATTATATAGCAAAGATATCTGTTTAATATGTATTTTGAATATAAACGACTAAATAAACCGATAATTATTTTAACACGGTCGCAGAAATCCTTTGTTACTCCGACACGCAACAGGAGTGATCTTATGGGTGGAGTTTTCTCGTCCCGTCTGCCACAGGGATCGTAGTGGGCGGAGGGGCAGATTATACAAAGATCCATGGACCTCGGGCAGGATTTTCCAGTTTTGGGGCGAGCGTGGCTGGAATTCCCTCTCTCTATATTCCTGGCCAATGCAGAATAAGCAGTGGTTGTTAGTCAGACTAGGTGGGTGTTGGGATGTGTCTTGAAGGTCCTTAATTATAAACTCAAACAAATTGTCTCAACACCTTGTAGCAAATTGTTCAGCTCACATTTATGGGGACGCGATGGCGTTGTGGTGTTGTCACTGGGCTAGTTACCAGGGAAAGAAGTCTCACAACACCAGGTTAAAGTCCAACCAGTTTATTTGATAGTAAACCCGCAAGCTCTCGGAAACGCTGTTCCTTCGGCAGGTGCGTGGTAAGTTCTCTAGTTACCAGAGACCCAGGGTGATGCTCTGGAGGCCCAGGTTCAAATCCCACCCATGGCAGCTGGTGGAATTTGAATTCGATTAAAAAAATCTGTAGTGGTAACTGTGGCTGCGTGGCCACAGTTTAAGGGGTGGGTGTCTGTGGGGCACAGGACCCTCCTGGAGCCTGCGGGAAGCATGCGAACCGGCACCTTTGGGTGTTAAGTCCTGCATCTTGATAGGAGAGAACCTTGAGTATGAGGCTGGGAGTTGGTAGAATGAGGCCTGTATCTGCGTTCAGCTTGTTGGTGGAGATTAGGTGGAAATTGTCTCTCATTGTCAGGGGGATTAGCTAGGGTAAATGCATGGGGTTACGGGAATACGGCCTGGGTGGGATTATTGCTAGTGCAGACTCGATAGGCCGAATGGTCTCCTTCTGTACTGTAGTGATTCTGTGTGTATATCGTTCATCTTTCCTTCAATGTTGTGATTCAAGGTTTCCTCGTTGTGATAAATCGCGCAACTACACTGGCGACGAGAATAAATCAGTGAGCATCAGGAGGGGGAAAGGATGAGTCCCTGGAAGAAAAACCTGCCAGTTCTTGTGCCAGTCTTAGTCAAGTAGCCAAGCCACTGTTCAGGAAAGTCCATCCATCTGATCCAGAGACCAAAAGTTGGGGCCAATGCATGACTTTGATACCTTTCATCTGATCCAGAGACCAAAAGTTGGGACCAATGCATCGGAAGACTTTGATACCTTTTCGCAGCTAGTCAAATAACTTCCAGAGAAAAGCAGGAAGTTATTTTACTCACTGTTTACAAGCCTTAAATTGAGAACCTCAGAGGAAGACTTGTCTCTCCAGAGGCATGGATGCCAAACTAATTGATCAGTTGGACACTCTGGTGAGGGGGTCACCATAATCCCCGGACCCTCCAATATAATGTAGCCATATAAATTCCACTGAGCCATTATGGACCCGGGAAAAACAGTTTCTGCTTTTTATTGTTAGACTTTGCCAATTGGTTGAACACTGAGTTAGGTGCCTCCTGAACGGATATGTCATGTATGTGGCATTAACAGCCTAATCGTTCAAGAGAAGCTTGACACAGTAACAGAACTTTCCCCGGCCAAAGCGGTGGAATTGACTCAAGAGGCTGAGAGTGCTGAATAAAACACGCTTGAGTCGCAGGGCATGCCAGGCGAGGCAAAGGAAAGATTTGGCAGAAATCGGTGACTATTCGGAGGTCACAGTGCAGCCCGAGTGGAGGAAGAGAAGTCGCCAGCCACGAGGGGTCAATGAGTGTTAGCGTTATGATGGAGAGCAACACCAAGACAGAAGCAAATGCAAAGAGCTGATCTGTTTGAGTGGCGCCACATGCAGAATCAGATTGTGGTAAGGCAGCAGAGAGTGACTCGTGAGGGTTGTGTGTGAGTTTGGGAGTGTGGAGCAGGGGTCCGAAAGCAGGGAGTGGGAGTTGAACGCAAGCCTGTACTTGCATTCTGTGGTGGTGGAGCGTGGGTGCAAGCTTGTATTGCGGTGGTTGGAGATCAGTAGTTGAACTCTGACATTTGGCCTTCAGGGGTTGAAGAGTGTGGAGGTCACTTGCATTGGGTTTAAAGTCAATGACATTTGACTTTAAATTGACTCTCTAGCGACAAGGTAAAAGCTATAAAGGGAATACCAGCACCTTGGAGCGTGTTAGAACTGAAATCTTTTTTGGGCATTGTTAATTATTTTGGCCGGTTTATACCAAATCTACCAACATTGCTGCACTGTTACACCAGCTTTAAAAAACATCAACATCGGTGTTAGAGCGATTTACACAAAGAAGCTTCGAGAAGGTTAAATTTGCTTTCTAATTTTTAGATTTGCTCGTCCATTGTCATCCAAGGACGGTGGTAATTCTAATGTGTAAAACTTCACCACTTGGCTTTGGACAGTTTTGTCTCATAGAATGCAGGATGGTGCAGAAATACTCACCGCTTTGCATCATGAACCTTAACTGAAGCCGAGAGAAGATATTCCCAGAATGAGAAAGAGGAACTAGCTATCATTTATAGAGTTTACAGAATCCACCAGTGTGTTTCTGGATGGCACTTCACAACCATCACTGATCACAAGACACTCTTAGGGTTATTTTGCCAAGACAAGTCTATTTCTCCCATTGTATCAGCTGGAGTCCAGTGCTGGGAGTTACTTTCAGCAGCGCTCCACTATGTGTTACAACACAGAGCAGGAACCCAAATCCCTAACGCAGATGTCCTGAGTCCCTTTCCACAGTCATATCACCACCCTCACAACCACAAGAAACAATGATAGGCCCAACTGCTTGGATACGCTATATATCATTATGTCATTATAGAATCATAGAATCCCTACAGTGCAGAAAGAGGCTATTCAGCCCATCGAGTCTGCAGCGACAGCGATCTCAGCCAGACTCTATCCCCATAACGCCATGCATTTATCCTGCTAGTCCGCCTGACACTAAGGGGCAATTTATCATGGCCAATTCACCTAACACGCACATCTTTGGACAGTGGGAGGAAACCGGAGCACCTGGAGGAAACCCACGCAGACATGGGGAGACTGTGCAAACTCCACTCAGACAGTGACCCAAATTGGGAATTGTACTCGGGTCCCTGGTGCTGTGAGGCAACAGTGCTAACCAGTGTGCCACCCATGGTTATCAGAGACCAAAGCTTCTGGGTGGCCATACGTAGCGAAGGCTTGTCCTAGTTTCTTGAGCATTAAGTTGTTGCTTTCATTTAATGAATATTAAACCACTTGGAATGGGCATCAAAAATGCCCACACTGGGACTGGCGAAATCTGTGCCCAAGGCCAACCAGGCCACTCCCACTGGTGTAAGTGAGTTAAAGGAGGCAGTTTAGTGAGAATAGCATTTATCTAGCACCTGACTAGATTCCCAATCTCTTTACCAATGTCTCATCACCAAATATAACTCCGGGCAAGCGTTTTCATTTTGTCTCAGTAAGAAGTCTCACAAGACCAGGTTAAAGTCCACCAGGTTTATTTGGAGTCACGAGCTTTCGGGGCGTTGCTCCTTCATCAGGTGAGTGGAGAGGAAGGTTCACAAACACGGCATATATAGACAGAGGCACAATTGTAAGATAATGGTTGGATTGAGAGAAAATTTCAGGTAATCAAGTCTTTACAGATACAGACAGTGTGAGTGGAGAAGGGGATAATCACAGGTTAAAGAGATGTGAATTGTCTCAAGCTGGAACAGTTGGATTTTGCAAGCTCAGGCAAGTTGGGGGGGGGTTACAGTGACATGAACCCAAGATCCCGGTTGAGGCCATCCTCATGCATGTGGAACTTGGCTATCAGTTTCTGCTCGGTGAATCTAAGTTGTCGTGTGTCTTGGAGAACGCTTACCTGAAGATCAGAGGCTGAATGCCCGTGACTGCTGAAGTGTTCCTGGACAGGAAGAGAACAGTCATTTTGGTTTGAGCTGGGTGGGCAGTGTGTGACTCCTGCACTAACATTCCTCTTGCTGGGTCAGGAAGCATTACTCTAGACCCTCGCCCTAACACTCCGCCCTCACAGCTCCGTACGTCTTTGTGGAGCTGCCACGGCTTAACTTGGTCTGACTTGTCAAAGTGATATCCTTGGAAGATCACACACTTTACTCTGCACAGGACTGGAGTCCAATTCCGAAGCTGCTTTGTAGATACCAACAGCATATGCAAGGGGTTAGAGAAACATAGAAGATAGGAGCAGGAAGAGGCTATTTGGCCCTTCGAGCCTGCTCCACCATTCATCGCGAACATGGCTGATCATCCAACTCAATAATCTAATCCTGCTTTCTCCCCATAACCATTGATCTAACTTGCCCCCAATGCTATATCAAGCCACCTCTTGAATACATTCAATATAGAAAGTTGAGGGCTAACACAATTTCCCATGGTCCTGAGGGTGATAATATTGTTTAAGAGAGAGGAAGATGACGCAGAGTATCCGCGTTTGACATTTCAGTCCATCAGAAGGTTTTTGAATTCTCTGAGAATGCCTCCATTCTCCGGCCAGCCCCGCCTCAGCTCAGTCAGCAATGCTTTGCGTAGCGGTTGGCTGAGTGAATCACGCACTCCATGGCCTCGTAAGCCACTGCGGACAATCTGCGGGAAAGGTTTGCGATCCTCGGCATTCCAGGAGTAATGGTTTGTGACAACGCCTCCTATTGCAGAAGGTCAGGGGGCATGGAGTTGGGGGTAGGGTGTTAGCGTGGATAGAGGATTGGTTGTCAAATAGGAGGCAGAGAGTGGGGGTCAATGGGAGCTATTCGGATTGGCGGTTGGTGACTAGTGGAGTGCCCCAGGGGTCGGTGCTGGGGCCTCAGCTATTCACCATTTATATAGATGATCTGGAGGAGGGAACCGAGTGTATGGTGTCGAAATTTGCTGATGACACCAAGATTGGTGGAACGGCAAATTGCACGGAGGGTGTGGAGAGTCTGCAGAAGGATCTAGATAGGCTGGGCGAATGGGCCAGGAAATGGCAAATGGAATTTAATGTTGGCAAGTGCGAGGTGGTCCACTTTGGTAGGAATAATGGTAGGAAGGACTATTACTTACGTGGCGAAAAACTGCAGCAGACGACGGTGCAGAGGGACCTCGGGGTCCTTGTGCATGAGTCGCAAAAACCCAGCTTGCAGGTGCAGCAGGTGGTCAGGAAGGCGAATGGGATGCTGGCCTTCATAGCGAGGGGGATTGAATATAAAAGTAGGGAGGTCTTGCTGTAGCTGTATAGGGCATTGGTGAGGCCGCAGCTGGAGTACTGTGTGCAGTTTTGGTCGCCGCACTTACACAAGGATATTTTGGCCTTGGAGGGAGTGCAGAGGAGGTTTACTAGGCTGATGCTGGAGTTGAGGGGGTTGAGCTATGAGGAGAGGCTGAATAAACTAGGCTTGTACTCGTTAGAGTTTAGAAGAATGAGGGGAGATCTCATTGAGACATATAAGATGATGAATGGGATGGATAGGATAGAGGTGGAGAGACTCTTCCCGCTCAGAAAGGACAGTAGGACTAGGGGGCACAGCCTCAGGATAAAGGGGGGGGCGGTTTAGAATGGAATTGAGGAGGAACTTCTTCACTCAAAGGGTGGTGAATCTCTGGAATTCTCTGCCCGTTGAAGTGGTGGAGGCTGCCTCGCTAAATATTTTTAAGACGTGGGTTGATGGGTTTTTGATAAGCGAGGGGATTAAGGGTTATGGGGAGAGGGCGGGAATGTGGAACTGAGCCACGACAGATCAGCCGTGATCTTATTGAATGGCGGGGCAGGCTCGAAGGGCTAGATGGCCTACTCCTGCTCCTATTTCTTATGTTCTTATGTTTTTCCAGCTGAAAACTCTCAGCACCTTGTCAGGATGAATGGCATCCAGCATGTACACAATAACCAGCCTCCCTCCAATGGGTTTGCAGAAAGGACCTCCAAAGCTATGCTGAGGAAGTGTCCGATAGACCACTGTCCCGATAATCGGCCAATTTCCTAAACCACCACCCCAACCACAGCCCCACTTGCAAATTTTAAGGCTGTATATATCTGTAAATAAAGGTTTCTTGTAGTGAAATAACCTAAGAGGGAAGGAATGTGATTCTGTGGCCCCTTTCAAGGGGGTGCTATTCACAGGGGCCTCCTGTGATCTGTCTTTAGAGTTTGTTTATTAGTGTTACAAGTAGGCTTACATTAACAGTGCAATGAAGTTACTGTGAAAATCCCCTAGTCGCCACACTCCGGCGCCTGTTCGGGTACACCGAGGGAGAATGTACAATGGCCAATGCACCTAATCCGCACAGCTTTGGACTCTGGGAGGAAACCTGAGCACCCGGGGGAAACCCACGCAGACACAGGGAGAACGTGCAAACTTCACACAGACAGTGACCCAAGCCAGGATTTAAACCCAGGTCCATGGTGCTGTGAGCAGCAATGGCAAACACTGTGCCACCATGCCACCCACTGTCATAGAACCATAGAACATTACTGCTCAGAAACAGGCCTTTTGGCCCTTCTTGTCTGTGCAGAACCATTTTTCTGCCTAGTCCCACTGACCTGCACCTGGACCATATCCCTCCACACCCCTCTCATCCATCAACCCGTCCAAGTTTTTCTTAAATGTTAAAAGTGACCCCGCATTTACCACTTTATCCGGCAGCTCACTCCACACTCCCACCACTCTCTGTGTGAAGAAGCCCCCCCTATTATTCCCTTTAAACTTTTCTCCTTTCACCCTTCACCCATGCCCTCTGGGTTTTTTCTCCCCTAGCCTCAGTGGAAGTGCGCGAACCAGCACCTATTAAGAGTTAGGGCATGAGTCCTAATGGGGGGGAACCTTCAGTGACAGATTGGGAGTTGGCGGAACATGACCTATAGCAGCATTGAGCTTGCTTGTATATAGTTTTATCTTTCCTTCAATATAATGCTGTTGTGATTCAGAGCCTCATTATTGTGATACCTCGCGCTATTACAATGGCCATGAAATCATTGCCGATTGTGATAAAAACCTCCCTGGTTCACTTTAGAGAAGGAAATCTGCTCTCCTTACCTGGTCTGGCCTACATGTGAAACGCCCTCGGGAATGGCCTAGCAGGTCACTCTATTCAAGGACAATACATGCTGACCTGACAAATTACACCATATCCACGACAAACCAAAAAGAAAGATCACCACACATAGCACTAATTCTTTAGCCCACAGCAGCTGTGACCCAGTGCACTAATATTCATGCACACTCTTTCAGCTCTTTACTTAATTGCCATGGGATCTTGCCCTGCGTAAATTGGCTGCCCTTTTTGCTACTTTTTCTTTCCTTCAAGGGACGTGGGCATCACTGACAAGTCCAGCATTTATTGCCCATCCCTGATCACCCTTGAGAAGGTGGTGGTGAGCTGCCTTCTTAAACCACTGCACACCACGACTCTCACCAACTTTTACAGATGCACCATAGAAAGCATTCTTTCTGGTTGTATCACAGCTTGGTATGGGCTCCTGCTCTGCCCAAGACCGCAATAAGCTACAAAATATGATGAACATAGCCCCATCTGTCACACAATCCAGCCTCCCATACATTGACTCTGTCCACACTTCCCGCTGCCTTGGAAAAGCAGCCAGCATAATTCACGGCCCCACGCATCCTGGACATTCTCTCTTCCATTTTCTTCCTTCGGGAAAAAGGTACAAAAGTCTGAGGTCACGTACCAACTGAGTCAAGAACAGCTTCTTCCCTGCTGCTGTCAGGCTTTTGAATGGACCTACCTCACATTAAATTGATCTTTCTCCACACCCTAGCTATGACTGTAACACTATGTTCTACATTTTCTCCTCTTTTCTATGAATGGTGTGCTTTGTCTGTATAGCATGCAAGAAATAATCCTTTTCACTGTATATTAATACATATGACAATAACAAATCAAATCAAATCTAGGGACACCCACAGTGTAGGTACACCATAGAAAGCATTCTTTCTCGTTGTATGACAGCTTGCTTTGGCTCATGTTCTGTTCAAGACTGCAAGAAACTACAAAGGATCATGAATGAAGCCCAACCCATCACTCAAACCAGCCCTCCGTTCATTGACTCTGTCTACACTTCCTACTGCCTCGGAAAAGCAGCCAGCATAATTAAGGACCCTACACACTCTGGACATTCTGTCTTCCGCTTTCTTCCATTGGGAGAAAGATACAAAAGCCTGAGGACACATACCGACCGACTCAAGAACAGCTTTTTCCCTGCTGCTGTCAGACTTTTGAATGGACCTACCTCACATTAAGTTGATCTTTCTCTACACCCTAGCTACGACTGCAACACTACATTCTGCACTCTCTCCTTTCCTTCTCTATGAACGGTATGCTTGGTCTGTACAGCGCGCAAGAAACAATAATTTTCACTGTGTGCTAATACGTGGGACAGTAATAAATGGAATCAAATCAGAAGTGCTGTTAGGGAGGGAGATCCAGGATTGTGACCTGGTGACAGTGAAGGAACAATGGTGTAATTGCTTGTAAAACTCTTTGGGACATGATTTGGGTTTGAAAGGCATTGTGGAAATGCGATTAATTGCTTTTTCCATTATTCTGTGCCAAGGATAGTGTAGATTGCTGAGCCTTTCTGTAGAACGAACAATGTCAGTAATGTACAAATGCTTCAATAGGTCAGAACATACACAATTCCTCACATGTACACATGTCAGATTGTGACTAAATGGAATTAATGACAGAAAGGACTTTCAGCTGACTGATAACTCGAATGTGGAACATGGTGAGTTCAATTCTCACACAGCGAACAACCGTTAAACTCCAGTCGCTCTGACAGAGGCTGGAAGAGTCAGGAGTCATTATCATTTGTAACAAAGAAAAATACCAGAAATGAGACACTGAGAGGAGTGTGTGATAAAAGTACCACTGCAAACCCAGGGGAATCTCAGAGCCTTTCACACTGGGAGCCTCTGAGTCACAAGGAGCAATCTTAATGTATCCGGGGAATATCTTTCAATTGTTCCAAGGTAGAATTAGACAGTTGCCAATGAATAATAGATGATCCATTGGATCTCTGCTTAAAAAGAGTGACAATAAATAGCAGGGATCCGAGGAAAGGGCAGGGAGTGGGGTAATAGCAACAACAGGCACTTAAACAGCGGGCTGAATGGTCTCTGCAGGTAAAGATCTTTAATAGTCACCATTATCAGGGTTTGTGCTGGTTGAATCCACTATTCCAGTACATCACCATTCCTTCACTGTCACTGGGTCACAATCCTAGATCTCCCTCCCTCACAGCACCTCTGATTTGATTTGATTTGATTTATTATTGTCACATGTATTCGTGAACAGTGAAAATTATTGTTTCTTGCGCGCTATATAGACAAAGCATGCTGTTCATAGAGAAGGAAAGGAGAGAGTGCAGAATGTAGTGTTAGAGTCATAGCTAGGGTGTAGAGAAAGATCAACTTAATACAAGGTAGGCCCATTCAAAAGTCTGACAGCAGCCGGGATGAAGCTGTTCTTGAGTTGGTTGACACGTAATCTCAGGCTTTTGTATTTTTTTCCCAATGGAAGAAAGTAGAAGAGAGAATGTCCGGGGTGTGTGGGGTCCTTAATTATTCCGATGCAGTGGGAAGTGCAGACAGTCAATGGATGGGAGGCTGGTTTGAGTGATGGGTTGGGCTAAGCTTTTTTATTCTAAGCTTCTCCACCAGGTTAAAATCCAACAGGTTTGTTTGAGATCATGAGCTTTCGGAGCGCTGCTCCTTCCTCAGGTGAGTGGAGCGCTCCGAAAGCTCACGATTCCTAATAAACCTGTTGGGCTTTAACCTGGTGTTGTGAGACTTCTTACTGTGCCCACCCCAGTCCAACACCGGCATCTCCACATCACCACTATTCCAGGCCCAAGCAGTTGGTGTAACTCTCAGTGTTTCCTGAGATCTTACAAGAGGCAATGGACCTTTTCTATTATGAAGAATAATGGCCAAATTTAGCTGCAACAGACCGGAAAGTATTTTCCATCTAAAGAGAATAATATCTCCCCTTCCCTGTTCTGACACAGCCTGGTCTACTGATGAGTGGCTACCCGGTTGGCAGGTCAGATCATTCTCTGATGGAGAAGGAGGGGGGGGGAAGGAGGCCAGATCGATCTCATGTAAGGGGGGGTGCGGGAGTAGCGGGGTTCGCTGCCTCTCTGCGGCCGATCGGTGAGGGGGACGTGGGGCGAGGGGGGGGCGGGCGGTCACGATCGGTCTGGGTAGCTGGGGGGGTGGTGGTGGTGGTGGATAAGGAGGACGGTCACTTTGTGGGGGTGGGGATTTTCACTCCAGGGTCGCTTTATCTGCTTTATTATTTACCGACATTTTTAGGCTTGGTTGTCAAATGTTAACAGGAGGTCCGGTGTGAAGATTAAGGGGGAGCGATGGCCCCCACAGATACCACTCCACCCCCCACAACATGACTTATCCACCACTACCCTGGCAGCGAACCCCTCTACTCCTACCCCTCCCCTCTAACAAGAGATCCATCTGGTCTCCTCCCCCCTCCCCACCCCACCCCACCGACTCCATCAGAGAATGACCTGATCTGTCCCCCTTCCCCGCCCCCTACACCCCCCGAATCTGGACAGGGGAACGTGGTGGTAAAGGGGAAGTGCTGGTAAAATTGTGTGTCCAGCTCATTAAGCCAAATTAAATGACCTCATGCCTGTTTCAGGCATGGTCCCAATCGAGTCCATTTTCGGGCCTCGGTGAAGTGGGAAATCGACGCGGGAGCGGTTGTGGATCGTGCCATTTGCCTCACGCCTGAAAAATGTATTTATAGGATCAAGAGAAATCAGAGTCCCAGCTGGGGTGGCACAGTGGTTAGCGCTGCTGCTTCACAGCTCCAGGGACCCGGGTTCGATTCCCGGCTCGGGTCACTGTCTGTGTGGAGTTTGTACATTCTCCTCGTGTCTGCATGGGTTTCCTCCGGGTACTCCGGTTTCCTCCCACAGTCCAAAGATGTGTGAGTTAGGTTGATTGGCCAGGCTAAAACTGTCCCTTAGTGTCCAGGGATGTGTAGGTTAGAGGGATTATTGGGTATAATATGTAGGGATACGGGGGTAGGGCCTGGGTGGGATTGTGGTCGGTGCAGACTAGATGGGCCGAATGGCCTCTTTCTGCACTGTAGGGTTCTATGGTTCTATGACTTTACCAAGTGTTTACGCTCAAAAACAGGCACAACATAATGATAAAATCGGGCCCTAAGTGATAGTGAAAGTTGTACATGTAAATGAAAGAGTAACGCTGTGATAAATTGATCCTGACCCTGATCCATAGAATCCCTACAGTGCTGAAGAAGGCCATTCGGCCCATCGACTCTGTACCAGCCACAATCCCACCACTAATTCCCCCCTGAACTGCACACCTTTAGATGCTAAGGGGCAGTTTAGCGTGGCCAATCAACCTAACCAGCACATCTTTGGGCACTCGGAGGAAACCCATCCAGACACGAGGAGAACATGCAAACTTCAAACAAACAGAGACCCAAGGCTGGAATTGAACCCGGGTCCCTGGCGCTGTGAGACGGCAGTGCTTACCTACTGTGCAGCGTTACTGCCCTGATCTTGCCAGATGTCTGGTTCTGGTAAGATTACAAGAGGTGGGAAATCGGCATGATCTTTCAGCTCTCTCGTGATCTTACTGTTCGCCCCGTCCATCAGATGCACCAGAGAAAGCATTCTTTCTGGTTATATCACAGCTTGGTATGGCCCAAGACCACAAGGATTGACGAAAAGTCATGAACGTAGCCCAATCCAACATGCAAACCAGCTTCCCATCCATTGACTCTGTCTACACTTCCCGCTGCCTCGGCAAAGCAGCCAGCATAATCAAGGACCCCACACACCCCAGACATTCTCTCTTCCACCTTCTTCCATCGAGAAAAAGATACAGAAGTCTGAGGTCACATACCAACCAACTCAAGAACAGCTTCTTCCCGGCTGCTGTTAGACTTTTGAATGGATTTGCCTTGCATTAAGTTGATCTTTCTCTACACCCTAGCTATGACTGTAACATTACAGTCTGCACTCTCTCCTTTTCTTCTCTATGAACGGTATGCTTTGTCTCTATAGCTCAAAAGATACAATACTTTTCGCTGTATGGTAATACATGTGACAATAATAAATCAAATCAAAATCAAATCAACTGGTGGGGGGAACTGCCCCTGCCTCTTTCTCTGTCACTCTGTGACCAAAACTGACTAACCTTTGAACTGCTCCTCACTGATGTTTGAACTGCTCCTCAGTGACTCTTGAACTAACCTGAGTGACTCTCAGATACTCCAAGAGGCTCCCACCCTTGTTACGAGGCAGGATCCAAGTGCAGCAAAGACTGAATACAGCCTGTGCCCACAATAATGTCCCTGGTGCTGGCGTACAGAGCTCCCAGGGACAAAATTATCGATTTTGTGACACTTTCGCCTCCTGGAATCCGTCTCCAGCCCAATCAAGGAAGGAAAGGTGAACCTAATGAGGTTAAATATGAGAGGAATCCATTGGAGATCAGTGGAGGGGAGGGTTTTGGTCCTGAGGAAGGGTTGGATAGGCGGGGATGGTTTTATTTGGAGCAGAGGAGACTGAGGGGATATTTATTTGATCTGTATAAAATGATTGAGGGGCCTGGGTAGAGTGAGAAAAATACATGAGTGAGTGCATGGAATGTCCTACTTTTCAAGACTCTGGCCAAGTGCTGGGAAGTGGGGTTGGTGTGGATTTAGGGTAGTTTTATCAGTGTAGGCTTGATGGGCCGAAGGGCCTCCTCTGTCCTGTCTGATTTTACGGGTGGGATTTTCCAGCCACGCTCACTCCAATGCTGGAAAATTCCACTCGAGGTCAACAGACCTTTGCATGATCCATGTCCCACCCATTATAATTCCCATGGGGGATGGGGAAATTCGGCCCTATGACACTAAAACCCTTAAAACAAAGATTAGTAACCAGGGGATATGGATTTAAAATCATTGATAGAAGGAGTAGAGGTGTTTTAAGGAGAAATGTTTTTACCCAGAGGGTGGCGGGGATGTGGAACTCATTGTCTGAAAGAATGGTGGAGAGTAAAATCCTCATCGTGTTAAGGAAAAGCACTTAGGTATGTATTTGTGGAACTGTAACCTCGAGGACAGTGGACCAAGAGTGGGAACAAAGAGAACAATCAACAGGAACAGGTCCATTGGGCCTCCAAGCCTGTGCCCAGAATGATGCCTGTCCAAACTGCACGTACTTACATAGTCCATATCCTTCCGCTCCAATCCTATTCACGTATTCATCTGAATACACCTCAGGTGGAATTATGCCGGATAACTCCCTCTCGACCAGCATGAACACAATGGGCTAAATGCCCTCTTGCTGCGTCATCAGTTTGCCCTCTGTTTCTTTCTCTGTGACGTTGTGTGATGGTCTAAAACCGTATTCTTTACGTCTCTCCCTCTCGGTTTTTACTTCAGGGTCAGTGATTGCTCGAGTGGTTCTTTTGAGGTTTGCTGCCTCATGTGCCTGCAGAGATGGTGATCGGCAGGTGGAATGGATTTGGAGTGGAGTGGAAGACATTTAGGGAACAACTAGATAGAGTCTTGTAAAGAGGAGATAGTTGGGTTTTGCTGGGCGATTGGTCTGAATTGTTGAGGTACATTTACTGTCTATAATTAACCTGTGATGATGTGAAGGCAGCATTATGAGCAGAACAATTAGTTTGGACCGGCTAAGGCATTGTCACCTCTGGAGTTGCACCATGCTTCAGAAGTACTGCAGGAAAGCTCAGTCAATGATCCTCCCCACCCCGCACAATGTCGATATCGACTAACATCATTCAGAGCACCCTTCACATTTCAACTCACTCGCAGCAAATTCCGACATCAACAAAACGCTCCTGGGTTGAAAGCGTTGGACAATCTCCAGTTTCCTCCAAGCTGTTGCCCAACAGAACAGAAAGGTTGGCACCGACGCCTCGGGCAAGTCGTGACAATGACAAGTCAACAATCTTGTCTAGTTGCATATCATCAGCAAGTGTCAAAACTCAAACATCCAATCGAACATGTCAACCAGCAGATAGGTACAAATCCCTCCTCTCCAGTGGGACAGACAGCGTCTGAAGGTGAAAACAAAGCCACAATTTTAAATTAATTTTTATGTTTTAATAACAGGCCTTTTTCATCAGCTGGAAACAGAAAGGATTTATAGCAGTGATTACATCAGTCTGTATCACAGTTAGTTCATTATAAGTAACCACAGCATGATTAGAGGGTAATAAATCTGGTACTCTGATTTCTCCAGGATATCAATTTATAACATTAAGAATTCTTGCTTTTATGAAGAAGAAATTGGCTGGCCATTATCAAGAATTATGGCCAATTTTAACATCCATTCAATTTTTATTCTATCCATATTTGGGATGGGTGGGGAGACATTGCCCAGTGGTAATATCTGGATTACTAGTCAGTATTGCAATGAGGAACATGCATGCATTGACACAGCCGTGTTTAACCACAGTCGACATTGAGATGTATTGGTTCCATTACTGAGGGTCACACTTGCATGTCAGCGGAAAGAGATAGTGCCAAAGTTCTGAGGGCAGGCAAACTTCATAAGATACTCTGTAAACCTTTCTGTTGACAGGGTCAAAGACCTGGGAAAGGGTCCAGAGAAGGTTCACAAGAATGATCCTAGGAGCGGTGGAGGAGTCTGGGTCTATACTCGATGGAGTTTAGAAGGATGAGGGGAAATCTAATGGAAATTTACAGAATAATGAGAGGCTGAGATAGTGTGGAGAGTATATTTCCACGAGCGGGAGAGGCTAGAAGTCGAGGGCACAACCTCAGAGTGAAGGAACGCTCCTTTAGAATTGAGATGAGGGGGAATTTCTTCAGCCAGAGGGTGGTGAATCTGTGGAACTCATTTGCCACAGAAGGCTCTGGAGGCCAGGTCATTGAGTGTCTTTAAGACAGAGATAGCTAGGTTCTTGATCAATAAGGGGAGCAAGGGTTACATGGAGAAGGCAGGGGAATGGGGATGAGAATCATATCAGATTGAATGGTGGAACAGACTCGATGGGCCAAATGGCCTAATTCTGCTCCTATATCTTACAGTCTTATGGCTCTTATGAGATAAAAAAAGGTCACATCCAACATGCTGTTCCTTTCATTTTTCATAATAATTTGCCACGCAGTGTTTACCATGGGTGGAATCTTCTGGCCATTCCCACCACTGGGATTCTCCAGTCCCGCTGCAGTGAATGGAGATTTGCCTGAGCGCCAAATTCTCCATCTTAGCCTGCAGCGGTGACGGGGTGTGAATGGCTGGGGAGGTCGTGCCCCATGCCTGTGAGGTCTCATGAAGGGCAAAATTCACACCCTATACCTGGAAGGAGCTCTTCAACCATGAGGAGAAGGTGACTGAATGTGCCTCTTGAGACAGACAAGGCCAGGCCTTGTGAGGAAGGTAAGATTGCGATGTCTGAAGAGATGTTTTCAGACTGTAATCCATTTACAAGTTTCCAATCACCTGCAAAAAACAGGTAAGTCAAATCAAGAAAGTTTAACAGCTCCTCTAGAATCCTAACTGATTAGGTGCTATGGACTCTGACCCTTCATGTTTTCCAATCATAGAATCCATACAATGCCAAAGAAGGCCATTCAGCCCATTGAAACTGCACCGACTACAATCCCACCCAGGCTCTATTCCCGTAACCCCTCATATTAACCCAGCCAATTCCCCTGAGACAAAGGGGTAATTTAGCATGGCCAATCAGCCTAACCTGCACACCTTTGGACTGTGGGAGGAAACCCACGCAGAGATGGGGAGAACGTGTAGTATCCACACAGACAGTGACCCCCAGGCCAGAATTGAACCCGGGCCCCTGGCGCTGTGAGACCATGATGTGGAGATGCCGGCGTTGGACTGGGGTGGGGCACAGTAAGAAGCGTCATAACACCAGGTTAAAGTCCAACAGGTTTATTTGGCAGCACGAGCTTTCAGAGTCTCAGTCCCCTTCACCAGGTGAGTGAGGACTTGTGCTCACAAACAGGAGGCGGCAGTGCTGACCACTGTGCCTCCCTATTAAATTGAATCAGTTTATTCAGTAAATACATTTTCTGTTTCGACCTGCTTGAGAAATATATTTATCTTAAACATTCATGCAATAAAAACAAAGCCAACTTTGAAACTGGAGTGAGTGGCAGTGACTTCTAACCAATGCCTTGGGATAAGGTGTACGTGTGTACCATCCCTCTTGATTAAGGGATATACTGATTAATGAAATATCAGCTGAAAGGGCACTCAAACATCAATAAGGAAATTAAAATGGACAGCAGCCTGGTCTATAAATATCTCTGAAAAATGTTGGGACCAAAACAAGACCTCCTGTTCCTGCTCTGCCAAGACTGCAAGAAACTACAAAGGGTCGTGAATGTAGCCCAATCCATCACGCAAACCAACCTCCCATTCATTGACTCCGTCTACACTCCCCGCTATCTCAGCAAAGCAGCCAGCATAATTAAGGACCTCATGTACACTCAACTTTCTCTCTTCCACCTTCTTCCGTCGGAAAAAAGATACAAAAGTCTGAGGTCACGTACCGACCGACTCAGGAACAGCTTCTTCCCTGCTGCCGTCAGACTTTTGAGTGGACCTACCTCACATTAAGTGGATCTTTCGCTACACCCTCGCTATGACTGTAACACTACATTCTGCACTCTCTCCTTTCCTTCTCTATGAACGGTATGCTTTGTCCGTATAGTGCGCAAGAAACAATACTTTTCACTGTACAAAGATAAATGTGACAATAATAAATCGAATCAAATCAAGACCTTGACTCAATCTTTGGTACGATTTTCCTGTACAAAATAAATTGGGCGGAACTTTCTGGCTGCTGCCGCCAGCGGAATGTTCTGGCCCTACAAGCTCCAGCCATGGTTTCCCCGGCAACGGAGAGGGGGAACAAAAGAGAGGAATGTCTTTTCCTGTCACTAGCGGCCAACGGTGGGCTGCCTCCCTCCTCATCCCCTCAACCACCATTGCAAAACGCACCGTGGAGTGGCAGTGGAAGATTTCACCTCGCGGTAAATTTAATAAGCGACAGCCACCTGACGTATACTGGGTACATATCTTTTTAACCATTAATCAAATCAGCATTAGACTTATACAGCGAATGGCTGGACCCTTGGGGAGTGTTGAGGAACAGAGGGATCTAGGAGTACAAGTACACAGTACGTTGGAATCGCCGTCACAGGTAGACAGAGTAGTGAAGAAGGTGTTTAGCACTCTGGCCTTCACCAGTCAGGCCATTGAGTTTCGGAGTTGGAACATTATGGTACAGTTGTATAAATCATTGGTGAGGCTGCACTTGGAGTACTTTGTACAGTTTTGGTCACCCTGTTATAGGGAAGACATTGATAAACTGGAAAGAATGCAGAGAAGCTTTACGAGGATGTTGCCAGGACTCGTGGGCCTGAGTTATAGGAATGGTTGGGCAGGCCAGGACTTTATCCTTTGGAATGTAGGCGAATGAGGGGTGACTTTACTGAGGTGTATAAAATCATGAGGGGCATATAAGATCTGGAAGTAGTATTGTCTTCCATTTACAGACCATTGCAGAGGAGAAAATTGATGTTAATCCAAGATTCTGAAGTATCTGGACCACGTTTAGAATCTCAAGTAGGCATGAAGGCAGCACCCAGGGAATGGTGGAGTAATGATGGGTGCTGATTCACCCAAAGGTGCATCTGTTTACAGATAACAGGCAACTTGTAAAATCCTCATTCCTGTCTTCAAATTCTCCGTGGTCTTGTTCCCTTTTTATTGCCTCCAATCCTACAACCCCACATGGAAGTTAAGCACCCTGTGGCCATTCACACTGGCTCCAACCTACTCCAATTTCAAATCCCTTTCGAGCTCTGATTTTCGTCAGTGTTTTGAAAGAGGCAGTTTCCAAAGTTTCCAAGTTCTTGAGTGATCTCAGGGTCAAGATGGAAAGTGTGAGATGAGTAATGAGCTAATTCTTGTTTGAACCCATGATTGAACGCCTGCTTGGGTTCTGACATTGTTAACAGCGAGGTTAAGTATTAGCGGGAGAGGTGTTTGATTAGTTCTCCAGCTACAGCTTCAGCTCAGTGTTAAATGTATGTTGTATCTCAGCCGTGCCCTCACACCTGAAGAGGATTGAACAAAAACTCTCGCCTTCTTCGCTTTTCCTTACACTTGCAGCAGGAGGTTTGGAAAGTCACACTTGAAGATGAGGAAGGGTTGCGGTGAGTTACGACGGGTGTTCCGAGCTCTGAATAGGAACCAACCCAGGAATGAAAAGTTAAGCTCTATCATTGACTGTTGGTTTGCCTTGTGCTGTCGAGTCAGTTGATGGAGTTCAGGACCCTGCTGTGGGTAGAGTGACTAACAGCTGTCAAACCTTCACATTGGATGAGGGTATTTCAGTCTTTTCCTGGGGCATACATGTCACCGTTGTCAGAATCAGGCTCCCCGTGTACAAAATTGTGAAAACTGACAAATACAAAAAGCCAATGATTTATTTACTGTCAGAAGGTTGTGAGTTGAAGGTCTTGAAGAAATTCTATTTTCTAATTATCTCCATTATGCGTATTGAGAATTCTTCCATCGCCCAACACTGCTGTTGGATTTGCAATGCCCAGATTTTACTCTGTCTTTGATTAATTATTGTGAGATGCATTAGTATACAGTGAAAAGTATTGTTTCTTGTACGCTATACAAAACACACCATTCACAGAGAAGGAAAGCAGAGGGTGCAGAATGTACTGTTACAGCCATAGCTAGGGTGTAGAGAAAGATCAGCTTCATATAAGGTAGGTTGGGGCAGCACGGTGGCACAGTGGTTAGCACTGCTGTCTCATAGTGTCAGGTATATCGTCACAGCCAGGGGCAAATGGGCATCTGGGTGAACAGGGTAAATAACACAATTTATCCCCAATCAGACTGAAGAATTGCAAATTAACTGTGCAGGGACTGAGGAGGAAGTGTAAATTGGAGTGGGTGAATTTCATCTCAATTCAGGCGCAGAAAGAGAAATAAAGAGGGAAAGAAAGAGTAAATTAAGACAACTAAAGGTCCCTTCCATTGCTTAGTGCTCAGTCTGAGGTTTGTCAAAGGCAGGGCTGGATAGGTGACACAAACTGAACAGGGACATTCATTTCCAAAGGCAGCATTTCAAGGTTACTGAAGCAGTTTCCCAAAAAAAGGCAGAATGGCTTTTTCTTACGAGGGAAAAATCTTCACTTATGGAACTTGTCCGGAGGGAGAGATGGAGAAAAAAATTATCCTTGTCGCCAGTGTAGTAAATCAGCGAAAAGCCAGTTTCCAGTACCAAACACCCATTATTGTGCACTAGAACAGCACAGTGGCACAGTGGTTAGCACTGCTGCCTCACAACATCAGGGGGCTGGGTTCAATTCCCGGCTTGGGTCACAGTCTACGTGGAGTTTGCATGTTCTCCCCGTGTCTGCATGGGTTTCTTCTGGGTGCTCCGGTTTCCTCCCACAGTCCAAAAGATGTGCTGGTTAGATGCATTGGTCATGCTAAATTCTCCCTTGGTGTACCCGAACAGGTGCCAGAGTGTGGTGACTCGGGTATGTGCACAGTAACTTCATTGTAGGAGTGGCACAGTAGTTAGACTGCTGCCTCACAGCGCCAGGGACCTGGGTTCGATTCCTGGCTTGGGTCACTGTCTGCAGGTTCTCCCCATGGCTGCGTGGGGGATCCTCCGACTGCTCCCACATTCTGAAAGACGTGCTGGTTGGGTGCATTGACCCGAACAGATGCCTGAGTGTGGCGACTCGGGGAATTTCACAGTAACTTCATTGCAGCGTTAATGTAAGCCTTACTTGTGACTAATAAATAAACTTTACTATCATAGTGTTAATGTAAGTCTGCGTGTGACAATAATAAATAAACTTGAAAACTTAAACAGAGAGAAGGGCCACGTCTGTTGCATACGGCTAAGCAGTTTACACTGTGGAACTGCAGCGCTGGTCTGGGTAAAGTAATAGGCTTAAAAACCCCTGCTAACCACTTCTCACTGGGTGAGCCTTTGCTCACTCAATAAGAAAGCGCGTGGGGAGATCTATCGACGATGTCCCACGGCCATCATAACATTTACAGTTAAAATGTGAAATTTTTCAAAATCTCCAAACCTGAAGGATTGAGACTTGACCTTGTATTTGTTCACTTCCCGCGCCAGCTAGACAGATTGGCAGCAAACAACAGTTACCGTGCTGCTATTGGATTCTGACGCTGAAATGGATAAGTCTTAATTTTGTGCAAATACGCCAATCTGATGCCTCTGAACAGGTGTCAATGGTGAGGTCATCTACCTGAACTTGTCAGATCCTTGGCACATAAAATGAATGACACAAAGGTTAGTGGAGTTGCTGATCGTGCCAGGGGGTTGTCAGAGGATACTACAGGATGTAGGTAGATGGAGTTTAATCCGGACAAATGCGAGGTGACACATTTTGGAGGATCAAATTTAGCTGTGAATTATACTGTAAATGGCAGAACCCTTAGAAACATTAATATACAGAGGGATCTGGGTGTGCAGGCCCACAGTTCCCTAAAAGTGGCAACAGAGGTGGCCAAGGTGATTAAGAAGATATATGGCATGCTTGCCTTCATCTGCTGGGGCAGCGGGTAAAAGAGTTGGGAAATCATGTTGCAGCGATACAAGACCTTGGTTAGACTGCATTTGGAGTGTTGCGTGCAGTTCTGGTCACTACACTACCAGAAGGACGTGGAAGCTTTGGACAGAGTGCAAAGAAGGTTCACCAAGACATTGTCTGGTCTCAAGGGCATTGGCTATGAGGAGAGGTTGAATAAACTGGGATTGTTTTCACTGGAAAGACAGAGGGGAGACCTGATAGAGGTCCGCAAAATTATGAGAAGCATAGATAAGATGGCTTGTCAGAGGCTTTCTCATCGGGGTGGAAGTGTCAATGAAAAGGGGGCACAGGTTCAAGGTGAGAGGGGGAAAGTTTAAGGGGGATGTGTGTGGGGCAACTTTTTCCATGCAGAGAGTGTTGGGTGCCTGGAACATGCTGCCAGAGATGTGGGGGAAGTGGACACATTAGCAACATTTAAGAGGCATCTGGATGGGTACATGAATAGGGAGGGAATAGAGGGATACGGACTGAGTAAAGGCAGAGGGGTTTTTTTAATGTTTAGTTAGGACATCATGATCGGCACAGGCTTAGAGGGCCAAAGGGTTTGTTCCTGTGCTGTACTTTGTACTTTGTAAATCATTTGGTGAGCACATTATTGTGGGAGAGAATCTGGTCTGTTATGATTGAGACACTCAGTGCGAAATTCAGTTTGCTTTACCCGGAGACGGTTTTGCCTCAAAATGAGTGGCAAACTTTTCTTTTCTTTACTGTTGTTTGGAGATTTGGAGATCTGAAATAAGAACAGAGGAAAGTTTGAAGCCATCAGCAGGTCAGGCACCATGTGTGGAGATGGAGAAACAGAGATAACTTGGCTTATCACCAGAGGCGATTGACATGAAATATTAATCCGCCAAATGTTACCCACCCCACAGATCCCACCTGTCCTGTTGAGCGATTCCAGGATTTTCTCTTCTTAGTTTTGAATGCTCTATCTTTGAGCAATAAAATAAACAGCTGGTTATTAATAGATTAAATTGGACATCCTTCAGCCTGTGACATGTTCCAACCGAGCTTGCGAGTACATAACAATTCGACCAATGTTCTCCTGCACGGTTTTGTACCTTGGCTAGGTCTTTGTAATCAAGGTGTATCACGTAGGAATTCGGAGGCACCAAACAAAGAATCACATTATAAAGCTTAGAAACCAGCCTGATTCTGATCCGCTGATACAATTCAGTGTTTTCTAACATACTGACCGGATGTTTATCACAGCAGAGCTTATTGTTGTCAGCTTGGCTCAGCACGTAGCACCCTTATTCCAACATCAGAAGGTTGTGGGTTCAGTTCCTGCTCTTGGGGTGTAAGACTGTATGATAGTATTGAGGGAGTGCCTCTTTCTGGGTGGCATGTTGGCACAGTGGTTAACACTGCTGCCTCACAGCTCCAGGGACCCGGGTTCGATTCCCTGCTTGGGTCACTGTCTGTGTGGAGTTTGCACATCCTCCTCGTGTCTGCGTGGGTTTCCTCCGGGTGCTCCGGTTTCCTCCCACACCCCAAAGATGGGCAGGTTAGGTATATTGGCCATGCCAAATTGCCTCTTAGGGTCTCAGGATGCATAGGTTAGGGGGATTAGTGGGCAAATATGTGGGGGGATGGGGATGGGGATGGGGCTTGGGTGGGATTGTGATTGGTGCAGACTCGATGGGCTGAATGGCCGCTTTCTGTGCTGTAGGGATCCTATGATTGAGTTGCTATCCCATTGGTGTAATTGTTCATTTGTTCGGGTAGATGTAAAAGATCCCGTAGCATCATTTAAAGAAAAGCAGGCAGGGGGTCTCTCATTCTCGCTCTCCCTCATGTCCTTCTGTCCACACCACTAACCCAATGTGTGGATACTTGCCACATACAAACTAGCCGCTGTACTTCCCTGCACTTCGAGCAAGATATCATGAATTGATCATGAGAAGTGGTAAATAAATGAAAGTGCTTTCATCTCTGCAGGAGTCCCTCAGGATAAGTGTCCTAGGCCCCACCATCTTCATCTGCTTCATCAATGATCTTCCTTCCATCATAAGGTCAGAAGTGGGGATGTTTGCCGATGATTGCACAATGTTCAGCACCGTTCGCGATTCCTCAGAGACTGAAGCAGTCCATGTTCAAATGCAGCAAGGCCTGGACAATATCCAGGCTTGGGTTGACAAGTGACATTCATGCCACACGAGCGCCAGGCAATGACCATCTCCAACAGGCGAGGATCTAACCATCTCCCCTTAACATTCAATGCATTACTATCACTGAATCCCCACTATCAACGTTCTGGGGGTTATCGTTGATCAGAAACTGAACTGGACTGGCCATATAAATACTGTGACTAACAGAGCGGGTCAGAAGCTGGGAATACTGCAGTGAGTAACTCACCTCCTGACTCCCCAAAGCCTGTCCACCATCTACAAGGCACAAGTCAGGAGTGTGATGGAATATTCTCCACTTGCCTGGATGGGTGCAGCTCCAACAACACTCAAGAAGCTTGACATCCAGGACAAAACAGCCCGCTTGACTGGCACCACATCCTCAAACATTCAATCCCTCCACCATCAATACTCAGTGGCAGCCGTGTGTACTAATCTACAAGATGCACAGCAGGAACTCATCAAGGCTCCTGAGACAGCACCTTCCAAACCCACAACCACTTCCATCTAGAAGGACAAGAGCAGCAGACATGTGGGAACACCACCACCTACAATTTCCCCTCCAAACCACTCACCATCCTGACTTGGGAATCTATCTCCATTCCTTCACTGTGTCTGGGTCAAAATCCTGGAACTCCCTCCCTAACAGCACTGTGGGTGTACCTACGCCACATGGACTGCAGCAGTTCAGGAAGACAGCTCACCACCACCTTTTGAAGGGTAATTAGGGATGGGTTATAAATACTGACCTAGCCAGCGAGACCCACACCCCATAAACTTTTAAAAATTGCCTCCATAACTAGCTCCTACTACTGGAAATAAATGTTACTGCATGCTAAATTTATTTTGATTTGATTTATTATTGCCACATGTATTAGGATGCAGTGAAAATTATTGTTTCTTGTGTGCTATACAGACAAAGCATACCGTTCATAGAGTACATAGGAGAGGAGGGAAGGAGAGGGTGCAGAATAGAGTGTTGCAGTTCACATATATCGATAGTGCAAAATCAGTTGATGATTGGTTGGGTGGCATGATGGCACAGTGGTTAGCACTGTCACCTCACAGCACCAGGGGCCTGGGTTCAATTCCCAGCTTGGGCCACTGTCTGTGTGGATAATGCACATTCTCCCCGTGTCTGCGTGGGTTTTCTCCGACTGCTCTGGTTTCCTCCCACGCTTCAAAGGTGTCTGGGTCAGGTTGATTGGCCGTGCTAAATTGACCCTTAGTGTCAGGAAGATTTGCAGGGTAAATACGTTGGGGTTGCGGGGATGGGGGCTGGGTGGGATTGTGGTTGGTGCAGACTCAATGGGCCGAATGGCCTCCTTCTGCACTGTAGGGATTCTATAGACTTGGTGTGTACATCGCTCACAATCCATTGGGCAGAAGTTCAGATCTTTATGCCATGGTTATTTTGGGTGAGATTTTACAGCCTCACTTGGGCGAGACCCGAATTTTCCACCCGAGGTCAGCGGAGATTTCCACAGCCGGATCCTCGCCTGCTCCGATTCGGTGACAAGCGAGGTGGCGGAGGTCTGGCCCTTGTTTTTACACCATTCTGATTTCTGACCCTCTCCATTACTGGGGGGGGGGTGGCGGACGGGGTGGGGGGTGGTTTCCTCACCTCATGTCTGGGCTTGTTGAATTTGATTTGATTTGATTTATTACTGCCACATAGAACATAGAACATAGAACATTACAGCGCAGAACAGGCCCTTCGGCCCACGATGTGGCGCCGACCAGCTTTTAAAAAAAAACAACACTAACCCACTAATCTAAACCAATCCCATTTCGTCCATAAACCTATCCACAGATCTCTTAAACGCCCCCAAACTAGGCGCATTTACAACTGCAGCTGGCAGGGCATTCCAGTCCCTCACCACCCTCTGGGTAAAGAACCTACCCCTGACATCAGTCCTATAACTACCCCCCCTTAATTTAAAGCCGTGCCCCCTCGTGCTAGCTTTCTCCATCCTAGGAAAAAGGCTATCACTATCCACCCTGTCTAAACCTCTAATCATCTTATATGTTTCAATAAGGTCCCCTCTTAGCCGCCTTCTTTCCAGCGAAAACAACCCCAGATCCCTCAGTCTCTCCTCATAGGATCTCCCCTCCATACCAGGCAACATCCTGGTAAACCTCCTCTGCACCCTCTCCAAAGCCTCTACATCCTTCCTGTAATGTGGGGACCAGAACTGCACACAGTACTCCAAGTGCGGCCGCACCAGAGTTGTGTACAGTTGCAACATGACGCTGCGACTCCTAAATTCAATCCCCCTACCAATAAACGCCAAGACACCGTATGCCTTCTTAACAACCTTATCTACTTGATTCCCAACTTTCAGGGATCTATGTACACATACACCTAGATCCCTCTGCTCCTCCACACTATTCAAAGTCCTCCCGTTAGCCCTATACTCAACACATCTGTTATTCCTACCGAAATGAATTACCTCACACTTCTCCACATTAAACTCCATCCGCCACCTCGCGGCCCAGCTCTGCAACCTTTCTAAGTCACCCTGAAAACTATGACACCCTTCCTCACAATCTACCACACCTCCGACTTTGGTGTCATCAGCAAACTTACTAATCCACCCAACTATACCCTCATCCAGATCATTAATAAAAATTACAAACAGCAGTGGCCCCAGAACAGACCCCTGAGGCACACCACTCGTAACCGAACTCCATGATGAATATTTACCATCAACCACCACCCTCTGTCTCCTATCTGCTAGCCAATTCCTGATCCAATTCCCTAGATCACCCCCAATCCCATACATCTGCATTTTCTGCAGAAGCCTACCATGGTGAACCTTATCAAACGCCTTACTAAAATCCATATACACCACGTCAACTGCCTTACCCCTATCCACCTCTTTGGTCACTTTCTCAAAGAACTCGATAAGGTTAGTAAGGCACGACCTACCCGCTACAAAACCATGCTGACTGTCTCTAATCAATTCATTACTCTCCAAATAACTATAAATCCTGTCTCTAATAATCCTTTCCAAAACCTTACCCACCACAGAAGTAAGACTCACCGGTCTATAATTCCCAGGGAAGTCTCTGCTCCCCTTCTTAAACAATGGGACAACATTTGCTGTCCTCCAATCTTCCGGTACTATACCAGAGACCAACGACGACCTGAAGATCAGAGCCAGAGGCTCCGCAATCACCTCTCTTGCCTCCCAGAGAATCCTAGGGTAAATCCCATCCGGACCAGGGGACTTATCTATTTTCAAACCCTCTAGAATATCCAGCACATCCCCCGTATCAATTGCAATACTATCTATTTTACACCCCTGCACCCCAGTGTCCTCCTCAGCTACATTCATGTCCCCTTGCGTGAACACCGAAGAGAAATATTGGTTCAACGCCTCTCCAATCTCCTCCGGTTCCACACACAACTTCCCTCTACTGTCTGTAACTGGCCCTAATCTTGCCCTAACCAACCTTCTGTTCATATATCAGTATGCAGTGAAAAGTATTGTTTCTTACACGCTATGCAGACAAAGCATACTGTTCATAGAGAAGGAAAGGAGGCAGAACGTAGTGTTGCAGTCATAAATCATAACTATAGAACCCTACAGTGCAGAAAGAGGCCCTTCGGCCCATCGAGCCTGCACCGACCACAATTCCCCACCCCCCCAGGCCCTACACCCATATCCCTACATATTTTACCCAATAATCCCTCTAACCTATGCATTTCAGGACACTAAAGGACAATTCTTAGCATGGCCAATCAACCTTAACTGCACATCTTTTGACTGTGGGAGGAAACTGGAGCACCTGGAGGAAACCCACACAGACACGAGGAGAATGTGCAAACTCCACACAGACAGTGACCCCAGCCGGGAATCAAACCCAGGTCCCTGGAGCCATGAAGCAGCAGCGCTTACCGCTGTGCTACCGTGCTAGTCGCAGCGATGGTGTAGAGAAAGACCAACTTAATGCGAGGTAGGTCCATTCAAAAGTCTGACAGCAGCAGGGAAGAAGCTGTTCTTGAGTCGGTTGGTACGGGACCTCAGACTTTTGTATCTTTTTCCCGATGGAAGAAGGTGGAAGAGAGAATGTCCGGGGTGTGCAAAGATTAATCACTGTGATGGATCAATATCTCCAGTGTTGTATCTTCAGATCAGGAGGAGGGCAGCAGGTGAACTGGATGGATATTGGTGTTCTTTTTGTCCAGACTATTCCCATGTTGTTAAGATCTTAGATAAGCTTTTGTCAAAGCCGATAGCATCCAAAGTGCCTTCAGGCAGTTTAAGCCATAGATCTGCCGTCTCATCGATTGCCATGCTGCATATGGTTAGGAGCCAGCTGAGAGTGCGGATTGTTTTATACACTATAATTCTTCATCATCTTAACATCAATTCCCCCTCAGTCCAATCACGGGAAGTGCAACAAAAAGTCAGCATAAAATTACATTTCACTGTTAAAGACTGAAGATCGAAAATAAGTAAATAATAATCAAATAATATCTAAACTAAATAATAAAATGGCTGGCGCAGTGGTTAGCACTGCTGCCTCAGAGTGCCAGGGTCCCGGGTTTGATTCCCAGCTCGGGTCACTGTCTGTGTGGAGTTTGCACATTCTCCCCGTGTCTGCGTGGGTTTCCTCCGGGTGCTCCGGTTTCCACCCACAGTCTGAAAGCCGTGCTGGTGTGGGTGCATTGACCCGAACAGGCGCCGGAGTGTGGCGACCAGGGGAATTTCACAGGAACTTCATTGCAGTGTTAGAACATAGAATCCTACAGAACAGAAAGAGGCCATTCGGCCCATTGACTCTGCACCGACCACAATCCCACCCAGGCCCTATCCCTACAACCCCATGCATTTACCCTAGCTGGTCCCCCTGATACTAAGGGGCAATTTTAGCCTGGCCAATGAGCCTAACCCGCGCATCTTTGGACTGTGGGAGGAAACTGGACCACCCGGAGGAAACCCACGCAGATACGGGGAGAACGTACAAACTCCACACGGACAGTGGCCCGAGGCCGGGATTGAACCTGGCCCCCTGGCGCTGGGAGGCAGCAGTGCTAACCCACTGTGCCACCACGCCACCCCTTGTATTATGTAAGCCCTACTTGTGACTAATAAATAAACTTTAACTTTAAGTTTGTTCTCTCGGCAATCCCTGACAGAACGTTGGAACTTTAGGTTGATGTGGGAATCTAGTCTGTTGTTTTGCGAGGATTAAATGTTTCGTGGCAGGTGCCAGTCAGTGAGTTATCGCCATTCAGATCTGTTTGTCCCAAGGTACGTGACCAATCACTCGCTATTTTGATATTAAAAACTTCCCCACTTCTCGACTGGAATTATCAGGCCACCACGTGACGCTCTCCAATATTCCGTTGCTTAGCAACCGGTGAAGGCGCTGGCAAGTAAATGCAGATATTGATAGGAATATTTACAGCATTTGCTCCAATCAGGACTGATCAGCTTTAGCGGCTGTGTAAGAACATTGTCAGAAACACACTGTTATCTTCAAAGCGCTGAACTGAGGCAGATCCACCCTGAATAGTAATATCCAGCTTGATTCAGAACATAAAGAACTTGCATTTACCTAGCGCCCTTCACATGCCAGGTAAAATGCTTTTCAAGTATAGCTGCTGTAGTAATGTAGGAAACATAGGAGGCAATTGACACACAGCAAGCTCCGATGGGCGGCACGGTAGCACAGAACATAAGAAATAGGAGCAGGAGTAAGCCATCTAGCCCTTCGAGCCTGCCCCGCCATTCAATAAGATCATGGCCGATCTGAAGTGGATCAGTTCCACTTTCCCACTTGCCCCCCATAACCCTTAATTCCCCTGTCTATCAGAAATCTGTCTAACCGCGACTTAAATATATTCAACGAGGCAGCCTCCACCACTTAGTGGGCAGAGAATTCCAGAAATGAGTGGTTAGCACTGCTGTCTCACAGCTCCAGGGGCCTGGGTTCGATTCCTGGCTTGGGCCACTATCTGTGCGGAGTCTGCATGATCTCCCCGTGTCTGCGTGGGTTTCCTCCGGGTGCTCTGGTCTCCTCCCACAGTCCAAAGATACGTGAGTTAGGTTGATTGGCCATGCTAAATTGCCCCTTTGTGTCCTGGGATGTGGGGATTAGTGGGCTAAATATGTGTGATTCCTGGGATAGGCCCTGGGTGGGATTGTTGTCAGTGCAGGCTTGATGGGCTGAACGGCCTCCTTCTGCAATGTGGGATTTCGATAGGTTCTGGTCACAGATAAAACCATGTAATCTATTTTAGGGGGAAGGTCGAGTGGTATTATTGCTAGACTATTAATCCAGAAACTCAGCTAATGTTCTGGGGACCCAGGTTCGAATCCTACCACAGCAAGTGATGGAAATCGAACTTAACAAAAAAAAATCTGAAATTAAAAATCCACTGATGACCATGAAACCATTGTCAACTATAAAAAAACAACACTTCTGGTTCACTAATGTCCTTCAGGGACGGAAATCTGCCGTCCTTACCTGGTCTGGCCTACATGTGACTCCAGACCCACAGCAATGTGGTTGACTCTCAACTGACCTCTGAAAGACTGAGTGGGGCACTCAGTTCAAGGGCAATTAGGGATGGGCAATAAATGCTGGCCCAGCCAATGGCACCCATGTCCCACAATTGAATGAATAAAACAATTTTGTTGGTGTTGATTGAGGGTTAAATATTGGCTGTGACGCTGGGGAGATCTCCCTTCTTATCAAATTTCCTTACCTTTGAGTCACATTGCTGGCCCATGGCAGGGAGACATCCATGTGATCTTGGACTGGAGTCGTTTATAGAACACATACAACACGGGAGCTGTTGGGTTCTTGTGGCTATTGAACAGTTTCCTAATCATTCCTGCTCTGGCAGGCATCACACCGGCAGCTCCCCGCAGCATCTGAATGCACTGTCATTGTGATCTGAGTCCAGTACCGTAATCGGCACACACCCCAGCGTGGCAGGTTTATCAGGAAACCGCTATGCATTGTTACTGCTCCTCAAGTAGAATTCTCCAACCTCACCCATGGCTGGGATTCCCGGGATGGCGGGACTGGTGTGTGAGGAGAGATTGACTAGGTCAGGATTGTTTTCACTGGAGTTCAGATGAATGAGGGGGGGATCTCATAGAGACTTATAAAATTCTAACAGGACGAGACAGGGTGGATGCGGGGTGGATGTTTCCGATGGTGGGGGGAGTCCAGAATCGGGGGTCACAGTCTGAGGATTCGGGGTAGACCATTTAGGACGGAGATGAGACATTTCTTCACCCAAAGAGCGGTGAGCCTGTGGAATTCATTCCCACAGGAAGTAGTTCATACTAAAACATAGAATGTATTCAAGAGGCGGCTGGATATAGCACTTGGGGTTAAAGGGATCAAAGGTTATGGGGAGAAAGCAGGATGAGGCTGCTGAGTTGGATGATCAGCCATGATCGCGATGTATGGCAGAGCAGGCTCGAAGGCCTGAATGGCCTCCTCCTGCTCCTACCTTCCATGTTTCTATTCTCCAGTCCCGCTGCAGTGAATGGAGATTTGTCTGAGCGCCAAATTCTCTGTCCTCATTGACAATGGTGGCGGGGCGAACCATATCAGAGAGTTCCTGCCAACGTGTGTTAACATCTCTGCCTCGCTGCCCTCTCCCTTCTTACTGTCTGATCTCCCACTCGCTCCCCTCTTTCTCCTTATTCCATTCTCTTTCCCTCCCCTTCCCATTCTCTCCCCACACTTTCCCCCTTTCCTTTCTCCCCACTCCCCTCCCGAGTCCCTGTTTCTTCCTACCCTCTGCTTTCTCCCACTCTCCAACCTGCTCCCTCTCTCCCTCTCCCTTCACTGTTATATATTAATGCAGTCAGCTCAGACGTACAGTGAGATAAAAGGATGAAAGGTTTGCCACACGGTGAGTTACTGGACCAGTTAGTGGAGCTTTGTTGGAAAGGTGTTGCTTACAGTCCAGGATGGAAGAGAGGGTAAAAACTAGCTAATGTTTCTGATGATGACAATATATGCCACATGACTAATCATGGAAACATAGAAACTAGAAATAGGAGGAGGCCATTTGGCCCTTTGAGCCTGCTCCCACCACTCATTTTGATCATTGCTGATCATCGAATTCAATATCTTGATTCTCTTTCTCCCCATATTCCTTAATCCCTTTAGCCCCAAGAAACAAGTATGCATTGGTATACAATCCGCTTCCCTTCTCCCTTGTTAAGGTTAAAGCATTGAGTGGTGGCATAGTGGTTAGAGCCAAGGACCTGGGTTCGATTCCCGGCTTGGGTCACTGTCTGTACAGAGTCTGCACGTTGTCTGCGTGGGTTTCCTCCGGGTGCTCCGGTTTCCTCCCACAGTCCGAAAGACGTGCTGGTTAGGCACTTTGGCCATGATAAGTTCTCCCTCAGTGTATCTGAATAGAAGCTGGAGTGTGGCGACTAGGGGACTTTGAGTGACTTCATTGCAGTGTTAATGTAAGCCTACTTGTCACACTGATAAATAAACTTAAACTTAAGCCCCTCTTTCTCCTTCATCCCCAATGTGGAGATGCCGGCATTGGACTGGGGTGGGCTCAGTAAGAAGTCTCACAACACCAGGTTAAAGTCCAACAGGTTTATTTAGAATCACAAGCTTTAAGACCACTGCTCCTTCCTCATCTGATGACCTCACCTCATAAAGGGGCAGCGCTCCGAAAGCTCGTGATTCTAAATAAACCCGTTGGACTTTAATCTGGTGTTGTGAGACTTCTTGATGTCCTTTATCCCTGCCCTTCCATCCCTTCCTCTCTCTTCCCTGAATCCCTCCCTCTCTCCCTCCCTCCCTTTCCCTCTCTCTTCCCTGTCTCTCCCTCCCTCTTTCTCCCAAAGATCAAAGAAAATTACAGCACAGGAACAGCCCTTTGGCCCTCCAAGCCTGCACCCACCACGCTGCTCGACTGAACTAAAACCTCTTATCCTTCCGGGTAACATATCCCTCTATTCCCATCCGATTCGTGTATTTGTCAAGACTCCCCTTAAAAGTCACTACCGTATCCGCTTCCCTACCTCCTCCGGCAATGAGTTCCAGGCATCCACTGCTCGGACATCTCCTTTAAACATTGCCCCTCGCACCTTAAACCTGTGTCCCCTAGTAATTGATCCTTCCACCTTGGGGAAAAGCTTCTGACTATCCACCCTGTCCATGTCCCTCATAATCTTGTAGACTTCTATCAGGTCTACCCTCAACCTCCAGTGAGAACAAACAAAGTTTCTCCAACCTTTCCTCATAGCTAATGCTCTCTATACCAGGCAACATCTCCTCTCTCTCCCTTTTCTGTCTCTCACACTGGTCTGTGCCTTTCTCTCCCCATCTTGCCCTCTCTCCTCCCATTTGCCCCTCACCCCCAGTCTTTCTCTCCCTCTCTTCCCCTCCTCCTTTTTTCACAGTTCTCGTCCTGCCCAGAAAATTCCTCCGAGCTCATTTTCTCCCTTGAAGGTGGAAGTAAAGCAGAAAATGACACATTTTGTCTGGATGCAAATATAGATATGGGGTTCTGTCAGCCAATCAAACTTTCTGTCTATGCACTGGTCAGATTAAACCCTCGCAGGGTGGTGTGTGAAATTTGAAGACTGGTGATTTTAAAGAGAAAAAACAGCCTCCAGCCTCTTGGTTGATTCAGACAGCATCTGTTAATCAAAAGAGCTGCTGGGGTAATCGAAGTAAACTCCTGGTAGACGTCCTTAAGTCAGATAATGAAGAGTTGACCCTCATAATCCCCGGTAAGGCTGCAAATGCCAGGGGACAAATTGCCTTCTGATGTCCTGCCTGCCAGACTGAGCAACATGAGAATGATATGAACTCTCGACAGATTGCTGTGCGCTGTGTGACACTCCGCTCTGAGATCGAAACACTCCTTCTAAATATTAACCTCACAACACAAATTCACCAGGACGATGCTGAAACTGAATGGTTTAAATCATAAAGGGGGCTGACGCATCCTAAACTTGTGTTCCCTCTAACGTAGAAAGACAAAGCGGCTAATCTAATTGAAAATGTCTTTAGCTGATTTAAGGATTTGATGGGACTGTTAGAGAGAGACCATTCTCTCTGGTAGAGGGCCAGAGGAATCAAGGCAGCCCCTTCAGTGGGCAAACACTTGCACACACACACACACACACACAGGGTCATGGAAATCTGGAACTTTCTCCCTCAGAAAGTGGTGGAGACTGGTGTGTCGGAAGGATTTTAAGCTTAAATTGATTTATTAGTGTCACTAATAAGTAGCACCGCAATGAAGTTACTGTGAAAATCCCTTAGTCGCCACACTCCGGTGCCTGTTTGGGTACATTGAGGGAGAGTTTAGTATAGCCCAATGCATGTCTTTCAGAAACCTGAGCATCGGGAAGAAGCCCATGCAGACACAGGGAGAATGTGCAAACTTCACACAGGCTGTGACCCAAGCCAGGAATCGAACCCAGGTCACTGGGGCTGTGAGGTAGCAATGCTAACCACTGTGCCACTGTGCTGCCTACTATCAGGAGGAAGTGTGTGTACTGGTGCTATTAACATTTAGCATGAGGCTGGGAGTTAGTGGAACGAGACCGGTATCTACACTGAGCTTGTTTGTATAGTTTTATCTTTTCTTCAATATATCACTGTTGTGATTCATGAAACCATTGCCGATTGTGGTAAAAATCCCTCTGGTTCACCTTGTTGGACATTAAGGGGCAATTTAGCAATGCCAATCAACCAAACCTGCACATCGTTTGGACTGTGAGATGAAACTGGGGCACCCGGAGGAAACCCATGCAGATACGGGGAGAACATGCAGACTCCACACTGACAGTGACTCATGCATGCAGAACATGCAGACTCCACACTGACAGCGCCAGGGACCCGACCCAGGTTCAATTCCATTGAACCCCTGGGTCCCTGGCGCTGTAAGGCAGCAGTGCTAACCACTGTGAAGGGAGGTTGTCGATCGAAAATTTCCATGTTAAGATTGATAGGCTTTTGTTGGCTAAGGGTTACAGAGTCCCACTGAGTTAATGGAGATAAGAGACAGACCTGCCTTGATCTAACTGAATATAGGAAGGCTTGAGGGGGCTGAATGGCCTTTTGACGGCTTGGATGTTTGGTAGACTGCTGGATTTTGGGTAGGCCTACCACCTGAGATACCGCAATGCCACGTAATGATGTTGGAACTCCCTCTTGGCATCATCACAATCTATTTTACAGCAGGTAAAGTGAACCACGCGCCCATCCCAGTGTGGTAAAATTCAGAGACTCAAACTGTGCAGTTCATCCTGTTCGGTAATGTTGTGTTCTGTAATGTTGTGTTCTGTAATGTACTGTAATGTTGTGTTCTGTAATGTTCTGTAATGTTGTGTTCTATATTTCAGAATCTTACCTTCCATTCAACTAATTATTTCCCGTTCTACATTTGAATTCAGGAATTGTATCCGATGTGCAATCACATTCTTCCCCAACAGATCCAAATTTTGTTTAAAGGGCTGGCATTGACATGATGGGCTGAATGTCCTTCTTCTCTGCTATGTGGTTGTACCCTTCTGTGATTTTAAATAACTGCCTATTCAACAACAATATAAATTTTTATTCAGACACTCCCCTCAACAATTTTCCAAATCATTTCATTTATTTAGTGGGTAGCAGAGAGACAAAAATATTCACCATTATAGGCAAATCCACAATTGGGCAGCACTTATTTAACAACCCTGAGTGCACCAGTGAAACCAGTAATTGATTTGAGATAATCGTAGCTTGTAACATGGTTCAGTCACAATAGCTCTACATTCACCCACACATCTTTCTACGTTCCCAGAAGACTAAGAAATTTGGCATGTCAGCTACAACTCTCATCAACTTTTATGGATGCATCACAGAAAGCATTCTTTCTGGTTGTATCACAGTTTGGTCTGGGCTCCTGTTCTGCTCAAGACTGCATGAAACTACAAAAGGTCGTGAATGTAGCCCAAACCATCACACAAACTAGCCTCCCATCCATTGACTCTGTCTACAATTCCCGCTGCCTCGGCAAAGTAGTCAGCATAATTAAGGACCCCACGCACCCTGGACATTCTCTCTTTCATCTTCTTCCATTGGGAAAAAGATACAAAAGTCTGAGGTCACGTACCAACCATCTCAAGAACAGCTTCTTCCTTTTTGCCATCAGACTTTTGATTGAACCTACCTCACATTAAGTTGATCTTTCTTTGCACCTTAGCCATGACTGCAACACTACCTTCTGCACTATCTTGTTTCCTTCTCTATGAATGGTATGTTTTGTCTGTATGGCGTTTATAAAACAATACTTTTCACTGTATGATAATAAATGTGACAATAATAAATCAAATCAAATCAAACATCTGCAAACAAAAGGGATTTGTTCAAACCTTGCACCATTGTGGAGTGACCCCATTGTTCAGGCACCTTCTCATTCCTAACTGTTTTCTCTATGGCATTTTGGCCAATACGAGTTGACTTGCCAACCAAGCAGCATCTTTTTCTCCTGCTGCATCAATTGTTGTGGCTGTTTGAAATTTGAATTGGCTTGATTTGATTTATTATCGTCACATGTATTAGCATACAGTAAAAAGTATTGTTTCTTGCGCTAGCAAACAAAGCATACCGTCCATAGAGAAGGAAAGGAGAGAGTCAGAATGTACTGTTACTGTCATAGCTAGGGTGTAGAGAAAGATCAACTTAATGCCAGGTAAGTCCATTCAAAAGTCTGACAGCAGCAGGGAAGAAGCTGCTGAGTTGGTTGGTACATGACCTCAGACTTTTGTACCTTTTTCCCAAAGAAAGAAGATGGACAAGAGAATATCCAGGGTGCATGGGGTCCTTAATTGTGCTGGCTGCTTTTCCAAGGCAGCAGGAAGTGTAGACAGAGTCAATGGATGGGAGGCTGGTTTGTGTGATTTGCTGAAAGATTGCCAAATTTGCAAGAGATTGAATTAAAACATTGTTACAGTGTTTATAAGAGTCAGAATTGAGTTTCAAAAGCATAGTACGAGAGTAAAAAATGGAATTCGAGGGTATGCTGGTCACAGCTTGCAAGAAGTTGCCTTGCTCCAGGGCCACCTTAGGTGCTTTTTAGCACACTTGTGTATGTCCTGATGAGTGCAAGGCTAAAACTTCAGCAAGGTGTTTCTTTTTTTCAGCGAGTTTTGTATTGTTGTTAATATTTGAATTGTGCAATTTAATCCTTCCCTCAGGAACCAGTCTCCGATAAAATGATTGACTGCTGCTGCAGTTTTATCCTGTTACGCAGGGATTTATTTCATCTGAGTGAAGCTGTTTGTTTTGGAAACGCTAAGATAGTGTAACAGAATTAAAGGAGGCAACAACACATTAACTTGTCTTAAAATGTTTCAATCGCAGTCGCTGAAAAGAAAAACAAAAAACAAAAAATTTATTTCACACTTTTCGCAGCTTCAGCAAGTCCCAGAGCGTCTTTCGGCCAATGAAGTTTTTCGGAAAGGTAGGGCCCGATTCCCTGACCTCATTCCCAGCCTGGATTCTCCTGTCCTGCTGTAGGGAATGGGGATCTGGCTGAGCACCCATCCTGGCTGGCAGTGGAATGTGAGCGAGCGGAGAATTTCAGCTGTATTCCCTGTTTTCGTGCAAGAATCGCTTCAGCCAATTTGCACTTGGCAATCTCCCACAATGAGATAATGATCAGATAATCTGTCCCCTTAATGAGGGCTGGCGAGAGCTAAGTGTTGACTCAGGAGACTCGGACAAAACCTGCTGCTCCTCTTTAACACAGTGCCGTGAAACCTACAAATCCCTACAGTGCAGAAGGAGGCCATTTGGCCCATTGAGTCTGCACCAACCAGGCCCTAGTCCCATCACCCCATTCATTTACCCTAGCTAGTCCCCCTGACACTAAGGGGCAATTTAGCCATGGCTAATCAACCTAACCTGTACATCTTTGGACTGTAGGAGGAAACCGGAGCACCCGGAGGAAACCCATACAGACACAGGGAGGACGGGCAAACTCCACACAGGCAGTGACCCGAGACTGGAATTGAACCTGGGTCCTTGGCGCTGTGAGGCAGCAGTGCTAACCACTGTGCCACCGTACTGCCGCACAGTGACTTGACTCCAACTCACCTGTTTTTTTCTTGATGTGGAGATGCTGACATTGGACTGGGGTAAACACAGTAAGAAGTCTCACAACATCAGGTTAAAATCCAACAGGTTTATTTGGAGTCTTGAGCTTTCAGAGTGTTGCACCTTTGTCCGTGAGTTTGATTTGGTTTGTTATTGTCACATGCATGAACATATATTGAAAAGAATTGTTTCTTACGTGCTAAATTATACCGTTTGTAGAGAAGGAAAAGAGGGAATGCAGAATGTAGTGTTACTGTCATAGTTATGGTGTAGAGAAAGATCCAGTTAATGCGAGGTAGGTCCATTCAGAAGTCTGACAGCAGCAGGGAGGAAACTGTTCTTGAGTCAGTTGGTATATGACCTCAGACTTTTGTATCCTTTTCCCGATGGAAGAAGGTGGAAGAGAGAATGTCCAGCATGCATGGGATCCTTAATCATGTTGGCTGCTTTGCTGAGGCAGCAGGAAGTGTTGACAGAGTCAATGGATGGGAAGTTGGTTTGCGTGATGGATTGGGCTACATTCACAAGCTTTTGTTGAGTGGAGAGGTAGGTTCACAAACACTGCATATATAGGCAAAGATACAATTGCCAATTGTTTTTCCATCTACCTCTCCACTCACCTGATGAAGGAGCAGTGTTGTGAAAACTCGTGATTTCAAATAAGCCTGTTGGACTTTAATCTGGCGTTGTGAGACTTCTTATTGTTTTTCTTCTTGGAAGGGATTGAAGGTGGTGGTACGGTGTTGGTGGGTGGGGGCAGTAGGGGGTTGGGGGTGTGAGGTGTTGGCAGTTGTTGATCCACACAGTGGCACAGTGCTTAGCGCTACTGCCTTACAGTGCCAGGAACCCGAAGGTTCAGTTCCTGGCTTGGGGCAATGGCTGTGCAGAGACAATGCACATTCTCCCTGTATCTGCGTGGGTTTCCACTGGGTTCCTCCCACACTCCAAAGATGTGCAGGTTAGGTCAACTGGCCATGCTAAATAGCCCCTTAGTGTCAGAGAGACTAGCAGGGACAGGGTGGGATTGTTGTCTGTGTAGACTCGATGGGCCAAATGTAGGTGGATTGGCCATGTCAAATTGGCCCTTAGTGTCCCAGGATGGGTAGGTTAAAGGAATTAGTGGGGTAAATACATGGGGTTGTGAGGATAGGACCTGGGTAAGATGCTCTGTCGGAGAGTCCATGCAGACTTGGTGGGTCGCATGGCCTCATTCTGCACTGTAGGGATTCTAGGATCACATTGGTCCTTATAATTTGGTCTGTGGAATATTCTATTTGGATACTATTCACACATTGACTGCCAAATGGACAATTGAGAAATTGTCAATTAAAAATTCTCAGAAGCAATTTTCAGAGACTGGCTGGGTGAATAATGAGGCTGAGTTTTGCCTGGAGAATGGAGCCAAGTGTCTCCCGGGAGGTAATGATCCACACAAGGTGGAATGCAAAAGGTTACGTGCTTGACACATCTGTTTAGTCTATTAGTGAGCCCAGGACTGGTGAACAGAATGAGGGTAATGAGGAGGAGAGTGCCGAGACCATGGGTGAAGACGCCTTGAGGATCCTCAGCAGCCAATGACACGGGGAGCCCAAAAAACGCAATAACTTACAATAACAACTTTTATTGCAGTAAAATGCAGGAGAGGCAACGGCCTAGTCTTATTATCGCTAGATTATTAATCCAGAAACCCAGCTGATGCTCTGGGGACCTGGGTTCGAATCCCACCACGGCAGATGGTGGAATTTGAATTCAATAAAAAATATCTGGAATTAAGAATCTACTGATGACCATGAAACCATTGTCGATTGTTGGAAAAACCCATCTGGTTCACTAATGTCCTTTAGAGAAGGTGATCTGCTTGGTCAATGTAATGAATTTAATCAGGCCATTGAGGTTGGCCTATTGGAGAATGAACTCCCTGATTAAGGAGTCAATTGATGGGCCAATCAGGGACTCTCCTCCTTGTATTTGACCGGGGGTGTCAGTTCCTCTGGCACTCCCAAAGGTAGACTGCTGACTGCGAGCACTCTGTGTAAATAAAGATGTTCTGGTGAATGGGCTTCTGCTTCCGAAGACTTATTGCCTACATGTGACTCCCAAGCCACAGCAATGTGGGTTGACTCTCAACTGCTCTCAAGCAACTAGGGATGGGCAGTAAATGCTGGCCAGTCAGCCACGCCCATCTCTCACGAACGAATAAAAAAAAGTAAGAATGTTCACAAGCATGTTTATCCCAAAAGGGTTTTGACACTCTGACACATGAAGAGGTCAGCCAGAGAGGTAGGTTTAAGGAGAGGATTCAGCGAGGTTCCTTGGTATCCACAGGAGTGGCCCCTAAACCTAACCTCAACCCAACCCTCCCACTGGACTGGTGGTGAAAAATCCTGGCCTAGATTCCTCTTGCTTGAGACAGAATATCGACACTGATAGAGCTTACAGTAGGAGGAGGAATGGTAACTTACCCACATGTGAATGCAGTTGGAGAACTAAAACAAGTAACTATGATTTTCAGATGTATAAGTTGATGTTTTAAATACATTTTGAAGTATTTTACTGTGATTATGCTTTCAGTCATTACAGGGTACAGAAAGGCATGATAGGAAAGTTGAATAGTTTAGAGCCAAAGGCCTGGGAACCCTTAGTCAGCAACCTTATATCTGGCAGATCATTGTAAGGGAACATATTTTGCAACCTTATGAATAGCTGGTTCGCAGCCCAGATATAGATTAGGCATAACCCTGGACACGGAGATAGATGTCTACTCAAACCTAGCAATGAGCTGGTGGGAACTTTCAGCTTGGCCCTTACAGTAATGTCTGCCGTATCCAGGCAACAGGGAAGTGATCATAGCTAGAATGGGAATAACGTCCAGTTAGTTATGGACAAATGAGAAACCATTCTGCTGGAAAGTACTAAGCAATTGGTTGAATTATCTAACAAAGATTTATATTGATGTATGGGCATTAAATGAAATTGCTTTTAAGATAAAGTAAGGCAGGGAATCAGATTAAGAAAATGTACAACTATCCTGTTTTTTTCACTGATAATATTAGAACTTATTCGAGCAGTCCAGATATTTTCTATCTGAGACCATCAGTATAGTTTCTCCCATTGATCACTGGTTTTTACCTTTATACTGGGGCATTGGCCCCTGAGTACGTCTGCCACCTTGTCAGAAAACCCCGTTAAAGAGTGTGCACTGACATCCACACTGGCCATCCTCACAGATGGTCAACATGGAATGGCTGCAGCAAAGCTCGCTGTATAATTAGCACAGGACGACAAATAATTACTTAAATAACAACATTATCCATTCTAATTAGCGCATAATGAGGCCAAATGCATGGAGCTCTCTGCAGTATCTCTCCCTGCCTACAAGGATTGAGTATTCGATACGGTTCATTAGCACCAAGGTGTCAAGGCAATTATTATGGACATCCAATTGAAAGATCTAATTTTTACATGCGTGTGATACTGCTGGGAGGAGACATTTGACAAATTACTCTAAGATTCAAAGTAAGAACCGCTTACTGTAACAATTAAATTAGGAAATGTTAAAGTTCCAAAGGCTGTGACCAGCTTACGCTTTGACGTAATTAGATTCTAGCCAGGAGCTGAAATTATCCACTTATTAAAAACTTCAGGTTATCATTCGCAGGGAACTATAAACCCCCAAAGAGGGAGAGGGAGAGAGAGGAACAAATCTGTGGCTGCATTTCACATAAATGTACAATTAATTGAGCTGTAATAGTCGCGGACTTAGGATCATTGGAATTAGGAGCAGAAATCGACAAGTTCAGCCCTTCAAACCTGCTCCACCGTTCAATCAGATACTGGCGGATCTCTCCCGAGTCTCAAATCCACCTTCTCACCTGTTCCCCATATCCCCTTGTCCCTTTTTTATTAGAAGCATATCTACCTCCTTCTTGAAACAATTCAACCGGTGCCCCACAAGGCTGTGTTCTCAGTCCCCTAAGATACTCCTTATACACCTATGACTGTGTGGCCAAATTCCCCTCCAATTCGATTTTCAAGTTTGCTGACGATACCACTGCAGTGGGTCAGATCTCAAACAATGACGAGACAGAGCACAGGAATGAGATAGAGAACTTGGTGAACTGATGTGACGACAATAATCTCTCCCTCGGTGTCAACAAAACTAAGGAGATTGTCATTGGCTTCAGGAAGTGTCAAGGAGAACATACCCCAGTCTACATCAACGGGGATGAAGTAGAAAGGGTCGAGAGCTTCAAGTTTTTAGTGTCCAGATCATCAATGGCCTGTCCTGGTCCCCCCATGCTGACACTATAGTTAAGAAAGCCCACCAATGCCTCTACTTTCTCAGTAGGCTAAGAAATTTGGCATGTCCGCTACGACTCTCACCAACTTTTACAGATGCACCGTAGAAAGCATTCCTTCTGGTTGTATCACAGCTTGGTATGGGCTCCTGCTCTGCCCAAGACTGCAAGAAACTACAAAAGGTCACAAATGTAGCCCAATCCATCACGCAAACCAGCCTCCCATCCATTGACTCTGTCTACATTCCCTGCTGCCTTGGCAAAACAGCCAGCATAATTAGGGTCTCCACGCACCCCGGAAATTCTCTCTTTCACCTTCTTTTGTCGGGAAATAGGTACAAAATCTGAGGTTAGGTACCAGCCAACTCAAGAACAGCTTCTTCCCTGCTGCCATCAGACTTTTGAATGGACTCACCTGTATTAAGTTGATCTTTGTCTACACTCCAGCTGTCACTGTAAGGCCACATTCTACACCCTCTCCTTTCCTTCTCTGTGAATAGTACGCTCTGCCTGTATAGCACGCAAGAAACAATACTTTTCACTGTTTGCTAATAATGTGACAATAATAAATCAAATCAAATCAGATCAACAATTCAGTAATCTCAATGACCATAACAAAAAGCTGTGGAAGAACAATGCAAAGCACAAGGGTGAAATAGTTCTCAAAGATTGAGAATTTAAATGCCTTAATCAATATATTTCTTGCCCAATGAGGATAGATTGCATCTCGTTCTGGAGAATTCACTATGTCAGGTGGAGTTTAAGTTACAAGGAGAGGCTAGATAGACTGAAACTTTTTCCCCTGGAGTATAGGAGGCTGAAGGGTGATCTTATAGACGTCTACAAAATAATCATAGAAACTCTTCAGTGCAGAAAGAGGCCCTTCAGCCCATCAAGTCTGCACCGACCACAATCCCACCCAGGCTCTACCCCCATATCCCTACATATTTTACCCGCTAATCCCTCTAACCTACATATCTCAGGACACTAAGGGGCAATTTAGCATGGCCAATCAACCTAACCTGCACATCTTTGGACTGTGGGATGAAATCGGAGCACTTGGAGGAAACCCAGGCAGACACAAGGAGAATGTGCAAACTCCACACAGACAGTGACCCGAGCCAGGAGTCGAACCCAGGTCCCTGGAGCTGTGAAGCAGCAGTGCTAACCACTGTGCCACCATGCCGCCAAGATAACGAGGGGCACAGATCAGCTAGATAGTCAACATCTTTTCCCAAAGGTAGGCGAGTCTAAAACCAGAGGATATAGGTTTAAGGTGAGAGGGGAGAGATTTATAAGGGTCTAGAGGGGCAACTTTTTTCACACAGAGTGGTTGGAACAAGCTGCCAGAGGTAGTGGTAGAAGGGGGTACAATTTTGTCTTTTAAAGAACATTTTAACAGTTACTTGGGTAAGATGGGTATAGAGGGATATGGGTCAAGTGCAGGCAATTGGGATTAGCTTAGTGGTTAAAAACTGGATGGCATGGACAAATTGGGCCAAAGGGCCTGTTTCCATGCTGTAGACCTCTATGGCTCTATGACTATGAGTGCATTACATTTAGAGAGAACACTTAAGGAAGAGTGATCATAACATAATTAGGTTTAATGTAGCTATGGAAAGGGGAAAACAATGACAATGTACAACTGGAAGGAAAGAAGCTTGAGTGATTGGAGAAGTGATGAAGCACAGGTTGGGATAGGAACAAAGATTGGTCAGAAAAGCAGTAAGCAAACAGTGGCAGGCTCACAAGATGTTTCCATATTAGGTGGTAACCATATTTAATACTGAACCCATGTTTCAAGGGAGATGTACCAGAAACATAGAAAATAGGAGCAGGAGGAGACCATTCAGCCCTTCGAGCCTGCTCTGCCCCTATTCATTTTAACCATGGCTGATCATCCAACTCAATAACTTGGCCCCACCTTCCCCCCCCCCTCATAGAATCCCTACAGTGCAGAAGGAGGCCTTTCAGTCAATTGAGTCGGCATTGACTATCTGACAGAGCATTTTTATTTGTTATTTATTGATTAGTGGCACAAGTAGGCTGACATTAACACTGCAATGAAGTGACTGTGAACATCCCCTAGTTGCCACACTCTGGTGCCTGTTCGGGTACACTGAGGGAGAATTTAGCAAGGCCAACACACCTAACCAGTACGTCTTTCAGACCATGGGACGAAACTGGAGCACCCGGAGGAAACCCACGCAGACACGGGGAGAATGTGCAAACTCCACACAGACAGTGACCCAAGCTGGCAACCGAACCTGGCTCCCTGGCGCTGTGAGGCAGCAGTGCTAACCACTGCACCACCGTGCTGCCCACAGGTGTGGCTTTACAATGAAACATGCCATGCCTCGGCACAAGGCCCCAAAGACGAACAAGGCCTCAGTTGATAGCTGTGCCCTGTTCTGGAACACTCAGCTGATCCAACTAAAACTTGAAAAAGTGAAGCTCTTCGTCCAATCACAGGCTGATTCCTCCCTGCGTTTGCAAAAACTAATAAGGCTATCAGCAGCAAATGGGGAGTGAAACTAGACCAGCAGAGAGTGGGAGGGAAGGGACCAAGAGGGAAGGTTCAGTTAGTCGGACCCCAGCAGAAGGTGAGGGCGGCCACGAGGGTGCTGGGAAAGATGATGTAGTGAGCACCAGGCAAGCATGGAGAAGGCCCTCATGGACCCTGACCCGGCAGGAGGCAAGACCCCGGGGAGGAGGGAGAGGTTGCCATGGGTGAGGTGTGGGTGAGGGAGCAGACCCCAGTGCAGCAGCAGGCGAAGTGAGTGGATGGGGGGATCCCAGGTGAGCGACACGAGAGCAGGAAAGTGTGAGAGGAAGAATAAATTTTGCCTTATCGACTCAGTTTGAAAGGAGGGTTCTCACTGGAGGAAAGGGCTGAGACATGTCATTGCTATGGTCAAATTGCTGTCTTCATTGGGACTACCTCGAAGAAGATATCATGGGTGACGCGGTGGCACAATGGTTAGCACTGCTGCCTCACAGCGCCAGGGACCTGGGTTCGATTCCTGGCTCGGGTCGCTGCCTGTGTTGAGTTTGCATGTTCTCCCCGTGTCTATGTGGGTTTCCTCCGGGTGCTCCGGTTTCCACCCACAGTCCAAAGATGTGCAGGTTAGGTGGATTGGCCGTGATAAATTGCCTCTTAACGTCAGAGGGATTAGCCGGGTAAACGCATGGAGTTCTGGGAATAGGCCTGGGTGGGATTGTGGTTGGTGCAGATTTGATGGGCTGAATGGCCTCCATCTGCAATGTAGGGATTCTATGATCATTGTCAAATCGAAAAGCTAATATATTTATCCTGCCCTGAACATCCGAGTGAATTCGATGAGTTCCTCAAAGAGCTTTTGAAAAGCTGTCGATATTTTGTCACAGGGTGAGAAACTTCTTAAACAAACAGAACCTCCAACAAATCCATCAGTGTTAGGGCAGGGTGACTCCGAAACCAATTCATTAATGAAGTTAAAGATGCCAAATACTATTCCACAGTTGTTAATACAACATCAGCTGTGAGTCATGTGGACCAATTAACAAAAAGATATGTGACCAGTGACGACGTATTTGTAGAGTGAGGTCTCTACTTTGTTGAGGGCAGTGTGAATGAGGGCGGCACGGTGGTTAGCATTGCTGCCTCACAGCGTCAGGGACCCGGGTTCAATTCCTGGCTTGGGTTAATGTCTGTGTGCAGAGTTTGCACATTCTCCCTGTGTCCGCATGGGTTTCCTCCGGGTGCTCCGGTTTCCTCCCACAGTCCGAAAGACTGCGCTGGTTAGGTGCAGTAGCCATGCTAAATTCTCCCTCGGTGTATCCGAACAGGGGCCGGAGGGTGGTGAGTAGGAGAATTTCACAGTAACTTCATTACAGCATTAATGTAAACCTACTTGTGACACTAATAATCTTACCTGGTGAAGGAGCAGCGCTCCAAAAGCTCGTGATTCCAAATGAACGCGTTGGACTTTAACCTGGTGTCCTGAGACTACTCACTCTCCCCACCCTAGTCCAACACTGGCATCTCCACTTCGTATCTAATGAACGTAACCTGTGCTTCAAGATCACCAGTGATTTGTACAGACTGATGCTTGATGGTTTGCAGGCAATTTTTCCCAATGTGGAAACCATTCTGAAAATATTTTTAACAATACTTGTCACAAACGCTTCCAGTGGATATATTTTCTCCGTATTGAATGGAGTTAAAAATTATTTGCAAAGTGTTATGGTTCAGGAAGATTTGACAAGTTCTATAATATCGACAATGGAAAATGCGTCTTTACAAGATATTACCCACAGTGACGTAATTGAAAATTTTGTATAGTAAGTGTAGGAAACAAAAAGCTATTTAAGTTGCCATGCCAACAAAGGAGGAAGCAAGAAAATCTTTAAAACATTTCCACGTTCACGGGTTTAAATTCTGTTTTACCAAATGGAGAATTGCTGGGTTGAGCTAGTGCTGCAGCTGGTCACATGCTGGTAACTCTAAGCATTTTCCAGCTGATCTTCAGGAAGGCCCACCAGGACGAGGAACGGAAGATCCTGTCGGACAAAGCCACCTGAAAGAGGACTGCAACTCGCTGGACTGCACTCAGGCGGATTAAGACCAATAGCCTTTTTTGATTTTGTCAGAGGAAGTTCGCAAAACTGAGTGAGGCCCAGTGAAACGTACCGAATGGCAGTGTGTGTGTGCATTGTGTAAAATGGAGTATCTGGCTTCTTCTGAACAAATCCTCCTTGCGATGCCTAAAGAAAAAACGCTGGAAAATCTCAGCAGGTCTGGCAGCATCTATAAGGAGGGGAAAAAGCTGACATTTCATAAGAACATAAGAAATAGGAGCAGGAGTCGGCCATCTAGCCCTTCGAGCCTGCCCCGCCATTCAATAAGATCATGGCTGATCTGAAGTGGATCAGTTCCACTTACCTGCCTGTTCCCCATAACCCTTAATTCCCTTGTCTATCAGAAACCTATCTACCCGTGACTTAAATATATTCAATGTGGTAGCCTCCACCACTTCAATGGGCAGAGAATTCCAGAGATTCACTACCCTCTGAGAGAAGAAGTTCCTCCTCAACTCTGTTCTAAACTGACCTCCCCTTATCTTGAGGCTGTGCCCTGTAGTTCTGGTTTCCTTTCTAAGTGGGAAGAATCTCTCTACCTCTACCCTATCCATCCCCTTCATTATCTTATACATCTCTATAAGATCCCCCCCTCATCCTTCTAAACTCCAACGAGTACAGACCCAGTCTATTTAACCTCTCCTCATAAGCTAGAGTCCAGATGACTCTTTGTTAAACCTACTTGTGATGCCTGAGTTTTTACTGATCACCAGGCGATGCTGTACAGGTCACTTATTCATTTAATTAAAATGATCTAATAAAGGATTTGTCCCAAGATGGTGACGGAGCAGGGCGACTTCCTGCAAGTTGTACCCAGCATCCCCTCCAATTTTATCTTTCATTCTTATTCTATACTTCTGAAACTTTATTCTAACTCTTTTACACTCTAGTTATGATTGTATTACTGCATTCTGCACTCTCTCCTTTCCTTCCCTTTATACGGTTCACTTTGTCTGAACAGCATGCAAGAAACAATACTTTTCACAGTATACTAGTACATGTGTCAGTGGTTAGTGGCACAGTGGTTAGCACTGCTACCTCACAGCGCTAGGGACCCGGGCTCCTGGGCAACACAGTAGCATAGTGGGTAGCACTGCTGCCTCTCAGCACCAGAGACCCAGTTCCATTCCGGCCTTGGGTGACAGTCTGCATGGAGTTTGCACGGTCTCCCTGTGTCTACGTGGGTTTTCTCCAGGTGCTCCATCTTCCTCCCACTGTCCAAGCATGTGCAGGTCAGGTGGATTGGCCATGGTAAATTGCCCTTGGTGTCCAAAGATGTGTAGCTTAAATGGACTGGCCATGCTTAATTTGGTGTCCAAAGAGGTTAGATGAATTAGCTACTCTAAATGCATGGGGTTACGGAGTTAGGGTAGGGGAAGGGTTCTGGGTAAGATATTCTGTCAGAGAGTCGGTACAGACTCAATGAGCCAAGTGGCCTCTTCTGCACTGTAGGGATTCTATGATTGCCCTGTACAGTTCTGGATTACCAGTGCGGTCACACCATCACTACAGGCCAACCCTCCCGAATCAAAACTCTGGCAAAGAGTTAACATACAGCCTGGAATGGGGCTCATATGTAACCCAACCCAAACAGGAGCAGCCTGAAGACAATTATTCAAACAATTGGGTCTTTCTGGCAATCCAGCAATTTTCACAGTTATTTCCCTGGCATTAACCCAGAAATGACCTGATTTATTCAAATTCATAACTTGGAATGGGAGGATTGGAGCTCTTTATTCTCTCAGTTGCCAACTCAGGTTGAACAGGGAGGTGGCACAGTAGCACAGGGGTCAGCATTTCTGCCTCACAGCACAAGGGTCCCGGGTTCGATTCCCGGCTTGGGTCACTGTCTGTGTGGAGATTGCACTTTCTCCCCGTGTCTGTGTGGGTTTCCTCTGGGTGCTCCTGTTTCCTCCCACAGTCCAAAGATGCGTGTGTGTTAAGTGGATTGGCCATGTTAAATTGCCCCTTAGTGTCAGGAGAGGGTCTAACTAGGGTAAATGCATGGGGTTATGGGGATAGGGCGTGGGTGGGGTTGTGATTGGTGCAGACTCGATGGGCCAAATGGCCTCCTTCTGCACTGTAGGATCCCATGAGTTGATGAGAATTGGAGGAAATTGCCATTTCTCTGGGATCACTGCACTGAGAGCTGCGAGGGTTGATCCATAGTCTTGGTGGCCTGTGATCCCAGGTTAATATTGTCTGCTGTGCTTGGCAGAGCGAGGGAGGATTGAGCTGGAGGGTGCTGTCTGGTTGCTCCAGCTGCATAGTGTGAGCAGCAGCAAGGTGTCAGTCAGACACTATCAGCGGACTGGGTGCCTGCCCTGTCCACTTAGTTTCTGTCCTTTGTTCCCATGGCATTTGCAGTGTTTATACAATGGGAGCGCTGATGAGACTGCTCAGAGACTGTCACTGAAGCAGCTGGATGAAGATGAGGAGAGGTGAACTCATTAACCCGGATGCTTCAGTGACTGTGCACTATCAGAGAAATTTCCTGCTGAATGCTCCAGTGACTCCTCCGAGCAAACTCACTAATTAGGATGTCAGTGCCTTGTGACTTAAGTGAAAATCAACAGAAATGGGGCAGGAAAATCTTACTCAGGAGGGAGGTTAACCTAAACTCGCCGTCAAATGTTGATTTATGAATAGGACAATAACGGGGGAAAGATTTTACACTGTCAACAGCGCCTCACTCAGTGACAGCGTCTCACTCAGTGACAGCGTCTCACTCAGCGACAGCGTCTCACTCAGCGACAGCGTCTCACTCAGCGACAGCGTCTCACTAAGTGACAGCGTCTCACTCATTGACAGCGTCTCACTCAGCGACAGCGTCTCACTCAGTGACAGCGTCTCACTCAGTGACAGCGTCTCACTCAGTGACAGCGCCTCACTCAGTGTCAGCATCTCACTCAGTGACAGCGCCTCACTCAGTGTCAGCGTCTCACTCAGCGACAGCTTCTCACTCAGTGACAGCGCCTCACTCAGCGACAGCGCCTCACTCAGTGTCAGCGTCTCACTCAGTGTCAGCATCTCACTCAGTGACAGCGCCTCACTCAGCGACAGCGCCTCACTCAGCGACAGCGTCTCACTCAGCGACAGTGTCTCGCTCAGTGACAGCGCCTCACTCAGTGACAGCGCCTCACTCAGCGAAAGCGTCTCACTCAGCGACAGAGCCTCACTCAGCGAAAGCGCCTCACTCAGTGACAGTGTCTCATTCAGTGACAGCGCCTCACTCAGCGAAAGCGTCTCACTCAGCGACAGCGCCTCACTCAGCGAAAGCTTCTCACTCAGTGACAGCGTCTCACTCAGTGTCAGCGTCTCACTCAGTGACAGTGTCTCACTCAGTGACAGCGCCTCACTCAGTGTCAGCGTCTCACTCAGTGACAGTGTCTCACTCAGTGACAGCGCCTCACTCAGTGACAGCGCCTCACTCAGTGACAGCGCCTCACTCAGCAACAGCGCCTCTCTCAGTGACAGCGTCTCTCTCAGTGACAGCGCCTCACTCAGTGACAGCGTCTCACTCAGTGACAGCGTCTCACTCAGTGACAGTGTCTCACTCAGTGACAGCGCCTCACTCAGTGTCAGCGTCTCACTCAGCGACAGCGCCTCACTCAGTGACAGTGTCTCACTCAGTGACAGCGCCTCTCTCAGTGACAGTGTCTCTCTCAGTGACAGCGCCTCACTCAGTGACAGTGTCTCACTCAGTGACAGTGTCTCACTCAGTGACAGTGTCTCACTCAGTGACAGCGCCTCACTCAGCAACAGCGCCTCACTCAGTGACAGTGTCTCACTCAGTGACAGCGTCTCACTCAGCGACAGCGTCTCACTCAGCGACAGCGCCTCACTCCGTGACAGTGTCTCACTCAGCGACAGCGCCTCACTCAGCGACAGTGTCTCACTCAGTGACAGTGTCTCACTCAGCGACAGTGCCTCACTCAGCGACAGTGTCTCACTCAGCGACAGTGTCTCACTCAGCGACAGCGTCTCACTCAGCGACAGCGCCTCACTCCGTGACAGTGTCTCACTCAGTGACAGCGCCTCACTCAGCGACAGTGTCTCACTCAGTGACAGTGTCTCACTCAGTGACAGCGTCTCACTCAGCGACAGCGCCTCACTCAGCGACAGTGTCTCACTCAGCGACAGTGTCTCACTCAGTGACAGCGCCTCACTCAGCGACAGCGTCTCACTCAGCGACAGTGTCTCACTCAGCGACAGTGTCTCACTCAGTGACAGCGCCTCACTCAGTGACAGTGTCTCACTCAGTGACAGCGCCTCACTCAGTGACAGTGTCTCACTCAGTGACAGCGCCTCACTCAGTGACAGCGCCTCACTCAGTGACAGTGTCTCACTCAGTGACAGCGTCTCACTCAGTGACAGTGCCTCACTCAGTGCCAGCGTCTCACTCAGTGTCAGCGTCTCACTCAGTGACAGTGTCTCACTCAGTGACAGCGCCTCACTCAGTGACAGCGTCTCACTCAGTGACAGTGTCTCACTCAGCGACAGCGCCTCACTCAGCGACAGTGTCTCACTCAGTGACAGCGCCTCACTCAGTGTCAGCGTCTCACTCAGTGACAGTGTCTCACTCAGTGACAGCGCCTCACTCAGTGTCAGCGTCTCACTCAGTGACAGCGCCTCACTCAGCGACAGCGTCTCACTCAGCGACAGTGTTTCACTCAGCGACAGCGTCTCACTCAGCGACAGTGTTTCACTCAGCGACAGCGCCTCACTCCGTGACAGTGTCTCACTCAGTGACAGCGTCTCACTCAGTGACAGTGTCTCACTCAGTGACAGTGTCTCACTCAGTGACAGCACCTCACTCAGCGACAGCGCCTCACTCAGTGACTGTGTCTCACTTACCGACAGCGCCTCTCTCAGTGACAGCGCCTCACTCAGTGACAGCGCCTCACTCAGTGACTGTGTCTCACTTACCGACAGCGCCTCTCTCAGTGACAGCGCCTCACTCCGTGACAGTGTCTCACTCAGTGACAGCGCCTCACTCAGTGACAGCGTCTCACTCAGTGACAGCGTCTCACTCAGTGACAGCACCTCTCTCAGTGACAGCGTCTCACTCAGCGACAGCGCCTCTCTCAGTGACAGCGCCTCACTCAGTGACTGTGTCTCACTTACCGACAGCGCCTCACTCAGTGACAGCGTCTCACTCAGTGACAGCGTCTCACTCAGCGACAGCGCCTCACTCAGCGACAGTGTCTCACTCAGCGACAGTGTCTCACTCAGTGACAGTGTCTCACTCAGTGACAGCGCCTCACTCAGTGACAGTGTCTCACTCAGTGACAGCGCCTCACTCAGTGACAGTGTCTCACTCAGTGACAGCGCCTCACTCAGTGACAGCGCCTCACTCAGTGACAGTGTCTCACTCAGTGACAGCGTCTCACTCAGTGACAGTGCCTCACTCAGTGCCAGCGTCTCACTCAGTGACAGTGTCTCACTCAGTGACAGTGTCTCACTCAGTGACAGCGCCTCACTCAGTGTCAGCGTCTCACTCAGTGACAGCGTCTCACTCAGTGACAGTGTCTCACTCAGTGACAGCGCCTCACTCAGTGTCAGCGTCTCACTCAGTGACAGCGCCTCACTCAGCGACAGCGCCTCACTCAGCGACAGTGTCTCACTCAGTGACAGCGCCTCACTCAGCGACAGCGTCTCACTCAGCGACAGTGTTTCACTCAGCGACAGCGCCTCACTCTGTGACAGTGTCTCACTCAGTGACAGCGCCTCACTCAGTGACAGCGTCTCACTCAGTGACAGCGTCTCACTCAGTGACAGCGTCTCACTCAGTGACAGTGTCTCACTCAGTGACAGCGCCTCACTCCGTGACAGTGTCTCACTCAGTGACAGCGCCTCACTCAGTGACTGTGTCTCACTTACCGACAGCGCCTCTCTCAGTGACAGCGCCTCACTCAGTGACAGCGCCTCACTCCGTGACAGTGTCTCACTCAGTGACAGCGCCTCACTCAGTGACAGCGTCTCACTCAGTGACAGCGTCTCACTCAGTGACAGCACCTCTCTCAGTGACAGCGTCTCACTCAGCGACAGCGCCTCTCTCAGTGACAGCGCCTCATTCAGTGACAGCGCCTCATTCAGTGACAGCGCCTCATTCAGTGACAGCGCCTCATTCAGTGACAGCGCCTCACTCAGTGACAGCGCCTCACTCAGTTGCAGTGCACAGTATAGACCATTCAATGCTGAAGGATATTGACCAGTATTTGTTGGAAATTTAAGCTGATGCTCGGTAATTTTACTATTTCAGTTGCTTAGCAACTTCTGCTGAGGGAGAGATAACCCATCTCCGCGCCACCGGTGTAAATGCTATTGGGGCGGCATGGTGGCACAGTGGTTAGCACTGCTGCCTCACAACATCAGGGACCCGGGTTCAATTCCCAGCTTGGGCCGCTGTCTTTGTGGAGTCTGCATGTTCTCCCCGTGTCTGCGTGGGTTTCCTCCACTGCTCCTGTTTCCTCCCACAGTCTGAAAGATGTGCTGATCAGGTGCATTGACCCAAACAGACGCCAGAGTGTGGCGACTAGGGGAATTACACCGCAACTTCATTGCAGTGTTAATGTAAGCCTTACTCGTGATTAATAAATAAAGGGACTTGCTCTCAACCCCCAGGTGAGTTTTGTAAAATTGCCGCATGTGAGCAATTATTACCCACTGAACACTTTAGTGTGGCACGGTGGCACAGTGGTTAGCACTGCTGCCTCACAGCGCCAGGGACGCGGGTTCGATTCCCAGCTTGGATAACTAACTGTGTAGAGTTTGCATGCTCTCCCTGTGTCTGCATGGGTTTCCTCCGGGTGCTCTGGTTTCCTCCCACAGTCCAAAGATGTCCAGGTTAGGTGGATTGGCCGTGCTAAATTGCCCCTTACTGTAAGGGGGATTAACGGGGTAAATGCGTGGGGCTATGGGGATGGAGGCTAGGTAGGATTGTGGTCAGTGCAGACTCAATGGGCCGAATAGCCTCCTTCTGCACTGTAGGGACCCTACAGTGTTAATAAACTCACCACAGGAAGTTAGGGCTGGTACTTAGCATCATAAAGACCCTTTTGAGGAGGGGGTTTGTGTTACTGCGATTGTACCCAGCCTCTGAGTCCCGGAATCTCTCCAGCTAACAAACTGAATCTTCCTGAATCTTCACGCACGTTGAATTTGGCCAACTCAAGCTTGCCTGACCTTTGACACTATCTGAATGAGTGTCTGGAGCGAGCTGCCAGAGGTGGTAGTAGAGGCGGGTACAATTTCGTCTTCTAAAAAGCATTTAGACAGTTACATGGGTACAACGGGTATAGAGAGGTATGGGCCAAATGTGGGCAGTTGGGACTAGCTTTGGGTTTCAAAGAAAGGATGGCATGGAGAAGTTGGGCCAAAGGGCCTGTTTCCATGCTGGAAACCCCTATGACCGTTTAAGTCATCCCGATGGAAGCTGGTCTCACTCACAGGTCTGGCCAGGCGCCCAGGATAAATTAATCGTGTTACAACTGTACAAAACTCTGGTGCGGCCGCACTTGTTGCGTACAGTTCTGGTCGCCGCATTATAAGAAAGATGTGGAGGCATTGGAAAGGGTGCAGAGGAGGTTTACCAGGATGTTGCCTGGTATGGAGGGGAGGTCCTATGAGGAAAGGCTGAGGGACTTGAGGTTATTTTCATTGGAGAGAAGAAGGTTAAGAGGTGACCTAATTGAGGCATACAAGATGATCAGAGGGTGAGATAGGGTGGACAGTGAGAGCCTTTTTCCTCGGATGGTGATGGCTAACACGAGGGGACATAGCTTTAAATTAAGGGGTGGTAATTATAGGACGGATGTCAGAGGAAGGTTCTTTACTCAGAGGGTAGTCAGGTTGTGGAATGCCCTGCCTGAGTTGTGGACTCGCCAACTTTAAGGGTGTTCAAATGGTCAGTGGATAGGTATATGGATAACATTGGAATAGTTTAGGTTAGAGGGTCATTAGATTGGTTCCACTGGTCGGTGCAACATCGAGGGCCGAAGGGCCTGTACTGCGCTGGAATGTTCTATGTTCTAATCACCTATAGGGGATTCTGCAAATTGTGCACATTCACAGACCTTTGGAAAGGTTCTGAAAACCACCCTGGGCTTTGGTGCAAGGACACTGATAGGTGGAAAGGATTTAAATGCTTAAAGGCATGAAGACAGATCCTGGCTCCTTCTCTCCCCCCCTGCACATCCCCGTATGCCCAAACCTGATGGAAGAACCAAAGAGCCAAGAATTAGGAGCAGGAGTTGACCAGACAACCCCTGGTGTCTGCTCCATAAGTCAATATGATCATGGCTAATCTGCCACAGCTAGCGACATGGCAGCACAGTATTTGGCACAGCGGGTTAGCACTGCTGCTTCACAGCACCAGGGACCCGGGTTCAATTCTAGCCTCGGGTGACTGTCTGGAGTTTGAATGTTCTCCCCACGTCTGCGTGGGTTTCCTTCAGGCGGGTGGATTGGCCGTGTTGAATTAGGGTCGGGGGGTTAGCAGACTAGGGGCATGGGGTTGTGGGGATAGGGCTTGGGCGGGATTGCTGTCGGTGCAGCTAGATGGGCCAAATGGCCTCAGTCTGCACTGCAGGGAGTCTGTTATTGTATGAATTCCATTTTCCCTCCTGTTCTCCGCACCCCCCGATTCTCTGAGTGGCCAGAAATCTGTCTATCTCAGGAAATTGGGAATTAACCACAGTCCGCGAAGGATCATTGGCATCTGTCTTTTTGGTCATTCACTGGATGTGGGCATCGTTGGCTGGACTGGTATTTATTGTCCATATCTAATTGCCCCTTGAGAAGGTGGTGGTGAGCCCCCTCCTTGAACCATTGCTGTTGGTGGGGGTGGAATTTGAGGATTTTGATCCAGTGATAGTGAAGGAATGGCGATGTATTTCCAAGTCAGCCTGGTGAGTGACTTGGAGAGGAATCTGTAGGTGGTGGTGTTCCCATGTGCCTGCCAGCCCGATCCTTCTAGGTGGTAGAGGTTATGGTTTTGGAAGGTTCTGTAGAAGTTGATCTCCGTCAGAGGAAGACTTGTGTTTATATACAGTTTGAGGGATACTAAGTGTGGACCAAGGTATGAAGACAGGGCTTCCTTGAACTACCACAGTCAGTACTGCGGTTGAAACTGTGCCATTGGTGTCTTTCTGCATCTATACCTATCTCATCTTTAAACGTATTTAATGATAGAGTATATCCAGCCTCTCTGTGGTAGAGTATTCCAAAAATTCACAACCTTTTGAGTGAAGAATTTCTCCATATCTCAGTTCTAAGTGATTGGCTTTTATCCTGAGACTGCGCTTCCGCATTCTAGATCCCCTGAGCTGAGGAAACAATCTCTCAATCTCTACTTCACCAAATCCCTTCACATTCTGCCTTTTATTCTGCTCAGTTCCAGAGAGCACAGGCTCAATGTATTCAGCTGTGCATCAAAGGACAACACTCTCACCTTTAGCATACTTGACATGCCATTTCGGAACTGATATTTGCTAAAGTACAATTGTGTGGTGCAGCATTATCATGTGTGATATTCCCTGGCAGTTCTTTATCTTCTGTATCTTGTTAATTTGAAAGGGGGACAGGAAGGAGCATTTAATGGTTTGTTCTCACTGGAACGATGGAAGTTGAAGGGGCGACATGATAGAAATCTACAAGATTATGAGGGGCATGGACAGAGTGGACAGTCAGAAGCATTTTCCCAGGGTGGAAGAGTCAATTACTAGGGGGCACAGGTTTAAGGTGCGAGGGGCAAGGTTTAAAGGAGATGTACAGGACTAGTTTCTTTTACATAGAAGGTGGTGGATGGTTGGAACACGCTGCTGGCGAAATAGAGGAAGCAGATACGATAGTTACTTTTAAGGGACGTCTTGACAAATACATTAGATGAAAATAGAGGGATATGGTCCCGGAAGGGTCGGGGGTTTTAGTTCAGTCGGGCAGCATGGTTGGTGCAGGCTTGGAGGGCCGAAGGGCCTGTTCCTGTGTGTAATTTTCTTTGTTTTTTGGGAGAAAGGGGGGGGGAGAGAGGGAGGGAGGGAGATAGGGAGAGAGATAGGGAGAGAGAGAGGGAGGGAGAGAGGGAGGGAGACAATGCAAGTTACCTCTTCCTTTGTAGGATAACGACATCAATTGGGGCCACGCGAACATTCGCTGAAATGCTACATTTAGATGTGATTCCACGAAGGGATACGAAGGGTTAAGTCTCCGAATCACTCTAACCTTAACCTTACAACCCCGTTGTTTAGTTTCCACTCCTGATAATCAGATGCGGTTCATTAAATTGTACAGTTGAGTCATACAGGATCCGGGGAAGATCTGAAATCATATGGAGCGTCTTACACTGAAACGTCTGTCACACTCAAACATCACTTGGGGAACCTGGTGTTTCAATCTGACATTTCCATCTCCCACACCGTTCCGATCCTGAGTGATTCCTCAGTGGAAACGACAATTTCTACCAAATTATTGGCTGTGCGGCGAACTCAGGCTCACTTAAGCAGGGAGTATGAAAGTTGGCTTTGAAGCTATTTCTAGAGCGTTTCTGCTGATAGAATTGTAACCTTTCGCTCTGTAACTATTTTCGCGTAAAAACATTCTTCTTTGATGATGGGTCGGGGGAGAATTGCAAGATTTCAGGAAATTTATCCAATCAATTGTTCTTTTGGCTGGAGACAAACTTAACTTATGTTACTGGGGGGGAGGGTAGCGGGGTGTTATTGTCACTGGACTAGTAATCCAGAAACCAAGGGCAATGTTACGGGGACCCAGGTTCAAATCCCACCATGGTAGATGGTGAAATTTGAATTCAATAAAAATTAAAAGTCTACTGATGACCAAGAAACCATTGTTGATTGCTGCAAAAATCTATCTAGTTCACTCGTGTCCTTTAGGGAAGGAAATCTGCTGCCCTTATCTGGTCTGACTACACGTGACTCCAGACCCACAGTGGTTGACTCTTAGCTGTGCTCGGAACTGGAGGGTGGTTAAGGACGGGCAATAAATGCTGGCCCAGCCAGTGATGACCACACCCTGAAAATCCTCACCCTTGTGCACCTCAGGGAGGGATCCCTCCCACAAACAGCGCTGGCCTGCGCGCCCAGAGCCACAGCAATGTGGGTGACTCTGAAATGGCCGAGAGAGACACTCACTTCCAGGGTAACTAGGGCCGGGCGCTAAATGCTGGCCTTCCATGAATGAATTGACAAAAATGTGACTCCAGATCCATGGGATGTGGTTGACCGTTAACTGCCCTCTGAAATGGCCACTCAGTTGACGGGCAATAATTGCTGACCCAGCCAGCGATGCCCACGTCCCATGAATGAATAATAAAAGCGAAATAATCAAAAATATATACAAGGACTTCACCACCAATTAAGTAATTTTAATGTGTACTTAATGCTAATGTTGTGTTATAGGAAATGTAGCAGCTAATTTACACACACAGCAGCCTCCCACAAACAGCACTCGTATAATAAGTAGATTATCTGTGGGAGTAGGCGGTACTGATGCCTCACAATGCCAGGGACCCGGCTTCAATCCCGACCTTGAGTGACTGTGCGGAGTTTGCATGTTCTCCCCGTGTCTGCGTGGGGTGCTCCGATTTCCTCCCACATTCCAAGGGTGTGCAGGCTAGAAGCATTGGCCAGATAAATTTCCCCTTAGTGTCCAAAGATGTGTGGGTTAGGTGGATTAACCGTACCAAACTTCCCCTTAGTATCCAAAGATGTGCAGGTTAGGAGGCTTGGCCATGTTAAATTGCCCCTCAGATGTGTAAGTTAGGGGGATTAGTGGGATAAATGTGTGGGGTTACAGAGATTGGGTGGGGAGATGGCCTGTCAGAGAGTTGCTGATGGGCTGAATGGCCTCTTCTGCATCTTCGGGATCCTATGACAAACATTAACCAAGGACATTGCGGGACTTCCCTCCAGCTCCTGGTCTAAATATTGCTGTGGAATCATTCATATGCATCCATGAAGACAAAGGGGGCTTTACCATCTCACCCTAAAGACAGTGCCACTGACAGTGCAGTGCCCCTGCAGCACTGCACTGGGTGCGGGGGTGGGGCTGTGCTCAGCCCTGTGGAGTGGGACTTATGGCCATGATATTCTGATTTAAAGATGAGTGCGCAACCAACTGAGGCCACCCTACATTTAATGCCCACGCTTAAGCATTGGCCAGGCTAAATTTTCCCTCAGTGTACCCAAACAGGTGCCGGAGTGTGGCGACTAGGGGATTTTCACAGTAACTTCACTGCAGTGTTAATGTAAGCCTACTTGTGACACTAATAAATAAACTTGGATAAATCCAAGCCTTTGTCTGTGTTGAAACATGTTGCCAGGCTCCCTGTAGTGCAGTTATACTGCTCACTGCGTGTCCTGGGGTGGTGAATGGCTCTGTATGACTATGAGTTCTTGCCACTAAATGGGTTTTGATTTTATGACCATTCCTTCAGGTCATTAGGTCTTGTCACTGGGCCTGATTAACGCTCTGTGGAGGCTCAAACCTCAATGTGGCGAGCGCCAGAGAATTTAAATCCATTGATTGAACCTGAGGTTTTTATTGGAGTTCTTTGAATGAAAAATATACCCAGGCTTGTTCCCTTTGACACCACAGCTCTGGCTAATCTCCTGTGGAAAGTGTATGACTCTGCATTCTCCTTCCACTAATGAGCTTTCCTTCTATTGTTTACTGACATGGATTTGCTGTTTGAAGTAAATGATGAGATTCAGTTAGCCGCTATCACATTCATTACGGGCGCTTGTTCTGGCTGCTTCCGAGCACTGCCGCTGGGGATCAGTTTTAACCCCCTCCAGCCCAAAATAACCCAGGCGTTGAGAAGAGTGATTACAGTGAGAACGATGCAGCAACTTACTCCCTCCCTACCAGCACCCATTCCCCTCCCTTCACCTGCCCCCCCAGGTCACACCCGTGATCCCCGCGGGCGGCACAGTGGTTGGTGCTGCTGCCTCACAGCGCCAGGGACCCCAGGTTCGATTCCCGGCTTGGGTCACCGTCTGTGCGGAATCTGCACGTTCTCCCCGTGTCTGCGTGGGTTTCTGCCGGGTGCTCCGGTTTCTTCCCACAGTCTGAAAACTTGTGCGGGTTAGGGTGCGTCAGTGGTGCTAAATTGCCTCTTAGCGTCCTGGGAGGCACAGGTTAGAGGCATTAGCAGGGTAAATGTGCGGGGTTGCAGGGTTAGGGCCTGGGTAGGATTGTTGTCAGTGCAGGTGCGATGGGCCGAGTGGCCTCCTTCTGCACTGGAGGGATTCCATATCTATATCTCACTGATTTACTGCAGATAGCTAGCAGTTAATTGTGTCTTGGGCTTCAAAATTTCCTACCTGGCTCTCTCAACCCTGATTACCTAGAGTCACATGTAGGCCAGACCAGGTAAGGACGGCAGATTTCCTTTTCTGAAGGACATTAGGGTGCCAGCTAGGTTTTTCCAACAATCGACAATGCTTTCGTGGTCATCAGTAGATTCTTAATTCCAGATCTTTTAAAATTGAATTCAAATTCCGCCATCTGCTGTGGCAGGATTCGAACCCAGGCCGCAGAGCTTCTGGGTTAGTACTCCAGCAATAATCCCACTGGGCCTCCTCCTAAGCCACAAAACTCTCACGAATGCATCACTGCAGCACCAGCTGCTGCTTAAGATTTGAAGACTGGAGCTTAAGCTGCTCCAATGGACAACGCTGCTGCACATGTGGTTATCTTCGATGTGGGAAACATTCTGGAGTTCCCACGTGGAACAGGATATGCATTCCAGAGGTCAGCGACGCCCTGCCATTGCTTCAGATCTTAGATAATAAAACTTATTACTTAAAAAAGAAAAATTCACCAGGTGTTTACTTGTGATGAAATCAGTTAAACATAGGAAAGTTAACTGAAATTTGTTATTTACATTAATATTAATTATATTAATTTATAAATTGTCATTTATATTAATGACTTGGATGAGAATTTGGAAGGCATGGTTAGTAAATTTGCCGATGACACCAAAGATTGGTGGCATAGTGGACAGTGAAGTAGGTTATTGAGGATTGTAATGGGACCTTGATCAATTGGGCCAGTGGGCAGACAGAGTTTAATTTAGATAAATGCGAGGTGATGCATTTTGGTAGATTGAACTAGGGCAGGACTTACTCAGTTAATGGTAGGGTGTTGGGGAGAGTTACAGAACAAAGAGATCTCGGGGTACATGTTCATAGCTCCTTGAAAGTGGAGTCTCAGGTGGACAGAGTGGTGAAGAAGGCATTTGGCATGCTTGGTTTCATTGGTCAGAACATTGAATACAGGAGTTGAGATGTCTTGCTGAAGTTGTACAAGACTTTGGTAAGGTCACACTTGGAATACTGTGTATAGTTCTGGTCACCCTATCATAGAAAGGGTATTCTTAAACTAGAAAAAGTGCAGAATAGATTTTCTAGGATGCTACCGGGATTTGATGGATTGAGTTATAAGGAGAGGCTGGATAGACTGGGACTTTTTTCTCTGGAGTGTAGGAGGCTGAGGGGTGATCTTATAGAAGTCTATAAAATAATGACAGGCACAGATCAGCTAGATATTTAATGTCTTTTCCCTAAGGTAGGGGAGTGTAAAACCTGAGGGCATAGGTTTAAGGTGGGAGGGGAGAGATACAAAAGGATCCAGAGGGGCAATTTTTCACACAGAGGGTGGTGAGTATCTGGAACAAGGTGCCAGAGATAGTAGTAGAGGTGGGTACAATTTTGATAGAACATAGAACATAGAACATAGAACATAGAACACTACAGCACAAACAGGCCCTTTGGCCCACGAGTTGCGCCGATCACATCAACACCTACCAACCTACAGACCTATCTATAACCCTCAATCTCATTAAACCCCATATACTCACCCAGAAGTCTTTTAAAAGACCCCAGCGAGTTCGCCTCCACCACCACTGACGGCAGCCGATTCCATTCACTCACCACCCTCTGAGTGAAAAACTTACCCCTAACATCACTTCTGAACTTCCCTCCCTGCACCTTAAATCTGTGTCCTCTCGTAGCGACCATTTCAACCCGGGGAAATAGCCTCTGAGAGTCCACCCTATCTATTCCTCTCAACATTTTGTAAACTTCTATCAGGTCGCCTCTCAATCTTCGTCTCTCCAGGGAAAAGAGTCCCAGTTCCCTCAACCTAACTTCATAAGGCATGCCTCCCAGTCCAGGCAACATCCTTGTAAATCTCCTCTGTACCCTCTCAATAGCTTCTACATCTTTCCTATAGTGAGGCGACCAGAACTGCGCACAGTACTCTAAATGAGGCCTGACAAGGGTCTTATAAAGTTGCAGCATTACCTTCCGACTCCTAAACTCAATCCCTCGATTAATGAAGGCCAGTACACCATACGCCTTCTTGACCACCTCCTCCACCTGCGAGGCTGATTTAAGAGTCCTGTGGACCCGGACCCCAAGATCCTTCTGCTCTTCAACACTACTCAGACTTCTGCCCTTGATAGTGTACTCGTTCATCCCGTTGGTTCTGCCAAAATGGACGACTACACATTTATCTGCGTTGAAGTCTTTGAAAAGCGTTTGGGTAGGATGGGTATAGAGAGATACAGGCCAAATGCGGGTAATTGGGACAAGCTTAGGGGTTTAAAAACAAAGAGGTTGCATGGACAAGTTGGGCCGAAGGGCCTGTTTCCATGCTGTAAACCTCTATGACTCTATGAAATGGTTTATTGACCCTTATTATTTAGGGTGGCACGGTGGCACAGTGGTTAGCACTGCAGCCTCACAGCATCAGGCACCCGGGTTCAATTCCCGGCTTTGGTCACTGTCTGTGTAGAGACTGCACATTCTCCCCGTGTCTGCGTGGGTTTCCTCTGCTTTTCTCCCACAGTCTGAAAGACATGCTGGTTAGGTGAATAGATAGGGTGGATAGTCAGGGGCTTTTTCCCAGGGTGGAAGTGTCAATTACAAGGTGACACAGGTTCAAGGTGAGAGGGGGAAAGTTTAAGGGAGATATGCGGTGTGGGGGGGGGGAGTTTTTTACGCAGGGAGTGGTGGGTGGCTGGAACATGCTGCCAGAGGAGGTGGTGGAAGTAGGCACGTTAGCAATATTTAAAAGGCATCTGGATGGGCACATGGATAGGGAGGGAATAGAGGGATACGGACTGAGTAAGGGCAGAAGGTTTTTTTTTTGGTTTAGTTAAGGCACCATGACCAGCACAGACTTGGGGGGCCGAAGGGCCTGTTCCTGTGATGTACTTCTCTTGGTTCTTTGTTCTCTCTAAATTTCTCAGCCTCTCTGCATCTTTCTCCTTTCTGACCAAGCTTTTGGCCATTTGTCCTCCAGCCTCTCTGTGTTGCTCCATTCTGTCCGTGGAAATATTTAGAGGTGCAACTTCAATCATATAAATGCGACTTGTTGTTTCGTTTTGTGGGTGGCGTGGCAGAGTGGTTAGCACTGCTGCCTCACGGCAGCAGGGAGCCAGGTTCGATTCCCAGCTTGGGTTACCATCTGTGTGCAGCCTGCACATTCTCCCCGTGTCTGCGTGGGTTTCCTCTGGCTGCTCTGGTTTTCTCCCACACTCCAAAGATGGATGCGTTAGGTGGATTGGTCGTGCTAATTGCCCCTTAGTGTCAGTGGGATTAGTGGGGTAAATACATGAGAGGTAGGGGCCTAGGTGAGATTATGGTTGGTGGTCTTTCTCAGAAGACTCAGGGAAATTTGGCATGTCCACTACGACTCTCACCAACTTTTACAAATGCACCATAGAAAGCATTCTTTCTGGTTGTATCACAGCTTGGTCTGGGCTCCTGCTTTGCCCAAAACCGCAAGGAACTACAAAAGGTTGTGAATGTAACCCAATCCATCGCACAAACCAGCCTCCCATCCATTGACTCTGTACACATTTCCCGCTGCCTTGGGAAAAGCAGCCAACATAATTAAGGACCCCACGTACCCAGACATTCTCTCTTCCACCTTCTCCCTTCGGGAAAAAGATACAAAACTCTGAGGTCACGTACCAACTGATTCAAGAACAGCTTCTTCCCTGCTGCTGTCAGACTTTTGAATGGACCTACCTGGTACTATGTTGATCTTCCTCTACACCCTCGCTATGACTGTAACACTACATTCTGCACTCCCTCGTTTCAAAGAACAAAGAAAATTACAGCCCAGAAACAGACCCTTCAGCCCTCCAATTCTGCACCGACCATGCTGCGTGACTTAACTAAAACCCTCGACCCTTCCGGGGACCATATCCCTCTACTCCCATCCTATTCATGTACTTGTCAAAATGCCCCTTAAAAGTCACTACCGTATCCGCTTCCACTGCCTCCCCCGGCAATGAGTTCCAGGCACCCACCACTCTCTGTGTAAAAAATCTGCCTCGTACATCTCCTTTAAACTTTGCCCCTCACACCTTAAACCTGTGCTCATGAGTAATTGACTCTTTCACCCTGGGAAAAGCTCACTCTGTCCATGCCCCTCATAATCTTGTAGACTTCTATCTCCTCAACCTCCGTCGCTCGAGTGAGAACAAATTTTCCTTCTCGGTACGCTTTGTCTGTACAGCGCGCAAATAACAGTACTTTTCACTGTATGTTCATACATGTGACCATAAGAAATCAAATCAAATCAGTTCAGACTTGATGGGCTGAATGGTCTCCTTCTGCACTGTAGGGGTCCTATGATTCCATGAATTTGATCTTCACGATACTATCTCTGTGGCATCAGTCGGGTTCTTAAGACAATCATCATTTGTAGCTTGATCGTGAGTGCCCAAACAGCGAACGTTATTCAGCAAATACTGGCTTTCTCTAACTTACAGAGCTGATCCTCTGTCAGGAGTGTGAGAGAGAGAGAAGGAGAGACAGAGGGAGAGGGAGAGAGAAAGGGAGAGAGAGAGAGAAGGAGAGACAGAGGGAGAGGGAGAGAGAAAGGGAGAGAGAGAGAGAAGGAGAGACAGAGGGAGAGGGACAGCAATGCCATTTCGAAACAACCCATCTGCTAATCTCTGTTTCAATGCACAGAAAAACCTTCTATGTTTGTTTCTTGCAGTCAATTTGCCTTGTCTCACAATACGCACTAAATTAATTATAATGTTCTTGGCGCTCCGCACCACATTATTATGATGAAGTACACTACTTGCGAACAGCTGGTCTCCCTGTTACACTCAGAATCTATAATTACACTGCTGGCTTAACGCGCAACGTGACAAACTATTGCAAGGTAATCAGCCTCCTACAATGCCGGGGAGCTAGCAGCAAAATAAATAGCAGGAATTACACAGAGGCATTTTAATATCACTTAACATTAACGTTTGAAAAGGAAAATTTTCGTAAGGCCATGGGGCAAAGCAGGGACAGCGGAAAAGATTAGGTGGCTCTGCCCAAGAGGGTGGGCATGGTAGCACAGTGGGTTAGCACTGCTGCCTCACAGCGCCAGGGACCCGGGTTCGATTCCTGACTCGGGTCACTGTCTGTGCGGAGACTGCACATTCTCCTCATGTCTGCGTGGGTTTCCTCTGGGTGCTCCAGTTTCCTCCCACACTCCAAAGATGTGCGAATCAGGTTGAGGTGTAGGTTAGATGGATTGGCCATGCTAAATTGCCCCTTAGTGTCAGGGGGATTAGCAAGGTAAATACTTGGGGCTGAGGAGATAGGGGCTCAGTGGGATTGTGGTTGGTGCAGACCTGATGGGCCTAATGGCCTACTTCTGCACTGTAGGTGTTCTATGATTCTAAGAAGACAAGATGATGGACCAAAAGGTCTCATTCTGAAGACCTTGTGGGCTACAAACTGGTTCACGCAAGCGCCAAGTAATGACTCTCTCCAACAAGAGGGAATCTCAGCATCGCTCCTTGATACTCACCTTCGCTGAATCCCCCACTGTAAAGACCCTGGGAGTTGCCATTGACAGAGGTAGTAGTAGAGGCTGGTACAATTTTGTCTTTTAGAAAGCATTTACATTTTTGAATGATAACATGGGTATAGAGAGACATGGGCCAAATGCAGGCAATTGGGATTAACTTAGGGGTTTTAAAAAAAATGGCAGCATGGACAAATTGGGCTGAAGGGCCTGTTTCCATGCTGTAAACCTTTATGATTCTCTGACTCTATCTGAGAAGGTGATTGAAGGTTGGTGACTCCCTGCTGTTGGCCATGGGGGCAAAGGCGCCCCTTTGGAGCAGTGGTGCTCTGCTCGTCAAGGTTGAAGAGCTGAAATTGTGCTTGTAAATTGGTGCTTGTGTGTACTCACAAATCCAAGAGGAAGAAACCTCAGAAGGAGAGATTCAGACCCTAGGAGGTAGATCATCACTGAAGCCCTCTGGGTAGGAGCAGATTCTGGCGTAAACACAAGGCAGAATCTTCGAAGATGAAGAAGGGAAACCCTCGTGAGAAAAACAAAGTCTCAATGGGATTAGTTGGCTTGCAGTGTTACTGACATGTGGGTGGGTTGTTCAGGAATCCATGGAATCTGTTTTGGTCGCTTGTGCCACGTTGTGTAGTGTGGTATGTTTGGCCATTATTGGCTTGTTAATTGACACACCTCAGAATGACTCTGAATGTTAGAGTGAAAGATAGATATTGCTTTCTCTTTCTTGTAAAGTGTATTCCTGTTTGAGTAACATTCTGGCTTTCCTTACTGAGTAAATGTTAGACCTCAAAATTTGTTTACTTTAAACAAAATGTTGTTAGTCCCTAATTGGATCTCATCAATAACTCGGGATCTGGCCAAGGATCATAATAAACCGAATGAGCTATTAGATTCAGGATGTCTGGTGTGCAACCATCTCCTTTGTAATTGCTAATCATAAAATTGCTATGTTAGAGTGAAATGCATTGCTAATCTGACAGTGCCAATAAAACAGAATCTCCCTCATCAAAACACCTTCATAGATTAATGGGCTATTCACAAAGTCAGAATGTTGAAGGATGTACAATCGGAAGCAGGAGGGATTTGTGTCAACCATTCTCACAGACTTTTTAAAAATTAATTTGTGGGATGTGGGCATCGCTGGCTGGGCCGGCATTTATTGCCCATCCCTAGTTGCCGGTAGAGAGTCACCCACATTGCTGTAGCTCTAGTGCCACATGTGGGCCAGACCAGGTAAGGACGGCAGATTTCCCTCCCTAAAGAACATTAGTGAACCAGATGGGATTTTCCTGACAATCGACAATGGTTTCATGGTCATCAGTAAATTCTTAATTCCAGATTTTTTACTGAATTCAGATTCCACCATCTGCCGTGGCGGGATTCGAACCCGGGTCCCCAGAACATGAGCTGAGTTTCAGGATTAATAGTCTAGCGATAACACCACTGGGCCATCACCTTCTCTGTGACAGGAAAGATGTGTACAGGGACAGGGGCAGCGGCATGCAAGTTGAACTTGTGGGAGGCACACGTGTGAACATGTTGCCCCGGGGTGATCACCATGGTGAGCGCAGTTTACCATTTATATAGATGATCTGGAGGAGGGAACCGAGTGTATGGTGTCGAAATTTGCTGATGACACCAAGATTGGTGGAAAGGCAAATTGTGCGGAGGGTGGGGAGAGTCTACAGAAGGATCTAGATAGGCTGGGCGAATGGGCCAGGAAATGGCAAATGGAATTTAATGTTGGCAAGTGTGAGGTGGTCCACTTTGGTAGGAATAATGGTAGGAAGGATTATTACTTACGTGGAGAAAAACTGCAGCAGGCGACGGTGCAGAGGGACCTCGGGGTCCTTGTGCATGAGTCGCAAAAACCCAGCTTGCAGGTGCAGCAGGTGGTCAGGAAGGCGAATGGGATGCTGGCCTTCATCGCGAGGGGGATTGAATATAAAAGTAGGGAGGTCTTGCTACGGCTGTATAGGGCATTGGTGAGGCCGCAGCTGGAGTACTGTGTGCAGTTTTGGGCGCCGTACTTACGCAAGGATATTTTGGCCTTGGAGGGAGTGCAGAGGAGGTTTACTAGGCTGATGCCGGAGTTGAGGGGGTTGAGCTATGAGGAGAGGCTGAATAAATTAGGCTTGTACTCGTTAGAGTTTAGAAGAATGAGGGGAGATCTCATTGAGACGTATAAGATGATGAATGGGATGGATAGGATAGAGGTGGAGAGACTCTTCCCACTCAGAAAGGATAGTAGGACTAGGGGGCACAGCCTCAAGATAAAGGGGGGGCGGTTTAGAACGGAGTTGAGGAGGAACTTCTTCACTCAAAGGGTGGTGAATCTCTGGAATTCTCTGCCCGTTGAAGTGGTGGAGGCTGCCTCGCTAAATATTTTTAAGACGCGGGTTGATGGGTTTTTGATAAGAGAGGGGATTAAGGGTTATGGGGAGAGGGCGGGAATGTGGAACTGAGCCACGACAGAGCAGCCATGATCTTATTGAATGGCGGGGCAGGCTCGAAGGGCTAGTTGGCCTACTCCTGCTCCTATTTCTTATGTTCTTATGTTCTTATGGTGGCACAGTGGTTCGCACTGCTGCTTCACAGCACCAGGGACCCGGGTTCGACTCCTGGTCTGTGTGGAGTCTGCACATTCTCTCCGTGTCTGCGTGGGCTTCCTCCGGGTGCTCCAGTTTCCTCCTACGTTCCAAAGATAAGCAGGTTAGGTGGACTGGCCATGACAAGTTGGCCCTTAGTGTTAGGGGGATTAGCAAAGTAAATAAGTAAGGTCTTGGGTGGGATTGTGTTCGGGGCAGGCTCAATGGGCCAATAAGCCTCCTTCTGCACTGTAGGAATTATATGATTCTATGAAATCAAATCAAATCAAATGATAAGGTGCTGCCTAAATAGCCTTGGTGAGTTGCTGCAATGCATCTTATAGATGGTACACACTCTAGCACAGAGAGTCAGTGGTAGATAGGTAGGGTGCCAATCAAACTGGCTGTTTTGCCTTGCATGGTCCTTGAGTGTTATCAGAGCTGCACTCATCAAGGCAAGTGGGGAATATTCCACCACATTCCTGACTTGTGTCTTGTAGATGGTGGACAGGCTTTGGAGAGTCAAGACATGAATTATTCACTGGAGAACTCCTAGCCTCTGATCTGCTCTGTAGCTGCAGTAGCCACAAAGATGGCGCCAAAATCTGGAGACTTCATGCAAGCTGTAACCAGCATACTCTCCAATTCTATATTTTGCTCTTGTTTAATGCTTCCAGAATTTTATTCTAACTCTATTACACCCTAGCTATGACAGTGACACTACATTCTGCACTCTCTCTCCTTTCCTTTTCTATGAACAGTCTGATTTGTCCGTATAGTGTGCAAGAAACAACACTTGTCACTGTATACCAATACATGTGACAATAAAATGGCAGCACAGTGAATTTTGACCCAGTGACAGTAAAGGAGCGGTGTTATTATGTTAGATTGGATGTGCCTTAGGTGCGGAACTTGCTGGTGGTAACGTCCCCACAGCTCTATGGACCCAGGTTTGATTCCCAGCTTGGCTCAGAATCTGTGTGGAGTTTGCACACTCTCCCCATGTCTGCGTGGGTTTCCTCCAGGTGCTCTGGTTTCCTGCCAAAGATGTGGAGATGCTGGCGTTGGACTGGGGTAAACACAGTAAGGAACCTGATGTTGTGAGCCTTCTTCCAGTCCAAAGATGTGCAGGTTAGGTGGATTGGCCGTGCTAAATTGTCCCCTTAGTATCAGGGGGAGTAGCAAGGATAAATGAATGGAGTAATGGGGATAAGGTCTGCGTGGGATTGTGGTTGGTGCAGACTTGATGAGCTGAATGGCTTCCTTCTGAACTGTATGGATTCTGTGTCTGGAGATATATCTAGATAGTTTACAATCAATGATTAACAGGTACACACTGTCCAAGTGTAGCTGAGAATTCATAGATAAAGCTGCTTAGAGCTCAAGAGTTAGACTGGAGTGTGTGCCAATGTTAGAGTTATCATTCAGAGAATTTGCGTAAATGTGCATAACCCATTAGTTTCCTTCCTTGGTCTATTGACAAAATTAAACCCTGCTTTAATAATGTCTCAGTTACATTTATTTACATTCCATGGCCATGGGCTGTAGCACTCTGACATTTAATTAGTCGAAAACTTCCTCAAACTGATTCATCATTAAGATGCAAAGAACCTTGCTGGAATTTCTACAATTTGTTAAACTGATTTGCACAATGAGGAAAGACAGCATCGGAAAGCTGGGGAGGTTTTACCCAATGCTGCAGGAAATTGACAAGCCTTGGTTTATAAATATTTGGGAGTGATTAGCCGTCGTCTATTTAATCTCATTCCTTACAGGGTATTCCAAAATTCAACAGGAGACACGTTCGTATTCAGTTTTCACATTTCCGATTCTCTCCATTCCGACAAAATCATCTTTTTGCAATAATCTGGCTGGAATGAAGGAATCGCTGGTCACTCTTCATTACATTTATATTTGCTCATGGACTCACGCTGGTCTTTGGCTGTGGAACTGTCCAATCTTTAGCAATCCAAACAGCAAACTGGAGAGGGGATAGGATCTCTCACAGTGCAAAAGGAGGCCATTCGGCCCATCAACTCTGTACTGATCCTCTGAAAGAACATCACATCTGAGCCCACTGCTGTCATGTAATCTTTTGATTTGATTTATTATTGGCACATTTATTAGCATATGGTGAAAAGTATTGTTTATTGCATGCTATACAGACAAAGCATACCGTTCATAGAGAGAGTGCAGAATGTAGTGTTACAGTCATAGCTAGGGTGTAGAAAAAAATCAACTTAATGCAAGGTAGGTCCATTCAAAAGTCTGACAGCAGCAGGGAAGAAGCTGTTCTTGAGTTGGTCGGTACGTGACCTCAAACTTTTGTATCTTTTTCCCGATGGAAGAACGTGGAAGAGAGAATGTCCGGGGTGCGTGGGGTCCTTAATTATGCTGGCTGCTTTGTTGAGGCAGCGGGAAATGTAGACAGAGTCAATGGATGGGAGGCTGGTTTGTGTGAGGGATGGGCTTTATTCATGACCTTTTGCAGTTTCTTGCGATCTTGGCCAGAGTAGGAGCCATACCAAGCTGTCCAAACCTTGCATATTTGACATGGTTAATCCTCCTAACCTACACTTCTTGGAACACGAAGGGGAAATTTAGCATGGCCAATCCACCTAACCCGCACATGTTTGCACAGTGGGAGGAAACTGGAGCACCCAGAGGAAACCCATGCAGACATGGGGAGAACATGCAAACTCCACACAATCACCCAACACTCAAGATCAGCTTCTTCCCTCCTGCCATGAGTCTTTTGAATGTTCCTACCATACACTAAGCAGATCTTTAAATGCATCATACTATATTCTGCACTCTATCCTTTCCTTCTCCCCTATGTGCTCTATGAACAGTATGCTTTGTCTGAATAGCTCACAATAAAACAATACTTTTCACTGTATCCCAATAAATGTGACAATAATAAATCAAGTCCAAGGCTGGAATTGAACCCATGTTACAGGCACTGTGAGGTAGCAGTGCTAACCACTGTCCTGGGTTCGATGTGAATGGGCAAGTAATCCATTCCCAATCAGACTGAAGAATCCTGACTGAGATGCATGGGATTGGATTTTCCCATTCAGGGCGAGAAGCAGGAGTCGCGCTGAGTCTGGGTCCTGAATCCCAACCCCTGGGGGGTTAACAGCAGCTCATGGCTGTCTTCACAGGGCTGTTCCTGAAGTTAGAGGGCCAATCAGAGGCTTTCCGTTTTGAGAGGGGCAGCAGACAATGAGTGAAGGAGCAGAGAGAGAGTGCGGCATCGCGAGGGGTTCCTTCTCACCAACCTTTATAAAATTGCCAGCTCTATGGGAAGTGCCCTGTGGCTGGTCATGCACCCAGGGAGTGTCAGGGAATGCCTCTAGCTTTGTCTGGGGTGGTGACACCCACCCCCTGGCCTGCTGCTGGCTGCCTGCTTCCAAGTGGTAAAACCTGCCAGGAATTTTCAGCTTCAATATCAAATATCATATCCTGCTCTGTCCAAGGCTGTAAGAAACTACAAAGGGTCATAAATGTAGCCCAGTCCATCACTCAAACCAGCCTCCCATCCATCTCCCGCTGCCTTGGAAAAGCAGCCAGCATAATTAAGGACCACACACACCCAGACATTCTCTCTTCCACCTTCTTCCGTCAGGAAAAGGATACAAAAGGCTAAGGACACGTCCCAACCAACTCAAGAACAGCTTCTTTCCTGCTGCTGTCAGACTTTTGGATGGATCTCCATCATATCAAGTTGATCTTTCTCTACACCCTAACTATTACTGTAATGTAATATTCCTTCTCTATGAATGGTTTTCTCTCTCTGTATAATGCCTCAGAAACAATACTTTTCACTGTATACTAATACATGTGCCAATAATAAATCAAATCAAATAAAATCCAGCAGCACTTGGTGTACAGAAGATAGAGAGAGAAGGAAGAAGGGGACTAAGAGAGTGAGGGAGTTAAAAGAGACAAAAGAAAAAGAAAATAATTTATTAAATGTTTCCAACAATGAATAAAATGTGAATGAATGAGACTCCACACTTTAAAAAGTACCTTTCTAGGGCCAGTGAGATTGTCCATCAGTGATTAAGGCACATCTCCCACTGTTAAAAACTCACTTCATTACACCAGCCCAACTCTTCCTCTTGCATTGAGTGGGTTTGTAGAGAGACTACGGGATAGATTCTCAAGAATGATTCCAGGGATGAGGAACTTCCATTAGGAGAATAGATTGGAGAAGTTGGGACTCTTTCCCTTGGTGAATGGAGGGCTGAGAGGGGATTTGATCGAGGTGTTCAAAATCATGAGGGGTCTGGACAGAGTCGATGGAGAAAAGCCATTCCCATTGGTGGCAGGATTGAAAATCGGAGACTACAGATTCAAGGTATCTGGAAAAGAAACCACGGGGACATGAGGAAAAGCATCTTCGCACAGCGAGTGGAATACGCTACCTGAGATTGTGGTGGAAACAGGTTCAATTGAGACTTTTAAGAGCAAGACAGACCATATTTACAGTGTAGAGGCTGGTTTCATCTACAAAACGCAGAAGGCAGTCAGAGAACAGAAAGCTCCTCCAAACAGATAATGACCGGATCACCTGTCAGTTTGGAGATTCATTTTGTAGAATATTTTGGCAGAATTGCCCCGTTTTTCTTCAAACTAGAAGGGGTTTGTCACAAATTAGTGGGACAGCTTCCAATGAGCAAGGTCCATAGAATCTCTACAATGCAGAAGGAGACCATTCAGCCCATCGGGTTTGTACCAACAACAATCCCAATCAGGCCATATCCAGCGATCCCGCATAATTACTGTGCTAATCCCTCTGACACTAAAGGGCAATTTAGCATAGCCAATCAACCAAACCAGCACATCTTTCACACTGTGAGAGGAAACTGGAGCAACCGGAGGAAACCCACACAGACACGGGGAGAATGTGCAAACTCCGCACAGACGGTGACTGGTGGCCGGATTTGAACCCATGTCACTGGCGCTGTGAGGAAGCAGTGCTAACCACAGTGCCACCGTGTTAACCCACACCATCCAGTACGACACGGACAGCCATTCCCCAGAAGTCCTTTGACAAAACAGCTGAAAGCTCCCTCCAGCCCGGTTATCTTCAGACGCCTGTGTAACGTTCTCCTCTCAATGTGTTGGAGTGAGCAAGTCTTTCTCCAGTTCAAGTGGGCCCTCTGGTGGAACAGACACAAAGTTCTTTAAGAACATAAGAACATAAGAAATAGGAGCAGGAGTAGGCCATCTAGCCCTTCGAGCCTGCCCCGCCATTCAATAAGATCATGGCTGATCTGTCGTGGCTCAGTTCCACTTTCCCGCTTTCTCCCCATAACCCTTAATCCCCTCTCTTATCAAAAACCCATCAACCCGCTTCTTAAAAATATTTAGTGAGGTAGCCTCCACCACTTCAACGGGCAGAGAATTCCAGAGATTCACCACCCTTTGAGTGAAGAAGTTCTTCCTCAACTCCGTTCTAAACCGCCCCCCTTTTATCTTGAGGCTGTGCCCCCTAGTCCGACTGTCCTTTCTGAGCAGGAAGAGTCTCTCCACCTCTATCCTATCCATCCCATTCATCATCTTATACGTCTCAATGAGATCTCCCCTCATTCTTCTAAACTCTAACGAGTACAAGCCTAGTTTATTCAGCCTCTCCTCATAGCTCAATCCCCTCAACTCCGGTATCAGCCTAGTAAACCTCCTCTGCACTCCCTCCAAGGCCAAAATATCCTTATTAAACACTCTTCATAATCCTGTTTTCACCAACTAGCCTCAAACTCCACCTCAACATTTCCAGTGACAAATTCCAAGGGGGTTTTGAGAATTTATATTCAATTTTGTAAAATTCCGGAAATAAACAGCTTGCATACACACACACATGGAGAGACACACACACATATACACACACATGGAGAGACACACACACATATACACACACATGGAGAGACACACACACATATACACACACATGGAGAGACACACACACATATACACACACATGGAGAGACACACACACATATACACACACATGGAGAGACACACACACATATACACACACATGGAGAGACACACACACATATACACACACATGGAGAGACACACACACATATACACACACATGGAGAGACACACACACATACACACACACATGGAGAGACACACACATACACACACACATGGAGAAACACACACATACACACACACATGGAGAAACATGCGCACACACACATACACACACATGGAGAGACACAGTCAGGAGCACAAACAAAAGGACACGCCCACAGGCATACAAAGTAACTCAACTTCTGGATTTGCCGATTTTGAACTCACCCAATTTTACAGTTTAATATGATGTGACATCGGGTGGCACGGTGTGTTAGCACCGCTGTCTCACAGCGCCAAGGACCTGGGTTCAATTCCCGGCTTGGGTCACTGTATCTGGAGTCTGCATGTTCTCCCTGTGTCTGCATGGGCTTCCTCTGGGTGCTCTGGTTTCCTCCCACAGTCTGAAAGACATGCAGGTTAGACGTATTGGCCAAGCTAAATTTTCCCTCATGTGCCTGACTGGGTGCCGCAGTGTGGCAACTAGGGGATTTTTACATAACTTCATTGTAATGTTAATGCCTGTGACACTACTAAACAGACTTTAACATACACACACAGACTCACAGGTACAGATACATAGGCACACATACAAGCAGAACACAGACACAAAATGGGGACACTCAGAGACGCACATACATGCGCAATCAGAGACACACAGACAGGGGTGCACACAGACACACAGAGACATGCACTGACACTTATGCAAAGACACACAGACAAAGATGTACACAGTTATACTGGCAGACACATGTGAATGTACACAGAAAAAACAGAAGACAGAGACGCACAGACAGAGAAATGTCAAGAGAAAGGTTCCATACATGCACACACACACACATACACACACACATGGAGAGACACACACACACACACACACACACACACATAGAGAGACACGCATACACACACACGGAGAGACACATGCACACACACACACACATGGAGAGACACACAGTCAGGAACACAAACAAAAGAACACATCCACAGACATACAAAGCAACTCAACTTCTGGATTTGCCGATTTTGAACTCACCCAACTTTACAGTTTAGTAATTCAGAGAAATGAAAACTGATTTAGATCCTAATCTCCACCCAAACTCTCCATCTGAGCAACTTTCACTTCCTGCTATCAAAATCCAACCAGTTCCCTAATATGTTCCCGTGGAAAAGGAAGTTTGCAGTCCTTAGCCAGCCTGGGTCGATATGTGACTCCGACCAGTGGAACCAATCGAATGACCCTCTAACCTAAACTATTCCAATGTTATCCATATGCCTATCCACTGACCATTTGAACACCCTTAAAGTTTCTTCATATCGCGTGGAGTGAATCGAATTGGCTGGAGACTGGCATCTGAGATGCTGGGGACCACTGGAGGAGGCCAAGGTGGGCCATTCACTCAGTACTTAGGCTGAAGATTGCTGTGAATGTCTCAGCCTTACCTTTTGCACTGATGTTCTGGACTCCTCCATCATTGAGGATGGGGATATTTGTGGAACCTCCTGCTGCAGTGAGGATGGACAGTAGAGTAGGCTTGAAGGCCTCCTCCTATTCCTATGTTTCTGGGCAATTTGGGTCTTAATGTTGTAACTCTTCAACTTCCAGCATAGTGCCCACTGGGAGTTGGGGAATGGTAAATTTTTTAATAGAAAAGCTTCTTAACCTTGCCTTCAGATTTTCTCAGAAGCTCTGGAGTTGTTCTGTCTACTATTTCCTTCCTGTGGTTTCTTTACAGAAAGCTGACAGTTCCTTCTCTGGGGTTTCATCAATAGAACACAATCTATTAATGAAGCAGTTCATCGTTCGCGAGGCCTGTTTCCTGTAACTCATCCAGCCATGGAGATGGAACGGAGTGGCCCTTGACATTAACTCAAATGACTGGCAATGCGCCAAAACCTCGGGGAGGGAGCAGCTCTTGCTCTCTGTCCATGCAACTGGCATTCCCCCCACCCCCCCAACCCCCACCCCCGCCCGCCTGAGTGGATCCTCGGAAACGGTGGGATGCCTGATCGGATTTTGGAATGCTTGGCCAACTGGCTTGTGTGTGCAAGTTGTTGTTGTCACAGGAGTTGGGTCGAAAATGTTACACAGCACACAACAGAAACAGGGGTATTCAGACCAAAGAGTTTTATTCTCCCTACAAGCCTCCTCACACTCTCTCTTCCCGTCACCCCATCATAACATCCTTCTCCCCCCTCCTTATATTCAGCCTCCCACTCAAATGCATCTACATAATTGTAATGACTTTAGTCAGGCAGCTGAGGTGGGCTTATTAGAATATGAACTCCCTCATTAAGGGAAATTGATGGGCCAATCAGGGACCCTCTTGCTTTGTACTTAACCAGGCGTGCCAGTTCCTCTGGGACTCCAAGTCGTGGACTGTTGACCGGAGTCCCAGAGTCCCTCTGGGACTCCAGGCGTGTCAGTTCCTCTGGGACTCCAAGTCGTGGACTGTTGACCGGAGTCCCAGAGTCCCTCTGGGACTCCAGGCGTGTCAGTTCCTCTGGGACTCCGAGTGTGGACAGTTGACCGGAAGCTCTCTGTATTCTGTTGTCAGATTTGTAAGTAAAGGGATTTTGGTGAAGGGATGAGTGCTTCCGAGCACTTATGACAATAACTCATCTCTGCCACTCGCTGTGCTAGTGAGATCCACATTCTCACTGCTCCCTGGGTACTCCTGAATTCCCAATTGGATTTGTTGCTGGCTATTTTCAACTGAAGTCTCCTATTCCAGTTCTCAGTCACGAGGGTAAACATCTCCACCTTATCGAACACTTCCATAATTCTCAAGGCCCCTAAACAAGTCTTCTCTTTTCGAGAGACAGGAGTTGCAGCTTGTTCATTCTTTTTAGATTGGTGAGACCTCTTGTTTCTGCTGTCATTCTAGCTTATCTGTTTTTGAAACTTCCCCACTGCTTCTATATTCCCAGGTACAAAGCTCTCCAAGTTCTTTTTATTTGTTCATGGGATATAGGTGTCGCTGGCTGGATCAGTATTCAGAGTTTGTTGCTTATTGCCCTCAGGGTGTTAAGGATCAGGCAAAATACTGCAGATGTTGGAATCTAAAACAAAAACACCACGGGCCGGCACGGTGGCACAGTGGTTAGCATTGCTGCCTCATAGCGCTAGGGACCTGGGTTCAATTCCCGGCTTGGATCACTGTCTGTGTGGAGTCTGCACGTTCTCCCCGTGTCTGCGTGGGTTTCCTCTGCGTACTCCGCTTTCCTCCCACAGAATGAAAGACGTGCTGGTTAGGTGCATTGACCGTGCTAAATTCTCCCCCAGTGTACCCGAACAGGAGTGTGGCAACTAGGGGATTTTCGTAGTAACTTCATTGCAGTGTTAATGTAAGCCTATTTGTGACACTAATAAATAAACTTTAAGAAAGCGCTGGAGAAACTCAGGAGGCATCTGTGGAGAGAGAATAGAGCCAATGTTTCAAAGTCTGGATGACTCTTTGTCAAAGCTGACAGCACTCTGATGAGGGGTATTCTGGATTTGAAACATTAGTTCTATTCTCTTAAGGAAATCTGTTGCCCTTACCCAGTCTGGCCTATATGTGAGTCTGGACCAGGTAAGCACAACAGATTTTCTTCCCTAAAGGACATTAGTGACCCAGACGGGGTTTTTACAACCAATATTTTGCAACCACTTTAATTCCAGACTTTTATTGAATTCAAATTTCACCACCTGCTATGGTGGGATTCGAACCCAGTTCCCCAGAGTGTTACCCTGGGTTTCTGGATTACTAGCTCAGGGATGAGCTCACTGTGCCATCGCTTTCCCTGAAATTGTGGTCCAATCGGTGTTCGATGCAGGTTGTGGGCAGTATCTAATTTATAACATGTGATTCCTGAGTGTGGAATGGGAAGTGGAGGCGTTTCCCTCTCATGGAGAGAAAGCCCACTTGACTCTCACTGAAATTTAAAGGACTGGGGGCATGCACAGAAATCCCGACAGAAATCCTAAAATCCCTACAGCACAGGAGGGGGCCATTTGACCTATCGAGCCTGCATCGACAACAATCCCACCCAGGCCTTATCGCTGTAGCCCCACGTATTTACATTGCACATCCCTCTGACATTAGGGGCAATTTAGCATGGCCAATCAACCTAATCCGCACATCTTTGGACTGTGGGAGGAAACAGGAGCACCCGGAGGAAACCCACGCAGACATGGGGAGAATGTGCAAACTCCACACAGGCGGTGGCCCAAGGCCAGAATTGAACCCAGATCCCTGGCATTGCGAGGCAGCAGTGCTAACCACTGTGCCACCGCGCCGCCTTTGTTACCAGACAGTGTTGTCCGGAGATATGTCCTGGTTGTAAAAGTCTCCCCGCCAATCATCATGATCCCAGCTTTCCTGCTCCAATCCGCTGCCTCAGAAACCTCATTATTCTTCCAGCTCGTGACCTCTGCCCCTGCTCAAATCCCTCCCACCTTTGCTCTCTACCTTGGTACTTGTGTGTCATTCACACGCAGGAACCTGGCCCTTCCCATTTCACTCCTCCAGGCCCCCCGGCTCCATCCTCTCCCTTGATTCCTTCCTCCATGCCCTCAATCCCACTCCACTCCCCACTCCCCTGTACCACTCCTGAGTGCCCCTGGTCAACCCCCGGGCCTCCATGCAAGCTGCCATTCTCCTGCTTTGCCTCCCCCGTGTTGTAGAGATCAACAAGGACAGCTCCTGAGCTCAGACACAGTGGCACATAGGTGCCTACCGCACGCCATCTTCAACCAGACCTCAACTGGGTGCGGTGAAATTCGCAATCACGTCAACACTTAATCTTGAAAATAGGAAGTGATTTCAAGAAGTTTGATTGTACAGTAATGAGTATTCATATTCCACAAACTTTCTCGACGAAGGAATTAGCCATGGGAGCTGCGTGTCTCGATCTGCCACTGACATAACCTCCACATCTCAGCCTACCATTGGGAAACCACAGTTTCTGCTCCTGTCTAATTGCATCACTCTGCTGCCACATTCCCCGCTCCTTCAGAGCCCAGAAGATACTGCCCAGAATCTCTGCCTCCTGTCCCTCGAGAAATGACCCCAGTGCTTTGTTTCCTTTTTGTTAATGAGTTTAATAACCTGTGTCCTGGCATCCAGTTGGAGGTCTTGTGGCACAGGGGGTTTGTGTCGCTACCTCTGAGCCACAAGCTGCGGGTTCGAGTCCCACTCCAGGACTCAATGGTCAAGGAAGGTGCATTCAAAATGCAGCCAAACAGGGTGAATGACCATCCTTCCAAATCGTTGAGTGAAAATCCTTCCAAACACGCCAATGGCTGGCAATAAAAGCAGGAGAGATTCCCCCTCACACTATGTTCACAGAATACTACAGCGCAGGGGAGCCCTTCAGCCCATCGAATCTGCACTGATGTGTGAAATGCCTTGACCTGTTCACCGAATCCTATTTGCCAGCACTTGGCTCACAAACTTGAATTTTATGGCATGCCAGGTACTTTTTAAAGGATGAGAGGCATCCCACCTCCACCCCCCTCCCAGGCAGCGCATTCCAGCCCCTCACCACCCTCTGGGTAAAAAGGATTTTCCTCACATCCCCCCTAACCCTCCCACTCCTCACTTTTAACATTTGTCCCCTCGTAACTGAGTCTTCAACTAAGGGTCAGCTGCTCCCTATCCACTCTGTCCATGCCCCTCAATCTTGTACCCCTCAATCAGGCCACCTCTCAGCCTTCTCTGTTCCAACAAAAACAACTCAAGCCTATCCAAAGTCTCTTCATAACTTAGATGTTCCATCGCAGGCAACATCCTCAGGCTACGGAAGCAGACCGAAGTCTGCCTTAATGTGCCAAACAGGTTGAATGGCCATCCTTCCAAATCCTTGAGTGAAAAACCTTCCAAACACACCAATGGCAGGCAATAAAAGCGGGAGAGAGTCCCCCTCACACTATATTCACAGGATACTACAGTGCAGAAGAGCCCCAGGGAAGAGAGTTCGAATTACATCCAGTGATTTGTCTGTTTTCCACCCATTATAACTGCCAATAGGCCAGAGGATTGGAACATGGGGACACTAATCAGAAGCTGTGAAAAAAAAACTCTTTGTTCTTGAAATTTCTGGGGTAACTCTCAGAAAAAGAGCCAACTCTGTGATCAGGTGACTTGTAGCAGTCATCTTTCCTTTGTTTGGCAGAGAAATCAAGTTTTGTTTCAAGAAATAGCAATAAGGATGAAGTTTTGTATGTGCAGTATTGGGTGTCATTTCAGAGTATTGATGAGCAGAGGGATCTGGGTGTACAGGTACACCGGTCACTGAAAGTGGCAATGCAGGTGGAGAAGTTAGTCAAGAAGGCATGCTTGCTTTCATTGGCCGGGGCATTGAGTTTAAAAATTGGCAAGTCATCATGGACCTTTATAGACCCTTTGTGGAGGCTTTGGAGAGGGTGCAGAGGAGGTTTACCAGGATGTTGCCTGGTATGGAGGGGAGGTCCTATGAGGAGAGACTGAGGGATTTGGGGTTGTTTTCGCTGGAAAGAAGGCGGCTAAGAGGGGATCTTATTGAAACATATAAGATGATTAGAGGTTTAGATAGGGTGGACAGTGATAGCCTTTTTCCTCGGATGGAAAGCTAGCACGAGGGGGCATGGCTTTAAATTAAGGGGGGGTAGTTATAGGACGGATGTCAGGGGTAGGTTCTTTACCCAGAGGGTGGTGAGGGATTGGAATGCCCTGCCTGCTGCGGTTGTAAATGCGCCTAGTTTGGGGGCGTTTAAGAGATCCGTGGATAGGTTTATGGACGAAAAGGGATTGGTTTAGGTTAGTGGGTCATTGTTTTTTTTAACTGGTCGGCGCAACATCGTGGGCCGAAGGGCCTGTTCTGCGCTGTAATGTTCTATGTTCTATGTTCTATGTTCAATTCTGGTCACCACACTACTAGAAGGATATGGAGGCTTTGGAGAGAGTACAGGAAAAATTTACCACAATGTTGCCAGTATGGAGGACACTAGCTATGAGGAGAGGTTGGAGAAACTTGGTTTGTTCTCACTGGAATGACTAAAATTGAGAACAACCTGATAGAAGTCTACAAGGTTATGAGAGGCATGGACAGAGTGGATAGTCAGAAGCTTTTTCCCAGGGTGGAAGAGTCAATTACTAGGGGGCACAGGTTTAAGGTGTGAGGGGCAAGGTTTAAAGGAGATGTATGAAGCACGTTTTTTACACAGAGGGTGGTGGTGCCTAGAATTTGCTGCCAGGGAAGGTGGTGGAAGCAGATACGATAGTGAGTTTTAAGGAGCGTCTTAACAAATACATGAATAGGATAGGAATAGAGGGATATGGTCCCCAGAAGAATAGGGGGTTTTAGCTCAGATGGGCAGCATGGTCGGTGCAGGCTTGGAGGGCCGAAGGGCCTGTTCCTGTGCTGTAATTTTCTTTGTGCCATATCATAGGAATCCAATAGTATCCCTGGATCTTTCTATTCCTCTATCTCAGTTCGACTCTTATTTTCCAAGGAGCATGTGGCATCCTCATTCTCCCTCCCAAGATATACTACCTCACATTTATCAACATTGGAGTTCATTTGCCAAAGACGTCCCCAATCTGTGTGTTTATTGATGTTTTCTTGTGTCACACTCCTCCTCTATGCTAAACACATCTGCCAATTTGGTCCAACCTTCATGTCTTGAAACTGTACCTTCCACAAGCCCAAACATTTCTGTAAATGCTGGAGGCCAGTGGTCCCAGCACCAATGCTTGTCGGGAAACCATCTTTTGTCAATCTGACAGACTACCTTTAAACCTTGCTCCGTTCCACAGCCAACCGTCCACCTGCGTCCCTGAATTTCCTGAAAATATCTGGTGTAACTGGACAAGGACTAGCTAACGTTGCAGAAAGACCACAGACTGTGCGAGGAAATCCACAAACCCCAAAGGTGATGTACATCTGCCATTGAGGTGCCCAGATGTTACGTTCTGGTGTTAGAAAGTTATTTATGAAACTCGACCACAAGCAGATGAATGGTGGACTGGAAACCAGGCGAGACTCTGTTCCGGCATCACGTTCTTGGCTGTTTACAGGGTCCAGTGTTGGGAATATTAATTTGTGAAATCTACCTACATTCAAAATGGAAAGTGTTCAGTGTGAGAGGTGGGAAAAGAGGCACCGGTGTATAAATCCACACCGCGCGCTCCTGAACAGGATACCTCAAATATCCCTCAAATACCACCTGTCCGATATCCAGAACCTTCAGTGGAACTCAATGGCTGGAATTTTATCGGCACGCCTGCTCCGGTTCCGGGTCAGGCTCGGAGAAAGACATTCTCCATTGGCTTCAGGCGGGATTGTATGAACCTCCGCCAACAATCAATGATCATACTGGTCAGGGGATGAATGAAAATCAGGAAAACTCTAATGATTTATTAAAAAAAGCATATCTAACACCATTCATGGTCTTTCCTTTTGCAAAGCTGAACTGGTGCTGTGTTTCCTGGAATTAAGGTTTGCGGTTCTCTCCTTATATTTTGGTGCCATAGCAGTTGGCATTCAATGGCATTACCATGGCTGAATTTCCCCAGCATTCCAGGAACTACCATAAGACCGGACTAGTCTCATAAATAATGTGGCTACAGAACAGATCCGAGGCTGGGAATTCTGCAGTCAGTAATTCATCCCCTGATTCTCCGAAGCCTGTCCAGCATTTACAAGGCACATGTCAGGAGTGTGATGGAATACTCTCCACTTGCTTAAAGGTAATTACCACTGCTGCCTCACAGCGCCAAAGAACCAGGTTCGATTCCCAGCTTGGGCCGCTGTCTGTGCAGAGTCCGCATGTCCCCTCCATGTCTGCGTGGGTTTCCTCCGGGTGCTCCGGTTTCTTCCCACAGTCTGAAAGACGTGCTGGTTAGTTGCATTGGCCGTGCTAAATTCTGCCTCAGTGAACCCAAAAAGGCGCTGGAGTATGGCAACAAAGGGATTTTCACAGTAACATCATTGCAGTGTTAATGTAAGTTTACTTGTGACACTAATAAATAAACTTAAAAGTAACTTAAACATAAAAAAGGACGGAGAGCCAGGGGGCACAGATTTTAAGCGATCGACAAGAGAAGGATTGACAGCATGAGGAAAAACTGTTTTCATGCAGCAAGAGTTGGGTCTGGAATGCACTGTCTGAGAGTGTGGAGGAGACAGATTCACACAGCGAGTGGTTAGGATCTGGAATGTACTGTCTGAGAGTGTGGAGGAGACAGATTCACACAGTGAGTGGTTAGGATCTGGAATGTACTGTCTGAGAGTGTGGAGGAGACAGATTCACACAGTGAGTGGTTAGGGTCTGAAATGCACTGTCTGAGAGTGTGGAGGAGACAGATTCACACAGCGAGTGGTTAGGATCTGGAATGTACTGTCTGAGAGTCTGGAGGAGACAGATTCACACAGCGAGTGGTTAGGATCTGGAATGTACTGTCTGAGAGTCTGGAGGAGACAGATTCACACAGCGAGTGGTTAGGATCTGGAATGTACTGTCTGAGAGTGTGGTGGAGACAGATTCACACAGTGAGTGGTTAGGGTCTAGAATGCACTGCCTGAGAGTGTGGTGGAGACAGATTCACACAGTGAGTGGTTAGGATCTGGAATGTACTGTCTGAGAGTGTGGAGGAGACAGATTCACACAGCGAGTGGTTAGGGTCTGAAATGTACTGCCTGAGAGTGTGGTGGAGACAGATTCACACAGCGAGTGGTTAGGATCTGGAATGTACTGTCTGAGAGTGTGGTGGAGACAGATTCACACAGTGAGCGGTTAGGATCTGGATTGTACTGTCTGAGAGTGTGGTGGAAACAGATTCACACAGTGAGCGGTTAGGATCTGGAATGTACTGTCTGAGAGTGTGGTGGAAACAGATTCACACAGTGAGCGGTTAGGATTGGAATGTACTGTCTGAGAGTGTGGTGGAGACAGATTCACACAGTGAGCGGTTAGGATTGGAATGTACTGTCTGAGAGTCTGGAGGAGACAGATTCACACAGCGAGTGGTTAGGATCTGGAATGTACTGTCTGAGAGTCTGGAGGAGACAGATTCACACAGCGAGTGGTTAGGATCTGGAATGTACTGTCTGAGAGTCTGGAGGAGACAGATTCACACAGCGAGTGGTTAGGATCTGGAATGTACTGTCTGAGAGTGTGGTGGAGACAGATTCACACAGTGAGTGGTTAGGATCTGGAATGTACTGTCTGAGAGTGTGGTGGAGACAGATTCACACAGTGAGTGGTTAGGATCTGGAATGTACTGTCTGAGAGTGTGGTGGAGACAGATTCACACAGTGAGTGGTTCGGATCTGGAATGTACTGTCTGAGATTGTGGAGGAGACAGATTCAATCATAGCTTTCAAACAGGAATTGGATCATTATTTGAAGCAAAAGGATTTGCAGGGCTGTGGGGAGAAGGCAGGAGACTGGGACAAGGTGAGGCGCTCTTGCAGAATGCAACCGGCCCCCTTCTGCACTGTAACCATTCTATCATTCTACACATCTAATCAGTTAAGATGCTGTTAGAAACCTTCCCCAAGGCTATATGAGAACTTCTCTCCCTGACTGCAACATTATCCTGTCATTATTTCCAATCCATTTAGTTTCATTCCTGCACAGATTTCCTCTCCTTCCCCCAGTTCAACTCCTCACTTTGACTGCCGTCCGTTAATGTAGATACAGACAAGCCGCCCATGGAAGTTCACACGTACCAAACCTCAGGAAGATTTGGCTCCAGTTCTCTGGATACCACTTCTACCAGACGAGTGAAAAAGATCTGTCCTGTGATGTAAAGTTCAGTTATTAGTCATAAGTAGGCTTGCATTAACACTGTGATGAAGTTACTGTGAAACCCCCCCCCCCCCCAGTTGTCTGTTCGGGTTACACTGAGGGAGAATTTAGCACAGTCAATGCACCCTAACCAGCACGTCTTTCAGAATGTGGGAGGAAACCGGGAGCACCCAGAGGAAACCCATGCAGACACGGGGAGAACGTGCAGACTCCACACAGACAGTGACCCAAGCTGGGAATTGAACCTGCGTCCCTGGCGCCGTGAGGCAGCAGTGCTAACCGCTGTGCCGCCCACGATATATCCTGACTTTAACATTTTCGATTGCGCAAGATTAAAATACGTCACACGTGTGTGATCTGTTGTTTCATTCTATGATGACTGCTGTTCGCACACCCTGTCACACATACCCTGTTTCAACCCCCATTCTGTGAATTCACCACAATGAATACAAATAAATATCCTTCCGTTTTCAACTTCACTCTTTCCTGCCTTCACTCGTTACTAAATCACTCATATGAACATTACTTCAAAGCTTAGGTTCAACGGTCCAACAGTTGCACGGTGCTGCTATTGCTTTCCAATCATCTAAGTCCAAACCAGGAGAATCATAGAACCCTACAGTGCAAAAAGAGGCCCTTCGGCCCATCGAGTCTGCAACGAACACAATCCCACCCAGGCCCTACCCCCATATCCCTACACATTATACCCACTAATCCCTCTAACCTACTCTTCCCTGGATACTAAGGGGCAATTTCTTAGCATGGCCAATCAACCTAACCCACACCTCTTTGGACTGTGGGAGGAAATCAGAGTGCCCGGAGGAAACCCACGCAGACACGAGGAGAATGTGCAACCTCCACACAGACAGTGACCCGAGCCGGGAATCAAACCCAGGTCCCTGGAGCTGTGAAGCAGCAGTGCTAACCATTGTGCCACCGTGCCGCCCAGTGGAACCTTGCACCAGAATCCCAGTGGAATTCTGGAGTTGGGGTTTGGGTTCAGTTTGTGATGGTTTAGGTGCAGCAGCCAGAATGCTAAATAGAAGCCTAAAGGTCGCGTGTGTGCTGCTTTATATTGGCTGGGTGGCTCAGTTGAATTTTCCTGCTGTGTCTCTGAGGAGGGGAAAGGTTCCCTGAAAGGGTTACATTATAATTTAACCCAAGGCAGCAAGCTCTGGGATAAAAATCCCAAATTTATTTGTACACTTTGTATATATAACCAGGGCTGCCTTGGTAAATATAAACTTGAACACAAAGGTGCTGGGTGAAGATGGAAAGGTACAAGATAGCTTAATCTCTCATTATCTTTTTATTGCTGAAGAAAGGTACACACTGTCAAAGCTTTTTGATTTGTACTAATCAGGCAGTTTGTAAGAATATATACAGTAAAGGGAGTAGCGAGTTACACCTCTCCATGGCAATAGTTCTACCAATCAGATCAATTGTTTGATAAGTGGCCTCTAATTGGCAAAGATGTTGCCATGAAGATGCACCAGGGAACAGTTAACTGCCAAGCTTTTGTTCTGATTCAGAAATACTCAGTATCTATACTATCAAATGGCCATTATCTGTTCTTTTTTTTCTCCTTACTATGGAATCCTGAAAATAGAGGCAAAAGTATCTCAGATGCTGGATATCTGAAACAAAAGCAAAGTTCTGGAAAAGTTCAGCAGGTCTGGTGGCATCTGTGGAGAGGGGATTATTTCTGCGGCCCACGGAAGAAGACTATTCACCCCATCAAGTCCTCCTGTACTTTTACGTTGTAAATCTTTTTGCTCAGTAAACCGGGGCGGGGTGGGTGGGGGGCGGGGGGGGAGGCGGGGAGGCGTCGTTGCACTTTTGGGATTCTCTATCCCGGAGATTAGCCCTTGAGTGTAGTCAAGACTGAGCTCGATGGTGTTTCAGGAGTAAAACAAGTACAGCAAATGGGAATAGTGAAGGAAAATGATCATGATCTCACTGAATAATGGAGCAGGCTCGAAGGGGGATATGACCCGCTCCAGCTCCGATGTACTTGATGCATTGTCAATAGGTCAAACCGGATTAGTGAAAGACATAACAATGTGGCTTTGTATGTTATTACATCTACAAAAGAGGAACTCATCTAGTGCAACATTCGCCCTGCTAGATTTTCTCATCCTGTGACCTAACAGAGCTAATTCCCACTTTGCAATCTTTCTCATGTTTCAGTGAACTCACACTCACTGGGGAAGTTACACAACTCACAACAAGTCCCAGGGCTAACAGGAAGATAACTCTGTTACATACTCTGGTCTCTGCTCAACACCAGCCGAACAGTCCAACAACTAAACGGGTTAGAGAGTAGGAATGGAGCTCCTAGGTCTGATTCCAACCTCTCTCTCTATTGAAAGACTGACTGGCAGGGGTCAGCGGTACATCCTCATTCAGCTCATACATTAGCTTGTCCCGCCTGTTGACCCTTGATTCTACACCTGTCAGCATGTTCTCCTATCTTTTCATCCAACTTCAACATAGACCATTCTAGAATCTAGGGAATTCTGAAACATCAAAATCAATGCAGCTGCTATCTCTGCAGCCACCCCTTCTAAATTCCCCGGATTCACCAGACTGCCTTCGGGGGATGAGGAACACCAGTTACCTGGCTAGACTGGAGGGGTGGGAGTGGGGGAAGTGCGGCAGGATAGAGTAGGTAGGAAGAAAGGATCAAGAATAAGAGATTTAAGATAATAATGCAAAGGAGGTGATACGAGAAAAACCTTTTCACGCAGTGTGTGGTTGAAGTGTGGAGTGCACTTCCTGAGAGTGTAGTGGTTCAATCGAGGCATTAAAGAAGCAATTAGAATGTAACTTGAAAAGGAACAATGTGTGGGGTTATGGGGTAAAGGCGGGAGAACAGTCCTAAGTGAATTACTCATTCAGAGGGCTGGTATAGACTCAATGGGCTGAATGGCTTCCTTCTCTTCTATAATTCTGTGATTTCTCCCTCCAGCAATGATATTAATGACTTCCTCACTCAGATTACACCCACTTCTTTGACCAAACTTAACTCTTAATAAGACCCAGTGTGACATGCTATCTGATTACAGATTCATAGACTCTCTACCGTGCAAAAAGAGGCCAGTCAGCCCAACAAGCCTGCACCTCCTCTCTGATGGATCATCTTTCCCAGCCCCACCCTATCCCTGTGACCAACATGCTTACTCCACTAATCCCCCTAACCAGCACATCTATGGATACTCAGGGACAATTTAGCATGGCCAATCTACCCTAGCCTGCATGTCTTTAGAGTGTGGGAGGAAACCGGAGCACCCGGAGGAAACCCACACAGATGCAGAGAGAACGTACAAACTCCACACAGACAGTGACCCAGGGCTGGAATTGAACGCAGGTTCCTGGCGATGTGAGGCAACAATGCTAACCACCATGCCCTAGTGAAATGCCTTGGGAAATTTTATCTCAATAAAGGTGCTATATAAATGCAAGTTGCATCATGATGCAGCTCACCAGTGCACTGTGGCAATAACAGTCAAAATCGCACACCAAGAAACGTGACAATTGTGTTGCATTAATGTAAAGCCCTGATTCCCTGTTACACTTTCCTATGCACATGTCTCCACACTGGAGGTTGTATCCCGCAAATCATTCTCCAAAAACATCTCAATTAGATTTACAAATCGGGAGACAGGCTCTCGGTGCGTGAGGCAGAGAATCAAATGGCTTCTGTACACACAGCTGAACAAGATCAACAAGTTCCCTTCAATAATTTATTAAAGAAAACCTGATCCAAACACTGCCTCACACAGTCTCAGTCAGATCGAGTAATCTAACCATGTACGCTGCCACAGAGTAATGAAGAAAAGCAACGAAACTGCATCTCCTCGATAAATAAGGATCTTCCATGAAACTGCAGCTGGTCTGCAGGTGTATTTTAATGAAGGAGAGCGTTAGATTTAACGTTACACCAGGACAAGTGACTTTTAAGTAACTTTTAAGTGATAATGACTTTGAAGTGGGGGGGGGGGGGAGCGTCGTGACAAATACATGAAGAGGAAGGGAATAGTATGGGTAACGTATAAGGATGGGGATGATACTAATGTTTTTCTCTTTTAATTCACAGGTGCTTCAGTCTGCCTTGTTGTCCAACGAGGGGCATACACGCGATGGGTCGTATGAGGGCTGCTCTTGGTTGTTTCGAGAGTAGCCTAGTACTTCATGTCGTTAGTGTGTGCTTAAACTGGACCAGATGCTGGGCAACACGACAGCTCAGTGACTATCACTGATTGCTGTGCAGACACATGGATTTGGGCCAGTGTCTGTGGGAGTTTGCGCATTCTCCCCGTGCTTGCGTGGGTTTTCTCCGGGTGCTCTGGTTTCCTCCCACACCCCAAAGATGTGCTGTTAGGCTGATTGGTGTAACAAATTGTCCCTAAATTAGTATTCCCTCAATGTGGAATGCCATAATCATAGACAAGGGTGGAGGGGGGACTTGTAATGTTAAAATGGCGGCGCGGGCTCGTTGGGCCGAAGGGCCTGTTTCCCGAGCTGTGTTGTTCTTTGTTTTTTATAGGGGGATATGGTCCCCAGAAGGGTAGGGGGTTGTAGTTCAGATGGGCAGCATGGTTGGTGCAGGCTTGGAGGGCTGAAGGGCCTGTTCCTGTGCCATAATTTTCTTTGTTCTTTGAATTGATGGGGAGGCGATGGTCTACTGGTGTTATCGTTAGATTCTTAATCCAGCAACTCAGCCAATGTTCTGGGGACCCGGGTTCGAATCCCGTCACAGCAGATGGTGGAATTTGAATTCAGTAAGAGATATCTGGAGTTAAGAATCTACTGATGACCATGAAACCGTTGTTGATTGTCGGAGAAAATCATTTAGTTCACTGACGCTCTTTAGGGAAGGAAATCTGCTGTCCTTACCCGGCCTGGCCTTCATGTGACTCCAGAGCCACAGCAATGTGGTTGACTCTTAACTGACCCCCAAGGGCATCTAGGGATGGGTAATAAATGCTGACCCAGCCAGCGATTCCCATCTCCCACGAATGAATTAAAAATAATTGAGACCGGAAGTTTTCAGTTCACTGTTCCCACAGTACACTAAAAAAAGGAGGAACACAGGAAACTGGCATTCCGATCGGACTCCTCACCCCCTGAAGGTTCAACAATGAGATATTCAGAAGTCTGCTCACTGCGACAATGCGGCACGATGTTTAGCATTGCTGCCTCATGGTGCCAGGGTCCCCGGGTTCAATTCCGGCCTCGGGTCACTGTCTGTGTGGAGTTTGCTCGTGCCTCTGAGGGTTTCCCCTGGGTGCTCCGGTTTCCTTTCCGGTGGGTTGGGTTGCTTGGCCATTCTAAGTTGATCTTAGTGTCAGAGGGATTAGCAGGGTAAATACGTGGGGTTACGGGAATGGGTGGGATTGTGTGGGCCGAATGGTCTCCTTCTGCATTGCAGGGCTGTATGAATTTGTGCACAGCAAGCTCCCACAAACAGCAAGGCGATAATGACCAGATAGTCTGCTCTGGTGATGTTAGTTGAAGGATACATGTCAGCCAGTACGCTGGGGCTAATTCCCCTGCCCTTCTTTTCAATAATACTACAGGATATTTATGTCCACTTGAGAGAGCGGTCAGGTCTAACATGGCCATGCTTTGAACTCTGCGGCACTCCTTCAGTATCGCGTTGAGGTGTTAGCATTGGTGTTGTGTCCAAGTCTCTGGAGTGTGGACTCGAATTCGCTCCTCTCTGACTCAGGTGAGGCTAAGGGGATATTGGAACATCGACTGTACTGGGATCACACTCCAGCATCGCACGGATCCACTGGTCTGCCAGAGCTCCCTCGATGAATTCCTGTTGGCTGATAACAGCTGAAAATATAAACAGACAAATTCAAATCCTCACATCATCATGCTGGCCCCAGTGCCCGCTCGCTGATAACCTGCTTGGATAATTGCTGCCTGGGTGGATGCAGCCCCAATAACACACATGAATCGCGACACCATCCGGGACAAAACACTAGCCTAATTTACTGAGACATATGTTATTGTTCCTTCATCAGCAGAGTACGGGGGTGGGGGTGGGGAGCAGGGATTTTTGTGATGAGCTGAAGTGTAGAGAAGGCTGAAGGTAGGAGGCCAATTGGAAGAGCATCAGAATAACTGAGTCTGGAGGTTTCAAAAACAGGACCGAGGATATTGGTGGGAGAACCTGAATTGCAACTGTTTTCAGAGATTAGTGTGAACAGAGCATTGGTTGTAGAGAGCTTCCTTCGACCTGTAACTCCCTGCCGAATGATATAAACAAGTCTCCAAACAACGGAGAGTGTCGCTAATTCATCATTGGCAAAGTCTGGAAAGCAGGTGGGGTGGGAAAGCAGTGTTGATCTACACACTCAGTGGCAAAACAATGTGGGTAACGTTGGAGATAGGGGAAGAGGCAGGGAGGTGGACTAACTTTGAAAGAGCCGGGGCGGTAGCGATGGGACGGACATCCTCCTCCTTTGCTGTATGGTTTCATGGTTCCTGGAGAGATAAAGGAACCCGATAAACTTTGTATACACCTGATTCTCTCACCGTCTCGGTCTTTATCCAGTCGAATGAAAATCCTGTTGGTGCATTCTTCCACTGTTCGTGGGTCAACTTCAGTCAGTGATGCGGCCAAGCCCATTTTATATATCGCCTGAATGGAGAGAAATTGACTTTATAAATAGTCTACGGATCAATGCAGCAATTCAGTTAGCTTACATGGAAAACCGAGGGGCAGCCTGATCGATATGCTGGTTAGGTGTGTTGGCCGTGCTAAGCTCCCCCTCAGTGTACCTGAACAGGCGATGGAGTGTGGTGACTAGAGGATTTTCACTGCAACTTCATTGCAGTGTTAATGTAAGTCTGCTTGTGACACTAATAAATAAACTTCAAAACTTCAAACTGTAACGGTTGAGATAACTGGCACCATCCTTTCTGACCTGCCCCAAATCAAAGATCTAACTTTGGAGAAGAGATTGTCAGATTAATTGGAGGTCCATCAGCAAAACACATCAGTCTTGAGCAGCGTAGATCAGCCACAGTACAGAAGACCATCAATGCCAATATAGCTCATTGAGCAATGGGATGGCAAAGATACTGCAGGTCAGGAGAGGGCAAATAAGGGTTGTAAATATGCTGATGAATAAGGGTGGCATGGTGGTACAGTGGTTAGCACTGCTGCCTCCCAGCACCAGGGACCAAGGTTCAATTCTGGTGTCTGTCTGTGTGGAGTTAGCATGTTCTCTCCGTGTCTGCGTGGATTTCCTCCGGGCGTTCCAGTTTCCTCCCACAGTCCAAAGATGTGTGGCTTAGATTGATTGGCCGTGCTAAATTGGCCTTCGGGTCATGAGGACTGGCAGGGTGAATGTGTGGTGTTATGGGGATAAGGCCTGGGTGGGACTGTGGCCAGGGCAGATTCAATGGGCCGAATGGCCTTCTGCTGCACTGTAGGGATTCTATGAATATGGTGAAAACACCCAGGAAGTTGCAGGTTTGGGCAGAGTGGATAGTCAGATGCCCTTTCCGAGGGTACAAACATTAAGTACTAGGGGACACAGGTTTAAGGTGCGTGGGGAAAAGTTTAGAGGAGATGTGCGAGGCAAGTTTTTTACACAGAGGGTAGTGAATGTCTGGAACATGCTGCCTGGGGAGGTAGTGGGAGCAGATACAATAGTGGCATTTAAGGGACAACTAGACAAATACATGGGAACAGATACAGGTTCCATAGTTTAGGCAGACAGAACGAACGGCGCAGGTTTGGAAGCCAAAGGGCCTGTTCCTGTGCTGTTCCTGTGCTGTTCTTTGTTGTTCTTTGTTTGAAGCCTCAGCTAAAGCACTGAGCTCCCCAAAATGCAGGGCTGACAGGCTGTGTACACACTAAGGGCCAAAAAAACCCATTACACCCCCTTTTTGAACTCTGAGTAACAGAGCAGATGCTCACCTGCATAATCTCGAGCATCTCCAAGCGGCTAATTGCTCCGTCTTTATCCTTGTCGTACAGCTTAAACGACCACTTCAGCTTTTCCTCAGGAGTGCCCTGTATGAGCAGGCTGACTGCAGTTACATACTCATGGTAATCCACAGCCCCATCCTTCCAACACAAACACAAAGCTCACTGCTGTTAGTCCAGGCAAATACTCTCAAACAACCCGCAGTGATCAGCGCTGCTGCCTCACAGCGCCAGGGACCCAGGTTCGATTCCCGGCTCGGGTCACTGTCTGTGTGGAGTTTGCACATTCTCCCCGTGTCTGTGTGGGTTTCCTCCGGGTGCTCCAGTTTTCTCCCACACTCCAAAGATGTGTTGGTTAGGTGGATTGGCCATGCTAAATTGCCCCTTAGTATTAGAGGGTTTAGCAGGGTAAATATATGGGGTTACGCGGATAGGACCTGGGTGGAATTGCGGTTGAAGCAGGCTCGATGGACAGAATGGCCTCCTTCTGCACTGTCGGGAACCTATGATTCTGTGTAAGGAGATAAAGCATTTTGTACTAATGTAGCACATTTCACTTCCCAAAGAGCATCCCAGCCAATGGAATAATGTCATCACTTTCTGTAGGAAATGTAGCAGCCAATTTGTGCACAGCAAGATCCCACAAACAGCAATAAAATGAATAACCAATCGACCTCTTGTTAATTGCGGGATAAATGTTGCCCAAAACACCAGAGAGAGCTCCCTGGCTCTGTTTTGGAACAATGAAGGGACTGAACGTGCAAACATGTGAGTGCACCAGCAATTGAGTTCCGAGGTTGCAATAGTTACAACAATAATCATTGCCTCCCGAGCGCACTCACAGTAAGGCGGCTGAATTGAGGGCACCAATAGCAGGGAGCAGGCATGACCTAGTTGCTACCACAGATACGTGGCTGCAGGGTGATCAAGCTGGGAACTGTAAGTCGAAGAGTGTTCAGAACTTAGGAAGCTTAGGCAAAATGAAAAGCAGGTGGTCGCGCTGTTAAAAGATGGAGATCAGTGCGAGAGGATCTTAGATCGGAAGGTGAAGATGTAGAACCAGTTTGAGTAGAGCTGGAAACAGCTGGAGGGGTGTAAATACCGGTAGGACATGTTTAGCAACCTCAAGCAGTGGTGGTAATGTAGGGCATGATGTAAATCATAGAATCCTACAGGGCAGAAGGAGGCCATTTGACCCATCGTATCAGTACTGACTTTCCGACGTAACGTCCCACCCAGACCCATCCCCTGTAACCCCGTGCATCTACCCTGGCCAATTCCTCCCCCCTGCCCAACCTACACATCTTGGGACACTAAGGGGCAATTTAGCACGGCCAATCAACCTAACCTGCACATCTTTGAACAGTGGGAGGAAACTGGAGCACCCGGAGGAAACCCACGCCGACATGGGGCAAATGTGCAAATTCCACGCAGACAGTGACCCAAAGCCGGAATCGAAATGGAACCTTGACGCTGCGAGGCAGCAGTGCTAACCATTGTGTCACCATGCCACCCATCAAGAAATCGAGAAATTAGAAGTGAACGTAACCAGGGTAACGCAATAATCATAGGGAACCAGAATTTACATATATGACGGGTAAACTTAATTACCAGTAATGATGCAGAGAATGGTAATTCCTGGAATGTGCACACAATGGTTTTCCAGAACGGTATGTTGAGGAACCAACCTGAGAACAGGCTATTTTAGACACGTGATGATTAGTAATGTCATTGTGAAGCAGCCTTTAGGGAAGAGTGACCATAATACGTGGAAATGTTTACACAAAGTTTGAAAGTGATGTAGATCTATCTGACACTAGGGTCTTGAGCCTAAATAAAGGCATTTATGAAAGTATGAGTGCAGGTTGGTTGTGGTGGATTAACAAACCAGATTACAAGGTATAGTGATAGGGAAGCAATGACTAGCATTAACTAGAATTAATACCTGGTTAACAAAAATGTACGTTCCTTTGAGACATAAAAACCCAAAGATGGTCCATGCCTGGCCAGCCATGACTGCATTAGATCAATCGAAGAGGCTTATAAAGTAGAACATAGAACATAGAACACTACAGCACAAACAGGCCCTTTGGCCCACAGGTTGCACCAATCATATCCCTACCTACCAGTCCTATCTATAACCCTCAATCCCATTAAATCCCATGTACTCATCCAGAAGTCTCTTAAAAGATCCCAACGAGTTCACCTCCACCACCACCGATGGCAGCCGATTCCACTCACTCACCACCCTCTGAGTGAAAAACGTACCCCTGGCATCTCCTCTGTACCTGCTCCCCAGCACCTTAAACCTGTGCCCTCTCGTAGCGACCATTTCAGTGTCTAAAATATAATAAGCCTGAGGATTGGGAATACATCAGAGTTCAGTAGAGGACCAAGTTAAAATAAAATGAAAGTAAATCAGTGAGAAACTTAAGAACGGACTATGAAAGTTCCTATAGATATATAAAAAGGAAAAGATTACGATCTTATTGCAGGTAGAGGATGGAGAATAGGGAAATCCCACTCCACTCAAATTCTATAAAATGCTCGGCGCGGTGGCACAGTGGTTAGCACTGCTGCCTCACAGCACCAGAGATCTGGGTTCGATTCCCGCCTTGGGTCACTCTCTGTGTGGAGTTTGCACATTCTCCCCGTGTCTGCGTGGGTTTGCTCTGGGTGCTCCAGTTTCCTCCCACAGTCCAAAGATGTGCAGGTTAGGTGGATTGGCCGTGCTAAATTGCCCCTTAGTGTCCAAAATTGTGCAGATTAGGGCTTACGGGGTTCAGGCAGGCAGTGGTTAGATATTGAGTCAGTGCAGACTTGATGGGCTGAACGGTCTCCTTCTGCATGGTAGGGGTTCTATGATTCTGAGCCTGAAATTGTGCCCAGAGATTAGAACATAACAAATGGGGCCCTGGTACTTAAAAAAGAAGAGAGAGAGAGAAAGCGGAGAGTTATAGACCTGTTAACCTGACATCAGTGATAGGGAAAATGCAAGAATCTATTCTAAAGGACAGGATAAATGGGCACATACGAAATAGTGGTAGGATTGGGCAGAGTTGATTTGGATTGATGAAATGGGAATCATGGTTTACAAAGCTGTTGGAGCTCTTTTAAGGGTGCATCTATCAGAAAGGGGAACCAGTAGGTGTGGTGCATTTGCAGTTTCAAAAGGCTCTCGGCAAGGATAGCAGGAGTCAAAATTAGAGGTCACGGGACTGGGGGTAATATCCTGGCATAGATTGAGGACTTTTAACAGGTAAAATACGGAGAACAGGCTATTTGGTACCGCAAAGATCAGTATTTGGGATCCAGCTGTTTGCAATCTGTTCTAATTACTTGGAGGTGGGGGCTAAATGTAATATTTCCAAGTTCACTAATGACAAAAATGAGATGGGAATATGAGTTGTTAGGAGGTTGGAAAGAGCCTTCAAGAAGCTGTAGTTGGACAATGGAATCCCTATAGCAAATCTTACCCAGACCCTCTCCCCCACCCTATCTCTGTAACCCCAAACATTTACCATGGCTAATCCATCTAACCTGCACATCTGTGGGCACTGAGGGGCAATTTAGCATTGCCAGTGCACCAAACCTGCACATCTTTGAACTGTGGGAGGAAACAGGAGCACCTAGGGGGGACCGCACAGACACGGGGAGAATGTACAAACTCCACACAGACAGTGACCCAAGCTGGGAATTGAACCTGGGTTCCTGGCTCTGTGAGGCAGCAGTGCTAACCACTGTGCCACTATGCATGCCTACACATGATGTAGAGATGCTGGTGTTGGACTGGGGTAAACACAGTAAGAAGTCTCACAACACTTCACAGCGCTCCGAAAACTAGTGGCATTTACTACCAGTAAACTTGTTGGACTTTAACCAGGTGTTGTGAGACTTCTTACCCTGTCTAGACATCCAAGATTCCCTTTGACATCATCATTTCCCAATCTCTCATCATTTAAAAAATGCATTGCATTTTCATTTTCACACATTTCCACAGGTGAGCATGTATATTACACAGCCTAAAAATACAGTACACAAACTAACATGTAGAATACACAATCTAAAAATACAGTACACAAACTAACATGTAGAGTACACAATCTAAAAATACAGTACACAAACTAACATGTAGAGTACACAATCTAAAAATACAGTACACAAACTAACATGTAGAGTACACAATCTAAAAATACAGTACACAAACTAACATGTAGAGTACACAATCTAAAAATACAGTACACAAACTAACATGTAGAATACACAGCCTAAAAATACAGTACACAAACTAACATACAGAATACACAATCTAAAAATACAGTACACAAACTAACATGTAGAATACACAATCTAAAAATACAGTACACAAACTAACATGTAGAGTACACAATCTAAAAATACAGTACACAAACTAACATGTAGAATACACAGCCTAAAAATACAGTACACAAACTAACATGTAGAATACACAATCTAAAAATACAGTACACAAACTAACATGTAGAGTACACAATCTAAAAATACAGTACACAAACTAACATGTAGAATACACAATCTAAAAATACAGTACACAAACTAACATGTAGAATACACAATCTAAAAATACAGTACACAAACTAACATATAGAACTCACAGCCTAACATGTACAGTTCAGAACATGTACAGCAAGAGGTTTGAAATGAGACCAGAGGAAGAAGATTTGTCTTACCCTGTTATCATCCAGCGTCCGGAAGATTTGCTCAGCATATTCAGAAGACTGGGGACCCACAGTCCCATCACAAAAGTGTCGCCTGAACTCATGAAGAGTGATCAGCCCACTGGGACATTCCTTGATGAATTTTCTGTGGAAGGTAATAGTTAGTAATGTTATCGGATGATTGAAATGTAATATTGAGGAGTGGAACAATGTAGGAGACACTACTGTTACTGATGGTTGCATATTCCCATTCTGATTCGCCTTAATTGGGGTTAACGTGGGTGGCACAGTGACATGGTGGTAAGCGTTGCTGCCTCACAGTGCCAGGGACCTGGGGTTTGATTCCCAGCTCGGGTCACTGTCTGTGTGGGGTCTGCACATTCTCCCCGTGCCTGCGTGGGTTTCTTCTGGGTGCTCCAGTTTCCAACCCCACACCAAAAATGTGCGAGTTAGGTTGATTGGCCATGCAAAATTGAACCTTAGTGTCAGGGTAAATATGTGGGGATATGGGGATAGGGCCTGGGTGGGATTGTGGTCAGTGCAGCCTTGATGGACCGAATGGCCTCCTTCTGCACTATCGGGATTCTATGATTCACTCCACTTGTTGTATTATCCATTTGTTGTTTAATTTGTGGCTCTCTAATTTCTGAGTCAGATTACTGTGACTTAACAACAAGAACATTAGCAATCTGTATCCACCTGACACCTTTAATGTAATAAAATTCCCCAGGTGTGTGACAGGGGGTTTATAAAGCAAGAGAATGAACTCTCTCCTCACCCTATTTCCATTTATTTCATTCCATTTTTTTCCGTCTCATTTATCCATTTTATTATCCTTCTTTTTCACCTCTATTTTTCCACTTCTCCATTCCAGCTCTCCTTCTGGTCCAGAACCAGGGGGTTACTGTCTGAGGATTCGGGGTAGACCATTTAGGACGGAGACGAGGAGACATTTCTTCATCCAGAGAGCGGTGAGCCTGTGGAATTCATTCCCACAGGAAGTAGCTGATGCCAAAACATTGAATGTATTCAAGAGGAGGCTGGATATCGCACTTGGGGTGAATGGGATCAAAGGTTATGGGGAGGAAACAGGATTAGGCTATTGAGTTGGATGATCAGCCATGATCGTGATGAATGGTGGAACAGGCTCGAAGGGCCAAATGGCCTCCTCCTGCTCCTGTCTTCTATGTTTCTTTCTACACCCTCCTCCCACACCACCTCCACCCCCCCAAACCTTTTCAGGGCAACTGCCACATTCCTCTGGTTGTCCTTTAACAATCTGTGCCTGTGCTCTGCCATTCTCGCTCTCTGATCACTTAGTGGACATTCTTAGCACCTTCTCAGCATTCTGTATCCTCAATTACTTTCTCTTTGTCCAATCCCACCCCTCCCAAACCCCCCTCACCCACATCACCAATAGTGTAAATCTCTGCTGATTCCCTTTGCCCTCAGCTCTGACGAAGGGTCATCCAGACCCGGAAACATCGGCTCTGTTCCCTCCCCACAGATGCTGTCAGACCCGCTGAGATTTTCCAGCATTTTCTGTTTTTGTTTACAAAGCCAGGTTTGTCACCCAGCGTTGCCAGATTGTTGGGGGTCAAAGTGGTCAGTTTTAAGGAGCGTCACGAATGAGGAATGCAAGTGAGAGGGAAGTGGGGAGGTTTGTGGGGGTTACGGTGATAGAAATAGGTGGTCTTAGTGATGATGTGGGCATGTAGTAGGAAACTCATCTCAGGGTCCGCTATGATACCAGGAATGGGGAGGCGATAGTCTAGTGGCTTTATCTATTAATCCAGAAACTCAGCTAATGCTCTGGGGACTTGGGTTCGAATCCAGCCATGGCAGAAGGTGAAATTTGAACTCAATGAAAAAAAATCTGGAATTAAGAATCTGCTGATGACCGTGAAACTATTGTCAATTGTCGGAAAAACCCAACTTGCTCGCTAATGCCCCTTTAGGGAAGGAAATCTGCCGTCCTTACCCGGTCTGGCCTACATGTGACTCCAGAGCCGCAGCAATGTGGTTGGCTCTCAACTGCCCTCTGAAATGGCCGATCCAGACACTCAGTTGTAGCAACAATTCAGGAAGGCAGCTCACCACCGCCTGCTCAAGGGCAATTAGGGACGGGCAATGAACACTAGCCTAGTCAGCAAGCCCATGTCCCATGAATGAATTTAAAATAAATCCAGCAACCTGAGCAGATAATGTAGACTGGCACACCTTCTGCAGTACTGAGGGAGCTCTGCACTGTTGGAGATGCTGCCCTTCGGGTCAGGTGTCAGGCTCAGGCTCCATTTGCCCAGTTTGTCTAAGACTCCCCGGCACTATTTCAATGAGGGGCAGGAGAATTATCCCAGGGTCTTCAAATCCACATCTTGATGCGAGTTAAAATATGGGCAGTCGAGATTTAGATTCAGTTGCGTCCAACCTCCAATGTGTGTCTGGTTTGATCAATGCCCAATCAAACGGAATCTTTAGCAGATTGCCAAGAGAATGGAGATGGGCCATTTTTTTGATCCGAGTTAACAAGTATAACCCACCGACGTGAACTTTGTTTGAACACAGTTGGTGGGTAAGAGCTTGTTAATCCATTGAGGAAGGGTTGATGGTTACCAGCTGTGACGCAGTGAGCAGCAGAACCTCTGATTCGGAAGATTCACTTTTCCAATTCCACTCTAATGGTTTAGAACAAAATCCGGCCTCCACTCCCAGTCTAGCACTAAGGGAATGCTATCTGTTTTTATTCTTTCACAGGGTGTGGGAATTGCTAGCTAGGCCAGCATTGCTTACCCATCCCTCATTGCCCTTAAGAAGGTGGTGGCCAGCTGCCTTCTTGAACGGCTGCAGTCCATGTGGTGTAGGTACACCCGCTGTGCTGTTAGGAAGGGAATTCCAGGATTTTGAGCCAGCGACAGTGAAGGAACGGCGATGTATTTCCAAATCAGAATGGCAAGTGACTTGGAGCGGACCTTCCAGCTGGTGCTGCTCCCATGTGTCTTTTATCCTTGTCCTTCCAGGTGGAGTTTGCTGCAGGTTTGGAAGGTGCTGTCTCAGGAGCCTGGGTGAGTTACTGTAGCGCATCTTGTGGATGGTACACATGTGCGTCGGTGATGGAGGAAATGAATGTTTGTGAATGGGGTAACAAACAAGTGGGATGCTTTGACCTGGATGGTGTCAAGTTTCTTGAGTATTATTGGATCTGCACCCATCCGATCAAGTGGGGAGTACTCCCTCACACTCCTGATTTGTGTCTTGTAGATGGTGGACAGGCTTTGGGGAGTCAGGAGGTGAGTTACTCGCCGCAGGATTCCCAGCCTCTGCTTGGAACCATAGTATTTATATGGCTAGCCCAGTTCAGTTTCTTGTCAATGGTACCACCTTGGGATGTTAATAAGACTCCAAACAAAATATTAAACAAAAGCCCCATCCAATCTCTCAAGTAAAGAAGCATAAGGTGCTACTTTGATGCAGAGCAGGGAGTTCATCTGGAAATCATAAAATCAGAGAATCCTTCAATGCAGAAGGAGGCCATTTGGCTCATTGAGTCTGCACCAACAACCCAGGTCCTATCCTCATAACCCCATGCATTTACCATAGCTAGTCCCCCTGTCACTAAGGGAGAATTCAGCATGGCCAATCCACCTAACCCGCACATCTTTGCCACTATGGAAGGAAACTGGAGCACCCGGAGGAAACCCATGTAGACACGGGGAGAATGTGCAAACTCTGCATAGACAGTGACCCAAGCTGGGAACTGAACGCGGGTCCCTGGAACTGTGACACAGCAGTGCTAACCACAGTACTGCTCTTAATCTGCTTTCTTGCAAAACAATTAACCTTCAACGAACATCATACAAATACTGTTCATTTTTCCATTATTATATGTGGGAGTTTGCTGAGCACAAATTGGTCATTTTGTGTTTCCTACATTGCAACAATGGCTACATTCAAAACTAATTAATTGGATGTGCAACATTTTGGGACATCCTGTGAATCTGAAAGGCTGTGTATAAATTCTTTCAGTGTGAGACCCTTTGTCTCCTGATTGCTGAGTTTGGAAATGTACACCCTTCAGTGTTGAGACTGTGTGTGACTTTACTCAAAACTGTAGCAAAAAAAAACATGCAACTAGAACCCTGAAAGCAGAACAGAAAGTGGTGGACTCATGCGACTGAACAGAGCTGACAGTATGGAGGCAACAGATGTGTTTTGGCGCCAACTGGACTAATTTATTAACAAATCATTTATCCCCACAGATGTGCGTATAAATCTGCTTCTGATATTTGCATTTTCTCTTTTAACATTTTGCCAATAAAAAGTCAACGGAAATTTACGTAAGTAAATTCTGTTTACGGAAAGTACTAATTTTGCACAGTTACCAATGCAGAATGATGATACTAAGATACTATACAAGAATAAACCACTACTGATACAGGAAAATGCTTAGAATGGATTGAAAATTGCATCGTGCCATTTTGTCTACTTGAGGTTACCACACGTACAAGTACCAGCAGAGGGAGTTTGATAGAGAGACTACAGTAAAGAAAGAAGAACCTACTTTTAACAACTTGTGCAGCCCTAACTCTAAATCCCTCTGGCTGAATATAGAACTGTTTCTGTTCCAAGAACTTCACAATTCTGGAAATACTCAGCAGGTCGGGCAGCATCTGTGGAGAGAGAGCCAGAGTTAACGTTAGAACTTGTCAACCCATCGGTTGGTAAGTCAGCCAACCAGCACCCTTTCTTAATGTAGTATGAATTGTTATGAGAGTTTGAAGTTTGACATTCTTCTACTTGCCCTGATTAGTAACTAGACCAAAATCTTCAGCCACATGTCCATCTTTTCAATGACACTCAAGTTCAACCAACCTCCTTTTGCCTTTTACCATGAACACTTCTGTCTGTTCTTCTTCCTGCCTTCCATCCAATCACAGACTTTTCCTGCCTGACTTAAAACCTGTGACATCTCTGAAAAAATAATATTCCGTTCTGACAAAGGTTCGCACATCGGAAACATTAAGCCTCTTTCTCTCTCCACCGATGCTGCCTGACCTGCTGAGTATTTCCAGCATTTTCTATTCCAATAACTGAGATATGGAATCACATTATTCAGCCAGAACTGCCCCGATTATAACTCACTATTCCACCAATTCCAACACCCTGCTAGTTATCTAATTTTCAGCTAATTTCTAAAAGTAATAGTGAATGGTTTCTGTCCATTGTCCCAACATATCGATTGGGATTCTGCTTTGATCAATCTCCAAGCAATAGCCTTATAGAATCCCCATAGTGCAGAAAAAGGCCATTCAGCCCATTGAGTCTGTACTGACTTTCCGATAGAGCATCGCTCCCAGCCCCATCCCCTCAGCCGTATCCCTGAAAACCTATCCATTTACCATGGCCAATCCACTTAACCGACACATTTTTTGGACACTAAGGGACAATTTAGCATGGCCAATCCCCCAACACATTTTTGGACTCTAATGTGCAATTTAGCATGGCCAATCCTCTTAACCCGCACATCTTTGGACTCTAAGGGGCAATTTAGCATGGCCAATCCCCCTAACCCACACATCTTTGGACTCTAAGGGGCAATTTAGCATGGCCAATTCTCCTAACAAATGATTCTATGAGCCTGCACATCTTTGGACTGTGGGAGAAAACCAGAGAGAAAGTGGAGGAAACCCAGGGAGAAAGTGTAAACTCCACACAGTCACCCAAGGCTGGAATCGAGCCCGGGTCCCTAACACTGCGAGGCAACAGTGCTAACCACTGTGCCACCATACCACTAAGGGTGTATGAGCAAATGCAGTTTGTCAGCAATGGCGGGAAAGGTTACCTGTACCACACGTGAAGTTCCAGGACATAAGTGTTCTTCCTCCTGGGAGGAAGCACTGCAGTTTGGCCCATATCTCACACGCACCAATACTTCAGACTGTACAATGACGCATAAGTGCCTTATCTTTATATACACAAGGGAGGATTAATGAGAATGTAGCTGGGAGCACTTTGCGAATTAACTCTAAAGAATATAATCCACTGTGACCTTCAGAAACACTTTATAATTAGTGGAATTTAACAAAGAATTGGACTCTGGCCATTTGGTCTGGAACAATCAGCACTGGCAATTGTCCGTTCTTAGTCAGGCAGTTATATGGGTATGATGGGTATAGAGGGATATGGGTCAAATGTGGGCAATTGGGACTAGGGGTTAAAAAAAAAGGGCAACGTGGAAAAGTTGGGCCAAAGGGCCTGTTTCCATGTTATAAACCTCAATGACTCTATAATTTCCGTGTACTTGCTTCCCTGTGTGACCCTACTGCCCCATGCTGCCTACCACAATGTTTCGAGTGTCATTTGCATCGTTTCAGTCTGATGCCTGCCTCAAAGTGGTTTTCAATTATTTACCTCTATATCTTAACTTTATCAGTGAGGCATTCTGATTGCTTCACCCCCTTTGCCCAGTACCTTTCTAAGCTACTTTAAGACATGCATTCACCCTTAATGTCAAGAGCAATGCAGGATTGAAACCGAGCTTAGTAAATGCTCAGCCAGTGGGTTGGATGTGGGGGAATGGAGATCTTATAGAAACATGTAAGATTATGAAGGGAATAGATAAGATAGAAGCAGGGAAGTTGTTTCCACTGGCGGGTGAAAATGGAACCAGGGGGCAAAATAAAGGGGAGAGATTTAGGACTGAGTTGAGGAGGAACTTCTTCACACAGAGGGTTGTGAATCTGTGGAATTCCCTGCCCAGTGAAGCAGTTGAGGTTCCCTCATTGACTGTTTTTAAGGCAAGGATAGATGAATTTTTGAACAGTAAAGGGATTAAGGGTTATGGTGAGCGGGAGGGTAAGTGGAGCTGAGTCCACGAAAAGATCAGCCATGATCTTATTGAACAGCGGAGCAGGCTCGAGGGGCCAGATGGCCCACTCCTGCTCCTAGTTCTTATGTTCTTATAGAGGCTGCCCAGGACCGTCGGTCCCACCTCCAGTGGGGGAGGGATTACAGAGGATCACCACTCTGAATTCCAGTGGGAGCGGGGAATCCCAAGGCCAACTGCTGGTAGGGGCACGTGGTGGGCATAGAACCATTGCTCTAACCTTGGTCCTGGGAGGCAATTTGGACAATATCTTTCCAAAGAAAACCCACTTCCTTGGAGTTCCAGGCTCCTTCATTGCATTTCAACCACAACTAACCCCCCCCCGGATACCTGAACTCACTGGGAAACCAGCGGGTACCCATATGCCAGGTCCTGAGTGTGCCAAACCTGCCATGGGGAGACATCACCCATGGCCCTATAGGGTTGCCCAGGACCACCAGCCCGACATCCAGTGGGCGAGGGGCTTGCCAGGTTGAGCAGTCTGACTTTTGGAACTGAGGAACGGCCAACTGAGCAGAGACCAGGCTCTGGCTGGTGTTACCAACCCCGTAGAGACTGATAATTTCAACAAAAATAAATCCTCATGGAAGCCAATGGAAAGGAAACCACCGGATAAGATTTCACTTTTTAAACCTGTTTATTGTAACTAACCAGCTACAGTCAACACAATTCAATTATTAATTAGCAGCTTAAGGATATCTCAAACAAAGAGATGCATTCCACTTTAAGTATTTGATCTGGGTCTAGTTTTGTGGATTAATCCTAATTGCAGAATTGTGAAGGTTTCAAATCTGGTTAAACAATTATTCAGGGACCAATTGCAATGACATCAGGTCAACAAAGCAATTTCCTTGTCATAAGAACATAAGAACATAAGAAATAGGAGCAGGAGTAGGCCATCCAGCTCTTCGAGCCTGCCCCGCCATTCAATAAGATCATGGCTGATCTGTTGTGGCTCAGTTCCACTTTCCCGCCCTCTCCCCATAACCCTTAATCCCCTCTCTTATCAAAAACCCATCAACCCGCTTCTTAAAAATATTTAGCGAGGCAGCCTCCACCACTTCAACGGGCAGAGAATTCCAGAGATTCACCACCCTTTGAGTGAAGAAGTTCCTCCTCAACTCCGTTCTAAACCGCCTCCCCTTTATCTTGAGGCTGTGCCCCCTAGTCCTAGTGTCTTTTTTGAGCGGGAAGAGTCTCTCCACCTCTATCCTATCCATCCCATTCATCATCTTATACGTCTCAATGAGATCTCCCCTCATTCTTCTAAACTCTAACGAGTACAAGCCTAGTTTATTCAGCCTCTCCTCATAGCTCAATCCCCTCAACTCCGGTATCAGCCTAGTAAACCTCCTCTGCACTCCCTCCAGGGCCAAAATATCCTTGCGCAGGTGCGGCGCCCAAAACTGCACACAGTACTCCAGCTGCGGCCTCACCAATGCCCTATACAGCTGCAGCAAGACCTCCCTACTTTTATATTCAATCCCCCTCGCTATGAAGGCCAGCATCCCATTCGCCTTCCTGACCACCTGCTGCACCTGCAAGCTGGGTTTTTGCGACTCATGCACAAGGATCTTAAAAAAAATACTTCAAAAGCCCGAGATTAACACAGTCACAACAGTTTTTTTCTGAGTGGCTTGTACGTAGAGATTTTTCAGCGTTCTATGCCTCACATAGTTACAAGCACTCACATTTTTCCCACTCAAATGTGGGAGAATGTGCAGTCTCTGTCTTTCCCACTCCATTTCCCAGGCTGGCCACACTGACCCCCGCCGACAAGGGCAAGGTCTGCAAGACATAACAGGCTACAAGACGAAGGCATGTAAAATCGCCGACTCCAATGCACCCCTCCCTGATGAGCTCAATGCATTCTCTGCCTGTTTTGAGCAAGAGGTCAGTGAGAGCATGCCCTCCACTCTGGAAGGCCCTGGATGAACCTATATCTGGGGGTCACCATTGCAGATATCAGAGCAGCTTTCTCATAGGTCAACCCACGGAAAGCCACTGGCCCGGATGGGGTACCCGGGCACGCACTCAGATCCTGCATGGATCAGCTGGCGGGGGTATTCACAGACACCTTCAACCTCTCTTTACAACAATCTGGGGTCCCTATCTGCTTCAAGAAGATGACCATCATCTGGGTACCTAAGCAAAACCAAGCAGCATGCCTTAATGACTATCGGCCGGTGACTCTGACATCCATCATTATGAAGTGCTTCGAAAGGTTAGTCATGGCACTAATCAATTCCCAGCCTCCCAGACTACCTGGATCCATTACAGTTTGCCTACCGCTGTAACAGGTCCACAGCAGACGCCATCTCCCTGGCCCTGCACTCAACCCTGGAACATCCAGATAACAAAAACACCTATTTATTGACCACAACTCAGCCTTCAACACCAGTATTCCTACAAAACTTACCTCCAAACTCTGTGGCCTGGGCCTGGGCACCTCCCTCTGCAACTGGATCCTGAACTAGTAAGGATAGGCAACAACACCTCCTCTACGATCATGTTCTTATGTGTGTCTTATTGCCTACATACTCAGGTATTACATAATGAACATATATCTATCTTTCTCAATTTGTGAGAAGATCCATACCTGATAATCAAAGCACTCATAAGAACATAAGAACATAAGAAATAGGAGCAGGAGTAGGCCATCTGGCCCTTCGAGCCTGCCCCGCCATTCAATAAGATCATGGCTGATCTGTCGTGGCTCAGTTCCACTTTCCCGCCCTCTCCCCATAACCCTTAATCCCCTCTCTTATCAAAAACCCATCAACCCGCTTCTTAAGAATATTTAGCGAGGCAGCCTCCACCACTTCAACGGGCAGAGAATTCCAGAGATTCACCACCCTTTGAGTGAAGAAGTTCCTCCTCAACTCCGTTCTGAACCGCCCCCCCTTTATCTTGAGGCTGTGCCCCCTAGTCCTACTGTCTTTTTTGAGCGGGAAGAGTCTTTCCACCTCTATCCTATCCATCCCATTCATCATCTTATACGTCTCAATGAGATCTCCCCTCATTCTTCTAAACTCTAACGAGTACAAGCCTAGTTTATTCAGCCTCTCCTCATAGCTCAACCCCCTCAACTCTGGTATCAGCCTAGTAAACCTCCTCTGCACTCCCTCCAGGGCCAAAATATCCTTGCGCAGGTGCGGCGCCCAAAACTGCACACAGTACTCCAGCTGCGGCCTCACCAATGCCCTATACAGCTGCAGCAAGACCTCCCTACTTTTATATTCAATCCCCCTCGCTATGAAGGCCAGCATCCCATTCGCCTTCCTGACCACCTGCTGCACTTGCAGGCTGGGTTTTTGCGACTCATGCACAAGGACCCCGAGGTCCCTCTGCACCGTCGCCTGCTGCAGTTTTTCGCCACGTAAGTAATAGTCCTTCCTACCATTCTTCCTACCAAAGTGGACCACCTCACACTTGCCAACATTAAATTCCATTTGCCATTTCCTGGCCCATTCGCCCAGCCTATCTAGATCCTTCTGCAGACTCTCCACACCCTCCGCACAATTTGCCTTTCCCCCAATCTTGGTGTCATCAGCAAATTTCGACACCCTACACTCGGTTCCCTCCTCCAGATCATCTATATAAATGGTAAATAACTCAGGGGTTAAAAGAAAAGAACTCCAGTCACTCAAAAGATAGGAAAATAGTGAACTGTCCCTCTCATAGAATAGAATCCCTACAATACAGAAGGAGGCCATTCAGCCCATTGAGTGTGCACCGACCACAATCCACCCAGGCCCTATTCCCACAACCCCACATTAACCTGTTAACCTCCCTGTAACATTAGGGTCAATTTAACACAGCCAGTGTACCTAAACTGCACATCTTTGGACTGTGGGAGGAGGCTGGAGCACCCGGAGGAGGCCCATGCAGACATGGGGAGGAGGTGCAAACTCTACACAGACAGTGACCCAGGGCTGGAATCGAACCCGGGTCCCAGTGTTGTGAGGCAGCAGTGTTAACCACTGTGCCACCATGCTGCCTCTCTGTGAGATGTCATCTTTGTCTGTATTATGGGAACATAGCAATTCAGAGCAGAAATAGGCTGTTCAGTCCTTTGATTTAATCAGGTCATGGCTGATCTGTAAGACAGGCAGATAGGAAGATAGGTATTACTACAGCTTTGTACACAATGGACGGGATTTTATGGCTTCGCTTGTTCCAAAACTGTAAAACCCTGCCCAAGGTTAATGGACCTTTCCAATGGTCTGTCCCTCCTCACTCTGATTCCTGTGGCAGGCAGGGAGATTCTGGCCATTAGGTTTGTTACCACAGCATTTGTACCCTGATTCCTCTGTGGTCCCTTGTGCTAACGGACAAACTCTGAACCTGCTCTGGCAACTCTATTCGCCACCTCACTGTCACTGCAGACATTTCTGGAGGCTGTGTTTCTGAGATTAGTAAAGTGATCGATCGCCTCAGAGTTCAGTTTAGACGGTCATTGTGCAAGATTTCATCAGGTGAGTCAGATATTCAGAATCGAAGATCCAGACCACAGAGAATTTTCATCAGAATAAAAGCGTAGATCTGGAAGGAGATAGGTCCTCGCTGATGTTTATACCGACACTGTTCACTATTTTAATAATGGCTCAGGAAGGACACTATTTGTCACAGACGTTGAGAATCTAGATCAGATGAATAGATTACAGGGTGATTTAGAATAGCTGAGGAAGATAGGTCAATTGTAAAGTTCTTTTTCAGCGTAGTTTATTGCAGTGTTGTGCATTTGGGCATGAAAAAATTCAGACAACTACATAAAATACAAGGGGTGCCTCGAAGGGGTGCAGTGTAAGAGAGAACAGCTCCTCAGCCGTGTTCAAGATTATTGGGGAAGTGCATAAATAAAATTTTTAGTAGAATTCAATAGAAAATTAAAAATGCTGCAATAGACTACACAGGGCATTGGGGCACTCACAATTGATGCCCCTGTGCCCAGTGTTAGTAAAAAGTCTGACAACACCAGGTTTTAGTCCAACCTGTTTATTTGATAATATACTCACAAGCTTTCGAGGTTTCCCTCTTCGTCAGGTGAATGGAGAGTTCTGGCCTCAGACAGAGCATATAAAGCACAGACAGTTTAGAGATTACTGATTAGAATGCGAATCCTTACACCTAACCTGCTGTTCAAGACCTGAAGTGGCCGATAATGTGAGTGGAAGGAGCACTGATCACAGTTTAAAGAGATGTGTATTGTCTCCAGACAGTACAGTAAGTGAGGTTTTGCAAACCCAGGCAAGTCACGGGGGTTACAGATAGTGCGACATGAACCCAAGATCCCTGTTGAGACCGTCCTCATGTGTGTGGAACTTGGCTATCAGTCTCTGCTCAGCGACTCTGCGCTGTCGTGTGTCGTGAAGGCCGCCTTGGAGAACGCCGGCGTACCCACATCATGCCCAGTGTTAGTCCCATTGAAGGCAGAGGGATATTGAGGATATGGAGAAGCTGCAGTGGAGGGGAATCCTGTCTAAAGGCTTTTATTTTTATGAAAGGTTCATTGTACCTGGAGGCAGGTGGGGCAGATGGGTGGGGGGAGGAGGGCTGGTTCCTAGTGGCAGAGGGGGTGGTTTCTCATTTCCATGGGGGATGGGTTCCCCTGTCCATGAGGGGGCTACGGTTCCCAATGGGAATGGGGGGTCTCCCCGTGTCAATGGGGTGGGTTCCCCACAGCGGTGGGGAGGATTGCCCATGTGCATGTAGGGAGGGGGTGGGGGTGGAATCAGTCCTTTTTTATTAACCAGAAATCGGGGCACCCTTTAAAATGGTGCCCTGCTCTCTGGAAAATCAGGCCTAACCCCACCAGTGTGACAGCATGGGACATGTCTCCAGGATCTATTCCTGCTCAGTGTTGGATAATCTGGTGGGAAAGTGTGCTGCGTGTTGACGTTCACCCCTGAACCAGCGCTTAGCGAAGGAAAGGAAAACTTCACCCATTAAGTGGAATCTAATTGGATTAAAGATAGGTAGACTTATGGGAGACATGGTTGAGGATCTCAAAATTGTAAAGGGAGATTATAAAAATAAAAATAAATGTAGATATAACTCTAAAGAGAAGTGCAATTGTACAAGGCATTAATGAAGCCACACCTGGAATAATGTGCGCAGTTTTGGTGTTCTTATCTGAGGAAGGATGTCCTTGCTATAGAGGGAGTCCAGCGAAGGTTTACCAGGCTGATTCCTGGGATGGCAGAACTGCCATATAAGGAGAGACGGAGTCGGTTAGGATTATATTCATTGGAATTTAGAAGAGTGAGAGGGAATCTCATAGAAACTTACAAAATTCTAACAGGGTTAGACAGGGTAGATTCAGAAAAAAATGTTCCTGATGGTGGGGCAGTCCAAAACTGAGGGCCATAGTTTGAGGATAAGGGATAACCTTTTAGCACTGAGATGAGGAGAAAGTTCTTCACCCAGAGGGTGGTGAATAGGTGAGGCCAAAATGCTTTGTGATTTCAAGAAGAAATTAGACATAGCTCTTGGAGTTAAAGGGATCAAGAGATACCATTGGACTGCACAGTGGATGGCACAGTGGCACAATGGTTAGCACTGCTGCCTCACAGTGCCAGGAACCCAGGTTCAATTCTGAGCTTGGGTCACTGTCTGGGCAGACTTTGCATGTTCTCCCTGTGTAGACTACCTCCGGTTTAGTGATTATTTTCCAAACCTCGCTGGATTCCGGGGAAGTGCCAGGAGATTGGAAAACAGCTAATGTTACGCCGCTGTTTAAAAAGGGCAGCAGGCAAAAGGCAGGGAATTATAGGCCGGTTAGTTTAACGCCTGTTGTAGGAAAAATGCTTGAATCCGTCATCAAAGAAGAAATTTTTTGAAGAGGTGACAAAAACGGTTGACGAAGGACAAGCCGTTGATGTCGTCTATATGGATTTCAGTAAGGCGTTTGACAAGGTCCCTCATGGTAGGCTGATAGAAAAGGTGAAGGCTCATGGGATACAAGGCCAGGTATGTAGATGGGTGGAGAACTGGCTTGGGAGGAGGAGACAGCGAGTAGTAGTGGAAGGCTCCTTTTCCAATTGGAGGTCTGTCACCAGTGGTGTGCCGCAGGGCTCGGTACTAGGACCTCTTCTATTTGTAGTATATATTAATGACTTGGAAGAGGGGGTAGGTGGTGTGATCAGCAAATTTGCTGATGACACTAAGATGGTTGGATTGGCGGGTACTGAGGAGCAGTGCCTGGCAATGCAACAGGACATAGACAGGCTGGTAGATTGGGCAGATAGATGGCAAATGGAATTTAATCCGGAGAAATGTGAGGTGATGCACTTTGGCCGGAATAATGTGGAGGGGAGTTATACGATAAAAGGTAGAACTATCCGGAGTATAGATACGCAGAGAGACCTGGGGGTGCAAGTGCACAAGTCCCTGAAGGTGTCGGTGCAGGTGCAGAATGTGATGAGGAAAGCGTATGGTATGTTAGCCTTCATAGGAAGAGGTATAGAATATAAGAGTAGGAGTCTGATGTTGCAGTTGTATAGAACGTTGGTTAGGCCTCACTTGGAGTACTGCGTCCAGTTCTGGTCGCCGTACTACCGGAAGGATGTAGAGATCCTGGAGAGAGTGCAGAGGAGATTTACCAGGATGCTGCCTGGTATGGAAGGGCTGTCTTACGAGGAAAGATTGAACGAACTTGGGCTGTTTTCCCTTGAGAGACGCCGGCTGAGGGGGGATCTAATAGAGGTTTATAAGATTATGAAGGGGATAGATAGAGTAAATGGTGGTAAGCTTTTTCCGCTATTAGAAATGGATAGAACGAGGGGTCACGGGCTTAGGGTGAGGGGGGCTAGGTATAAGACAAATATTAGAGGGCAGTTTTTCACGCAAAGGGTAGTGGGGGTGTGGAATGCACTGCCGAGTAAGGTGGTGGAAGCAGGCACGCTAGGGTTGTTTAAGAGTCACTTAGACAGCCACATGAGCGGTCTACATATAGGGGGATATAGCAGGCCTTACTAAACATTGTAGGCTTGGGATTCCGTTTTTGCTTCAGGGATGTTACAGTCTTTGCCTGTTTAATAATGAATTTTTTGTCTCCACAGGCATTTAAGTCCACCTTGTTGACCAGCAAGGGGCATGCATGCGGCAGGTTGTAGTGGGCTGCTCTTGGATGTTGCTTCGGGAGTTGCCTATTGCTTCATGTCGTTAGTGTGCTTAAACTGGACCATCTCGAGGGCAACATGACAGCTCAGAGACTATCTCTGTTGCTGTGCGGACACATGGATTTGGGCCTGTGTCTGTGGGAGTTTGCGCGTTCTCCCCGTGGTTGCGTGGGTTTCCTCCGGGTGCTCCGGTTTCCTCCCACATCCCAAAGATGCGCTTTTAGGCTGATTGATTGGGTAACAAATTGTCCCTATATTGGACCTCCCTGATCCTCGCACATTAGGCGTAGACTAAAATCATGAATAGGTCACTGAGACAATGGGACGGCGGCGCGGGCTCGTTGGGCCGAAGGGCCTGTTTCCCGTGCTGTGTTCTTCTTTGTTCTTTGTTAAATAGCAAGGCATCTTGAGAAGAATTGTTTGATAGAGCAGATGCAGCACAGTTTCGTTAAGGGGAAGTTGTGTCTGACGAATTTATTGGAATTCTATGAGGATGTGTCTAGTGCGGTGGATAGAGGGGAACCGGTGGATGTGGTGTTTCTCGATTTTCAGAAGGCGTTTGATAAGGTGATGTACAAGAGGTTATTATAGAAGGTCAGGGGGCATGGAGTTGGGGGTAGGGTGTTAGCGTGGATAGGGGATTGGCTGTCAAGTAGGAGGCAGAGAGTGGGGGTCAATGGGTGCTATTCGGATTGGCGGTTGGTGACTAGTGGAGTGCCCCAGTGGTTGGTGCTGGGGCCTCAGCTATTTACCATTTATATAGATGATCTGGAGGAGAGAACCGAGTGTGTGGTGTCGAAATTTGCTGATGACACAAAGATAAGTGGAACAGCAAATTGTGCGGAGGGTGTGGAAAGTCTGCAGAGGGATCTAGATAGGCTGAGCGAGTGGGCGAGGACCTGGCAGATGGAATACAATGTTGGCAAGTGTGAGGTTATCCACTTTGGTAGGAATAATAGTAGGAAGGACTACTACTTACAGGGCGAAAAGCTGCAGCATGCTACGGTGCAGAGGGACCTGGGGGTCCTTGTGCATGAGTCGCAAAAACCCAGCCTACAGGTGCAGCAGGTGGTCAGGAAGGCAAATGGGATGCTGGCCTTCATAGCGAGGGGGATTGAATATAAAAGCAAGGAGGTCTTGCTGCAACTGTACAGGGCACTGGTGAGGCCGCAGCTGGAGTACTGTGTGCAGTTTTGGTCGCCACACTTGCGCAAGGATATTTTGGCCTTGGAGGGAGTGCAGAGGAGGTTCACTAGGCTGATACCGGAGTTGAGGGGGTTGAGCTATGAAGAGAGGCTGAATAAACTAGGCTTGTACTTGTTAGAGTTTAGAAGGATGAGGAGGGATCTTATTGAGACACATAAGATGATGAAACGGATAGATAGGGTAGAGGTGGAGAGACTCTTCCTGCTCAGAAAGGACAGTAGGGCTAGAGGGCACAGCCTCAAGATAAGGGGGGGTGCAATTTAGATCAGAGTTGAGGAGGAACTTCTTCACTCAAAGGGTGGTGAATCCCTGGAATTCTCTGCCCGTTGAAGTGGTGGAGGCTGCCTCGCTAAATATTTTTAAGTCACAGGTAGATAGGTTTTTGACAGACAAGGGAATTAAGGGTTATGGGGAGAGGGCGGGAATGTGGAACTGAGCCACGACAGATCAGCCATGATCTTATTGAATGGCGGGGCAGGCTCGAAGGGCAAGATGGCCTACTCCTGCTCCTATTTCTTATGTTCTTATCCTCAACCCCGGTGCACCACAAGGCTGTGTTCTCAACCCCCGACTATACTCCTTATACACCAATGGCTGTGTGACCAAAATCCATTCACTTCAATTTTCAAGTTTGCTGATGACACCACCGCAGTGGGACGGATCTCAAATAATGATGAGACAGAGTACAGGAATGAGATAGAGAATCTGGTGAACTGGTGCAGCAACAATAATCTCTCCCTCAATATCAACAAAATGAAGGAGATTGTCTTCAACTTCAGGAAGCATAAAGGAGAACATGCCCCTGTTCACATCAATGGGGACAAAGTAGAAAGGATCGAGAGCTTCAAATCTTATGTGTCCAGATCACCAACAACCTGTCCTGGTTCCCCCATGGCAACACAATAATTAAGAAAGCACCAACACCTCTACTTTCTCAGAAGACTACGGAAATTTGGCATGTCAGCTACGACTCGCACCAATATTTACAGATGCACCATAGAAAGCATTCTTCCTGGTTGTATCACAGCTTGGTATGGGCTCCTGCTCTGCCCAAGACCGCAAGAAACTACAAAAGGTCATGAATGTAGCCCAATCCATCACACAAACCAGCCTCCCATCCATTGACTCTGTCTACACTTCCCGCTGCCTCGGTAAAGCAGCCGCCAGCATAATTAAGGGCCCCACACACCCCGGACATTCCCTCTTCCATCAGAAAAAAGATAAATCCCGCAGAGAGCTGGCACCAAGCTGATGGGCCAAATGGTGTGTGCTGTAACTGCTTTGCGATTTGATTTCAGTGTGAACAAGTGACAGAGAGTTCCAATGCATTTAGCGGTCAGTTACACAGACACTGTAATTCTCTTGCCGCCTCACTCCCAAGCTCACATCTCTGATTTTTTAATAAAACAAGCTGGAAGCCAAACGGCAGAAACAGGAAGTGTGCTATTTTTGAAACTGAGATGAGAAAACTTGCATCTGTTGAGATTGCCAATGGAGCTGACAGTTAGCTTTTAGGATTAGGTCAGAGAACGCATCTGGAGCAAAGTAAGTAGTCAGCTTAATTCAGATTTAAGAGGGGGTACTGATTACTTTTACCACTTAAGCAGCAGGCTAAACCAGGATCTTTTAAAAAGTGAGCATATTTACAAATGTAACAGGACCAAGAACGTTATGAGACAGGGAAAACAAAAAATAAATTATTGCTTTCACAGATTTAATCATCCACGAAGGAATTATGGGTGGCACGGTGGCACAGTGGTTAGCGCTGCTGCTTCACAGCGTCAGGGACCTGGGTTCGATTCCTGGCTTGGGTCACTGTCCGTGTGGAGTTTGCACATTCTCCCCGTGTCTGCGTGGGTTTCCTCTGGGTGCTCTGGTTTCCTCCCACAGTCTGAAAGACGCGCTGGGTAGGTTGATTGGGCATGTTAACAATTGCCCTTTCAGTGTCAGGGGGATTAGCAAGATAAATACGTTGAGTTGCAGGAATAGGGCCTGAGTGGGATTGTGGTCCAGTGCAGGCTCGATGGGCCGAATGATCTCCTTCTGTACTGTAGGGATTCTATGATGCTTCTATGAACATGTCAGGAATATATGTCAAAAGGATTGCAAAACATTTTGGTCTACCACTGAACATAAAGTTATCTGATCATTCTGATCTCTTTGTCTCTGGGTTCCAGTATACAGAGCTTTGCACAGTGGCCTTGTGTCCCTGTCTCTCAGCTACAAGTTCCAAGCTTGAGACTAGTCCCAAGACTGGGAGCCTAAAGAAGATGCATTCAGAACCCCGGCCAAACCAGGTCAAGCATCAAGGTGTAGATCCTTCGTACCGATGGCAGGCGGTAAAAGTGGGAGAGATTCCTGGCCAGTCACGTGACGGATAGGGCGTTGGAGTCTCCCCCATCACAGTCCGTAGCTTCAGATTGCAACAAACGTGTAAGAGCGTAGGTTGCCACAGCGACTTGAGCTGGCTGAGCAAATTGTAACACACCACCACCGAAAACATATAAACAGAAGTTCTGGGCTCAGGTCCCCCTCCAGGAGCAGTGTCCAATGGAGGCAAGGGGGGGGGGCATGTCAGAAAGATGGCGAAAAGCCAGAGTTGCCCCCTCTACAGAAAGTAAAAGGGGCAACACTGGGTGGAGGGACTAAATGCTTAAGGTGGTGGACGGGATGCTAATCAAATGGGCTGCTTTGTCCTGGGCGGTGTTGAGTTACTTGTTGGAGTTACACAGAGTTTTCCACCACGATGATTTATCTTTGTAACCGCGGCAGTTCAACTACAACCCAAACATATTCCCGTTAGTCAGTACAGAGGAAGGAAACACTTACTGTACAACAGATTATTGGCTGAATAACTACCCTGTTTCACGGTTTCAGTGAATGTTTCAGCGCAATGTCCCAATGTGTACCAGCGTTATTCCCCTGTAGGACGCTGGGTCACTGAGCCAATGATCTCCACCTTCATCAGCCATCAACTCACTTCAGAATATTGCTCAGAGAGAAGTATCCCAGACTAATTATTTCAATCATAAAAATAGTAGCGTTTAAGTTTATTTGTTAATGTCACAACTAGGCTTACATTAACACTGCAATGAACTTACTGTGAAAATCCCATAGTCGCCACATTCCAGCGCCTTTTTCGGGTACAATGAGGGAGAATTTGGCACGGCCGATGCTCCTAACCAGAAAGTCCTTCAGACTGTGGGAGGAAACCGGAGGAAACTCACGCAGACACTACACAGATAGTGACTCAAGCCGGGAATCGAACCCGGGTCCCTGGCACTGTGAGGCAGCGGGGCTAATCGCTGTGCCACCCTTCCGCCCTTTGAGATCGAGGGTCAGCCATGAGGCTCGAGGGGCCGAATGGCCTACTCCTGCTCCTAGTCGCTATGTGTCTATGTCAAAACACAACAGGGTTTATTTGCAAAAAAATGATCTCCCAATATTCTCAATTTGTCAGTTATGCTGAACTTGTCTCCAGGATTGTACTAAGATTCCTCCTTATCTGAATCGCAATTCAGAGGATCCCTATAGTACAGGAGGAGGCCATTTGGCCCATTGAGCCTGCACTGACCACAGCCCCACCCAGGCTTTATCTCTGTAACCAGACGCATTTACCCTCGCTCGACTCCCTGACACTACGGGGCAATTTGGCACAGCCAATACACCAGCACATCGTTGGAGGGTGGGAGAAAACTGGAGCACCCGGACGAAACCCACGCAGGCATGGGGAGAACGTGCAGTCTCCACACAGACAGTGACCCAAGGCCGGGATTGATCCCTGGCTCCGTGAGGCAGCAGGGCGAACCCACTCTGCTGCTGCGCCACCCTATTTTTTTTGAAGCTGTCCTTGACTTGAAATACTCAGTGTATTCAGTCAATCAACTTGAACTTATCTCGGTGTTCAGCTGCTGTGTAAACGAGGGCATGACCCTTGCATGGACAGGATATTGTGCAACTTCCCACCCATGATATTTGTCCCGTTTTTCTGGGGATATCGTTTGCAAGGGACTTGTTCCGGAAATGGTGATTTGCAGAAAAACAGGAAGTGCTTTCTATAAAATCAGATCTGTTGTCCAAATTTCATTGTCCTGACATCAATCTAACCTTAACCCTCAACGCAAGTTGATGCTCTGAGCTGCTTTTGCCCAATTTTTGTTTGAGTTGTTTCAGGAAATCCATAATTCCCAGGCAATCTTACAGCGCCAAAGAAGGAGCGGCACAGCAGCACAGTGGTTAGCACTGCTGCCTCACAGGAACCCGGGTTTGAATCCCAGCTCGGGTCGCTATCTGTGGGGAGTCTGCGCATTCACCCTGTGCCTGCGTGGGTTCCCTCCGGGTGCTCCAGTTTCCCTCCCACAATCTGAAAGATGTGCAGGTTAGGAGGGTTGACCGCGCTAAATTGTCCCTCAGTGTACCCGAACAGGCACTGGACTGTAGCAACGATAGGGGACTTTCATAGTAACATCATTCAGCGTTAATGTAAACCTCAGGGGCAATTTAGCCTGGCTAATCCACCTAACCTGCACATCTTTGGACTGTGGGAGAAAACTGGAGCACCCGGAGGAAACCCATGCAGACACAGGAGAAAGTGCAAACTCCACACAGATAGTGACTCCCGGCTGGGATTGAACTGGGGTCCCTGGGGCTGAGGGACTGCAGTGGCGAACCATTGTGCCACCGAGCTGCCCTGGTTTGGAAGTCTTCGATCACCAGCACCATACAACAAGGGGACAATTTCCATTGGAAGCCCAAATTGATGGCGCAATTATCACAAATGTTATTTGTTCTGTTTTTGAACTCTGGGATATGGGGGAGACGGTGATATAAGGGTAATGTCACCGGGCTCGTAATCCAGAGAGTCAGGCCAATGGTCCGGGGACACAGGCTCAGCTTTCACCACGGCAACAGGTAGAATTTAAATTCAATTAATAAATCTGGGAAAGCCAGTCTCCGTGACTGCGACCATGAAACTACCTTCCATTGTCGGGAAAACCCATCTGGGTCACTCATGTTCCTTTAGGGAAGGAAATCTGCCGTCCTTTCCTGGTCTGGCCTACATGTGACTCCAGAGCCACAGCAACGCAGGTGACTTCTATCCAGTCTCTGAAAGGATTTGGAATTGCTACTCAGTTCTGCGGCTATTAATGATGGACAGCAAATTCTCCCTTTGTCGGTGGCCTATGAAATAATTAACAATGGCTTCTGGAAACAGGCTCTCCCTGAAGGAATCGCTGCCACCAGGCGTGCCATCTCTGAGGGACCCTACATATCAGGCCCACGGAGGTCCTGGGCTCATCGTTCCCCACCGCCACTCTCCCACAGGCAGGCTGGGACAGCGCGATTAGGTAGAGTCTTCAGTTGGTTCACATATCTCCAGGATAATAAAAAAAATAACTTGCATTCCTATAGCGCCCCTCATAACCTGAAGACATCCTGAGGTGCTTTCCAGTGAATGGTGCATTTCTTGACACAGCGAACCTTGGCACCCAGGGGCTAAGTGCCAAGAGCCTTAACTTGTCCTCCCACACACCCGTCAACAAGGAAACCAAACTCGTGGTTTACGGTAACTTATATCTCTACACACAGAGCGGTGAGAATGTGGAAACCCCCTCCCACAGGGATTGGTTGAGATGAGTAGCACAGATCCATGTAATGGAAAACTGTAAAAACACATGAAAGTGAAAGAAATAGAGCGATATGCTGATAGGGTGAAGCTCGGGTTCGAATCCTGGGTTCGAACCTCGCCATGGCAGATGATGGAATTTGAATTCAATTTAAAAAAATCTTGAATTAGGAATCTGCTGATGACCATGTAACCAATTGGTTCACTGATGTCTTTTAGGGAAGGAAATCTGCTGTCGTCGCCTGGTCTGACCTTATAAAGGCTGATAGTCAACATTTTTTCCCAAAAGTTGAGGAGTTTAAGGTGGGGGGGGGATACAAAAGGGCAATTTTTTTCACTCAGAGGGTGATGCGTGCCTGGAATGACCGTCATAGAGGCGGGTACAATTTTTGTCTTTTAGAAAGCATTTAGACTGTTACATGGGGATATGGGCCCAACACGGGCAATTGGGACTAGTTTAGTGGTAAAAACCGGGCGGCACGGACATGTTGGTCCAAAGGGCCTGTTTCCGTTGCTGTAAACCTCTTGGCTCTATGGCCCCAGAGCCACAGCAATGTGGTTGACTCTCAACTGCCCTCAGGCAACGAGGGACGGGCAATAAATGCTGGCCCAGCCGGCGATGCCCATGTCCCACGAGTCAATAAAAAAAAATGAAGTGAAGAGAGGCGGGAGGAGGTGGAGCCGAGGAACTGAACCGTAAATACTTCGTAATTAGAACACAGAACATAGAACACCACAGCACAAACAGGCCCTTCAGCCCACAAGTTGCGCCGATCACATCCATACCTATCCTTTACAAAACACAGAGAAACATCTTTTTTTCCACTCTTTATTATTGGCATTTCCATTTATTTTGTATTTTCAAGAGCGCTAATTTATAATCAGTCATAATAAAGAGAAGCTGCGTTTTATTACGAGCAGAGTAAGTGTTGGAATCGAGCTGCGTCCACAGGTGAACCCAAAGCTGTTAAACTCAATCTGGTTTATAATTACCGAGGGGAGCCCAATCACATATTACCCAAGGGTGATCCTCCAGCTACAGTGGGCTGGAGTTACAGATCGTGGGGCCCGCTTCTCCCACTGTGACCCACAACTTTTACGGTGGGTTGGGAGATGGGGGTGCCGGCCATTTCGCAGGTTCCCCGCGAGTGTTTACAACCCGCGCGCGTTCTCCCAACCGGAATATAACGGCACTGCCGGGAATGTGCGGAGGTCCGGTGGGAGCTGAGGTAAGTAATTTGAATATGTTTTAAATGTAATTAAAACGTCATTTCAGTGTGATTATCCATTCCGTGCCACCTCTGATGGCATCTCCCGCCCTGTCTGGAGCACTTCATTCCAGTGGGGATTAGAGCAGCTCCCCACATTCGGGGAACAAGTGGGAGACCCCACCGGAGTGAAGGAGGGGGGGGGGGGGGGGTGCAATCGGGGCGAGTGGTGGGGATGGCAGGGAGGGAGGGTGGGTGTGGAATCCCTCTGCCACTCTGCACGGGGATCGGTCTGGGCTGGACGGAGGCCAGCGATTGGGGTGGGACTGGGGGCGGGAGCATTAGGGGTGGTCTGTCGGAGAGGGGGGCCTGTCTCCTGGTTGGGGGGGAGGAGAGGTTGACCCTTGGGGGGGGGCGTGGTCAGTGGGGGATGATCTGCCAGGGTGAGGGGGTTGGGGGATTGCCCACTGCTGTGGGGGGGGGGGGGGGGGGTGGGGCGGGGGCTGGACATTGCGGGCGATCCGGGATGGGAGAGGGGTCAGGGCTGGCCCAGGAATTGTTGTGGTGGATGTGATCGGGCCATTGTGGTGTGGGGGGCGGGGGGAGGGGGGAGGTGCTGGAGGGGCAGCACTGCGGGGGGTCCCGGGGGGTCTCGGGGGCTGGCCAGCAATTGGGCTGGTCAGAAAACAGGGAGTCTGACAGATTGGGGGCCATTGCGCACGTGCAGAGCTCTGGAGCTCTCAGACGCCAGCGCAAATAGGTGCAGACTCCCTGGGGCTTTTAATGAGACTCATGACGGGGATCTCTGCAGTGCACAGAGTGCGGTGAGAAGGCGAACTGACAAAACGGTCGCGATCTAGAACAGTTTTCCCACCAGTTCGGCACCTTTGGGAGAATTGCCCCCGCGATCGCTAAAATCTCACTTGCGCACCAACAACGGGAATTTCATGGATTGGGATAGATTTTTTAACTGGGTCAGCAATCGCGGGACGCTGGCCAGTGGCGAGTGTCGGAAAATTGGCCGCCTCCCACGGCGGGAGTGAGCCTCGGGCAGGACGGAGGGAAGAATCGTATCGGAATAGGATTCACTGCTGGGAAACCCTCCGCAAAGCGAGGAAAACATCCGGAGAACGTCACTAAAATTCGTCACCCGATAAAACCGGGGAGACAGCAACCCACTGGAAACTGGGAATGATCGTAGCCCGTTTGCAGGAATTCCATGGAGAGGGCAAAAGGGAAAAGTTTCTCTAGTTTAAAGTTGCCACCAAAACAAAAAATGTGGGGTGCGATTCTCTGGCCTCCCCTCAGCGTTTTTCTTGGCAGAGGGAAATGGCGCACGGTTCGCTGGCAAAGGGATCTTCCAGTCCCACCGCTGTCATTGGGAATTCCTACTGAATCTAACCATACCTCCAGGACAGCTGCAAGAGGGATACACCACCGGCAGGACTGGAAAATCCCACCCGCATGAGCGGGCCAGAGATTTCCGGCCATAGTTTTTTAGTCCATAGTGGGTTTTTAGCAATTTGTTGCAGTGGAAGGTTTACAAATGTCCAACCTTGTCCCTGTCGCCCTATCAGCTTGAACCTTTTGAGAACTTATTGGTCTCTGTGTAGTATTTCATAATGAAATCCGGAAGGGGACAGAAATGCAGAACCAAATCACTGCAATAAACGTTACTTTTAACCAAAAATAATTACAATTCGTACATGGAAATTAATAACTGGACTTTTTTAAGAAAGTTTTTTTTAAATAGCATTTGCGTTATAAAAGGGAAATGTATTTGGTTTCACAACGGCATTTTGCTGTCAGAGATTCTGATTGTTAGACTACACCAGAGGGTTTGATAGATCGTTGCAGCAGGATGGTGAATATAATCCCAACAACCTGAAATATAAAACACACGGAAGTCAGCCACACACAGGAAAGCCGGTGTAAAACCTGAATCAAAATACCGCAGGATCTCTCTTACTGTAATGAGGGCGATGCCAAAAGCAATTGCTGCAAAGATGTGGAGTTTGGAGTTGATTATTTCTTCAATGGTTTCTAGACAGTCCTGGTTCAAAGCATTGAATAGAAGAGTTAGCTCATTAATAATAGAGATTGAGAATCCTTACAGTGCACCCTTATAGGCAAAAACAGTGAGGTTCTCACCCATTGTGGGCATGAACCCCATGATGCCACCAGCGAGGGGCATGGAAAATCGGGAAACGTGATCTGGCTGGAATTCCCGGTTCTTGCCGGATTTTCCGCTGGTGCCACTGTTCCCTCTGATTGCGAACACAGGCTGAAAATCACCCCTAATATCTCCTTACGTGGCTCTACATAGTACTTTGTTTTATAACACTCTTGCGAAGGACCTCGGGATGCTTTACTGCCTCAAAACTGCGATGTAAGTACAATTTCAGAGAATCCCTCCAGTGCAGAAGGAGGCCTTTCGATCCATCGAGTCTGTACTGGCCACAATCCCACCCAGGCCCTATCCCTCTAACCCCACGTTTTTACTTTCCTAATTCCCCTGACGCTAATGGGCAATTTAGCATGGCCAATCCACTAAACCAGCACGTCTTTCGGGGTGTGGGAGGAAACCAGAGCACCCGGAAGAAACCCACTCAGACATGGGGAGAACGTGCAAACTCCACACAGACAGTGACCCAAGCTGGGAGTTGAACCCGGGTCCCTGGTGCTGTGAGGCAGTAGTGCTAACCAGTGTGCCACCGTGCCACCCATTGCGGGGAGGAAACCACACGTGGGAGGAAACCAGAACACTCGGAGGAAACCCATGCAGACATGGGGAGAATGTGCAAATTCCACACAGGCAGTGACCCAAGCTGGGAATTGAACCCGGGTCCCTGGCGCGGTGAGGCAGCAGTGCTAACCACTGCGCCACCGGGCTGCCCTTAAATTGTCCTATTATTCCTCATACACCAATCTCACCTTCTGCAAACACTATATTCCCGATTAAATGCTCACCTTATACTGGCCGGTACATCCTCGCACGACTCCTGCTCTATCTTTGTAACCGCAGCAGTTCAACTACAACCCAAAAATATTCCTGTTAGTCAGTACAGCAGAAGGAAACACTTACTGTACAACAGATTATTGGCTGAATAACCAACCCGTTTCACTGTTTCAGTGAATGTTTCAGCGCAATGTTCCGATGTAGTCCAGTGTTATTACCCTGTAGGAGGCTGAGCCAATGATCTGTGGATTTATCAGCCATAAACTCACTTCAGAATATTGCTGAGAGAGGTATCCCAGGCTGATTATTTCAGTAATATAAATAGTAGCGTTTAAGTTTATTTGTTAGTGTCACAAGTTGACTTACATTAACACTGCAATGAAGTTCCTGTGAAAATACCCTAGTTGCCACACTCCAGTACTTAATCGGGTACACTGAGGGAGAATTTAGCATGGACAATGCAGCTAACTAGCACATCTTTCAGACTGCGGGAGGAAACCAGAGCTCCTGGAGGAAACCCACGCAGACACGGGGGCAACATGCAGACTCCGCACAGACAGTGACCCAAGTTGGGAAGTGAACCCAGGTCCCTGGTGCTGTGAGGCAGCCGTGCTAACCACTGTGCCACCGTGGACTCAGTTTTCAAAGGTAAGGGTCAAAATTCTCCCGTCTCGTCATCGCTGCCACTGAGAACGGAGAATCTGACGCTCAGTCAAATCTCCGTTCACTGAAGTGGGATTGGAACATGCCAGATGCAGCTAAGGACTTGAAAATGAGACATTCCAAAGGGAGATAGATCCAACAAGATAATCTGTCATCCCGCACCAATTCCTCAATTGCAAAAGCATACATAGGATGCGGGTGTCACTGGCTGGGCCGGGATTTACTGTCCATTCCTAACTGCCCTTGAGAAGGTGGTAGTGAGCTGCCTTCTTGAGTTGCAGTCCCTGTGATGTAGGTACACCCACTGTGCTGTTTGAGAGGGAGTTCCAGGAATTTGACCCAGTGATGGTGAAGGAACTGCGACAGATCTCCAAATGAAGGTGGGGAGTGTCTTGGAGGGGAACTTGCAGGTAATGGTTTTCCCCTGCGTTTGCTACCCTTGTCCTCCCAGACGGTAGAGGTCATGGGTTTGAAAGGTGCTACCAAGAGAGCTTGGGTGAGTTGCTGCAGTGCATCTTGTAGATGGTACACACCGCTGCAACTGTGCGTCAGTGGTGAAGGGATTGGATGCTGAAGATTGTGGATGGAATGACAATCAAGTGGATTACTTTACCCTGGACGGTGCTGAGTTTCTGGAGTGTTGGTGCCGTACCCTTCCAGGCACATGGAGAGTGTTCCCTCACACTGGGTGACTCTGATATTGTGAAAGATGCTTTACAAACGGAAGCTCTGTCTCTCTTTTTAGAACATTCAAAGCTGGTGATAAACTCCTGGTCAAATCGTGGTCACTGCATCAGGAAAGGTGCCATGGTGATAATGGCACATGGAGTGAATGGCATAGTTAGGGTAGCTCCATATGGGGTGTTGCCGTCACACACCAGCTGTTCTACAGTCTTTACACTGTGGCCTTAACCAATAAACTCAACTTCAACTTTCCCCTAAAACCAACAGATTGCCACCAGGAATTCTTTGCGAAGTTCCTACTTTCCTCAATTTGTTCACTACGGTGTTAATGTCACTGGGTCAATAATCCAGGACAGGCTGGTGCTTACGGGATCATGGGTTCGGATCCCAGCCACAGCAGTTGGTGGAATTTAAATTCAATTAATAAATGATTGTTGTGAGAACCCATCTGGGTCACTACTGTCCCTTGAGGAAAGAAAACTCCCGTCCTTACCCGGTTGGGCCTACGTGTGATTCCAGAGCCACAGCAATGTGGCCGATTCTTAAAATTCCCTCTGAGCTGGGAAAGCAAGTCACTCAGTTTGATTCGGGATGGGTGGTAAGTGTTGGCTCAGCCAGCAGTGTCCACATCCCCTGAAAGAATTGTTTTTCTCGAAAGCAGGATGCTGACATTCCACCCTTCCCAGAGCTCTGTCCCACTTTATATTCGAGTGAAAACATTGCCTTATCTAAATCATTCACTCTCAGGAAGTGAGGCTTGTTGGCAGCTCCAGCAGACATCATTAACCCTTTAGTTGCCCTGAGACAATGGTGATGGGTGTTCTTCGAGAATTGTTTAATACAACCCAACAGTCGGCCAGGGCAATTCAGAGGCCAGTTAACGGCCAAACATATTGGTGTGAGCCTGGAGTCATGTAGAGGCCAGACGGGGTATGGACAGACAGAATCAATTAAGAAAGACAGAGGCCACTCAGTCCATCACATCTGTGCTAGCTCTTTGAACGTTGCTGCAAAAATATTTTCCCGCAGGGAGTTGCAAAGACATGGGATGCACAGCCTGAAAGGTTGCTGGGGTCAGGTTGCAGAGGAACTTTCAAAAGGCAACGGATCATGTAATGTGCAGGGTGATAGTGAGCACTCTGGGGTGTGGGCCCAAACTGGACACGACTGTCAATGAGCCAGCACAGACATGACAAGCCGAATGGCCTCCTCCTGGGTTTTAACATTGTTCGGCCAATCTTCAAACTCAGTTCATAAGAGCATAAGAAATAGGAGCAGGAGTAGGCCATCTAGCCCTTCGAGCCTGCCCCGCCATTCAATAAGATCATGGCTGATCTGTTGTGGCTCAGTTCCACTTTCCCGCTTTCTCCCCATGACCCTTAATTCCCCTGTCTATCAGAAACCTATCTACCTGTGACTTAAATATATTTAGCGAGGCAGCCTCCACCACTTCAACGGGCAGAGAATTCCAGAGATTCACCACCCTTTGAGTGAAGAAGTTCCTCCTCAACTCTGATCTAAACCGCCCCCCTCTTATCTTGAGGCTGTGCCCTCTAGTCCTGCTATCCTTTCTGAGCGGGAAGAATCTCTCTACCTCTACCCTATCCATCCCCTTCATTATATTATTCGTCCCTGTAAGATCCTCCCTCAGCCTTCTAAACTCCAACGAGTACAGGCCCAGTCTATTCAATCTCTCCTCATAGGCTAACCCCCTCATCTCCGGTATCAGCCTAGTGAACCTCCTCTGCACTCCCTCCAAGGCCAAAATATCCTTGCACAAGTGCGGTGGCCCAAAACTGCTCACAGTACTCCAGCTGCGGCCTCACCAGTGCCCTGTACAGTTGCAGCAAGACCTCCCTGCTTTTATATTCTATCCCCCTCGCTTTAAAGGCCAGCATCCCATTTGCCTTCCTGACCACCTGCTATACCTGCAGACTGGGTTTTTGCGACTCGTGCACAAGGACCCCCAGGTCCCTCTGCACCGTAGCATGCTGCAGCTTTTCGCCTTTTAAATAGTAATCCCTCCTACTGTTATTTCTGCCAAAGTGGATAACCTCACACTTGCTAACGTTATGCTCCATCAAATTCGCAAACTTTTTAAAATCAAATTACTGCGGAATCTGGAATCTGAAACCAGAAGAGAAAATGCTGGAAAATCTCAGCAGGTCTGGCAGCATCCGTAAGGACAGAACAGCGCTGACGTTTTGAGTCCAGATGAGCCTTTGTCAAAGCTGGCAAAGAGTGGATAGTCAGAAGTTTTTTCCAGGGTGGAAGGGTCAATTACTAGGGGGGTACAGGTTTAAGGTGTGAGGGGCAAGGTTTAAAGGAGATGTACGAGGCAGATCTTTTACACAGAGGGCGGTGGTTGCCTGGAACTCGCTGCCGGGGGAGGGAGTGGAAGTGGATACAGTAGTGAGTTTTAAGGGGCGTCTTGACAAATACATGAATAGGATGGGAATAGAGGGATATGGTCCCCGGAAGGGTAGGGGGTTTTAGTTCAATTGGGCAGCGTGGTCGGTCCAGGCTCGGAGGGCCGAAGGGCCTGTTCCTGTGCTGTAATTTTCTTTGTTCTTTGACATCTGGACTCGAAATGTCAGCCTGTTTCTCTCCTCACAGATCTGCCAGAGCTGCTGAGATTTTCTCTTTTGGTTTTAGACTGCCAAGCTGCCTGGTGTTTCCTAGATCGCTGCCCCAGAACTGCAGTCGCCCTACCCCACGCAGGGAGTTGCATATTTGAGAAAATACTCAACCTACGGTTTTGTGCAGGGCGTTGATCATGCATTTAAAGTCGATATCGTCTGGGCTGCTCAAATCGACGGTTCCAGCGTAGGCATCCTGCAACTGCTTAATGACCTGGACAGGATGCAAGGAAAAACACTCTCAGCTCGCTGCAAAGCACTCATTTCATCTGACGCAAGAGCTGGAGATGTACATTCGGATCACCCCCAGAACGGGCGAAGGAGAAATGAGGGGGACCGAGGCACTAATGTTGAACAGGGAGTTTGTAACCGGAGGACGGTTAGAGGAGATTTGAAGGGACAATGTTGTGTATTGGAAACATATGTGGAACAGACTTTGGTTAAAAATGACGGGACCTTTATTAATGGGAGAGGCTAAAAAGTTTGTAGAGAGACTAGAATCCAAGGACACAGTCTCAGAGTGAAGGGACAACCCTTTAGAACCAAGATGAGAAGGGATTTCTTCAGCCAGAGGGTAATGAATTGATGGAACTCTTTGCCATGGAAGGCTGTGGAGGCCAGGTATTTAACTCAGAGATAGATAGGTTCTTGATTGGTAAAGGAATAAAAGGGAATGGGGAAAAGAAAGGAGAATGGGGTTGACAAACTTATCAGCCATGACTGAATGATGGAGCAGACTCGATGGGCTGAATGGGCTAACTCTTCTCCTATATCTTATGGTTTTAAGGAATCTGACTTCAGGACTCCTCATGTCCACCATTTACATCAAAGGGTAATAGATTTTGTGGAGGAGTGCCGCTCCTTCTGCTATGGGTTATGGAACCCTCATCTGACTCAGAAGGTTGTGGGCTCGAGACTCACTCCAGAGACACGAGCAGTGAAATCCAGCTGGGCCTCTCCAGGCAGTACTGAGGGAGTGCAGCTCTGTCAGAGGTTCTGGTCTGGATTTCCATCTTGGGAAACACGCAGCAGGCCCATTCCCAATTCTTGAAACTCTATCCACCCTCTGTACACCACTCCCGCCATTTCTCTGACTCTGGGAGTGGAGTGTGGTTTGAAAGCTGTGATGTGTTGCGGGGCGGGGGGATGTGAGTGCGGTGGATGGCTGGTTAGAAAGCCCACCTTGGTTCCCGGGGGCAGCAAGGCGAGGACATTTGGCCCATGGAGCCTACTCCACCAATCAGAATGATGATGGTTGATGTATATATCTCATTTACCCCAGGTTTTCTCCATGATCTCTACATAATCTCCATAGGCACTTGCCTAGTATCCACAATAGGCAGCCCTTAGATTGTCACTGAAATAGGTATTTGAAAAATAAACTAATAACTTAATAGATCTGTCAAATACACTTCATACTGATTAGAACACTCACTTATTAAAGCCGTTCAAAAAATGTAAATCTTTCAGTGGTCAATCTGTTGTAAAAACAAACACTCATTTACTTGTCTCATCAAAGGCAGATGATCCTTTAATAGACCCCTAAAGCTTTCAGTCAAAATTTGAATTGGATCTTCCTGTTGCAAGAAGTCGCCTTCAAGCATTTGATATTCAGCCAAACATTCACAATAGATTCTTCTATCAAAAAATCTTTGCAGCTCATACATAATGAAACTGAAAGGTCAGGGACCAGGAGTTAGCTTTCTGACCAATATTCATCCCTCACCCAACATCACTGAAAATAAATATTCGGTTCTTTATCCAATTTCTCTTGGTTTAGGGGTGAAATTTCAATATTGCACCCCAGTGAGCAGAAGGTACGCCCACCAGTACTTGGAAGAAAAGGAATGGGTTGTGTAAGTGGTCCACGGTTGGAGGGATGGGGGTTTTGTGAGGGTTGTAGGGCTGGAGGGGTTAACAGCAATGGAGCAGAATGAAGCCAGGGAGATACTTAACACGTGGATGAGAATTTTAAATTGAAGGTGTTGAGAGAAAGTCACCAAGATGGAGAGTGATGGGTGAGAAACTTCTACAGTCAGTTGGTACCTCCAATCCCAGCACTGTGATCTAACAGATACCCTTTGGGACTATATCTCATTTCAATAAATATTACGCAGGAGGTGACATGTTCAGCTTGATGCATTGCCGTAAATAATATGTTTCGTTTACTGTGTGACAGTACGCAGGGATCCAGATCCGAGGCATGGATTCTTGGTAGAACTTTCAACAATTTTCTGAGCAAAACAAACTTGCAGGCAACCGATAGCCAGAAAATAAAACTGAGTTTGTGTCAAAAACAAACGTACCTCATCTTTCTGCACAAATGCCCAGATAGCGACAGCCATCTCAACCAGGAATAAAAGCACGATGATCGCTAGATACTGAGAGAGAAAGAGAGCAGCGAGTGAGGTACAAGGTGCTGAGGATTCACACAATGACCTGCGAAGGGGTCTTTGAAGTCTCAGACTGACAGCAGATGTCAGTTTCACTGGGGGGTTCCAGGGGGCGGTCCAGCTATGAAGCCCCCCCCCCCCCATCCTGGGGGAGAGCCCCCAGGTCAACACCTTCTCCCCCTCCCCACCTCCACCTCTTCATCACCTGAAAAAGCAGCACTTTGAAAGCTAGTGGCTTTTGTTATTAAATAAACTGGTTGGACTTTAACCCGGTGCTGTGAGATTTCTGACTGTGTTTACCCCAGTCCAACATCACAGCGATAAAGGGCCACGGCACTGACCCCCCTTGCACCCTGCCCCCCCAACACCTCCCCTCGGAGTCCACCAGGTCCACGTTTGTCAGGAGCGGCACCCCACCCCGCTCAGTGAGCTTCCTGTTGAGGGGCTGGGGGAAGCTCGAGTATCCAGCCTCAAACACGGCCGTTACATTCAAATGTCTATTTCTGGCTAGTGAGAAGCCTCACAAACACCAGGTTAAAGCCCAACAAGTTTATTAGGTAGCACAAACTTTCGGAGCACTGCTCCTTCACCAGTGAGTGGAGGGTTGGGTTCACAAACAGGGCATTTACAGACACAAAGGCAATTAGAAGACTATGGGTGGAATGGGGGTCTTCACAGGTAACCGAGTCTTTACAGATGCAGACAATGATAGCCAAGTTCTGCACACACGAGGACTGCCTTAACCTGGACCTTGGGTCCATGTCACACTATCTGTAACCCCCACGACTTGCCTGAGCTTGCAAAATCTCACTAGCTGTCCCAGCTGGAGACAGTACACATCTCTTTCACCTATGATTATCCCCCTCTCCACTCACATTGTCGGTCCTTGTTGATTACCTGTTAAGACTCGCATTCCAACCATTATTTTGTAATTTGTGTCTATATTTGCCCCGTTTGTGAACCCAACTCCCAGTCACCTGATGAAGGAGCAGCGCTCCGAAAGCTCGTGCCACCCAATAAACCCGCTGGCCGTTAACCTGGTGTTGTGAGATTTCTGACTGTGTCCCCCCCCCAGTCCAACGCCGGCATCTCCACATTATTTCTGAGTATCATTGCGGTTCCCACCCACTCTGGACAGGAATCTGATTGGAGCTGGCAGATTGCCCGGGAGAATCACAACGGCTCCAACACCCAACGCCATTCCCGTTCTAGCCCCGTCACCCCATTCACCGAGGTATCAGCATTCCCGCCAGGATCCGGGAGAATCCCAGACACTGACCTCCGCTCCCTTTTGTGTGAACAACTTTTCCTTCACATCATCCAAAACATTCTCGCTTTAATTTAAAGATTTTGACATCTTTACCTGGTCAGTGTCATCAGAGGGAATGGTTTTTCTCTCTCTTTTATCATCTTAAACACTGCAATTCAATCACTCCTTTTAATGGGACAGTTAGCCTGCTGTATACAAATTGCCCTCAGAATCCTTACAGCACAGAAAGAGGCCATTCAGCCCATTGAGTCTGCACTGACCACAATTCCAGCCAGGCCCTGTCCCTAATACCCCTACATCTTCACCCACTAATCCCTCTAATCTATGCATCTTAGGACACTAAAGGGGCAATTTTAGCATGGCCAATCAACCTAACCTACACGTCTTTGGACTGTGGGAGGAAACTGGAGTACCCGGATGAAACCCATGCAGACACAAGGAGAATGTGCAAACTCCACACAGACAGTGGCCCGAGCTAGGAATTGAACCCAGGACCCTGGAGCTGTGAAGCAGCAGTGCTAACCACTGTGCCACCGTGCCGCCCTGAATACTGTTAGTCCCAGTATCACTCTGGGCTATTATAACTACAGAGGTTTTAAACCCCATCGAAAACATCTCTTTAAATTATAGAAAGGGAACAGACTCCCTGAGGATTATCAGCCCCTTTATTGTGTGTGCGTGTGTGTGTATGTATGTATATCTGTGTTACTCTATATGTGTATGTGTGTGTGTGTGTTTGTGCGTCTGTATGTGTGCATGTGTGCGTCGTTATGTGTGTGTCTGTGTTTGTATGTGTGTGAACGTGTCTGTGTGTCTATATATGCGTATGTGAGTGTGAGTGTATATGTGCATGTCAGTAGGTGTGTGTGTGTATGTGTACATGTGTCTGTGTGTCTGTAAGTGTGTGTCAGTGTGATGTTTGTGTGTGTGTGTGTGTATGAGTGTATGTCTGCCTGTATGTGTGTGTATGTACATATGTGTGTGTGTGTGTGTGTGTGTGTGTGTGTGTGTGCGCTGTGTTACATATCCCATCATTTCCTGCTCAGTGATCTACGATAACTGATTAAGACATTTATAGAAATGTTTCAGGTTTTCTGCAGAAGAACAAGTTGTTTAAAAATCACTCACAGGGCAGAATTTTATTGACTTTCAAGGCTTTTTAGGGGCTGTGAACAAAAGTCAGTCTCAGCTCCACTGGGGGATACCAGGCCCCCAACTGCACATTAACCATATCCCTGTTCCTGCACTGTCGCTGGGTCCAAATCCTGGAACGCTCTCCCTAACAGCACTGTGGGTGTACCTACACCACAGGGACTGCAGAATTACAAGAATACAACTCATCAACACCTTCTCAAGGGGCAATTAGGGATTTTCAAGCCAGCGATGCCCACATCCTATGAAATAATTTTTAAAATGACCTCCTTTGTCCTTTGTGAAGGCAATGGTTGAACTCGAAAACCTTGTCAGAATCAAATGCTCAATTCTCGAGGGGTTGAATTGTTTTTTCAGGCATTGAGCTGATTGCAGTGACAGCTGTAGTCTGGGCTGAGAGGAGCGGGGATGCCCTCAGGAAAAGTGAGTCCAGTACATTAGTCACTAACCACATGTGGCTCATTGGGAACCCAAATGTGATTATAATGAGGGCAGCCCGGTGACACAGCAATTAGCACTGCTGCCTCACAGTGCCAAGAGCCCAGGTTCGATTCCCAGCTTGAGTCACAGTCTGTGTGGAGTTTGCACATTCTCCCCGTGTCTGCGTGGGTTTCCTCCAGGTGCTCCGGTTTCCTCCCACAGTCTGAAAGATGCGCTGGTTAGGGTGCATTGGCCGTACTAAATTCTCTGTCAGTGTATGCGAACAGGCGCTGGAGTGTGGCGACTAGGGGATTTTCACAGTAACTTCATTGCAGTGTTAATGTAACTTGTGACACTAATAAATAAACTTTCTATTTCTGATTAGCAAATAAAAAGATATATAAAATGCATTGTCTTGGTCATGTGATCCATGAGTGTGAACTTTAAGCTTTGTGTTGTTTGTTGGTAAATTAGTGATACAGAGAATAGAATGTGTGAGTGTTTATTTGACTGTTCGCTATTTTACTCCCTTAATACTGAATAAAGTGTAATGTTTCTTTAATAAATAAACATACCTGAATTCGCCTGGATTGTGTGACAGGCATTTTCTATCAGAATTAGTGCAAGTGGATGTCACCATAGCGTCACCTGAGAATTGTTACTGATTTCATTATTTGTTATTTATTTATTAGTGTAAGCTTACATTAACACTGCAATGAAGTTACTGTGGAAATCCAATTGGACTATATTGGCGCGGTGGTGTTGGCGCTGGATTAGTAAATCAGAGACCCAAGGGAATGCTCTGGGGAACTGCCTTCAAATCCCACCAGATCTTAAACTCAGCAAAGATCTGGAATGAAAAAGTCTATTGATGATCATGAGTTGGAAAAACCCATCTGGGTCATTACTGTCCTTTAGGGAAGGAAATCTGCCGTCCTTACCTGGTCTGGCCTACATGTGACTCCAGGCCAATGTGGTTGACTGTCAACTGCCCCCTGAAGTGGGCAGCCAGCATCGCTCATAACCCATCAACAAATGAAATAGATGAGTGAATGTAATTAGAACATAGAACATAGAACATAGAACATTACAGCGCAGAACAGGCCCTTCGGCCCACGATGTTGCGCCGACCAGTTAAAAAAAAACAACAACAGTGACCCACTAACCTAAACCAATCCCTTTTCGTCCATAAACCTATCCACAGACCTCTTAAACGCCCCCAAACTAGGCGCATTTACAACTGCAGCAGGCAGGGCATTCCAATCCCTCACCACCCTCTGGGTAAAGAACCTACCCCTGACATCTGTCCTATAACTACCCCCCCTTAGTTTAAAGCCATGCCCCCTCGTGCTAGATTTTTCCATCAGAAGAAAAAATTGGACGTGCAAAGCTGCTTTTCCAGAGGCTGGGGGAACACTGCAAGTAGAGGTTGGAGTTTCTGGCCTGGATCTCAGCTGGGCACAAGTCTCCTTCGCACTGGATCTCTTTGTGTTATTCATGTTTTGGGCGTCGCTGGCTGGACCCAGCATTAATTGCCCATCCCTAATTGCCCCTACAAAGGTGGTGGTGGTGAGCTGCATTCCTGTAACTCTGCAGTCCCTGTGGCGTAGGTACACCCACCGTGCTGTTAGGGAGGGAATTCCAGGGTTTTGACAGTGAAGGAACGGCCGATATATTTCCGAGTCAGGACAGTGAGTGACTTGGACGGGATCCTCCAAGTGGTGGCGTTCCCACGTATCTGCTGCCCTTGTCCTTCTAGATGTTAGTGGCCGTGAGTTTGGAAGGCGCTGTCTGAGGGATCTTGGTGAGTTCCGGCAGCGAGCCTCACGCGGTTTGGCTCAGGCCGGGATTTTCGGGTCCTGTCAGGTCGGGACTCCGGGACAGAGTCAAATAATCCCAGCAAAATCCCACCCTTAGATTGAAGGAGTTTTGTGTTGGTTTGAAACACATTGATGTTCCCTGGCAGTTCCGACTAGTTTGATGCAGGAAGATGTTACGTAACAATGCAGCGCGATAGTCAACACATAGCGTGGGTGTGCTGTAAAGTCAAATTTACTTACTGGTGTCACAAGTAGGCTTACATTAACACTGCAATGGAGTTACAGTGAAAATCCCCTAGTCGTCACATTCCGGTGCCTGTACGGGTACGCTGAGGGAGAATTTAGCACGGCCAATGCACCCTAACCGGCACGTCTTTCAGACTGTGGGGGGAAACCGGAGCACCCGGAGGAAACCCACGCAGACACGGGGAGAATGTGCAGACTCCACACAGACACTGACCCAAGCCAGGAATCGAACTGTGGTCCTTGGCACTGTGAGGCAGCAGCGCTAACCACAGTGCCACCGAGCCAGACACGGTAATAAAGGTGTTAGGGCTGGTGTTGTTGCTCATTCACTTTCCTTCTTCCTTTTCTTAGCACCTTCATTTTCGGAGCACCGAAAGTTTTCCTAGTTGAAAATATTCGACAGCTGCAGCTCCCGCCAGAGTGAGTGGCGGGGAATTAGCATCAGCGAGCTGAAACTAGAGTCGCGATGTTGATCGAGAGGAAGGACTGGGTGGGATTTTACCGTTTGCACAGAGGATGCAGATGTTAGTGGTGACTTATCATTGACAGCTCAGAAACTTACAGCTTTCCCCTTGACGGACGCACTGATTCATGGAAGGGGCTCCCCAGTGGACAGGGGAACAGTTAGTGCCAGCTGGCTGGTTAGAGACTTGGTTGATGGCTGACTGACTCCACACGCTGGGTGAAGTCTTGGGCGGATTTCTGGGGGACTTCACTTGGCCGCAGGCAAAAGGCCAGTGAGGCTGCCTTTATGTAGCGCCACAGCACTGTCACACCCTCTGCTCTCACGCCAAGGTTGCTGCAATTGGCCATTCTGTGAAGCCAGACCTCCCCCCACCCCCAACACACTCCCTACTGCCCTCCTCCTCCCTCCCCCCAACACACTCCCTACACTCCTCCTCCTCCCTCCCTCCCCCCAACACACTCCCTACACTCCTCCTCCTCCCTCCCTCCCCCCAACACACTCCCTACACTCCTCCTCCTCCCTCCCTCCCCCAACACACTCCCTACACTCCTCCTCCTCCCTCCCTCCCCCCAACACACTCCGTACACTCCTCCTCCTCCTCCTCCTCCTACCCCCCAATCCCCCGAACACACTCCCTACACTCCTCTTCCTCCCTCCCTTCCCCCCAACACACTCCCTACTGTCCTCCTCCTCCTCCCTCCCCCCCAACACACTCCCTACTGCCCTCCTCCTCCCTCCCCCCAACACACTCCCTACACTCCTCCTCCTCCCTCCTCCCAACACACTCCCTACACTCCTCCTCCTCCCTCCTCCCAACACACTCCCTACACTCCTCCTCCTCCTCCCTCCCTCCTCCAATACACTCCCTACACTCCTCCTCCTCCCTCCCTCCCCCCAACACACTCCCTACACTCCTCCTCCTCCTTCCTCCCAACACACTCCCTACACTCCTCCTCCTCCTTCCTCCCAACACACTCCCTACACTCCTCCTCCTCCCTCCCTCCCCCAAACACACTCCCTACACTCCTCCTCCTCCCTCCCTCCCCCCAACACACTCCCTACACTCCTCCTCCTCCCTCCCTCCCCCAAACACACTCCCTACACTCCTCCTCCTCCCTCCCTCCCCCAAACACACTCCCTACACTCCTCCTCCTCCCTCCCTCCCCCAACACACTCCCTACACTCCTCCTCCTCCCTCCCTCCCCCCAACACACTCCCTACACTCCTCCTCCTCCCTCCCTCCCCCAAACACACTCCCTACACTCCTCCTCCTCCCTCCCTCCCCCAAACACACTCCCTACACTCCTCCTCCTCCCTCCCTCGCCCAACACACTCCCTACACTCCTCCTCCTCCCTCCCTCTCCCAAACACACTCCCTACACTCCTCCGCCTCCCTCTCTCCCCCCCAACACACTCCCTACAGTCCTCCTCCTCCCTCCCTCCCCCAAACACACTCCCTACACTCCTCCTCCTCCCTCTCTCCCCCCAACACACTCCATACAGTCCTCCTCCTCCCTCCCTCCCCCCAACACACTCCCTACACTCCTCCTCCTCCCTCCCTCCCCCCAACACACTCCCTACACTCCTCCTCCTCCCTCCCTCCCCCAAACACACTCCCTACACTCCTCCTCCTCCCTCCCTCCCCCCAACACACTCCCTACACTCCTCCTCCTCCCTCTCTCCCCCCCAACACACTCCCTACACTCCTCCTCCTCCCTCCCTCCCCCCAACACACTCCCTACACTCCTCCTCCTCCCTCCCTCCCCCCAACACACTCCCTACACTCCTCCTCCTCCCTCCCTCCCCCCAACACACTCCCTACACTCCTCCTCCTCCCTCTCTCCCCCCCAACACACTCCCTACACTCCTCCTCCTCCCTCCCTCCCCCCCAACACACTCCCTACACTCCTCCTGCCCCCCCAATCCCCCCCACACACTCCTCCCTCCCTCCCTCCCCCTCAACACACTCCCTACACTCCTCCTCCTCCTCCTTCTCCCCCCCCCACCCCCACCCTGTTCCAGCAGCTCCGGACACGAATAATTTGAAACACTTTGTGGGTCTTCGGGGGCACCTTGAGTTGCCGTTGGTATTCTCCAGGTAGCTGGGGAATTCTGCGGACTCTCACACAGTGATTAGCACTGCTGCCTCACAGCGCCAGGGACCCGGGTTCAATTCCCGGTTTGGGTCCCTGTCTCTGTGGAGCCTGCACATTCTCCCCATGTCTGCGTGGGTTTCCTCCGGGTGCTCTGGTTTCCTCCCACAGTCTGAAAGACGTGCTGGTTAGGGTGCATTGGCCGTGCTAAATTCACCCTCAGTGTAACCCGAACAGGCGCCGGAGTGCGGCGACTGGGGGCTTTTAACAGTAATTTCATTGCAGTGTTAATGTAACCCTACTTGTGACACTAATAAATAAACTTCAAAGTTAAACATTGGCTCAGGTAAGTCTCTGTCTCGGTGCTTTGGCTTTAACTGACTCTCTCTGGTTCAGCGCGGTTCAGTTCATCGCAACCTCTGAAAATCTTTAAATGCAGTAAGATTTTACCCTGTGAGCAGTTTCTATTTTTAAACAAGTTGTTTTTTTGCATAAGATCTGTCACATTTCTCTAAATGTCTCAATCAGCTAATATAGACCCCTGAACAGGAAATGATGCGATATGTAGCATGGTACAGTAAACACACACTCATGCACACACATACACACACATACAGACACACGCTCACACACACACATACACACACATACAGACACACGCTCACACACACACATACACACACATACAGACACACAATCACACACACACATACACACACATACAGACACACGCTCACACACACACATACACACACATACAGACACACACTCGCACACACACATACACACACATACAGACACACACTCACACACACACATACACACACATACAGACACACACTCACACACACATACACACACATACAGACACACACTCACACACACATACACACACATACAGACACACACTCACACACACATACACACACATACACACACACGCTCACACACACACATACACACACATACAGACACACGCTCACACACACACATACACATACATACAGACACACGCTCACACACACACATACACACACATACAGACACACGCTCACACACACACATACACACACATACAGACACACAATCACACACACACACATACACACACATACAGACACACGCTCACACACACACATACACACACATACAGACACACAATCACACACACACATACACACACATACAGACACACGCTCACACACACACATACACACATACAGACACACACTCACACACACACATACACACACATACAGACACACACTCACACACACACATACACACACATACAGACACACACTCACACACACACATACACACACATACAGACACACGCTCACACACACACACATACACACACATACAGACACACGCTCACACACACACATACACACACATACAGACACATGCTCACACACACACATACACACACATACGGACACACACTCACACACACACATACACACACATACAGACACACGCTCATACACACACATACACACACATACAGATACACACTCACACACACTCACACATACACACACTCACACACACACATACACACACATACAGATACACACTCACACACACACATACACACATACACACACACACACACACGCTCACACACACACAGAAAAACACACACACATGCACTGACACATAGTCACAATACTTACACAGAGACACACACACACTGACACATACTCACACAGACGCATACGTACACATATACAGACACACACACACAAACACACACACACACAAACACACACACTTACTGACACATACTCACACATACTTACACAGAGACACACACACTGACACACACTCACACTCCCACAGACGCACACACACACAACACACACACCGACATGCACTCACACACACACACAGACACAAAGACACACACTCACACAGAGACACACACACTCATACACAGACACACACACATTCACATACACTCACACAGAGACGGACAGACACACTTACAGACACGTAGACATATACACAGACACATATACACATGCACACGCACTCACACATTCACATAGAAACACATGCATACAGACACACACACACACTCACACACACGCTCATACATTCACACAGAGGCAAACATACAAACAAGTTTTTAGGTGTCCAGATCACCAACAACCTGTCCCCATGCCAACACTTCAGTTAAGAAAACCCACAACGCCTCTACTTTCTCAGAAGTCCAAGGAAATTTGGTATGTCAGCTATGACTCTCACCAACTTTTACAGATGCCCCATAGAAAGCATTCTTTCTGGTTGTATCACAGCTTGGTCTGGGCTCCTGCTCTGCCCAAGACCACAAGGAACTACAAAACGTTGTGAATGAAGCCCAATCCATCACACAAACCAACCTCCCATCCATTGACTCTGTCTACACTCCCCACTGTCTTGGCAAAGCAGCCAGCATAATTAGGACACCATGCATCCCAGATATTCTGTCTTCCACCTTCTTCCTTTGGGAAAAAGATACAAAAGTCTGAGGTCACAAATCAACCGAAGCAAGAACAGCTTCTTCCCTGCTGCTGTCAGGCTTTTGAATGGATCTACCTTGCATTAAGTTGATCTTTCTCTGCACCCTAGCTGTGACTGTAACACTACATTCTGCACTCTCTCGTTTCCTTCTCTATGAACGGTATGTTTTGTCTGTGTAGCGTGCAAGAAACAATACTTTTCACTGTATGTTAACACGTGACAATAATAAATCAAATCAAATCAAGTAAGTAGTCTCACAGCACCAGGTTGAAGTCTAACAGGTTTATTTGGAATCACAAGCTTTTGGAGCGTTATTCGGAGCGAGACTCCGAAAGCTCATGATTCCAAATAAACCTTTTGGACTTTAAGTTGGTGCTGTGAGATTCCTTACTGTGCCCAACCCAGACCAACGCTGGCATCTCCACATCATAAAAGGCACAGGAAAGAAACAGGCCATTCGGCCCACTTCTGAGAATTTGAGTGATGTTTAAAGGAAAAGTAAAAAGTTACTCGGAGCTGCAAGTGAAATGAATTGACACAAGACTAAAACAGAAGGTTTTTACAGTTAGATAAAAGCAAAATACCGTGGATGCTGGAATCTGAAACCAAAACAAAAAATGCTGGAAAATCTCAGCAGGTCCAACAGCATCTGAGGAGAGAGAATAGACATGATGTGGAGATGCCGGCGTTGGACTGGGGTAAACACAGTAAGAAGTCTGACAACACCAGGTTAAAGTCCAACCAATTTATTTGATAGTAAATTCACAAGCTTTCGGGGTTAGCCCCTCTGTCAGGTGAATGGAGAGTTCTGGCCTCAGACAGAGCATATAAAGCACACACAGTTTACAGATTACTGATTAGAATGCGAGTCTTTACAACTAACCTGCTATTCAAGTCTTAAAGATGCAGACAATGTGAGTGGAAGGAGCATTAGGCATAATTGTCACATTGTCACCAAAGAGGCAATTGTGTGTTATTAAAAAGTGAAAACTTGGAAACAGCGGACGTGTAAAACATTGAGGCCAGAACTCTCCAATCTTGTAGGCCCTGCTACCGCTGCCAGCAAGAATGGAAAATTCAGCAGAGCGGGACTGGAGAATCCTAGCTGCAGGGGTGAGGTTGGAGAATCCCAGCCCCGGGGGCAAGGTGGGAGAATCCTGGCCTTAGAGTCCACGTACACAGATCATTAAAATGTTGTGTTGGGTCAGTGCAAAATAAAATCCAAATGGAATATTGGCTTTTATAACTAAGGGGTTAAAATATAAAAAGGAGGCTTTGCTATATCTATACAAACCTCTCATTCAACCACAACTGCGGTATAAGGTGCACAGCTCTGTACATCACACCTTAGAAAGGATGTATTGTTCTCGAGACGAGTGCAGTGTAGATTCACCAGAATATGATCACAGAATCCCTACAGTGCAGGAAGAGGCCATTCAGCCCATAGAGACTGCACTGGCTCACTGACAGAGTCTCTTACCCGGGCCCTGCCCGCCCCCCCCACCCCCACCCCCGCCCAATCCCAGTAACCCCACACATGATGAGTGATACTTACAACCCAGAGTAGACACTTTGACTCCCGGCTTACGGCGAAGTACCCTGTGAAGCCAGAAACCAGCAGCAAGCCTCCAGCTGCCCACATAGCATAAATACCTAGAGAGAAGGTGGGAATTGTCAATGTCAAACAGTGAAATACACTCTTCCCTGTGTTTGCTCGCACACCCCTTTCCCCTTCAGCCTGTCCATCCCACATCTATCTCTCCTTGCTCACCTGTCATGGTGTGGAGATGCCGGCATTGGGCTGGGGTGGGCTCAGTAAGAAGTCTCACAACACCAGGTTAAAGTCCAACAGGTTTATTTGGTAGCACAAGATTTCGGAGCGCTGCTCCTTCACCAGGTGAGTGCAATCGGTCATCGCTCACCTGATGAAGGAGCAACACTCAGAAAGCTCATGCTATCAAATCATTTGTTGGGCTTTAACCTGGTGTTCTGGGACTACTTACTATTCTGTTTACCATTTATATAGATAATCTGGAGGAGGGGGCTGAGTGCAGGGTGACAAAATTTGCTGATGGCACGAAGATGAGCGGAAAAACAAATTGCGTGGAGGGTGTGGAAAGTCTGCAGAGGGATCTGGATAGGCTGAGCGAGTGGGCGAGGACCTGGCAGATGGAGTATAATAGCAAGTGTGAGGTTATCCACTTTGGCAGGAATAATAGTCGGAGAGATTATTATTTCAAAGGTGAAAAGCTGCAGCAGGCGACGGTGCAGAGGGACCTCGGGGTCCTTGTGCATGAGTCGCAAAAACCCAGCTTGCAGGTGCAGCAGGTGATCAAGAAGGCGAATGGGATGCTGGCCTTCATAGCAAGGGGGATAGAATATAAAAGCAGGGAGGTCTTGCTGCAACTGTACAGGGCACTGGTGAGGCTGCAGCTGGAGTACTGTGCGCAGTTTTGGTCGCCGCACTTGCGCAAGGATATTTTGGCCTTGGAGGGAATGCAGAGGAGGTTTACTAGGCTGATACCGGAGATGAGGGGGTTGGACTATGAAGAGAGACTAAATAGACTGGGTCTGTACTCGTTGGAGTTTAGAAGGATGAGGGGGAATCTTACAGAGATGTATGAGATAATGAAGGGTTTGGATAGGGTAGAGGTAGAGAGATTCTTCCCGCTTAGAAAGGATAGTAGGACTAGAGGGCACAGCCTCAAGATAAGGGGGGGCAGTTTAGATCAGAGTTGAGGAGGAACTTCTTCACTCAAAGGGCAGTGAATCTCTGGAATTCTCTGCCCGTTGAAGTGGTGGAGGCTGCCTCGCTAAATATATTTAAGTCATGAGTGGATAGATTTCTGACAGACAAGGGAATTAAGGGTTATGGGGAGAAAGTGGTAAAGTGGAACTGATCCACTTCAGATCAGCCATGATCTTATTGAATGGCGGGGCAGGCTCGAGGGACTAGATGGCCGACTCCTGCTCCTATTTCTTATGTTCTTATGTTCTTATTTTAGCCCATCTCACTTCACTGAAGCAACTCCAGTCTATAATTATGCGCCTCTTGGTGTGTTGTTCCTCCATGATTCTACCCCGCCCCCATACCCGCAGTGTTTAGAATAGCTCGCTGTTCCATCTCTTCCCTCCAGTCCTCCTCTGTTGTCCAGCTTTGGGGCGGCCCTCGGCGGCCAGTGGCGATGCCAGTGAATATCCAGCTACGCTCTGTCTCCTGAACTGTCATCTCCAGCGAGGATCTCCCAGGCGGCACGGTGGCACAGCGAGTTAGCACTGCTACCTCACAGCGCCAGGGACCCAGGTTTGATTCCTGGCTTGGGTCACTGTCTGTGCGGAGTCTGCACGTTCTTCCCATGTCTGCGTGAGTTTCCTCCGGGTGCTCCGGTTTCCTCCCACAGTCCACAGATGTGTGTGTTTGGTGAATTGGCCGTGCTAAATTGTCCCTTAGTGTCAGTGAGATTAGCAGGGTAAATACATGGGGTTGCGGTGATAGTACTTGGGTGGGATTGTCGTAGGTTAATTCTCGATGGGCTGAATGGCTTCCTTCTGCATTGTAGGAATTCTATTCTACAAGGACACACCCTGGGTCATCTGTAATTCCTTCTACAGTTCCTTGGCAACATCAGCTGCAAACATGGACTGCATTCTGTCTGGATTCAGTCAGTTCTATCTCTGCACCGTTCCCTCAATCCCAGATTTGTGATCCCCCCTCTACCCGTAACCCCCTCACCCTGATCCCCGCACTCCCCCCCCCGCCAACATAAGTCCAACAGCCCAGGAATCTACCAATTGTGTCCCATCCGTCCGTCACAGTGTTACTGATCCAGGAGGACCTCCTCCCACCCTCCTCTCCATCTCACACCATCAGATAAAAAAAGAACAGAACGGTGGAAGAAAGGAACGAGTGAAAGGAGGAAAGAGAAACCGATGAAAGGCAGGAAGTAAGAGAGAAGGAGTGCAACAAAGAAAGAATGAAGAAGAAAGGAATGAGGAATAAGGGAGGGGGGAAAAGGAAGGAACAAAAGAACAAGGTAAGGACGAGAGAAAGGAAAGCAATGAGAAGACAGGAAGAATTTTTTTGAAGTTAAGTTTATTTATTAGTGTCATAAGTAGGCTTACATTAACACTGCAATGAAATTACTGTGCAATTCCCCTCGTCGCCACACTCCGGTGCCTGTTCGGGTACACTGAGGGAGAATCTAGCACGGCCAATGCACCCTAACCTGCACATCTTTCGGACTGTGGGAGGAAACCAGAGCACCCGGAGGAAACCCACCCAGATACGGGGAGAAGGTGCAAACTCCACACAGACAGTGACCCGAGCCGGGAATTGAACCCGGGTCCCTGATGCTGTGAGGTGGCACTGCTAACCACTGTGCCAATGTGCCACTGGGCAGTGAGAGGCAGAAGTAAGGAAGGTTGAGGATTGATAGTAGGATTGACATACTGCATTCAGTCGCCCTACTAAGGGCAAAGCAGTAATGAATCAATACAGATGGCTATTCTACAGCAACGTCTCTCCATCTGAGTTCTCAATGAGGACGGAGCTCAGTCTTACCCGGTTATTTCAGAATGTGTGTGGTTCTCTGAAAGCAGAACTTCAATGAGCAACAGCAGAGAGTTTCACAAGGATCGTAAATCATTTCACTCTCTTCCTGGACTGGGTTTAATGTATCTCTGTCATCATTATGGGCGGCACAAGGGCACAGTAGTTAGCGTTGGTGCCTCACTGCGTCAGGGATCCAGGTTCAATTCCCGGCTCGGGTCACTGTCTGTGCGGAGTCTGCACGTTCTCCCTGTGTCTGCGTGGGTTTCCTCTGACTGCTCCGATTTTCTCCCACAGTCCAAAAGAGGTGCAGGTTAGGTTGATTGGTCATGTTAAATTGCCCCTTAGTGTCACAAGGATCGCTGTGTAAATGTGCGGGGTTACGGGAACGGGGCCTGGGTGGGATTGTGGTTGGTGCAGACTCGATGGGCTGAATGGTCTCCTCCTACACTGCAGGAATTCGATGATTGCCATTAAACAAGGGAGGGATGCTACTTTGCAAGTCATCACATACCCTCCATTATTACCAACAGACTCACTAACAACTTGGAGCAATATTGTTCAGATATCTCTGGCGATGAAGTGATGGAGGGGCGAGTAGGGGTGTAATGGGATGGTTCATAGGGGCAGAAATAGGCCATTTGGCCCCTCTAGTTTGTTTTGCCATTCTATCCTGACTAATACCTTATTTCCATTTACCGATCTTTCCTCCGTAGCACTCCTGACTCCGGTGGGTCTCAGCTCACCTCCTGCTGAAACCGTTTGTTAACCCCTCCACTCGACTCATCCGAAGTGCACTTGGCAACCTCTCACTTCCCAGCCTCTGTAAACTCACAGCCGCCCACACTCCTGTTCCTCACGTCGGAACTATCATCACGGTCTGTTGACAGGTCAGGCCAGGCCATGGGGGGATTAGACAGGGGGAGGGTCGAGGCTTTGGAAAGGATCTGAAGACAAGGCTGAGAGTTTTAGAGTTGGGGAGTTGCTGGGGCGGGAGTCGATGGCGATGAACAAACAGCAGAGAGCCTGGGAGAAAAGCTCGCGTTTGGTAAAGACTAGATAGAGTTCCAAAGTTAACTGCAGTGTAAGTTTCTTCAGTAACTCACCGATGATGAATTTCTCCCCGTGTTGACCAACTTCGTAAAGACTCTTTGTCCTTTCATCGAAACGAAACCAAAACGCCAGGAGCAAAATGATGAGACCCAGCAACTGGAGAGCAAGAAATAAAAGGATTATCCTCAATGCTAAATGTTTATCAGGAAGAGTGGCGCATATTAATATCATTATTGTTACTAAACCATCCGGTTCACTAATGTCCTTTAGGGAAGGAAATCTGCCAATGTTCTTCTGATGAAATTAGGTATAGCTCTTGGGGCTAAGGGGATAAGGGGGAGGGGGGTGGGGGAAGTGGGGGGATCAGGATCTTGCATCAGCTATGGTCAGAATGAATGGCAGAGCAAGCTTGAAGGGCTGGATGGCCTACTCCTGCTTCCAGTTTCTATGGGCGGGATTTAACGACCTCGCTCGGGCGAGATTGGAAACTCGCGCCTGAGGTCAACAGACATTTCTGTCGTCCGCCTCTCGCCCCCTCCGAATCTGTGGTGGGTGGGGCAGTAGAATTCCGGCCTCTGTTTCTATGCCCTTACCTGCTCTGATCTACACATCCAGGCCTTCAGCCCCCTGAGTGGGCCACTCAGTTGTCTACATGGAGTACTCTGGTTCAAGATGCCGCCTAATCATTGCCTCCTCAAGGGCAATCAGTGCTGGGTAGACTCTCACAGTCCACTAATGACTGAATAAAAGGAAGAGTGGATGATCAGACAAGCCATTCTGGCAGAGGAATTGTCCTCTCCTCCCTCACCTCGATATTGTGGAAATGTTTTATCTAAGCACAGTTGTTGGAGAAGCTTCATTATAAGGTGCGGACTGAAATCTATCAGCTCAGGGAAGGAAGGAACATTGCTATTACACCTTCCCTGGATTTCCAACATGTTTTAATGCACTTTACAGCCATTCAGGGTGACATCACTACAGCAAATACAGGAACCAATTTGCACACTGCAAGATCCCACAGTGTGATAACAATCGGTTCATGGTTAATGATGGGCAGCACAATGGTACAGTGTTTAGCACTGCCACCTCACAACTCCGGGGACCTGGGTTCGATTCCCAGCTCAGGTCACTGCCTATGTGGAGTTTGCACAAATTCCCCTGTGTCTGCTTGGGTTTCCTCCGGGTGCTCCGGTTTCCTCCCAAAGCCCAAAGATCTGTGGGTTAGGCTGATTGGCAGTGCTAAACTGCCCCTTAGTGTCCTGGGATGCGTAGGTTAGAGGGATTAGTGGGGTAAATATGTGGGATTACAGGGATAGGGCCTGGTGTGGGATTGTTATCAGTGTAGATTTGATGGGCTGAGTGGCCTCCTTCTGCACTGTGGGAATTCCATGATTCTATGTTGGTTGAGGGATGAATATTGATATGAAGATCAGGAAAACTCCCCCTGCTGTTCAGGAAAATAGCACTGTGGGGATTTTCTTCATGTTACACTCTGAGGTGTTGGTACCTATGGCAATGCTGCACCCTCTTGGTGCTGCACTTCCCATGCCAGTCCACATTCTGCGGCTAAGTCTTTGGAAGGGGACTTGGACTCACAAATTTCTGACTCAGGGGTCAAACTGCTGGCCAAAGAGCTTTGACTGATGACTGTAAAACACCAGCCTGATAGGCTGAATGGAACCATAGAACCCCTACAGTGCAGAAGGGTGACACTCAGCCCATTGAGTTTGCGTGAACTTCCCTGCTCTGTCCCATAACCCCACACTTTTACCATGGCTAATCCCCCTAACCTACACACTTTTGAATACTAAGGGGTAATTTAGCATGGCCAATTCACTTAACCCGCACATCTTTGGATACGAAGGGGCAATTAACTTAACTTGCATATCTTTGGACACCAAGGGGCAATTTAGCTAACCTGCACATCGTTGAGCACTAAGGGGCAGTTTAGCATGGTCAATATCCCTAACCTACACATCTTTGGACACTGATGGCCAATTTAACATGGCCAATCCACCTAACCTGCACATGTTTGGACTAGGAGAGGAAACCAGAGCACTGGGGAGTGAATTATGTAGATTGTGGGAGATGGTTAAAATGGGAAACATGGTAAAACCCCTCACCCTCCACATGCTCCCCATGCCTTACCTATGGCAGCCCCTGTTTCCTCATATCCCACATGGACCCTCATACACTGCCTATGCCCATCCCTCATACCCTCCTATTGCCCTGTGAAGTCCTTACGCCAAAATAGTCCATCATTTGCCCTCACAACCAACTCACCCAATATTCACCATGAGCAGATGTCAGGACCATGCAGAGATTAAATAAAGTTATTAATTGATGAAATATTGATTAATTTATTCTTTCTAAAAAAAATCCATTCACTATATTTAAATCCCTTATAGAAATAAGCATTAGTACCAATATTAAAGCGTCTACAACCTCTTGGAGTTGTCAACAAACCACGAACTCGAGGCACCCTACTGCGAAAGTAAGAAGTTGTCAGTTCAGTCTTTCAGTACTAATCCTGTAATAATATCCTGCAAACTATCTCAACAGAGTGAAATAGCAAGCACTTTTCACACTGCAAACTGTTTTTTTTAACGCAAGGAGGAAGGCTGTCCTGATGCTCTCTGCGACTTTGACAAAGAGTTGTGGAAAACTTTGAATGGGCAGCATAATCAAGGCCATAAGGTTTCACCGAGATGGCCACAATTTGTCCTCTGAGTTCCTGGTAGGTAATCGGAAAGACCGAAGCTCAAATTCACATCCAAATTTCTTTTTAAAAATTAATTAATGGAATGATTGATGCAGTGCACCTACACAATGCAGCAATTCACCAAAGATCCTTAGGCAGCACCTTCCAAACCCATGACCACTTCCAGAAGGACAAGGGCAGCAGATACATGCGATCACCACCACCTGCAAGTCCCTCCTCCAAGCCATTCACCATCCTGCCCTGGAAATATATCGGCCGTTCCTTCACAATCGCTGGGTCAAAATCCTGGAAATCCCCCCCCAACGGCATTGTGGGTCAACCCACAGCACAGGGACTGCAATGATTCAAGAAGGCAGTTCACCCCCACCTTCTCAAGGGATATTTAGAGATGAGCAACAAATGCTGGCCAGCCTGCGACACCCATGTCCCACGAATGAATAAAAAAAAATGTGGGTGTTGCTGGCTTGGTCCTTGTCTTGAGAAGGTGGGGGTGAGCTGCCTCCTTGAATCGCTGCGGTCCACGCGCTGTGGGTTGACCCCCATGTCATTAGGGAGGGAATTCCAGGATTTTGACCCAGCGACTGCGAAGGAACGGTCGATGTATTTCCAAGTCAGGATGGTGAGTGGCTCAGATGGGAATTCCAGATGGTGGTGTTGCTGTGTGCCTGCTGCCCTAGTCCCTCTGGGTGGTTGTGGTCCTGGGTTTGGAAGGTGTTTTCTAAGGAGTCCTGGTGAGTTCCTGAGTAAATTGTGTTTATATTTTCTGGAGTTTAGAAGAATGAGAGACAACATGGAATTGTATAGGATTCTGAAGGGGCTTGGCAGGACGGATGCTGAAAGATTGTTTCCGCTATCAGGTAATCTAAAACACAGGGATACAGTCTTAGGATAACGGGCCAATCATTTAGGACTGAGGTCAGGAGAAATATCTTCACTCAAAGGGTTGTGAATATTTGGAATTCTCTACCCCAAAGCGTTGTGAAAGCTTCATCATTGAATATGTGTAAGGCTGTGGGGAGGTGATGGCATAGTGGTATTATCACCAGACTATAAATCCAGAAACTCAGCTAACATTCTGGGTTCGAATCCCACCACGGCAGATGGTGGAATTTGAATTCAATAAAAAATGTCTGGAATTAAGGATCTTCTGATGACCATGAAACCATTGTCAGGAAAAATCCATCTGGTTCACCAATGTCCTTTAGGGAGGGAAATCTGCTGTCCTCACCTGGTCTGGCCTACATGTGACTCCAGAGCCTCTCAACTGCCCCTGGGCAACTAGGGGTGGGCAATAAATGCTGGCCCAGCCAGTGAAGCCCATGTCCCACAAATGAATAAAAAATAGACAGATTCCAGGTCTCTGAGGGAAATAATCAATAGGAAGAGTGGGTGTGAAAGTGGAGTTGAAACCCAAGACCAGCCATGATTGTATTGAACTTGGCAGAGTGAGTTCGATGGGCCGAGTGGTCTTTTCTCTCTTAGGTTTTTTATCATGCAGGCTGGAGGATGGTTTGCAATATTCAGCTGTTGGTAGTGGTAGTCATGAGTTCTCTCTCAGCTGAGCGAGGCGTATGAAGGCCGTCTTCAGCCTGGATATGGAAACTCACACCCTACCCATCTCCCCCCTCAAACAGCAGACCCTCTAGACCATCCTGACTGCAGGAATGCTAAGCACATCCCGAAAAACGACTCTCTGCAGCAAAACTGTGTGACATGACTGCACTCTGACCCTCTTGGAGTGTCACTGGACCACACACACACACACACACACACACACACACACACACACACACACACACACACACACACACACACACACACACACACACACACACACACACTCTCACCAACCTCCCATATCCACCTGAAAGAGCAGCTGCCAGGGGCAAGACAAAAGTCGGCCTGCCTAGAAACTAGTGGGCAAATTCCTGGGAGCATCAGTATCCAGGAGATTGGATATCAGCGATGGTCCTTGTGTATTCTATAGGCCAGGACTGTGTACAGTGTAGCTACATTTGGGTTGTTAAAGTGTAACTGCACATTCGATGTGATGTTTCACAGGAACTCACAAATCGACCTCAACACTCCACCTGTGTCACACCTTTACCCATGAACCATGGTGCTGTAATCCTCTGAGGAGTCAGTGAATGAACATAAGAACATAAGAAGTAGGAGCAGGAGTCGGCCATCTAGCCCTTCGAGCCTGCCCCGCCATTCAATAAGATCATGGCTGATCTGAAGTGAATCAGTTCCACTTCCCCGCTTTCTCCCCATAACCCTTAATTCCCCTGTCTATCAGAAACCCATCTACCCGTGACTTAAATATATTTAGCGAGGTAGCCTCCACCACTTCAACGGGCAGAGAATTCCAGAGATTCACCACCCTTTGAGTGAAGAAGTTCCTCCTCAACTCTGATCTAAACTGCCCCCCCTTATCTTGAGGCTGTGTCCTCGAGTCCTGCTGTCCTTTCTAAGCGGGAAGAATCTCTCTACCTCTACCCTATCCATCCCCTTCATTATCTTATACGTCTCTATAAGATCCCCCATCATCCTTCTAAACTCCAATGAGTACAGACCCAGTCTATTTAGTCTCTCTTCATAGTCCAACCCCCTCATCTCCGGTATCAGCCTATTGAACCTCCTCTGCACTCCCTCCAAGGCCAAAATATCCTTGCGCAAGTGCGGCAACCAAAACTGCGCACGGTACTCCAGCTGCGGCCTCACCAGTGCCCTGTACAGTTGCAGCAAGACCTCCCTACTTTTATATTCTATCCCCCTCGCTATAAAGGCCAGCATCCCATTCGCCTTCTTGATCACCTGCTGCACCTGCAGACTGGGTTTTTGCGACTCGTGCACAAGGACCCCCAGGTCCCTCTGCACCGTAGCATGCTGCAGCTTTTCACCCTTTAAGTAGTAATCCCTCCTACTATTATTCCTGCCAAAGTGGATAACCTCACACTTGCTAACATTGTACTCCATCTGCCAGGTCCTCGCTCACTCGCTCAGCCTATCCAGATCCCTCTGCAGACTTTCCACACCCTCCGCACAATTTGCTTTTCCACTCATCTTCGTGTCATCAGAAAATTTTGTCACCCTACACTCAGCCCCCTCCTCCAGATCATCTATATAAATGGTAAATAGCTGAGGCCCCAGCACCGATCCCTGGGGCACTCCACTAGTTACCAACCGCCAATCCGAATAGCACCCATTGATACCAACTCTCTGCTTCCTATTAGACAGCCAATCCTCAATCCACGCTAACACCTTACCCCCAACTCCATGCCCCCTAACCTTCTGTAGCAACCTTTTATGAGGCACCATCTGAATGAAGCAAAGCCACCATCTCTCTACCCTCCATCAATGCTTTAATGGTGCCTTCAATGCCACTGGGTATCTCAGCAACTCTTTTTGAACTCGTCTCTTAAACTTTGGCCTTATGACCACAATCTTGAAGAATCTTGGAAAGTGACTGGAGTTCACAAAGCCTCACACAGAAAAATGAAACCTTTTCAAGGATCTGACACACTAGAGGTTTGATCTCCCACAAAACCCGTCCACACAAACCCATAACAGATGTGGGTACTTTTTTTTATTCATTTGTGGGACATGGGCTTCACTGGCTGGGCCAGCATTTATTGCCCATCCCTAGTTGCCCAGGGGCAATTGAGAGTCAACCACATTGCTGTGGCTCTGGAGTCACATGTAGGCCAGACCAGGTAAGGACGGCAGATTTCCTTCCCTAAAGGACATTGGTGAACCAGATGGATTTTTCCTGACAATAGTTTCATGGTCATCAGTAGATTCTTAATTCCAGATATTTTTTATTGAATTCAAATTCCACAATCTGCTGGGGCAGGATTCGAACCCGGGTCCCCAGAACATTGGTTGAGTTTCTGGATTAATAGTCCAGTGATAATATCGCTCGGTCGCTGCCTCCCCTTGTAGAAATGGGAAATGAGAACGTGCACCCAGAACAGATCAGACAACATGTACCAACTCCATATCCATTCACAAATACGAGAAAGTGACAGCACAGCGATACGCTACCACTGAGAAAATCATCTGCCTCAGTCAGCTGAATGTGAGAAGGGTTGCTGTTGTTCAAAGTTTACACCAGCCGTTAGAAAGGGAGACCTTACTGAGTACTGTTTTCATCCGCATTGTAAGATGCACAAAAAAAAAATCTGGGTTTCAGAAACATACATTTTTTTGACCGTTTTGGATTCCTTCCAAAAATGAGATGCCCCGTTGGAAATTTGATAAAAAAGAAATTGACCTCGATAAATTATTAACCGCACAATGGATAACACCAAAGAAAGAACCAACAGACTTAAAAACAGCCCGGGATCAACAATGATCTTATTGTGACCAATATTCAAGTCAGGAATGCTTGTAGAGTTGAAACTCAATTTGACAAACAGGCGCGCTCACACACTCAACCAGCAAAGCAGCAGAAAGTCCAACTTACTGAGAATAAGAGGTTGAGGACAATGAGGCAATATTTGATGCATCTTGCCTGAAACACCACCATTCTGGCGATCTTTTCCAGCAGGCTGTTCTCACTCTGTGTTGTTTTGATTCAGGACGTTATCAGCACAAAGTGAGTGGCACGCTGCTTTTTAAAATCAGCCGAGCGGACGACTTCCTGTCCACCCAGTGAGTCATTGCAAGACGCATGTACCTCCCCGCTCAGTGCTCACTACAATCCCGAAAGATCAGAAAACCACAACAGTGGAAAGCTAACAGAGACAACCTTCCACAAAATTAGCCCCTCTCCAGTAGATTATGTACAGGATTCCTTTCATAATTTTAGGCAGTTGATTAAGAGGGTTTTTCTTTAATCGGAGCAGAAAAAGTTTATGGTGTAGATGTAGAAGCGAGGGCAATGAGCCAAAGAGGGCAAAACTCAGTAACCACCGAGAATAGTTGCAGGGGTCACAACTGACAAGAAACCGACATCCTTTACTGCTAAATTAGACAGTATGCAAACTTCATTTCAATTTCACCCTCAACTTTCATGTGACGCCTTAGTGAATACCTTTTGTAAATCTGAATACACGACGTCTACTCGTTCCCTTTATCCACCCTGTACCCTCCAATAAGCGTGGCAAACACGATTTCCCTTTCACAAAACCATGTTGGCTCTGCCTGACCGCCACACGTGGCAGAGATAGTGGCTACCCCTCAACTTGCTTTGATTTATTATTGTCATATGTATTGGTATACAGTGAGCAGTATTGTCTCTCACACGCTATACAGGCAAAGCATGCAGTTCATAGAGAAGGAAAGGACGAGGTGCAGAATATTGATGTCCACTCGGAGTGGGGGTGTGGCTCTTGAGTTTTTGCCATGGGACTTTGTGTGACTGAACGGACTCAATCGCAAACCCCAGATCTGTGGGCACTTGGAGCAGAACTTCCTGTGAGCTGGAGGGAGCCAGAGTGTAGGATTCCCTTCCTTTTCTCTCCTTCTCTGCCACCGTTCTGCCCCATCATTTAGGTGTTGTGATTGGAAGCCTGATGCTGCTTGATGGACAAGTTGAAACTTTGACCGCCAGCCCCTCCCAGTCATTAAAGTTTTTAAAGTAAAAGATTGTCTTTAAAGTTTATTTATTCTTTCGCAAGCAAGACTTACGTTAACGCTGCAATGAAGTTACTGTGAAATTCCCCTAGTCGCCGCACTCCGGCGCCTATCCAGGTCAATGCACTTAACCAGCAGGTCTTTCAGATTGTAGGAGGAAACGGGAGCACCTGGAGGAAACCCATGCAGACACGGGGACAATGTGCAGACTCAACACAAACAGTAACCCAAGCTGGGAATCGAACCCGGGTCCCTGGTACTGTGAGGCAAGCAGTGCTAATCACTGTGCCACCCCAGTCATTAATCATTAGTTCACTCTCGTACTCAATTTTTCTCCTCTTGCTCAATCTCTTTGTCCTCCTTTGCCGATCAGTGAACCTCTCTCAATCCTCACCCTGGCTGTTATTTCTGGCGTGCTTTCACAACTTATAACAAACATCCCAAAGCACTAGGGAAACACCATGAGCAGTGACTTCACAGATCAAGTGGCAAGAAAAACAGTCCAGCAGCAGCTTTCTCTCACAAGCCAACTTGGGTGGCACAGCGGTTAGCACTGCTGCCCCCGCAGTACCAGGGACCCGGGTTCGATTCCCAGCTTGGGTCACTGTCTGTGCAGAGCCCACATGTTCTCACCATGTCTGCGTGGGTTTCCTCCGGTTTTCTCCCACAGTCCAAAAAACGTGCTTGTTAGGTGCAATGGCCGTGCTAAATTCTCCCCCCGTGTACCTAAACAGTCGCTGGAGTGTGGCAACTAGGGGATTTCTACAGTAATTTCATTGCAGTGTTAATGTAAGCCCCTACTTGTAACACTAATAAATAAACTTTAAATCATTGAGGCAGTAATCGCTCCAAAGCAGTAATGCTGGGCAGAATGTAAACTTTATTTATTACTTATTAGTCACAAGTAAGGCTCACATTAACACAGCAATGAAGTTACTGTGAAATTCCCCTAGTCGCCACATTCTGATGCCTGTTTGAGTCAATGCACCCTAACCAACACATCTTTCAGACTGTGGGAGGAAACCGGAGCACCCGGAGGAAACCCACACAGACATGGGGAGAATGTGCAGACTCCATACAGACAGTGATCCAAGCCGGGAATTGAACCCAGGTCCCCGGCGCTGTGAGGCAGCAGTGCTAACCACTGTGCCACCCATACGTGTCGCTCATATACCCGACATCAGGTTCCCAGAGCAACTTCTCTATTCAGGCTTTGATCGTGGCAAGAGATTTCCAGGAGGACAACAGGAATGCTTCAGGATGTCCTCAAACATCCCTGACGATGGAAAACAGCCCTGCTGCCTCTGGATTGTGACCAAAATAGAGCAGCCTCATTCAGGAAGGTAGCAAACTCATTGAGAACCTTCATCAGGCGCACACAGAGGTGACAATAAGGTACCAGAGGCAGCGCACAAATCTACAAATAACTCATGCACCCAACCCTACCAGGAGCACTGACCAACATGTGGCAGAGCATGTGGATCCGCATTGGATTTACCAGACATTTCTGGAGTGGAATCGGATTATTCCCAATCCCAAGGGATGGCCTAAGAAGAAAAACAACAAATAGCCCTTGTTTCACACTCGCCACCCTCCTTTGATTTCTCCCCTTCCCCGCAATTCCCGTCTCCCCCAATATCAACTGGGGTCAACATCCTGGAGCTCCCTCCCTAACAGCACATTGGTGGACCTACACCACACTGGATTGTAACAGTTCAAGAAGACAGCTCACCACCAGCATCTCAAAGGCACTTAAGGGAGGGCAATAAATGCCGGTCTAGCCAGTGATGCCCACATACTGTGAAAGAATTAAAAAAAGTTGAGCCCCCCCGCCTCCATCCCCCACTAATCACTCCCCCTTTCTTTGGATCCCTTCCCTCTTTCATAATCGCTGCACCCACTATCACGATCGTCCGTCGTCCCATAACCACTTCCCATTCTCCCAGCATTAGCAGGTGAGATGGGGTCGGAACTGATGCCACAGGGACGAAGCAGCCTGTGTTAGTGATGGAGATGATGGGGAACGGACTCGGAGATTCAGCCTGGGATCAAACAGGACACCGGGATTATGGTTTAACCCTGTACGGTGGCCAAGGAAAGGGATGGAATTGGTGGTGACGGATATCATTCACAGGGAGGGTCAAGTCATTAGCCTTGGTTTCATGAGTGGTTTTGTCACTGCAGCAACAATAATCTCTCCCTCGTTGTCAACAAAATGAAAGAGATTGACATCGACTTCAGGGAGTGTAAAGGAGAACATGGTCCTGTCTACGTCCATGGAGATAAAGTAGAAATGGTCGAGAGCTTCAGGTTTTTATGTGTCCAGATCACCAACAATTTGTCCTGGTCCCTCCATGTGAACACCATTGTTAAGAAAGCCCACCAATATCTCTACTTTCTCAGAAAACTAAGGAAATTTGGTATATCCACTACAACTCTCACCAATATTTACAGATGTACCATAGAAAGCATTCTTTCTGGGTGTATCACAGCTTGGTATGGGCTCCTGCTCTGCCCAAGACCGCAAGGAACTACAAAAGGTTGTGAATGTAGCCCAATCCATCACACAAACCAGCCTCCCATTCATTGACTCTGTCTACACTTCCTGCTGCCTCAGTAAAGCAGCCAGCATAATCAAGGACCCACGCACCCGTAACATACTCACTTCCACCTTCTTCCATCGGGAAAAAGGAACTAAAGTCTGAGGTCACAAACCAACCAACTCAAGAACAGTTTCTTCCCTGCTGCTGTCAGACTTTTGAATGGATCTACCTCGCATTAAGTTGATCTTTCTCTGCACCCTAGCTATGACTGTAACACTACATTGTGCACCCTCTCCTTTCCTTCTCTAAGAAAGGTATGCTTTGACTGTATAGCGTGCGAGAAACAATGCTTTTCACTGTATGTTAATACTTGTGACAATAAAAAATCAAGTCGAAACTGAGAGTTCAAACCCCAGTCCAGAAACCTGATGAAAAACTCCAGGCTGAAATTCCTACATCAGCACTGTGGGAGTGCTGCAGTGTTGGAGGTGCCACTTTTCTGGACACATGGTTAACTGTCTGGATGGATGTATTTTGAGGAAGAGCAGAGGGGGAATTCTCTTCAGTGTCCTGCCCAATACTTATCCCTCAACCAACATCTCCAAAATAATGGTCAGGAGCACATTGCTGTTTGTGGGATCTTGCTGTGCAGAAATTGGCTGTCCTGTTTCCTGCATTACAACCGTGACTATTTATCAACAAACTGCTGCATCGACTGGAAAGTGCTTCCAGATATCCAGAGGTTGTGGAAAGCGCGGTTAAAATCCTTCTGCTGTTTTTGGGGATTGCTGAATCGGTCCCCGCAGTGTTGATTTGGAGGAAACATAACTCAATTTGGTCTGGGCGCCAAGCAGGAAGACTAATAATGCAGACTGAGTGCAGAGGGTGCAGAGGTCGTTGAGGGGTAGGACAGAGTGTCGTTTGGAAACTAACATCCTGTCTCCAACTGGCTCCATTGAAATCAAATCACTGGAGTCCATTGGGGAGATAAGGATGAAGAGGCCAGAAGATAAAACCTTGGACGGAAACTTCGAAAGTAACAATGCCAAAAGTTTAACTCATTATATTTAACACAAACAATAATAAACAGAAAGTAAGGTGCAATAACTCCACGGAGGTGAAATTCCTGTCACCAAGTTACTTTATTTACACCATACATCTGTACACAGCCTGCTCTCCAGTTGCTCCCTGCTGAATGCAGGCAGGGAGTCTGACACACCTGCTTTAAAATAGGGAGCATGAGGCTCCCTGATTTAACTATCAATTAAGATTCATCAGGTAGCTTTTTTCGTTGTCCAATCAAATTAAACCAGATCACCTGGAAGTTTCCCTCCAAGTTACACACTATTCTGACTCGGACGCTGTTCCTTCACTGTCGCTGGGTCAAAATCCTGGAACTACCTCCAGGGTGTACCTACAGTTCACAGACTGCAGTGGCTCCAGATGGCAGCTCACCATCACCTTCTCAAGGGCAACTATGGGCAATAAATGCTGTTTTTGCCAGCGTTGTCGATATCCCATGAATGAGTCAAAAAATCTGGTGCCCCCCGAGGGCCGTGTACACCAATGGGGAGGATTTTTTACGGAACTGGCTCTGTGCAAACTGTAACTGGCGACCTCTTCCATATTATTAGAATCATAGAGGTTTACAGCATGGAAACAGGCCCTTCGGCCCAACTTGTCCATGCCACCCTTTTTTTTGAAACCCCTAAGCTAATCCCAATTGCCCACATTTGGCCCATATCCCTCTATACCCATCTTACCCATGTAATTGTCTAAATGCTTTTTAAAGGACAAAATTGTACCCACGTCTACTACGGTCTCTGGCAGCTTGTTCCAGACGCTCACCACCCTTTGTGTGAGAAAATTGCCCCTCTGGACACTTTCATTTCTCTCCATCTCACCTTAAACCTATGCCCTCTAGTTTTAGACTACCCTACCTTTGGGAAAAGATATTGACTATCTAGCTGATCTATGGCCCTCATTATTTTATAGACCTCTATAAGATCACCCCTCAGCCTCCTACGCTCCAGAGAAAAAAGCCCCAGTCTATCCAGCCTCTCCTTATAACTCAAATCATCAAGTCCTGGTAGCATCCTAGTAAATCTTTTCTGCGCTCTTTCTAGTTCATTCTGTCCACTGTTCTTTGGAGGGTCAGTCGCTAACACAAGGGTTTGATGCCCATCAACTGGTTTCTCCAGCGATTTCCCAGGGTTCAAGAGACTACTGACCATCTCCTGCTGCCTCATCCCATTCTCAAACCGAGAATTTCATTCTATCGGCGCTGGGCAGTGTCCTGAACTCGCTAAACATTCGGCCAGTTTGCAACTGCTGGCACCAAATCCTTCTTGTGACTTCCAGGCACACTGCCAACTCGCTGCTCAGAATTGCACTTTGCCAGTTCAACATTCCTGCTCATTCTCAAAACAATGCCTAAGTGTTGCACAGGGTCCTTGGAGACAAAGGCTGGCATTTTAAAGGTTTTGGGCGTAGCGTACACAAGTAGAAACAAAAAACATAGCAGCAATCTTTAATCATCTGATTGAAAAGAAGTTATGTTCTTCTCACGTCAAGTGGCGCAATTTGTTGGAATTGTTCCACTGTCTCATTCCACTATTAGCTGGCGATGTCTTTCTAAGAAAAAGTTTTGTACAATGCAGGGGAAAAGGAACTTTCACTCATCTGTCTGATCTGATGAGGAATGGTGTCTCTGTACAAAGATGAGCAAGCTAGATGGATTGGCCATGCCAGATTGCCTTTTAGTGTCCCAGGATGTATAGGTTAGGTGAATTGGCCATGCTAAATTGCATCTCGGTGTCCAAAAATATGCAGATTAGGTGAATTGGCCATGCTAAATTGCATCTCAGTGTCCAAAAATATGCAGATTAGGTGAATTGGCCATGCTAAATTGCCCCTTAATGCCCAAAGATATGCAGGTTAGGTGGATTGGCCATGTTAAATTGCCCCTTAGTGCCCAAAGATGTGCAGGTTAGGCAGATAAGAACATAAGAACATAAATAGGAGCAGGAGTAGGCCATCTAGCCCTTCGAACCTGCCCCACCATTCAATAAGATCATGGCTGATCTGAAGTGGATCAGTCCCACTTTCCTGCTTTCTCCCCATAACCCTGAATTCCCCTGTCTATCAGTAACCTATCTACCCGTGACTTAAATATATTCAGCGAGGTAGCCTCCACCACTTCAACGGGCGGAGAATTCCAGAGATTCACCATCCTTTGAGTGAAGAGTGAAGATTGGCCATGCTAAATTGCCTTTTAGTGTCCCACGATGTGTAGGTTAGGTTGGTTGGCCGCGCTAAGTGGAATCCTTACAGTGCAGAAAGAGGCCATTCAACCCATCAAGTCTACACTGACCTGCTGAGTTCCACAGTAAGAAGTCTCACAACACCAGGTTAAAGTTCAACAGGTTTATTTGGTAGCAAACACCACTGGCTTACAGAGCGCTGCTCCTTCGTCAGGTGAGTGGGAGATCTACCCAGGCTCTCTCCTCCTAACCCCTCCCACCTAATACACACCTTTGGACTGTGGGAGGAAACCGGAGCACCTGGAGGAAACCTATGCAGACACGGGGAGGATGTGCAGACTCCACACAAACAGTGACTGGAGGCTGGAATCGAACCCGGGTTCCTGGTGCGATGAGGCAGCAGTGCTAACCACTCTGCCAGTGTGCTACCCCACTGCCGATATTTTTCAGGCTAATAAATAAAAGTCTCTTTCTCTATGGATCTGTACTTTTTTATTTATTCGTTCAATTCCTTTGTGAAAGTTTTTATAGAATCTGTTTCCACCACCCCTTACAGGCACCCCACTCCAGATCACAACAATTCACTGCGTAAAAAAAATCATTTCTCCTTTCATTCCTGTGTGAAGAACTTAAAATCTGTTTCCTCCAGATATCAAACCTCTTGTTACTGGAAATACATTCTCATTATTTACTTCATTCAAACTCCACATTAATTTAATCTCCCCTTAACCCTGCCTGCTCCAGGGAAAGCAACCCCAGCTTCTCAAAGCTCTCGATACAACTCATGTCCCTCATCCATCCCGGGATTCTCTCAACCGGAATACCGTGTGCGCTTTTGGTCTGCCTACCTAAGAATGGGTATACTTGCTGTAGAGGGAGTGCAGTGGAGGTTCGCTAGGCTGTTGGCGGGACTGGCCTCTGAGGAAGGATTACAGAGAAAAAAGAATAACACAGCACAGGAACAAAGAACAAAGAACAAAAACAGCCCGGGAAACAGGCCCTTCGGCCCAACGAGCCCGCGCCGCCATCTTAACACCACCAGTACCCCCCTCCACCCATGACCCTTGTCTAATGTTTTATGGCCATCCACATTGAGGGAAACTAATTTAGGGACAATTTATTACTGCCAATCAGCCTAACAGCACATCTTTGGGGTGTGGGAGGCCCTTCAAGTCTGCACCTATAAGAACATAAGAACATAAGAAATAGGAGCAGGAGTAGGCCATCTAGCCCTTCGAGCCTGCCCCGCCATTCAATAAGATCATGGCTGATCTGTCGCTGCTCAGTTCCACTTTCCCGCTTTCTCCCCATAACCCTTAATCCCCTCTCTTATCAAAAACCCATCAACCCGCATCTTAAAAATATTTAGCGAGGCAGCCTCCACCACTTCAACGGGCAGAGAATTCCAAAGATTCACCACCCTTTGAGTGAAGAAGTTCCTCCTCAACCCCGTTCTAAACCGCCCCCCTTTTATCTTGAGGCTGTGCCCCCTAGTCCTACTGTCTTTTTTGAGCAGGAAGAGTCTCTCCACCTCTATCCTATCCATCCCATTCATCATCTTATACGTCTCAATGAGATCTCCCCTCATTCTTCTAAACTCTAACGAGTACAAGCCCAGTTTATTCAGCCTCTCCTCATAGCTCAACCCCCTCAACTCTGGCATCAGCCTAGTAAACCTCCTCTGCACTCCCTCCAAGGCCAAAATATCTTTGCGCAGGTGCGGCGCCCAAAACTGCACACAGTACTCCAGCTGCGGCCTCACCAATGCCCTATACAGCCGCAGCAAGACCTCCCTACTTTTATATTCAATCCCCCTCGCTATGAAGGCCAGCATCCCATTCGCCTTCCTGACCACCTGCTGCACCTGCAAGCTGGGTTTTTGCGACTCATGCACAAGGACCCCGAGATCCCTCTGCACCGTCGCCTGCTGCAGTTTTTCGCCCCGTAAGTAATAGTCCTTCCTACCATTCTTCCTACCAAAGTGGACCACCTCACACTTGCCAACATTAAATTCCATTTGCCATTTCCTGGCCCATTCGCCCAGCCTATCTAGATCCTTCTGCAGACTCTCCACACCCTCCGCGCAATTTGCCGTTCCCCCAATCTTGGTTGTCATGTTGTCCTATGTAGACCAACCACTAATATCCCTCTATTCCCCGTGTGTTCATGTGTCTATCCAGATAAGGTGTGAATGTCGCTAATGTAACTGCCTCAACCACCTCACTTGGCAGTGCATTCCAGACCCTCACCACCCTCCGTGTAAAAACCTTCCCTGCACATCTCCACTGAACCTCTCCCCCTCTTACCTTGAACTTGTGACCCTTGTAATTATCATTTCTGCCCTAAGAAAAACCTCCCAATTCTTCACCCTGTCCACACCCCTCATAATTTTATAAACTTCTATCAGGTCGCCCCTCAGCCTCCGTCTTTCCAGGGAGAACAATCCCAGTTTATTCAATCTCTCCTCATAGCTAATACCCCCCATACCCAGGCAACGTCCTGGTAAACCTTTTCTGCACCCTCTCCCAAGCCACCATGTCCTTCTGGTAGTGTGGCGACCAGAATTGGACACAGTATTCCAAATGTGGCCTAACCAACGTTTTATAGAATTGTAATATGAATTGGTTTGACTGGGCCTTAACTCATGAGAGTTTAGAAGATGAGAGGAGGTCTGATTGATCAGGGCGGTCATGATGTGGGTATGCCGGCGTTGGACTGGCGTAAACACAGTAAAAAGTCTGACAACACCAGGTTTTAGTCCAACCTATTTATTTGATAATATACTCACAAGCTTTCGAGGGGACTGCCTCTTCGTCAGGTGAATTCACCTGACGAAGAGGCAGTCCCCTCGAAAGCTTGTGAGTATATTATCAAATAAATAGGTTGGACTAAAACCTGGTGTTGTCAGACTTTTTACTGTGATCAGGGCGGGACAGACTAGATGCAGGGAGGATGTTTTCCCTGGTTGGGGAACCTAGAACCAGGGTCACAGTCTCAGGATACGGGATAGACCATTTAGGACTGAGATGCAGAAAAAAGTCTTCACTCAGAGGGTGGTGAACCTCTATCTTCTCTTGGAGGCCGCGTCACAATGTATTCAAGAAAACTTTTTAGGTTTTAATGACACTGAAGGATATGAGGAAAAAGCGGGAAAATGGCACTGAGATAGAGGATCAGCTATGGATGGTGGAGCAGGTTCCACAGGCATCCTCCTGCTCCTGGTTTCTATGCTTTCAATCTCTACACACTCTCCTTCCTTCATTACTCCAGGCAAATTGTTGCACAGACCCCAAATTGTTTGAATAGAATCATAGAATCCCTACAGCGGGAAAGGAGGCCATTTGGCCCATCAAGTCTGCACCAGCCACAATCCCATCCAGCCCCTAACCCTGTAACCCCATGTATTGACCCCAGCTAGCCCCCCCTGACACAAAGGGGCAATTTATCATGGCCAATCCACCTAACCCGCACATCTTTGGAGTGTGGGAGGAAACCAGAGCACCCGGAGGAAACACATGCAGACATGGGGAGAATGTGCAGACCCCACCCACACAGTCACCCAAGGCTGGAATTGAACCTGGGTCCCTGGCGCTGTGAGGCCTTAGTACTAACAATTGTGCCATCGTGCCACCTTATCTGAGCAGTTATGTTTAACGTGGGCAAATAATTTATTTCTTTTGAATACTAAAGCCACTTTATCCTTGATTTTATTGTATTTTTATCCTTAATCCTAGCTGGGGAGATGATGGTATAGCGGTAAGGTCACTGGGACTAATAATCCAGAGGCCCCAGGCTAATGGTCTGGGGACATGAGTTCAAATCCCACCACAGCAGCTGGTGGAATTCAAATTCAATTAAAAAATCTGGAATATAAATTTAGCCTCAGTAATGGAGACCATGAGATCTATCACTGACTGAGGGAACTGCCGTCCTTCCCCTGCAGAATCCACACGTAACACCAGACTCACAGCAACATGGTCAACTCTTAAGTGCCCTAAGTTAAAGGACATTCAGGGATGGGCAACAAATGCGGACCTTGTTAATAATGCCCACATCCCATAAAGGAGTGTACATGTTTGACGATACTGTGCCTTTAAGAATTGTATTTGTGTCATGTTTCTGGTGAAGGAGATGTTAAGATTCGACTTTGTTTAAATGGCGCTGCTTTGTATGCTCCGGGCAGCCCACATGCTGAGAATGCAGAAGAATAATTGCTCCTAGTTATTGGGGTGCTTGTTTTAATCTGAGTCAATGCAGTATTGCTTTTTTTTGTTGCCCCCGGGGTTTCAGAGTAGGGTTTAATTAGGTTGATTGACATGGAGATATGGAGGATCTAGGCTTACAGAGAGACAAGCAGGCAATTTCCATTTGAATTTGAAAGGAGCAGCTTCCTCTATCTCTCTCTCTCTGGAAATTGAATTCTGGGACCTGTTTGAAATTAAGTATCTCTCTCCAGAAATGCAAGAGCTTTTTCTTCCCTTTTTCTCTCTCTAGAGTTCTGTTGTTTGAAGACAAGTCTCTCTTTGGAGGCTGCTGTCTGTGTGTCAGAAGGCAGATGTGTCTCTGTATCTCTGTCTTGAGGTGTTAAAATGCTGGAGGACTGGTAACTCAGGTAAGCCTGTGTGTTTTGCTAACTGAATCTGTCGAGCAGTTTTTGCCTATGGAAATATTGCTTAAACTGGAACGAATAGAGATAGACTTGCAGTTAAGAATTGTATCTTGTATGCTTAAATATATCAGCTGGTAAAAGTTATGTTTTTTTTTAAATTATAGTTAAACTGTATTGTTAAATAATATCTTTTAATAAATGCTTCCTAGTGTGTCAATAGAATTACACCTGGAGTGAAACACTTTATCCTCACACTAATGCCAAAATCAAAAATATTTGGTGTCTAGGTTAACCTCACAATATTCCTTGCTGTTTCTGAACTGGTCCCTAACTATATGTTATAAAGTTGCACGTATTATGGATGCTATTACGTTTACTTTGTTCTTGTTGTAGATCTTTATTGGCTCATAGAATGGATCATAAAATCCCTTCAGTGCAGAAGGAGGCTATTTGGCCCATCGAGTCTGCACTGACCAAAATCCCACCCAGCCCCTATTCCCAGAACCCCATGAATTTACCCTAGCTAGGTCCCCTGACAGTAAGGGGCAATTTGGCACGGCCAATCCACCTAATCCGCACATCTTTGGATTGTGGGAGGAAACCGGAGAACCCTCAGACACAGGGAGAGCACGCAGACTCTGCACAGACAGTGACAAAAGCTGGGAATTGAACCCGGGTCCCTGGGCGCTGTGAGGCAACGGTGCTAACCACTGTGCCACAGAGCCACTGTGATATTATTAGGATGGAATGGATTTGTTGGTGACTGCATCTCTTGGTTCATCTCTCTGTTATCATTTCTCTGGGATATTTTCAACTGACCCCCCACCTCCCAACCCCGCCTCCCCACCCCTTCACAAATTCTTTGATGCAATGCCTCTTCCAGAACTGAAGGCAGAGACCTCCCAGAGTGGAGCAAAGAGGATGGGCATGAGATTTACCACAGTTATGTTGTACCAAAAGGCACGTAGAGTCAGAGGCTTTAAGTTCAAGGGCCGCTTCGATGTTTGAGGACAAAACTCACAGATGGAATCCCTCCGTGCAGTACTGGGGAGGAGCTGTAGTGTCAGCATTGCTAACTTTTAGATGAGGTATTAAACAGAGACCTCGTCTGCCTCTCAGGTAGAACTATTCGAGGTAGAACATTGGAGTTTGTAGTGTTCAATTGTTTAATTGATCTGTGTTTGATTATGTTACTTTGGCAACTGCCCCCTGTATCTGTACTTTTTTACTTAACCCAATGGATGGAACTAGGGAGCTTACTATACAATGAAGCTTCTAGGGAGAACAAACCTGCAGAAATCTTATAAATACTTGGACATGTCAGGGACCAGATTTGAAACTCCAAGGCACATTATAAAGTTAGCCTCGATCCTAACTTTCCTTTAAATTTTGGCATAAGGGTGGGAATAAGGTGTTTTGCTCCAGTATGATTTAAATGACTCACTAGGAAGCTTTAATCAAAACAAACTTTATTTAAGAGCATTTATTAAAGAATTATCTATTAAAGGACTTTATTTAAGTATCATCCAAAGGGTGTGGGTTAGATGCATTGCCATGCTAAATTGCCCCTTAACGTCAGGGGGATTAGTGGGGAACAAATATGATGTTATGGGGATAGGGCCTGGGTGGGATTGTTTCAGTGCAAGTTTGATGGGTCGAGTGGCCTCCTTCAGCACTGTATTCTATGATTCTATTAACAGAGTTAGAACATAATCAGCATAAATTTTATGATTAAAATACTTAAACATGACAGGGTATGATTCTCAACAGCTAGCTATCTCTATTGTTCCAGTTTGAATCAGTTTATGTCCTCCATTGACATAAATTTCTTCTTTAGAACCAGTTAGCACCAAAAGCAGATACGCTGACATGGATGCTAGCTTTCCAGCCTTTTAACCCCTGTGGACAGAGATGCAGACAGCAGTTTCCAGAGAAGGATATATCCTCAGAATTTCAGAGAAGTAAATCTAATCTCTGGCACCTCCTAGTCTCCAGGCTTCAGAGGCTTCTGCAGCTTCCAAACAGCACCTTGAATTCTCTGCGTAAGCCATGCTCCACCCAGCCATATGACCTTACCAGTCAGTTAACCAAACAAAGTCCTACTCTTCAAAAACCCTGGGGAAATCATTAAAAACTACAGAACCACACTCGTTTAGATTAAAACAAACATTCTAACAATTAGGGGCAGTTATGTTGCTGCAGTAACAACACAGGGCTGCTGGATATATACAAAACAGCATTGGTAATAAAAAATCTGCTAAAACAGATCCTGCACAAGAAATAAGACAAATACATTTCCTAAAGGCAATGGTATCATCACAGGGGCTTTAAGGAGATGTCAATTGACTGTTTGGATTTAGAACTGGTGTTACCTCTGTGTTGCCGTGGTAAATTAGACATTTACAATGCAAACTGGTGACTATATAATAGGCTGTTCCCCAGTATCCTGGAGTATTATTGATTCCTCAACCAATATCATTAAAATAGATTATCTTGCCCAGTTATCTCACTGCTGTTTGTGCATTATATTTGACTCGATGACTGGGCTGTGTATAAATGTAAAATAATGATTTAAGGTGCCTGACTTAGTGCAGTTTATAATTTTGTGGAGAAATGGTGGAAGTTTAAAAAAAGTATGACCACGAATGACAAAATCATATCACTATTTCAGCTGCGCTCAACTTGCCCCTTGTGTTTCCTCCGATAAGCCAGCGACAGCATTTCAAAAGTGCTTCATTGGGTGTAAAATGCTTTGGGACATCCTGCCCTTGTGGAAGGTGCTACATAAATGCAACTTCTTTTCACCTGTACCTGCTGTTGTTGGAGGCGACAGCAGAGGGAGCTCCGACACAGGCTAAACATTCATCACGCTGCAAAATTGAGACTGGTTTCAGGTAAGATTTCAGGGAGGTGGTTGACTGCCCTCCCCCCACTCCCACTCCCACACCCATGCCCACCCCCACTCCCACCCCAACCCCACCCCCATTCCCACCCCCACCCCCATGCCCACCCCATCCCCACCCTCATCCCCCCACCCCCATGCCCAGTCCCACCCTCACCCCCACCCCCACCACCACACCCAGCCCCACCCCCACTCTCATGCCCACCCCTACACTCAAACCCACCCCACGCCCACCCCCATCCCCACCCCCACGCCCACCCCCACCCCTGCACCCACCCCCACCCCCATGCCCACCCCATCCCCACCCTCATCCCCCCACCCCCATGCCCAGTCCCACCCTCACCCCCACCCCCACCACCACACCCAGCCCCACCCCCACTCTCATGCCCACCCCTACACTCAAACCCGCCCCACGCCCATCCCCACCCCCACCCCCACGCCCACCCCCACCCCTGCACCCACCCCCACCCCCATGCCCACCCCATCCCCACCCTCATCCCCCCACTCCCATGCCCAGCCCCACCCTCACCCCCATCCCCACCCCCATCCTCACCCCCACCACCACACTCAGCCCCACCCCCACTCTCATGCCCACCTCCACCCCCACCCTCACCCCTACCCACATGCCCATGCCCAGCCCCCCACTCCCACCCCCCCACCCCCAAGTCCACCTACAGGTTTGACAAGGTTTCGAAGGGATTCCTGGGTCAAGGGTGAGTGGGGGCTGGTTTCGCCGAGGCCCGTTGAGGGTTCTCCCCGGCGATGACTCTCCCACCCCAACCACACTGAAACTCCGACACGTCCCTCTGATGGAAGGCCGAGAGCTGTGAGGATTGATGTGACAGCAACAACAATGCCACGCCGAAAGGCCAAAAGACGGCACTGTCTCGGCCTGTGACAGCTGGTCTGAGGCCCTTTTCTGTTTGGGGAAAGTAACTCTGAAACACTGAACATGACAGAAATACGCCCATCACCGGAGGCCAAGGAACACCAACAATGATGGAGAGGAATCTGGGGAGGAGAGATGGGAACCGAAGAGACGCATTTAGCTGCTTAACGAAGGAGTACGGCAGCCCCACAGCTTCTAGAATCATCGAATCCCTATTGGAAAGAAGGAGGCCATTCAGCCCATCAAGTCTGCGCCGACCACAATCCCGCCCTATCCTACACATTTACCCTAGCTAGTCCCCCTGACACTGAGGGTCCATTTAGCACGGTCAACCCACCTAACCCACACATATTTCGGACTGTGGGAGGAAACCCACACAGACACAGGGAGAACGTGCAAACTCCACACAGACAGTGGCCCAAGCCAGGAATCGAACCCGGGACCCTGGTGCTGTGAGGCAGCAGTGCTAACCACTGTGCCACCCCAAAGAATACACCACGCACTGCCCATTCCCCATCCACTCAGTGGTCTGAAAAGTTAGCAAAATGATATTGAATAAAATGTCCGAAACACTGTTCCCCAAAACAATTTGTAGCTGAGACTTCAAAGGATGGCACACTGCCAAGGAAACACCATTGTCAACAATGCCAGGGTGTGTTTGAGGGAGATTATAGGCTGGAAACAGACACCGAGGAACTTTCAAACATTTATTAACTAGTTACATTCACCATTAACATGACATTAACCATTTACATTATTAATATTACATTAACTACTTACATTAACTATTAATACTACATTAACTAGTTACATTAACTATTAACACTGCATCAACCATTTACATTATTAATATTATATTAACTTGTTACATTAACTATTAATACTACATTAACTAGTTACATTAACTATTAACACTACATTAACCATTTATATTAATACTACATTAACTAGTTACATTAACTATTAATATTATATTAATCATTTACATTATTAATATTATATTAACTAGTTACATTAACTATTAATACTACATTAACTAGTTACATTAATTATTAACACTGCATCAACCATTTACATTATTAATATTATATTAACTTGTTACATTAACTATTAATACTACATTAACTAGTTACATTAACTATTAACACTACATTAACCATTTACATTAATACTACATTAACTAGTTACATTAACTATTAACATTATATTAATCATTTACATTATTAATATTATATTAACTAGTTACATTAACTATTAATACTACATTAACTAGCTACATTAACTATGAACACTACATTAACCATTTACATTATTAACACTACATTAACTAGTTACATTAACTATTAATGCTACATTAACTAGTTACATTAACTATTAACATTACAAATATTATGTTAACTAGTTACATTAATTATTAATACTACATTAACTAGTTACATTAGTTATTAACATTACACCAACTAGTTACATTAGCTATTGATATTACATTAACTAGTTACTCTAACTATTAACATTACATTAATTATTTATAACAATGTACAGGGATTGATGAGCATGAGGCTCCAAGCAGAAAATCTCCTGCTGAGTTCCAGTGACACATAACCTGGCTTCACTGATGATGTATAGGAACAACCAGTTGGCTTGATATCTATTAACCCTCAATGTAACATTGCGCCAAGTCTCTCATCCAACTCATTAAATAGTTACATATCCTGCTTGTTCCTCAAGTCGCTGTCACCTCCACTGAGTCATTGAGAAAGGTGGTTTCACTAGTCTGCCTGTTCGCATGCTTCTCCCACCTGCAAGAGGGCCCTGTGCAGGGGTCCCTGAACCCTCTGGTACGTTGATGAGGTGGTCTCCTCGAATGTCCGGGTAGTCACTTCAGCCCCATGGTGAATCCATCCACAGGTCTCTGGTATTCCAGTTTCCTCCCACAGTCCAAAGATGTGCGGGTCAGGTGGATTGGCCGTGCTAAATTGCCCAGTTTTTTAATTAATCCAATGGGACATGGGTATCACTGGCTGGCTCAGCATTCCAGCCCTTCCCTAGTTGCCTGAGGGCAGTTGAGAGTCAACCACATTGCTGTGTGTCTGGAGTCACATGTAGGCCAGACCAGGTAAGGACGGCAGATTTCCTTCCCTAAAGGACATTAGTGACCCAGATGTGTTTTCCCGACAATCGGCAATGGTTTCATGGTTATCAGTAGATTCTTACTTCCAGATTTTGATTTGATTTATTATTGCCACATGTATTACATGTATAAGATACAGTGAAAACTATTTATGAGGATAGGTTAAGAGAGCTTGGTCTTTTCTCCCTGGAGAGATGAAGGGTGAGAGGTGACCTGATAGAGGTGGATAAGATGATGAGAGGTATTGATCAAGTGGATTCTCAGAGGCTATTTCCCCAGGGCTGGAATGGCTGCCACAAGAGGACACAGGTTTAAGGTGCTGGGGAGCAGGTACAGAGGAGACATCAGGGGTAACTTTTTCACTCAGAAGGTGGTGGGTGAGTGGAATCGGCTGCCGTCGGTGGTGGTGGAGGCAGATTCATAACATAAGAACATAAGAACATAAGAAATAGGAGCAGGAGTAGGCCATCTAGCCCTTCGAGCCTGCCCCGCCATTCAATAAGATCATGGCTGATCTGTCGCTGCTCAGTTCCACATTCCCGCCCTCTCCCCATAACCCTTAATCCCCTCGCTTATCAAAAACCCATCAACCCGCGTCTTAAGAATATTTAGTGAGGCAGCCTCCACCACTTCAACAGGCAGAGAATTCCAGAGATTCACCACCCTTTGAGTGAAGAAGTTCCTCCTCAACTCCGTTCTAAACCGCCTCCCCTTTATCTTGAGGCTGTGCCCCCTAGTCCTACTGTCCTTTTTGAGCGGGAAGAGTCTCTCCACCTCTATCCTATCCATCCCATTCATCATCTTATACGTCTCAATGAGATCTCCCCTCATTCTTCTAAACTCTAACGAGTACAAGCCTAGTTTATTCAGCCTCTCCTCATAGCTCAACCCCCTCAACTCCGGCATCAGCCTAGTAAACCTCCTCTGCACTCCCTCCAAGGCCAAAATATCCTTGCGTAAGTGCGGCGCCCAAAACTGCACACAGTACTCCAGCTGCGGCCTCACCAATGCCCTATACAGTCACAGCAAGACCTCCCTACTTTTATATTCAATCCCCCTCGCTATGAAGGCCAGCATCCCATTCGCCTTCCTGACCACCTGCTGCACCTGCAAGCTGGGTTTTTGCGACTCATGCACAAGGACCCCGAGGTCCCTCTGCACCGTCGCCTGCTGCAGTTTTTCGCCACATAAGTAATAGTCCTTCCTACCATTATTCCTACCAAAGTGGACCACCTCGCACTTGCCAACATTAAATTCCATTTGCCAGTTCCTGGCCCATTCGCCCAGCCTATCTAGATCCTTCTGCAGACTCTCCACACCCTCCGCGCAATTTGCGGATTCGGTAGGGTCTTTTAAGAGACTTCTGGATGAGTACATGGGACTTAGTAGGATTGAGGGTTATAGGTAAGCCTAGTTGGTAGAGATATGTTCGGTGTAACTTGTGGGCTGAAGGACCTGTTTGTGCTGTAGTTTTTCTATATTCTATGGTCTATTGTTTCTTGTGCACTATACAGACAAAGCATACTTTCATACCATTCATAGAGAAGGAAAGGAGAGTGTGCGGAATGTAGTGTTACAGTCATAGCTAGGGTGTAGAGAAAAATTAGCTTAATGCAAGGTAAGTCCATTCAAAAATCTGATAGCAGGGAAGAAGCTGTTCTTGTGTCAATTGGTACGTGATCTCAGACTTTTGTATCTATTACCTCGAAGGAAGAAGGTGGAAGAGAGAATTTCCGGGGTGCGTGGGGTCTTTAATTTTGCTGGCCGTTTGCTGAGAATGCAGGAAGTGTAGACAGAGTCAATGGATGGGAGGCTGGTTTGCGTGATGAACTGGGCTACATTCACTACTTTTTGTAGTTTCTTGCAGTCTGGGGCACAGCAGGAGCCCATACCAAGCTGTGATACAACCAGAAAGAATACTTTCTATGGCGCATCTTTAAAAGTTGGTGAGAATCGTAGCCAAATTTCCTTAGCCTTCTGAGAAAGTAGAGGCATTGGTGGGGCTTTCTTAACTATTAGCGTTGGCATGCGGGTGCCAGGACAGGTTGTTGGTGATCTGGGCACCTAAAAACTCGAAGCTCTCGACCCTTTCGACTTTGTCACCATTGGTGTAGACAGGGGCATGCTCTCCTTTACACTTCCTGAAGTCGATCAGCATCTCCTTCGTTTGAGGGAGGGATTATTGTTGCTGCACCAGTTCAGCAGATTCTCTATCTCGTTCCTGTACTCTGTCCCATCGCTGTTTGAGACCCGACCCACTCTGGGTGGTTTGTCAGTAAACTTGAAAATCAAATTGGAGGGGGATTTGCCCACACAGTCATAGATTTTGTTACTATGTGCCGTGGCGGGATTCGAACCCGGGTCTCCAAAACATTAGCTGAGTTACTGGATTGATAGTCTAGTGATAAAATCACTAGGCCGTTACCTCCCCACCACATGGGCTGCTGTCTTCACCAGGAATCCTTACAATTGTAATGGAGACAGGCTCTAAGAATTCATGTTGCTGAATGAAAATTGCCCGAACGCTGAGATCCTCTCTGTCGTTATAACGAGGTTTGTCCTTGACTTTAGCTTTTTAGCCCCTTGCTCACCAGTCTCTGAAACTGTACCCTGCAGGCTTGCATTACGCATTCAACTGAGTAAATTCGTAAAATTCTTCAGGTCTCATGGACACACTTTGTGTGTGATGGATAAGAATCTCAGTGCTGTACTCCATTGTATCAGATCTGACTGCCTGCATCATCATACACCTTGGGGCAAAAGCTTTGTAACATCCCCAGGCCAGACTGTTATGTGACTGAATATTGTTTGCGAAGCTTCCCTTATCACAGTTTTATCTTCCAGCTTCAGACCTTTGGTTTGTTGTTTACACATTGCTTTTTCATTTGATTTGATTTATTAACATACCACATGTATTAACATACAGTGAAAGGTATTGTTTCTCGCGCGCTATAAAGACAAAGCATACCATTCATAGAGAAGGAGAGGAGAAAGTGTAGAATGTAGTGTTACAGTCATAGTTAGAGTGTAGAGAAAGATCAACTTAATGCAAGGTAGGTCCATTCAAAAGTCTGACAGCAGCAGGGAAGAAGCTGTTCTTGATTCGGTTGGTACGTGACCTCAGACTTTTGTGTCTTTTTCCCAAAGGAAAAGAGAATCTCGGGGTGTGTGGGGTCCTTAATTATGCTGTCTGCTTTGCAGTAGGAAGTATAGACAGAGTCAATGGATGGGAGGCTGGTTTGTCTGATGGATTGGGCTACATTCACAACCTTTTGTAGTTTCTTGTGGTCTTGGGCAGAGCAGGAGCCCATACCAAGCTGTGATACAACCAGAAAGAATGCTTTCTAAGGTGCATCTGTAAAAGTTGGTTAGAGTCGTAGCTGACATGCCAAATTTCCTTAGTCTTCTGAGAAAGTAGAGGCATTGGTGGGCTTTCTTAACTATAGTGTTGAGGGGGGGAGGGAAACCACAGTAAGAAGTCTCACAACACCAGGTTGAAGTCCAACAGGTTTATTTGGCAGCAAAAGCCACTAGCTTTCGGAGCGCTGCTCCTTCATCAGGTGAGTGGGAGTTCTGTTCACAAACAGGTCATATACAGACACAAACTCAATTTACAAAATAATGGTTGGAATGTGAGTCTTTACAGGTAATCAAGTCTTAAAGGTACAGACAATGTGAGTGGAGAGAGGATTAAGCACAGGTCAAAGAGATGTGCATTGTCTCCATCCAGGACAGTTAGTGAGATTTTGCAAGTCCAGACAAGTCACGGGGGTTACAGATAGTGTGACATGAATCCAAGATCCCTGCTGAGACCGTCATCATGTCTGCAGAACTTGGCTATCAGTCTCCGCTCAGCAACTCTGTGTTGTTGTGTGTTGTGAAGGCCGCCTTGGAGAACACTTACCCGAAGATCAGAGACCGAATGCCCGTGACCGCTGAAGTGTTCCCCAACGGGAAGAGAACACTCCTGCCTGGTGATTGTCGAGTGGTGTTCATTCATCCGTTGTCGTAGTGTCTGCATGGTCTCCCCAATGTACCATACCTCAGGACATCCTTTTCTGCAGCGTATCAGGTAGACAACATTGGCCAAGTTGCAAGTACCGTTTACCTGCTGGACGGTGTTCTCATGGGAGATGATGGCATCTGTGTCGATGATCTGGCATATCTTGCAGGGGTTGCTGTGGCAGGGTTGTGTGGTGTTATGGTCACTGTTCTCCTGAAGGCTGGGTAGTTTGCTGTGGACAATGTTCTGTTTGAGGTTGTGCGGTTGTTTGAAGGCAAGAAGTGGAGGTGTGGGGATGGCCCTGGTGAGATGTTTGTCTTCATCAATGATATGTTGAAGGCTCCAGAGATTTCGTAGCTTCTCTGCTCCAAGGAACTACTGTCCCTTTACTGTGTAATCCCATCTGGAACGTGGGTGACCAAGGAAATGTAGTCAGTAGACATTTCCTGTTCCATCAGCCTGAAAGACTCTGTCACTCTTCCCTCTGCACACTGAAGTTTGCTCAAGTTATTATTTTATTCTGAGCTTGTCAAGACGTGCGATGCACATTCCTCGGCAACAGTTGCCAAGATTTGAGGGACACCTTTTGAATGATGTAGTTTCAGAGCACACCTCACTTATTACACCCAGTGTAACAATCCCAAAGTCCCCTTTACATTTAGCTAATGTGAACCTCCCTGAATTACTGCAGATACTGGAGCTCTGTAAATAGCAGAGAAAATGCTGAGGATAGTCAGTAGATCAGGTCTATTGGAAAAACAAACAGGTAAACCTTCATTTACTAATTAGTACAGAACTTAAATCTTGCTGAAAAGAGACATGCTGCTGAAGCTTTTCATCTTGCACTCATCAGGACAAACACAAGAATACCAAATTACAAACAATTGGGTGGCACAGTAGTTAACTCTGCTGCTTCATAGCATCAGCGACCTGGGTTCAATTCCCAGCTTAGATCATAGTCTGTGTGGAGTTTGCACATTCTCCCCGTGTCTGCATGGGCTTCCTCCGGGCGCTTTGGTTTCCTTCCACAGTGTGAAAGACGTGCTGGTTGGGTGCATTGATCCAAACAGGCATGGACAGTGGCGATTAGGGGAATTTCACAGTAACTGTTAATGTAAGTCTTACTTGTGACTCATAAATAAATCAATCACAACAATTTATAGTTTAGGAGAAAAGGGTGCTGGTTGGTTGGTGAGTTGACTCTGATTGGCTGTGGTGAAGCCACAGAGAAACCAATGGGGAGCTGTAGGTTCCCAAGTTCCAGGGAAATTCAAAAAAGATGCAAGGCTTGAACATGTACCTTTTATTTGCAGAGAATGGAACAGCACAGGGTTTCTATCCATTCAGTTCTTTTTCAATTGCTCTGACTGAAGTGATTCACACATAAAGCAAGGACAAGTGAGGTGAAGTGAGGTGTTCTTGGAGTTTAGAAAAGTGAGGGGTGACCTTATTCAAACATATGAGATCCTGTGGGACTTGACAGGGTAGATGGCGATATGGTTTCATGAGTGGGAGCGTCAGGAACAAGGGGGTATAGCTACAAGATAAACATGGAAGCATAGAAGATAGGAGGAGGCCATTCAGCACCTCGAGCCTGGTCCACCATTCATTACAATCATGGCTGCTTTCTCCCGATCCCATTCTCCTTGATCCCATTCGCCCCAATCCAGCCGTCTCTTGAATACATTCAATGTTTTGGCATCAACTACTTCCTGTGGTAATGAATTCCACAGGCTCACCACTCTTTGGGTGAAAAGAAGTCTTCTCACCTCCATCCTAAATGGTCTATTCCGAATCCTCAGACTGTGACCCCTGGTTCTGGATTACCTCACCATCAGGAACATCCTTCCTGCATCTAGTCCTGTCTAGTCCTGTTAGGATTCTATAAGTCTCTATGAGATCCTCCTCTCATTCGTCTGAACACCTGCAAAAACAATCCTGCCCTACTTAACGTCGCCTCATAAATCAGTCCCACTATTGCTAGAATCAGCCTGGTAAACCTTCACTGCACTCCCTCGAGAGTTAGAACATCCTTCCTCAGAAAAGGAGATTAAAACTGCACACAATACTGTCGGTGTGGCCTCACCAAGGCCTTGTATAATTGCAACATCCTTGCTCCTGTACTCGAAACCTCTCGCAATGAAGGCTAACATACCATTTGCCTTCTTTACCGTCTGATGCACAAGGACGCCCAGATCCCTCTGCACACTCCACTCTCCCAATTTACAGCCATTCGGGCAGTAATCTGCCTTCTTGCTTTTGCTTCCAAAGTGGATAACCTCACAGAAAGGGCCAGTCATTTAAAAGTGAGGCGCGTAGAGATTTCCTCCCGCAGAAGGTGGTGAATCTCTGGAATTCTCTCTCCCAAAGGGTGGTGGAGGCTGGATCATTGAAAGTATTGAAAGCCGAGATGGACAAATATTTGATAGGTCGAGGAAAAGAGGGCGACGGGGGAAATGGCACGGAGAAGGAACTGAGACTGGCATCAATGAGTCATGATTGTATGGAACGGCGGGGTAGGCTCAAAGGGCCTGGTAGCAATCCCTGCTTCCTTTCCTTGTGTTCTTGTGTCGTGTTCTTGTGCTGATTCTAACAACATTGACTGCGAGAGCCGTGCGCTCCCTCTGCGTCCAAAGTATAAATATTAATTCTGTTTTTACCATTTGACGACAGTTCTATTTATATATAAATGTTAAGCACTTTCCACAACTCGTGATAAAATATTCAGCGCGGTAAATCTATTCAGTCTCACTTGAGGGGGTCATGGTTAGCAGGAACAAGCCTGATTTCAATCCTGTGACCCACTGAGCTGAGGGAGGACCACTCACTAGCCTGGGTTACCCATCGATGTGTTAGTGGCCCATTCTGGGGCCACTTCAAAGTCAAGGTGATTTGATTGTCGTGTGAATGGAGTTACGGAGAGACTCAGCGACCAAAACTTCCCTTCCTTCAAGGATATATCTAGCTTTGCCAAAATTCAAACGGAAATACTTTAGATTCAGCTTACACAAGCAGATATTCTAGTCCAAATTTAGAACATATACATTATGGAACACCTACAGTGCAGAAGGAGACCATTTGGCCCATCGAGTCGTCACTGACAACAGTCCCTCTGAGATTCTATCCCCATAACCCTACATATTTACCCTGTTAATCTACCTGACACTGGGAGCAATTGAGCACAGCCAATCGACCTATCTTCAGATCGTGGGAGGAAACCAGAGAAAACCCAGGCAGACACGGGGAGAATGTACAAACTCCACACAGACAGTCACCCAAGGCTGAGAATTGAACCCAGGACCCTGGGGGACGTGAGGCAGCAGTGCGCTAACCATCGGGCCACCCTGCCGACATCAGGTATTTTCTCTCCGGATCAGCCACTCTCACTCTGCTTCCGGCTTTGTGGAATTTCCATTGATGCTTCTATCCTGTGTCTCTGACAAGGTTTCAGTGGGAGGATCACTGAGGAAATGCAGGAAAAATGCGCTTTGATTTTAGGTTCTGATTTCAAAGATTAGGAGTTAATAATGTAGAATTTCCAGCACCGATCAACTGGTCTCTGCCTGCGTCTCATACCTACCTCTCATCTCACTTCTGTTCCTTTCTCACTCGAGGGTTTATGTGGCTTTGTCTTAAACGTATCTGTGCTATTTAACACAAACAGGGCCCCGTGATTAATGTGGTAAAGGCAAATATTTTAACACTGTTGCTTCAGATCTGGAAAGCTGCAAATGACAGGCTGACTGAATCAAGATATGAAGACACAATGTTCTATTCAATTACCTACAGGCTCCCACTGGAATACTATTAATTGACTGATTAAGTAGTTGTTAAGTCACTTGAGAGGCAGAAGTATCCTGATTGAACTGGGTTCTAAAAATAATGTTAAATTCTGTTGAATAAAGACATTGAATGGAGAACTAAAAATACCACTTAACAAAAGGCAGAGAATTTAAACCCTTGTTTGCTTCTCAAATTGGAGAACATCACATTGCATTCTCATTCAAAGTTAACGTTAATTCACACAATCTTCAGACTCAGGCTCTTTGCGGAAAGAACTTCCAATCAGCAAAGTCCGTACACAGATGCTCGAAACACTCGTACACGATTCCTACTTCCCATATCCTATCTTATTATCCATTATCCCAGAATTATAGGATCCCTATTGGGAAGAACAAGGTTATTCGAGTCTGCACTGACAACAATCCCACCCAGACTCGGTCCCCGTAACCCCACCTATTTACTCTGCTGATCTGCCTGACACTAACGGGCAACTTAGCACGGCCAATCCACCCAACCTGCACATCTTTGGACTGTGGGAGGAAACCCAAGCAGACATGAGGAGAATGTGCAGACTCTGCACAGACGGTGACCCAAGTTGGGAATTGAACCCAGATCCCTGGCACTGTGAGGCAGCAGTGTTAACCACTGTGTAACCATGTTGCCCACCATCCTGACCTACATTGGCTCCCAGTCCCCCGGCATCTTGAACTTGATATTCTCCTCCTCCAAGGTCTCCGCCCTCCCTTTCCCTGTAACCCTTTCCAGCTGTACAACTCCCCGACTGCACAACTCTCTCTCTGCGCTCTTCGAATTCCAGCCTCTCATACATTACCAACTTTCTTTGCTCACTTGTTTGCAGCCACTGCCATTGGTTGCCTTGGCTTTGGGGCTTTAAGATCTTAAGAGCTTGGAGCAGGAGTTGGCCATCTGGCCCCTCGAGCCTGTTCCACCATTCAATAAGATCATGGCTGATCTTTTCATGGACTCAGCTCCACTTACCCGCCTGCTCACCATAACCCTTAATTCCTTTACTGTTCAAAAATTTATCTATCCTTGCCTTAAAAACATTCAATGAGGTAGCCTCAACTGGGCAGGAAATTCCACAGATTCACAACCCTGTGTGAAGAAGTTCCTCCTCAATTCAGTCCTAAATCTGCTCCCCCTTATTTTGAGGTCATGCTCCCTGGTTCTAGTTTTACCCGCCAGTGGAAACAACTTCCCTGCTTCTATCTTATCTATTCCCTTCATAATCTTATATGTTTCTATAAGATCTCCCCTCATTCTTCTGAATTCCAATGAGTATAGCCCCAGTCTACTCAGTCTCTCCTCATAATCCAACCCTCTCTACTCCAGAATCAACCTAGTGAATCTCCTCTGCACCCCCTCCAGTGCCAGTATATCCTTTCTCAAGTAAGGAGACCAAAACTGCACACAGTACTCCAGGTGTGGCCTCACCAGCACCTTATACAGCTGCAACATAACCTCGCTGTTTTTAAACTCCATCCCTCTAGCAATGAAGGACAAAATTCCATTTGCTGCTTAATTACCTGCTGCACCTGCAAACCAACTCCTTGAGATTCCTGCACTAAGACACCCAGGTCCCTCTGCACAGCAGCATGCTGCAATTTTTTACCATTTAAATAATAGTCCACTTTGCTGTTATTCCTACCAAAATGGATGACCTCACATTTACCAATATTGTATTCCATCTGCCAGACCCTCGTCCACTCACTTAGACTATCGATATCCCTTTGCAGACTCTCAGCATCCTCTGCACACTTTGCTCATCTTAGTATCAACTGCGAATTTTGACACACCACACTTGGTCCCCAACTCCAAATCATCCATGTAAATCGTAAACAATTGCGGTCCCAACACTGATCCCTGAGGCACACCACTAGTCACTGATCGCCAACCAGAAAAAACACCCATTTACCCCCACTCTTTGCTTTCTGTTAGTTAACCCTCACCCTCTCTCTAATTCTCTCTCTCTATTTAAACCACTCCCTAAAACACACTTACTTGAGCAAAATTTTGGTCACCTATCCAAATATCTCCTTATGTGACTTGAGGTCAAATATTGTCTGTTGTGATAATGTTTCTGTTACGCACCTCTGGGCATTTATCACATTGAAGGTACAAACACTGGTGGAAATTATGTTTACATAAACAGTGGTTGTTTTACCCAGCTGCTTACATGTCACTTGACACCTACAGGAACACGCAAACTCTTCCTGTTCAGGAGCAAAGCGATCCTTGTCTAAACCTACCGATACCAACACTCCAACTGTTCCCCCAACAAAACAATAACGTGCATTTCTGTAGCATCTTCAGCGTAGTGAGACATCACAAGGAACTTTGCAGGACAGATTTTCAAATAGAATGTAATACCGAGTTACATAAGGGTCTGGGAGGTCCAGCTCCCAATCACCAGTGCAGTGTTGGGAAGGGGTCATCATCAGACTGTCACTGGGTCAAAATCCTGGAATTTCCTCCCTAATAGCACTATGGATCTATCTACCAGATAGAAGCCAGATAGGCTTCATAGATCCCTATAGTGCAGAATGGGGCCATTCAGCCCATCAAGTCTGCACTGACCACAATCCCACCCAGGCCCTATCCCCACAACCCCATGAATTTTTCCTGACGCTAAAGGGCAATTTACCTTGGCCAATCCACCTAACCTGCACATCTTTGGACTACGGGAGGAAACTGGAGCACCTTGCAGATGTTTCTTCTGAAGGAATTCTTCAAAATTCAGCGAATGAAAATACAACAAAACCTACTCCAATTTATAATCAAAGAAAGGATTTAATAAAGAAACTTCATTACTCCAAACTTGAGGCCTTGCCCTGGGCCAATCCAAACTCCCCACTATTCTACACAGTTCCTTATTTATAGTGAATCAGCTGGTCAGCTGACCATTACGTCACTCTGTAATTGGTTCCATGGTTTACTGGGTCAGCTGATCCTTACATCTTGTTCCCATTGGTCACATTACATCCAGTACAAAATTGTCAGCAATTACATTCTAACAGAGGAAACCCATGCAGACATGGGGAGAACGTGCAAACTCCACACAGACAGTGACCCAAGCCGGGAATCGAACCTGGGTCCCTGGCGCTGTGAGGCAGCAGTGCTAGCCACTGTTGCCACCGTGCCACCCCTACAGTGGATCAAGAAGCAGCTCACCTCCACCTTCTCAAGGGGTAATTAGGGATTGGAAAGAGATGTTGGCAGTGGAAAAATTAGAAACCTTATTCCCACTGCTTGTTTTGCAAACCTATCCTCAAAGTATGTGGAAGTACTGGAGTAACCTGGACACAAAACACTCAGGAGCAAATCACACTGGAGCGTAGAGCGTGTAAATAAATAGGACCTTTGTACCTCGACTTGCTGTGTCTGCAGTTACTGTGCGGAAGATAGCAATATAAACATACACACAGGAAGGTCACAGATTAAAATATACATATTGACAGAGTGCTGGACTGTCACCGAACCACATTAACTTCACCAGTGACTGGGGACTGGAAGCTGGCGGTGTGGCTGGGTTCGCGAATGGACAACAGGTTCAAAGGGTTGATATTGGCAACGTCACGATGCCAGCCAACACCCACCAGCAATAGGCAAGAAAAGATAACATTACGTGGTGCAGATAAATGAAACAGGATTATCACATTTCAGTTCAGTCTCAAACAACCAAATGAATCCACTTTTCATAGAATCCCAATAGTGCAGAATTTGGCCCATCGAGTCTGCACCGACCACAATCCCACCCAGTTCCTATCCCCCTAACTCCACATGTTTATCCTTCTAATCCCCCTGACACTAAAGGCAGCACAGTGGTTAGCACTGCTGCCTCACAACGCCAGGGACCCAGGTTCAATCCTGACCTCGGGTCACCGTCTGTTTGGAGTTTGTACGTTCTCCGTGTGTCTGCGTGGGTTTCCTCCGGGTGCTCCGGTTTCCTCCCACAGTCCGAAGATGTGTGGATCAGGTGAATTGGCCGTGCTAAATTGCCATTTAATGTCAGGGGGACTAGCTGGGGTAAATGCGTGGAGTCGAGGGGATAGGGCCTGGGCGAGACTGTGGTCAGTGCAGACACGATGGGCCGAATGGCCTCCTTCTGCACTGTGGGATTCTATGAATTCATCATGGCCAATCAACCTAATCCGCACATCTTTGGACACTTTTGTAACCGCCAATCAGTCAGGAATCATAGAATCACAGAACCCCCACGGTGCAGAAGGAGGCCAATCGGCCCATCGGGTCTGCACCAACTCCGACAGGGCATCTTAACCAGGCTCACCCCCACCCCCCTGCCCCATCCCCGTAACCCCCTGCACTTAGTATGGCCAATCCACTGAACTGGCACATCATTGGGCTGTGGGAGGAAACCGGAGCACCTGGAGGAAACCCACGCAGACACGGGGAGAATGTGCAAACTCCACACAGACAGTGACTCGAACCTGGGTCCCTGACGCTGTGAGGCAGCAGTGCTAACCCACTGTGCCACCGTGCCGGCAGTAATGATACAACGTCAGCGATGAAATGTCACTGATCAATGCATTGCTGCAGTCCGGGTTCCCCAGGCTCATTCTTCCGTCAGATTATTGCAAACCCGCAGTCCAGCCCCACACAGCAGAGAGGGCGAAACTGTTCCCCCTCAAAAAAGGGATCGAACACGAGAGGGCACCGATTTGAACCCTTTGCAGAAGAAGCAAAGGTGATGTGAGAAAAAGCTCCCTCGCGCAGCGAGTGACTGGGGGGTCTGGAATGTCCTGCCTGGCAGTGTGGTAGAGGCAGGTTCAATCCAGACAATCAAGAGGGCATTCGATGATTAATTGAATAGAAACAACGTGCAGGGGTACTGGGGAAGAGGCAAGGGAACGGATCTAAATCATAATGTTCATTTGGAGAGTCACGGCAGACAGGGTGGGCCGAATGGCCTCCTCCTATGATGTAACAATTCTGTGGAGTGTCTGATGAAACATTATTCTGCTTCTCCCTCTCTCGCTCTCTCCACAGGTGCTGTCTGTAAAGGGTTAACATCAGAAACATACACAATGCTGAAGTAATGATCATATCACATCACGTGACTCAGAAGTCAGAGGTTGTGTCGAGATCCAAATGTGTAAATACTTTGCATAAACAAACGTGCTTAAAGGGACGGCGGATTCGAGCAGTCAGACTTTTGGGAGATGACACAATCCCCAAAACCTGTCTACCACATGATCCAGTGGATCACTGTCTACACCCAATAACACACTGGTTGATCCACTGTCAGATCCAGCAGATCACTGTCTACCACCCAATAAAACATTGGTTGATCCACTCCCACATCCAGCAGATCACTGTCCAGCACACAACAAAATACTGGTTGATCCACTGTCAGACCCAGTGGCTCACTGTCTACCATGTAATCCAGTGGATCACTGTCTACCACACAACAAAACACTGTCAGATCCAGTGGATCACTGTCTATCACACAACAAAACACTGGTTGATCCCTTGTCGGACCCAGTGGCTCACTGTCTACTATGTAATCCAGTGGATCACTGTCCACCACACAACAAAACACTGTCAGATCCAGTGGATCACTGTCTATCGCACAACAAAATACTGGTTGATCCACTGTCAGACCCAGTGGCTCACTGTCTACCATGTAATCCAGTGGATCACTGTCTACCACACAATGATACACTGTCAGATCCAGTGGATCACTGTCCACCACACTATGGAACACTGTCAGATCCAGTAGATCACTGCTCTCATCCACTAAAACACTGGTTGATCATCCTAGGATGCAAAGATAACCAACTCCAGGTTTCTGGTGTTTTACACAAGAAATAAATTATTCTGTTGAACCCCACCCGCCTCCCCCACTGTCAGCCTCCAGCATTACGTAGAAGGAATTCATCAACTTCTTTGTAATTAAGGTCGAGACAATCTGATCTGCTGTTTCTCTTCCTTGCCCTTGGACACGGGGGCCAAACTTCCTCTGATCCACACCCCCTGTCCTAGCGCCAAACTCCCCTTTTGTGCTATTATCCATTTACAGGACGTGGTGTCACGGGCCAGGCCAACATGTTTTAGCCTTGCTTTTCCCATGGCCAATCCACCTAAGCATCGTAGAACACTGAGGGGCAATTTAGCGTGGACAATCCCACCGAACCCGTGCATCTTTGGAGTGTGGGAGGAAACTGGAGGAAACCCACGCAGACACGATGATGTGTCGGGGTTAGGTGCATTGGCCTTCAGTGCACGTGGGTTAAAGAGATTTGTGGGGTAAACATGGGGTTACAGGAATGGGGCCTGGGTAGTTGGTGCACACTCGATGGGCCAAATGGCCTCCTCCTGCACTGCAGGATTCTATGTTGCGATGGGAAGAATGTGCAGACTCCCCACAGACAGGGACCCAAGCTGGGGAATCGAACCTGGATCCCTGGGGCTATGAGGCAGCAGCACTAACAACTGTGCCACTCTGCTGCCATGGTTAGAGAGAGAGTTCCAGGATTTTGACCCAGGCCAGAGTGGGCTTTCAAATCTTACTCAGAAGGAGGACATTTGGCCCAGCGTGTCTGTGCTAGCACCTTGGAAACGCTGCTTAATCCGTTTGCTCTACCCTTAGCCCAGCTAAATGTTCAGCCATTCAATTCTCTCCTGAAAATAATTTGCTTCCACCACTGAACACAGCGGCTGTTGACATGAGATTGGCAAACTCCACCTATCATGATTGCAGTGAGAGTGGGAGTATTCGCTGTCAGTTTGCAATGAGGAAGTTAGCAGTCTGGATGGGCTCTGTTGGGAGTGGTTGTGTGTGTTGAACACTCCTTCTCTCTGGAGTGACTCCTGTGGGTGTGGGGAGGCAGACGGCAGGAACTGGAAGCCAGCTCCGCGCACACACCGCAATGGCAAGCAGCACCAACACCTTCATCCGTACGGTACTGAGCCAGGAGCCGCTCCCTGACCAGGACTCCAGCCTGGCTGTCCCTTCCGAGGAGAGGCTCAAATTCTCCCGGCTCCAGCAACATGAGAAAAGCTTCCGACTCCGGCAGCAAGTCACCCTCAGCATGTCCCGCAAGAACAGGAAAATCTCCACAGGTGAGACATACACACCGACACACTACACCTGGACAGGTAAGGCACATACACCTGGGCAGGTAAGGCACACACACACCTGGACAGGGGAGGCTCATACATCCGGACAGGTAAGGCACACATACCTGGGCAGGTGAGGCACATGCACCTGGACATGTGAGGCACACGCACCTGGACAGGTAAGGCACACGCACCTGGACAGGTAAGGCACACACATCAAGACAGGTAAGGCACATGTACTGGGCAAGTGAAGCACACACATCTGGACAGGTGAGGCACACACATCTGGACAGGTAAGGCGCACACATCTGGACAGGTAAGGCGCACGCATCTGGACAGGTGAGACGCACGCATCTGGACAGGTAAGGCACACGCACCTGGACAGGTAAGGCACACACACCTGGCCAGGTAAGGCACACACATCAAGACAGGTAAGGCACATGTACTGGGCAAGTGAAGCACACACATCTGGACAGGTGAGGCACACACATCTGGACAGGTGAGGCGCACGCATCTGGACAGGTGAGGCGCACGCATCTGGACAGGTAAGGCACACGCACCTGGACAGGTAAGGCACACACACCTGGCCAGGTAAGGCACACACATCAAGACAGGTAAGGCACATGTACTGGGCAAGTGAAGCACACATCTGGACAGGTGAGGCACACACATCTGGACAGGTAAGGCGCACGCATCTGGACAGGTGAGGCGCACGCACCTGGACGGGTGAGGCGCACGCACCTGGACGGGTGAGGCGCACGCACCTGGACGGGTGAGGCGCACACACCTGGACGGGTGAGGCACACACACCTGGACGGGTGAGGCACACACACCTGGACTGGAGAGGCGCACGCACCTGGACTGGAGAGGCGCACGCACCTGGACTGGAGAGGCGCACGCACCTGGACTGGAGAGGCGCACGCACCTGGACAGGTAAGGCACATACACATGAACGCCTGAACAGGTAAGACAGAACCAGGTACCTGTGGGAGGGAGAGCTAGTCCCCTTGGGAGGAGGTATGTTTCCCTGTTGACTTAGGGAATCCCTTTTACCCTGTGGGGAATGGGGAGGAGAGAATCTCAGTCACTGTGAGAGGCAGGTAATCAGTCACCCAGTGAGGTGGTGGCGGGGGGGACCTCTGCCCCCTCTGTATGGGACGGGAGGGAAAGGGACTGCAGTCTGCTTCCCTGGCTCACCTGTCCAGGTGTATGTGGCTCACCTGTCCAGGTGTATGTGGCTCACCTGTCCAGATGGTGTGGTCTCTGACCCCTGCTGGTGATGGAACATCTGGGAAGCCTGTCCACTGTAGTAGCAGGGGGTCCCTGATCCCTCTGTAGGGGCTGGGGAGGGTGGGGAAGGGGTGTCTATGTGACAGGAGATGGGGTGGGGTGGGGACAGATACTTGCATCCCTTAGTCTGTTTAAATAAAGCTGCAAGATAAATGGGACCTACAAGAGCTTTTATGTGTGAATAGAACTGAAAGTGTTAAATCTAGCACAAGAGTTAGATGGGCTGAATGGAATATTGTGAAGTGGGAGAACCAGATGTTGCGGTTACCCCTACCCCTTTACAGCCTGTAAATATTTAAGGTCCAGTTTCTCAGAGGAAGCCACTCACTGAGGTAGATGTGAAGTTTATTAATTATTCGTGTCGCAAGTAGTGTCACATTAACACTGCAATGAAGTTACTGTGACATTCCCCTATTTGCTACACTCCAGTGCGTGTTCGGGTACACTGAGGGAGAATTTAGCACAATCAATGCACTTAGCCAGCACGTCTGTAGGACTGTGGGAGGAAACGGGAGCACCTGGAGGAAACCCATGCAGACACAGGGAGAATGTGCAGAATCTGCACAGACAGTGACCCAAGCTGGGAATCGAACGCGGGTCCCGCGCACTGTGAGGCAGCAGTGCTAACCTTTACCAGTAACTGCAAGTGTCAAATTGCATGAGATTTGAATTGCTACATCGTAGATGGGTGTGCCTTTAGCTGCCTGGGCCCCAAGCTCTTGAATTCCCACCTGAAACCTCACCTTCCCCATTAAGACACCTCTAGGACAAATTTTTTAGACGTTTAGACGAGTATCTCCTTGTCTGGGGTACGTGTCAGAGCTTTGTTTAGACAATGCTATTGTGAAGCATCTTGAACTGTTCCAGTACATAGAGGCACTATATAAATGCAGGTTGTTGTTAGGAGCCTGCTTCATTTTAATTGGAGGAGGTTCCTAGAAAGCAAATGGTATGTTGGCCTTCGTAGTGAGATGATTTGGATATAAGGATAGGGATATTTTGCTGCAGTTGTATAGGGCCTTGGTGAGGCCACACCTGGAGTATTGTGTGCAGTTTTGGTGTCCTTATCTGAGGAAGGATGTCCTTGCTATAGAGGGAGTCCAGCGAAGGTTTACCAGGCTGATTCCTGGGATGGCAGAACTGCCATATAAGGAGAGACGGAGTCGGTTAGGATTATATTCACTGGAGTTTAGAAGAGTGAGAGGGGATCTCATAGAAACTTATAAAATTCTAACAGGGTTAGAGAGGGTAGATTCAGAAAGAATGTTCCCGATGGTGGGGGAGTCCAGAACTAGGGGGTGATAGTTTGAGGATAAGGGGTAAACCTTTTAGAACTGAGGTGAGGAGAAATTTCTTCACCCAGAGGGTGGGGAATGTGTGGAATTCACGCCCACAGAGAGTAGTTGGGACCAAAACATTGTCTGATTTCAGGAAGAAATTAGATATCGCTCTTGGGATAAAGGGATTGAGGGATATGGGAGGAAAGGGGGGAATCAGGATATTGAATTCGATAATCAGCCATGATCAAAATGAATGGCGGAGCAGGCTCGAAGGGCCAAACGGCTCCACCTGTCTCCCACCTTATGGATGGGAAGCTCCGGATACGACTCGGTCAGTATCAGGGATAAGGGGATCTATCCCATAATGGTAAACATTCCTAAAGGTCAGTGACGGACAGCATGTTGTTAAGGAATGTGGCGACCACACCAAAACTGTCAAAATAAGTCAGCTGTGTTTTGTTTGTAGTCAAATTCTTGGGAGAGACTATTCGACGCACTACTTGCTGTTTTACCTCATGTTTTAAGGACAAGGTTATTTTAGCTACGGCGGAATTGCTGATGTACAATTTCCCTCCTCGACTGCCATCTTTCAGAGATGATATTAAATTAAAGACCCCGTCTCTCCTCCCATTAAAATCCCAAGGCCACTCAATCTGCAGCACAGGAAGTGGCCATCCGGCCCATCTGCTCTGTGCTGGTGTTTCTGCTCCACACAAGCCTTCTCCCACCTCCCCCCACCCCCCGAAAGTTCAAAATTTGTTTATTCGTCACAGGTATGCTTCCGTTAACACTGCAACGAAGCTACCGTGAAAATCCCCTCGTCGCCACACTCCGGTGCCTGTCCGGATACACTGAGGGAGAATTTAGCACGGCCAATGATCCTAACCAGCACGTCTTTTGGACTGTTGGAGGAGACCGGAGCGCCTGGAGGGAAACCCAGCAGGCATGGGGAGAATGTGCAAACTCCACACAGACAGTGACCCAAGCCGGGAATCGAACCCGGGTCCCGTGCGGCAGCAGTGTTAACCACTGTGCCACCATGCTGCCCACTATCTCCTTCTATTCCTTTCTCCCTCATGTGTTTATCCAGCTTCCCCTTAAATATCTCTAGGAACTAATTATTCTGAACACACCCGATGGCACCTTCTCCCAGACACTGGGTGAAGGACTTTCTCCTGAATTCTTGACCGGATTTATCTGTGACTATCTTGATTTGCTGATCTCCCATCACAAATGGAGAGGCCGAGTGAGGTTCTCAGGCATCCAGGTGATGTGTTTCACCTGGAACAGTATCTTCCAGCCCCGCCGCTGTCAGTGAGATTTTCCATTGAATCCACCCAGGAAATCTGCGGCAGATATCAGCTGTCAGAGAGACTGGATGATCCCGCTGGCCTGAATTCCCATAACTCTGGAGTCTTCCATCAGGTCCCCCCTCAGCCTTCTATTTCCGCGAACAAAGCTCTCCAGCCTCTCTCCTGGTAGCTGTAACCTCCTTAAGTTTCTGGTACTGAGGGTGTTTGCTCCCTTATGGGTGATCACAGCCTCCACTCCTTTTAGACTCGGAAGGGGAGCTGGGGAGTTCTTGTCCCCGATGTCAATCTTTTTGATTAAACAATCAAACTAATCAAGTTAACTGAGGGTCAAATTAGAAGGGGCAGCCCCTGAAAAGAAGGGAAGTGCCCGAAACAGAAGACAAAGCAGAAAGGAAACTTAAAACATCAAACTAAAATGTGATTTAAAGGAGTTGTTAATACACCCCAGTCCCTGTGGTGCCCAGCGGGCACGGAACTTGTCTCCTGGTCAATATTTTCCCATTAACCAACATTATTAAACCAGGTTACCCAATCATCAGTTTGTGGGATCTTGCTGTGTGAAAATTGGCTGCTGTGTTTCCGACATTACAACGGTGACTACACTTCAGAAGGACTTCATTAGCTGTGGGGCACTTTGAGGTGTGCTGGGGCTATGTCAGAGACTATACAATTCATTTTTATTTATCCAGTCTTAGGGCATCGCTGACAAGGCCAGAGTTAATTGCCCATCAATAGTTACCATTTAAGTTTTTTTTATTAGTGTCACAAGTAGGCTTACATTAACACTGCAATGAAGTTACTGTGAAAATCCCCTAGTTGCTGCACTCCGGTGCCTGTTCAGGCACACTGAGGGAGAATGTAGCATGGCCAATGCACCCTAACCAGTATGTCTTTCAGACTGTGGGAGGAAGTCGGAGCACCTGGAGGAAGCCCATGCAGATACGGGGAGAATGTGCAAACTCCACACAACCAGCCACCCAAGCCAGGAATTGAACCTGGGTCCCTGGCACTCTGAGGCAGCAGTGCTAACCATTGTACCACCTTACCATACCCTTGGGAAGCTGGTGGTGATACACCTCCTGGAACTGCATGTAGTGTTGGTACACCCACCGTGCTGTTAGGGAGGGGAGTTTCAGGATATGAACAGTGATGATTGATTTGATTTATTATTGTCACGTGTATTGGTATACAGTGAAAAGTATTGTTTCTTGCACGCTATGCAGACAACGCATACTGTTCATAGAGAAGGAGACAAGACAGTGCAGAATGTAGTGTTACAATCACAGCTAGGGTGTAGCGAAAGATCAATTTAATGCAAGGCAGGTCCATTCAAAGATCTGATGGCAGCAGGGAAGAAGCCGTTCCTGAGACGGTTGGTACATGACCTCAGACTTTTGTGTCTTTTTCCCGACGGGAGAAGGTGGAAGAGAGATTACAGAATGGTGATACTGTTTCCAAGTCAGGAACCCCGTCAGTTACAGCAGAGATAAATTAGCTCCAAACAGCCTCTGATAACAGTCATTACAAAACACTCTGCTGCTCTGGATGGGTTCTGAATGTTAATTGCAAGCGCCTTGTGTCTGAATCGTGCACTGTAATCTTGCCCCTGTCAATCGCGTTCCATCTAGACTTCAGGTCAGGTTATTCTGTTACAGGTTGTCTCCATTGTCCAGCTCCGTCCCGAACCCACGTCAGGTTATTTTTTATTGCACACGGTTTTACAACAGACTCAGATCCTGAATAGCGCAGTGGAACACACAGTCTGAACATTTGATACATTTGTCCTAAATTCCTCCTGTGTTATTGTACACAAAAGCACCTTCAGTGTATGCAGGTGAAAATGAGTGGAATTTTGGTGAGACTTGCTCCCGCCTGCTGATTTCCGACACTGGAAATTAAGGAGCTGGATTCCTTCCCCTTGTTTCTTGGAATAAAGTCAAGCAATTTGGTGATTGTTTGTGAAGTATAATCTTCTGTCTCCCACCCCGGCAGGTTTTGGAGGGAGGTTAGGACACCACCTTACATTTGGAAATCACCTGTGGTGTTTCTCTCATTTCGTAGGAACATAGAAAGTAGGAGCAGGATTGGACCATTTGGCCCTTCGAGCCTGTTCTGCCATTCATTATGATTATGGTTAATCATCCATCTCAACTCCAGGACAATGCATTGTAGTTTATAAAGTTTACAAAACCTTTCAAACTGTGTCAGTGTGTGTGTCAGTGTCAGTGTCAGTGTGTGTGTCAGTATGTGTGTCAGTGTCAGTGTCTATGTGTGTCAGTATCAGTGTCTATGTGTGTCAGTGTCAGCGTCAGTGTGTGTGTGAGTGTTTGTGTGTGTCAGTGTCAGTGTGTGTGTGTGCGAGTGTTTATGTGTGTCAGTGTCAGCGTGTGTGTGTCAGTGTCAGTGAGTGTTTGTGTGTGTCAGTGTCAGTGTGTGTTTGTGAGTGTGTGTGTGGGTGAGTGTGAGTTGTATGAGTGTGTGTAAGTGTGTCTAATGTGTGTGTGTGTGTGTGTGTGTGTGTGTGTGTGTGTGTGTGTGTGTGTGTGTGTGTGTGTGTGTGTGTGTGTATGTTTGTGTGTGTATTATGGTGATGGAATTGCTAATGGTCCCATTTTATTTCTAGTTCGGACCCTCAGTGCTCCCGATTACACCAGCTCAATGACAACTATCCAGTTTGAATATCCTACACTGCCGCTGCCAGGGACACAATATGCTTATACCAAGGTACGTCACTGCTGAATGATCACCGCTCACAGAGGGAAGCTTATTCCACTGGTCAGTGAGTCTGGGGCAAAGGGACACAACCTTCAAGTCCAAGCATCCTGGAGTTTGTTTTAATGTACCTTCACACCCACACGGCTTGTTACCCTCTGGGAAATGCTGGGGGGAGTGATGAAAGGATCTCTGCACTGATTAGCAGCCTGTGAAACTACGTGGTACCACTATTTCCAAAAATTGCCCCCATAATATACCTGTTACCATTTAGAAAGCACTTTATACCAATTGCTTAGATAGCAAGTGACGTTTCCCCTTTCTCTCCCAAGTCTCAGAGTCTGAGTTGTGTTCAAATCCCTCTCTGATTTTGAACTTCCCTAACACTGGAGCCATCTCCACTCCTACAATCTGTAGAAATCTCTGTGACTCTGACTCTGGCCTCCTGAATTTTAATCCCTGCACCAATGGGGGCCTCACCTTCAGTCGCCATAGTCCTAAACTCAGGAATTCTCTCCTGAAACTTTCCCTCTTTGAAAATGATCCTTAAAACTAAGCTCTTTGCCCAAATCCTTGGTCACCTGACTTACTCTCACTTTATGTGGCTCAGTGTCTGATCAATTGGGCTAGTGGGCTGACGGATGGCAGATGGAGTTTAATTTAGATAAACGTGAGGTGATGCATTTTGGTAGATTGAACCAGGGCAGGCCTTACTCAGTCAATGGTAGGGCACTGGGGAGATTCCCAGGACAAAAAGATCTAGGGGTACAGGTTCAAAACCCCTTGAAAGTGGAGTCACAGGTGGACAGAGTGGTGAAGAAGGCATTCGGCATGCTTGGTTTCGTTGGTCAGAACATTGAATACAGGAGTTGGGACGCCTTGTTGAAGTTGTGCAAGACATTGGTAAGGCCACACTTGGAATACTGTGTACAGTTCTGGTCACCCTATTATAGAAAGGATATTATTAAACTAGAAAGAGTACAGAAAAGATTTTTTAGGATGCTACCGGGACTTGATGGTTTGAGTTATAAGGAGAGGTTGGATAGACTGGGACTTTTTTCTCTGGAGCGTAGAAAGCTGAGGAGTGATCTTATAGAGGTTTATAAAATAACAAAGGGCATAGATCAGCTAGATAGTCAATAACTTTCCCCGAAGGTAGGGGAGTCTAAAACTAGAGGGCATCGGTTTAAGATGAGAGGGGAGAGATACAAAAGTGTCCAGAGGGGCAATTTTTTCACACTGAGGGCAGTGAGTGTCTGGAACAAGCTGCCAGAGATAGCAGTAGAGGTGGGTACAATTTTGTTTTTTGAAAAGCGTTTAGACAGTTACATGGGTATGATGGGTATCGAGGGATATGGGCCAAATGTGGGCAATTGGGACTAGCTTAGTGGTTAAAACAAAGGGCTGGCATGGACAAATTGGGCCGAAGGGCCTGTTTCCATGCTGTAAACCTCAATAGAACCATAGAATCCCTGCAGTGCAGAACGAGGCCACTTGGCCCATTGGGTCTACACCAACCACAATCCCACCCAGATCCTATTTCCGTAACCCCTCATGTTTACCCTGCTAATCCCCCTGACACTAGGGTTAATATAGCATGGCCAATCGGTGTAATCTGCACATCTTTAGACTGTGGGAGGAAACCGGAGCACCCGGAAGAAACCAACGCAGACACGGGGAGAATGTGCAAACTCCACACAGACAGAGGCTGGAATCGAACCCAGGTCCCTGGCGCCGTGAGGCAGCAGTGCTAACCACTGTGCCATTGAGCCCACCTTGATGTTATTTCATAACTGCTCCTGTATAGAACCCTTGGATGGTTTGCTGAGTTAAGGTGCTATATAAATGCAAGTTGTTTGTTTGGATCTTTTGTTGCTCTTTCTCTCCCTCTCTGGGCAGATTTGTTTAAGATGGCAGTCCTTTGATCATTCAGTCCTTTCTCCATCCACTTTCCTTAAAGTCCTCAATTATTTAAATCAGAGGAGGCTGAGACATTAATCTTTATGGACTGAATATGAGCTAACTGAACTGCCCAACTGAGGTTGTGATATGAGCTCTGATATAGAGCGAAGGCTGTATGTAATGTTGGTGAAGGGGATTTGCAGTCCTGGGTTTCTCCCAGATAGATTCTCCCTATCTATCTTATCGAATCCTTTCAGCACCTCCATCAGATCACCCCTCAACATCGAAACAAGTGAGAATATAAGCCAAGTTGACCCAAAGTATGGAGGGGCCCATATACAGAGAGATCAGATTTTCACAGTGACTTCATTGCAGTGTTAATGTAAGTCTGCTTGTGACACTAATAATAAATAAACTTTAAAAATTGGGGAAGTTATGGTGGATCCTTGATTAGACTGAGCACTGTGAGCAGTTCTGGTCTCCATATCATGAGTTTGATCCTGGGTATGGAGGGATTTTTTGATGAGTGAGGTTGAGTAGGTTGAGGCTGTCCTCATTGGTGTTTAGAAGAGTGAGAGGCAACCTTACTGAGACATATTGGATTCTCAGAGGGCTTGACAGAGTCGATGCTGAGAGGCTGTTTCCCCGTGTGGGAGAGTCTGGGACCAGAGGGCAGAATCTCAGAGTGAGGGGGGTCACCCATTGAAGACAGAGATAAGGAAGAATTTCTTCGCTCAGAAGGGAATTCTTTACCACAGAGGGCTGGAGAGGCTGGTTTGTTTTATTCAAGACTGAGATAAACAGATTTTTAATCAGTAAGGGAACCAAGGGTGATGGGGATAAGACGGGAAAGTGGAGTTGAGGGTTATCACATCAGATCAATCATGATCTCATTGAATGGGGGAGCAGACTCGATGGTCTACTTCTGTTCCCATCTGCTGGCATCGCCACATCATGACTTACAAATGAACCAGTGTTAATTAGCAATCAATCAAAGCAATAGCTACCATTTTCCTTTGGGTTTTGTTACCAGATTAGCTGATAGTCAGTCTCCTTCGATTTGTGCACATCACTTTGAAACACTTGCTTCTCCCGCTGACAGGGGAGAGAGCTGTGCTCTGAAAATCACAGTCAGCCCTGTCAGGGTGAGGATGGAGTGGGTCAGTTCACCCATTGAATCTCACCTCTTCTCCAATGACAAGGGAGGGCTGCCCTACCAAGAGAGAGCAAGTAGTCTGGCTCTGTGTTTCGAAGAGTGAGGGGTGACCTGACTCAAACACATCAGACCCTGAGGGGATTTGACAGGGTAGAGGATGAGACGTTTACACTCGTGGGAGAGTCTGGAACAAGGGGACATCGCTGCGAGGTAAAGGGACAGTCGTTTAAAACTGAGATGCGTAGAAATTTCTTTTTGCAGAAAGTGATGAGTCTCTGGAATTCTCTGCCCCAAAGGGTGCTGGAGGCTGGATCATTGGAAGTAGGAGGTGGATAAACATTTGATAGATTGAGGAATGGAGGGCGATGGGGGAAATGGCCCAGAGATGGAGCTGAGACTGGCATCGATGATAGTGTTGGATGAAGGAACAGGTTTGAAGGGTCTGGTGGCCACCCCTGCTTCTATTTCTTGTGTTGACAGACGGAGTTAAAATTCTCCACAATAAGTTGAATCTCTAAAAATGCCAAGGAAAGCAAGGGAGCACAGATTGCAGAACAAAAGGTCTACCTGCTGAGTTTCTCCAGCATTTCCTGTTCTTGTTTCAGATTCCAGCACCTGCCGTATTTTGATTTTATCCCAATATTTATTCCCATCCATAGTTCCTTGAGAAGGTCTTCCCTTACTTAAAATATTCTTTTTTATTTTTGGCCCATCTGTTGTTTGTGTTTTGTGAGCTTTTTTATAAATTCATTTATGGAATGTGACGTCGCTGGCAAGACCAATATTTATTGCCCATCCCTAATTGCCCTTGAGAAGGTGGTGGTGAGCTGCCTTCTTGAACCACGGAAGTCCATGTGGTGTAGGTATAACGTCATTGTTGTTCGGGAGGGAGCTTCAGGGACTTGACCCAGCAACAGGGTAGGAACGGCCCATATATTCCCAAGTCAGGACGATGAGTGATTAGAGGGGAACCTCCAGGTGGTGGTGTTCCCAAATATCTGCAGCTCTTGTCCTTCTGGATGGTAATGGTGTGGTTTGGAAGGTGCTGCCTAAGGAACCTTGATGAGTTCCTGCAGTGGGTCTTGTGCACACACGGCCACCGCTGTTCATCAGTGGCTGAGGGGGTGAATGTTTGTGGAAGGGGGGTAGTAATCAAACGGGGCTGCTTAGTCCTGGATGGGGTTGAGCTTCTTGAGTGTTGTTGGAGCTACACTCATCCAGGCAAGTGGAGAGTATTCCATTACACTCCTGACTTATGCCTTGTAGATGATGGACAGTCAGGGAATGAGTTACTCACCACAGGATTCCTAGCCTTTGACCTGCCTTGGAAGCAGTATTTATATGATAAGGGTAATAAACTGGCTTTCTTTTGCCTTTTGACAGAGCCGAGAGCTTAAGAGTTACACAATGAATCCAATACTAGGAAATGGGACAGCACGGTTCTCATCAGGCACTAGTCGATTCTTGTCCCAGGGTCTGCAGAGCAAAACAATGAAACCAGTTTGTCGCATCGAGATTTCCCCCGAAAACAGCCCAGTTCTGCCTCGCACTCGCCCGTGGATGGAATCCAGGTTTTCCAGAAGAGGCACGGTGGGGAGAGATCCCGCAATATCCTACAGTCGGCGTGCCACCTTCGCTGAGAAAAGGTTGGGCAGTCGGATGGGCACCGCGAGGCCTCTGCTGCACAGCAACGCGAGGGTCGCCGTACCCGAGGTGGCTGCCACTCCCCGGCCGACGTCCATCACCAGGTCCTTGTCTCAGACGTCCCAGAAGCACGTCGTCATCGTGAGCCAGGAACCCCGGTCCGCCGGGAGTGAGGCTGCCGAGAGTTTCCCGACCAGCCCCGTCGTAAACTTCCGACCGGGGCTCAGTCAGAGCATGTCGAGAATCTACGAGGGCGACCACTCCCAGGCCTTGGACCGGCGACCAGAGGTGGTCGCTTCCAGTTACCACGGCATTTCTCACAAGAGACAGTCCCAGACAGTGAACAGGTACAACTGGAACCAGATATCTTACCAAACTCGTTATTCTGCCGCCAGCAACGCTGTGGTCAATCAGGAGTTAACGCCAATGGAAGGCCCGACAGCCGAGGCCCAGGTTGAGCCTGAGGCCCAGGCCCAGGCTCAGGCTCAGGAAGCACAGGCCCAAGACAACTATCAGGACTCCACTTACCAGGAAAACTATGGATCGCAGGGAATGCTTGGCAGCCTTACTGAAAGGTAACTAGTGCCAATGGGGAGGGAGTACACTGACAAGTAAGGCCAGTTTAATCGCCTGACAGTTTCCACAAGCATTCTTGCTAAATCTGAAGCAGTATTGGCTATTTCCTCTTCCAATTTTAGGAGGAAGGTTCCAGCGGAATTTTCTCTTATTTCTGAATACGGGAACTAATAATTCCATAGCCTGAGTGGGAGTTATGATACTGGGATGATATTAGGGATAAATGGGATGTGTCGCGGGAAGCTGGACTTGTTTTCTTTAGATCAAAAAAAATAGAAAATCTATGTGTTCCAGATTGAGTGGTTTAGTGCCATACTGGTTAGTACTGCTGCCTCACAGCGCCAGGGACCCGGGTTCGATTCCTGACTTGGGTCACTGTCTGTGTGGAGTTTGCACCTTCTCCCCGTCTCTGCGTGGGTTTCCTACAGATGTTCCGGTTTCCTCCCACAGTCCAAAAAAACGTGTAGGTTAGGGTCATCGGCCGTACTAAATTCTCCCTCCATGTCCCCGAGCAGGTGCCGGAGTGTGGCCACGAGTGGATTTTCACAGTAACTTTATTGCAGTGTTAATGTAAGCCCTAATTGTGACGCTAATAAGCTTTCAATAAGGAGAGACTGTTTCCTGTGGCAGGAGGGATGGTGATTAGAGGGCAAAGGTTGAAGATAAAAGAACAAGAAAAGGAATGAGAAGAGTTCATTTCAGTTGAGGGGTTGTTACAATTGGAAGGTGCTGCCTGAAAGAGTGGTGGAAGCAGATTTAACAAGAGCACCCAAAAGGGAATTGGAGAAATACCTGAACAGGGTAAATTTGGAAGATTATAGGGAACATAGAACGTAGAACACCACAGCACAAACAGGCCCTTCAGACCACAAGTTGCACCGATCACATCCATACCTACCAGGCCATAGAACTATCTGTAACTCCCAATCCCACTAAATCCCATGTACTCATCCAGAAGTCTTTTAAAAGACCCCAGTGAGTTCGCCTCTACCACCACCGACAGCAGCCGATTCCACTCACTCACCACCCTCTGAGTGAAAAACTTACCCCTGACATCTCCTCTGTACTTGCTCCCCAGCACCTTAAACCTGTGTCCTCTCGTAGCGACCATTCCAGCCCTGGGAAATAGCCTCTGAGAATCCACCCTATCTATTCCTCTCAACATCTTATAAACCGCACTGTCGGAGGGTCAGTGCCAAGGGAGCGCTGCACTGTCAGAGGGTCAGTGCCGAGGGAGCGCCGCACTGTCGGAGGGTCAGTGCCGAGGGAGCGCCGCGCTGTCGGAGGGTCAGTGCCGAGGGAGCTCCGCACTGTCGGAGGGTCAGTGCCGAGGGAGCTCCGCACTGTCGGAGGGTCAGTGCCGAGGGAGCGCCGTGCTGTCGGAGGGTCAGTGCCGAGGGAGTGCCGCGCTGTCGGAGGGTCAGTGCCGAGGGAGTGCCGCGCTGTCGGAGGGTCAGTGCCGAGGGAGCGCCGCGCTGTCGGAGGGTCAGTGCCAAGGGAGCGCCGCACTGTCGGAGGGTCAGTGCCGAGGGAGCGCCGCACTGTCGGAGGGTCAGTACAGGTAACATTTGAAGAGCTGGGAATGTTCTGGCCAATATTAAATTGCGATCGATCTCACTGAAATCTGATCGTTATATCGCTGTTAGTGGCGCTTGTTAAATTCAGTCATTGGGCTGCTTTTTCTACACATTGCAGAGCATATTTGATTTGATTTGTGAAAAATATTATAATATTGTAATTCCTTGCCGTTTTGGGCAGAGCAGGAGCCCACACCAAGCTGTGATACAACCAGAAAGAATACTTTCTGTGGTGCATCTGTAAAAGTTAGTGAGAGTCGTAGCGGAAATGCCAAATTTCCAGACATTCAGACACCCTTAAAACTTTGCAACTCCATTTGAAAATGGAAACCTCGCGAATGCTGCTTCCTGTTACATCACAAGCAAACGTTTGCAAATGCAACAGCAAACATCAGGGTGTTTGATTTTCACCCTGTGCACGTTTTAAGGTTCGTTGTGGTCTCTGACAACAGATACCACATGATAAAGTTAAGGATTAACATATTCCTTCGGAGATCAGGTGGGATTTTCAATCAGTGAAGCTTGTCTTCGAATGTTTCATTGTTGTGTGTTCAGTGGGTCCCACGATGAGGTCCTGAGTCACATTTGCTTGAACATTAACTGTTTATTGATAACGTTTCGTAGAATCATAGAACCCTACAGTGCAGAAAGAGGCCCTTCGGCCCATCGAGTCTGAACCGAACACAATCCCATCCAGGCCCTACCCCCATATCCCTACATATTATACCCACTAATCCTTCTAACCTACACATCTCTAGACATTAAGGGGCAATTTTTTTAGCACGGCCAATCAACCTAACCCCCACATCTTTGGACTGTGGGAGGAAACCGGAACTTCCGGAGGAAACCCACGCAGACACGAGGAGAATGTGCAAACTCCACACAGACAGTGACCCGAGCCAGGAATCGAACCCAGGACCCTGGAGCTGTGAAGCAGCAGTGCTAACCCACTGTGCTACCGCGCCGCCAATTTAACTGCGTACACATACGTAGAGGGTACAGCCCAAGTAATACGGTAACTCCATGCTCGCTTCATAAGATATAGGAGCAGAATTAGACCATGCAGCTCACTGAGTCCGCTCCCTATTCGATCGTGGCTGATATGCTCCCCATCCCCATTTTCCTGCCTTCTCCCCGCCCATAACCCTCCAACCCATTACCAATTAAAAATCTGTCCGACCCCTCCTTAAATTTACTCACTGTCCCAGCATCCACCACACTTTAGGGTAGCGAATTCCACAGATTCACAACCCCTTTGGGAGAAGTAGTTTCTCCTCAACTCTGTTTTAAATTTGCTGCCCCTTATCCTAAGACTGTGACCTCTCGTCCTAGAATACCCCACTGCGGAAGCATCCACCCCACTTTATCCATGCCTCTTATTGTCTTGTATACGTCAACTTGATCTCTGCTCATTCTTCTCAACTGCAGAGAGTGTCGGCCTAAACTGTTCAATCTCTCTTCATACAACAAATCCTTCATCTCTGGATCAATCTAGTGAACCTCCTTTGAGCTGCTTCCAATCTTTCCTCAAATAAAGGGACCAGAGCTGTGCACAATACTCCAGGTGCGGTCTCACCAATGCCTTATATAGTTGCAGCAATAATTCCTTCCCTTTATGTTCTAACCCTTTAGCTTCTACACTGATCTGTCTCCAGCCCACAATTGACTCCAGTCTCAGTCTCTTTCTATCAGTTTCCCAATTCCATATTAACCCTGTCTATGCTGATTATCCTTATTACATTTTTTTTCCCAGCAGGACCAACATGTTGTATGTTCCTGGGGTGGTACGGTGATCAGCACTGCTGCCTCACAGCGCCAGGGACCCGGGTTCGATTCCCGGCTTGGGTCACTGTGTGGTGTTTGCATGTTCTCCCCATGTCTGCGTGGGTTTCCCCTCACATTCTGAAAGACGTGCTGGTTAGGGTGCATTGACCTGAACAGGTGCCAGAGTGCGGCGACTGAGGGAATTTCACAGGAGCTTCATTGCAGTGTTAATATAAGCCTTACTTGTGACTAATAAATAGACTTCAAAAAAAAAGATATCCTCCAACCCAGTTTCCTGCCCCGTACAGGAGGTTGGTGCTGTTGTCCTCATTGTTGTGCACCCGTTGTGATACCCATCTCTCCCTCACTCGCTCTGCCCATCTCCACTTTGCTTTTATTCTTTCCCTGTCCTAGGAAGGTGTTAATTTTGAGATATTCTTTAAATGAAACATTCTCACCTTTCTCCCCTCAGAAGAGCAGTCAGTGATGAGTAATAAACGGTGTGGCCCTGTCAGCAAAGCCCAAACCCCACAAATTAATCTTTAAAAAGATCGAAACAGAGTTTCCTCTCGTTATAGAGACTCAAACAGCACGGAAAAGGCCATTCAGCTCAAGGGGTCTGCACCAACAATATCTCACACTGAACTCACACTATTTCAATTTTCTTCTAAATCCTTGAATGTTTCAAGTTTATTATTTTATTTACTTATTAGTGTCGCAAGTAGGCTTACATTAACACTGCAATGAAGTTACTGTGAAAATCCCCTAGTCGCCACACTCCGGGTACACTGAGGGAGAACTTAGCATGGCCAATCATGGTGATTGGACTATAAGCAAAAGGAAGCCTTTCTTTAATTGCACAGGACCATGGTGAGACCGCACCTGGAGCAACTGTAGAACCATAGACTCCCTACGGTGCAGAAAGAGACCATCCAGCCAACGCCAACTCTCCAAAAGAGCATTCCACCCAGGCCACCCCCTCAGGATAAGAGGCCGATCATTTAAGAGTGATTGGAGGAGGAATTCCTTCACTCAGAGGAGGAATCCTCACTCTCAGAAAGCGGTGATGCTCCATTAACAAACGTATCTAAGGCTGGGGTACTCAGAGATTTGGTCTCTCGGGGAATCACTGGGTGCGGGGATCGAGCAGGGGAGTGGAGCTGAGACGCGAGATCAACCATTATTGTATTGAATGGCGGAGCAGGCTCGAGGGGCGTATGGTTCACTCCTACTCTTATTTCCTGTGTGCTTGATGGATATTGCGATTGCAAAATCAGCCTTCATGTCTAAACAGTCACTCAGTCAATGGGGGAGCGAGGTGTCAGTGTGTCGGGTGATTGAAATGTAATATCATGGAGTGGGGCAATGTTGGGGATGCTACTGTTACTGATGGTTGCCCATTTCCATTCTAATTCGCCTTAATTGAGTGTTAATGTAGGCGGGCACAGTGGTTAGCGCTGCTGCCTCACAGTGCCAGGGACCAGGGTTCAATTCCGGCTTGGGTCACTGTCTTTGTAGAGTCTGCACATTCTCCCCGTGTCTCCATGGGTTTCTTCCAGGTGCTCTGGTTTCCACCCACAGTCCAAAAGTCGCGCTGGTTAGGTACATTGGCTGTGCTAAATTCTCCCTCAGTGTACCCGAGCAGGTGCAGGAGCGTGGCGACTAGGGGATTTTCACAGCGACTTCATTGTTGTGTTAATGTAAGCCTGCTTGTGACACTAACAAATAAATGTTAAATCTTAAAACAATACTTAATGCTGTCCGCGTTCTAATATAAGTGATTTTTTTTTATCAGTCTGAGTGGAGATGATGATGGTGAGTGGACAATGGAGACTGCGGTGAGTGCCCTGACTCACGATAACATCGATTACGTTTTATACGGGGCTAATTTCATCCAACACGAATGCTACCAAAGACCGGATGCAAAGAAAGAGGTAACGCAGATTTCACCTTACTTCTCAGAGAGAATCTGATGGTGTCCAAATGGTCTAAACTGATGAAAAAATCGCCTTGTTTTTGCAAAGAGTTTACATTTCCTGTCTCGCCAGTTGACTTGCTTTCAAACCGTTTATTGTTTTTGATATTCACTCTTACAGACAGGGTCAGGTTCCTGGGTTCACTAAGGGAATAGTGTGGGAAGGTGGCACTGAGGTCAAAGTTTAGCCATGAACTTGTCGAGTGGAGAACGAGTCCTGGATCAGTACCTGGAACTTTGATGTTGTGGCCATTTCAGAGACATGGATAGAGCAGGGACAGGAATGGTTGTTGCAGGTTCCGGGGTTCAAATGCTTCAGTCGGAGTAGAGAAGGAGGGAGAAGGGGGGGAGGGGTAGCATTATTAGTCAAGGACTGTATCACAGTGTCAGAGAGGAAGTTTGATGAGGACTTGTCTGTTGAGGTAGTATGGGCTGAGATTAGAAATAGGAGAGGAGAGGTCACCCTGTTGGGAGTCTTTTATAGACCTCCTAAAAGTTCTAGAGAGGTTGAGGAAAGGATTGCAGAGACAATCCTGGATAGGAGTGAAAGTAATAGGGTAATTGTTATGGGGGACTTTAACTTTACTAATATTGATTGGAATAGCTATAGCTCTAGCTCATTAGAGGGGTCAGTTTTTGTACAAAGCATGCAGGAAGGTTTTTTGACTCAGAATGTAGATAGACCAACTAGAGGTGAGGCTATATTGGATTTGGTGCTGGGAAATGAGCCAGACCAGGTGTTAGACTTGGAAGTTGGTGTGCATTTTGGTGATAGTGACCACAATTCGGTTACGTTCACCTTAGTGATGGAAAGGGATAGACTGGAACCTCGGGACAGTAGTTTTAGCTGGGGGAAGGGTAATTATGAGGCTATTAGGAAGCATAGGTTGGACTAGGAGACTACAGGGGCTGGGAATGTCCGAAATGTGGAGTTTTTTCAAGGAGCAGCTACTGCGAGTCCTTGATATGTATGCCCCTGTCAGGCAAGGAGGAAATGGTCGAGCAAGGGAACCGTGGTGCACTAAAAAAGTTGTTTTGCTGGTTAAAAGGAAAAAGGAGGCTTATGTCAGGATGAGACTTGAGGGCTCAGGTAGTGCACTAGAAAGCTTTAGATTGGCTAGGAGGGAGTTAAAGAGCGAGTTAAGAAGAGCTAAAAGAGGACACGAGAAGACTTTAGCTGATAGGATTAAGGAGAATCCTAAGGCGTTCTATAGATATGTTAAGAACAGAAGATTGGTTAGGGCAAGATTAGGGCCAGTTAGAGACAGCAGTGGGAAGTTATGTGTGGAACCGGAAGAGATTGGAGAGGCATTGAACCAATATTTCTCTTCGGTGTTCACGCAGGGGGACATGAATGTAGCTGTGGAGGACACTGGGGTGCAGGGGTGTAAAATAGAAAGTATTGCAGTTGAAACCGGGGATGTGCTGGATATTCTAGAGGGCTTGAAAATAGGTAAGTCCCCTGGTCCGGATGGGATTTACCCTAGGATTCTCTGGGAGGCTAGAGAGGTGATTGCAGAGCCTCTGGCTCTGATCTTCAGGTCGTCGTTGGTCACAGGTATAGTGCCAGAGGATTGGAGGATAGCGAATGTTGTCCCATTGTTTAAGAAGGGGAACAGAGACTTCCCTGGGAATTATAGACTGGTGAGTCTTACTTTTGTTGTGGGCAAAGTTTTAGAAAAAATTATTAGGGATAGGATTTATAGTTATTTAGAGAGTAATGTATTGATTGGAGATAGTCAGCACGGTTTTGTGAAGGGTAGGTCGTGCCTTACTAACCTTATTGAGTTTTTTGAGAAAGTGACCAAAGAGGTGGATGGGGGTAAGGCAGTTGACGTGGTATATATGGACTTTAGTAAGGCGTTTGATAAGGTTCACCATGGAAGGCTTCTGCAGAAAATGCAGATGTATGGGATTGAGGGTGATTTAGTTAATTGGATCAGGAATTGGCTAGCAGATAGGAGACAGAGGGTGGTGGTTGATGGAAAGTATTCGTCATGGAGTTCAGTTACAAGTGGTGTGCCTCAGGGATCTGTTTTGGGGCCACTGCTGTTTGTAATTTTTATAAATGATCTGGATGAGGGTATAGTTGGGTGGATCAGTAAATTTGCTGATGACACCAAAGTCGGAGGAGTGGTAGGTAGTGAAGAGGGGTGTCATAGTTTACAGAGAGACTTGGACAAGTTGCAGAGCTGGGCCGAGAGGTGGCAGATGGAGTTTAATGCGGAAAAGTGTGAGGTAGTTCACTTTGGCAGGAATAACAGATGTGTAGAGTATAGGGCTAATGGTAGGACTCTGAATAGTGTTGATGAACAGAGGGATCTAGGTGTATGTGTACATAGATCCCTGAAAGTTGGGAATCAAGTAGATAAGGTAGTTAGGAAGGCATACAGTGTCTTGGCGTTTATTGGTAGGGGGATTGAATTTAGGAGCCGCAACGTCATGTTGCAACTGTACAAAACTCTGGTGCGTCCGCACTTGGAGTATTGTGTGCAGTTCTGGTCCCCACATTATAGGAAGGATGTGGAGGCATTGGAGAGGGCGCAGAGGAGGTTTACCAGGATGTTGCCTGGTATGGAGGGAAGGTCCTATGAGGAGAGACTGAGGGATTTGGGGTTGTTTTCATTAGAAAGAAGGCGGCTAAGAGGGGACCTTATTGAAACATATAAGATGATTAGAGGTTTAGATAGGGTGGACAGTGATAGCCTTTTTCCTCGGATGGAGAAAGCTAGCATGAGGGGGCATAGCTTTAAATTAAGGGGTGGTAGATATAGGACGGATGTCAGGGGTAGGTTCTTTACCCAGAGGGTGGTGAGGATTGGAATGCCCTGCCTGCTGCAGTTGTAAATGCGCCTAGTTTGGGGGCATTTAAGAGATCTGTGGATAGGTTTATGGATGGAAAGGGATTGGTTTAGGTTAGAGGGTCACTGCTTTCTTAATTGGTCGGCGCAACATCGTGGGCCGAAGGGCCTGTTCTGCGCTGTAATGTTCTACGTTCTATGAGTCCTCGAAGGGCTGAATATCCAACTCCAGCTCCTATTCCTTACCATCTTCCCTGTTCTGACGTAGAGGTAACTTCACCCCACACTCTGCAGTTGACTCTCTGTTAAATACCCTGGGAGGTCACTCAGATGCAAACACGGTTGCTGAAGGAAAATGGCCACCATTGCCCCTTCAAGGGCAACAGGGATGAGCAAATAACTGACAGCCTTGCCAGCAACAAAGAAATGAAAAAGTTCATTCATTGAGTATCTGGTCCCCTCTCTGAAAGCATTGCTACAAATTTAACAAGACCACATTGGGAGTGTCCAGCTTGCTGAAGAGTCCAGTCTCCTTAGAGAACTATCAGTCCATCATGAACCATGGTCTGTGAGGGGTCATTGACGTCTCTGTGTTTTTGGAGGGAGATGAGTGATTATGGATTGAGAGACACCAATCCACATCAAGCACTGACCAGGAATCTCCCCCAGTCTTACCCCCCCTGCTATGGGGGGAATGTGGAGGCTGTCCAGCCAGTTAGTTTGCTGGAAGAATCAGCTCACAGAAAATGCCCTCTCATAAAACCTCCACACATTCTGATATGAAGTGACTTCAGATACAAACCTCCCTTTCCTTGTTGGGAGCAATGTTCGCAAATCCTTCCTGTAATGTTTGAAGATCCTGGATCAGTTGAGCTGCTGTGAGCTGAGATCCTCCCAACCCGGAGACGCTGCACATTCCATCTGGGATCTTTCGATGTGCGCCACATTGGCCAGAATTCTCCGACCTTCACCTGTGACTGGGATTTTCCAGTCCCGCTGCAGTGATTGGAGAATTGGCTGAGCGCCAAATTCACCGTCCTCGCTGGCTGTGATAGCAGGACAGGAACAGCCCAGAGAATTCCAGCCAGCACCTCCCAGAGACCCCGGCCAGAGTGGAGCAGAGTCAGGGGGAGACAGGACGTGACCCTTTTTTTTGATCTTTCCCTCCCTCTTGCCTCCCACTTGCCTCCTGCTTCCGTCCCTTTTCCCTCCCTCTTCCCGCTCTCTCTGCCAATGTTCAGCCTTGAACAGGACGCGTTTCAAACAGAGTTGCCGTTAATCGGCCTGTCAGTATGTAATCCAGGGTCGGGAACAAGTTTCCTGTCTATTCCCGGGCTCTCCGAGTGTGGGTGTCCAACAGGTGATGAATTCAGGCCCGAAGCTCTTGAATTCCTCCCCCCGTAGACATCTTTCACTCTCTACCTCTTTCTCCTTGATTGATTTTTTTTATCCTTTCACAGGATGTGGATGTTGCTGGCTGGGCCAGAATTTATCACCATTGAGAAGGCAATGCTGAGCTGTCTTTTTGACCAGCTGCAGTTGATGTGATGTAGGCACACCCACAGCGCTGTTAGGGAGGGAGTTCTGACCAAGCTTTTGGTCACCTGTCTTAATATCTCGTTAATTGGTTCAGTGCCAATACTGCAGTGATCATGGAGCACCATGGGATGTTTCTCTACATTCAAAAAATGTTAAATAAATGCAAGTTGTTGTTGTGCCTCATTTGCAATAAGAATATAAGAACTAGGAGCAGGAGTGGGCCATCTGGCCCCTCCAGCATGTTCCACCATTCAATAAGATCATGGCTGATCTTTTCATGGACTCAACTCCACTTACCCGCCCGCTCACCATAACCCTTAATCCCTTTACTGTTCAAAAATGTATCTATCCTTGCCTTAAAAACATTCAGTGAGGGAGCCTCAACTGCTTCACTGGGCAGGGATTTCCACCCTTTGTGTGAAGAAGTTCCTCCTCAACTCAGTCCTAAATCTGCTCCCCCTTATTTTGCCCCCTAGTTCCAGTTTCACCCGCCAGTGGAAACAGCTTCCCTGCTTCTATCTTATCTATTCCCTTCATAATCTTATATGTTTCTATAAGATCTCCCCTCATTCTTCTGAATTCCAATGAGTGTAGCCCCAGTCTACTCAGTCTCACCTCATAAGCCAACCCTCTTGACTCCAGAATCAACCGAGTGAATCTCCTCTGCACCCCCTCCAGTGCCAGTATATCCTTTAACCAAGGACACCAAAACTGTACTCAGTACTCCAGGTGTGGCCTCATTATATAATGTTATAGAACATAGAACATTACAGCGCAGAACAGGCCCTTCGGCCCACGATGTTGCGCCGACCAGTTAAAAAACAATGACCCTCTAACCTAAACCAAACCCTTTCCATCCATAAACCTATCCACGGATCTCTTAAACGCCCCCAAACTAGGTGCATTTACAACTGCAGCAGGCAGGGCATTCCAATCCCTCACCACCCTCTGGGTAAAGAACCTACCCCTGACATCCATCCTATAACTACCACCCCTTAATTTAAAGCTATGCCCCCTCGTGCTAGCTTTCTCCATCCGAGGAAAAAGGCTATCACTGTCCACCCTATCTAAACCATTATATCTATCTAGACCTATCTAGACCATTATATAATGGTCCCAGCTTATACATCCAAAAAACAGCAAGGATTTCCCCACTGTCTCCAATGTTCAGCTGAAACAGTTTCTTCCCTGTTGCTGTCAGACTTTTGAATGAACTTACTTTGCATTACGTTGATCTTTCTCTACACCCTAGCTATGACTGTAACACTACATTCTGCACTCTCTCCTTTCCTTCTCTATGAATGGTATACTTTGTCTGTATAGCACGCAAGAAACAATATTTTTTCACTATACGTTGATACATGTGACAATAATAAATCCAATCAAATCGAAATCCAATCAGCCCTCCGTGTTTTCCTGCAGCTTTACAATTTGGATGGGATCGGGAAACTTATTGCCCTGCTGAACAGTGAGGACGTGGAGGTGCAGAGGGCAGTCTGCGGGGCCATCCGCAACGGAGTGTTCGAGGAGAACGAGAGCAAGATCGAAGTTCAGGAACACAGCGGGCTCCAAAAACTCGTCCAGTTACTGGGACAAACCAAAGACATTGAGACAAAAAAGCAAATCACCGGTGAGTTCATTGGAAAGTCAGCCTGAACGTCGCCCAGTGGGGTTTAACGTCAATCCTGCCTTGGATACAATTACAGAATGGAACACCACAGGAGAAGGCCATTCGGCCCTTCGTCTCTGTGCTGGATATTTTGAAACAACTACCCAATTAGTCCCACTTCCTGATTCTCCTCTTACAGCCCCTGAAAAACTTTCCATCAAATATTTTGATTTACTGGGACGCTCCCGGGACTCGATGGTTTGAGTTAAAGGAGAGGCTGGATAGACTGGGACTTTTTTCCCTGGAGCGTAGGAGGCTGTGGGATGATCTTATAGAGGTCTATAAAATAATGAGGGGCATAGATCAGCTAGATAGTCAATATCTTTTCCCAAAGGTAGGGGAGTCTAAAGCTAGAGCGCATAGGTTTAAGGTGAGAGGGGAGAGATGCAAAAGGGTCCAGAGGGGCAATTTTTTCAACTCAGAGGGTGGTGAGTGTCCCCCCAGCACCCCACACCCCACCCTCCCCCAATGGCATACCCCCATGTCTTTACCTTAATTAATGCTCTTTACCTTAATTACACTGTGTGGTATCAAATTCCATATTCTCACCACTTACTGATTAAAAAAATCTCATCACCTACGCATCCCGAGACACTAAAGGGCAATTTAGCACAGCCAATGCACCTAACCTGTGCATCTTTGGTGTGTGGGAGAAAACCGGAGCACCCGGAGGAAACCCACGCAGACACAGGGAGAACGTGCAGACTTCACACAGACAGTGACCCAAGCCAGGAATCGAACCCGGGTCCCTGGCGCAGTGAGGCAGCAGTGCTAACCCACTGTGCCAGATGTGGTGTGAGTTGAAACGCAGACAGCAGGATTTGGAATGATCTCGAGATGATGGGAAAGAGAAGACGGGGAAATCCGTCAGGAGGGTGTTGGGATACTGGAGACTGGAGGAGCTGGTGCTGACAGGAGCTGTCCTGACCTCGCGGCTAAAACAGAATTTCCAGCATCTCGATCAAATTTGTGAAGCTGGGAGCTGTGAGGAGGGAGATTGTGTCAGTTTAAGGAGTAAATATAGTTCCCTATTTCAGATTGGAAAGCTGTCTTCACTAATTTTGCTTTCCACATTATTTCCCAACACTTCAGGTTTACTGTGGAACCTGTCTTCAAATGAATACCTGAAAGCGGAACTGATCCAAAGAGCACTAAACCCCCTGACAACATCAATCATCATCCCGTTCTCAGGCTGGCCAGACGGGGATGTCAAGAACTTTGATATAGACCCCGACATCTTCTACAACACCACTGGCTGTATGAGGTGAGCTGCCCTTTAACTCCACACACAGATTGCAGAGTTACAGACGGCAAGGTCAGCGCAGATATAACCATATCAGCTCTGAATCAACAGTCAGTGTTTTAATCTCTATCAGAGGGTCAGTGCTGAGGGCACACCGCACTGTCAGAGGGTCAGTGCTGAGGGAGCGCCGCACTGTCAGAAGGCCAGTGCTGAGGGCACACCGCACTGTCAGAGGGCCAGTGCTGAGGGAGTGCCGCACTGTCAGAGGGTCAGTGCTGAGGGAGTGCCGCACTGTCAGAGGGTCAGTGCTGAGGGAGTGCCGCACTGTCAGAGGGTCAGTGCTGAGGGAGTGCCGCACTGTCAGAGGGTCAGTACTGAAGGAGTGCCACACTGTCAGAGGGTCAGTGCTGAGGGAGTGCCGCGCTGTCAGAGGGTCAGTGCTGAGGGAGCGCCGCACTGTCAGAGGGTCAGTGCTGAGGGAGTGCTGCTCTGCCATGAGGCCTCACCATACACCTGACAGGTCTCTGATTCAACCTCTCAGCTGAGGACAGCACCTCCAACAATGCAGGGCTCCCCCAGTACTACACTGGGGTGTCAGCCTGGACTTATGTACTCAGATGGGGACTTGATTTCGCAACAAGTCTAATTCAGATGCGAGATATCTGCCAATTACTGAGCCAGAACTGAAACACACCTGGATCAAATCGCTAAATAATTCCCTAACCACAGAGTCAGGATTTCAGATAAATAGCAAAAGAACCAGAGAGAGATGGGAATTTTTCACACAGTGAGTAGTTGTCTGGAATGCTGGCTGGAAGGGCGATGGAAGCAGGTTTGGTAGAAACTTTCAAAAAGGAATTAGATGAATACTTTGACAGGAAAGTATTGTTAGGCAGTTGCTGTAGATGAGATAAGGCAGAGTCTCAGAGATCCCTGTTTGGAGTTATTGCTGGAGCAATAAACATTTACTTCTTGACAATGTGTGGTTTGGGAACTGGAGCATGGAATTATTGAATATGTGGTGTAGGTACCTCATTCAGGCAACTCCAGCCCAAATATTGTTTTAAACATTGTTTCTGGGTGGCACACTGGCACACTGGTTAGCACTGCTGCCTCACAATGTCAGGGACCCGGGTTCGATTCCAGCCTTGGGGTCACTGTCTGAGTGGAGGCTGCATGTTCTCTCTGTGCCTGTGTGGGTTTCCTCTGGGTGCTCCAGTTTCCTCCCACACTCCAAAGATGTGCAGGTTTGGTGGATTGGCCATGCTAAGTTGTCCCTTAGTGTCCCAAGGCCTGTAGGTTAAGGGGATTGGCTGTGGCAAATGCGTGGGCTTATGGGTGTGGGGTAGGGGTGGGGTCACAGGGAATGGCCTAGGTAAGATGTTCTTTCAGAGGATTGGTACAGAATCAATGGGCTGAATGGTCTCCTTCTGCACTGTAAGGATTCTATGTAATGACCTGGAATGCGCTGCTTGAAATGTAGATTCAATCTTAACTTTCAGGAGAAAATTGGATTAATCCTTGGGAAGGAACCAGTTGCTAAGTAAAGGAGAAGGTGCAGGGAAGTGGGGCTAATTGACTAGCTAACAGCTGGCACAGAGAGGATAGGCCGAATGGCCTCCGGCTGTGCTGTATCATTCTGTGTGGAAGTTTTTGAAATTTCTATCCAGCTGTACATGCCTCTTTAATCCGCTGTCAGACTCTCTAACCCTGTGATTTCACTGGAATTTGTACTGTGGGTGGGGAACCCGCTCAGCGATGAGAGACTCTACACCCAACCATCCAACTTCCTTCACCTGAGGATCTCGGGCTTCCATCAGTGACACATGAGATCTCCGTGCTTGTGAATCTCTGAAGCAGTCAGGGAGTCGAGCACACACCCTCGGTCCTCCCACAGCCGAATTCCATATCGTACAGAAGAAGGCCATTCGGCCCATCAAGTCTGCGCCGGCCACAATCCCACCCAAACCCTATTCCCGTAACCCTCATGTTCTCTGCTAATCTCCCTGACACTGGGGTTAATTTAGCATGGCCAATCAACCTAACCCGCACATCTTTGGACCGTGGCAGGAAACCTGAGCACCCGGAGGAAACCCACACAGACACACTTCCCAGAAGTAATTAGCCAGCATAATTCTTTGTAACCGGGCCTTTGTGTGAAGAAATGCTTCCTGACACCAGCCCCGAAAGCTCTAATTTTAAACATGTATCTCCTTGTTCCGGATTCCCCCCCCGAGAAAGGAAATGTTTTTGCTCTATCCAACCATCCAAATCCCTCAATCATATTCAACGCCGCAAATTAGGTCACCCTTAATCTTCCATCTCAACCTTTCATCACAGTGGAGTCCAGTATTATTCTGGTGAATCCCTGCACTGCACCCCCGGTAAAGACACCCTCCTGAGGGCATTGCCAGGGGATGTGAGTAAAGAATTCTCACAAAAATTATACAGAGCCTTGGTGAGATTGTGTGCAGTTTGCGTCTCTTTACTTGTCAAAGTTGTACAAGACATCAGCCACACTTGTAACAGTGTGTAGAGTTCTGGTCACTCTATTATAGAAAGGACATCATTAAACTAGAAAGAGTGCAGAAAAGATTTACCAGGATGCTACTGGGACTTGATGGTTTGAGATAAAAGGAGAGGCTGGATAGATTGGGACTTTTTTCTCTGGAGCGTTGGAGGCTAAGTAAGGGGTGATCTTATAGAGGCCTATAAAATAATGAGGGGCATAGACAAGGTAGATAGTCAATATCTTTTCCCAAAGGTAGGGGAGTCTAAAACTAGAGGGCATAGGTTTAAGGGGAGAGGTACAAAAGTGTCCAGAGGGGCAATTTTTTCACACAGAGGGTGGTAAGTGTTTGGAATAAGCTGCCAGAGGCAGTAGTAGAGGCGGGTACAATTTTGTCTTTTAAAAAGCATTTAGACAGTTACATGGGTAAGATGGGTACAGAAGGATATGGGCCAAATGCAGGCAATTGGGACTAGCTTAGGGTTAAAAAAAAAGAGGCAGCATGGACAAGTTGGGCCGAAGGGCCTGTTTCCATGCTGTGAACCTCTGTGACTCTATGACTTAAGGAAGGGTACACTCAGCAAAGAGGGAATGCAACAGAGCTTCACCAGACTGACCCTCAGGTAGACAATGTAGGTCACATACATTTCACAGCCACTGGGTTTCCCAGAGTATTTTATCACCATTGACCTTACGAAATGAAGCGAGTGCAATGTATGCGCAGCAAGATCCCACACAAAGAGTTGTAATAATCAGATAATCTGGTTCAGTGATGTTGATTGAGGGATAAAAATTGGCCAGGACCATCGGGGATAACACCCACCAACCCCCCCCCCCGCCCACCCTAGTCCTCCAAAAAAGGGCTGTAACTACATGACACATTATTTGGGTATAGCTCTTACAAAGGGGCAGCGCAGACATAATGGGCCAAATGGCCCTCTTCAGTGCTATGTTATTCTCTGATTCTGTAAGCCTAACTCCACCTAGATTCTGAATGTTTAAATAATTGCCTGACGCAAAGAACTCACACCATCTAGAATGTAGGGCAGCACGGTGGCGCAGTGGTTAGTGCTGCTGTCTCACAGTGCCAGGGACCTCAGTTCAATTCTGGCCTTGGGTCACTGTATGTGGAGTTTACACATTCTCCCCATATCTGCGTGGGTTTCCTCCGGGTGCTCTGGTTTCCTCCCACAGTCCATAGATGTGCGGGTCAGATTGATTGGCCATGATAAGTCATTCCTTAGTGGCCAAAAATGTATAGGTTAGGGGTTTAGTAGGGTAAATACATGGGATTACGGACTGGGTAAGTTTATTAGTGATACATTTAGGCTTACATTCACGCTGCATTGAGGTTACTGTGAAAATTCCCGAGCAGCCACAGTCCGGCGCCTGTTCAGGTACGCTGAGGGAGAATTTAGCATGGCCAGTGCACCTCCCCAGCACGTCTTTGGAGTGTGGGAGGAAACCGGAGCACCCGGAGGCACGGGGAGAACCTGCAGGCTCTGTACAGACAGTGACCCAAGCCGGGAATCGAACCCAGTTCCCTGGTGCTGTGAGGCAGAAGCGCTAACCACTGTGCCAACCTTGCTGCCCAGTAAGATGCTCTGTTGGAGAGTCAGTGTGGACTTGATGGGCTGAATGGCACCTACCTGCGCTGCAGATGCTATAGGACGTGTTCTGTGTGGTTTTGTTTTTATTATACACGCGTGCAAAGATTAAACACTGGCTTTACAGATACACGATCGACCGTATCAAAGCCCCTTCTAATCTGAATGGCTTCTCAGTGACCCACTCAGTCCTCTATTTGTTTGGGAGAGTTCTGCCTTTTCAGCCACGTGGTTAATACAGTGGAATCGATAGACTGACAATCCTCAGCTATTGAGACGTTAGGGATCTGAACGTCTGGCCCGAGGCTGATGAAGCCAGCAGAAAATAACAGATATTAGCTTTCAGAAGCAGACCACGCCCGTGGGAGAGCCTCTCGTTGCAGCTCCGATGACTTGCGGCTGTGCCAAGTTTTAACACGTGACTTGACACAAAGCTGTGGGTGCGTGAACACAGAGAGGGCAGGAAGCTGGCTGCTCGCTCGCTCGCTCAGGCGCAGCTGTTATTTACTTAAAGGGACAGGCGCGCATATTTGGATGCTTGTTTCGGCTGGGGAAACTGGAGACGTGCTGGAAATACCACAGCAGCGCCCTGTGGAGGGAGAAACCCCCGAGTGGACGGACAGGATTGTCCACCACCGCCCCCCCACCTCCACGGGTGTGTCTACACTGGCAGGACCTGTACAATCCTGTTGGCGTAAACAGCAGCACGATTTTCGCAAACGTTTCAGGCCAATGCACTTTCTGACTTGAATCCAAAAATCTGAGTGATGTGGCTGGTTTTATCCAAGTTTTAACCAGGATTTTGGCGCCCTAACATAATGTTCCCTTCTGTGCCTTGTGTCATAATCTGCGTAGAGACCGATAACCTTAAAAAGGAATTAAATTTTTCTAAAAACCAATGGGCAGGAGCGCACTTTTCAAGACTCGTCCTGTAACAAGCAAAGAAAGAGGCCATTCTGCCCATTGAACCTGCACAATCAACAAACCCACCCAGATCCTATCCCCATAACCCCACGTATTTACCCTGCTAATCCCTCTGGTACTAAGGGGCAATTTATTTGATTTTGATTTATTATTGTCACATGTACTAATATGCAGTTTTGTTTCTTGAGCGCTGTACAGACAAAGCATACCGTTCATAGAGAAGGAAAGGAGAGAGTGCAGAATGTAGTGTTACAGTCACAGCGAGGGTGTAGAGAAAGATCAACTTAATGCGAGGTAGGTCCATTCAAAAGTCTGACAGCAGCAGGGAAGAAGCTGTTCTTGAGTCGGTTGGTACGGGACCCCAGACTTTTGGCGGTGGCTGGCGTGGAGTGACATCAGTGGGAATCCCCCTGACAGCGCTGGGACCAGAGAATCCTGTCGCTAACAAACAATGTGCCACCTCCTTTAGGGTGGCACAGCGGGTTAGCACTGCTGCTTCACAGCTCCAGGGTCCTGGGTTCGATTCCCGGCTCGGGTCACTGCCTGTGTGGAGTTTGCACATTCTCCTCGTGTCTTGCGTGGGCTTCCTCCGGGTGCTCCGGTTTCCTCCCACTGTCCAAAGATGTGCGGGTTAGGTTGATTGGCCGTGCTGTTGACCGTTAGTGTCCTGGGATGTGTAGGTTAGAGGGATTAGCGGGTAAATGTATAGGGATAGGGCCTGGGTGGGATTGTGCTCGGTGCAGACTCGAAGGGCCTCTTTCTGCACTGTAGGGTTCTAGAGTTCTATGATTCCTATCGGGGGGAAACACATAGCTGGATAGTGGAGACCCTGGCCCGCGGTGACGTGCCTGGGTAAAATTGCACCGCGCAGTGTGAACCCACTCTGATCATTGCCGCTGCTGCTCTCTCTCCAGCTGCTGCTGTGATTTCCTTCATGCGTTGCTTGGCTCCAGTTTGAGTTCAGGCTCATTGCTTCCCTCTTACTGATGACTCACTTTTCCAGTCAACAAGTTGCGACACAGTTTGCGACTCAGCGATCAGCCCCACAGCCTGTGGGAACACAGTCCGTTCCTGTTCAATAAAACTCACATTCAGAGCGTAGAGGGATATGGGCCAACTGTGGGCAATTAGGATTAGCTTAGGAGTTTTAAAAAAAGGGTGGCATGGACAAGTTGGGCCGAAGGGCCTGTTTCCATGCTGTAAACCTCTATGATTCCTCTAAGGATGGTGGGTGGAGTGCACAGTATGAGCAGTTCATTGTCAGTGCAAGGTCATTTGTGAAGTACAGCAGTGCAGTCAACTGCTTCACATCAGCCTCGGTTCATTTTTTATTCATTTGTGGGACATGGGCGTCGCTGGCTGGACCGGCATTTACTGTCCGTCCCTAGTTACCCTCGAGAAGGTGGTGGTGAGCTGCCTTCTTGAACTCGCTGCACCCAGAGTGCTGTTAGGGAGGGAGTTCCAGGATTTTGACCCAGTGACTGCGAAGGAACAAAGGATGGGTGAGAGGCTTGGAGGGGGAACTTGCAGGTGGTGGTGGTGTTCCCATGTGTCCGCTGCCCTCGTCCTTCTAGATGGAAGTGGCCGTGGGTTTGGAAGGTGCTGCCTAAGGATCTTTGGTGAATTGCTGCAGTTTGGAATGAAAAGCAGTTCGGCAGGGTGGAAAGTCTAGAGCGTTGCCTCCCAACCAGCGAAAACCCCTCAAATGTTCCATGGAAGAAGGTTCCAAATGATTAAAAATTCTTATCATCAAACTAAAATGAACCTTTGTTTTCAGCTCTGTGGTCAGCATCTCCAAGACCTGATGAATCTCGGGCCTCCCACGTAGGCTCAGGTTGGGAGGGAGCCGCGTGTGCGCGGTTTAGATGTTTTGTATTGGTCGGGCCCATGCACGTGGTGACGGGACTTGGAGCTGCAGACAAAGGACCCCGTGCGCCCACACAAAAAGCCAATACTCAAAAAGGGCACATTAGTGTCACTTTCTACCACTGCTCTCAAGACACCAGAATTGTCCCTGATAAGACATTGAAGCAGAATTAGGCCACTCGGCTCATGAAGCCTGCTCCACCATTCAATCATGGCTGATTTTCTTACTCATCCCCATTCCCCTGCCTTTTTCCCATAACTCCTGATCCCCTTATTATTATTAATATTTTTAAGACGCGGGTTGATGGGTTTTTGATAAGAGAGGGGATTAAGGGTTATGGGGAGAGGGCGGGAATGTGGAACTGAGCAGCGACAGATCAGCCGTGATCTTATTGAATGGCGGGGCAGGCTCGAAGGGCTAGATGGCCTACTCCTGCTCCTATTTCTTATGTTCTTATGTTCTTAATCATGAACCTATCTATCTCTGTCTCAAAGACACTCAATGACCTGAAGACACTCAGTGATCCCTTGTTAGAGTAGAGCAGGATACAGGAAAATTACACAGGGCTGTTCAGAATCATTTCCGGTTCTGATTAAGGAGAAACTCATTCCGGTGGGCGGGAGGGTTAGTAACCAGAGGACGCAGATTGAAGATAAACGCAGAAGAACTGAAGAAGCAGATGAGGATGACTTAATGCAGGCGGTTGTTGTTGCTGTGATCTGGAACGTTCCGGCTGATAAGGAAGCGGGAACAGATTCAGTAACTTCCAAAAGGGAATTGGATCAGTACGTGGATAAAGGAAAATGTTACAGGGCAGTGGGGAAAGAGGATGGCCGTTTTGGACATCAAGAGATAGCAGAGGTATGATGGGCTGAATGGCCCTGTGCTACCAGGGAAACTCTTGCCCTCACGTGGTGAACACTCTTGGTTGATGTGATGTGACTCATTATTCCTTTTGGAATGGAGGTATTGTAACCACACTGGGAGAGGGAAAGCTACAGATATGGAAGGGGAAGTGGGAGTTAATCACAAAGTACGTCAGAGGTGACAGGAGTGATAAAACTGTACATTCATCAGTTGAAATCTCTGTGTGCTCCAGCTGCTCAACTCCTAGATCCTGACCAGGAGATAACAGGATGTGAAGATCAGCTTATATTCTGTCTGCAATTATTACAGGGTGAAGCACAGTTAAATAATCACATTTAATCCAACTAGCGGATTTCCTCCCCTAAAGGACATTAGTGACCCAGATGGGTCTTGAAGAAATGGTTTCATGGTCATCAGATGATTAATTCCAGTTTTTTAATTGAAATTTAACTTTCACCAGCTGCCGTGGTGGGATTCGAACCCGGGTCCCCAGGGTGTTACCAGTGACAATACCACTGTGCCTCCGCATCCCCTGCAGCTGGTGGAGGTGTCCCTAAATTCGATGAAGTTGATGGGGAGGGGGTGAGGTAGACCTGAGTTGCCAGGGCCAGCATGGAGAGGCGCTGTTTCAGGAGGAGGTTCTTTTTATTGTGGTCAGTACACACCGCTGGCAGGTGGAACCCCTTACTGCTGCGGTACAGACTCCTCCCTACTCATCCAGAAGGGGGTGCAGAGAAGATTCACCAGGATGCTGCCTGGGATGGAACACTTAAGTTATAAGGAGGGGTTGGATAGACTTGGGTTGTTTTTCTCTGGAGCTGAGAAGACTGAGGGGGTGACCTGATTGAGGTGTTTGAGATTATGAAGGACGTGGACAGAGTGGATAGGGAGCAGCTGTTCCTCTTCGTTGAAGGGTCAGTTCCGAGGGGACAGAAGTTAAAAGTGAGCGGTGGGAGGTCTAGCGGGGATTTGAGGAAAAACGTCTTTACCCAGAGGGTGGTGAGGGTCTGGAATGTGCTGTCTGGGAGGATGGTGGGGGTGGGATGCCCCACATCCTTTAATAAGTACCTGGATGAGCACTTGGCACACCGTAACATTCAGGGCTATGGGCCAAGTGCTGGCAGGTAGGATTAGGTGGGCAGTTCAGGGCCTTTCATACATCGGTGCAGACTCGATGGGCTGAAGGGCCTCTCCTGCACTGTAGTATTCCGTGATTCTGTAATCAGTCAAATCCTCTGGAAGTCCATTGCTGTAGAGTAAGGGACATGAGAGAAAGAACTTGAGAGAAAGGCCATCACATCCAAAGAGCATTGCAGCCAATTAAAATACTTCTGAGGTGCAGTCACCGAAATGTGGAAGCCAATTTGTACACAGCAAGCTCCCACAAACAATTCAATATGGATTGGAAAATATGTTTCACTAATATTGGATGAGGGATAAAGATTGGACTGTGAATTCCCTGGAATGTTACAGACTGTGGTGAATTTGGACACAGGGAAGCGTTGGAATTTTTGTGATGTGTCGTCACTTCTGCCGACATACATTACCATGGCAGCCTTCCACCATGAGCCAATAGAAACAAATACAAAAATATAAGACACACTCAGGCTGGGCAAGGCCAAGACAGCACGGCCTGTTCCCCACACCTTGTGTCGAGGGCAGCTGTGTCAAAAATAACAAACCTTTTTTCTTACAGCACTAGTTGCTCTAAACTGGGTAGGTTTAATGGTCCAGGCACTTTGAGAAGCCAGTCGGACGGTGTGTTTGTGAGATACACCCTGGATCTCCATGGTTACAGGCGAGGGTGAATAATAATGGACGAAGTGGACATACACACCACACAAGCACTGGGCGATACGGTGGCACAGAGGTTCGCACTGCCACCTCACAGTGCCAGGGAACTGGGTTCGATTCCCAGCTTGGCTCACTGGCTGTACGGAGTCTGCACATTCTCCCCGTGTCTGCATGGGTATGCTCCGGTTTCCTCCCACAGTCCAAAAGTCACACTAGTTAGGGTGCACTGGCTGTGCTAAATTCCCCCTCAGTGTACCCAAACAGGCGCTGGAGTGTGGCGACTAGGGGATTTTCACAGTAACTTCATTGCAGTGTTAATGTAAGTCTACTTGTGACTAATAATAAATAAACTTCAAATCTACTCCAGTGAATGGCTTCCTCTAACCTGCACACCTTTGGACTGTGGGAGGAAACCCACGCAGACACGGGGAGAATGTGCAAACTCCACGCAGACAGTGACCCAAGGCCGGAATTGAATGCGGGTCCCTGGCACTGTGAGGCGGCAGCGCGAACCACTGTGCCACCCTAACGCTCCCAATGCAGTACTGAGGAATACTGCACTGTCTCAGTTACTGTCTTTTGGATGCGATGTTGAAACAAGGCCACGTCTGCCCCTTCTCAGGAGGATTTAAGACCTGGGGCATTTTGCTGGAAGGCTGGCCAATGTTTCTCCAGCAGCTGAAAGCACCAAAGCAGTTGAATTAGTCATTTACTTCATTGGAAGTTCTGTTTTCCAACAAGACAGAGGCTTGGGGTTAGAGTCTGACTCTCGGGAAGAGGGGCCAATCTTTTGTTCCACAGCTCCACTGAAGTTTAATTTTCTTCACTATCCTGTGTTTCGTACTATCCCACACAGCGATTGCACTTTGAGACACACATTGATTGTCTGTGAAGCGATTACGACTTTCCTGAGGTCATGATTGGTTTTTGGAAATTGTACCTTCTCTCTTTCTGTCAAGAAGTGGACAATCCCCTTGGCTGAATGAAAACAACCGTTAAAATCACCGTTGAATGGTGTAGTTGTTTAAAAATTTTCCTCCCATTCATCTCCATGGATACGTGGAAGTAAATATTTCATGATGGAACCTAGCAGGCGCTGACGCTCCTGTTGTAATGTTTGCATCTGACTCTCTGTTAATTATTAATGTAAATGCATTCATTTCGGCCCAGCCGTTAATGTTCCCGAGATCCCTTTCTCAGTCTTGTTGATCAGGGCTCATTCCCAAACTGGACTAGGGAGCGGGGAACACTTTGAGAATGGAATTCACCATTCCCACGGAAAGTCAGTGTCTGCTTCCAGCCCTCCCGATAACATGGAAACTAGAAGCTTCATCAAATTCAATATCCTGATCCCCCCCTTCCTCCCATATCCCTCAATCCCTTTAGCCCCAAGAGTTATGTCTAATTTCTTCTTGAAATCAGACAACGTTTTGGCTTCAACTACTTTCTGTGGGAGTGAATTCCACACATTCACCACCCTCTGGGTGAAGAAATTTCTCCTCACCTCAGTTCTAAAAGGTTTACTCCTTATCCTCAAACTCTGACCCCGAGTTCTGGATTCCACCACCATTGGGAACATTCTTTCTGAATCTACCCTGTCTAATCCTGTTAGAATTTTATAAGTTTCTATGAGATCCCCTCTCACTCTTCCAGTGAACATAATCCTAACCGACTTAGTCTCTCCTCATATGACAGACCTGCCATCCCAGGAATCGGCCTGGTAAACCTTCGCTGTGCTCCCTCTATAGCAAGGAACATCCTTCCTCAGATAAGGACACCAAAACTGCACACAATTGGCTCGCCAACTCTGGTTGGCCTTATTCCTGGAGATTTAGTCACATGACCACCTTCATCCAACTGCCCCGCCTCCCATCATCGGATGCTCAACCAATCAATCTGTAGGTTCCCCCACCCCAGAATTTCCTGCAATTATCACCCAATCATCACCCTGTCTTCCTGCGTCCAATTGGATACCGAAAAGACAATTCCTCCCTGATTGGGTGACTTCTGGCCAAACAACCTCCCCCTCCACCCCCCATCTCTTGTTATTAATATCCGGCAGGCGTTAATTTCCAGGCAAAGGAAATCCCAAATGGATGGCTGGCCATCGCAGCTGTTTTCTATTCATCCTCACTTCCTACGAGAGGATGGGCAGGATTTTCCAAAGTGCTCAGAGAGGTGGGAAAAACTGGTGTGCGGCTGGCCGGCTGCACACTCGAGATTCCTCTCCAGATGTTCTGACACTCTGCACAAAAAAACGATCTGGAGGTTGTGGTCTTCACCGTCGTGCTGGGGCCTGATGGAGCCAATAGCGTGGGCTCCACACACGTTGGGTACCCTGACCTGCGCTGGAAATAATACACCCTCCCCCCATCCCAGGAATAGAACAAAGAAGAAAGAACAGTACAGAACAGGAACAGGCCCTTCTGCACCCCCCCAAGCCTGCACCGTTCATGCACCCAACTAGACCATTCGTTTGTATCCCTCTATTCCCAGTCTGTTCATGTGGCTATCAGACTGGGAATAAGAAGAAGCCCCTTCCCCCCCCCCACACACACACCGGGGCAACCCTGCGCCCTGTTCCCCCACTGGATACAGAACCCTCCGCCTCCCAGGATCAAGGGAATACCACCCACACCCCACATGCACTGGGGCAATCTCCGGCACACATGAAGGGAATTCCGCTCCCAGTGGAACTGCCCAGAGGATCCACCCAGCATTGCCCCTAGGATGATACTGCCAGGGTGCAGACACTCCCCACTCCACCCCAGGGGCTGTGCTTACCCGTGTGGTCCCAGAAGGTTCCCTTCAACTGCTTCCCGTTTTTAAAAAGCTGTTATAAATCTCGCTGACGTGACGACCACATCCATAGAGGACAGCCGGTGGATGTGGTCTTTCTGGATTTTCAGAAGGCGTTTGACAAGGTACCTCACAAGAGGTTATTGCAGAAGGTCAGGGGGCATGGAGTTGGGGGTAGGGTGTTAGCGTGGATAGAGGACTGGTTGTCAAATAGGAGGCAGAGAGTGGGGGTCAATGGGAGCTATTCAGATTGGCGGTTTGTGACTAGTGGAGTGCCCCAGGGGTCGGTGCTGGGGCCTCAGCTATTTACCATTTATATAGATGATCTGGAGGAGGGAACCGAGTGTAGGGTGTTGAAATTTGCTGATGACACCAAAATTGGTGGAAAGGCAAATTGTGCGGAGGTTGGGGAGAGTCTACAGAAGGATCTAGATAGGCTGGGCAAATGGGCCAGGAAATGGCAAATGGAATTTAATGTTGGCAAGTGCGAGGTGGTCCACTTTGGTAGGAATAATGGTAGGAAAGATTATTACTTACGTGGAGAAAAACTGCAGCAGGCAACGGTGCAGAGGGACCTCGGGGTCCTTGTGCATGAGTCGCAAAAACCCAGCTTGCAGGTGCAGCAGGTGGTCAGGAAGGCGAATGGGATGCTGGCCTTCATAGCGAGGGGGATTGAATATAAAAGTAGGGAGGTGTTGCTGCGGCTGTATAGGGCATTGGTGAGGCCACAGCTGGAGTACTGTGTGCAGTTTTGGGCGCCGTACTTACGCAAGGATATTTTGGCCTTGGAGGGAGTGCAGAGGAGGTTTACTAGGCTGATGCCGGAGTTGAGGGGGTTGAGCTATGAGGAGAGGCTGAATAAATTAGGCTTGTACTCGTTAGAGTTTAGAAGAATGAGGGGAGATCTCATTGAGACGTATAAGATGATGAATGGGATGGACAGGATAGAGGTGGAGAGACTCTTCCCACTCAGAAAGGATTGCAGGACTAGGGGGCACAGCCTCAAGATAAAGGGGGGGCGGTTTAGAACAGAGTTGAGGAGGAACTTCTTCACTCAAAGGGTGGTGAATCTCTGGAATTCTCTGCCCGTTGAAGTGGTGGAGGCTACCTCGCTAAATATTTTTAAGACGCGGGTTGATGGGTTTTTGATAAGAGAGGGGATTAAGGGTTATGGGGAGAGGGCGGGAATGTGGAACTGAGCCACGACAGATCAGCCATGATCTTATTGAATGGCGGGGCAGGCTCGAAGGGCTAGATGGCCTACTCCTGCTCCTATTTCTTATGTTCTTATGTTACGTCAGTGAGTGGTGGGGGGGGTGGGATTCTAAATGTGGGGGAACATACGGTGGGGAAGCCTGCTAATTATATTCAAATTCATTAAAATGTATTTAAATAAGAGGCCGAGAACCTTGTTATGTCACTGGCGAAGGGGAGTTGGAAAAAGAGATCTCGTTGATGAGAGTGTCACACTCTGATTCTTGCGAGAGTTTGCACCACGTTGCTGATTGCGCTTAAAACTAACATGGGAATAGAATCACCCCCGGTATGTTTATTGAAATCAGGATTCACAAGTTCCAGCCACACTTTCAGCAATTTTAAAAATTAAGTTAAAATATTTATTAACAAAAGAAAAGTTGAAAACACAAGATTACATTGACACAGTTAAAATTAGTTTTATACAGCATTCCCCAAAGGATTTCCTACTGGGTTACACTCACAAAGAAACACACAAAAGTTCCCACAGACATTTAATCTCTCTTAAAATTATCTAATATTACCACCAGGGACCCACTGTTGCTCTAGGGAAGATGTGACTCCAGGGTTTCTCTCAATTGGAACACACTTCAGAACGAAACCCTGCTTTCTGAGAAGAAGCAGGGTTTCTCTGGGTTGGCTGAGAACTGCTTCACTTTGCTTCCTCTCATAGCTCTCTCTCAGCACAGAGCACACTCCAAGAAGTCTGACATGACCACTCCCTAACACAATTCCCAACCTCTAAATACATTTATCCTCTTTCACCATTTCCCATTCTCCTTATTCTTCTTTGAAATTTATATTTCCCACAAAATATGTTCCACTTATGACTACCACCTTTGAAGTAAAATAAAATTGAATAACTTTGCCTTATTTATTTATGACCTTTTCTCAGTTATAAACGCCCTTTTATTTCCTGTTGAAATTTAACAATTGAACGCAATAAACCACAATTATCTCCTAATGCAAATTTCTATCCTGTTTTATTTATCTGTAGAACATCTAACTTGACCTTATTCACTTCAAATGCCTGCCTTTCATGTCTAGACGTTCTAAGCTTATAGCATAAATGTCTTCGGTTTAATAAATTAGTCACACAAACAAACTCACAAACAGACACACAAAGGGGAGATAAGGGGAGGCGAAAGCCTAGTGGTATTATTGCTAGATTTTTAACCTCGGAACTTAGCTAATGTTCTGAGGATCCGGGTTCGAATCCCGCCACAGCAGATGATGGAATTTGAATTCAATAAAAAAAATCTGGAATTAAGAATCTACTGATGACCATGAAACCATTGTCGATTGTTGGAAAATCCCGTCTGATTCACTAATCTTCCTTTCAAGAAGGAAATCTGCTGTCCTCACCCGGTCTGGCCTACATGTGACTCCAGAGCCACAGCAATGTGGGTGACTCTTAACTGCCCTCTGAAATGGTCAAGCAAGACAGGGGCAGCTAGGGACGGGTAATAAATGCTGGCCTTGCCAGCGACGCCCACATCTGTGAATAATGAAAAGAAATATTTATACTGGGTTCCCATAAAAGTTGAATTGAAGTATCCTACGGCCCTCAGTCACCCCATCCAGCTTTGGCCAGTTGGAGACTGGAAACTAGTCACCTGTGCCCACATTATGTAAAGTTTGATTTGATTCGTCGCATGTATTAACGTACAGTGAAAAGTATTGTTTCTTGGGCGCTACACAGGCAAAGCATACCGTTCATAGAGAAGGAAAGGAGAGAGTGCAGAATGTAGTGTTGCAGCCATAGCTAGGGTGCAGAGAAAGATCAACTCAGTGTGAGGTAGGTCCATTCAAAAGTCTGACGGCAGCAGGGAAGAAGCTGTTCTTGAGTCGGTTGGTACGTGACCTCAGACTTTTGTATCCTTTTCCTGATGGAAGAGAGTATGAGGTCATGATTGTTCACTCCTGTCTGGATAGATTTGAGTTTTTGTTGATATTGGACCACTTCCCACTCTCTCTGTCACTCTCTTTACAGAAACTTAAGTTCAGCAAGTCCCGAAGGCCGGAAGCAAATGAGAGAGTGTGACGGATTGATTGACTCCCTTGTTCACTACATCCAGTTCACAATTGCCAACAATCAGGAGGACGATAAGGTAAATGGAATCAATTTGACACAAGGCTTGAGATAGAAAGTCAAGGGAGATTCCTCAAAGTCCCCCCCCACCTCCACGCTGTCGATTCTTCTCTGGAAATGTATCTGGAATTCTGGAATATTTTCAAGGCAGAGCTCGATAGATTCTTGATAAACAAGGGGGTGAAATAAGTATAGTAAAGTTTATTTATTAGTCACAAGTAGGCTTTCGTTAACTCTGCAATGAAGTTACTGTGAAAACCCCCAATCGCCACTGTCCAGCGCCTGTTCGGGTACACTGAGGGAGCATTTAGCACGGCCAACGCATCTAACCAGCACGACTGTGGGAGGAAACCGGAGCACCCGGAGGAAACCCACACAGACATGGGGAGAATGTGCAGACTCTGCACAGACAATGGCCCAAACCGGGAATCAATCCCAGGCCCCCAGCGCTGTGAGGCCCCAGTGCTAATCACCACGCCACCCTTTGATTAGCAAGATAGGCTGGAAGGTACAGACAAATTAGCCATGATTGTATTGAATGGTGGAACAGGCTTGAGGGGCCGAATGGCCTTCTCCTGCTCCTAATTCAGATCTCTGTATGTATGTTTATATGTGCTTCACAGCGCCTGTTATGATACCAAACATTTTCGGCTATGCTCTGTGACCCAATTCTACCCCTTTTCTGTTCGAAAATGTGTGAATGGTTTTAGATCCTTCCCATCTGTTTCTGAGAATGAGGAACTTCAACTAACTACCAGGATCTTGAATAGTCCTAAACTGATATTACTCACTGGGGAGGGGGAGGTGAGACTGTGTGACTGGACCTCACCCCAGTCTGTCACACAGGATCTATACTCAGGGAAGGGGGGAACACAGCACTGGCTGCAAGTTTCCCTCCAAGCCACTCAATAGCCGGCTTGCTCTTGAGTGGGTTGCTACGTGACCTCAGGCTTCTGTATCCTTTTCCCGATGGAAGAAGGCGGAAGAGAGAATGAGGTCCTTCACTGCCTCAAAATCCTGGAGCTCCCCCTCCCTAACAGCACCGTGGGTGTACCTACAGGAGGGCAGCTCATCACCGCCCCTTCTCAAGGGGCAATTAGGGATGGGCTATAAATCCTTGCCCACAGCACTCACATCCAGTGAAAGAATAAATAGGAAGGAAGGATACATATTCTGCTTTTATATTTACCGTGGGCAGTACGGTGGCACAGTGGTTAACACTGCAATCTCTCAGCGCCACGCACCCGGGTTCAATTCTCGGGCTCAGGTCTATGTGGAGTTTGCACATTCTCCCTGTGTCTGCATGGGTTTCCTCCTGGTGCTCTGGTTTCCTCCCACACCCCAAGGATGGGTGGGTTAGATGGATTGGCCATGCTAACTTGCCCCTAGTGTTAGGGGTAAGTTAGCATAGCTAAGGGTAAGAACAGAGAACATTACAGCGCAGTACAGGCCCTTCGGCCCTCGATGTTGCGCCGACCAGTGGAACCAATCTAATAAGTTAGCTAGGGTAAGTTAGCTAGGTTAAGTTAGCTAGGGTAAATATGTGGGGTTACAGAGATAGGGCCTGGAAGGGATGGTGGTCGGTGCAGTCCCAATGGGCCAAATGGCCTCCTTGTGCACTGTAGGGATTCTGCAATGATCCTATCTCTGCACTGTAGATTCTAGGAGGCTTCGCGTTGGGGTTTACAGACACAAAGCCTTGAGTGCCTCTGGCTGTCAGGTATTCTCGAGCGGCCTGTTCCTGAAACCCAGGCTGCAATAAATCTCCTCTCTCAGTCAACAGAAAACTGCATGTGTATCTTACACAACCTGTCCTTTCAACTGGAGAATGAGCTGCCGAGCGCCTACTCTGAGAACCTCGCCTGGAAAAATAATCTCTCCTCACAGAAGAAATCGGCCGGCTGCTTCGGAGCTCGGAGTTCTAGGCTGAAGGAGGTACGTCACCCTTGTCCTGCTCCGTATTGATATTTGCAATCGCAAAGGTCTCCCGAGGCTGTTACGTGAGTTATGACTTGTTGCAGCATCTTCCAACAGTTAATTGTAGGAAAATATATTTATGGGGGTGGTGCTGACACTGGGTTAAATGAGCTAACCCGGTGTGAAATGTAAGTTCTGTTTATAGGTCTTTCCCAAATTCAGGATGTCCCAGAAGCCAGTAAGGTGGTTTTGAAGTGTAGTCACTCCCGTGTGGCAGCCCAATGATGCACAGCAAGCTCCCGTAATCAGAAAAGAGATAATGACCAAATGATCTGTTTTAGTGATTCGGTTGTTACAATACAGAAGAAGGCCATTCGGCCCATTGTGTCTGTACCGACTCTCCAAATGAGCACTTCACTTCATTCCATTCTCCCCGTAACCCTGCACTGCTCTTTTTCAGATAACAGATAACTTTTTGAATGCCTCAGTTGAACCTGTCTCCATCACACTCTCAGACAGAGCATTCCAGACCTTAACTATCCTATCAACTTATCTGACCATCAACCAATCTATCCCTTAAACTAATGTGCCGTCTCTCTTTAGCTAGCTTTGTTTTCATTCCCTCATTATTGTTCTTATTTAGTCTTAGACCCACTCTTCTCTCCCTCAAACTGAATGTGAAATTTAATCATATTACGATCGCAGTTACCATCTTCAATATGAGGTCATTTATTAAACCTACCTCAATTTCACATTGTCTCTGCATTTTCCTGCCAGCAACATGAATAACTCAGTTATTCACCAGTCATCTGTCACCAAGCTGTCTCTGTCCTTTTGTGTTATCCCCTCACAGTTCACAAAGCTTCCACCTTTTGTATCATTTTCACTGGGACAGCATGGTGGCACAGTGGTTAGCACTGCTGCTTCACAGCGCAAGGGATCCAGGTTTGATTCCCGGCTTGGGTCACCGTCTGCACAGAGTCTTCACATTCTCCCCGTGTCTGCATGGGTTTCCTCCGGGTGCTCCGGTTTCCTCCCACAGTGCAAACATTTGCGGGTTAGATTGATTGGCTGTGCTAAATTGCCCCTTGATGTCAGGGGGATTCATAGGGTAAATATGTGGGGATAGGACCTGGGTGGGATTGTTGTCAAAGCAAGCTTGATGGGCTGAATGGCCTCCTTCTGCATTGTAGAGATTCTTCAATGATTTTATCGCTTTGAATGTAGAGCATTATTCAGCTACTCTTTTTCCTGCCAACCTTTGACTCCAGTTTATTCAGCTCACTTCTTCCCAGATCCATAGATCTACAACGCAGATGGAGGCCATTCAACCCATCAGGTCTGCACCAGCTCTCCAAAATAGAATCTTACCCAGGCCCAACCCCCCTCCCCACCCTATCTCCATGCACCCCTGCGTTTACCTACCACCTTTGGACACTAAGGGTCAATTTGGCATGGCCAATCCATCTAACCTGCACATCCTTGGACTGTGGGAGGAAACCAGAGCACCCGAAGGAAACCCACGCAGAGATGGGGAGAATGTGCAAACTCCACACTGACAGTGACCCAAGCCGGGAGTCGAGCCCGGGTCCCTGGCGCTGTGAGGTATGATTCAATACCAGCATATTGAATCCTGGTTTGTAAATGGAAATTGATTGGAGTTTAATCCAGAGGCGAGTGTGAATTCTCTCCCAGTTAATGACGGTCTCTCAATCTCAGGAGAACATGGTCAATATTCCATCTCTGGAAGAGAAAAGGAATCCCCGAGGGGTTGAGTGGCTTTGGCACAGTCTGGTGGTGCGGATGTACCTTTCTCTTGTTGCCAGGAGCAGCAGCAACTGCACTCAGGAAGCCTCGCTCGGCGCTCTCCAAAATCTGACAGCCAGCAGTGGGCCGGTGAGTTCAAACCCCCATAACCTCTGGAGCTGGCATCGGGCCACCCTTCACACATCACGGTGCTTCACAAGGCAATGGCCTCGTGGTGTTAAAATGTATTTATTTATTGTCACAGGTAGGTTTACGTCAACTATCAATCCAGAAACTCAGCGAATGTTCTGGGGACCCGGGTTCGAATCTCGCCACGGCAGATGGTGAAATTTGAACTCAGTTAAAGAAAATCTAGAATTAAGAATCTACTGATGACCATGAAACCATTGTCGATTGTCGGAAAAACCCATCTGGTTCCTTTAGAGAAGGAAATCTGCCATCCTTACCCAGTCTGGCCTACATGTGACTCCAGAGACACAGCAATGTGGTTGACTCCTATCTGCCCTCTGAAAGGGGCAAGCAAGACTTTCAGTCTAAGGGCAATTAGTTCGGGCAATAAATGCTGGCCCAGCCAATGATGCCCATGTCCCACGAATGAATAATAGAAAACACAGCATCTGCTGAGTTGGGAGCAAGCTGTACCCCATCTTACTCTGGGGCCACAGGGAGGTTCCCCAAAATTCACATCTTCCATTGCTGCTGGAGAGCTGGGGACGGCTCACAACTCAGAATTAGGTAGCAAACTGAATCGGTGTTTACACAGTTTCAATTGTACTGTGTACAGTTGTGGCCTTGTTACTTGAGGAAGAATACACTGGCACTGGAGGGGGTGCAGAGGAGATTCAATAGGTTGATTCCAGAGTTGAGAGGGTTGGCTTATGAGGAGACACTGAGTAGACTGGGGATATACTCATTGGAATTCAGAAGAATGAGGGGAGATTTTATAGAAACATAAGATTTATGAAGGGAATAGATAAGATAGAAGCAGGGAAGTTGTTTCCACTGGCGAAAAAACTAGAACTAGGGGCATGGCCTCAAAATGAGGGGAAGCAGATTTAGGACTGAGTTGAGGAGGAAATTCTTCACACAAAGGGTTGTGAATCTGCCCAGTGGAAGCAGTTGAGGCTACCTCATTGACTGTTTTTAAGGCAAGGATAGATACACTTTTGAACAGTAAAGGAATTAAGGGTTATGGTGAGCGGGTGGGTAAGTGGAGCTGAGTCCATGAAAAGATCAGCCATGATCTTATTGAATGACAGAGCAGGCTCGAGGGGCCAGATGGCCCACTCCTGCTCCTAGTTCTTAAGTTCTTTATGTAAAGCAGAACTGTCATATTTTTAAAAGGATGCAGGTTACTTTAAGAGTTGATTTGATGACGATGGGTGTGTGTTCAGGCTGCAGTTTTACTTTCAGTTTTATGCTTGTTGTAGTGCAGAGGGAGAGCAGCTCTTCAATAAAACCTGCTGCCGTTAGGTTGAATCTACGTGTGCAAGCCGCATTCTTTTCAGGGGAGGTTCACCAGGGGTTGACATATGGGGAGAGGTTTTTGCTTATACTCAATGGAGTTTAGAAAGATGAAGGGGGTATCTGATTGAGATATATAAAATTTTAAAAGGGATTGATAAGTAAATGTGGACCAAATGTTTCCTGTTATGGGGCAATCTAGAACAAGAGGTCACAGGTATAGGTTTAGATTTAAAACTGAGATGAGGAGGGCTTGGGAATGAGGAGGCATGAGGAAGGAGCACCTCCTCTTGGTGGGAAACGGATTTCAGATCTTGAGCCAATTAACGACTCGCAAACAGGGGTGAATTTATGGAACTCACTGCCCCATCGCGCGGTGGAATCTGAATTGTTAAATGATTTTGAGAGGGAGATAGATAGATTTCTAATTTAAAAAGGGATAAGGGTACAAGGGGAACAGGTGGAGAGGTGGATTTGAGACCAGGGAGAGATCAGCTATGATCTTATTGAAAGGCAGAGCAGGCTCAAAGGGCTGAGTTTGCCTTTTCCTGCTCCTAATTCCCATGTTCCTACGATCCAATGTTTTCTGTCTAAAAGCACAACCCTTAACTAACCAGGGCATTACAAGAACCTTCTCACAGTAACATAGCGAAGGCTGTGTAAGCCCGACCCCAGTGAAATCAGTTCTAATCATTACTGATGTTAAATATGATAATGAGGTGGGTTACAATTCACTCAGGAAGTGTGAGTTACTGTGGCAACCTGAGTACAGAAATCTATTTTAACTCACTCATGGGCCAGCTTTTATTGTCTAATAGCCCTGGTGTGGTGGTGAGCCGCCTTCTCGGACCGCTACAGCCCGTGTGGTGCAGGTACACCCACAGTGCTGTTAGGGAGGGAGATATGGACAGTGAGTGTGGAGGCTCCAAGTTTTTCTCCGTCACGTGGCTGGCCACATCCCCACTCTCACTGCCTGCCATTGGTGTGTGCTGGCAGGATTTACAGATGGAATTTAGTACATATTTGGTCAGGTGATCATTGCATCTCCCTTGATCCTCAAGTCCTGGGGTGGGACTTGAACCCAGAGCTTCTGGGACTGAGACAGGAGAGATACCCACTGCACCACACGAGTTACTGAGGTACAGTCCTTAAAACTTATCGACAGATGGAATTTACCCCAAAATATTTTGGTTTTTTTACTTTATTTAATGATTCTCTGCAGTCAGTCTGCGTAGTTACTTACGTGGCGAAAAACTGCAGCAGGCGACGGTGCAGAGGGACCTGGGGGTCCTTGTGCATGAGTCGCAAAAACCCAGCTTGCAGGTGCAGCAGGTGGTCAGGAAGGCGAATGGGATGCTGGCCTTCATAGCGAGGGGGATTGAATATAAAAGTAGGGAGGTCTTGCTGCAGCTGTATAGGGCATTGGTGAGGCTGCAGCTGGAGTACTGTGTGCAGTTTTGGTCGCCGCACCTGCGCAAAGATATTTTGGCCTTGGAGGGAGTGCAGAGGAGGTTTACTAGGCTGATACCGGAGTTGAGGGGGTTGAGCTATGAGGAGAGGCTGAATAAACTGGGCTTGTACTCGTTAGAGTTTAGAAGAATGAGGGGAGATCTCATTGAGACGTATAAGATGATGAATGGGATGGATAGGATAGAGGTGGAGAGACTCTTCCCGCTCAAAAAAGACAGTAGGACTAGGGGGCACAGCCTCAAGATAAAGGGGAGGCGGTTTAGAACGGAGTTGAGGAGGAACTTCTTCACTCAAAGGGTGGTGAATCTCTGGAATTCTCTGCCCGTTGAAGTGGTGGAGGCTGCCTCGCTAAATATTTTTAAGACGCGGGTTGATGGGTTTTTGATAAGAGAGGGGATTAAGGGTTATGGGGAGAGGGCGGGAAAGTGGAACTGAGCCACGACAGATCAGCCATGATCTTATTGAATGGCGGGGCAGGCTCGAAGGGCTAGATGGCCTACTCCTGCTCCTATTTCTTATGTTCTTATGTAGTACCAGCCCTGTCTGAGATAGGAAGCTTTCTCATTGTTAGACAATGTTGTGTTTGGTATCAAGGGTTTAACCGAATGTCTTTGGTCGTTATTAGATGGGATTCACTATTTCTGAGACCATCATATCGAAAGAAAACGGGCTCCAGCACATCAGGCGGATGTTGTACTCGAAGGAGCCCAATGTGCAGAAAGCTGCCGTGTCTTTATTGAGGAACATGTCACGGAACCGCAAAGTCCATGAGGAATTGGGTAAGCGGAACGCTGCCACTCCCAGCTCCCTGTGGAAAACAGTGGGCCGGATCCTCGGCCTCAGCCGCGGCTGGGATTCTCCAGCCCCGCCGCGGTGAATGGGGTTTTGAGCTGAGGGCCAAATTCTCCATGCTCGCTGGCAACAGGGATGGAGTGTAAATGGCTGGAGAATTCTGGCCAGGGTTTGGGAAATCACACACCAAAAAACCCATTAGAAATGTGGATGTGGGCGGTACCTTTAGTTTGGACGAGGAATCTGTAGCCCATTCGGAACTGGTGCAAGCAGAGGGGGAAGCCCACAACCTCGGGGCTGGATCCCTGTTGGTGGGATCTTCCAGACCTGCCAGTGGCGCACTCCCCATCCCACCCCCAGCCATGCTACCGACAGCAATGGGACCAGAGAATTCCACAACGGTGAGGTGCCTGGGTAGGACATACCTCGGTGAGGGGGATGATTGGGGGTTGGGGGAGGGGTGGGGGCGGAGGGGCGGGGGGAGGGGCTGGGGGGAGGGGGCGAGGGGGGAGGGGTGGGGGCAGGGGGGAGGGGCTGGGGGGGGCGAGAAGGGGAGGGGGCGAGGGGGGGAGGGGGAGGAGTGGGGGGGGCGAGGGGGGGCGGGGGTTAGAATCTGCTGTGCGCGGGGAAGCAGACACTGACGGTGATCTCACCCGAACGAGTATAAGCCGCATGGGGAAACTTTCCTCTTTTTCACTACCCCCCCCCCGTCTCGCTGCAGCCAATCTGATCATGCCGGATCTAATATCGACCCTCCCGGAATCGGAGCAGGACACCTCGATGCCCAACGAGACCGTCTCCTTTACCTGCTACATGCTGAATAACCTGATCCAGTACAACCCACATCACGCTCGCAGCTTTGTGCAAAATGGAGGCTTAAAGAAAGTCTTAAACATCAGCAACAATGATGGGTAAGTGGACCTGAGGAGCGAGGTCACACAGGGATGTACGCGGGTCTTAATGTTTCACATGTGTCTGACACGCACCAGATACTGCGGCCAGTTTGATTTTGAGCACTATTGTAAATTGGGCAACAGCCAATCAGCATCCACAGTTCCTTTTAAACTTTCCCCAAATTTTATTCCCATTGTTTCCAGTTGACTCACTCTGCCAGCAATCGGTGAGGGAGGGATGGAGGGCCGCAATTGGTCTGGGTGGCATGGGGATGACGGGGGCTGCATCTCGGGCCACGGGCCCCCGTGATTGCAGAGTGGGAGGGGGGATTGCTCTTTGAGGCTGCCTGGAGCAGCAGGGGCCTGACAGCTCTCTCTTTATCTATCAGAATCCCGCCACTGATATTGCGCACGTGCAGCATCAGAAGTCTGCACATGCGCAATAGCTCCCTCTACAGACTGTCCGGTGAGTTAAGTCCTGACCACAGCCTCTTTGCCTAGATACTGATAAGTCCATTTTTTCAGAAGACAGAGTGCATAAGATTGGGCGCCCAAAAATGAATCTGGAACTCTCCCAATTTTTGGCCTAGCTGGACACTTAGAAAAAGTCTTGTAAAATTCCACCCAGCCTGTTAATGCAGCGCAGGGGCAACAGGCCACTTTGGACCAATGTTTGTCAGGGGTTCTCCCCCATTGAGGGAGGTGGTCAGGGTGGATGGTGAGGGGGTGCCTCCTTGATGGGAAAGCTGCCCATTGGAGCCCCCCCTTTCCCTGCCCCAAGTGCAAAATAACCCCCCATCCTTTCCAAACATGCCCCCCCCCCCAGCTTCTTACCCCCTCACTGGACCCTGTCAACTCAGTCCCTACTCAACATGTATCCCAGATCCAAGGCCTTCTTCTCGGCCTTGTTGCCGTCCCTCTGGTGGCCACCATTCCCGGTGACACTGGGATATGAGAATCGCAACACCCCTGCTTCCTCCACCCCCCCACCCCACCCCACCCCACCCCACCCCACCCCAATTGGCCAGCAGCTCTCTGAGGCAGCGCCTCCTCTTGGTGGGAAACGGATTTCAGATCTTGAGCCAGTTAACGACTCGATGAAAAAAGGCCAGGGGATTCTGGGAATTCTCAGCAGGTCTGGCAGCATCTATAAGGAGAGAGAAACAGAGTTAATTTTTCGAGTGCATTTGACTCTTCAACAGAGCTAAAGAGAGGGAAATGTATTAGATATTGAACTGTATCTGTGGGTGATTACAACAAAATGCAATCACTCATGGGTTAGGTGGATTGGCCATGCCAAGTTGCTCCTTAGTGTCAGGGGGACTAGCTAGGGTAAATGTGTGGGGTTATGGGGATAGGGCCTGGGTGGGATTGTGGTCGGTGCAGACTCGATGGGCCGAATGCCTTCCTTCTGCACTGTAGGGATTCTATGATTTGCCCATTATCCTTGTCTCAAGTGACTATCAGAACCAGATGGACATCACACTTTTCCTATCCGGTAATCCCTCCCGAACAGGCCCACCTGTTCCCACACCTCGCTGGAACGGAGTAGCCGGGATAGTGAGCGGATTAAAGTCTCCAGGTCAAAGATTGTTTCTGTCGATTTACTTTAATCAGTTTGGGAGGAGGTTCATATGCAGCAGCAGCAGCAGCAACATGAGCCCGTGGGGCTGTGCTGGCCTGTTTCTGTGCTGGAAATTCTCTGTCGGACGGGTCTGGAAAATCATTTCTCCTCTGTTTTTTATTCAGTAATGTTTCCAGCTCCGCTGGGAAAGCTGCCTCCAATCTACTGTACAGCCTGTGGTTACACCGCGATCTTCACGCTGTCTATAAAAAGGTAACTGGTCAAACTGTTTATACCGGGGCGGTTTGTAGCCGGGGTTATTTTCATTGTGGGCAGTGCTGAGTGAAGTGGATTTCCTTTTGCGTCGTGTTGCTGCAATCCAACTGCCCCTTTCACATCTCCACCAGAACCAGAGCCCCGAGATCAGGTCACGTTGAGTCAACCTCCAACCCCCCCAACACCCGCCTGCCCACAACCAGTGGCACAGTGGTTAGCACTGCTGCCTCAGCGCGCCAGAGACCTGGGTTCAATTCCGGCCTTGGGTCACTGTCTGTGCGGAGTTTGCACGTTCTCCCCGTGTCGGTGTGGGTTTCCTCTGGATGCTCCGAGTAACCACTGACTCCCCAGAGCCTGTCCACTATCTACAAGGCACAAGTCAGGAGTGTGATGAGGTACTCTTCACTTGCCTGGACGGGAGCCGCTCCAACAAGACTAATTAGAATCATAGAATCCTACAGTACAGAAGGAGGCCATTTGACCCATCCAGCCTGCACTGACTACAGTCCCATCCAGGGCCTATCCCCATCACCCCATGCATTTACCCTCGCTTGTCCCCCTGACACTAACAGGCAGTTTAGCCTGGCCAATCCATTTAGATGTGTGGGTTAGGTTGATTGGCTGTGCTAAGTTGACCGTGGTGTCAGGGGATTAGCAGTGTGCAGTTAGGGGGAACAGGGCCTGGGTGGGAGTGTAGTCAGTGCATACTCAATGGGCCGAATGGCCTCCTTCTGCACTGTAAGGATTCTATGATTCTATGCATCCGATTCACACATCAAATCTCTCACCTTGCATTCAAACCTTCCTATAACCTCACCCCGCTCTATCTCTGTAACCTCCCTACAATTGTCCGAGATCTCTGTCCTTTTTCCAATATCGGATCCCCCGACTGTCATCGCTCCATCGTCGGTGGCCATGCCCTGGGCTGACTGGGTCCCGAGCTCCGGAATCCCCTCCATAAACCCCAGAGGAAAATCAGTAAAACCGGGAAATGCCTGGCACCAGTAAAAGGTTGCCAGCCTGGGCTTGTACACGTTAAAATGCAAATCCAGTGGCAGTGCTTATAACAACATTGAACAGTTTTCCCATCTGTTGCCTTGCAAGGGATGGGCACCTTTACAAGGAAACTAGGGAAGTTCAACAGCATCACGTCTCTTGGCATCACCGGGTGGGGCGGTGCCAATGGGATTACAGCAGCAGATCAGCGAAACCAGAGCAAAGCCTGGAGGAATGTCAGCCTAAGTGGGTTAAAATGACCTTGAAATTGGTTTAAAAATCAAACCGGCACACTAACTTCCTCCTGGGGTGGCAACAAACCATCCTTACCCGCTGTGTGTCTGCGCGTGACTCCAAGCCCATCCTGTCTGGATGACCCCTTGACGACTATCTGGTCATAAAATTGTAGAACCTACAGTGCAGAAGGAGGCCAGTTGGCCCATCGAGCCTGCAGTGATAACAGTCCCACCCAAGTCTTATTGCCGTAATCCTTCTAATCCCCCGACAGGCTAAGGAGCAACCTATCATGGCTAACCAACCTAACCCACACATCTTTGAACTGTGGGAGGAAACTGGAGCACCCGGAGGAAACTCACACAGACACGGGGAGAACATGCAGACACCGCACAGTCAACTGGTCCCCCTACATTAGAAAGGATATTATTAAACTAGACAGAGCGCAGAAAAGATTGACTAGGATGCTACCGGGACTTGATGGATTGAGTTATAAGGAGAGTCTGGATAGACTGGAACTTTTTTCTCTGGAGCGTAGGAGGCTGAGGGGTGATCTTATAAAGGTCTATAAAATAATGAGGGGCACAGATCAGCTAGAGAGTCAATATCTTTTCCCCAAAGGTAGGGGAGTCTAAAACTAGAGGGCACAGGTTTACGGTGAGAGGGGAGAGATACAAATGGTCCAGAGGGGCAATTCTTTTCACTCAGAGGGTGGTGTCTAGAACAAGCTGCCAGAGGTAGTAGCACAGTGGGGTACAATTTTGTCTTTTAAAAAGTGTTTACAGTTACATGGATAAGTTGGTATTGAGGGATGTGGGCCAAATGCGGGCAATTGGGATTAGCTTAGTGGTTAAAAGGAAAGGACAGCATGGCCAAGTTGGGCTGAAGGGCCTGTTTCCTCGCTGTAAACCTCTATGCCCTCTCAGACAGCCTCACAAGCCCCTCCGTCCTGTACAGAAGCTCAACCTTCACACAATAGAACATGCCCGTTCTCCTTCCCGTTACGCCCATGGTCTCAGATACCTCGCTCAGTTTCAGAGGGGCCTGACCCAGTTAATCTGCCTGACCCAGTGGGAAAGGGGGTGGGCTGCACCAGCCCCCACCCCCCGCCATCCCTAACCCACTCCTATCCCACCACCTCCGGGGACTCCATTTTGTGTTATGTTGGTTGAGTTGGCTACACCAAGGCTCCTCCCTCTCCGACACAGCACCCTTCTGTCCACCATCCTCAAAGCTGGTAAGTGATGCCCGTGCTGAGGGAGTGCTGCGATGTCAGCGATGCCGTATTTGAGGTGACGTGTTAAATTGCACCCACGATAGATCCAATGGTCCTGTTTCAAAGCAGAGATCTCCCTGGTTTCCTGGCCAATAGTTACTCTTCAATCAGCCTCCTAGTGACACATCATCTGGTCATTATCACATTGCAGATTGGTTGCTGTGTTTCGCACATTACAACAGTGACTACACGACAGAATAAAAGGTATTTCATTGGCTGTAGAGCTCTTTGGGGTTGCCTGAAGTTGAGAAAGGTGCCACGAGGATGGAAATCCTTTCTTATTTACTCTGAGAATGCGTTTTCTTTCCTCAAAGGCTGGATTCACAAAGTCAGATTTCATCAACAGCCGGACTACGAAGGCCTATCATGCAGCCCGGGAACGCAGGGCATTTTACTGAGATGGACAGCGCCCAGAGAGAATGACTGAGGGGAGAAGGAGGTGGGAGGAATGCCGGACGTATAAAAAAAATCCAGCCGTTCCTCTGCAGGTTTATCCGGGAAGCAGCTGAGCGACCAGTTCCGGACATTCCCAAGCTCTACTCTGTGCCAGGGAGCCAATCTCAGGGCCTCTGGACAAATATACCAGCCTTAATCCTGATACCCCACTTACTCCTGCACTGCTTGGCCAACCCTCATCTCGGCAACAAGTGACAATGGATTCGCGTTCCAGCCATTAGTCATCAGCGAAGAAGAACCGTAATGAGGGACATTATTGCGCAGGGCACTATATAATCCTGGTTTATGTTGTCTGTTTTCACCAGGTTTAGTACGGGGCACGATTCATTTTAACTCTCTATCGGACAATTTTTAATATTCAAATACATCGACTGAGTTAGAATTACCGAGAAGAGTCACCCTGACTGGAAACGTTCCTCTCTCCACAGACACTGCCAGACCTGCTGGACCTTTTCCAGCATTTCCTGTTTTTATTTCAGATTCCGGTATCCTCAGTATTGTATTTTTAATTGTAGAGTTTCCATGACTGCTTGTGTCTCTCAGAATATGCAAATTTACACCATTTGCGTTTTATCAGCAATTTGTCTCTGGAGAGAGAGTTGGTTTCTCTAGTAATTAGCCCTCAGTGTGTGGGCATCCTTGGCAAGGTTTATCTGTCACCCATTACTAGTTGCCTTTTGAGAAGATGGTGGTGAGCTGCCTTCTTGAGCCGCTGCAGTCCCCGTGGTGTAGGCGTTGTTAGGGAGGGAGCTCCAGGATTTTGACCCAGCGACAGCGAGGGAACAGCCGATATATTTCCAAGTCAGGGTGGTGAGTGGCTTGGAGGGGAGTTTGCGGGTGGTGGTTTTCCCATGTGTCTGTTGCCCTGGTATCGCTGGGCACTGAGATCACGAGTTTAGAGGTGCCGTTACTGCGAGTAAATATCAGAAAGAGAGGAATCTGGGATAGAATAGAACCCGTACAGTACAGGAGGAGACCATTCATCCCATCTGACTGCACTGACCACAGTCCCACCCAGGCCCAATTCCCGTAACCCCTCATATTTACCCTGCTACCCCCCTGACACTAGGGTGAGCATGGCCAATCAACCCAAGCAGCACGTCTTTTGGACTGTGGCAGGAAAGCAGAGCACCCGGAGGAAACCCACGCAGGCACGAGGAGAATGTGCAAACTCCCCACAGTCGGCGATCCAAGCCAGGAATCGAACCCGGGTCCCTGGCACTGTGAGGCAGCAGTGCTAACCATTATGCCACCGTGCCGCCCCATGTGGAAAGGGGGCAGAGGGAGTGGGATTAATTGGGTAGCTCATTCAGAGAGATAGTTTAAACATGGTGGGCTGAATGGCCTCCTTCTGTCCAGTCAGATTCTGCAGCGCGAAAATTGGATTTTGCCTGACGCAGGGAGGAGGTGGGAGGTGAGCGATGGCCTTGAAATTTAACTCGATTGAAAAATCAAACCTAATCACAACGAGATACGTTACAAACATTCAAACTTCCTTTCCAGTAACTGTCTGTTGTGGCACGGAGATCAGTTGCTGTGTGGGGGACACGGAACCCACCCCCATTCCCCACGGGGATCAGTTGCTCATGGATTTTTGCATGGGGGGACCTCAAGTGAGCATGAAACTCCCAATTTACACGCGTGTAAGGGGCCAGTCTGAGGCCTGTGTCATAGTCTGGACCAGCATGGTGGGGAGTCACAGGATGAGGATACAGAGTGCCGCACCATTCCCTCTCCCTTCCCTTCCCCCAGTATTGGACCCCCGAGACAGCCAGACAGTTTGTAAAGCAGACACAACACATTTCCACTCCTAGACCGCGATTGCTGTTGGACTTACTGCTGAGGGGCGCATTCCCATTTGGGAGGTTTGGCAGAAATCCTTTCCTCTGACCCTGTAAATATAAAGAACACCCACTGGTATTCCTCACTCAGCTTATGTTCACATTTTCTGTTGCGTTAGTTTGCGTTTCGATTTTGTTTCCAGTGGAGTACTTTGGAGGATTTAAGAGGGCGTTTTACTTGGCCTGGGAGGGGAAGGGAACAGTAAGTATTTCCAGGACCTCCAGGCTGGAGTTTGGGTGTATTTAACTTTTGCATTTGTTTGGTATTTGAAGTTATATTCTGTACAGTCAGACTGCCACACTTTACACCGGCTGAACTCTCGAGCTGAATAAAACTTGTTTCGTTCATCGCTACAGCTGTCTTCATCTGTTAATGTGCAGAGCTCAGTGTCCCACACCCCAAAGATGTGCCCTTAGGCTGATTGGTGTAACAAATTGTCCCTAAATTATTCTCCCCTTAATCTGGTTCCCAGTGGGGGGGGGTACCATAAGCATAGACGTGGGTCAAGGGTGGAGGAGGAAAAACACATTGTTAAAGTGGCAGCGCGGGCTGTGTTGTTCTTTGTCTCTGGGGAACTGTGTGAACAGGAGAACGCTGCGCGCTGTGACACACGCTAGCTCATGTTACATGTCTTCTAGAGCAAAGGGAGAGGGGGGTGGGGGTTGCGATCTGGGGCTGTGGCCCGAGAGGAGACCCCAACTGGTTGAGGTCTTTAATGAGGAAACTGTTTAACGGGGCAGTTTTAGCAGAGAGGGCTAAACTCGTCACGGATTCTGCTGTGTGCGCAAGGAGGGGCAGGTAATAGATGCGCCCTCTTTACATTCGGGTGAAGATTGAGGTGTTCCGATTAACCTCCCAAAACCAGCCAAACAGGTTTCCAAAGTCGAGCATCAGCAGATTGACCGAAATATCCCCACCGGACCTGTGTCTAACCTTCAACTTTTCATTCAGGGGTGTCAACCCATCGGATGGAGCAGCAACAGAACAAGATTCCCTCGGGTCCTTTCTGTCAAGATGGTGCACAGCAAGATCCCGGCAGTTTCACCAATTTGCCCCAGAGCGCCTGCGTAATTTGCTTCTAATTCTGTCAGTCACTGCCGTTGAGTTCATCGCAGGTTTATGAGAACGATACCTGGACTGCAGGGGTTAAGTTATGCAAACGGATTAGACAAATTAGCCCCTTATTCTCTCAAAGAACAAAAGACAGTACAGCATAGACCCTGCGGCCTTCCAAATCTGCACCGATCATGATGTCTGCCTAAACTAAAACCGTATGTACTTACGGAGTCCATATCCTTCCATTCCCATCCTATTCATGTATTCGTCTAGTTACCCCTTAAATGGGATTGAGGGTTATAGATAGGCCTGGTAGGTAGGGATATGATCGGTGCAACTTGTGGGCCGAAGGGCCTGTTTGTGCTGTAGTGTTCTATGTTCTATAAATGCCACTATCGTACCTGCTCCCATCACCTCCCCGGGCAGCGTGTTCCAGGCTTTAATTTGATATTTTTAAAAAATTTGATTTATTGTTGTTATGTGTGTTAGTATTCAGTGAGAAGTATTGTTTCTTGCGTGCTATACAGACAAAACATACTGTTTATAGAAAAGGAGAGGGTGCAGAATGTAATGTTACAGTCACAGCGAGGGTGTAGAGAAAGATCAACTTAATGTGAAGTAGGTCCATTCAAAAGTCTGACAGCAACAGGGAAGAAGCTGTTCTTGAGTTGGTCGGTACGGGACCTCAGACTTTTGTATCTTTTTCCCCGATGGAAGAAATTGGAAGAGAGAATGTCCGGGATGTGTGGGGTCCCTAAGATATTCACCGCCCTCCATGTAAAAAAACTTACCTCGCACATCTCCTCTAAACTTCTCCCCACACATTTTAAACCTATATCCCCTAGTCCTTGACTTTTCTATCTGAATTCAGAAGGCTGAGAGGGGAATCTGATGGAAGTCTACAAAATATCTGCAGTGAAGGATTGGGTGCATAAAGATGAACTGTTTTCCCTGCTTGAAGGCTGTAGAACCAGGGGCGAGAATCTAAACCTTAGAGCCAAACCGTTCAGAGGAGATGTTAGAAAGACTCCTACGTGCAGGGAGTGGGGGAGGTTTGGAACTCTCTTCCTCAAGCAGCAATGGATGCTGGTTTGATTGTTAGGTTTAAGTTTGAGATAGACTCATTTTTACAGAGCATGCTTGTCTAGGGATATGGGCCTACAATGTAAATTAGGCTACAGACCAGCCATGATCTTATTGTGGCGATGTCTGTGTTGGACTGGGGGGGACACAATAAAAGCTCAAAATGACGCCAGAGTGAAGTGGCCTCTTGCAAGCTGAGCCCAGCATACCTTCCAATTCTATCTTTTACCCTAGTTCTATGCTTCTAAAACTTTTCAAACTCTTTTAAACTCTGTAACAATGCTTCCGTCATTCCGTCAATAAAAGATATAAAACTCTGAGGTCCTGTACCAACCGACTCAAGAACAGCTTCTTCCCTGCTGCTGTCAGACTTTTGAATGGACCTACCTTGCATTAAGTTGATCTTTCTCTACACCCTAGCTGTGACTGTAACACTACATTCTGCACTCTACCCTTTCCTTCTCTATGAACGGTATGCTTTGTCTGTATAGCGTGCAAGAAACAATACTCTTCACTGTATTTGGCATATGTGATTGGGCTATATGTGACAAAAATAGATCAAATCAAATCAAAAATCAAATAAGAAATCTCACAACACCAGGTTAAAGTCCAACAGGTTTATTTGGAATCGCAAGCTTTCGGTGGGCTGCTACTTCATCAGGGGTAATGCTTTGAAAGCTCGTGATTCCAAATGAACCTGTTGGATTTTAATCTGATGTTGTGAGACTTCTTACCATGATCTTATTGAATGATGGAGTGGCTCAAGGAACTTAGTGGCCTACTCCTGTTTCGAAGTTTCTAGGGGGACACCTGATGCTGGGCTTACCCTGCACCCCCCCCCCCCCCCCCCGAGCAAGATCACTTGCACGAGGAACATGATGGCGTAGCTTCACAGTACAAGATTTTCAAAGAAACTCACCTCTCCTCCCCCCCCACCCCCCATCCCCCCACCCCCTCTCTGCATCACTGGCGTGTGGCTGGTAATGATGTTGGTTAGCAATGGTTAAAGGAAAACTCAGCCTAAACCAAAGTTTAAAGTCTATTTATTAGTCACAGGTAAGGCTTACGTAACACTGCAATGAAGTTACTGTGAAAATCTCTCAGTCGCCACACTCCAGCACCTGTTCGGGTACACTGAGGGAGAATTTAGCAAGGCCAACGCACCTAACCAGCAAGTCCCCTAGACCGTAGGAGGAAACCGGAGCACCCGGAGGAAACCCACGCAGACACAGGGAGAATGTGCAAACTCCACACAGGCAGTGACCCAGGCCGGGAATCGAACCCATGTCCTTGGTGCTGTGAGGCAGCGGTGCTAACCACTGTGCCACTGTGCTGCCAAGTGCTTTGCAGCCAGGCTCACCGATGTGTTTAGGCCTGGCCCCTCCCAGAACTGGCACAGGACTCACCATTCTTCCGAAAAATGTCAAAGTGTGGGACGATTGTGGTCCAGACTGCGCTGGTAGGAATGCTGGAGATCCTGTATTCCCGCCATAATCACACTTGGGGTGGGATTTCCCATGCATGCGCACCCCAAGACTGGAAGTTCCCATCCTTAAATGGTCCTCCAAATTTTCTGTCCCGCCCACTACGATTCCCACAGGCGGTGGGACAGGAAAACCATTGGCCTTAGTTTTTGTTGGGAGAAAATTCGGCTTTCCGTTTCTCTTTCCCCACAGACACTTCCAGACCCGCTGAGGTTTCCGTCTTTATTTAAGGGGACATTGGGTCAGGTGACCAAAGGCTTGGTCAAAGAGGGAGGTTCCACGGGGGGAGAATGAGGTAGCGAGGCGGAGATGTTTAGGAAGCAAACCCAGAGCTTGGGGGCCCAGGCAGCTGAAAACACAGCGACTGATGGTGGAGCGATTAAAATCGAGGATGTTCAAGAGGCCAGAATTAGAACAGCGTAGAGAGGGTTACGGAGCTAGGGGAGATCACAGAGATGATCACATGGAGGGATTTGAAAATAAGGATGAGAATTTTAAAATCAAAGTGATGCATTGACTCAAAGACGGGCAGCACTGGGGATGTCTACAGTGCAGAAGGAGGCCATTTGGCCCATCAAGCTTCCACCAACAATAATCCCACCCAGGTTCCATCCCCGTAATCCCATATATTTACTCTCCTAATCCCTCTGATACTAAGGAGCGATCAATCTAACCTACACATCTCTGGAGTGTGGGAGGAAACCAGAGCACCCGGGAAACAGTGACCCAAGCCAGGAATCCGATCCTGGGTCCTTGGCATTGTGAGGCAGCAATGCTAACCACTGTGCCACCGTGAAGATAGAAAATTACTCAGATATTATTAAATGAGTGGGAAAAACTGTGGCAAATGGGCTTCAGTATGAGTACAGGTGACAAGACCCACACTGGACCTAAAAATAATAGTTAGTCACAAGTAAGGCTTACATTAACACTGCAATGAAGTTACTGTTAAATCCCCCAAGTCGCCACATTCTGGCAACTGTTCGGGTCAAAGTACCCTAACCAGCACCCTGGTAAGAAACCGGAACACCCCGACGAAACCCACGCAGACATTGGGAGGATGTGCAAGCTCCACACAGACAGTGACCCAAGCCGGGAATCGAACCCGGGTCCCCGATGCTGTGAGGCAGCTGTGCTAACCAGTGTGTGCAAATGAAGGCCTTTCTGAACAGTGAAAAGCTCGAAGCAGTGGAGGTCCAAACGGATTCGGGGGGGGAGGTGTGGGGAAGGTATACAGATCATTAAAACATCATGAGCAAGTACAGAAAACAATCAGAAAGATATACGGAAAACATGTGGGCAGGATTAGAATCCAGAAGGGTAGAATCATCTTTCAGTGACACAAAGCTCTGGTTAGATCACAGCTGGAGTTACAGTGAGCAGATCTGGGCACCACATCATTAGAAGGATACACCTGCCTTTGTGGGAATACATTGTAGAGTTATCACAATGAAACCTAGAACCCAAGGGTTAAATTTCAGAGAGAGATGAACACAAACCAGGATTGTATTCCCTGGAAATCATTCAGAAAGATAAGGGGTAATTTGATCGAAACTTTCAAACTGTTAAGGGGATCAGATTGGGGAAACTCTACTCACTCTTTGGAGAATCCAGCACTGGGGAACATTGACCAAACTAGGCTTTTTAATACCTGAAATGAGGAAACAATTTGATGCAGGAAGGATGGGAGAGGTTTGGAATTCTCTTCAGCAAACAGCAATTGATGCCAGAGCGATTGTTAATTTTAAATCTGAGTTCGATAGATTTTTGTTCAGCAAAGGTTAAACTGAACAATCCTGAGTGTGTTAATAACAACACAAACACCAATTTAAGATAATCTGTTGAGTTCATAACACAGATTATCTACACTTGCCAAAAATGACAGCCATTCATACTGAGGGGACCCGTTCTCTGCAAGAACAGCTTCTTCCCTGCTGCTGTCAGACTTTTGAATGGATCTACCTCGCACTAAGTTGATCTTTCTCTACACCCTAGCTATGACTGTAACACTACATTCTGCACCGTCTCCTTTCCTTCCCTATGAACGGTATGCTTTGTCTGTACAGCGCGCAAGTAACAATACTTTTCACTGTGTGCTAATACATGTGACAAATAATAAATCAAATCAAAGAGTCTGACAACACCAACTCAAGAACAGCTTCTTCACTGCTGCTATCAGACTTTTGAATGGATCTATCATATATTATCACACGCAGGGTAGAGTAGGTGTAGGAGGATGCAGCGGCGTGGGCTCGTTGGGCCGAAGGGCCTGTTTCCCGTGCTGGGTTGTTCTTTGTTCTTTATTAAGCTGATCTTTCTCTACAAGCCAGCTGTGACTATAATACTACATTCTGCAGCCTCTCCTTTCCTTCTCCCCTATGTACTCTCTGAATGGTATGCTTTGTATAGTGTGCAAGGAACAATACTTTTCTCTGTGTACTAATGCATGTGACAATAATAAATCAAACTGAACCAGAACCAAACAAAAGGAATATGTTCAAACCTTTCCTGAATTATTTGGGAGTTTGGGGAACCTATAGTTCGCCTTTGCTTTCTCCATGGCTTAACCAATCAGAGTCAATCTGCCAACCAATCAGCGCTCCTTTCTCCTACAGTACAAATTGTTGTGAGGACTGTTTGAAACTTGGCATTCTTGTATTTGTCCTGATGAGTGCAAGGTGAAAAACTTTGGCAAAATGCTTTTCTTTAAAGCAGCATTTAGCCAAAGGTCCTTGGGGAGATGGCACAACGGCAGTGCTGATTAACTGAATAGTGAAACAGGCTTAACGAGCTAAATGGCCTCCAAATGTATCCGTCCTCCTAAGCACTCCTTTATTGTCTCGTAGGGAATCTGCAATGTGATCGGTCTCCACTCCTTTGCAAAGGTGAGCTTAACTTTCCCCAACAGATTAATCCAGACCATAATGTACAGCGAATAACTTATGAAAATAGAATGAAAAAAGAAAACTATAATCTAAGCCAAATCATTTATACAAAGTGGGAAAAGCATGTTCAGACATATTAAATTGTTGAATGTCTTTGAGATGGATTGCTCAATATTGGGTTGGTCTTTTCCCCTAACCACTCTGTGGATAATTAGCAAATTCTGTTCGCCTCCATAACTATCTAATCTTTCATGGTGTACACATCTTGGCAACAACCACATCAAATAAGCAAAACAACCCAATTATCCAGAGTAAAACTCGCCTGCAAATCAACGAGTGCTGTCATACTCGCTCACGTGTAGCACCTGGATGCATATCGCAGTGTCAACGTCTATTATTCATCTCATTCTCTTGTCAGGAACTCTTAAGCGGTTATCCCTTGACTTTGCACAGTTCTTGCCTCAGGCATGTTGTGTGGGACAACAGAGTGGGAAAGACAGTTGAAATGAAGCATAAATCTTAGATGAGCCCAAAACAACCAAAGGGTTCAACTGTGAACTCTTTCTCAATGATCCAGTTTAAAAGCTGGGATCAGTCAGTACCTACCCTTCATCTACAGCTGGCTCAAAGCCATGCCTATAAATGCCGGGCAACGTACAGGATGGAGAACTTTAAGGGAACTAAACGCAGAAATATCGGGAAAAAAAGCTAATGGCCAAAATCTTCCAGCCCTTCCCTCTGGCAGAATCTCCAGCTAATGCCCCCCTCTACCCCAACCCCCGCCACCACCACCAGTGATGCAGCAGAAGGTGTGGGACATCCAAAAGCCCATAGACATCGGAAAGACCAGAAGATCCTGCCACCAGCCGATGGCACGCCGCTATGGGAAAATATGCCATGGGGAAGGGAGCAGAAATCCCACCCAATGTTTGAGAATGATAGAGCGCAGATGGAGCCAGCATGCGTGTGCTGTTCCATTGACAGAGCTGTCCAATTAACACACCCCCCCCAACCCTACTCTTTCACCAACTGCCCCTGTGAATACATAGAACATAGAACATAGAACATTACAGCGCAGAACAGGCCCTTCGGCCCACGATGTTGCGCCGACCAGTTACAAAAACAATGACCCACTAGCCTATACCAATCCCTTTTCGTCCATAAACCTATCCAGAGATCTCTTAAACGCCCCCAAACTAGACGCATTTACAACCGCAGCAGGCAGGGCATTCCAATCCCTCACCACCCGCTGGGTAAAGAACCTACCCCTGACATCCGTCCTGTAGCTACCCCCCCTTAATTTAAAGCCATGCCCCCTCGTGCTAGCTTTCTCCATCCGAGGAAAAAGGCTATCACTATCCACCCTATCTAAACCTCTAATCATCTTGTATGTTTCAATAAGATCCCCTCTTAGCCGCCTTCTTTCCAACGAAAACAACCCTAAATCCCTCAGTCTCTCCTCATAGGACCTCCCCACCATACCAGGCAACATCCTAGTAAACCTCCTCTGCACCCTCTCCAACGCCTCCACATCCTTCTTGTAATGCGGGGACCAGAACTGCACACAGTACTCCAAGTGCGGCCGCACTAGAGTAGTGTACAGTTGCAACATTACACTGCGACTCCTAAATTCAATCCCCCTACCAATAAACGCCAAGACACCGTACGCCTTCTTAACAACCTTATCTACTTGATTCCCAACTTTCAGGGATCTATGTACACACACACCTAGATCCCTCTGTTCATCCACACTATTCAAAGTCCTCCCGTTAGCCCTATACTCGACACATCTGTTGCTCCTACCAAAGTGAATTACCTCACACTTCTCCGCATTAAATTCCATCCGCCACCTCTTGGCCCAGCTCTGCAACCTATCTAAGTCTCCCTGCAGACTATGACACCCTTCCTCACAATCTACCACACCTCCAATTTTGGTGTCATCAGCAAATTTACTAATCCACCCAACTATACCCTCATCCAGATCATTAATAAAAATTACAAACAACAGTGGCCCCAAAACAGATCCCTGAGGCACACCACTCGTAACTGTACTCCATGATGAATATTTACCATCCACCACCACCCTCTGTCTCCTATCTGATAGCCAATTCCTGATCCAACTTCCTAGATTACCCACAATCCCATACATCTGCATTCTCTGCAGAAGCCTACCATGGTGAACCTTATCGAACGCCTTACTAAAATCCATGTATACCACGTCAACTGCCTTGCCCCCATCCACCTCTTTGGTCACCTTCTCAAAAAACTCAATAAGGTTAGTAAGGCACGACCTACCCACTACAAAACCATGCTGACTATTTCTAATCAATTCATTACACTCCAAATAACTATAAATCCTATCCCTAATAATTTTTTCTAAAACCTTGCCCACAACAGAAGTAAGACTCACCGGTCTATAATTCCCGGCAAAGTCTCTGTTCCCCTTCTTAAACAATGGGACAACATTCGCTATCCTCCAATCCTCCGGGACTACACCAGAGACCAATGACGAGACCAAATACTTCCACCTTCAAGTCTTTACTCAATTCCTTTTTGAAAGTTCCTATTGGATTTTTTTAAATTAGTGTCATAAGCAGGGTTACATTAACACTGCAATGAAGTTACTGTGAAAATCCCCTAGTCGCCACACTCCAGTTTCTGTTGGGGTACACTGACAGGGAATTTAGCACGGCCAATGCACCCTAACCAGCACGTCTTTCAGACTGTGGGAGGAAACCGGAGCCCCCGGAGGAAATCCGTGTAGACAATGTGCAGACAAGTGTCTCAAGCTGGGAATCGAACCCAAGTCCCTGCCGCTGTGAGGCAGCAGGACCGTGCCACCCCCATCAGCTTCCACTGCCCTTTCAGGCAGCACCTTCCAGTTCACAATAACTTGCTGCGTTAAAGAAAAACCCTCATTCTCCAGCTAATCTTCCGATTAACAATATACCTCCCACTGGTAACAGTTTCTCCTTGCTGTGAAAATGGGAACAAGACACTAAGAAAACTATTAGGTGATTTGGCAATGTGGTTCTAAGGGATCAAATAACTAATAAGATAAACAAAGGGAACCAATGGATGTGTCAGATTTGGATTTCCAAAAGGCACTCAACAAAGTGCCACATAAAAGGCTTTTACACAGGATAAGGGCTCATGGAGTTGGATATAAGATTATGGGTTGGATTCTCCGTCTTTTGCACACCAAGATCTAGATCATCACTGTCACAAAAAAAGCAGCACTGACGAAGGGTCCAGATTGGAAACGTTGGCTCTATTCTCTCTCTGTAGGGGCTGTCAGACCTGCTGAGATTAACCAGCATTTTTTGTTTATCATCTCTAATGAACCATCCATTCCCAATGCTGTCATTGGGTGATGGTCATAGCATCATTATGGAGGCCATTCAGCCCATTGAGTCCATGCTGGTGTGGCGTGTCAGCTCGTCATAGCAAGTTGGGATACAGATAAAGGGGATTAATTCTCTTCAAGTTTCTCTCTATCCTCCAGCATTCAGCCATTCCCAAATTATTGCAGCAGAATACATGGAGCTTCACTCTGTAATTAATTACAGAGGTGGCATGGTGGCACAGTGGTTAGCACAGCTGCCTCATAGTGCCAGGGACCTGGGTTTGATTCCCGGCTTGGGTCACTGTCTGTGTGGAGTTTGCATGTTCTCCCCGTGTCTGCGTGGGTTTCCTCCCACAGTCCGAAAGACGTGCTGGTTAGGTGCATTGGCCCGAACAGACACTGGAGTGTAGCGAGTAGGGGATTTTCACAGTAACTTCATTGCAGTGTTAATGTAAGTCTACTTGTGACACTAATAAATTAACTTTAAACATTTAAGTTTAATGCAGAGGTTTTGAAATTCCAGAGATTTGACGTGTTTTGTTGAATTCATTCACCTGATTGCAGGTGTCAGTGGCGAGAGCAGAATGGATTGCACGTTGCTAACACCATTGCGAAGGCGGGGATGGTGAAGCTGCTTCCTAAATATAACTGAATGACTCATCAGGCCTTTTCAAACAGAAATTACAAATCAATCATGTTCCTGTGGGTTTCTACGAGAGACACCTAACCCTGAACACAGCGAATGCCAAATGTGGGCTGAACTTTCCATTCTGAAGTCCAAGTTCAGGGAGGGACAGTGAAGTGTGAGTGGTTCTGGCTGTGGGGGGGGTGTGGGACAGTTGCACATGTGTGACCTGGCACTGGGCGGCATGTTGCTTATACATCCATGTGGAGTAGGGTGAATGTCACGGTGGGGACAATCAGGGAGGCACTCTCCGTGCCTTCACATCATGACGCTGAAAGGTCCAGGAACCATACTTAAAGGGCAGAGGAACAGCCTCACTCCCCCGCGTCCCCCTCTTCCCCCGCTGCCCTACACACCCTGACCTGCCTCCAGGTCCAGACTCTGTTTTTACCCTTTAAGGGGATGCCTCTCAACAATGACCCAATCTCTGCTACCAGCAGGGGAAGTTGTGCACAATCAGCAACAAGGTGAATTTAAGTTATAAAGAGAGGTTAGATAGGCTTGGGTTGTTTTGGAGCACAGAAGACTGAGGGGTGGCCTGATTGAGGTGTTCGAGATTATGAGGGACACGGACAGGATGGATAGGGAACAGCTGCTCCCCTTCCTTGAAGGGTCAGTTCCGAGGGGACACAGGTTAAAAGTGAGGGGTGGGAGATTTAGGGGAGGATTTGAGGAAAACCCTTTTTACCCAGAGGGTGGTGAGGGTCTGGAATGCACTGCCTGGGAGGGTGGTGGAGGCGGATTGCCTCTCATCCTTTAAAAAGTACCTGGATGAGCACTTGGCACATCGTAACATTCAGGGCAATGGGCCAGGTGCTGGCAGGTGGGATTAGATGGGCAGGTCAGGGCTTTTTGTGTGTCTCAGTGCAGACTCGATGGGCTGAAGAGCCACTTCCACGTTGCAGTATTCTATGATTCTGTGTTGAATTAACTCCTCCAAGGCCAGTGTCCCTTCATCAGATTCCCTTTATTTACAAACTCAATCCCACTCCTAAAGTGCTTCAGAATCCAGAGTGTCAGTAGCCCCAGTGCTCCTTGGTATACACAGATAAGCCTCCCCGATTAGGCAGGCAATCATTATCTCAATCAGGGAGCTCATACTCCAATAGACACACCTCGTGGACCTCGTTGAAGTCTTTACACAGCATCCGCGGACCTCCAATTCAAGGAAGAAGCAAAGTTTGCTGAGTATCAGCAATTTACGTCCAGTCGCAAAGGTAAACCTTCTAGTTTCTTGTTAGAGGGAGGAATTTAATTCCAGCGAGGGGGTCTTTTAATGAACTTGCACGAGACGCTACCTCACGCAAAAGGAACTTGCTTATTGGGAAGCTCAGCCTTCCTTTGAAATTCCCAAGAACAGAACCCGATAGTTCAATCCAGTGGTTAGCACTGCTGCCTCACAGCGCGAGGGACCTGGGTTCGATTCTTCACTTGGGTCACTGTCTGCGCGGAGTTTGCACATTCTCTCTGTGTCTGCGTGGGTTTTCTCCGGGTGCTCCGGTTTCCACCCAAAGTCCAAAGGTGTGCGGGTTAAGTGGATTGGCCGTGACAAGTTGACCCTAGTGTTCGGGGATTAGCAGGTGGGGTTATGGGGATAGGGCCTGGGTGGGATTGTGGTCAGTGCAGACCCGATGGGTCGAATGGCCTGTTTCTGTACTGTAGGGCTTCTATGATTCAATGTTGGGAAATTGATTGGTGTCCCGACATTTAGAAAGGTATCGTGTGTCAACGCAGGCCTGGTGGGCCGAAGGGCCTGTTCCTGTACAGTTCTATCTCTTGTTCTCTTTGCTCCTACGTACTGTCGGCTGAGCCAGAAGGTTCTGTCCCTGGGCGTTGACTTTGGAGTGTGACTGACAGCCTGGGGGAGGGGGGTAATAGCCCTCACCACAATAAAAAGATCAATTCACAACATCTCCATCAAATATCTTCCCTCAGGAGGACAACACACATTGAAAAGTAAACATCTCCATCTTGTGGAACAGTGAGGGAACTTCCATTCTGGACACAGATCCAAACTTCAAATCTGTTGAGTTCTCCTCAGCGGTGTTCCACTGGAGATTTACACAGGGGAGTCACAATGACAAACTCCAGTCTCAGGGGTCGAAACTACAGTTAGACTCTGAAGCTGAGTGACGAGTGCAAACGAGTAACTCCATCACCTCTCAGTGAGAAGGATGGGGTTTCAGATCCATGGCAAAGTCTCCAGGCTACCACTTCCAATGCAGTGCTGAGGGAGTGCCGCACTGTCAGAGGGTCAGTGCTGAGGGAGTGCCGCACTGTCAGAGGGTCAGTGCTGAGGGAGTGCCGCACTGTCAGAGGGTCAGTGCTGAGGGAGTGCCGCACTGTCAGAGGGTCGGTGCTGAGGGAGTGCCGCACTGTCAGAGGGTCAGTGCTGAGGGAGTGCCGCACTGTCACAGGGTCAGTGCTGAGGGAGTGCCGCACTGTCACAGGGTCAGTGCTGAGGGAGTGCCGCACTGTCAGAGGGTCAGTGCTGAGGGAGCGCCGCACTGTCAGAGGGTCAGTGCTGAGGGAGCGCCGCACTGTCAGAGGGTCAGTGCTGAGGGAGCGCCGCACTGTCAGAGGGTCAGTGCTGAGGGAGAGCCGCACTGTCAGAGGGTCAGTGCTGAGGGAGCGCCGCACTGTCAGAGGGTCAGTGCTGAGGGAGTGCCGCACTGTCAGAGGGTCAGTGCTGAGGGAGCGCCGCACTGTCAGAGGGTCAGTGCTGAGGGAGCGCCGCACTGTCAGAGGGTCAGTGCTGAGGGAGTGCCGCACTGTCAGAGGGTCAGTGCTGAGGGAGCGCCGCACTGTCAGAGGGTCAGTGCTGAGGGAGCGCCGCACTGTCAGAGGGTCAGTGCTGAGGGAGTGCTGCACTGTCAGAGGGTCAGTGCTGAGGGAGCGCCGCACTGTCAGAGGGTCAGTACTGAGGGAGTGCCGCACTGTCAGAGGGTCAGTGCTGAGGGAGCGCCGCACTGTCAGAGGGTCAGTACTGAGGGAGTGCCGCACTGTCAGAGGGTCAGTGCTGAGGGAGTGCCGCACTGTCAGAGGGTCAGTGCTGAGGGAGTGCCGCACTGTCAGAGGGTCAGTACTGAGGGAGTGCCGCACTGTCAGAAGGTCAGTGCTGAGGGAGTGCCGCACTGTCAGAGGGTCAGTGCTGAGGGAGTGCCGCACTGTCAGAGGGTCAGTACTGAGGGAGTGCCGCACTGTCAGAGGGTCAGTGCTGAGGGAGTGCCACACTGTGTCAGATTATAATCTCTGCCCTTTTTTTTGTCTTTATTTGCAGGTTTCTGTTTTAGTCGGCCCATTATGTTTGTACTTTCAGATGGCAGTTGTTTGTTCTGTCATTCCCACCTCCTCTGGGCAGCTGTCTTGTTTCCTTACCCTGAACCACCAATTTTGTTTCCTGCCTTCCACCTGCCCACAAACATTCCCTGTCGTTCTTTTGTTGCCCTATTGCCTGTTTAAAACCTGTCACATTTCCCACTGCTGCTCCAAAATCAACAACCTAAGATGCTAACTCTGTTTCTCTCACAGGTGGCACGGTGGTTAGCACTGCTGCCTCACAGCGCCAGGAACCCAGGTTCGATTCCCAGCTTGAGTCACTGTGTGGATTTTGCACATTCACCCTGTGCCTGCGTGGGTTTCCTCCCACAGTTCGAAAGACGTGCTGGTTAGGGTGCATTGACCGTGCTAAATTCTCCCTCAGTGTATCCAAACAGGTGCCGGAGTGTGGCAACTTGGGGATTTTTCACAGTAACTTCATTGCAGTGTTGATGCAAGCCTACTTGTGACACCAGTAAATGACCCAGAACACTACAGTGCAGTAGAGAAAGGCCGTTTGGCCCATCGAGTGGAAGGTCTTGATCTGCTCACTTAATCCTGCTTGCCAGCACTTGGCCCAAAAATTAACTTAAAAATTTAAATTCTCTACAAAGATGTCTCTCCTGCTGAGTATTTCCATCGTCTCCTGTTTAATTTACATTTTCTTACCCGATTATTGTTTAGCTACTGAACTGGGGAGAGTTGTTGGTCCAGAGCTAAACATGAAGCTAAACGCAGCAATCACGTTACAGATAATTAAGTGAGTGTGTTTTTTATTTATTAAATGATTGTCTGGGTTGGGATACACTGAAACTCATTTCCTTTTTGCCGACTTGCAGATTCTTGTGTATAGAATATTAATTATCTTCCAGATAAACACAAACAGCTTAAAGCTTGTCTTTGCAGATTAGGAGTGTGTCACATTGTTTGTGTGTGTGTGTGTGTACTGAGCTTAGACTAACCAGTATAAAAACACTTGCAAGTTCTGTGAATCAGATGCAAGGCTGTTTGCTCTCCATCTGCAGTGCACGATTGCAAGGTATTGCTTAGCAAGATATTCCTTCTAGAATGTTCACGCGTGTTCATCAGATTCTGTGACTGTATAATTCTTGTCTCCCACCAGAAGATTTTCTTGCTGGAGTTCGGGCAGGAGGCAGGACAGCTTTAAGTCAAACTCAGAGCTGTAGATCAACAGACCTCCAGAGAGGAGGTTGTGCGTGAGAACTCGAGAGAATTTTTGAATTGGAAGTGAATGGAAATAGGTGTCTTGTTAATACACTGGTGGAAATAATTGCTTAGCTAAACAGCACTAGTGCCTTGAAATGATATTGTGTGACATTAACAGCCTGTGTTCAAAACTCAAATTTCATTTTTTTGAAAGTGGGGATGGAGTTTGGAAAAGTGGCAAAGAATCTTCATGTGATCGGGTTGAGACAGCTTCCAAAAACTGCAGAAGGGCACTTCAGCGTAGTGGTGTCCACAGATGTTTCTGTGGATACGGTGGAAGCTGTGGATGTTCCCCTGGATACAGTAGCATCTGCAAATCTCTCCCCTTGTACAATGAAGTGTCTGCAAGTTTTTGAACTGCTGCAGTTTGATTTGATTTATTATTGTCACATGTATTAACATACAGTGAAAAATATTGTTTCTTGCGCACTATGCAGACAAAGCATACTACTATAGAGAAGGAAACAAGAAAGTGCAGAATGTAGTGTTACTGTCATAGTTAGGGTGTAGATCATGGGTGTAGAGAAAGATCAACTTAATGCGAGGAAGGTCCATTCAAAAGTCTGACGGCAGCAGGGAAAAAGCTGTTCTTGAGTCGGTTGGTACTTGACCTCAGACTTTTGTATCTTTTTACCGATGGAAGAAGGTGGAAGAGAGAATGACCGGGATGTGGGGTCCTTAATTATGCTGGCTGCTTTGCCGAGGCAGTGGAAAGTGTAGACAGAGTCAATGGGTGGGAGGCTGGTTTGTGTGATGGATTGGGCTACATTCACAACCTTTTGTACTTCCTTGGGGTCTTGGGCAGAGCAGGAGCCCATACCAAGCTGTGATACAACCAGAAAGAATGCTTTCTATGGTGCATCTGTAAAAGTTGGTGACAATCATAGTTGACATGCCAAATTTCCTTAGTCTTCTGAGAAAGTAGAGGCGTTGGTAATAATGGTGATAGCTTTACCAGCCTGTTCTGGGTTTGTCGCGCTTGGTGTGACTGCACCCAGAGCCAGGCTTTGTGATCTATTTATATACGTGCATTGCAATAAAAAAATTAATGCACTTAATAAAATATTAATAAATTTATAAAAATATAAACAGTCACTTGATCATACAGAACTTGAATCTTGCTGATAAGAGACATGTTCTTGAACTTTTCCATCTTGCACTCATCAGGACAAACGGACAAACAAAAATACCAAATTTCAAATAATCACAATTTATACTGCAGGAGAAAAGGGTGCTGATTGATTGGCAAGTTGACACAAATTGGCTGAAGTATTGCCATGGAGAAATCAATGAAGAACTATAGGATCCCCAAGTAAAATGTAGTATTCTTGTGGTTGTCCTGATGAGTGCTTTCTGGTTGTATCACAGCTTGGTATGGCTCCTTCTCTGCCCAAGACCACAAAGAACTACAAAAGGTCGTGAACGTAGCCCAATCCACCATACAAACCAACCTCCCATCCATTGACTCTATCTACGCTTCCCGCTGCCTTGGGAAAGCAACCAGCATAATTAAGGACCCCACGCACCCCGGACATTCTCTCTTCCACTTTCTTCCTTCGGGAAAATGATACAAAAGCCTGATGTCACGTACCAACTAACTCAAGAACGATTCAGCGACATGCCTCTCTTTTCAGTGATATTGATACGAGTACAGTGTTTATCACCGTTTCTCTCTGTTCCAGTATGAATGCTCTGCACCTGTTGCTTGTCCTGTCTTTGAGCTGTCATCAGGTTGGTTCCCAGTGCTCCCTAACAAGGTACGTGTCATACGTGGAGAATGAGGAGTGCGGCTATTGCGTGGCCATCAACACCACCATCTGTGCTGGCTTCTGTATGTCACGGGTAAGGTGTTTTTGATGCTATACCAGCTCTTTGAATGTAGGCAAAGTTTCATGTCTTGACTGCCCATGATCACTGTGAAAAGTAACCCACATTAATATTCCCACACACTTCACAAACTAATTACGCCTTGCCAAAGGATTCGAAGGCAGATCAATCAGAAAGGGTGATGGAGTCAATTCTTTTAACACAGCAAGTGGTTCTGATCTGGAACGCACTGTCTGAAAGGTGGAAACAGATTCAGTAGCAACATCCTAAAGGTAAATGGAAAAATACTTGACACAGGAAAAAAGTATATTGTAAGGCAATGGGGCAAGAGCAGAGATGGGGGATTAATTGAAGAGCTCTTTCTGAGGCTGGTAATGTGGTAATGTCACTGGACTAGTAATCTAGAGACCCTAGGTATTGCTCTGGGGACCTGGGTTCAAATCCCACTCATGGCAGATGGCTAATCTTGAATTCAATAAAATCTGGAACTAAAAGTCTAATGACCATGAAATCATTATTGATTGGGTCAACTGGGACAGCACGCTGGCACAGTGGTTAGCACTGCTGCCTCTCAGCGCCAGGGACCTGGCTTTGATTCCTGACTTGGGTCACTGCCTGTGTGGAGTTTGCACATTCTCCCCGTGTCTGAGTGGGTTTCCTCCAGGTGCTCCGGTTTCCTCCCACAGTCTGGAAGACGCGCTGGTTTGGCTCATTGACCCAAACAGGTGCCGGAGTGCGGCGACTAGGGGAATTTCACAGTAACATCATTGCAGTGTTAACGTAAGCCTTACTTGTGACTAATAAGTAAAACTTTTAATTTTTAAAACACAGCCTGGTTCACTAATGTCCTTTAGGGAAGGAAATCTGCTGTCCTTGCCCGGTCTGGCCTGACTGTGGCTCCAGACCCACAGCAAATGAGTTTGACTCTTTAACTGCCCTCTGAAAAGGCCTAACAAGTCCCTCAGTTCAAGGGAAATCACAGATGGACAGTAAATGCTGACCAGCCAGCAATGCCGATATTGCATGACTTATTTTTTTTTAAATGATGGGCCGAATGGCCCCCTACTGCATCGCTCCATGTCAGAATGACAGCTGACCAAAGGCTTGGTCAAAGATTTAAGTGCAGGATGTCTTGTAAGTTCTCAGTAGTCTATGTACCCTGGGCTGCATTACAGGGCCATCATGAGTAAGGGCAATTAATACACAATCTGGGATTGGAACCATGTGTCAACGGGCCAGCAATCCGGTATAATTAATGATCCAGTTGGGATTTCTTGTTGAATAACCATTATTCTGACACCAGACTAATTCATAAAATATTTAATTCACCTTTCCTTGGTGGGATTTGAACCCCTAACTGCTGAGTTACTAGTTGAAGATCATGACTGTTATTGCACCCCCGACACCAAAAGCTGGACTCGAAGATATTTTGGATGCGCCTCGGCGTCCATTGTTCCTCCACAAAATTATTGAGTTTAATTTCACAATTTACCAGGATGACCCAGCCGCACCCCCACAGAGTTATTAAACTGGTAACACAGCCATTACCAAGGGTAGGTAACCACTTCATCACACTAACTAAGTTAACAGATATAACTCCAAAAGCTTTTCCACACTGTTCCTCATAACTCAGTCTTGTTGTACAAGACCATAAGATGTAGGAGCAGAAGTAGGATCATTCAGCCTATCATAGAATCCTACAGCACAGAAAGCCGTTCAGCCCATCAAGTGCTCTGCCATTCAATGAGTACCAATAATTTTAATACCAATTTCAAACCATTTTTCGGAAAAGTTAAGCTGTATTTGTGGCCCAGTGCATCGCCATTGTGGATGAATAATGATGTATTGTTACAGGATGTCAACACAAAATCTCTACTGCCGAAGGTTGCTCTGATCCAGAAGGTCTGCACCTACCAAGATGTCAAGTACATTCCCATCAAGCTCCCTGGGTGCCCCCCAAATGTTGACCCCTTTTACAGGCTCCCGGTAATCCTGAGCTGCACGTGTGGCCAATGTGCAACGGATAGCACGGACTGCACCAATGGAATCGACGCTTCCTTCGACTGCACTAAACCACAATGGAGTATCCCCACCTCACGTTCTCGTACCCTGTCTCTGTCGAACAATGTATAGGAACAGGAGCAGACCATCTCAGCCTGTTCCATAACTCAATTAGATCACGGCTGATCTGTATCTTAACTCCATTTATCTGTCTCGATTCCATAGCTCTTAATATGAAAATCTATCGCTGTAAAAGACTCATGCTGTCAAAGCTTTTCATCTTGCACTCATTAGGACAAATGCAAGAATACCAAATTTCAAAGGGCGCTACAATTCATACTGCATGTGAAAAGGGTGCTGATTAGTTGGCAAGTAAACCTCAGTTTGAATCTTTGGATTGGTCCTCTCAGTCTTACAACTCCCCCAGAGGGCACTATTGCCAATTTCCATGATAAAGTTCTTCCAAACATCACCTTATGATCTGGTTCTAATTTGAAGGTCATGTTCTCATGCTCAGGAGTTCCCTGAACAGCAAATATAGTAAAAACCCAAATTATGAATTGATTCAGTTGTTGAAAATCAGTCCCACACCTCTCCCATAGAATAGAAACCCTACAGTGCAGAAAGAGGCCATATGGTCTATTGAGTCTGCACCAACTCTCCAAAAGAGCACTCTCCTCCGCTCTATCCCCGTAGCCCTGGGCATTTACCATGGCTAATACCCCTCACCTATGTAACTTTGGACACTAAGGTACAATTTAGCCATGGCCAATCCACCTAACCTGCACATCTCTGGACTGCAGGAGGAAACCTGAGAACCTGGAGGAAACCCACCCAGACATGGGAACAAATTCTGCACAGTCACCCAAGGCTGGAATCGAACCCAGGTCCCTGGTCTGTGAGGCAGCACTGCTAACCACTGTGCCACCGCACTGTCCAACTCTATATTGCATGACATCTTGCATATTTAGCATCTATCCACAAACTTCATTTCCCATTGGAAGGAGGGCATGAGCAGAAACCATGACAACAGTTGGAATTCCCTATGTATAAACAGCTCTGGCCATTCAGTGACAGTACAACTCCATTTCTCCGTGTACCAGTATGTCCACTGATAGCCTCGACAGTAATACCACGAGAGATTCTGCTGCTTAATAGCACATGAACTTCTCATTCATTGAATTTTAGAGATGAACAATTCTTGTAGTTTATGATGGAATGCAAAGGTTATTTAAAGAGTTTGGAAATAATTTAGCCAAGGATGATTAATACCTGGCAATATAATTTAATTTAGAGTTACAGTGATTGCCTGAGAGATGACTGTGAAATGGATTGTCTGAGTGCGCACAGTGCTACACTTATTTCTTCAATTAATCCTTTGTTACAATCTTTGTTCCTTAAATGTGTTATGCAGCTGAAGTGATATTTGACAAGCGTCAAAATCACGAACCAAGTTTTCTGAATTTCTCAATAAACTGAATTTCAAAAATAAAGGATCCAGTGTCATTTCTGAATGTCCCAGAAAACTCAGATACACAATCAATCTGGTACACCGTCTCACAATGCTGATTAATCCCCTGAGCCGGAGTGAAATTTAGTCCCTTGGCAGCGTTCATCCGCAGACTTGGACTCTGGTTACACATTTTAAATTTGGCCGATTGTCCCTCCGTGCAGAATGACTCGCAGCTTCTTCATAACCAAGGATCACCTGCCCTGTAGTTTTGGTGCCAGTGCTTAGGCCCAGTAACTGTTCCTCTGAGCTGTGGTCCTCACAGAAACCAGCTCGGTCAACACTAAGGACGCTTCTGCGATTGGAGATAAGCGCTGAAGGATGGGGTGTTCAAGGGTTTTACGTGGGACTGAGAGGGAAGAGATTGGACAGAAGCTCGCTACAGGTATGGGGTCTTTTCCGGGTTTTGGCATGGTGCTGACTTCTTACTATCTTCCATTTCTTTGGTATGGTGCTGGAAATTGCAACAATCGTGTAAAAGCAGGTCAGCCAGTCTAGAGCTCCGGGCCCCAGGTGTTTGGCAAATTCTGGAGCAATATTGTCATATCCAGCTGCCCTGCCCCACCTCAAGCCCTGTACGACCTTCTTTAGTTCTGCACAAAGGCGATGGCCAAGTGGTATTATTACTAGACCACTAATCCAGAAACTCAGCTAATGTTCTGGGGATCTGGTTTTGAATCCTGCCACAGCAGATAGTGGAGTTTGAATTCAATGAAAGATATCTGGAATTAAGAATCCACGGATGACCACAAAACCATTGTCGATTGTTGTAAAAACCTATCTGGTTCATTAATGTCCTTGAGGAAGGAAATGTACCACCCTTACTGGGTCTGGCCTGCACGCGACTCCAGAGCCACAGCAATGTGGCTGACTCTCAACTGCCCTCAGGCAACTAGAAATGGGCAATAAATGCTGGCCCAGCCAGTGACACCTATGTTCCATGAATGAATAAAAATAAACCTCAAAGCAGGCAGGCGTAATGTCTTTCCCTGTTGCTGAGTGTTGTCTCCGTTCACCCTGGTTATTTCTTCGGGTGTTTTTGCCCAAGGGTGCCTGAGCATGGCAAGCAGGTGATAGGAAATATGGTTCGGAGTAACTAATGATTTGATTTGATTTATTGCCATATGTATTACTTTTCACTGTATGTTATTGTTTCTTGCGCACCCTACAGACAAAACATATAGAGAAGGAAACAGGGTGAAGAATGTAGTGTTACAGTCATAGCTAGAGTGTAGAGAAAGATCAACTTAATGCAACGTAAGTCCATCAACAGTCTGACAGCAGCAGGGAAGAAGCTGTTCTTGAGTCGGTTGGTACGTGACCTCAGACTTTTGTATCTTTTTCCCAATGGAAGGAGGTGGAAAAGAGAATGTTCAGGGTGCATGGGGTCCTTAATTATGCTGGGTGCTTTGCCGAGACAGTGGCAAGTGTAGACAGAATCAATGGATGGGAGGCTGGTTTGTGTGATGGATTGGGCTACATTCATGACCTTTTGTAGTTCCTTGCGGTCTTGGGCAGAGCAGGAGCCCATACTGAGTTGTGATACAACCAGAAAGGATGCTTTCTATGGTGCATCTGTAAAAGTTGGTGAGAGCCGTAGCTGACATGCCAAATTTCCTTAGTCTTCGGAAAAAAATAGAGGCGTTGGTGGGTTTTAACTATAGTGTCGGCATGGGGGGGTATCAGGACAGGTCATTGGTGATCTGGACACCTAAAACCCTGAAGCTCTCAACCCTTTCTACTTCATCCCTGTTGATGTAGACTGGGGCATGTTCTCCTTTATGCTTCCTGAAGTTGATGACAATCTCCTTCGTTTTGTTGACATTGAGGGACAGATTATTGTTGTCGCACCAGTTCACCAGATTCTCTATCTCATTCCTGTGCTCTGTAGTGTTACCTATTCTTACTGATTATCGTCTGCGAGTTAGGAAGTTCAGAATGCAGTTGCAGAGGGAGGTGTCGAGGCCCAGGCTATGGAGTTTGGAAATGAGTTTTGTGAGAATGATGGTGTTGAAGGCTGAGCTGTAGTCAATAACTTGAAGTCTGACATAGGTGTCCTTGTTATCTAGGTGTTCCAGAGTTGAGTGCAGGGCCAGGGAGATGGCATTTGCTGTGGACCTGTTGTGGCGATAGCCAAACTGTAGTGGCTCCAGGGATGCTGGAAGTGACTGGTGCCATGACTAAGCTTTCGAGGTACTTCATAATGATGGATGTCAGAGCCACCAGGCACACTGCTTGGCTTTTCTTAGGTACCAGGATGATGGTTGTCTTTTTAAAGCAGATAGGGGCCTCAGACTGTTGTAAAGGGAGGTTGAAGATGTCTGCAAATACTCCCGCCAGCTGATCCGCACAGGATTTGAGTGCAAGTCCGGGTACTCCATCCCGTACAGTCGCTTTCTGTGGGTTGACCTTCAAGAAGGCTGTTCTGCCATCTGCAATGGTGACCCAGATACAAGTTCATCCAGGGCTTCTAGGGCAGAGGGCATGGTCTCACTGATCTCTTGCTCAAAAGGGGCATAGAATGCATTGAGATCATCAGGGAGGGGTGCGTTCAAGCAGGCGATGTTACACGCCTTCATCATGTAGCCTGTTTTGAATGGGTGGCTTTTGGATTGCTGCAAGTTTATGGATTTAGCTCCAGTGCTTCCTGCCGGAGTGTGTGAAGTTTAGCTCAGCGAGTCTCCACCCACTTGGTGTGGCACACAGCATTGAGTGACTCGATCAGATGGTCCCCTCCCCTGAGTGCCCAACGCTCCATATGCGTGTAGGAGGGCAGTACTCTCTTCATCTAAGCATGGAATGCTGATGGGTTGGTAGCCTTGGAAAACCAGCCTGCAGACTGCTTTGCAGATGGTATCACTGAGACGGTTATATACTTCATCAACAGTGATGGTGCATAGCAGGATTGTCGAGATGCTGCAGTCATAGGTTTTGCTGTATTTTGTCCAGTTGGCTTTCTGGAAGGTTCCAATGCATTTAAGAACATAAGAAATAGGAGCAGGAGTAGGCCATCGAGCCCGCCCCGCCATTCAACAAGATCATGGCTGATCTGAAGTGGATCAGTTCCACATTCCCGCTTTCTCCCCGTAACCCTTAATCCCCTTGCCTACCAAAAACCTATCTACCCGCGTCTTAAATATATTTAGCGAGGTAGCCTCCACCACTTCAACGGGCAGAGAATTCCAGAGATTCACCACCGTTTGAGTGAAGAAGTTCCTCCTCAACTCTTGTTCTAAACTGTCCCCCCCCCCCACCGCCCCCCGCCCTTATCTTGAGGCTGTGCCCTCTAGTCCTGCTGTCCTTTCTGAGCAGGAAGAACCTCTCCACCTCTACCCTATCCATCCCTTTCATCATCTTATATGTCTCAATGAGATCTCCCCTCATTCTTCTAAACTCTAACGAGTACAAGCCCAGTCTATTCAGCCTCTCCTCATAGCTCAACCCCCTCATCTCCGGTATCAGCCTAGTGAACCTCCTCTGCACTCCCTCCAAGGCCAAAATATCCTTGCATAAGTGCGGCGACTAAAACTGCACACAGTACTCCAGCTGCGGCCTCACCAGTGCCCTGTACAGCCGCAGCAAGACCTCCCTACTTTTATATTCAAGCCCCCTCGCTATGAAGGCCAGCATCCCATTTGCCTTCCTGACCACCTGCTGCACCTGTAGGCTGGGTTTTTGCGACTCATGGACGAGGAGCCCCAGGTCCCTCTGCACCGTAGCATGCTGCAGCTTTTCGCCCTGTAAGTAGTAGTCCTTCCTATTATTATTCCTACCAAAATGGATAACCTCACACTTTCCAACATTGTATTCCATCTGCCAGGTCCTCGCCCACTCACTCAGCCTATCTAGATCCCTCTGCACCATTTGCTTTTCCACTCATCTTTATGTCATCAGCAAATTTCGACACCTTACACTCAGCTCCCTCCTCCAGATCATCTATATAAATGGTAAATAGCTGAGGCCCCAGCACCGATCCCTGAGGCACTCCACTAGTCACCAACCACCAATCTGAATAGCACCCATTGACACCCACTCTCTGCCTCCTATTTGACAGCCAATCCCTATCCACGCTAACACCCTACCCCCAACTCCATGCCCCCTAACCTTCTGTAACAACCTTTTGTGTGGCACCTTATCAAACGCCTTCTGAAAATCGAGAAACACATCCACCGGTTCCTCTATCCACCGCACTAGACACATCCTCATTGAATTCCAATAAATTCGTCAGACACGACTTCCCCTTAACGAAACCGTGCTGCGTCTGCTCTATCAAACAATTTTCCACAAGATGCCTCGCTATTTTCTCCTTGATGACGGATTCAAGCATTTTTCCCACAACAGAAGTTAAACTAACCGGCCTATAATTCCCTGCCTTTTGCCTGCTACCCTTTTTAAACAGCGGCGTAACATTAGCCGTTTTCCAAACTTCCAGCACTTCCCTGGAATCCAGTGAGGTTTGGAAATTTTTTTTTTGGTACTGTTGACTATTAGAACACGTAGGCCCGTGGGAATGAGTAGACAGTGCTGGTAATGTAAGAAGTTATCTAAGACACAGCTCTGTGCAGAGTGCCATTAAAAGAACTGCCCCAGCACATTGATTGTCATACGCTCACTCAAGTCAAATTTTCAACAATTTTCACCAATGTTTATTGATTTTTATTTCCAGTGAGAAGTTAGAAATAATTGTAGATTGCACACGGTGGTTAGCACTGCTGCCTTACCCGCGTTCGATTCCCTGCTCGGTCACCATCTGTGTGCAGTTTGCACATTCTCCCCGTGTCTGCGTGGGTTTTCTCCAGGAGCTCTGGTTTCCTCCCACACTCCGAGAGATGTGCGGGTTAGGTGGGTTGGCCATGCTAAATTGCCCCTTAGTGTCAGGGGTATTAGCAGGGTAAATGTGTGGTTATGGGGAAAAGGCACGGGTGGGATTATGGTCAGTGCAGACTCGATGGGCTGAACAGTCTCCTTCTGCACTGTACAATTCCATGATTCTACTGATTATTCCAAACAAGAATCAGAGAAACGTGGCCCAGGAATCCAGATACTATATCCTGGCTCCACACAGATGGAACAGATAGAGAGAATGCAAATATCTTTAAGGCCCTTTTTGCAGAGCCAGTGTCTTCAAGCCTGAGAGATATTGAATAACTTTTTTGTTTCTGTCTTCACGGAGGAGGACGTGAATAATTTGCCGGGTGTTAGCGATGGAAAGGTGGTAGGACTAGAGGGTCTTAATGACATTACTGTTACTAGAGAGGTGGTGCGTGACAGACTGGAGGGGCTGATTGTGGACAAGTCCCCAGGACCGGATGGAATGCATCCGAGGGTTCTGAAAGAAATGGCGGAGGTTATAGTGGATGCCTTGGTGGTTATTTTCCAGACATCGCTGGATTCCAGGGAAGTGCCGGAAGATTGGAAAACGGCTAATGTTACGCCGTTATTTAAGGAGGGTGCCAGGCAAAAGGCGGAGAATTATAGGCCGGTTAGTTTAACGTCTGTGGTAGGTAAAATGTTAGAATCAGTCATTAAGGAGGAAATTGCGAGGCATCTTGAAGGGAATTGCTTGATAGGGCAGACGCAACACGGCTTCATTAAAGGGAAGTCGTGTCTGACAAATTTACTGGAGTTCTATGAGGATGTGTCTAGGGCGGTGGATAGAGGAGAGCCGGTGGATGTGGTCTTTCTGGACTTTCAGAAGGCGTTTGATAAGGTACCTCACAAGAGGTTACTGCAGAAGGTCAGAGGACATGGAGTTGGGGGTAGGGTGTTAGCGTGGATAGAGGATTGGTTGTCAAATAGGAGGCAGAGAGTGGGGGTCAATGGGTGCTATTCGGATTGGCGGTTGGTGACTAGTGGGGTGCCCCAGGGGTCGGTGCTGGGGCCTCAGCTATTTACCATTTATATAGATGATCTGGAGGAGGGAACCAAGTGTAGGGTGTCGAAATTTGCTGATGACACCAAGATTGGGGGAAAGGCAAATTGTGCGGAGGGTGTGGAGAGTCTGCAGAAGGATCTAGATAGGCTGGGCGAATGGGCCAGGAAATGGCAAATGGAATTTAATGTTGGCAAGTGTGAGGTGGTCCACTTTGGTAGGAAGAATGGTAGGAAGGACTATTACTTACGTGGCGAAAAACTGCAGCAGGCGACGGTGCAGAGGGACCTTGGGGTCCTTGTGCATGAGTCGCAAAAACCCAGCTTGCAGGTGCAGCAGGTGGTCAGGAAGGCGAATGGGATGCTGGCCTTCATAGCAAGGGGGATTGAATATAAAAGTAGGGAGGTCTTGCTGCAGCTGTATAGGGCATTGGTGAGGCCGCAGCTGGAGTACTGTGTGCAGTTTTGGGCGCCGCACCTGCGCAAGGATATTTTGGCCTTGGAGGGAGTGCAGAGGAGGTTTACTAGGCTGATACCGGAGTTGAGGGGGTTGAGCTATGAGGAGAGGCTGAATAAACTAGGCTTGTACTCGTTAGAGTTTAGAAGAATGAGGGGAGATCTCATTGAGACGTATAAGATGATGAATGGGATGGATAGGATAGAGGTGGAGAGACTCTTCCCGCTCAAAAAAGACAGTAGGACTAGGGGGCACAGCCTCAAGATAAAGGGGGGGCGGTTTAGAACGGAGTTGAGGAGGAACTTCTTCACTCAAAGGGTGGTGAATCTCTGGAATTCTCTGCCCGTTGAAGTGGTGGAGGCTGCCTCGCTAAATATTTTTAAGAAGCGGGTTGATGGGTTTTTGATAAGAGAGGGGATTAAGGGTTATGGGGAGAGGGCGGGAAAGTGGAACTGAGCCACGACAGATCAGCCATGATCTTATTGAATGGCGGGGCAGGCTCGAAGGGCCAGATGGCCTACTCCTGTTCCTATTTCTTATGTTCTTATATTTTTGAAGGGTACTTACTGTAATGTTGAAACATGGCAGATAATTAGCAAATGACATTCTCCCATAGACAACGAGATAATCCGTCTCACGGCAGTAATTGAAGGGCGAGTATGGGTCTGGACACGAGCGAGAATTAATGTTCTTCTTCAAAGATCACCATGAAATCATTAACATGCACCTGACTGTACATGGACACTTATTTTAATCTCTCATCTACAAACAGCCACTGTGACATTGTGGCACTCCCTCAGCACTGACCCTCTGACAGTGCGGCACTCCCTCAGCACTGACCCTCTGACAGTGCAACGCTCCCTCAGCACTGACCCTCTGACACTGCGACACTCCTTCAGCATTGACCCACTGACAGTGCGGCACTCCCTCAGCACTGACCCACTGACAGTGCGGCACTCCCTCAGCACTGACCCACTGACAGTGCGGCACTCCCTCAGCACTGACCCACTGACAGTGCGGCACTCCCTCAGCACTGACCCACTGACAGTGCGGCACTCCCTCAGCACTGACCCTCTGACACTGCGGCACTCCTTCAGCACTGACCCTCTGACACTGCGGCACTCCTTCAGCACTGACCCTCTGAGAGCAGCATTCTTTCAGTGTTGTCCCTCCAATGGTACAGGACTGCGAGTCCCAAACTGAATAACGCATCCAATTCCAGTCTCTGAAGTGGGACTTGGATCCATGATCCTCTAGTTCAGAGGCGAGTGTGCTATCCATTGGCTAAAACCCTTCATCAGCCTGTGGGGATTGGTCAACAACTCAGCCTATCAGAGTGAGCTGATAGACAACGACTGAGTAACAATGAAGATCAACTTATAGGAACTAAAATGAGGAGAAATAGCATGAAAGATATACCACCAATCACCATTGAAAGGTGGAATCGCAGCAAGTTTTGAACGTAATCAACAAATTATCCAAACAATATCAAGCAGTCCATACGACACAGACTACACCACAAACAGGCTGGAACACCCAGGGGAGGGAGTGATGCGTCAGCACGAGAAATTTACTCAGACCTCAGTGCAGAGTGTGGCAACTAAGGGATTTTCACAGTCACTTCATTGCAGTGTTAATGTAACCTACTTGTGACACTAATAAATAAACTTAAGAAGCCTTGGCCGTCCTGCAGGATTCTTCATACGAAGTGCTCTGGAAATCTCTCTGCAAGGAGGCTACTGGAGATCTTGGAGAAGGATATCGAAGGATATGCGGCAATGGCAAGTAAAGAGACTTGAACAAATGTGAGGGAGAGAATACTCTGGGTTTGGGTTTAAAATGAGGGTAGAAAATGTTTTAATTGGGGAGGGGTGCCACAATTATTCTGAAAGAAACCCACTGGGTCAACACTGAGCTTTCATTCTCCTTTCCAGGATAGCTGAGAGCCAATAACAATTGCATGTTGTTTAGAAACAGGTGATATCCACAAGGAAAAAATTATCGATAGATGGCTCTAGGGTAAGCAGTACATTAAACTGTACCTCACATTAAATACTCCTGCACCAAGTTCCAATGACATTGTTGGGAAAGGGAGACAATTTATACTTGGCATCAGAAGTGTTATTTCAGTTTCCACCTAAAAATCCTCTTGTACGAACGATCGTACTGAAACAGCCCGTCTATTTTTACAGTTCACTCCACCATAGCCAAATTCTTCAGCGTCTGCTTCCTCGCCCTCTTTGCCTTGTAGCCTGGTCGAAGTACTTCTATTTTCCTTTTCCTGGCTTCAGTCTTATCTTTGTGTTTCTTTAGTTTCTTTCTCGCGGCCACATCTGGATTGGTAACCATCTGTTTGAGTCAAAATGTAAAAGGGATTAGTGCGTGCGCGGGGCGTCTGACAGATTTCCTCTTTCTCTCAGAGGGTGGTCGCTCTGTGGAATTCTCTTCCCACAGACAGCAATGGAGGCTGGGTCAGCGAATGTATTCGGGGCTGAGTTAGATAGATCGCTGACTGAGAATATGGACAAGTCGGGAGTTTGTGGAGGGGGGGGGGGGCACGCGGGTGCACATGGGATAGTGGAGTTGGAGCCACAATCAGATTGGCTATTCTATTTATTTTTTATTCATTTCTGGGACATGGGCATCGCTGGGTGGCCAGCATTTATTGCCCATCCCTAGTTGCCTGACAGCAGTTGAGAGTCAACCCAAATTGCTATGGTTCTGGAGTCGCATGTAGGCCAGACCAGGTAAGGACAGCAGATTTCCTTCCCTAAAGGAACCAGATGGGTTTTTCTGACGATCGACAATGGTTCCATGGTCGTCTGCAGATTCTTAATTCCAGGTATTTTTTAATTCAACTCTAATTGCACCGACTGCTGCGGTGGGATTCGAACCCGGGTCCCCAGAACATTGGCTGAGTTTCTGGATTAATAGTCTAGCAATAATACCACTAGGCTATTGCCTTTCTCATTTTCCATTATCTCATCAAATGACAGAACAGGCTCGAGGGGCCCAATGGCCTACTCTTGCTCCAAATTCTTGTAGCTCTTTGTCACAAAGTCAACAAATTAACTGGTCTATCTAGGCGTCACTGGCAGGGCCTACATTTATTATTCACCGTGTTTTCAACTGAGTGACTTACTGTGGGGAGGCAGCGATGTAGTGATACTGTCACTGGATTAGTAATCCAGAGACTCCGAGCAATCCAGCCCTCACAGCTGCCCCCCTCTCCCTCCCCACCACAACAGTATAAATCTCAACCTATCCTCTACTGACTTCAGCTCTGACGAAGGGTCATCTAACTTGAAACATTGACTCTGTTCTCTCTCCACAGATGCTGCCAGACCTGCTGAGCTTTTCCAGCATTTTCTGTTTAGGTCTCAGTTTCCAGCATCCATTTGCTTTTAACTCTGGTAATGCTCCAAGGACCCGGGTTTGAATCCCACCACAGTAGATGGCGACATCAACAAAATGCAATAAAAATCATTCCTAATGAAACCATTGTAAGAAAAACCCATCTGGTTCACTAATGTCCCTTTAGGGAAGGAAATCTGCCGTCCTAACCTGGTCTGGCCTACACGCGGCTCCAGAGCCACAGCAATGCAGGTGACTTGTAACTGCCCCTCTGAAATGTCCAAGACACTCGGTTGAAGGGCAGCGGTGTGCTATACAGACAAAGCATACAAGGAACAATACTTTTCACTGTATACTAATACATGTGACAATAATAAATCAAATCAAAATTAAGGATAGGCAACAAATGTTGGGCCAGCCAGAGGCACTCATGCCCCATGAATGAAGTTAAAATAGTGTCACTTCGGAGGGCAGTTAAATGATAGGCTTCCTTCCCTGGCTAATCACTTTTCAAGAGAATCTAACAGCTTTATCGCGCCAACATTTTAGTCATAAAGTTTCATTCTAAACCTAATCCAAATTCTCAAACTGCCGGACTGGAATTTTAACTAACACTTCCTGTGTTATTAACCCAGTTACGTACGCATGACTTTACTGCTCCCCCCATCTGAACGTTACTATAGGACCTGGTAATCTATTGCTGATGAATGTGTTTATACCTGCCTTAGTTACCAAGAAATTGCCCTGCAATTTCTTCAAGGATCCATCCTCTTTAATCACCAACCCCTCACCTTCTGATCTGAGATGTTAAGCATTAAGCTGGTGTAGGCACAGGGTTAATGTAATTGGACTAGCAATCATAAGAACATAAGAAATAGGAGCAGGAGTAGGCCATCCAGCCCCTCGAGCCTGCCCTGCCATTCAATAAGATCATGGCTGATCTGTCGTGGCTCAGTTCCACATTCCCGCCCTCTCCCCATAACCCTTAATCCCCTCTCTTATCAAAAACCCATCAACCCGCGTCTTAAAAATATTTAGCGAGGCAGCCTCCACCACTTCAACAGGCAGAGAATTCCAGAGATTCACCACCCTTTGAGTGAAGAAGTTCCTCAACTCCGTTCTAAACCGTCCCCCCTTTATCTTGAGGCTGTGCCCCCTAGTCCTACTGTCTTTTTTGAGCGGGAAGAGTCTCTCCACCTCTATCCTATCCATCCCATTCATCATCTTATACGTCTCAATGAGATCTCCCCTCATTCTTCTAAACTCTAACGAGTACAAGCCTAGTTTATTCAGCCTCTCCTCATAGCTCAACCCCCTCAACTCCGGTATCAGCCTAGTAAACCTCCTCTGCACTCCCTCCAAGGCCAAAATATCTTTGCGCAGGTGCGGCGCCCAAAACTGCACACAGTATTCCAGCTGCGGCCTCACCAATGCCCTATACAGCTGCAGCAAGACCTCCCTACCTTTATATTCAATCCCCCTCGCTATGAAGGCCAGCATCCCATTCGCCTTCCTGACCACCTGCTGCACCTGCAAGCTGGGTTTTTGCGACTCATGCACAAGGACCCCGAGGTCCCTCTGCACCGTCGCCTGCTGCAGTTTTTCGCCCCGTAAGTAATAGTCCTTCCTACCATTCTTCCTACCAAAGTGGACCACCTCACACTTGCCAACATTAAATTCCATTTGCCATTTCCTGGCCCATTCGCCCAGCCTATCTAGATCCTTCTGCAGACTCTCCACACCCTCTGCACAATTTGCCGTTCCCCCAATCTTGGTGTCATCAGCAAATTTCGACACCCTACACTCGGTTCCCTCCTCCAGATCATCTATATAAATGGTAAAAAGCTGAGGCCCCAGCACCGACCCCTGGGGCACCCCACTAGTCACCATCCGCCAATCCGAATAGCACCCGTTGACTCCCACTCTCTGCCTCCTATTTGACAACCAATCCTCTATCCACACTAACACCCTACCCCCAACTCCATGTCCCTCGACCTTCTGCAATAACCTCTTGTGAGGTACTTTGTCAAACGCCTTCTGAAAATCCAGAAAGACCACATCCACCGGCTCTCCTCTATCCACCGCCCTAGACACATCCTCATAGAACTCCAGTAAATTTGTCAGACACGACTTCCCTTTAATGAAACCGTGCTGCGTCTGCTCTATCAAGCAATTCCCTTGCTTGATCGCCAGGCTAATTCTCCAGGGACAGAAGTTCAAATCCCTCCACCCATCATCGTGGGATTAGAATAGGCGACCAGGTTTCTTTCCAGCTGGCACTGACACAAATGACTTCTTTCTCTGATGCAAATTTTTTATAGCTTCACCCAGTCCATGGCAGCATGGACAAGTTGGGTCAAAGGGCCTATTTCCATGCTGTAAATCTCAATGACTAGTCATGCGTACACGTTACAGAAAATTTTGTGACGTAACAGCCAAAGACGATGATAACACTTCTGGCAAAGCGACAAAGGGGAATGTTAGGGTTGATGACCCAAAGCTTGGTCAAAGAGGTAGATTTTATGGAGCATCTTAAAGGTTCCAGGGCTCAGGGTCCAGGCAGCTGCCAATGGTAGGGAGGAGAAACTGATTTGATTTGATTTATTATTGTCACATGTATTAGCATGCAGCGAAAAGTATTGTTTCTTGTGCGCTATACAGACAAAGCATACCATTCATAGAGAAAGAGAGTGCAGAATGTGGTATTACAGTCATAGCTAGGGTGTAAAGAAAGATCAACGTAACGTGAGGTAGGTCCATTCAGAAGTCTGACAGCAGCAGGGAAAAAGCTGTTCTCGAGTCGGTTGGTATGTGACCTCAGACTTCTGTATCATTTTCCCAAAGGAAGAAGGTGGAAGACAGAATGTCCAGGGTGTGTGGGGTCCTTAATTATGCTGGCTGCTTTGCCTAGGCAGTGGGAAGTGTAGACAGGGTCAATGGATGAGAGGCTGGTTTGCGTGATGGATTGGGCTACATTCATGACTTTTTATAGTTCCTTGCGGTCTTGGGCAGAGCAGGAGCCCAGGCCAAGCTGTGATACAACCAGAAACAACGTTTTCTCTGGTGCATCTGTAAAAGTTGGTGAGAGTCATAGCTGACGTAATAAATTTCCTTAGTCGTCTGAGAATGTAGAGCTTTGATGGGCTTTCTTAACTATAGTGCCGGTATGAGGGGGACCAGGACAGGTTGTTGGTGATCTGGACATCTAAAAACTTGAGACCCTCAATCCTTTCTACTTCGTCCCAGAGAAACATGGGAACAAAGGACACAGTGAAGTGTGAAGTGACATAATTTAGGAGGAAGAGCAAGGTGTCTATACACTCATTGGAAAATAATGAGCGTAACTGAGGCAGGGGAGCAAGGGATCTGGCTGTACAAATACATAACTAAAAATGGCTAAAAATAGGCTTGTACTCGTTGGAGTTTAGAAGAATGAGGGGAGATCTCATTGAGACGTATAAGATGATGAATGGGATGGATAGGATAGAGGTGGAGAGACTCTTCCCGCTCAAAAAAGACACTAGGACTAGGGGGCACAGCCTCAAGATAAAGGGGGGGTGTTTTAGAACGGAGCTGAGGAGGAACTTCTTCACTCAAAGGGTGGTGAATCTCTGGAATTCTCTACCCGTTGAAGTGGTGGAGGCTGCCTCGCTAAATATTTTCAAGAAGCGGGTTGATGGGTTTTTGATAAGAGAGGGGATTAAGGGTTATGGGGAGAGGGCGGGAATGTGGAACTGAGCCACGACAGATCAGCCATGATCTTATTGAATGGCGGGGCAGGCTCGAAGGGCCAGATGGCCTACTCCTGCTCCTATTTCTTATGTTCTTATGTTCTTAAAATAACAAGGTCCCAACAAGAGCAGGTGAGATACTGGCAATCATTCGAGGGGGACAGAAGAAATGAACTCACGCAGAAACCAGGACTCAGGCCTGATATAGAAGATTCCAGAAGGGCTTTATAGGGAGACCAGGAGGACGGGTCATAAATATATGACAGTCACCAATAAATGCAATCGATACTTCAGGAGAATGGTTAGAAAGTGAAACTCGCTATCTCAGGGAGCGGGTGAGATGGGGAGTTTGAGGGAATCTATATAAACACGAGAGTTAAAAACAATAGAAGGATATTTTGATCAGGAAGATGACGAGATAAGAGAAGGCTTATGGGGAATGAACACCAACGTTGAACTGTTGGGTCGAATGGCCTGTCGCTGTGCTGGGAATATCAGAGGCCAGAACTGGAGGAGCGTAGAGACTTTGTGAAAGAGATTGCAGAGATAGGGAGGGGTGCAGTGAGATTAGGTGGGCAAGTGTGGCCAATAGCTGAGATAAAGATGAAGGCTTTACAGAGCATCTCAAAGAAATCTATCCAATTGGGAATGCAAGGAAGCGATTCCTTTGACTGAATCCCTACCTGCAAAGCCTTCTGGCTTTTCCTGAAAGCTCTTTTCTGATTCGCCTGCTTCTGGACAGCTGCAAAGCCCAGGGAGAAGGTTTGCAGCCCCACCAGTCTCTTCAGCAACTCAACAATCTCCTGGGAAAGATTCTTGAGTGTCGGCTCTGAAAAGGCAATGTCAAAATCAGACCGGATTGTCCAAAGACCAAATCAAACACTGGATGTCCCATGTAGCAGTGAGTGGCCTTAGTGAATAGCAAGACTGTGACACTTCAAATGCAACACATTCAAAACCAGCCAATCCAGAAAGACATCAAGAAAAATACACTGACTCCCGACAGTGCTGAAGGAGGCCATTCAGCCCATCAAGTCTGCACAGACTGTACTCCCACCCAAACCCTGTCCCCATAACCCCACGTATTTACCCTCATCATTAGGCCCTGTCACTAAGGGGCAATTTATCATGGCCAATCTACCTGACCCCATACATCTTGGACTGTGGGAGGAAATCCATGCAGATACGGGGAGTGAAAACTCCACACAGACACAACTTCACACAGATCCAAGCTGAGAATTGAACCTGGATCTCTGGCGCTGTGAGGCAGCAGTGTTAACCACTGTGCCACCGTGCCTCCCACAGATTACACCCACCTTACAATCCCGGCAGTTACCTTGCTCTGCGTAAGTGCTGTTTAATTCTCTGTAAAGAGGCGCAATAATTGTTGGCAGATAAGGTTTCACTCCGTCCATTCCAAGGTTTACCGCAATCGCTCCAAGGAACTTAAAAATACAGGTCCTCTGGAGAAAAAAAAACGAAAAGAAACACAATTAGTCTCAAAAATACCTGGGTCCCCCCCAAGGGGCGATGAATTTAAGAGCGGTGCATCTTGCAAGTTTACCCGACAGTCTACAACATATACTCCCTAGGGTGATATTCCCATCAGGAATTACAGATTCCCCCCCCTACTTGCGTCCGCAACCTACGCAGTTTGCTTTGGGAATATGGAGATAACAATCTGTCAATCCAACCCATCGCAGGGTGATTCCACTCACTTTTAAGGAAATTGGCAAGAGGTCAGTCAGGCCCTGAGGACTGAGATGCATTGGCTGAGATTCACTTGTGGATTTTTGATAGGAAAGTTTAAAATTAAGTTTATTTATTAGTCACAAGTAGGCTGACATTAACACTGCAATGAAGTTACTGTGAAATTCCCCTCGTCGCCACAGTCCAGTGCCTGCTCGGGTGCACCGAGGGAGAATTTAGTAAGGCCAATGCACCCTAACCAGCATGTCTTTTGGACTGTGGGAGGAAACCGAAGCACCCGGAGGAAACTCACGCCGACACGGCGAGAACGTGCAAACGTCACACAGACAGTGACCCAGGCTGGAAATTGGGTCCTTGGCACTGTGAAGCAGCAGTGCTAACCACTGTGCCACCGATGGTGATAGGGAGTATGCTAATATTACGTTAATCATATTGCTAATATACAGAAATGGAGAGCACTTATAAAGTAAAAAAGATAAAATAAAAGTGAAGCACTTAAAAGTATTAAATATAAAGTTAGATCAGTTGTAAAGGGGTTACTGCACTTATAAAGAGAGACTGTGTCCTATTGATGGGCTGTTAATTAGTCTATCAGAGGGTGGTGGGGATTTGGAATGCGCTGCCTGGGGAGGTAGAGGAAGCTGGAAACCTGACAACCTTTATAAAATATCTGGGTGAGCATTGGAAATATCATAACATTTAAGGATTTGGGACAAGTCAGAAAAATAGGATTAGTGCGACTTTAGTGGTAGATATTGTCAGTGCAGACTTGATGGGCCCATGGGCTTTTCCTGAGCTATATGACTCTATTATTTTACTAATGTGCCCATTATGGACTCCTTCAATGTAAGGAGAGGCCATGGGGAGCAGGAGGTAGGACGTGGAACTACATAATGCTGTAACGAATGCATTTACCATTTATATAGATGATCTGGAGGAGGGAACCGAGTGTAGGGTGTCGAAATTTGCTGATGACACCAAAATTGGTGGAAAGGCAAATTGTGCGGAGGGTGGGGAGAGTCTACAGAAGGATCTAGATAGGCTGGGCGAATGGGCCAGGAAATGGCAAATGGAATTTAATGTTGGCAAGTGCGAGGTGGTCCACTTTGGTAGGAATAATGGTAGGAAGGGTTATTACTTACGTGGAGAAAAACTGCAGCAGGCGACGGTGCAGAGGGACCTCAGGGTCCTTGTGCATGAGTTGCAAAAACCCAGCTTAAAGGTGCAGCAGGTGGTCAGGAAGGCGAATGGGATGCTGGCCTTCATCGCGAGGGGGATTGAATATAAAAGTAGGGAGGAGTTGCTGCAGCTGTATAGGGCATTGGTGAGGCCACAGCTGGAGTAGTGTGTGCAGTTTTGGGCACCATACTTACGCAAGGATGTTTTGGCCTTGGGAGTGCAGAGGAGGTTTACTAGGCTGATGCCGGAGTTGAGGGGGTTGAGCTATGAGAAGAGGCTGAATAAACTAGGCTTGTACTCGTTAGAGTTTAGAAGAATGAGGGGAGATCTCATTGAGACGTATAAGATGATGAATGGGATGGATAGGATAGAGGTGGAGAGACTCTTCCCGCTCAGAAAGGATAGTAGGACTAGGGGGCACAGCCTCAAGATAAAGGGGGGGGGGGGGCGGTTTAGAACAGAGTTGAGGAGGAACTTCTTCACTCAAAGGGTGGTGAATCTCTGGAATTCTCTGCCCGTTGAAGTGGTGGAAGCTACCTCGCTAAATATTTTTAAGACGCGGGTTGATGGGTTTTTGATAAGAGAGGGGATTAAGGGTTATGGGGAGAGGGCAGGAATGTGGAACTGAGCCACGACAGATCAGCCATGATCTTATTGAATGGCGGGGCAGGCTCGAAGGGCTAGTTGGCCTACTCCTGCTCCTATTTCTTATGTTCAAAACATTGCAGATGCTGCATATGTGAATTAACATCAGTAAATGCTGGATGAACTCAGCCTGTGTAGAGAGAGAGAAACAGAGTCAACATTGAGCTCGTGGACCCTTGGATTCCAAATGCTAACTCTGTTTCTCTCTCCGTGGACGCTGCCAGACCTGCTGAGTTCATCCAGCATTTTCTGTTTCTATTTTACATATCTCGCTGCGTTCTGTAATTAAACCTATTATCCAGGAAAGCAGTGATGTCTAGTTTCATATTTCGCCGACTGGCCGGATTAACAGGATAGATGGACAGAAATCTTTCCCACTGGTAGGGGAGGGGTTGGCAAACACTTTGCAGGTTTTCCAAGCAGTTCTAGCATTTTATCGGCACCGTGTTGTCTGCAACTGGTGTCCTCTAATTGATACTGAAACAATAAAATGGACATCATTTTTAATCTGGACCAATGCAATGTCCTGGGGTTTTATGATCCTTTTGGAATTGCTGGGTGGAGCATGATTGACAGATCAGCTAATGCCTGGGGACAATACTTTCCACAAAAGAAATCCAAGTCTTTGCTTCTCAGCAGTAGCCTGAGTGGAGAGGAGCAACAATGCTTTACCTCTCTTTCTATAGAGTTGGAAATTATGCTGTCTGAGAGTTGCTGTTAGAAGCTGCTGGAGGCTGGCAGTGTCCCTGTCAGTCTCTCTCTCTCTTTCAAGATGAGAGGTCACACGACACCAGGTTATAGTCCGACAGGTTTAGATCAAGTGTAGTATCGACATGCTGTACTTGGTTGAAGTCATTAGGTTATATTTTAGCTTCATTTGAAGCAATTTTTTAAAACAGCATCTCGGCCTTTTGGCTAAGATGCAAATGAGATCAAGCCTTGGAGGAGGAGCTATGCCTACTCCAATCAGCTTGGATTATGTAGATCAAGCCCAAGACAGGAGGAGAGAGTCTTGTCTTGTCAGCTTGGATTGGGAATGTCTCAACTTGATGGGATTCTGAATTGGACTGAATTGGAATAAAGTATATTAAAAACCAGGTTTATTTGCAATCACAAGTTTTCAGAGCGCTGCCCATTTGTCAGGTAAAGCAGTGCTCCAAAAGCTTGTGATTTCAAATAAACCTGTTGGACTATAACCTGATGTCACATGACCTCTCATCTTGTCCACCCCACTCTAACACTGCCATCTCCACATCATGGCCGCCATCTCTCTCTTTCTCTCCAGAAACTTTTTGGTAAGTTCTAGGACTGTGAAGCTTCAGAGTTTTAATCCAACACTCAAACAACCGATTCGCAGCACGTGTTAAAAAGCTACAGAATCCAGCATCACGTGAGTATACTTGCTTTCTGTGCCAAGTTGGAATGACTTCAGCCAGGCTAATGAGGTTGGCTTGCTGGAGTATGTGAAAGAACTACCTGATGAGTCTTGTCCCAAAGTTAATTTGAGTTCGTTTTACTCGTTTGGCACATGAAAAGAACTACCTGATGAGTTTTAATTGATAGTTAAATCAGGGGGTCTCACGTTCCCTATTTAAAGCAGGTGTGTCAGACTCCCAGCCTGCATTCAGCAGCAATCAATTGGAGAGCTGGCTGGGTACAGATGTGTGGTGTAAATAAAGTAACTTGGTGACAGGACTTTCATCCCTGTGGAATTATTGCACAATTCTGAAAGGGGTCTGCTTGTGGGATACTGTTCGACTTGGAACATCATAGATAGCTAGCTCTTAAGGCTTATACTATATCATGTCTGATTTTTGTTATATGTTAAATGTGATCTTATTTAAACTCTGTTTTGTAAAAGCTTCATAGTGGGTCATTTGAATCATACCTGGGGTGAAACGCCTTATGTTCACCCATACCAAAAACCAAATGTCTAGACTATTTTCACAAAATATTTTGAAGTTTCTGGCCTGGACCATAACAGTGCTCTGACTGATGTGAAACAACTCAAGTGTGGAGTTTGTACGTTCTCCCTGCGCCTGCATGGGTTTCCTCCGGGTGTTCCGGTTTCCTCCCACAGTCTAAAGATGGACGGTTTAGGTGGATTGGCCATGATAAATTGCCCCTTGGTGTCAGGAGGATTAGCAGAGTAAACGTGTGGGGTGAAGGGAATAGGACCTGGGTGGGATTGTGGTTGGTGCAAACTCGATGGACCGAATGGCCTCCTTTTGCACTGTAGGGACTCTATGATAATTTCCTTGAACAGTGTGTGTTGGAGCCGACGAGGGAGCGAGCTATCTTGGATCTGGTGCTATGTAATGAGGCGGGTAGAATTAGGGACCTTGCGGTGAAGGATCCTCTTGGAGAGAGTGATCATTGTATGGTGGAGTTTCTGGTGCAGATGGAGGAGGAGAAAGTGGGTTCCCGGACACACGTCCTTTGTTTGAATAGAGGGGAGTGTGGTAGGATGAGAGAAGAATTGGTGAATGTGGACTGGGGGAGTGCGTTGGAAGGTAGGTCTGCTGAGGAGCAGTGGAGGATCTTTAAGGAGATCTTTCTTGGTGCTCAGCAGAAATTTATTCCGATGGTTAAAAAGGACAGTAGGAAGAGAGGTAATAAGCCGTGGATAACGAAGGAGGTGAAGGAAAGTGTTAAATTAAAAGCGGAGGAATTTAGAGTAGCTAAGAGCAGTGGGCGAGAGGAGGATTGGGAAAGGTTTAAATGTCAACAAAGATTGACAAAGAAGTTGATAAAGGAGGGTAGGAGAAGCTATGAGGCTGGGCTAGCACTTAATATAAAAAAGGATAGCAAGAGTTTTTATAAATATATAAAAAGGAAGAGGCTGGCTAGGGTGAACGTTGGTCCTTTAGAGGATGAGAAAGGGGAGCTAGTGGTAGGGGATGGGGATATGGCTAAGGTCTTGAATAACTTTTTTGTTTCTGTCTTCACGGAGGAGGACGTGAATAATTTGCCGGGTGTTAGCGATGGAAAGGTGGTAGGAATGGAGGGTCTTAATGACATTACTGTTACTAGAGAGGTGGTGCTCGACAGACTGGAGGGGCTGATTGTGGACAAGTCCCCAGGACCGGATGGAATGCATCCGAGGGTTCTGAAAGAAATGGCGGAGGTTATAGTGGATGCCTTGGTGGTTATTTTCCAGACGTCGCTGGATTCCGGGGAAGTGCCGGAAGATTGGAAAACGGCTAATGTTACGCCGTTGTTTAAGAAGGGTGCCAGGCAAAAGGCGGGGAATTATAGGCCGGTTAGTTTAACGTCTGTGGTAGGTAAAATGTTAGAATCCGTCATTAAGGAGGAAATTGCGAGGCATCTTGAAGGGAATTGCTTGATAGGGCGGACGCAACACGGTTTCATTAAAGGGAAGTCGTGTCTGACAAATTTACTGGAGTTCTATGAGGATGTGTCTAGGGCAGTGGATAGAGGAGAGCCGGTGGATGTGGTCTTTCTGGATTTTCAGAAGGCGTTTGACAAGGTACCTCACAAGAGGTTATTGCAGAAGGTCAGGGGACATGGAGTTGGGGTGTTAGCGTGGATAGAGGATTGGTTGTCAAATAGGAGGCAGAGAGTGGGGGTCAATGGGTGCTATTCGGATTGGCGGTTGGTGACTAGGGGTCGGTGCTGGGGCCTCAGCTATTTACCATTTATATAGATGATCTGGAGGAGGGAACCGAGTGCAGGGTGTCGAAATTTGCTGATGACACCAAGATTGGGGGAAAGGCAAATTGTGCGGAGGGTGTGGAGAGTCTGCAGAAGGATCTAGATAGGCTGGGCGAATGGGCCAGGAAATGGCAAATGGAATTTAATGTTGGCAAGTGTGAGGTGGTCCACTTTGGTAGGAAGAATGGTAGGAAGGACTATTACTTACGTGGCGAAAAACTGCAGCAGGCGACGGTGCAGAGGGACCTCGGGGTCCTTGTGCATGAGTCGCAAAAACCCAGCTTGCAGGTGCAGCAGGTGGTCAGGAAGGCGAATGGGATGCTGGCCTTCATAGCAAGGGGGATTGAATATAAAAGTAGGGAGGTCTTGCTGCAGCTGTATAGGGCATTGGTGAGGCCGCAGCTGGGGTACTGTGTGCAGTTTTGGGCGCCGCACCTGCGCAAGGATATTTTGGCCCTGGAGGGAGTGCAGAGGAGGTTTACTAGGCTGATACCGGAGTTGAGGGGATTGAGCTATGAGGAGAGGCTAAATAAACTAGGCTTGTACTCGTTAGAGTTTAGAAGAATGAGGGGAGATCTCATTGAGACGTATAAGATGATGAATGGGATGGATAGGATAGAGGTGGAGAGACTCTTCCCGCTCAAAAAAGACAGTAGGACTAGGGGGCACAGCCTCAAGATAAAGGGGAGGCGGTTTAGAACGGAGTTGAGGAGGAACTTCTTCACTCAAAGGGTGGTGAATCTCTGGAATTCTCTGCCCGTTGAAGTGGTGGAGGCTGCCTCGCTAAATATTTTTAAGAAGCGGGTTGATGGGTTCTTGATAAGAGAGGGGATTAAGGGTTATGGGGAGAGGGCGGGAAAGTGGAACTGAGCCACAACAGATCAGCCATGATCTTATTGAATGGCAGGACAGGCTCGAAGGGCTAGATGGCCTACTCCTGCTCCTATTTCTTATGTTCTTATATTCTACTGACTGAGGCGCCACAGAAATGCAAACAGTACCTTCAAAGGAATCTTTGGGGTGTAGGCTGCTTCTCGTTTAGCAAGAGTACAGAGTTTCCTGAGCAGCCACATCAGGGTGGCGCCTTTGGCAGCTCTGTTTTCTGCCACCTCTTCCCCAGTCTCCTCAGCTTCAATTTCTTCATCTCCTTCCGCCGTCTCCTCTTCCTTCTTCGCATCTCCACCATCAACAGGCGCCAAAAGGTGGATGACTTTGGCCACGAACAGCAAATTCTTTATCACCTGTTTCCCAACAAGAAGGCCGAATTTCACAAGTCTGTCCTTCAGTGAGATTTAGGGGCAAGCTGACGAAACCACACTTATCTCACTGCCCACACGGATAACACTGCAACTGACACTGAGCTTCTAGACGTTACAAAATCGGAACACCGTGAACCTGTGCTGTAATATTCAAAGGGGATGTTAAATCCCTGCCCTCTCCAGTGGAAATGAGAGATCCTGTGTTACTCATCAAAGTAAGAAGTCTCACAACACAAGGTTAAAGTCCAATAGGTTTATTTGGTAGCAAAAGCCACTAGCTTTTGGGCCTCTGACCCTTCGTCAGGTGAGTGGAGAGTTCTGACCACCTGATGAAGGGTCAGAGGCCCAAAAGCTGGTGGCTTTTGCTACCAAATAAACCTGTTGGACTTTAACCTGGTGTTGAGAGACTTCTTACCGTGTTTACCCCAGTCCAATGCCGGCATCTCCACTTCATTACTCTTCAAAGAGCAGAGGAACCTCTCCACTGTCCTAGTCAACCATCATTAAACTAGAGTATTCGGTCATTGTCATATGGGGAGGTGATGGCTATCACTAATCCAGAAACTCAGCTATTGTTCTGGGGACCTGAGTTCAAATCCCGACACGGCAGATAGTGGAATTTGAATCAAGAATCTACAGATGACCGTGAAACCATTGTCCATTGTCGGATAAACTCATCTGGTTTACTAAGATCCCTTTAGGCAAGGAAATCTCTGGTCCTTACCCGGTCTGGTCGACATTTGGCTCCAGAGTCACAGCAATTTGGTTGGCTTTCTAACTGCCTTTCTGAACAAGAGCAACTAGGGATGGGCAATAAATGCTGGCCAACCAGCAACACTCATGTCCCACAAATGAATAAAAATCATGGTTTATGGGAGCTTGCTATGCATAAAATGGCTGCCATCTTTCCTACGTCAGGACAGCAAGCATGCTTCAATAAAATACTTTGCTTTGGGATGTTCTGAGAATGAGGCGCTAATTTACTGCAGTGTTTTCCTCCCTTTCGAACTGCAACTTTATCAAAATCCGAGACTGATAATTCTAAGACAAGGTGAGCAGCAAAGCAAAAGGAAATTTGGATTTGGAGAGTTAAGAGTTTGAAGAAGACTTTAAGAAAAATACAAACTGAATGATTAGTTGCTCTGCTTCCACACTGGCCATGTCCCATTCCAATCTCATCCCGCCTCCTGCCCTCGCTCTCTCAAGCGACGGAACAGTAATGATTGGTCTCTGCATACCTGTTCACCCAATGTCTGATCCAGGAACTTTGACTCCAGCTGCTGGCAAAAGGTTAATGCCAAATCTCTGACCTGAAATTTAAAACAAAATCGTATTCTTAGCAACACGTGAGCACTGTTAAGATTTAAACTCAAGGGAAAAGTGTCACAAATCTAAATAATGAGTAATCTAGTCAGTCAACAATGGTAGAACGATAATGGCAAAGAACAAGGCCATTCAGCCTGTGCTGTCCCTTTGGTACAGCTATCTGATCCATGCGGTTTCTATGAGCTTGCTGTGTACATATTGGCCGCTGGGTTTCTTATCAGTGATTACAAAAGAGTGTCCAAAACAGCAAGAAGCTGCAAAGGATCGTGAATGAAGCCCAGTCCATCACTCAAACCAGCCTCCCACCCACTGACACTGCCTACAGTTCCCACTGCCTTGGAAAAGCAGCCAGCATAATTAAGGACCCCACGCACCCTGGACATTGTCTCTTCCACCTTTTCTGTCAGGAAAAAGATACAAAAGTCTGAGGTCACGTACCAACCAACTCGAGAACAGCTTCTTCCCTGCTGCCATCAGACTTTTGAAATGGACCTACCTCGCATTAAGTTGATCTTTCTCTACACCCTAGTTATGACTGTAACACAACATTCTGCACTCTCTCCTTTCCTTCTCTATGAACGGTATGTTTTGTCTGCATAGCACGTGAGAAACAATACTTTTCACTCTGTGTTAATACACGTGACAATAATAAATCAAATCAAAAAGTATAGTTCTGGTCGTCACACCATCAGAAGGACATGGAGATTTTGGAAGGAGAGGGCACAGAAAAAGTTTACCAGAATGTTGCCTGGTTTGGAGGGTAAGAGGAGGCTACGAGGAAAGATTGGACAAACTTGATTTGTTTTCACTTGAATGCTGGAGGCCAAGGGACAACCTGACAGAAGTTTAGGAAATCATCAGAGGCATGGACAGAATGGAAAGTCTTTTACCCGGGGTAAAGATGTCAATTACTGGGGGATATGGGTTTAATGTAAAAGGGTGAAGTTTAAAGGAGATGTGAGAGGCTTTTTTTTTTTTACACAGAGGGTGGTAAGTGCCTGGAGTGCGCTGCCAGAGGAGGTGGTAGAAGTAGATACAATAGCAATGTTTAAGAGGTATTTTGACAGATCCATGAATAGGCCGGGAATAGAGGATCATGTAGAAGTCAAAGGTCTTTTGTTTAGAAAGGTGTCAAGTGTTGGCGGAGGTTTGGTGGGCCAAAGGACCTGTTCCTGAGCTGTACGTTCTTTGTTCTAAGTGCTATATTGGCTGTAAAGTGCTTTGGGATGTCACAAGGATGCAGTAATATACTGAACACACACACACCATGTGTCGGACTCCAACCGGATCAAGTCTAAAGGAATTTCCATGGACCTGTTGCAGAACCGGACGATATCAATCACTCAATACGATTATATCTGAGTGAGCTGGAGAGAATTTCAGGCTTGAAAGAATTTCACCCGCAGAGTGAAAGTAGAGATGTTGCTACAAGATAATGGAACCTCAAAAGGACATTTATCAGTACTGTAACTAAGGGCAACCTTCCCCAACCAAAACAATCACAGCCTCTGGAATGGCTGCCTGCTCCCTCTGACAGTTTTGTTGTTCAGCAAGTTACTAAGCAACAGTAGCAAGAGAAGTCCAATAAAATGGACTGGTAAATACAGCAACCGCCCTCCTCCTCCTCCTCTCCCCACCGCTGTAGCACTCTCGCACAACATCCTAAACCAGTATGACTGACTTCAGCCCCCTCCAACATTAATACTAATCGCAGCTGATTCATTTTAGAATGCCGAACTCTGGCGGGGGGGGGGGCCAATGCTGAGGGGGTGCTGCACTGTTAGGGAGTCAGTGCTGAAGGGAGGGGGGTGATGGGGACACTGTTAGAGACTCAGCGCTGTGGGGGAGGGTGTGGACTCTGGGTCAATGCTGAGGGGGTGCTGCACTGTTAGAGACTCAGCGCCGAGGGGGGTGGACTCTAGGAGGGTCCGTGCTGAGGGTGTCGTGCTGTTAGGGACACAGCAGTAAGGGGGTACTGCATTGTGGGATGGGGCATGTCCTCCTTGTGTGTCGATCCAGCTTCTTCTTAAATGTTTGTGCCACGTTCCTTCCTTGTGGCAATAAGTTGTCCATTCGAAACATTCTCTCAGTTAAAACAAAATTCCTGAATTCCTTATCGGATTTATTCCTGACTACGTCATAGTTCTGGCCTGCCCATTGGGTGAAACAACATTACCACGTCTATTCGGTCAAACCCTTTCCTTACATTGAAAATCTCTATCGGGCAATTACTGAGCCTTCCCTTTTTCAAAGAGGACCCCTATTGCTTGGAGTCTTACAGACATTAGCCAATGGGTGGAGAGCATCCGACTGCGCTGCCCTCTGAATCTGGAGAGATCAGGGTGTCACAGATCGAGAGATCTCCCTTAGGGAGGACAATACCTTCACATCGAGCTCCTGCAGCAGGAAGCGCGCCGCTGGCGTCTCCAGCGAATGCTTTGCTTTGCCGGTTTTCCACTTGGATACTAACTCCTCGGGCTGATGGGAAGCAAACAGCATTCCGAAGAGCTGGGCCGAGGTGAGCCAAACCCAGGAGTGAGGGTGCTGCAGGTGAGCTTGGATGTGACCTGTTGGTGAATTCACAGACTCGGTTTCAGCAAAACAACTACAGCAACCCGGTGTATTAAACTTCAAATCGTTCAGGATGCACACAAGTCAGGAGTGTGATGGAAAACTCTCCACTGGCCTGAATGGGTGCAGCTCCAACAACACTCAAGAAGCTCGACACCATCCAGGACAAAGCAGCCCCACTTGATCGGCACCACATCCACAAACATTCAACCCCTCCACCACCGACACGCAGTAGCAGCAGTGTGAACTGTCTACAACATGCACTGCAGCAATTCACCAAAGATCCTTCCAAACCCACCATCACTTCCATCTAGATGGACAAGAGTAGGAGATACATTGGGAACACCACCACCTGCAAGTTACCCTCCAAGCCACTCACCATTCTGACTTGGAAATATATCGGCTGTTCCTTTGCAGTCGCTGGGGTCAAAATCCTGGAATTCTCTCCCTTATGGCACTGTGGGTCAACCCACAGCATGTGGACTGCAGCGATTCAAGAAGGCAGCTCACCACCACCTTCGCAAGGGGCAACTAGGGATGGGCAATAAATGCTGGCCAGCCAGCGACACCCATGTCCCACGAATGAATAAAAAAAAACACAAAAGGAATTCCGTACATGCAGGTTAATTTCGGAGTGAAGGGAAAACTCCAGGTCCAATTGCAGATACACACTGCCGAACAAGAATTCCCGCTGGGGGTGTGTAAACAGATAAGTACCTTTCCCTCTTTGGGACTGTCATGTGAAGGGAGGTGAAGAAGTTGGGCCTACACTCTCTGGATTTCAGAAGAATGAGAGGCGATTCCTTTGAAACAACAAAGGGTGAGTGTGGTTGTTGTTCCTCCTGAGTGGAGAATCGAGAATATAGGGGCAAGGAGTGGGCAGGCTTCTAGAAAAAAATATTCAGGATAGAATTAGTAGTCATGTGGAAAAATGTGGGTTGATTCCCCAAGCTCCAACGCTGTGTGGGTTAGGTGAATTGACCATGTAATATTGTCCATTATTGTCAGAGAGATTAGCAGGGTAAATACATGGGGTTATGGCAATTGGACCAAGGTGGGATCGTTGTCAATGCAGGCTCGATGAGTTGAATGGCCTCCTTCTGCATTGTAGGGATTCTATGATTGCTAAATGGGAAATCGTGATTTACTAACTTGCTGGGACTTTTTGAGGAGATAACAGAAAGGGTCGCTGTAGATGCGGTGTGCATGGACTTTCAGCAGGTGTTTGATACAGTGCCACACGACAGACTTGAGAAAAATTAGAGCTTAGGGGAGAAAAGGGACAGTAACAACATGGATACTAAATTGGTTGAGTGATAGGAGAATAAGCAGAGAGAGATTGGGGTGTGGAAGGCGTTACCTGGGAGTGTGGTGGAGGCAGGTTCAATCGAGGCATTCAAGAGGGCATTAGACGATTATTTGAATAGAAGTAAATGTGCAAGGGTATGGGGAAAAGTCAGGGGGATGACTAAGTCATGATACTCATTTGGAGAGCTGGTGCAGACACGATGGGCTAAACAGCCTCCTTCGGCGCTATAACAATTCTGTGATTCAATCTCAGATAAGGAGCCGACTATTTAGGACTGAGATCACGAGAATCTTCACTTAAGGAGATGTGAATCTTTGGATTTCTGTACTGCAGAAGGCGCTCAGTCAGAGTGTTTTGAAGACTGAGATGGAAGTGAATCAGAGGCCAGGGGCAGGAGGTTGAAGCTGAGGTTGAGAATCAATACAATTTTCAATGGTGAAACAGGCTTGAAGGGCCGAATGGCCTCCTCCTCTATTTCTTATGTTCTTTCACATCAGAAGTGACCTTCTACCACTACCTGCACGTTTCCCATCAAACCACTCACCATCCTGACTTGGAACTTCATTGGCTGTTCCTTCACTGTCGCTGCGTCAAAATCCTGGAACTCCCTCCCTAACAGCACTGTGGATGTACCTACACCACCTGGCCTGCAGCAGCTCAAGAAGGCAGCTCACCCACCATCTTCTCACGGGCAATTAGGGACGCGCAATGAATGCTGGGCCTTGCCAGCGATGCCCACATCTCATGAACGAACACAGAGAAAAGTAGCTTTGTTAAAACACAAAAGGGGTAGAGGCAAGGGGAGTGGAATACAAAAGCAGGAAAATCTTTGCTATGATTGTATAGAGTGTTTGTGAGACCACATTCTCAGACTCTGTACAATTTGGTCTCCTTATTTTGAGAAAGGATATAACTGCACTCGAGGCAGTTCAGAGAAGGTTCATTCGATTGAAGAAAGGGTGAACAAGTTGGACCTGTATCCACTGGAGTTTAGAAGAATGAGATCCTAACGAAACATAAGGCCTTGAGGTGAATTGACAGGATGGATATGGAAAGGGTGCTTTCTCTTGTGGAAAAGACGAGATGTTGGAGGAACACACGGTCTCTCATTTACAATGAAGATTAGAAGAAGAAGTTTTTCTCCAGGGGTCGCTGCTGGGGAATTCTCTTCCTCAGAGAGCAGTGGAGGCTGGATCTTGAATATTTTTAAGGCTGAGGTAGACAGATTCTTGATTGATAAGGGACTCGGTGGGGGGAGGGGGAGATTATAGTCAGAACAGCCATGATCTTATAGCATGGTGGAGCAGGCATGGTAGGACTGAATGGCTTCAAGCTCCTGATGTGTATATTCACTCTGTGGTCCGAAAGAAGGCAGAGAGCGGGTGAGATGCAGGTCCCTTCTGAGCAGCTAGACATCACCTCCCTCAAACACAGTCCTACACCAAACTTCAACCCTCACCCCCCACACCTGGCGCCATGCCTGCTTCTGAGTGACGCCCTGTACGTAACGCTGGGACTGAACTCACCCCAGATAGCGGTGAGAACGGTGTCTGGCTTCAGCATCTGGATGAGGTTGCAATCCTTCACCAGTTTGACAATGAGGGTGAGGAGGCTAAACAGCAAGCGGTCCGCCGCCTTCTCCTCCGCTTCCTCCTCGATCTGGGCAAAGAACAGAAACACAACAAGAAAGTCAAAGAGCTCCTCCTTGGGCCAGACATGGACCCGGAACAATATCGTCCCCTGTGTGACCAAAGTCAGAGATGTGAACTTTATCAGGAGGCCACTCAGCCCATTGTGCCTGTGTCAGCTCTTTGAAAAGAGCTACCCAATCAATCCCAAGCCTCCCCCCCCACCACCCTCACTCTTTCCACACTGTCCTCCAAACACACTGGTTCATATATTTACCCCATTTCCTGGTGAAAATTACTATCCAATCAGTTTCTTCCACCCTTCCCGACAGCTCACTGCGGCAAAAATAATTCTCATTCTTCCCCCCCCCAACCCTGCAATGGATTAATCTGTCAATTAACTTAAATCTGTGCCCTCCGGTTACTGACACCCTGCTAGACGGCTGGAGCTTTGCCACATTCACTCTCATCCACACCCCTTACAATTTCAAACGCCACGACCAAATCTTTGCTCAAACCCTTCAGAAACGTTTCGCAGAATTTCACGCTTTACGATGCAGTCAGGCCTGGCTTGAATGAGACAGGTAAACTTTTTCCAAACACAGGTCCCCAAGTGTTAAGGCCCTTAACTTGGTGCACACAACTTTTTTTTTAAACATGGTCTGCTAGTTGCTCAGTCCCAAGCAGTGCTAATTAATGAAACACAGGAATCAATGTGGGATCTAATGGTGTGAACTAACCCCCCCTGCCCAGCCCCTGAGATCAACCCCAAAGTGTTTTAAGGTGCAGAGGTTGGACTCACGTTCTGGAATCTTTCAGGATTGATTTCGTTTTCCAGGATGGAGAGGACAGTCGCAATGCGTTTCTCAAAGGTAACACCCTCAACTTCCACAAAAAGCCCACAGGCATGGGCTGCCAATCGGTGGTGCGAGGTCTGTAACAGGTACACACAAGCTGAGAGTGAATCCAGATCAAGGGTCACAGACCTGATTAAACATTGTACTTGGCAGTATTTAAAAAATCTGTGTGTTCAAATCTATGGCCTCATTCCCCTCCGCTGCCTCGCCCAATGTCTACAACATTCCCCCCAAGCCCGTCAACTCTCAGATCCCAGAACACTGAGAGGCCTGGATAGAGTGGACATGGAGAGGATGTTTCCACTAGCGGGAGAAGCTAGAACTCGAGGGCACAACCTCAGAGTGAAGGGACCCTCCACTTAGTATCAGGGCCATTAAATAGGTGGGGTTACGTGGGTGGGATTGTTGTTGGTGCGGACTCGATGGGCCAAATGGCCTCCTTCTGCACTGTAAGGATTCTATGAATCCCAGGAAGTTCCAGGTGCGGGCTCGCTCTCACCTTTCTACTTTCAAACCACGTCAGGACCACAGAGAACATCAGGTCCTTGTGCTTCTCATTGATCTTGCTCAGCAGCGACTGGGCAGCCAAGGCTGCCATCTTCTTACACCGTGGAGAATCGTCATTCACAATCATCAGAGCCAGAGGGATGAAGAAAAGGGCACAGTTCTGCTGAAGCAGATCCTGTCGTGAAAACAGAGACAGTCAGAAACAAAGCAATATTTCACTAAACTCCTCACTCGCTCAAGGCTCCTGGGCTCCCTGTTATTTATAGAATGTTTTTTGGGTCATGCAGCAAAACATTTGTTTTAATGTCTCATCAACAAACCTGAGGGAATATCTGGAAGATATAAGCCAACATTTCCAACGCAGATTCTCTTCCGATTTCATGTTCATAACTAAACACAGGAGAAAAATCAAACTTGCTTTTAGACGTTAAGAGCTTTCGTTTGCTCACCTTTTTAAGGTACTTTCCCGTAAATTATTCTTCCCCAAATTCCGCAAACCATTCAGCATGTGTGGCTGCACATTCTATTCCTAGCCCACACAGACAATCAGCACCGACCCTCTGACAGTGCGGCACTCCCTCAGCACTGACCCTCTGACAGTGCGGCACTCCCTCAGCACTGACCCTCCGACAGTGCGGCACTCCCTCAGCACTGACCCTCCGACAGTGCGGCACTCCCTCAATATACTCTTTCCAACAGTGCAACACCCCTGAATAGAATGTTTTATGCCTCAGAGGTTGCCTATTCAGTCCATCATTTCTGGTTTTCTGAAGCAGCAACCCTATTTTCTGTAGCCTTGTTAATTTTGTTTTACACCACAGGGAATATCAGAGGTGATTTTATGTTCAATTCTCTGGAATGGGATTTGAACTCACAACCGATGGGTTCCCAAGTGAGAGCATGACCCACTGAGTCACAGCTCGAGATGTGACTGCACTGACATGTCACACCTTCAACGGACTCCCCATTGTGTTAAAGACAAAATGTATTAGCAAAGAACAGCAATGGATCAGAATAAAACTCACGAAAGCTGTGCCACAATGAATTCAAGGTGAGTCTTCAACTTATCACCCAGGGGATAATCCAGAATAAATTTCAGATACACCTAATGCAAAGAAATAAAAGGATGAAATGGTTACAACAGGTTAGGAGTTGCATGTATGAGACGCACACACACGTGCACACAGACAGGAAGAACATGTGCATAGACAAACAAACAGATGCACATGCGTACAGATGTGCACACACAACACACGTATAAATACGCAACACATTGCTGATTTACGGCATGCCTTTGATTCTGTGGCGAGAAGCTATTGCCCTGAGCTTTCTGCTCACTGGGATTGCAATCTCAAAACCCAAACACTGGGGGATTCCTCACTTCTGGAAGCTTAACCATGAATTCCCCAGCTGAAAACCAAGGTTCTGTCATGTGAGTGTACCTTTAAGAAAGGTTTTTTTTTTAAGTAAAAATCATGCAGCTTCAGCGATGTTATTAGGGGTGGAGCTAAGATGTGACAGTCAGGTGATAGGTGATTTTTTTTTTCCACTTTGGGCTTTTAGTTTTGTTTTGGAAGCAGTTTAACAGCAAGCTAAGAAACAGTCTCTTTCTCTCCCTGTTCTTCTCTTAAAGAAGCTGCGTTTTGGGAAACAGATTCGACTTAAGAACAAAGAACAACACAGCATGGGAAACAGGCCCTTTGGCCCAACGAGCCCGCGCTGCCGTTTTAACATTACGAATCCCCTCTTCCACCCATGACCCTTGACTTCTGAATTTCTTCCCAAGGGATTTTCAGCAGTTAGCCCAGGAGGCGGAATTCCTGTAACAAGTTTCCTAGGCTGCAGTGTGCTTACTTGGAGGGTTTTGTGCATTGGATGTTGGCTTTGGTTGGAACACATCCGAGATATTTCCTTAATAGTTATTCATTATCGTGGTTGTGTTTCTTGTGTGTAATTGTTAACAGTTCTTGCTAAGTGTTTGACTATACTTGTCAACAATATTCTTAACTAAACTTTGTTTTTGATAAAAGTTTCCCGTGGTTCAGTTGAATCACACCCTGAAGCTACAGCTCTCATGCTCATCCTAGCCAAATCAACATAAAACATTACAGGCTTCATACAACATCTTGAAGTATCTAACCCGACGTGTAACAGTTCCAAATTGTTTCCATGCTGAATATAACAACGGTCAGAGTGAATCGGACATGGCAAGAAATCCTTGGATACACGGGTCAGGAAAACGTTCTGCAAAATGGGGATGAAATTGTCGGTCTGTTATAGATCCCCGTTAGAGACTGATCACAGACAGTAACCCCACTATCACTGCACTGTGGGACTGCCAGGATAGTCGACTGTGAACTGGACAGACCTTGTACTTTTCTGTCTAGAAATTTCCAGTTGCGCAGATACTGAACACCAGCACAGTGCAGAAACAGTTGAGTCCTTTGGAATGACGGTGTGTTGTTCCCTCAAGATGCGTGCCCGATTAACTGAGATCTACATCACTCACTGGCCGCTGTAACTAAACAACGCCAAACCTTCCGGCATGGTGCTTGGTTCTGACCTGACGACACTGCACTCGAACGGTATCACTCTGTCCAGTCACTGCTAGCTTGGCCACTTTCTTCATCACATCATCCATCTCTGGAACAAGTAACTTTCTGGACAGGATCGCCTGTGAACATAAAGCGGGGAGGGGAGTTTAAATCATGCGGGAAAATAAAAAGCAGTGTGCGGGGAGAACTGGAAATCCCAATGCCAAATTGCCCATTCCAGGCTTTCAGGGAGACTGGAAGGGTTGGGAAAACAGGGAACTACATTCTGGAGCCGCTAAATCGAGTAGGGTGAGGAATAAAATGCAGCAGGAGAGAGAGAGAGAAGGCGGGGGGGGGGGGGGGGGGGGGGTGGAGAGAGAGAGAGAACGCGGGGGGAGGGGTGGGGAAGAGAGAGAAGGCGGGGGGGAAAGAGAGAGAGAAGGCGGGTGACCAAGAAGACATGGTGTGGGGGGAGGAACAGGGACAGGTGACAGTCGATGCGAGGGGTCTGCACGGAGTGGCAAGGTGAATCTGGGAGGGAGACTGGGGAGTTTCCAGTGGGAAGTTACTTAACTCCTGGATCTGGCAACTTTCACCCAGACATAGGTGCTGCTTTTCCCACGGTTTAGAAATTCTGATTGTTTGGAAAATCACACAGACATTGGGTTTGCAGTTTATCACCACTTTTAAATATAAACTTGTTAAAGGGGATGGGAGCTTGTGGAAGCTGATTCAATATAATCAGTAAATGGCAGAACCCTTAAGTCATACAGTATTTAAGTATACAGTACAGGCTATACATAAATAGCAGAACCCTTGAGTATTGATAGGCAAGGGGATCTGGGTGTACAGGTACACAGGTCATTGAAAGTGGCAATGCCGGTGAAGGTAGTCAGGAAGGCATACGGCATGCTTGCCTTCTTCAGCCAGGGCACTGAGTTTAAAAATTCGCAAGTCATGTTGCAGATTTACAGAACCTTAGTTAGGCCGCACTTGGAATATAGTGTTCAATTCCGCTGGCCATAAGAATGTGGAGGCTTTGGAAAGGGCACGAAAAGATTTACCAGGATGTGACCTGGTATGGAGCGCATTAGGTACGAGGGGAGGTTGGGGAAACTTGGTTTGTTTTCACTGGAGCAACGGAGGTTGAGGGGAAACCTGATAGAAGTCGACAAGATTATGCTGGAGCGGGCGGAGTGAAGGAGCACTGAGTCAGGTAAGAAATTACCTGTTTAAAAACTGTTTAAATCATTTAAAAGCATTTTCGCGGGATTTTTGTGTTTACCACTTTAAGAATTCAAAGGGATTGGATAGCAGGGATTTGTAGGTAAGCAGGCTTTTAAACAGCGCCAGGTTTAAAAGGAGGCCTGGTGTAGACAGTGGGCAGTGTCAGAGCGGGCAGCGGAGTGAGAGGGAAGCTGAGTGAGCTGCTAGGGCTTAGGAGAAAAGGGCCAGGTAAGTTTGCGTTGAGAACGGTGTTCAGTATTACTACAGGGAATAATAGAGGGGCACGTGATGTGCTGTTTCTGTATGATGTGGGTGCTGGTGGACCCCAGGGTCCTTCCCAGTGACCATGTCTGCACTAAGTGCAGGTTGCTGGAGGAGCTCCAGCTCAAAGTAGATGAGCTAGCCTCTGAGCCTCATCAGAGGGAGGGAGGGTGACATTGATAATGGGGTGCAAGAGACAGCCACACCCCCTAGACTGGCTAACTCTAAGGGTCAGGAACAGGAGGGTGGGGACCAAATGCCTCAGCCTCTCAATCTGCATAACAGATTTGAGGTTCTTGCTTCCAGTGTGGACGAGAACGAGGGCTGTGAGGTAGGTGAGCAAACTGCACACGGTACAGTGATGCAGACACAGCAAATAGGCAAAGAGAAGGTGAAAAGGAATGTAGTGGTAATTGGGGATAGTGTGGTGAAGGGTATTGACACTGTCCTTTGTCACAATGACAAAGTGCACAGAAGGGTGTGTTGTCTGCCTGGTGCTCGGGTCCAGGATGTCGCATCTGGGCTGCAGAGGAACCTGGAGTGGGAGGGTGAGAACCCAGTCATTGTGGTACATGTGGGTGCCAACGACGTAGGCAAAATGCGAACTGAGGATCTGGGGAGGGAGTATGAAAAGCTGGGAACGGAATTAAAAAGTAGAACCGGCAAGGTGGTTATCTCTGGACTACTGCCTGAACCGTGTGCAGACGGGTGTAGGGTTGACAGGATTAAGGAAGTGAATGGGTGGCTCAGGGATTGGTGTGGGAGGAATGGGTTTGAATTTATGGGGCATTGGCACTAGTATTGGGGTAGGTGGGACCTGTTCAGGTGGAATGGGGTTGGTCTGAACCGTGCTGGGACCAGACTCCTGGTGAATTGTGTAGATAGGACTATAGACGTAGCTGCAAGGTGACAGGGACTGGGAGCTAAATGTACAGGGGTATCAAGTGATTAGGAAGGATAGGCGGGAGGAAAAAAGGTGGGGGGGGTTGCGTAGCTCTGCTGATTAAGGATAGCATCACGGTGGTAGTAAGGGATGATATTGGAGCCAAAGAGCAGAAAGTGGAATCGTTGTGGGTGGAGATTAGGAACAGCAAAGGGAGGAAGACACTGGTGGGTGTCGTCTATAGGCCCCCAAATAATGATCTGGAGGTGGGGTGGGCTATTAACGTGCAAATAAATGCGGTGTGCAGGAATGGAACGGCGATAATTATGGGGGATTTCAATCTACATATTGATTGGTCGACCCATGTTGGACGCGGTGGGCTTGAGGAAGAGTTCTTGGAATGCTGCTGGGATAGTTTCCTTGAACAGTGTGTGTTGGGGCCGACGAGGGAGCGAGCTATCTTGGACCTGGTGTTATGTAATGAGGCAAGTAGAATTAGGGACCTTGTGGTGAAGGATCCTCTTGGGAAGAGTGATCATTGTATGGTGGAGTTTCTGATGCAGATGGAGGAGGAGAAAGTGGGTTCCCGGACCTGTGTCCTTTGTTTGAACAAAGGGGAGTACGATAGGATGAGAGAGGAATTGGCGAATGTTGATTGGGGAAGCACATTGGAAGGTAGGTCTGCTGAGGAACAGTGGAGGATCTTTAAGGAGATCTTTCTTGGTGCTCAGCAGAAATTTATTCCGATGGTTAAAAAGGATCGTAGGAGGAGAGATAATCAGCCGTGGATAACAAAGGAGGTAGAGTATTAAATTAAAAGCGGATGCGTTTAGAGTAGCTAAGAGTAGTGGGCGAGAAGAGGATTGGGAGTGGTTTAAATATCAATAAAGAATGACGAAGAAGTTGATAAAGAAGGGTAGGATAAACGATGAAGCTGGGCTAGCGCTTAATATAAAAAAGGATAGTAAGAGTTTTTATAAATATATAAAAAGGAAGAGGCTGACTAGGGTGAACGTTGGACCCTTAGAGGATGAGAGGGGGGACTTAGTAGTAGGGGATGGGGAAATGGCTGAGGCCTTGAATAACTTTTTTGTTTCGGTCTTCACGGAGGAGGACGTGAACAATTTTCCGGGTGTTAGCGATGGAAAGGTGGTAGGAGTGGAGGGCCTGACTGACATTATTGTTACTAGAGAGGCAGTGCTTGACAGACTGGAAGGACTGATTGTGGACAAGTCCCCAGGACCAGATGGAATGCATCCAAGGGTTCTGAAAGAAATGGCGGAGGTGATAGTGGATGCCTTGATGATTATTTTCCAAACGTCGCTGGATTCCGGGGAAGTGCCGGAAGATTGGAAAACAGCTAATGTTACGCTGTTGTTTAAGAAGGGTGGCAGGCAAAAGGCAGGGAATTATAGGCCGGTTAGTTTAACGTCTGTTGTAGGTAAAATGTTAGAATCCTTGATCAAGGAGAAAATAGCGATGCATCTTGAGGAGAATTGTTTGATAGAGCAGAATGAAGGGAAGTAGTGTCTGACGAATTTATTGGAGTTCTATGAGGATGTGTCTAGGGCGGTGGATAGAGGAGAGCTGGTGGGCGTGTTTCTTGATTTTCAGAAGGCGTTTGATAAGGTGCCTCACAAGACATTATTACAGAAGGTCGGGGGCATGGAGTTGGGGGTAGGGTGTTAGCGTGGATAGGGGATTGGCTGTCAAATAGGAGGCAGTGAGCGGGGGTCAATGGGTGCTATTCGGATTGGCGGTTGGTGACTAGTGGAGTGCCCCAGGGGTCGGTGCTGGGGCCTCAGCTATTTACCATTTATATAGATGATCTGGAGGAGGGAACCGCGTGTATGGTGTCGAAATTTGCTGACGACACCAAGATTGGTGGAACGGCAAATTGTGCGGAGGGTGTGGAAAGTCTGCAGAAGGATCTAGATAGGCTGGGCGAATGGGCCAGGAACTGGCAAATGGAATTTAATGTTGGCAAGTGTGAACTTGTCCGCTTTGGTAGGAATAATGGTAGGAAGGACTATTACTTAGATGGCGAAAAACTGCAGCATGCGACGGTGCAGAGGGACCTAGGGGTCCTTGTGCATGAGTCGCAAAAACCCAGCCTGCAGGTGCAGCAGGTGGTCAGGAAGGCGAATGGGATGCTGGCCTTCATAGTGAGGGGGATTGAATATAAAAGTAGGGAGGTCTTGCTGCAACTGTACAGGGCACTGGTGAGGCCGCAGCTGGAGTACTGTGTGCAGTTTTGGTCGCTGCACTTACGCAAGGATATTTTGGCCTTGGAGGGAGTGCAGAGGAGGTTTACTAGGCTGATACCGGAGTTGAGGGGGTTGAACTATGAGGAGAGGCTGAATAAACTGGGCTTGTACTCGTTAGAGTTTAGAAGAATGAGGGGAGATCTCATTGAGACATATATGATGAATGGGATGTTTAGAGGTGGAGAGGGTCTTCCCACTCAAAGGACAGCAGGACGAGAGGGCACAGCCTCAAGATAAAGGGTGGGCGGTTTAGAACGGAGTTGAGGAGGAACTTCTTCACTCAAAGGGTGGCGAGTCTCTGGAATTCTCTGCCCGTTGAAGTGATGGAGGCTGCCTCGCTAAATATATTTAAGATGCGGGTTGATAGGTTTTTGATAGGCAAGGGGATTAAGGGTTATGGGGAGAGGGCGGGAAAGTGGAACTGAGCCACGACAGATCAGCCATGATCTTATTGAATGGCGGGGCAGGCTCGAAGGGCTAGATGGCCTACTCCTGCTCCTATTTCTTATGTTCTTAGGAGCATGAACAGAGTGGATAGTCAGAAGCTTTTTCCCCAGAGTGGAAGAGTCAATTACTAGGGGGCACAGGTTTAAGGTGCGAGGTTTAAAGGAGATGTACAAGGCAGTTTTTTTTTAAACAGAGTAGTGGGTGCCTGGAACTCGTTGCTGGGGGAGGTAGTGGAAGTGGATACGGTAGTGAATTTTAAGGGGCGCCACGACAAATACATGTATAGGATGGGAATAGAGGGATATGGTCCCCAGGAGGGTAGAGGATTTTAATTAAGTCACACAACATGGTCGGTGCAGTCTTGGAGGGCTGAAGGGCCTGTTCCTGTGCTGTAATTTTCTTTAATAGTTCGCTAATAGCAACCATAAAAAGGCAACTGGATGTGTTTGGGAAAAGTAAAGCTCACCAGGGATAAATTACATGGGAGAGAGAAGATGGAGCGGGACTAATTGAACTGCTCTTTCAGAAGCCAGTACGGGCTGCATGGGGTATCCCAAGAGTGTGTGAGGTGCTCGCACACTACACTGAAGTCTGTTCTTCTTTAACATCCCTTTTCCAAGAAACCAGCCCCCAGATTTCCCTGAAGGGAAGTGACCGGCTCTGCGTTCAACCCGGATTTGAGAGACTGGAAGTTCCACAGTTCTCAGCAGCCTCCGGGTGAACTGTTCCCAGCTCCACTCTGTCCCCTGCCAATGCAAGGCAGGTGCTCCACAGGGCCACTGGTACCGATGTGTCGTGTGCCCTTGTTTACACACGCGCGCGCACACACAGAAAACCAATGAAGGAGGTGACGGCCTAGCCAGACCTTTATTCTGGAAACTCAGCTAATGTTCTGGAAACCTGGGTTCTAGGGGAGGATTCCATGCCTCCATGTGCTCAGAAACTGGCTGAGATAATACCCCATCCATCACTGTGACTGCTGCAATTTTTTATTCATTCGTGGGACATGGGTGTCAAGTGCATTTGAGAATCAAACGCTTTGCTGTGGCTCTGGAGTCACATGTAGGCCGGACAGGTTAAGGACGGCAGATTTCCTTCCCTAAAGGACATTAGTGAACCAGGTGGGTTTTTCCGACAATGGTTTCACGGTCATCAATAGATTGTTAATTCCAGTTTTTTTTTATTGAATTCAATTTCCACCAGCTGCCATGGTGGGATTCGAACCCAGGTCCCCAGAACATCAGCTGAGTTTCTGGATTAATAATTCAGCGATTATACCACTAAGCCTTCACCTCCCCTATTAAAATTCAAGCTGTTGTTGCCTCTTTCACTCACCTTCAAAAGTCCAAATGCGGCTGCCTGACGTGATGAGTCGTAAATATCTTCCTCAGCATACCCCAACAGGACTTGTAGCTGTTTACCCGTTATTGTATATCCCGTCACGTTCCTGACGAGGATAGTGATGGCCTGGGGAGTGAAAGATATCTATTAATACAAACCATTATCGCTTACACAACGCTCCCCCATCATAGACATACTCAGCAAAAGGAACCAACCATTTCCCGAGCCAAAGATTTGAGCAGCACAGTGGTTAGCACTGCTGCCTCACAGCACCAGGAGCCCGGGTTCAAATCCCGGTTTGGGTCACTGTCTGTGTGGAGTTTGCACGTTCTCCCTGTGTCAGTGTGGGTTCCCTCCGGGTGCTCTGGTTTCCTCCCAAAGTTGTGTAGCTTGGGTGAATTGGCCATGCTAAATTGTGCCTTCATGTCCCAAGATGTGCAGGTCAGGTGGATTGGTCATGCTAACTTGCATCCTAGGGTCCCAAGATGTGCAGGCTAGGTGGATTGAGGTAATACATGAGGTTATGGGATTAGAGCCTGGGTGGGATTGTTGTTGGTGCAGCTTGATGGGCTAAAAGGCCTCTTCCTGCGCTGTGAGGGTTCTATTATATCGATCAAAAAGGCACTAAATTATCAATCGTATTGCCTACTTTTTGAATTTCAATGCTTAATAGCATTGTAAGGGAACAATTATTTTAATGATTGTGCCCAATCCGCAACTCAATGCAACGGGCAACAGAACCAGATCAGGGACCACAGAGGAACAAAGTGAACCGGGACACTGGAGCAGAGGGGGACCCGAGCTCACATTTAGCAGCTGCCAGAAGCTGCGAGCAGCTGACGCCTCGAGCAGCTTTACCCTCCGTAAGCCACATCAGCACCAATACATCGTGGGCAATGTTCAGAGAAATTGGAGCAGGTGGTGGCCATTTGGCCCATTTCAGTGCTAGCTCCTCAACTGTGCTACAGCCTTTAACTCTCTTTCCCTGCTTTTCTCCCATATCCTTGTGCAATATTTAACCAATTCTGTTTTTAACTGTCACACCAGCCTATGCTTCAATGGTCCCTGTTAGTAAGACATTAACCATTTTAATAAGCTCTTCTGTGAAAACATTTTCTTTCTTCACTCTCCGAGTGAGATTCCCCAATCTTTATTACTGATTTGCCAACTAGCGGAAACATTACCCAGCCCTCAAAACCGATCACCTGAGAAACTTTGTTTAACTTTCTCTGCTACAGAAATCTAAACTTCGAGACTTTCTTTTATCACTGGAACTTCCAATTCCAGGGCAGTGTTTGAGCAGGTTTTCACTCTACCCTCTGCAGGAGTCGTCTGCTTTTAGTATTCCATTTAACCATTTGCAGGACAGGGCCAAACCAGCATTTATTACCCATCTCTAATTGCCTGAGAGGCGGTGTTGGTGGTGAGCTGCCTTCTTGAACCACTGCAGTTGATGAGGTGTAGGTACATCCAGTGTGTAGTTGGGGTAGGAGTTCCAGGACTTTGAACCAGTGACAGTGAAGGAATGGTGATATATTTCCAAGTCAGGATGGTGAGTGACTCAGAGCAGAACCTCCAGGTGATAGCGTTCCCAGATATCTACTGCTCTTGTTCTTCTGGATGGGAGAGATGGTGGGCTTTGGAAGGTGCTATCAAAGGAGCCTTGGTGAGATGCTGCTGCCACTGGGCACTGGCTGTGAGAGACTTAATGTTGAAGGTGGTGGATAGGGTGCCATTTAAATGGGCTACTTTGTCCTGGATGGTATCAAGCTTCTCAAGGGCTGGCACGGTGGCACAGTGGAAAGCACTGCTGCCTTACAGTGCTAGGGACCCAGGTTCGATTCCCAGCTTGGGTGACTTGTTCGTGTGGAGTTTGCATGTTCTCCCCGTGTCTGCGTGGGCTTCCTCCGGGTGCTCCAGTTTCCTCTCACAGTCAGAGATATGAAAGTTAGGTGGATTGGCCATGCTGAATTGCCCCTTAGTGTCATGGGGACTAGCCAGGGTAAATGCATGGGGCTATGGGGATTGGACTTGGGTGGGATTGTGCCCTGATGACCAAATGGCCTCCTTCTGCACTGTCGGGATTCTATGATTCTAATAAGTGTTGTTGGAATGGCTGTCATCCAGACAAGTGGAGAGAATTCCATCACACTCTTGACTTGGGTCTTGTAGATGGTGGACAGGCTTTAGGGAATCAGTGGTTACTTGGTTGGGTTTCAGAAGTGGTCAAATGTTCAACCTTTACGACTCTCTTGGGTAGGCTGGTCAGCCAAGGTGAAGACCCTCCTCAGGGGGTGGTACTAGGAGCTCCCAGTGAAAGCTGGGCAAATCATCACCACCAGCTACCAACGAAAACACCTTGCTGTGTTTGCCATCGAGGCGTGCTGCCTCTACAATCCCCAAAGCTCTGACTACTGACAGATTGATGGGAATTTAGCAGAAGCAGCAATGAGGTATTCTGATCTGCATCAGATTCAGAGAGCAGAACAGTTTCCAAACAGCAACAGACTTCAGTAGGATGCAGACTGGTGAAATGAGCACTGGTGGCCAACACCTCCAATACCTTGTGCTCCCCTGTTGTCAATTTGCTCAAGAACCTCACAGCTTCTCTCCCCTGGATTCCATACTATCATTCTCATTCTCTGGGGTGAAGACAGATGTGAAGTATTCATCCAACACTCTACTTTTACCAGATAGTTGCGGTTTAAAACATTACCTTGAAACAGTTCACAACCAAGTGAAAGTTCTCCCCCATCCCAGCTCCAGCCACGGCATAGTCCTTCAGCAACAGGAAAAGTTGCTGGGTCAGCTGCTCAGCCAGAGTTTCGGTGGACCGCAATGGGAATTTCAATACCCAGGTGAGGCACTGCAACGCAGTTGTGATCACCTGTAAATGCAAAACAACGACACTTCAGCAATTAAGCTTCAGCCAAAAACGCTCGACAGTTTGTTATAAAACAGAACCCAGACGGATGGACAGGAAAACTGACGCAATTTTATTTACTGAACCATGTTGAACCTGCCCAAAGTCTGGAAGTTAAGGGGAAAGCTAATTAGTTCTTCACAAGTATTTTTGGCAGAGAGCCACGTTGAGGACACGAATAGAGGATATTTCTTTGGAATAACGTGACGGCATTGCAATCTAACAATAGAAGAACTTGCATTAACACAGTGCTTTTCTACTACAGTACTATACAGCCAAAGAAACACTTTTGATGGTGTAATTAAAGGAGGCAGTGCGGCAACCAGTTTGTACGCAGCTTTCAAAAACAATTCATGGCTGTGAGATCATGAAAGCTGGAGACTGCTTGTGCCCAGCTCTTTAATAACAGATAACTAAATTCATATATTGTTAATAACAGCTAGGTGTTCAGATGTGTTGAATCCTGTAAAGCTTTTGGATCAAATCTGTATTGTCTGTCGCTCTCTCTTACCAGCAAATAAATATCTTTTGCTTTCTGTAAATGCTAATTTTAAAATAATGCTCAATAAATGAAGTTTTATTTCCGACCAGCCTGCAGCTATTCTAGGAAGAGAACAAACCCTACGGATGTTCACAGTACATTCACTGCAGCGTTAATGTAAGTCGGCTTGTGACACTAATAAATAAACTTTAAAAAACTTTAAAAGCAAGTCTCCATACATGGCAATGTTTTTATGATGAAGGTTGAGGGAAAAATATTGGCCAGGGAACCAGGGAAAAAACCCTCCCTGCTCTTCTTCCAAATAATTCGACCTTCTCCAGCTACCTGAGGAGGCAGATGGGACTTCTTGTTTAACGCTGCATTTGAAACCATTCCTTCAGCACCGACCCTCTGACAGCGCGGCGCTCCCTCAGCACCGACCCTCTGACAGCGCGGCGCTCCCTCAGCACCGACCCTCTGACAGCGCGGCGCTCCCTCAGCACCGACCCTCTGACAGCGCGGCGCTCCCTCAGCACCGACCCTCTGACAGCGCGGCGCTCCCTCAGCACCGACCCTCTGACAGCGCGGCGCTCCCTCAGCACCGACCCTCTGACAGCGCGGCGCTCCCTCAGCACCGACCCTCTGACAGCGCGGCGCTCCCTCAGCACCGACCCTCTGACAGCGCGGCGCTCCCTCAGCACCGACCCTCTGACAGCGCGGCGCTCCCTCAGCACCGACCCTCTGACAGCGCGGCGCTCCCTCAGCACCGACCCTCTGACAGCGCGGCGCTCCCTCAGCACCGACCCTCTGACAGCGCGGCGCTCCCTCAGCACCGACCCTCTGACAGCGCGGCGCTCCCTCAGCACCGACCCTCTGACAGCGCGGCGCTCCCTCAGCACCGACCCTCTGACAGCGCGGCGCTCCCTCAGCACCGACCCTCTGACAGCGCGGCGCTCCCTCAGCACCGACCCTCTGACAGCGCGGCGCTCCCTCAGCACCGACCCTCTGACAGCGCGGCGCTCCCTCAGCACCGACCCTCTGACAGCGCGGCGCTCCCTCAGCACCGACCCTCTGACAGCGCGGCGCTCCCTCAGCACCGACCCTCTGACAGCGCGGCGCTCCCTCAGCACCGACCCTCTGACAGCGCGGCGCTCCCTCAGCACCGACCCTCTGACAGCGCGGCGCTCCCTCAGTATGTGAACTCTCAGCTGAATGCACAATACTTGTCAAATGGATTTTAGTGATAATCTGCCAAATACAGAAAAAATAAAAACGCACTGGGGTTGTGACAGGGTATTTACAACACAACAGACAGGGAGCTCTGGATTCATTTTCATAATCTTACTGGGAACTCTCTCTGGACTGTGCTCAAACTGGCTCTTTTTTGAAGATAGCCCATGGTCAGCTTCTATTTGTCCTGGCAGCCCTGGACTCTGATTTATTCTGTCCAATTCAATTCTTATCCCATTGACATTGGCCTTCCTCCAGTTAATTACTCTTACCCTTGATAGTTTCTTGTTCTTTTCCCTGGCCAGTCTCAAGCCTTTGGTACAATGATCACTCTTCCCTTCAATGTTCTCTTGCCAACACATGATCCACCTCATTCCCAAGAGCCAGCTCCCTCGGACTAGAAACACACTGGAAAATATTTCTGCTTCTATTTCCCAAGTTTCTACTAAAGGGATTAAGGGATCTGGGATGGAGGAGGGACCAGGATATTGAATTTGATGGTCAGCCATGATCAAACTGAATGGCGGAACAAGCTTGAAGGGCTGAATGGCCTCTTCCTGCTTCTACTTTTTTCGATGTTTCTAACCCATGCCCCTTTCTGCCCTTTACACAACTAACCCTGTGTATATCTGGATAATCCAATGCCCCCTTTTTAACTAAACCAGAACTTTTGCACCAAACTAATATCCTTGCAGATTTGTACATCTCCATCCTTCCCACATCATTGGTGGTCTCTGGTTACACAAGTAATATAACTGCGCTGTTTACTTTGTTAGATTTAGCCAAATAAGATTGTCCTTTGCCCCGCTTGGTCATCCTCTTTCTCAACCGCGCCCTCCTTAAATTGCAGCATCGCTACAGTGTAGGAGGCCATTCGGCTCATCAAGGTTGCACTGACCACAATCCCAGCCAGGCTCTACCCCCTTAACTCCACGTACTAACCCTGCTAACCCCCCTGACATGAAGGGACAATTTCAGCATGGCCAATCAACCTAACCCACACACCTTTGGACTTTGGGGGGAAACCCACGCAGACACTGGGAGAACGTGCAGACTCCTGCACAGACGGTGACCCGAGCCAGGAATCGAACCTGGGTCCCTGGCGCTGAGAGGCAGCAGTGCTTGCCACCTTGCTGCCCCTCCCACCACCCCCCACTTTCCTCCTTTATTTCCTTTCCTGAAGACCTTGTGACGTTACAGCTTTTCATTATAAATATTAAACACTAAACAAAGAATATTGGAATAATTCGGATATAACCGATTGTGTTGAATAGTCAATTAAAATTTTGGTGTGTGGGCTATTAACGATGAAGCGAAGCAGTGAGTATCCCCCGTTGTGAACAATGCTTACCTTCACGTGCATGGACTCAAGACAGTCTATCAGCACCTTCACAAAGGGGTCCAACATCTCCAAAACCTTCTCTTCTGAAGACTTCACCTTCGACCTTTTCAAACTCATATACAGCAACTGGGGAAAAATCATAAAAACCAGAGATCATAGAAATCCCACAGTACAGAAACAGGCCATTCGGCCCATCGAGTCTGTACTGACCACAATCCCACCTAGGTGCGATCCCTGTAACTCCACATATATTACCTCCGCTAATCCCTCTAATTAGCACCTTGAGCTGATATTGGGCTGGTGAGACTGTGTTACTGGACCCCGTCCCCATCTGTCACACAGGATCCACGCTCAGGGAAGAGGGGAACACAGCACTCAACATCCGAACTTGGAAATAAATCGGCCGTTCCTTTACTGTCGCTGCGTCAAAATCCTGAGATTCTCTCCCTAACAGTACTGTGGGCGTAACTACACCTCAGGGACCGCAGAGGTTCAAGACAGCAGCTCACCACCACCTCCTCAGTGGCAGATGGAGTTCAACCCAGGTAAGTGTGAAGTGGTTCATTCTGGCCGGAATATAACATTAATGGTAGGACTCTTGGCAGTGTGGAAGATCAGAAGGATCCTGGGGTCCGAGTTCATAGGACGCTCAAAGCAGCTGCACAGATTGAAGCTGTGGTTAAGAAGGTGTATGGTGTACTGGCCTTCAACAATCGAGGAATTGAGTTTAAGAGTCGAGAAATAATGTTGCAGCTATATAGGACCCTGGTCAGACCCCACTTGGAGTGCTGTGCTCAGTTCTGGTCGCCTCATTACAGGAAGGATGTGAAAGCCATAGAAAGGGTGCAGAGGAGATTTACAAGGATGTTGCCTGGATTAGGGAGCAAGCCTTATGAGGATAGGTTGAGGGAGCTCAGCCTTTTCTCCTTGGAGAGACGAAGGATGAGGGGTGGCCTGATAGAGGTGTATAAGATGTTGAGAGGTATTGATCGAGTGGATAGTCAGAGGCTTTTTCCCAGGGCTGAAATGGTTGCCACAAGAGGACACAGGTTTAAGGTGCTGGGGAGTAATTACAGAGGAGATGTCAAGGGTAAGGTTTTCTCTCAGAGGGTGGTGGGTGCGTGGAATGGGCTGCCGGCAACGGTGGTGGAGGCGGATTCGATAGGGTCTTTTAAGAGACTTTTAGATAAGTACACGGAACTTAGTAAGATGGAGGGTTATAGGTAAACCTAGCAATCTCTAAGGTAGGGACATGTTTGGCACAACTTTGTGGGCCGAAGGGCCTGTATTGTGCTGTAGTTTTTCTGTGTTTCTGAACAGTAATTAGAGACGGGTAATAGATGCTGGGCCTAACCAACGACATCCCCATCCCAGGAATGAAGAGAAGATGAACTGAAACAAACTCAAGAGGTCATGGAATGAGCAGAAAGCTCTGCTCACTTACCCTCAGGCCCGTATCAACCAGAATGTGCATGTTGGTCTTCGTGCTGGTGGCCGCTTTCTCACCTTGACGGGTGGGTGTGGGGGGCAGTAAAAGGCAGCTCTCGGGCTTCTGACCAGGGCGCGGTTTGTCAGGCTGCTTGCATTTATCCCTTTAAAGTGACATGTAGCCGGGTTAGAAATACAAAGCGTAACGCAGAGAAACTGGTAATTCAGCGCGAATGGCACGGACTGGTGCCTAAACTCCACACGGACCTCCTCGAACTCCACTTTATCCCATCCCGTCAAGCATCGCCCTTTCCGCCTTGTGGATGTTTCTAATCTCCCCTTAAGCACATCCATATCGTTCGCCTCCACCACCCGAGATGGGGCAGCGAGTTCCACATTGGCTCAATTCCGAGACACAGGATAAATTCTAAGTTAGAAAGGCTCGGATTGACCAGAGATAGTCAGCACAGCTTTGTTAGGAGAAGATTACATCTTGCTAACTTAGCAGAAGCAACAAGGTGGATTGATGAGGGTACTGTGGTGAATGTTGTCTACGTGGGTTTCAGTCAAGCACCTGACAAGGTCCCATATGGCAGACTGGTCAGAAAAGTGGGATCTCATGGTGATACACTTATCACAGAATCCCTATAATGCAGGAGGCGGCCATTGAGGCTACACCACCTCCATGACAAACTATCGCACTCAGGTCCTCTCTCCCGCCTTATCCCCGTGCCCCACACATTAGATGGATTAGCCATGGTCAACCTACACATATTGATGTGGAGATGCCGGCGTTGGACCGGGGTGGGCACAGTCAGAAGTCTCATAACACCAGGTTAAAGTCCAACAGGTTTATTTGGAATCACTAGCTTTCGGAGCGCTGATCCTTCATCAGGTGAGTGCAATTTAGCGTGGCTAATTCCCACTCTCTCAAACAGCTATTGAAATGAATGATCACTCACTTAGTACGCTTGACCATTAGCGGTAAGCTCTGGGTCACCAGCCCATGGCTCAGTAACAGGATGGAATCCGCTGTCATTGCCTTATTCAGTAACAGGCCAGCCACAATGCGATGAAACACTTGCTGAACCTTCCGAGCTTGCTTAAGCATAGTCGTGTTCTCCAATATCTGAAAATGTAAAACTCCACATTAACACCTAGCGCCAACAACTTGCATTTATATAGCGCCTTTACTGTAGTAAAAAATGCTCCAAGGCACATCACATTACAAGTGCGAGGTAATGAATTTTGGAAGGTCCAACGCATGTAGGAATTATACAGTAAATGGTACCACCATTAGGGATATCGACAGGCAGAAAGGTCTGGGTGTACATGTCCACCGATCACTGAAAGTGGTAATCCTGGTGGATAAAGATTGTCAAGAAAGCATGCAGCATGCTTGCCTTCATCGGTTGAGGCGCTGAATATATTAATTGGCAGGTTATGCTGCAGCTTTATAGAACCTTAGTTAGGCCTCATTTAGAATATTGTGCACAATTCTGGTCACCACACTACCAGAAGGATGTGGATACTTTGGAGAGGATACAGAAGAGGTTTACCAGGGTGTTGCCTGGCCTGGAGGGTATTAGCTATGAGGAGAGGTTGGATAAACTCAGTTTGTTCTCGCTGGAACAACAGAGGTTGAGAGGTGATCTGATAGGGGTTTACAAGATCATGAGGGGCATGTGCAGAGTGGATAGTCAGATGCTCTTTTCTAGGGTACAAAAGTCAAGTACACGGGGGCATAGGTTCAAAGGTCCGTAGGGAAAAGTTTAGAGGAGATGCGCGAGGCAAGTGTTTTACACAGAGGGTGATGAATGTGTGGAGGCGGGGAGAGCTGGAACGATAGCGACATTTAAGGGCCAACTAGACAAATACATGAATCGGACGGGAATGGAAGGATACGGACTCTGTAAGTGCACATGGTTTCAGTTTAGGCAGGGATCATGATCGGTGCAGGCTTGGAGGGGGCTGAAGAGCCTGTTCCCGTGTTGTCCTGTTCTTTGTTCATAGGGAGGCAGAGTTTAGCTTCCTTCAAAGTCAGTTCACTACCTGCCGCGTGCACGTTTACCTCTTTCAGTGGCAGGATTAGGTTGGCAACGTGAGCCTTCCCCACAAACTGAGCCAGAATCTCATAGGAATCAAAGCTTTTGCTTCTCCTCGCTTCCATCACTTTGCTCACAATTCCCTTCACTTCTTTCTCTTCCGCAATTGCACCAAACAGTTCATGGTTAAAAATCTAGAGAGACAGAGATTATTTCACGGTAACAGCAACAATGTTCGCGCTCAGGACAACTATATTCTTAATTAATAAAATCACTAATTACTGCCAGAAACTGTAACACGACACAGAATCCATCATAGCCTTTAAAACAGAAGTGGATAAATATTCGAAAAAACGGACTGAGGAGAGGTTGGAGAAACTTGGTTTGTTCTCACTGGAACGACGGACGTTGAGGGGAGACCTGATAGAAGTCTACAGGATTATGAGAGGCATGGACACAGTGGATTGTCAGAAGCTTTTCCCCAGGGTGGAAGAGTCAATTACGAGGGGGCACAGGTTTAAGGTGCGAAGGGCAAAGTTTAAAGGAGATGTACAAGGCAAGGGAATTAGCCACGCTAAATTGCACTCACCTGATGAAGGATCAGCGCTCCGAAAGCTAGTGATTCCAAATAAACCTGTTGGACTTTAACCTGGTGTTATGAGACTTCTGACTGTGCCCACCCCGGTCCAACGCCGGCATCTCCACAAGATGTACAAGATGTCCATATTCATGTACATGGAGATGTACAAGATGTACAAGATGTTTTATAGAGGGTGGTGGTTGCCTGGAACTCGTTGCCGGGGGAGGTAGTGGAAGCGGATACAATAGTGAGTTTTAAGGGGCTTCTTGACAAATACATGAATAGGATCGGGATAGAGGGATATGGTCCCTGGAAGGGTAGGGGGTTTAGTTACATCAGGCAGCATGGTCAGTGCAGTCTTGGAGGGCTGAAGAGCCTGTTCCTGTGCTGTAATTTTCTTTGTTTTCTCTGTTCTTTGACATAAGGACAGAGTAATGGAGTCAAGGGGACAGCACAGGCTAAATGAACTGAATGCTCTCATTCTCCAAGACCAAATCTGTTGAATTTAAGAGTGACATATTTGACCAGGTGCCAGTCAGGGTTCAGTTGACAGCATTCTTGTCCCAATCAGCGAGTGGGTTCAAGTTTCAGATCAGACACTTTGAGTCTATAGTCCAGGCGGACACTTTAGGACTGAGTGAGTGCTGCACTCAGAGGTACCACCTTCCAAGGATTGTTAAACCAAGGGCTCACTGTCTCTCACGTGGACATAAAAAGATCCATTGCAAAGAGGAGCAGAAGAATTTTCTCCTGTATCCTGGGCCAATATTTATTCCTCAACCAACACCTCTTTCCTCCCACACCCCAAAGATGTGCGGGCTAAGTGGATTGGCCATGGAAAATTACCCCTTAGTGTCAGGGAGACTAGCCGGGTAGATATGTGATGTCACGGGGATATGGTCTGGGTGGGATTGTGGTCAGTGCAGACTCAATAGGCCAAAGGGCCACCTTTGCACTGTAGGGATTCTATGAAAATAGATGATCTAGCCACTGACGTTGGCCTGGAAGCTCGCTGAGCACAAACTGGTGACTTTTTTTCTCCAAAGAAGTACTTCATTCATTGTAAAGCACTTTCTCACATCTTGAGAGTGTGAAAGTCACTAGATAAATAAAATGCATTTTTCCTTTTGTTTGTACGTGAACACATTAATTAATAACACCAGAGAACTAATTCTTACCTCAATAAGAATGTTCATACAAGGGTCCAAATCAGCACTGTTAAGTATAGGTGTGAGATTCTTTAACAACATGTAGACTGTGTAGGTCAAAACATGCACCTAGCAAGATAAAAAACAGGAGTTTCCATGAACAGTAAACACCCAGACACAATCTGGAAACAGAGTTCTATGTACTGTTAGTCAGGGTAGTAGAAAGTTACGTCAAGAGTTTCAATGTAAACACTTCAAAAATAACAAACACAAATTATGTTGGTTTCACTCTAATTCTTTCAAGTTACAGTAGATCACAGGATTGTCTGCCTGACAGTATTAGACATTTGCTAAAAGGGTAGTTAAAAATTAATTACATCTTCAATTTTATCTCAATCTTATTCTTCAAATATTACAGGAAGGATGTGGAAGCTATTGAAAGGGTGCAGTGGAGATTTACAAGGATGTTGCCTGGATTGGGTGGCATCCCTTATGAGGATAGGTTGAGGGAGCTCGGTCTTTTCTCCTTACATAGACAAAGGATGAGAGGTAACCTGATAAAAGTGTATAAGATGTTGAGAGGTATAGATCGGGTGGATTCTTGGAGGCTATTTCCTAGGGCTGGAATGGTTGCTACGAGAGGACACAGGTTTAAGGTGCTGGGGAGTAGATACAGAGGGGATGTCAGGGGTAAGTTTTTCACTCAGAGGGTGGTGGGTGAATGGAATCTGCTGCCGTCGGTGGTGGTAGCGGCAAATTCTATGGGGTCTTTCAAGAGGCTTCTGGATGAGTACATGGAACTTAATAGAATTGAGGGTTATAGGTAAGCCTAGTAGGTATGGATATCATCAGCGCAACTTATGGGCCAAAGGGCCTGTTTCTGCTGTAGTTTTTCTACGTTCTAATATTGATGTAATTTTACTCTGTATTGATCACATAAGCCTGTGTTTGATTGAGGGTGAGTAATATCAGATCTCACTGCCATTCCAGTAAAACTAGACCACACGGACTGCAGTACTTCAAGGCGGCGGCTCACTTCCACCTTTTCAAGGGGCAAGGGGAAACAGTGGATTGGCGGTATTGTCACTGGACTAGTAACCCAGTGGCCCAGGGTAGTGCTCTGAGGGCCCAGGTTCGAATCCCACCACGGCAGATGGTGAAATGTGAACAGAATAAAAATCTGGAATTAAAAGTCTAATGATGGCCATTGTCAATTATCACAAAAAACTCATCTGGTTCACGAATGTCCTTTAGGGAAGGAAATCTGCCATCCTTACCCAGTTTGGCCTCCATGTGACTCCAGAGCCACAGCAATGTGGCTGACTCTTAAAATCCCCCCCCTCCGCCAGGGCAATTAGGGATGAACAATAAATGTCGGCCTAGCCAGCAATGTCCACACCCCATTAAAAAGTTTTTAAAAATTAGGGATGGGCAGTAAACCCTGGCCTGGACAGCAATACCCACATCCCATGAACAATTTAAAAAATTTCCCCTTGCCAAAGTTCACAAAAACCCAAGTAGCACTTTTAATATGATCTGGACAATTTATTCTTACATGTGGACTGAGCACAGTGAGAGGTTGGCATGGTTAACAGACACATTTAAGCGCAATCCTGAGGAGGAGGAGGGAGAAAGGAACATAACGAGATGGAGATGGGCCGAGACAGAGAAGGACCACGACGGAGAAGGGCGGTAGCAGACTCATGCAATTCGAACACCAGGACGGAGTAGATGGACCATCTGGCTTACATGTACTGCATGTCCTGTACAATGACTGTCTAATGTAAGACAGTGGGGCGGCACGGTGGTTACCACTGCTGCCTCACAGCGCCAGGGACCCAGGCTTGATTTCAGCTTCGGGCCACTATCTGTGTGGAGTCCGCACGTTCTCCTCGTGTCTGTGTGAGTTTCCTCCGGGTGCTCCGGTTTTCTCCCACAGTCTGAAAGACATGCTGGTTAGGTGTATCGGCCATGCTAAATTCTCCCTCAGTGTACCCGAGTGTGGCTACTAGGGGATTTTCAGAGTGACCTCATTGCAGCGTTAACGTAAGCCTACTTGTGACACTAATAAACAAACTTTAAACATTAATATTCAGTTAGCTGAAGCATGTTACCTGATAGCCCTTGATTAAAGCTGACCGCATCTCTTTGAGGAGGTACAACAGATATCCTGGGCCTAAAGTCTCGATTATTTTAATCAGGGTGTTGCGGGCAACATCTCGGATCTCCTGCGCTCGGTTCTTCAATAGCACGCAAACTTTTAAGAGGACGCTGAGAAAAAGGAGAGAGAGATTAACATTTTTATAACTCTCTTCAACATCAGCTAATGCCTCAAGGTGCTTTACAGCCAATCAGGAGCGACCGCTGCTGTAATGTAGGAAAGATGACAGACAATTGCTGCACAGCAAGCTCCCATAAATACTAATCTGGTCATTATCAGATCATGTGATGTAAATGAGGGTAAATATTGCCGGGACATTGGGAATAATTCCCAGGCTCTTCTTCAAACACTGCTGTCGTATGCTCAAACATTAGATCGTGAGTGATCAACCTTACATTCAGACAGAAAATAGTTTAACCAAATGATTTACTAGCGTATGCAATGTATGGAGGGTAGGGGAATTATTGATGCAGTTAGACGCTAAGCTTAATGTCTCATCTCAAATCGCACCTCTGACAATGCAGTACTCCCTCAGTGAAGCACAGGAGTGCCAGGCTGGATTTTTGTACTGAAGTTGCCCTGTTTGCGACACACAGGAAATGAGGGTGCTACCAAATGAAACGTGGCAGAGAGGAGAGAGAAAAACCTGTAAACGTATAATCAACCCTTTCGTTCCTGGTCCCTGCTCGCTCTCCTATCAGTTTGGGCGGGTACACAGCGCAAGACATTGTGATACCGCAAACAATACCGGAATGCCACGCACAATGCAGGGATACCGTGCACAGTGCAGGAATACTGCGCACGAGGCCAGAATCCTGTGCACAGTTCTGGTGTCAGTGTCATAAATGGACACCAAAGGCACAGGAGAAAGTGCAAAAGAGGAACTAAAAAGGATGGCACCAGAACTGAGGTTTTATAACAATTAGGAAAGATTGGTGTTCTTGAGAACAAGAGCGAATGGATACAAGTTTTTGCATATTATTGAAGTATTGGAATGTGGAACTCACTGTCACAGGAATGTCAGGAAAAAGGAATAGTTCAATGTCTTTGGTAAATGTAACACTGTCCTTCCCACTTAGTGAAATTGACTTCAATAAACCATCCCCCCGCCACCCCAATAGACATGGTGAGCACGATATAATACCTGGGTAAATTAGAATCCATGGTTTCCTTGGGTAGAGACTGCAGCAGTTTAACGATGGCGAATGCCAGCGGAATACGCACCAACTCCTCACTATTGACTATTTTTGATTTCACCAACTTGTGCTGGTCATCTCTTTCCACCTGTCAACAATTCATCACAACGTGAGTGACAGAGGGCCAGAGGAGACAGAGAAGGAGCACGGCACTCGCGACAGGGGGAAGGCAACAAGGAGCAGCAAGGCAGCTGAACCGGGAGGGGGAAAGAGAGGAGAGGAGGGGAGGCAAGTCAGGGGATGATGGCGGTGAGAACAAAGGGCTGAGGGGGCAGAGGGAGGAGAGGGAGTTGAGGGGCGGAGGGGAACCAAAAGCCGGGGCGGGAGGAGGAAGGGGACGAGCGGGGCTGAGGAGGGGGCCGAGGGAGAGGTGGAGGACGTCAAGAGGGGTTGAGGGGTCCGGGTTTTGGGGGGGGGGGGTGCCAAGGGGAAGGGGAGGGAAGGGGGGCTGGGAAGGGAAGGGCGAGAGGGAGAGAAAAAGAGAGAACTGATGAACAGGAGAAATGAGACAGTGACGAGCAGAAGTGGGTGAAGAGTGAGAGAAACACGAGTTATTCAGGTTTTGCTCACTGACCTTTGCAATTAGGCATTTCTGCAGTTTGGGCAGGATGTTCTTTGTGATGGTTGCTTGAATGTGATCAATCAGAGTGTCCAGCTGCTGCTGATTCTTAGGTTGGAAGACCAAGGATTTCTTCACCTCCTTTGTTGGGACATCTTTGCCAGCTGCCTCATCGTCACTCATTGCATTATCTTCAGCGAGTATTTCTGCAGATTCTTCCTTCCCTTCATCAATACCAACTTCCACTTCCATGGCTTCGGTCTCATCCTCCTCACTTCCCTTCACAGAACCTACAGGGCAGAATGAAAACATCACAAGTACGTTCTTCCCTTTTCTGGTTCCCTCATCAGCTTCTGCCGTCACTGCCTAGCAGCCACATCCTTTACCGGATCAGAAATGGACGTTAGTGAACCAGATGGGTTTTTAGACAATGGTTTCATGGTCACAGGTAGAAGTTTAATTCCAGATTTTTATAATTTCACCATCTGCCATGGTGGGATTCGAACCTAGGTCGCCAGAGCTTTACCCTGGCTCTCTGGATTACTAGCCTGTGAGAAATACTACTTCTGCACCACTGCCATCCCCTCATAAGGAGACGGGCAACAAATGCTAGCCGAGCTACCGAGCTCGGCCTAGCTCTGCCGACAGCCTGTGAGAGTTGAGAAGGAAAAGAACGTTGGTGATTTTCTTTCGATTGGCAACGAGCCACCACCTCCAATACAACTAGGCGCATCGTGCAGCCATTCACATGGCTGGACCACAGAGGGACAGCCGATCTCCTTTCCGAAAGGACATTACTGGGTTTTTACAGCAATTCAGTATTTCCACGGTCATCAATACCAATCCCCGCATCTAATCTACGGCTCGGGGCTTTCCTCTGTGGCTTCCACTGAAAGTGGATGCAATCTGGGCCAAGCCGTGTCAAAGAGTGTGTAAAAACAGTGGGATTTTACACTCATGATCATTGTGACTTGTCGCTGTTAACCCTTTCACTGGACACAGTTATTAATATAACTGATCTTCCTCTATCATTGTTAGTGTGGGTATTAATACTGTAACAACCACTTCCACTGGAATCGGCACGGTTTTTAAACACTGCCTCCCAAAGCAGTCTCCAACCACCACCTCAGTCACACCCTCGGGTCAGAGAGAGTTCCTGTATAGGTCCTGAGGAGTTTATCTCACTGCACCCGGCCTCCCGCGCGCCCAGCATCCATGGCCGGATCTACCATTGAAGCCTGCCCATGGCCTGCTTTTTCCTGCTAATCTACAAGTATTTATAATTCAGTTTAAATGAGTCCAATTGACCTGCTCTGCTGTGGACCACTTAGTTTAAGCTGCTGAAGAATAACTCATTTCCCAACAATCCCAATCATTGGTGTGAATCTAACAGATGTCCTGTTCTAGTCACCAATCGATTTACACTAATTGACGGGACTCATTCTGAGATTTCTGCAAATAGAATCACAGAATTTCTGCAGTGCAGAAGGGGACCATTTGGCCCATCGAGTCTGCACCAACCATCCGAAAGAGCACCCTATCCACTCCCAAGCCCCTGTCCTATCCCTGTAAACCCCGCATATTTACCATGGCCAATCCATCTAACCTGCACGTCCTTGGATATATCCTCTCGTCAATTTGGGCGTTACATAGAATAACACAGAACAACAGAACCGTGCTTGATTCCAGAGTTGAGAGGGTTGGTTTATGAGGAGATACTGAGTAGACTGGGGCTACAGTCATTGGAATTCAGAAGAATGAGGGGAGATCTTATAGAAACATATAATGTTATGAAGGGAATAGATAAGATAGAAGCAGGGAAGTTGTTTCCACTGGCGGGTGAAACTAGAACTAGGGGGCATAGCCTCAAAATAAGGGGAAGCAGATTTAGGACTGAGTTGACGAGGAACCTCTTCACACAAAGGGTTGTGAATCTGTGAAAATCCCAGTCCAGTGAAACAGTTGAGGCTACCTCATTGAATGTTTTTAAGGCAAGGATAAATTTTTGAACAGTAAAGGGATTAAGGATTATGGTGAGCAGGTGGGTAAGTGGAGCTGAGTCCATGAAAAGATCAGCCATGATCTTATTGAATGGCAGAGCAGGCTCGAGGGGCCAGATGGCCAACTCCTGCTCCTAGTTCTTATGTTATTCTCATCAATACAACAGCACATACAGCGCATTCCGCCATATGCGCACTTAAAGAAAACTGCAGACCAGAAAAGACTCAGTTTTAGGTGCTTACTTTCATTGACAGTCTTCTGAAACGCTTCAAGCTCCCTCCGCAAACTCTCCGGATCAAAGTGAAAGGCTTGCAACACGGCCAGTAGCAAACTATACGAGAGAGAATTATCAGCGCTGAGTGAGAAACATCGAAGTGTTGCTGGAAAAATTCACAAGTTGCAGGGAACAGAAGATGAACTGCTTTTCAGTGTCAGTTATTGGTGAGACCAGATAACATAGAGCACTGACAGAGCCAGATAACAGCTTAGGGCATCACGCCTGATTCACAAAATCAATGCTCCTCAGGGCCAGTGCTACCTGAAGGATTAGATTCGATCCCCTGGATAGGATTAGGAGGGAAATTTTCCAAATTAACCCTCCTCCCCATGTTGTTTTTTAACCAGATTTCTTTATCTTTTGCAGAAAGCTGCAGGGAACAGAAGGTGAATTGCTTTTCATCTGGCTTTGGGCAGAGGGAGGAGAGTATATATGTTGTCATTGCAGTTGTGGTGGGATCAAAAAGGTCTTTTCTAGCTCCTCACTGTTTATGTGCAAGTTTTTTTTTCATGGGAAGTGGGCATCACTGGCCAGGGTTAGCATTTTTATTGCCCATCCCCAATTGCCTTCAGGAAGTCGGAGGCTCCTTGAACCTCTACAGTCCACGTGTAGGTACACTCACAGTGCTGTCAGGGATGGAGTTCCTGGTTTTTGATCCACTGACACTGAAGGTAGGACGACACAGTGGTTAGCACTGCTGCCTCACAGCTCCAGGGACCCGGGTTTGATTCTCGGCTTGGGTCGTTGTCTGTGTGGAGTTTGCACGTTCTCCTTGTCTGCGTGGGTTTCCTCCAGATATTCCGGTTTCCTCCCACAGTCCAAAGATGTGTAGGTTAGGTGGATTGCCAATAGTGTCCTGGGATGTGTAGATAGAGGGATTAGCGAGGTAAATCTGTGGGGTTGTGGGAATAGGGCCTGGAATGGGATTGTTGTCGCTGCAGACTCGATGGGCCAAATGGCCACCTCCTGCACTGTAGGGTTTGTATGATTATATATTTCCAAATCAACATGTTTCATAGAATCCCTACAGTGCAGAAGGAGGCCATTCGGTCCACCCAGTCAGCACCGAATCTCCACCAGAACCCTCTCCCCGTAATCCCACTAACCTACACTAAGGGGCAATTTACCATGGCCAATCCACCTAACTCGCACGCCTTTCTACCTTGGGAGGAAACCAGAGCACCAGATATGGGGAGAAGCCCACACAGATACGGGGAGAATGTGCAAACTCCACAGTGACCCAAGGCTGAAATCAAACGCGGGTCCCGTGGTACTGTGAGGCAGCAGTGCTAACCACCGTGCGCTACCCACTGGTGAATGGCTTGCTGGAGAACTTGCAGGTGGTGGTGTATCTGCTGCTCTTGTCACAGACTGGGGAGGTGCTGTCGAAGGAGCCTTCGTGAGTTGCTGCAGTGCATCTTATTAGATGGTGAGTTGCTACTGTGCATCTATTGTGGAGGGAGTGCGTGTTTAAAGGGGTGTATGGGATGTCGATCAAGTGGGCTGCTTTCTCCCAGAGTTTCTCAAGTGTGGTATTCAGAAAGAATAAGCCTCAGCGTGTATGTTAAGCTGGCTCGTTTGAGGAAAAAAAGCATTTCCTGGTTTGTTGTCCCAGTTCCATCGCTCTGGACCCTGTTCCACATACCTGACGCCCAGCTTCAGGTTGATCTGTGAAGTTCGCAGGACATGAATGTAGCGTCTGAGGTGAAAAAGATACGGCGTCCACAAGAGGCGCTTGCACACAGCTCCAACAAGTTCCACAGATGCCGAGATCATATTCTCATGCTGAAGAATTTTACAATGAAAGAAAAAGTCAGGGGAAGAAATTGAAACAAAGTCAAAAGCCCCCATTTTAACCCTCCTCTCTTTGGCTGGAAGTTAGCACTGGCCAATCAAAGTGGGAGAAACAACTCCCTTCCTGTAAAGGATGCTCTTCACCAGTTTCGGAAGAGCACAGTCTGTTTATTTACAGATTAATACTGTACAGAGGCTTGCAGCCTTGTGGCTGCATTCAGTTCCCAAGACGATTCTGAGTTCAGAGGCCTGCCCTCACCAGTGTGATCACCCACCCTGCTCCCCAGTTGGTTCACTGGGTCATGTAATGGAACCTTAAAAGGATAACCACCACACTTTCCTTTGGTCTTGTTAATGCTAATGTTAATCTTTAATATCATAGCATCATAGAGTCTACAGTGCTGAAAAAGGCCATTTGGTCAACTGAGCCTGCACCAACAACAATCTCACCCAAATTCTATCCCTGTAACCCCAAGTATTTACCCTCCTAATCTCTGATACTAAGGGACAATTTATCGTGGTCAATCCACCTAACCCGCACATCTTTGGACTGTAGGAGGAAACTGGAACACCCGGAGGAAACCCATGCAGACACAGGAAGAATGTGCAAACTCCACACAGACAGTGACCTAAGCTGGGAATTGAACCCGGGTCCCTGGCGCTGTGAGGCAGCAGTGCTAACCACTGTGCCACCCAGTATTTTCCAATTCTGACGAAAGGTCACTGATAAAAAACGTTAACTCCGTTTTCCTCCCTCTCCATATCGCGCTGCATGATCTTTCATGTTTCCAGAATATTCCACCTCTAATTCTGGTGCAATTGCATTCCACCCTGGGCACCAGAAGTCAGTGGGGGGGAAGATACTAGCAGTGAATGGAGTACACTGCCGTCTCACCACCTCTCTATTGCAAAGAAGGAGGTGTATAAAAGTAGAAAAGTCTTGCTGTAACTCATTGGTGCAACTACACTTGGAGACTAGTATACAGTTTTAGTCTCCTTTCTAAAGGGAAACAACTGAAAGATTTGATTGGATATAAAATAATTATTCCTTCCACTGGGGAAGACCAGAAGTTTAGGGGTGATCAGCTAGATAATCAATATCTTTTCCTAAAGGGAGGGGAGTGTAAAACTAGAGGGCGTAGGTTTAAGGTGAGAGGGGAGAGATTCAAAAGGGTCCAGAGGGGCAATTTTTTCACACAGAGGGTGGTGAGTGTCTGGAACAAGATGCCAGAGGCAGTAGTAGAGGTGGGTACAATTTTGTCTTTTAAAAACCGTTTAGACAGTTACATGGGTACGATGGGTATAGAGGGATATGGGCCAAATGCGGACAATTGAGACTAGCTCAGTGGTTTAAAAAAAGGTGCATGAACAAGTTAGACTGATTCCAAGCTGTAAACCTCTATGACTCTATAAGAAGGGGATAGAACATTAAAATTACAGGCAGGTTGTTCAGGAATAATAAAGGCAAATTATTGCGGATGCTAGAATATGAAACAAAAACAGAAAATGCTACAACATCTCAGTGGGTCAGACAGCATCTGTGTGGAGAGAATAGAGCCAACATTTTGAGTCTAGATAACCCTTCGTCAGAGCTGTTCACTGAATGACGCCAGCCAGAGATGCCAATGTCCCATGAGTGAAATTTTTTTTAAAAAAATCTGAAACCCTCTCCCCTAAAAAGACCATTGAGATCATTGCTCAACTGAACATGTCAAGTAGGTAAGAATATTAAATGTTATGGAATCAAAGTTAAGGTACAGTTATAAGCCATGATCCGATTGAATGATGCAAGGGCCAGAGGAGCTGAATGGCCTCCATTTGTCCCAAGTTACAAAAAGGCAGTTCTTACCTTCAGCATGCTTTCATTAAACACCGTTGCAGTAGCGTATGGCATGACGAACTGCACCAAAGCTTTGGAGGGCAGAGTAATTTTCCCCTCATCGAGATGTTTTGCCAGTTTTTTCAGGGCGCGAGCTCTCCGGTGAATCTAAGCATCCACGAGAAAAGGAATTCATTACATCACTCTCAAGATCACCTGACACCCCGAAACACTTCCCAGCCAATGAAGTGCTTCTGTTTTGTAGTCACTGCTACAATGTAGAAAAGCCAGCAGCCAATTTGTGCACAGCAAGATCCCACAATCAGCAGTGTGATCATGAACAAATAATCTGTTTTGGAGAAGTTGAGTGGCTAGGGATTCACAGCATCCCTACAGTGCAAAAGAAGCCATTCGGCCCATCTAGTCTGCGTCGACTCTCTCAAGAGGCCATTTGGCCCATGTAACCTGTCCACTTTGGTAGGAAGAATGGTAGGAAGGACTATTACTTACGTGGCGAAAAACTGCAGCAGGCGACGGTGCAGAGGGACCTCGGGGTCCTTGTGCATGAATCGCAAAAACCCAGCTTGCAGGTGCAGCAGGTGGTCAGGAAGGCGAATGGGATGCTGGCCTTCATAGCGAGGGGGATTGAATATAAAAGTAGGGAGGTCTTGCTGCAGCTGTATAGGGCATTGGTGAGGCCGCAGCTGGAGTACTGTGTGCAGTTTTGGGCGCCGCACCTGCGCAAGGATATTTTGGCCCTGGAGGGAGTGCAGAGGAGGTTTACTAGGCTGATACCGGAGTTGAGGGGATTGAGCTATGAGGAGAGGCTGAATAAACTAGGCTTGTACTCGTTAGAGTTTAGAAGAATGAGGGGAGATCTCATTGAGACGTATAAGATGATGAATGGGATGGATAGGATAGAGGTGGAGAGACTCTTCCCGCTCAAAAAAGACAGTAGGACTAGGGGGCACAGCCTCAAGATAAAGGGGAGGCGGTTTAGAACGGAGTTGAGGAGGAACTTCTTCACTCAAAGGGTGGTGAATCTCTGGAATTCTCTGCCCGTTGAAGTGGTGGAGGCTGCCTCGCTAAATATTTTTAAGAAGCGGGTTGATGGGTTTTTGATAAGAGAAGGGATTAAGGGTTATGGGGAGAGGGCGGGAAAGTGGAACTGAGCCACGACAGATCAGCCATGATCTTATTGAATGGCGGGGCAGGCTCGAAGGGCTAGATGGCCTACTCCTGCTCCTATTTCTTATGTTCTTATGTAACCTGCATGGACTCTCCAACAAGAGTATCTTACCCAGGCCCACACCCTACTCTATCCCTGCAACACTGCACAGTTAGCATTGCCAACACACCTAACCAGCACTTCTATGGACTGAGAGAGGAAACCAGAGCCACAGGAGGAAGCCCACGCAAACACGGGGAGAACGTGCAAATCATTGAATCACATAATACCTACAGTGCAGAAGGAGCTAGTCAGCTCACTGAGCCTACACCGACAACAATCCCACCCAGGCCCTATACCCGTAGCCCCACATATTCACCCGACTAATCTCCCTGACAGTAAAGAGCAATTTAGCATGGCCAATCAGCCTAACCTGCACATTTTTGGACAATGGGAGGAAACCGGAGCATCCAGAGCACACCCACACAGACACGGGGAGAACATACAAACTCCACAGAGACAGCGACCCATGCTGGGAATCGAGTGTGGGTCCCTGGCGTCGTGAGGCAGCAGTGCTAACCACCGTGCGGCACTGCAAATGCCACATAGTCAGTCACCCAAGGCCAGAACTGAACCTGGGTCCCTGGCGCTGCAAGGCAGCAGTGCTAACCAGTGCTCAGGGATAATTCCCCGATTCAAAATTACCCTCCGTTAAAAAGTAACTTTGTATTTCAAGCTCAGAAATGATTAAACCGGCTGCTAGTTAAAGTATTTGTTATTTTAACAAATGCTGAGCCAAATTGGCATACCTGCCAGGCAAGTATATACAGAAATGTTGAGCATTTAGTTATTAGTACCATCTCCAGTCTACCCTGGACTTGCAGGTAAATTAAAATATTTATACCATTGTTAGTCATCAATACAAAGTTCAACTGATGAAAAGTTTAAGAACATAAGAAATAGCAGGAGTAGGCCATCCAGCCCCTCGAGCCTGCCCCGCCATTCAATAAGATCATGGCTGATCTGTCGTGGCTCAGTTCCACATTCCCGTCCTCTCCCCATAACCCTTAATCCCCTTGCCTATCAAAAACCTATCAACCCGCATCTTAAAAATATTTAGCGAGGCAGCCTCCACCACTTCAATGGGCAGAGAATTCCAGAGATTCACCACCCTTTGAGTGAAGAAGTTCCTCCTCAACTCCGTTCTAAACCGCCCCCCCTTTATCTTGAGGCTGTGCCCTCTAGTCCTCCTGTCCTTTCTGAGCGGGAAGAGCCTCTCCACCTCTATCCTATCCATCCCAGTCATCATCTTATATGTCTCAATGAGATCTCCCCTCACAAGCCTAGTTTATTCAGCCTCTCCTTATAGTTCAACCTCCTCAACTCCGGTATCAGCCTAGTAAACCTCCTCTGCACTCCCTCCAAGGCCAAAATATCCTTGCGTAAGTGCGGCAACCAAAACTGCACACAGTACTCCAGCTGCGGCCTCACCAGTGCCCTATAAAGCTGCAGCAAGACCTCCCTACTTTTATATTCAATCCCCCTCTCAATGAAGGCCAGCATCCCATTTGCCTTCCTGACCACCTGCTGCACCTGCAGGCTGGGTTTTTGCGACTCATGCACAAGGACCCCGAGGTCCCTCTGCACCGTCACATGCTGCAGTTTTTCACCATGTAAGTAATAGTCCTTCCTACCAAAGTGGACCACCTCACATTTGCCAACATTAAATTCCATTTGCCAGTTCCTGGCCCATTCGCCCAGCCTATCTAGATCCTTCTGCAGACTTTCCACACCCTCTGCACAATTTGCCGTTCCACCAATCTTGGTGTCATCAGCAAATTTCGACACCATACACTCGGTTCCCTCCTCCAGATCATCTATATAAATGGTAAATAGCTGAGGCCCCAGCACCGACCCCTGGGGCACTCCACTAGTCACCATCCACCAATCCGAATAGCACCCACTGACCCCCACTCTCTGCCTCCCATTTGACAGCCAATCCTCCATCCACACTAACACCCCACCCCCAACTCCATGCCCCCGACCTTCTGTAATAACCTCTTTTGAGGCACCTTGTCAAACGCCTTCTGAAAATCTAGAAAGACCACATCCACCGGCTCTCCTCTATCCACCGCCCTAGACACATCCTCATAGAACTCCAATAAATTCGTCAGACACGACTTCCCCTTAACAAAACCGTGCTGCGTCTGCTCAATCAAACAATTCTCCTCAAGATGCCTCGCTATTTTCTCCTTGATCACGGATTCTAACATTTTACCTACAACAGACGTTAAACTAACCGGCCTATAATTCCCTGCCTTTTGCCTGCCACCCTTCTTAAACAACAGCGTAACATTAGCCGTTTTCCAATCTTCCGGCACTTCCCCGGAATCCAGCGACGTTTGGAAAATAATCACCAAGGCATCCACTATAACCTCCGCCATTTCTTTCAGAACCCTTGGATGCATTCCATCCAGTCCTGGGGACTTGTCCACAATCAGTCCCTCCAGTCTGTCGAGCACTGCCTCTCTAGTAACAATAATGTCATTCAGGCCCTCCACTCCTACCATCTTTCCATTGCTAACACCCGGCAAATTATTCACCTTCTCCTCCGTGAAGACCGAAACAAAAAAGTTATTCAAAGCCTCAGCCATTTCCCATCCCGTACCACTAAGTCCCCCCCTCTCATCCTCTAAGGGTCCAACGTTCACCCTAGCCAGCCTCTTTTTTATATATTTATAAAAACTCTTGCTATCCTTTTTTATATTAAGCGCTAGCCCAGCTTCATTGTTTATCCTACCCTTCTTTATCAACTTCTTTGTCAATCTTTGTTGACATTTGTTGACATTTAAACCTCTGTGCCCATCATTATTTTATAGACACCTACAAGATCACCCCTGTCTTCTGCGCTGCAGAGAAAAAAGAAATAATGATGTATTTGTTGCATTATACATTATTTTCCTCATTGTAATGAGTTAGCTTCTGTGCAGAGATAATTTACAAACACTGTGTACAGTTCTGGTCACCCTATTAATAGAAAGGATATTATTAAACTAGAAACAGTACAGAAAAGATTTACTTGGATGCTACCGGGACTTGATGGTTTGAGTAATAAGGAGGGGCTGGATAGACTGGGGCTTTTTTCTCTGCAGCGCAGAAGACTGAGGGGTGATCTTGTAGGTGTCTATAATGATGGGCACAGATCAGTTCAATAGTCAATATCCTTTCCCAAAGGTAGGGGAGTGTAAAACTAGGGCATAGGTTTAAGGTGAGAGGGGAGAGATATAGAAGTGTCCAGAGGGACAATTTTTTCACAGAGGATGGTGAGTGTCTGGAACAAGCTGCAGAGGTAGTAGAAGAGGCGGGTACAATTTTGTCTTTTAAAAAGCATTCAGACACTTATATGGGTAAGATGGGTATAGAGGGATATGGTCCAAATGCAGGCAATTTGGACTAGTTTAGCGGTTTAAAAAGAGTGACATGGACAAGTTGGGCTGAAGGATCTTGTTTCCATGTTGTAAACCTCTATGACACTGCTAGCATTGAAGTGATTTGATTCCCAACCACAACCAGACCTTTCTCTAGGGTAAATTTAATCACTCATCGCTGAATATATTGAAATGAATGCCTTGTGCCATTCACCTGTATGTGCTTCATGTTCTCAAAGAAGTCCGCCTCTGGATCAGGGTCTGTCAGCTGTACCAGGTCCTGGAACTCCGGCCTTTCAGGGAATGCACGGATTAAACAGCAAAGGAGTGTTGTGTATTCTTGTTGAACATTCTGCGATAAATCAAACAAAAATAGAAAAATACAATCAGATAAAGTGAATTAAGCACATCTATGATGTAATACAATCAAGGTGCATCCATGTAGGAACAGCAGGAGGCCAATCGGCCCCTCAAGCCTGTTCCATCATTCTGTGAGATCACAACTCATATGCATCAATCTTGGTCTATTCACCTTGGCTCCATGAACCTTTACTATAAATCTCAGATCAATGTGATCAAGAAAATGTTTGTTTTTTAAACATTAATTCATCCGCGGACATTGTTGGAAAGGCTCGCATTTATTGCCCACCCTTAAATGCCCTCGAGAGATGGTGATGCGCTACCTTCTGGAATACAACTGAATGGTTCGCTAGGCCATTTCAGAGGACAGTTAATGACTATCAATCAGTGATTCCCCATGAACTTTGGGGTTATCATAGCCAGTATTTGTTGCCCATCCCTAATTGCCCTTGAACTGTGAGATTTATTGGACAGTTTCATAGGGCAGTTAAGAGAAAACCACATTACTGTGGGTCTGGAGGCACATGTAGGCCAGACTGGGTAAGGACGGCAGATTCCCCTCCCTAAAGCACATTAGTCAATCAGGTGGGTTTTCACAATGCTCCAGTGGTTTCATGATCTCTGCTATTGATACGAGCTTTTTAATTCCACATACATTTAATGAATTGGATTTAAATTCATTCACTGTCGCTGGGTCAAATGCTGGAATTTCCCCCTAACAGCACTGTGGGTATAACTACGCTATACGGACTGCAGCGGTTCAGGAACGCGGCTCACTACGACCTTCTCAAGGGCAATAAGGGGTGGGTAATGAATGCTGGCCCAGCCAGCAATGCCCACATCCCAACAACAGATAATTTAAAAACAAAAGCCCTCCAGGCATTTTATCTAAATCGAGGTTTGCGTCCAATTAGACAGCAAGCTGGGTTAAGCATCATCTTCAGAGTTTACAAACTGTGCAGTAAATTGCTCAGCACCCACACAGGGCTGTCAGAGAGCACTATCACCAGGTTTGGCAATCTGTGCACGCTACCCCTGAGCAATAAGACATATGGCTTTGATACACTGAGCAAATTCACATCACAGTAACCCACCAAGCAAAACACAACAGGCTCATTACGAGTGCCTGGAGGTGACACTGGCTCCCTCGGTCTCCCCACCATTCTGCAACAACAAAGTTTCCACTTTCAGACTATCTTAGTCTGTCTGAATGCCAAGGCAAATTTGGACAGCTCCACGGTGTAACCCTTGCAGCACTCCCGAGTGAGTATACTCTTTGGCGAAGCCCTATCTGTGTTTTTCACGTGTTAACGATCTGTCAACGGTGGGTGTGAGCCCACCTCTGGTGCTGCCCAGATCAATCCTCAGTGTCCTGGAGGGCTGAAAACAAGAGTCGCCCCAAAAAATATTTCTCGGCTAATTCTGTGTTCTGAAAGTCTCAACCCCTTCAAAGTGTAATTAAAAATAAGGTGCAATTTTTCCATTGGTCGGAGGAATCTAAAAGATGGGGGGCACAGTCTCAGGATAAGGAGTCAGTCATTTAGGACTTTTTTTTATTCATTTATGGGAGATGGGCTTCACTGACTGGGCCAACATTTATTGCCCATTCCTAGTTGCCCGAGGGCAGTTGAGAGTCAACCACATTGAACATAAGAACATAAGAAATAGGAGCAGGAGTAGGCCATCTAGCCCTTCGAGCCTGCCCCGCCATTCAATAAGATCATGGCTGATCTGTTGTGGCTCAGTTCCACTTTCCCGTCCTCTCCCCATAACCCTTAATCCCCTCTCTTATCAAGAACCCATCAACCCGCTTCTTAAAAATATTTAGCGAGGCAGCCTCCACCACTTCAACGGGCAGAGAATTCCAGAGATTCACCACCCTTTGAGTGAAGAAGTTCCTCCTCAACTCCGTTCTAAACCGCCTCCCCTTTATCTTGAGGCTGTGCCCCCTAGTCCTACTGTCTTTTTTGAGCAGGAAGAGTCTCTCCACCTCTATCCTATCCATCCCATTCATCATCTTATACGTCTCAATGAGATCTCCCCTCATTCTTCTAAACTCTAGCGAGTACAAGCCTAGTTTATTCAGCCTCTCCTCATAGCTCAATCCCCTCAACTCCGGTATCAGCCTAGTAAACCTCCTCTGCACTCCCTCCAAGGCCAAAATATCCTTGCGCAGGTGCGGCGCCCAAAACTGCACACAGTACTCCAGCTGCGGCCTCACCAATACCCTATACAGCTGCAGCAAGACCTCCCTACTTTTATATTCAATCCCCTTCGCTATGAAGGCCAGCATCCCATTCACCTTCCTGACCACCTGCTGCACCTGCAAGCATTGCTGTGGCTCTGGAGTCACATGTAGGCCAGACCAGGTAAGGACGGCAGATTTCCTTCCCTAAAGGACATTAGTCAACCAAATGGGTTTCTCCAATAACTGACAACGGTTTCATGGTCATCAGTAGACTTTTAATTCCAGGTTTGAATTGAATTCAAATTTCACAATCTGCCATGGCGGTATTCGAACCCGAGTCCCCAGAACATTAACTGAGTTTCTGGATTAATAATCTAGTGATAATGCCACTAGGCCATCGTCTCCCCTGTTCAGGTGCATACATGTGAACTACCATATGAATTAGGAGCAGGAGTAGGCCACTTGGCCCCTCAAGCCTGTTCCACCTTGCAGTAAGGCTGATTGACTGAACCTCAACTCCACATTTCTACCCACCTCTGATAACTTTTCAGCCCCTTGTTACTACATAGATACCACACAGAGAAATGACTTCACTTAAAGAGCTGTGAATCTTTAGGATTCTCTCTGGCAGAGGGCTGTGAATGCTCCATCTTGGAATATATTTAGAGCTGGGATGAACAGATTTGTGGCCTCTCGGGGAACTAAGGGAGATGGGGAGCAGCTGGGAAAATGGAGTTAATGCCCAAGATCAGCCATGATTGTATGGAATGATGGAGCAGTCTCGATGGGCTGAATGGTCTAATCCTGCTCTTACTACTTACGTTCTTATTTAAGACTCAAGTATCAATATTTATAGCGATGTGGCTACTCCTGGCGTTTGGCCATCCATCATTTTTTACCATGATGTTTTATCTAAGGCAGTGATAGGCTAACTTGCCTGGTGAGTGGGCTGCATGAGTGGCCCTCCATCAAGATTGAAATCGAGATTGGCCGTGGTTAGTAAACATTCAGTAAGATTGAATACATTAAACACACGCCGAACATATCACAGACCAACAGAAAATACTTCCCAATTGGATAATGTGGAACGTGGCAACCTGCACGTGGTCAACAATCAAGAAGATGTCTCATAGGCCTCACTTAGAACCCAGATGGGCTGTGTGTGGCCCTTCTGGGGCTACAGGTTGTCCACCACTGGTCTAATGTGTCATGACCTGAAGGTCATGATATTGAGATGCGGGTGTTGGACTGGGGTGGGCACAGTAAGAAGTCTCACAACACCAGGTTAAAGTCCAACAGGTTTATTTGAAATCAAGAGCTTTTGGAGCTTCATCAGATAATGAAGGAGCAGCACTCAGAAAGCTCATGATTCCAAGTAAACCTGTTGGACTTCAACCTGGTGTTGTGAGACTTCTTACTGTACTCATCAGTGGTGCAGTGATGGAGCACATCAGCAACCGAGGTCATACACCTCCTACTCGGCGTATCCCAACCTCACCTCATTCTGTGACTGCAGGCAGCTCCTCAAGGCCCCCAGCAGAGTGCGGGAGATCACGTCCCTGTATTCTTCCATTGAGCAGTCAACTGAAGCCACTTTTTGAACAACTGCACTCAGGCAAAGTGTCGCATTGTCACTTAGAGTCATCTCACCCAGCTGAAAGTAAAATGAAAGGACAAAAAGTGTCATCCACCTGACTGAAGCATTAGGGTCCGCAGACCAGAACCCCAAGATTTACTATTGAGCCAGACTAGACTCAACAATTTTTCTACTTGGCATAAATGTGAAGAAAGGATACTTCCTTCCAGGAGTAATTCCACTGAAAAATTAGGGATCTTTATAGTAAAATAACCTTTATTTAATAGCACTGTTTAAATAGAATTCAAACAAATGAAGCAACTTAGTATTAACAGTTGAACAATATTTAAAAATTTAATTTCTAACTTATCATTTTTTCAGTTCCAGTTGAGCAACATTTCTCTTACAGACTTAAATGTCACTTTAAATACAGTTAGCAACCATATACACACACACTTGCTGTAATGAGTGAGACAGTCTTGAAGTTTTCAGAAAGGGATAGAGTTCCAGAATCCTTCTGACTTCAATCAAACTTCAACAACAAATTTAACAGCTTTCTGCAAAAGCTTTTTCTCTCTGCTGCAGATCCAGGATGCATCACCACATGACCCTGTCAATCACTCTAATCAAAAATCCCAGGGGAACTTAATAAGCAAAGGGTCACAAATTCTACTCAACCATATGCAAGGCTAAAATGAGTAATTATTCAACACCTGAGTTGCATTTTCCCAGACATACTGACTGCCTGTAGAATAAAGCTGACATTTTAAACATTCCCCTTAAAGACTAAAAAGATATATATACACACAAATCAATTGTTCTACTATCGGCAGGGTAAAGTTGGGCAAAAATATCCAAGTCACGCAGAAACAAGGTGAACAGGGCGGAGCAGTGGCACGAGGTTCGTGTTGGGCACTTTAGATGGTCTGTGCTATGGAGCAAGGTAATTGGCGTTTACAAGCGTTTCCAACTATAATATCCCAACTCACTGAGTCAATCTGATTTTCCAGTCCTTTTAACAGCTCTGTTTATGCTAACTTGGTAAACTAGGATCAATATCATTTCTAAAATCGAACTCTTGAACACGAGGAAGGATGTTTTTGCTCTTGAGGGAGTACAGTGAAGGTTTATGAGGCTGATTCTGGGGATGCGGGGCTGATGTATGAGGAGAGATTGACCAGTTTAGGATTGTTTTTGCTAGAGTTCAGATGAATGAGGGGGAATCTCATACAGATTTATAAAATTCTAACAGGACTAGACAGGGTAGATGCAGGAAGGATGTTCCCAATGGTGGGGGGAGTCCAGAACCAGAGGTCACAGTCTGAGGATTTGGGGTAGACCATTTAGGCCAGAGATGAGGAGACATTTCTTCACCCAAAGAGTGGTGAGCCTGTGGAATTCATTACCACAGGAAGCGGTTGATGCCAAAACATTGAATGTATTCATGAGGCAGCTGGATATAACACTTGGGGTGAACGGGATCAAAGGTTATGGGGAGAAAGCAGGATTAGGATATTGAGTTGGGTGATCTGCCATGATTGTGATGAATGGCGGAGCAGGTTTGAAGGGCCAAATGGCCTTCTCCTGCTCCTATCTTCTATATTTCTATATGGTACCTTTGTGAATGAATTTTCAAACCATGACTTGTACGCTGCTGAAACAGCAAGTTACATTTATATGGAGCCATTACCATAACAATGTCCAAAGGCCCAATCTCGCAGGGTACAAAACATGTCACTGAGCTTCATTAGGAGATATTAGCTCAAATCACCCAACACAGCTTGGAGGTAGGCTTTAAGGAGTGCCTTAGAGGAGGAAAGAGAGGCTCAGGGAGGGAATTCCAGAGTTCTGGTCCCAGACTACTGAAGTGACAGCTGTTGATGGCGAAGCGATTAAAATAGGGGCTGTTCAGGAGGCCAGAATTAGATTAGTGCAGAAGTCTCGGAGGACTGTGAGACTGGAGGAGATTATAGAAACGGGAAGGGTATATAGAAGAGGAGATTATAGAAACAGTGAGGGTGGGGAGGAAAGCTAGGCCTGGGGAACAAGAACTAAACTAACACTTGGAGGTATTGCATTCCAGACTACAGAAACATTGATCTACATAAAGCCTCCCACCGGTTTGAAGAATTCCCATTATCTAGTTTCATGAACTGAGGCCTGCGTGTAAACATGTGCTGGGAGAGCCTGTACAAACCTGAATGGAGTAGAAACAGTTGTGCATGACTGGAATCAGATACACTACATCCACCTCGCTCATCTCCTTGATGGTGTTAGTCGCCAGTTGGAATGCAGACAGGCGAACATCGAAATCAATGTCATCCAGGTGCTGTCGGTCAAAAGCATTTAACTAAGAAGAGAAAAAAGTGATTCGGGTCAGGAGTGGGAAACATTAGTCCACCAATGTAAGCTTTGCAAAGTTTGAGGAATATTTAATGGGGTTGGGAGTTACAGATAGTTCTGTGGCTTGGTAGGTATAGACGTGATCGGCGCAACTTGTGGGCCGAAGGGCCCGCTTGTGCTGTCGTGTTCTACGTCCTATTTCACCGTACCTTTGTGACGATTTCCACAACGTTCTGTAGACTGTTATCCAGATCTGCCAAGGTCTTTGAAAAAAGAAACAGGGAAAAGAAAATTACGAAATATTTAACACTTTTAAATTTAACAAAATATTGATTCTTGTTGCCAAATCAGATTCAGTGCAATTTAAAATGCAGTGCAACTTGAATAGGGCACTTGCTCACTCGAGCTTGTTCTGCCATTTAACTCATAGAATCCCTACTGCGCAGAAAGAAAAGGCCATTCAGAGTCTGCAGACTCAATGGGTCGAGTGGTCTTTTCTGCACTGCAGGGATTCTATGTTTGATAAATGAGCAAGTTTCCTAACAGGTTTCCAAGCCAACTGATGACCTTTCAGTCAGCAGTCTAAATCGCTGCTTCCTCACGTGCATCATTTGGAATTAGTGCGTCTTCTATGCGGCTGCCAATTTTCGATGCACTTCAGGCTGTATTTTTACAGAAGGCATCATCAACACCGACGTTAATTAGTTGTGTTCCACACAGTTGTCGAGTCGGAGCCTGAATAAAGTCCGGAACAAAGCAAAGCAGGAAGCCCGGCACTCGTTAATCACGTTCCCGGATCAGATCCAGAGCACAGACTGCGGATCAACGGGAAGTGGAGTGCTGCGGAATTCTGTTACAAAGAAAAGTTGGTCATTGAACCCTCGTGTCCGTTCTCCCAGAAACACTGGCAAGAGCTGAACACCAGGGCTTCAGGTGCTTTATTTTCCTCATCTGTGAAATCAGACCCCGGCTAACAAACAATCTGTGACCTTTTGGCTGTGTTTCATCTATTCACTCGTTGTTACCAGACAAAACAAAATCAATGATAATCCGTCTCAATTTACACATGAAGCTGAATGACATGACAACAGTTTCACAAAAGACCTAACCTCGTCACAACCTAATAAAACATTGCTGACAACCCGGAAGCACCTGTACACTCACCGTCAACACTGGCTCAAGAGAAAATCCACGGTCAGAGGATTCATATTACTCCGAGTGGGAACAGCCATGTTTATTGTGACTCGACTTAGATTAGGGGAGGGGGAAAATACAGTGCAGAACAGTCAAGTAATTACATAAAAATAAGATTAGATGGCGGGGCGGGGGGGGGGGGGGTGCGAGAGAGAGAGAGACAGAGAGAGAGAGAGGGGGAGAGACAGAGAGAGAGAGGGAGAGAGACAGAGAGGGAGAGTGAGAGAGACAACGGGAAACAAAGTGGGACAGCACCTCCAACAATACAGCACTCCCCTCTCAGCACTGCATCGGAGTCTGAACTCTGGGCTCATATCCCTGGAGTGGGATACTAATCCCTGATCTGCTGGTTCAGGAGCAAGTACCCAACCCACTGAGCCATAGTTGGTGTATCAATAGTTAGAAAATGCAGACACGATTAGATAAGCAGAGAAGGCGTTTGATAAGGTGCCGCACAAAAGGTTGTTACAGAAGGTTAGGGGGCATGGAGTTGGGGGTAAGGTGTTAGCGTGGATTGAGGATTGGCTGTCAAATAGGAAGCAGAGAGTTGGTATCAATGGGTGCTATTCGGATTGGCGGTTGGTAACTAGTGGAGTGCCCCAGGGATCGGTGCTGGGGCCTCAGCTATTTACCATTTATATAGATGATCTGGAGGAGGGAGCTGAGCGTAGGGTGTCGAAATTTGCTGATGACACAAAGATAAGTGGAAAAGCAAATGGTGCGGAGGGTGTAGAAAGTCTGCAGAGAGATCTAGATAGGCTAAGCGAGTGGGCGAGGACCTGGCAGATGGAATACAATGTTGGCAAGTATGAGGTTATCCACTTTGGCAGGAATAATAGTAGGAGGGATTACCATTTAAAGGGCAAAAAACTGCAGCATGCTACGGTGCAGAGGGACCTCGGGGTCCTTGTGCATGAGTTGCAAAAACCCAGCCTACAGGTGCAGCAGGTGGTCAGGAAGGCAAATGGGATGCTGGCCTTCATCGCGAGGGGGATTGAATATAAAAGTAGGGAGGTCTGGCTGCAACTGTACAGGGCACTGGTGAGGCCGCAGCTGGAGTACTGTGTGCAGTTTTGGTCGCCGCACTTGCGCAAGGATATTTTGGCCTTGGAGGGAGTGCAGAGGAGGTTTACTAGGCTGATGCCGGAGTTGAGGGGGTTGAACTATGAAGAGAGGCTGATTAGACTGGGCTTGTACTCGTTGGAGTTTAGAAGGATGAGGGGAGATCTTATTGAGACGTATAACATGAAGAAGGGGATGGATAGGATAGAGGTTGAGAGGTTCTTCCTGCTCAGAAAGGACAGCAGGACTAGAGGGCACAGCCTCAAGTTTGGGGGGGGGGGTGGGGGGCAGTTTAGAACAGAGTTGAGGAGGAACTTCTTCACTCAAAGGGTGGTGAATCTCTGGAATTCTCTGCCCGTTGAAGTGGCGGAGGCTGCCTCGCTAAATATATTTAAGATGCGGGTGGATAGGTTTTTGGTAGGCAAGGGGATTAAGGGTTACGGGGAGAAAGCGGGAAAGTGGAACTGAGCCACTTCAGATCAGCCATGATCTTATTGAATGGCGGGGCAGGCTCGAGGGACTAGATGGCCCACTCCTGCTCCTATTTCTTATGTTCTTATCAGATATACAAAGCAATCTTTTCTTCAAAAATATTAGTGGAAAAACCATTTGGTAACATTGGTCCTTTGGAGGACGAGAAGGGGGACATCATAACTGCAAATGAGGAAATGGCTGAGGCATTGAACAGGTATTTTGTGTCGGACTTCACAGTGGAAGACACAAATAACATGCCAAAAATTGATGACAGGAAGGCTATGGCAATGAGAACCTAGAAACTATCATTATCACGAAAGAGGTAGTGTTGGGCAAGTTAATGGGGCTAAAGATAGACAAGTCTCCTGGCTCCTGGGAGGACATCCCAGGGTCTGAAGAGAGATGGGGGGAGAAATAGCAAATGAACTAGTGGCAATTTACCAAAATTCACTGGGCTCTGGGGTGGTTCCGCAGATTGGAAAACAGCAAATATGACGCCACTGTTTAAAAAAGGAAGTAGGCGAAAGACGAGTAACTATAGGCCGGTTAGTATAACTTCTGAACTGGGGAAAATGCTTGAATCTACCATCAAGGAAGAAATAGCGAGACATCTGGATCTAATTGTCCCATTGGGAAGATGCAGCATGGGTTCATGAAGGGCAGGTCATGTTTGACTAATCTGGTGGAATTCTCTGAGAACATTACATGCGCAATGGACAATGGGGAACCTGTGGATGTGGTGTATCTGGATTTCCAGATGGCATTTGTCAAGGTGCCGCAAGACTGCTACATAAGATAAAGGTGCACAGTGTTACGGGTAATGTATTAGCGTGGATAGAGGATTGGTTAACTAACAGAAAACAAATCGTGTGGATAAATGGGTGTTTCTCAGGCTGGCGATCTGTGACTAGTGGTGTGCCTCAGCCATCAGTGTTGGGACTGCAATTGTTTAAGATTTGCATAGATGATTTTGAATTGGGGACCAAGTGTAGTGTAAAAAATTGCAGCATGCTGCTGTGCAGAGGGACCTGGGTGTCCTTGTGCAGGAATCTCAAGGAGTTGGTTTGCAGGTGCAGCAGGTAATTAAGCAGCAAATGGAATTTTGTCCTTCATTGCTAGAGGGATGGCGTTTAAAAACAGTGAGGTTATTTTGCAGCTGTTTAAGGTGCTGGTGAGGCCACACCTGAAGTACTGTGTACAGTTTTGGTCTCCTTACTTGAGAAAGGATATACTGGCACTGGAGGGGGTGCAGAGGAGGTTCACTAGGCTGATTCCAGAGTTGAGAGGGTTGGCTTATGAGGAGAGACTGAGTCGACTGGGGGTATACTCATTGGAATTCAGAAGAATGAGGAGAGATTTTATAGAAAAATACAAGATTATGAAGGGAAGAGATAAGGTAGGAGGAGGGAAGTTGTTTCCACTGGCTGGTGAAACTACAACGAGGGGGCATAGCCTCAAAATAAGGGGAAGCAGATTTAGGACTGAATTGAGGAGGAATTTCACACAAAGGGTTGTGAATCTGTGGAAATCCCTGTCCAGTGAAGCAGTTGAGGCCACTTCATTGAATGTTTTTAAGGCAAGGACAGATACACTTTTGAACAGTAAAGGGATTAAAGGTTATGGTGAACGGGCGGGTAAGTGGAGCTGAGTCCACAAAAAGGTCAGCTATGTTCTTATTGAATGGCAGAGCAGGCTTATGGGGCCAGATGGCCAACTCCTGCTCCTAGTTCTTATGTTCCACAATTGCCCAACAACTTCAACTGAGTTAGCTGCTCGAATACTGTACCTGAAAGACTGAACAGAGTGTCTGGCGGGAAAGCTTGTTCTGAATGACAGAGAAGAGGGCACCCAAAGGTTTAACAAAGTCAAACGGGGTTGAGCAGCGCTTCAGGAGGTTCTGAATGGTTTGCAGAATGTCGATCTCCGTGTCCTGTAGGAGTTACAGACAACGATGAGACGGTCAGTTGGTATTACAGAACACAGGCATCGCTGAAAAGACAGACACGTTGCTGGAGATATTCTACCTTGCAGTCAATGACAAATTTCAAACAATCATAACCACCCATACTACAGGAGGAACAACTGGTTGGCAGGCTGACTCTGATTGGCCAAGATGTTAGCCCAGAGAAAGCAATGGGGAAAACCATAGGCTCCCAAAATTTCTGGTGATTCAAAAGGTGAAATGTTTGAACGTATTCTTTTTGTTTGCATTTCCCTTGGCACAGTACGGACGTTTGCAAAACTCAGAACAAAAGGTCTACTGTTACACGTGATTCTGCAATTGGTTACCACTTGTGGAACAATTCAGAGTGCGCTAATAGTTACATTCACAGCCGATTTAAAATAATCTGTCACAATGGGATATACTCAGGTGACATATATTCATACAGAGGGACCCTTCCTCTGCAAGCAAAAGTCAAATTATTCAAGAGTCGTGGCTTGTTCTGAATTACCCAGGAACGACTTTGTTCCCCGTCGCTTTCTCCGTGGCAACGTGTCAGCCACTAAGAGTCAACTTGCCAACCAATCAGCACCCTTTTCACCTGAAGCATTAAGTTGTTGCGATGGTTCTGAAACTTGGCATTCTTGTGTTTGTCTTGATAAATACAAGATGGAAAGCTTCAGAAACACATCTCTGGTGTTCAGTATGGCAGAATGATGAGACACTAAAATGTATTTCATTTACAGTAGGATGGGAAGACTGCAACACCTCGCAATTTTATAGTGCTCCCGCTAAATCAACCCAAAAAGCTTCCAGGAGCGATTGACTATCGGACAAAATCACATTCAAATGTTCACCATCAGTAGCTGGTCTAGAACTAATGATTTGCCAGTGCAGCAGTGAGGATTTTCAATCATAGAAAGCCTACAGTACAGAAAGAGGCCATTTGGCCCATCGAATCTGCACCGACCACAATCCCACCCATTCCCTATCCCCATGTCCCTACCTATTTTATCCACTAATCCCTCTAACCTATACATCTCAGGACACCAAGGGGCAATTCTAGCATGGCCAATCAACCTAACCCACACATCTTTCGAACTGTGGGAGGAAACAGGAGCACCCAGAGGAAACCCACGCAGACACAGGGAGAATGTGCAAACACCTCACAGACTAATGGTTAACATTATTTCGTCATCAGGAAACTGGACGAGTTCTAGAAATCCAGCCATTCCAAATTATTTGCAAATCTCTCCAACAATTTTTTTTATTGATTGTGGGACATGGACTTTGCTGGCTGACCAGCATTTATTGCCCATTGCGAGTTGCCCTTGGAGGGCAGTTGAGAGTCAACCACATTGCTGTGGTTTTGGAGTCAATATGTAGGTTAGACCAGGTAAGAATGGCAGATTTCCTTCCCTAAAATACACTAGTGAACCGAATGGGTTTTTCCGACAATTTTATTGAATTCAAATTCCACCATCTGCCATGAAGGGATTCGAACCCAGGTCCCCAGAACGTTAGCTGAGTTTCTGAATTAATCGCCCAGCGATAATACCACTAGGCCATCGCCTCCCCTAATTCAGAGAATGTGACAGCACGGGAGAAGACTAGTCAGCTCATCATGTCTGTGCCGGCTCTTTCGAAAGTGAATTAGTCCCACTCCCTGACTCTTTCCCCAGAGCCAGGCAAATCTTTCTATCAAGTATTCATCCAACTCCCAGTTGAATCTGCTTCCACCAGCCTCTTGGGCAGCACACCTCGATCACACCAACTCGCTGCGTAGCTTTGTTTCCAAATATTCATCCTCCATGGGGCTCATCTCAGAGCTCTGACCCCCAGTTACCAAAACACAGCAAAAGAGAAAGAATGAATGGTTTATTCTGAATCTCCTGCACCTCGCAGTCTCTGCCTCATCTGCGACGTTCCTCTTACACAGCCACAGAAATTCCTGAACAGAAAGGTGATTCACCCTCTCTCATTGTCCTGTCTGTCTTTCCACACACCCGCACCCTCCCCTCCAGCCCTACTCTCCCCCACCCCCCCTCCCCTCCATCACAACACTCCCTCCAGCCCCACCGCCCCTCCAACTCTCCCTCCAGCCCCACCAACTCTCCCTCCACCCCGACCCCAACTCTCCCTCCATACAAATGCATGGCAAAGAGTCCCTTACCTGTGATGTATTTGGTTTGTGGAAATAAGGCATCAAGAGACGGATCAGAACTGAACTCTGCTCCTTATCCTGTACAAACTTACTTATCCTGGGGGGAAAAAAAAAATCAACCGATGCAGATTATTTAGAAAAATCAACTTCTTGATATTAATCTGTGGCTGCAATGTAGCTGAATTATTCAGGGAATTATAGAATTTTACAGCACAAGAGGGGCCCTTCAGCCCATCATGTCTGCACGAGCCATCAAGCACCTATCCATTTTAATCCCATTTTCCAGCACTTAGTCCACACCCTTGTGTACTGTGGCATGTTCAGGGGCTTATCTAAATGCTGCTTAAATATTGTGAGGGTTCCGTCTCTCTGTCAGGCAGAGGGTTCCAGATTCCCACCACCCTCGGGTTAAAAAAAGTTTCTCCTCAAATCCTCTGTAAACCTTCCGCCCCTTGCCTTAATCACAGAATCCCTACAGTGCAGGAGGTGGCCATTCGGCCCATCGAGTCTGCCCCAACCACAATCCCAGCCAGGCCCTATCCCCACGCATCCATCCTCAGGCGCAATTTAGCGTGGCCAATCCACCTAACCCACACATTTCTGGAGTGTGGGAGGAAACCCACGCAGACACGAGGAGAACGTGCAGACCGCACACAGGCAGCAACCCAACCCGGGAATCAAACCCAGGTCCCTGGAACTGTGAGGCATTAGTGCTAACCGAGGATCAATTTAAAAAAACAACGAAGGAAATGGAATTAGTTAGAATTAGAATATAGAAAGGGTAAATTTGACAGGAAACTACCTTGAGAGAATGTTCAGATCTCTACCGACTTGATTGTGCACGCTCTTCGCCTTCATCAGTCTTCTACTTCCAACGGCCTTGTTGAGGTATTGCAGAATGGAGGAAATATGAGACAGAATAAGACGTATTCCCACGCTTGGACAGCCTACACATTAAAAAAAAAACAGAAAACACTTCATCAAAGAGGGTTTTAACCAAATGGATCCAGCAAATACCTCATTCATAAAGCAGTGCTCATCTGGGAAAAACCCCGAGAGTTAACGGTGAAGACGGGTTGAAGAGGGGAATGGGATCCGTAGGACTGCTATTACATTGCTGTTGGTGGAATCTTGCTGTGCACAAATTGTGACTCAAAAATATTTTACTGGTTTCACGTTACAAACAATTGCTTGTGAGATTCTAATGTCTGCTAGTCAGTCACACAGTTAGGCTGGCGCTGTGTCCAGAACCATCTACAAGAAGTATTTAAATAAGCACTTGAAACACCCACAGCGTACAAGGCTACATACCAAGTGCTGGAAAAAGGGATTTGAATAGACAGGTGGTTGATGGTTGTCTCAGACATGATGGGCCTCTCTCTGTGCGCTACGACTATGACACTACAGGAGCTAAACAAGCTTCCTCAGACAGCACCTTCCAAATTCATGACCGCTACCATCTAGAAGGACAAGGGCAGCAGATACCATGGGGTATCATCACCTGGAGGTTTCTCTCCAAGTCAACCCACCATCCTGATGTGGAAATATATCATCTAACGAAATCTGACATGTCCACTATGACTCTCACCAACTTTTACAGATGCATCATAGAAAGCATCCTTTCTGGTTGTATCACAGCTTGGTATGGCTCCTGCTCTGTCCAAGACCGCAAGAAATTACAAAGGGTCGTGAATGAAGCCCAATCCATCACGCAAACCAGCTTCCCATCCATTGACTCCATCTACACTTCCTACTGCCTCAGCAAAGCGGCCAGCATAATTAAGGACCCCACGCACCTCGGACATTCTCTCTTGCACCTTCTTCCATTGGGAAAGAGATACAAAACTCTGAGGTCACGTACCAACCAACTCAAGAGCAGCTTCTTCCCTGCTGCTGTCAGGCTTTTGAATGGACCTACCTCACACTAAGTTGATCTTTCTCTACACCCTAGCTGTGACTGTAACACTACATTCTGCACTCTCTCCTGTCCTTTTCTATGAATGGTACGCTTTGTCTGTATAGTGCGCAAGAAACTATACTTTTCACTGTATGCTAACACATGCGACAATAATAAATCAAATCAAATCACCATTCCATTTCTGTCACTGGGTCAAAATCCTGGAACTCCCTCCCTAACAGCACCAGGGGTGTACTAACACCACAGCCACTGCAGCGGATAAAGAAGGCAGCTCAACACCACCTTCTCAAGGGTAATTAGGGGTGGGCAATAAATGCTGGCCGAAAACAAAATCCACAGAAAGAGACTTCATTAACTTCAGACGTTCCCCTCCACTGTTACCAAGAAGGTTTTGCGCTTTGAATCATTTCAGAACAGGTAAGTAAAGGGCTAAATGACTCCAAGATTCCAACATTCTTGAACTCTTGACATTTGCTGTCCATTATGGAGTTACCGTGAGAAACTTATGGGGATTGGGGAAAGGGGGTGGCTGCCTCTTGAACCAATAGTGGACTGGATATAAGTGAATCCAGAGAGCGGCTAGCCTCCCCAGCCGGGTTTTCAATGACAATCTGATAAACTTTATGGTCACTTTTACCAAAACCTGTCCTTTGCTCCTAGATCTTAATTTATTTTTCACATTGAACTCCAGTTTTCATACAGCTCCGGTGGGATTTGAACTCTCGCTCTCTGGATTATTAGTCCAGCGGTGTAAACCACTAACTCGGATCAGAGCGATACAATGCTGGGGAAGGGCAGTACCTTCGGGAAAGTCAGAAGGTTCTGGAAAGGCCACGTCATTAACAGTCAGGGCACACATCTCCTCTGTTGGCGTGAAGTCAGGTGTGCTCAGCAGATTGCCAACAATGTCCATGATAATCGTCACCACGCGTTCCTTGATGTTCGGGCGCAACAGTAAGGCGAAGATGTTGGTCAGAACGTCAGACTCTGGGTGGTCGGGATGCTGTTTGCCGAACAGCGGGAAGTACCTGGAAAACACGTACAACAGGAACATCAGAACACACGCTGCAGAGTCGACAGCACACCAGGAGGAGGAGCTGCTGCCCAACTTTTCTCCATTAGATCCCTAAACTCCAAAACAACATTCAGAGAGGGACCAGAGATTAGATCGGAAAACCAGAGAGAACTGAATCACTACAGTGCAAAAGGAGGTCATTCAGCCCATCGGGTCTGCATCGACCACAATCCCACCCAAGCCCTATTCCCATAACTCTGTAGAATCCTCTGACACTAAGGGAGAATTTATCATGGCCAATCCCCCTAACCCGCACCTCTTTGGAGTGTAGCTGGAATTGAACCTGAGTCCTTGGCGCTGTGAGGCAGCAGTGACTGGATTCCCCCTTCCCTCCCAACTAAAATACAAAACATTAACCTGATAGAGTTACACAAAAATCACAAAAGGTTTTGAGAGTGCTGATATGATATTATTTATTTCATCAGCTGTTGGGGAACTACTCCGAGGATTCTCATTTAAAGAAACATTTCCACGAAGGGGCATGAAAACACAATGGGTTATTGAGCATTGCTAACTGATGTAGTGGTGACATCACTGGACTAGCAATCCCACGGCGCAAGCTTGTGCTGTGGCAACATCAGTTCAATTAGTAAGTATGGAACAGTGGTCAGCACTGCTGGCTCACAGCGCCAGGGACCTGGGTTCGATTCCCGGCTTGGGTCACTGTCCGTGTGCAGTTTGCATGTTCTCCCCGTGTCTGCGTGGGTTTCCTCCCACAGTCCGAAAAGATGTGATTAGTTGGGCTGACCATGTTAAATTGCCCCTCAGTGTCCCAGGATGTATAGGCGAGGGGGGATTAGCGAGGTAAATATGTTGGGTTACGGGAAAGGGCCCGGATGAGATGCTCTGTTGGAGAGTTGGTGCAGGCTCGATGGGCTGAATGGCCTCGTTCCGCACCATAGGGATTCTATGATGGTCATGAAACCATCGTTGATGTTTGGGTTCATTGATGTTTCTTCAGGGAAGGAAACCTGAGATCCTTACCCGGTCTGACCTACATGTGATTTCAGACGCACAGCAATGTGGTCGACTCTTAACTGCCCTCTGAAATGGTCAAGTGAGAAACTCACTTCAGTGGCAATCAGGGATAAGAACATAAGAAATAGGAGCAGGAGTAGGCCATCTAGCCCTTTGAGCCTGCCCCGCCATTCAATAAGATCATGGCTGATCTGTCGTGGCTCAGTTCCACATTCCCGCCCTCTCCCCATAACCCCTAATCCCCTCCTCTTATCAAAAACCCATCAACACGCGTCTTAAAAATATTTAGCGAGGCAGCCTCCACCACTTCAACGGGCAGAGAATTCCAGAGACTCACCACCCTTTGAGTGAAGAAGTTCCTCCTCAACTCCGTTCTAAACCGCCCCCCCCCCACCCTTTATCTTGAGGCTGTGCCCCCTAGTCCTACTGTCCTTTCTGAGCGGGAAGAGTCTCTCCACCTCTATCCTATCCATCCCATTCATCATCTTATACGTCTCAATGAGATCTCCCCTCATTCTTCTAAACTCTAACGAGTACAAGCCTAGTTTATTCAGCCTCTCCTCATAGCTCAACCCCCTCAACTCCGGCATCAGCCTAGTAAACCTCCTCTGCACTCCCTCCAAGGCCAAAATATCCTTGCGTAAGTACGGTGCCCAAAACTGCACACAGTACTCCAGCTGCGGCCTCACCAATGCCCTATACAGCCGCAGCAAGACCTCCCTACTTTTATATTCAATCCCCCTCGCTATGATGGGCAATAAGTTTACAAAAACCGTGCAACTAAACCAAGTGGACAATTTCCTTCCCCAACTCTGCATCTACAAGAGTGATGCACTTAAATTTTATTCATTCAAATAATCAGTGCGTGAATGTGATTCTGAAAATGCGTGTCTGTCTCCAATGTTACTGGCAGAGCCTCAAACAGCAAAATAATTGCCAAAACTGCAGCACGCCTTCCTGAAATGCAGATGACAAGTGAAGCAAAACACTGGTAGCCTCCGTTTGCACTCCAGCCAAGCTCCCAGCGAGCTTCTCCAACACCGTTTGCACTGCCAAGCAGGGTGGTGGAGGCGGACACGCTGGGATCATTTAAGACTTGTCACATGAGCAGACTGGGAATGGAGGGATACAAAAGAATGGTCTAGCTGGACCAGTGAGCAGCGCAGGCTTGGAGGACCGAAGGGCCTGTTTCCTGTGCTGTATTGTTCTTTGTTCTAACACTAAGCTAGGGGCATGGAATGATACAATTCAGAAAGAGGCCATTCGTTCCATTGTGCCTGTGCTGGCCCTTTGTTAGAGCTATACAATTAACGCTAGGTCCCTTGCCCTTTCCCCATGGCCCTGGATATTTTTACTAAGTTTTGCGGTGCAGTGGGTCACAAGCTCCAGGTTCAAGTCCCTCCCCGTGGAGGAATTTTAAAAATAAATGTTTCCATTACCTACTGACTGGTGGGACCTTCGGTCAATCTCAAACCAATGTGCTTTTAATTAGTTACTAACAAACACAAGCTTCAGCTTCAGGGACGGCAAGGTGACACAGTGGTTAGCACTACTACCTCACAGCTCCAGGGACCCGGGTTCGATTCCTGGCTTGGGTCACTGTCTGGGTGGAGTGTGCATGTTCTCTCCGTGTCTGCGTGGGTTTCCTCCGGGTGCTCTAATTTCCTCCCACAGTCTGAAAGACGCGCTGGTTAGGGTGCACTGGCTGTGCTAAATTCTCCCTCAGTGTACCTGAACAAGTGCCGGAGCGTGGCAACTAGGGGATTTTCACAGTAACTTCATTACAGTGTTAATATAAAAACTACTTGTGATCACTAATAAATAAACTTTTAACAACTTTATTTTTTGTACGTCACAATTAAGTTTACATTAACACTGCAATGAAGTTACAGTGAAAATCCCTTAGTTGCCGCACTCAGGCACCTGTTCAGGTCAACGCACCTAACCAGCACGTCTTGTGGGAGAAAGCCGGAGTACCCAGAGAAAACCCACACAGACACGGGGAGAAAGTGCAAACTCCCCACAGACAGTGACCCAAGCCAGGAGTTGAACCTGGGTCCCTGGTGCTGAGAGGCAACAGTGCTAACCACTGTGCCACCGTGCTGCCCACTTAACCAAGAGAGGTTTCTCCATGGGTTACGGATCTGTCAAACCTTCTGCAAGTTGCTGATCAGCACAGGCTTTGGAGTGGCAGAAGTTAAACCTTCAGCTACTAACTATAACTGTGTGCACAGCACCAGGAGCATGGGTTCAATTCCGGCCTCCGGTCACTGTCTGTGTGGAGTCTGCACAGTAAAAAGTCTGACAACACCAGGTTTAAGTCTTAAACCTGGTGTTGTCAGACTTTTTACTGTGTTTACCCCAGTCCAACGCTGGCATATCCACATGTGGAGTCTGCCCAGTTCTCTCCATGTCTGAGTGGGTTTCCACCAGATGCTCGGGTTTCCTCCCACAGTCCAAAGATGTGCGGTTACGTTGGCTAGCCATGCTAAAATTGACCCTCATGTCAGGGAGATCAGCAGGGTAAATATGTGGGGTTAGGGGAATAGGCCCTGGGTGGGATTGCGGTTAGTGCAGCCTTGATGGGCCGAATGGCCTCCTTCTGCCCTGGAGGGATTCTGTGATTTTATTATGGTTATTAGTTAGTTGCTAACCAGGAGTGGCTGCAGTTGAAGATGGATCATTAACTGTTGATGAGGAACTGTTGGAATCACCTTTACGATGTTATAATGGGTGTTCCATTTAAAATAGGAGGCTGTATAAGGGTTCAAGCATCTGGTTTTTGCAACAAGCATGGATTCCAGGGTTGAAAACCAATCATACAACAATGCTTTAAAATAACCCGTTAACCTATAGATCGCGGAAACTACCTTGACTCAAATTTTGCCAGGGAACATTTTAATATCATTGGAACTCCAAAGCTTGGTGAATTCCCTACATAAAGCGATGCACTCAAAGAACACCGAGTGTTTACAGATGCTGACACTTTTTCCTCACCTGGCATTCTTACTCCAGATGTGGATCAGTTTCAGGAGAGGAGTGGGTGCATTCTGCCCTTCAGCAGCCAGCTTGTTAATCTGCCAACATGGAAACAGACGCTCGGTTAATGACAATTGGAAAGATGGTGGAACTGTAACTGGTCTCGTAATCACAGGTTAATGCTCTAGCGGACACGGGGTTCAAATCCCACCGGGGCAGTTGGTAGAATTCAAATTCAATCAACACTCTCTGGGATTGAAAAGCCAAATCTCAATAACCGTGAACGTGAAACTATTGTCGACTGTTGTAAAACCCATCCGATTCACTAACATACTTTTGGGAAGGAAATCTGCCGTCCTTACTCGGCCCGGCCCACGCGTGGGCCCCCGGCCCAGCCCACACGTTACTCCAGACCCACAGCAACGTGGGCGACTCTTAACTGCCTCTGAAATGGCGGAGAGAGACACTCAGTTCAAGGGCAACTAGGGATAGGCAATAAATTCTGAAGGGGCAGTGACGCCCGCATCTTACGAAAGAATGAGGGTGCAATAGTTGGGCTACCTGCGCCAGCCTGCGATCTTTCCAGTGAAAACATTGACCCAAAACGTACCAACGGCCCCCGGAGCCCAGCACACACTGTCACCTCGCCCCCTTCACCTTCCCACCATCAAAAAAACCAACCAGGTTCATCAATATTCAAGGATCTAATCCGGTTGAAGGAAAGAAATTATTCTTTCTCAGGGGAAAGAAATTACAATATTCTGGGTGAAAATCAGGAAGCACTTCTTATGGTAAAGGGGAATAGAAATCTGGTTCTCTCTCTCGTTCCCTCCGCGACTACCCAAAAGGTGTGGGTTCTGGAGGTCCCACTGAAATTCCGAAACCGGGAAGGGTCGAGATGGTCAGGCAAGGAGAGTAAAGATGGGAGCACCAAGGCAAATGGAGATAGGATCCAGGTCAGACTCGGTCTGATCGGATTGTCAAACCGGATCAATGGCCTTCCCCTGTTCCCTTGTAAAAGAAAACCCCTCCTTAATCTGTTCAGGGTCAGGGTTTGAGGGCATGCCCGCAATGTGGCACAGCAGAGAGAGAAAGCCAAGTGTGACAGAATAACCATTACCTGTGGCCACACCACAGCATGAAACACTGCGTCAATCTCATCCGTTGTGAACGCGTAGGACTCAAAGAAAGCACCAATCTGACTGATTCCCAGGCGCCTCAGATTTTTCAGCGGGTTTATATACTTTGGCTGGATCTGTTGGTAAGACACGGAAAACCTTTAGTTATGACCCTCGCAACAAGCTGTACCTCAAACTGAACAGGTTCAACAGGGGTCGTGCTTCTGCCCCTCATCTCAAGAGAAACGGACAACCCTGTTGCATTTAGGTAGCGCCTTTCACTACTAACGGCTCCCAGAGACCCTCACAGCCAATGAATTACCTGTGAATTGTAACCATTATTGTAATGTAGGAAATGCAGCAGCTAACTTCCCACACAGCAAGATCCCAATAACAGCAATATTAAAACCATAGAATCCCTACAGTGCAGAAACAGGCCATTTGGTCCATCCTGTCTGCACCGACCCTTCAACAGAACATCCCTCCCCGGCCCTATTCCCACATATTTACCCCACTAATCCCCCTAACCGACACATTCTGGGGCTACAAAAAGGGGCAATATAGTTTGGCCAATCCACCTAACCTACACATCTTGAGTGTGGAGGAAATCAGAGCATCTGGAGGAAATCCACGCATACATGGGGAAAACACGCAGATTCCACACAGACGGTGACCCAAGGCTGGAACTGAACCCAGGTTCCTGGCGCTGTGAGGCAGCAGTGCTAATCACTGGGTTAAAGTGTTATTGCATCCTAGTCTGCACTGTCTCGAATAACGACATCTAACTGCATTATCCTGCAGCAACTGATTCACTGCTGCTTTTCAGCGCCAGGGACCTGGGTTCAATTCTCGGCTTGGGTCACTGTCTGTGCAGAGTTTGCACATGCTTCCCGTGTCCGCTTGGGTCTCCTCCGGGTGCTCCAGTTTCCTCCCGCAGTCTGAAAAACCTGTTGGTTAGGTGCATTAGCCATGTTAAATTCTCTCTGTGTACCTGAACAGGCGCCGGAGTGTGGCGACTAGACGATTTTCACAGTAACTTCATTGCAGTGTTGATGCAAACCTACTTGTGACTGATAAATAAACTTTACTTTGCAGAGCAGTTAAACCTTTTAAGCATTAAAGTAACTGTCAGCAGCACTCAACCAGCTGTTATAATATTAGCTGATTTAGTGCACTGTGTTAGAAATGGGTTGACTGCAACGTTTCACTTTAGACCTTATTGTATGTTAATTGTTTAATAGCAGCCACCGGGATATATAAAGGGGTGACAGGTGGCATTGGGTGTGGGGGCTGTGTGTGTGTGGTGGAGTTGTAAAGTGGTTTTGTGAAGAAGCTGGACTTGCATCATCTTTTATTACTGGACTGCAACTGAGAGGCTGAACGGCTGTGGGAATGCTGTTATGTAGAGCAATTTAGCTTTGTATGTAAAACTTGATTTCACCAGGTCACATTGCCACACAGCATCCAGCTGCACAGAGTTACACATCGGGCACCCCCCGCCTCCTGTACTCCAATAAGCAGAGGGTTCATTTCATACAATCCTAAACTGAAGTGACTGCTTCACAGAATGGACAAGACTATTTACTCCATCTTCTTATGAGTCCATTCGATGTGAGCAGATTCACTGAATCCATGATCCTCTCTGCATACTTGTAGGCTATTTACCTATTCTCTGAACAATCCATTTCCCACTCTCACACTCTCTGCTCAATAATCCTCGCTGACTGTCAGTGCTGCAATGCACCAAGTCTCCCCCAGCATTTGACTGTCAGCTGGCTCACCCTTAGACACACAATGCGAATCCTGAACCTCAGCCTTAACGCCAAACGGCCACAGCGAGGCCAATACCTCAACTGCAGCTGGCAACAACAGCACTACCGTGAATCTGATACCGCATGGCGCAAGAAAGGTTAATCTCTCTGCTAAATAAATGGTAAAGCAATCCGGTGTAAGATTTAGCAGAATGCATCATTCAAAGTAAGATGAAGCCCTTTGTGAGAACTTAGCTTCCTCCTCATAGTGGAGTAATATTACACCCCAGCAAACACAAAGTACTTAGGCCAGCACGGTGGCACAGTGGTTAGCACTGCTGCCTCACAGAGCCAGGGACCCGAGTCCCTGTATCAATCCCAAACTAATATCACTGCCCAGCTCTCTTCCCATTGTCCTGCATTGGTCCCCAAACTAATACTACTGCCCACTTTTTCCCCACGGCCCTGTATCAGTCCCAAATGAATACCACTGCCCCGCTCTCTCCCCATAGCCCTGTATCAATCCCAATCTAATGCCACTGGCCCCACACTCTCGCCGTAGCCCTGTATGGGTAACTGTCTGTGTGGCGTTTGCACATTCTCCCTGTGTCTGCGTGGGTTTCCTCTGGGTCCCTCGCACTGTCCAACGATGTGTGGGTTAGGCGGATTGGCTATGCTAAATTGCCTCTCAGTGTCAGGGGGACTAGCTAGAATAAATGCATGGGGATATGGGGATAGGGCCTTGGTTGGATTGTGGTCAGTTCCGACTTGATGGGCCGAATGGCCTCCTGCGCTGTAGGATTCTACGATACTTCGTGGTTAAGGAATGACGTGCAGCCACTGTTGTAATGTAGGAAACACGCAATCAAACGATGCACAGCAAGATCCCACAAAACAGCAGTGTGATAATGAACTTTGTCACTATGGTTTTGTGACCTTGGTTGATGGATAAATATAAGCCACACAATTGGAGAAAGCTTGCTGGCTATTTTTCGAGCAGTGTACTGGGATCTCTCACGTCCATTCCGGAGAGGGCAGATGGGCCCTCGCTTTTAACAGAGAATCACAGAATCCCTACAGTGCAGAACAGGCCATTCGGCCCATAGACTCTGCTCTCTCTAACAGGCCCCCTCCCCCTCCTATCCCTGTAACCCCACACACATTTACCATGGCCAACCCACCTGACTTGCACAAGTTTGGACTTTGGGAGGGAACTGGAGCACCCGGAGGAAACCCACGCAGACAAGCGAGGTTGGATAGGCTTGGGTTGTTTTCTTTGGAGCAGGGAGGACTGAGGGTTGACCTGATCGAGGTGTTCGAGATTATGAGGGACATGGACAGGGTGGATAGGGAGCAGCTGTTCCCCTTCGTTGAAGAGCCAGTCACGAGGGGAAACAGGTTAAAAGTGAAGGGTGTGAAACACCCAGAGGGTGGTGAGGGTCTGGAATGCGCTGGCTGGGAGGGTGGAGGTGGCAGGATGCCTCACATCCTTTAAAAAGTACCTGGATGAGCACTTGGCACACCATAACATTCAGGGCTATAGGCCAGGTGCTGGCAAGTGGGATTAGGTGGGCAGGTCAGGGCTTTTCATGTGTCTCGATGGGCTGAAAGGCCTCTTCTACATTGTAGTATTCTGTGATTCTATGGGGAGAAACTCCACACAGTCATCCAAGCCAGGAATCGAACCCGGGTTCCCTGGAGCAGTGAGGCTGCAGTGCTAACCGCGGATTTGAAAGTCAGTGCTCTCTGAATAATGTGGCACTCCCTTGGTACCGCACTGGATTTTGGGGACAGGATTACGTGCTCAAGCCTGTGGAGCGCAGCTTGAACTAACAATCTTCTGACTCAGGTGTGTTACCCAGCACCACCACCACCCCACCCGCCCCCCAACACACACACACACACACACAGCGCTCAGCAGATACCTGAACATGGGGTATTCACAGAGCTCACCTGGTCTCTCAAGTGGAGAATCTGCGAGATCGCTGCAGTCATGCAGAGCACAATCTGAAGCAATTTTGGCAGGTGGTCGTCGATTAGGTGGCCCAGTCTTTTCGTCACCGCTTCAATGCTGTTTAGCAGACCGTGCTGACGCCCAACGGGCAAAACCTTCGACAGATCCAGAGACTTTGCCGACTGTAATACTGAAGGCAGACAGGAGCCTGATGCAAGAGAGATAAAAAGTTAGCCTGAAGCATACAACATGCAAACTCCAAACCTGTTGACATTACACCCTCTCCAGTGGGGGAGGTGTTTTTGAACGTTCCGTTTGCATCAGAGTTTTTGATAATCACAGAGGTGTTTGATTCTACAGCTATCCCTTTGCAATCCAGACTATTGAGTGAGTGTGTGTAAAACAGCCCAGCTGAACCCTAAGGCCAGTTGCGGCCTCACTGCTGATTTGATATTGCTTACGTTCAATACATAAAAAATATTCAATCTGCCATCCAAAGGTCGCAAGTTCAAATCCCACCAGGGGCAAGTCGTGCAACTAAATTCAATCAACTTGGAGCTTTGCGGCTGTGATACCTGCCAGGTTCTGTTCAAAATCGTTTTGTTTGGTGAACATCCCTCTGAAGGGAAGCCTGGCATCTTCGCCCTAGCTTGCCTACTTATCTCCAATTCCATCCCACGTGGCTGAATTAATACTCTCCGGGTAACCTGGAACATAGTCAACAAAAACTGCATCGTGTGTGTGTGTGTGGCTCCCACAACACAAGAATAAACAGGTATCAGTACAGGAGAGTGTGAGAGTAGTGGGATTGGATTGGGATTGATACAGGGCTGTGGGGAAAGAGTGGGCAGTGGGATTAGATTTTGATTGGTACAGGGCTGGGGGAGAGAGCGGGGCAATGGGGTTAGTTTGGGATTGATACAGGGCTACGGGGATAGAATGGGGCAAGTAAGTACGGTAATGAGATTGGTTGGGGATTGAAACAGGACAATGGGGAGGGAACGGGACAGTGGGATTAGATTTGGGATTGAAACAGGACTATGGGGAGAGAACAGGAAAATTATATTAGTTTTGGGATTGAAACAAGACTATGGGGAGAGAGCAGGGCAGTGGGATTAGTTTTGGGAGTCAAACAAGACTATGGAGAGAGAGTGGATCAGTGGGGTTAGTTTTGGGATTGACACAGGGCTATGGGGAGAGAGGGGGCACCATGAAATTGCGATCCTGAAGTCAGGGTACCACTGGCTATTTGTCTGGTAGGACATCACCATTAACCTGCCCACATCAAATACCACAACACAATCTTCATTAGATGATGGTAATGGGATTATCAGAATGTCACCATGATTCCAATACTGGGAAAGTGAAAATCTCAAAGAGGAAGGCAGCAGATATCTGCATGGATGGTTTTAAATCAGAACGCCCAAAGCTAATTTGCAAAGCCCACTTTGAAAACCACAAACTTAAAATGCACACAGCCATTCAGGCCAATGCCCTTCATCAGTGCTTGAGAAAGTTACACATGACAGCAAACAGCACCTTGCAAACCCCAAACTCTACCATCTACAATCACAAGGTCAGGAGACACAACGGAACTCCGAGCCACTCACATTCCTGACTTGGAAATACATTGGCGTTCCTTCAGCCGCTGGGTCAGAATCCTGGAAGCCCCCCTCCCTAACAGCACTGTAGATGTACCTGCATCTCAGGGACTGCAGCGGTTTAAAAAGAGAACTCACCGCCACCTTCTCATGGACAATTAGGGATGGACAATAAATGCTGGTCTCACCCGCGACCCCCACATCCCGTGAAAGGATAAATAAAAATAAAGTTCTTAGGCAAGTTACAGGGGCAGTGAAAAGGAACAGCAGGATCCAATTTAAACAATGCAGAGTTGTGGCAGTGCATACCCTCAGCTAAATGCTTCACCGGCTCCAGGAGGAGAGAGAGGAAGATATCGACTTCTTCAGGCAACGAGCCAGCCAGGAAGTTTAGAACGATGCCCATGCGGATCGTTGACGCTGCTCGGCCTTGTGTTTTCTTCCCAGTTTTGCTCCGCATGCGTCCATAAAGAATCCTTCAAAAGAGAAAGGGAGATGGGATTAAACATTTTTAACAGGAAGGATTTTAATTTACTTCTGGAGTTTTGAAATCAACAGTTGCTAAAAGGGAACAGTAACGCATTGAAACACTTCTGTGTCCATCAATCTAAGAGTACTGTCCAGAAACCTGATAAACACACGAAGGAACACTCTGATCAGTAACAGTGGTGGAAGGAAGCTTAGAGGCAGCATAAACAAGGTAGTTTGATCGAATGACCTCTCTCTGTGTTGTAGACTCAATGTTAAGCCACACAGTCAAGCAGGCTGTCAGTGAGTCATTAATCGGGAGTGGGAAGGTTGCCAAATCTTTTTCCATTTGTAGACGAGGGGCTTGAGCCCCAGTCCAGTTAACTGATTTGTGGAACAACAGCTGGGCAACATCTGTCAGGTCATAACTTCTGTTCCCCTGTCCTCCTCCACCCAGTATAATGCTTTACACTCGTTCTCTGCTGTATGGTTTTGTCTACATTATCATAGAATCCCTACAGTGCAGAAGGAGGCCATTCGGTCCATCAGGTCTGCACCTACAACAATCCCACCCAACTCCTTTCTCTGCAATGCATATGTTTATACCGCTAATCCCTCCAACTCACACTTCTCAGGAAATTAAGGGTCAATTTAGCACGGCCAATGCACCAAAAAAGCACATCTTTGGAGTGTGGGAGGAAACCGGAGCACCCGGAGGAAACCTACACAGACACGGGGAGAACATGCAGACTCCACACAGACAGCGGACCCAAGCTGTGAATCGAACCCAGGTCCCTGGTGCTGTGAGGCAGCACTGTGCCACCATGCCGCCCTCATAAAAACATTTACAAGCCCTGCGTTGCTTACCTCATTATAACTGGGACAAGCTCAGCCCTGTGTGCAGCTGACACAATGGTCGTCTCCTCTGCGATGCTGAAGTGGATGATTTCATCTTTGAAGGTGTGGTCCTCCAGCAATCGCTGGAGATTTTCCCTGCACCAAGAAACCAAGATTAGTTCAATCAGATGTGTAAACGTTAATTGAAACAAGAGATTTTCCTCCATTGATTTCAGAAATTGGATTTTTTTTTGCAAGAAGTGCAGTCTAAACCATTTTGTGGTAACTTTGACCACAAAATGGTAGTGGAAAGCATTGTGATATTCAAATTTATTGATAAATATATCGAGATACTTTACAGCATAGACTCAGAACTGGGGGCAGTGAGTTACATAGGTCCCTCGTGGTCAGATTAAACCTGCGAAAGCCCACATGCCCATACCCACTAAAGGTGGGTATAGGAAGATGCTTATGGTAACACTCCATAACATTTGTATCTCCCCACCTTATTTCAATCCCCCACAAAGAACCATGGTGAAACTCATGTCTCAACCAAACGTTAGTCTTTCAGGGACTTTGCAATGACACTATGACCTGCGCAGTATCACTGGTGACTCTGTAGAAACTGGGAGGCTTGTTTCAGTGGAGCTGGAGTTGTGGGCGCAGGAGTAGATTGAGTATCTGTGGAGGAATGTCCCTCATCCTCTCCTGGAGCAGGATCCAGTGGAAATCCTTGTACTACATTCCTGTCCAATGTCCATAGCAGCATTTTCACCGTGTTATCTGGAACTGTTGCGGTCTCCCAAGTCAAGGGGCAGATAAATGTGATCCCGGTGTCTGCAAATGACTGTTCTATTGGTCAGTTTCAAAGATCCTGGACCACTTTGGTTGAGAGTAACTCCAGGCAGCAGCTTAATTGTTGCCAAAGTTCCTCACGTGTACACCATCACTGGGGCTGAAATATCTCTCTTCATCATGGTAGTCATGTTTCTTCAGACGTTTCCTGTCTCCTTCCCATTCCCACTTTAACATCTGGATGTAGCAGATCCAGGGGGACATTGCCTTCTGACCCATCAGTAACACAGCAGGTGAGAGTCCTGTTACTGTTTGTGGTGTGGTACAGAATAAGAACCTTGAACGCTTGGTTCCCAAAGCATCACTCACCATTCTCCACAGTCCTTCTTTCAGTGCGTGAACAGCTCCTCTGCTAAACCAATCGAAACTGCAAGGGAAGGTCAGTACGTACATGGCGCATCCATTCCTCTGCATAAACTCTTGGAACACATCACTTGTACACGTTGTACCATTATCACAAACAAGAGAATTGGGTAAACCATAGAATCCCTACAGTGCAGGAGGCGGCCACTTGACCCATCGAGTCTGCATCGACCACAATCCCACCCAGACGCTATTTCGGTCAGCCCATGCATTTACCCTGCTAATCCCCCTGACACTAAGGGGCAATTTAGCACGGCCAATCCACCTAACCCGCACATCTTTGGACTGCAGGAGGAAACCAGAGCACTGCGGAAAACCCATGCAGGGAGAATGTGCAAACTCCACACAGGCAGTGATCCGAGGTTGGAATCGAACCCGAGCCCCTGGCCCTGTCAGGCAGCAGTGCTAACCACTGTGCCAATGTGGTGCCCACCATGAGTTGCAAAAACTTGCCATGGCCAAGGGAGCTGTAATGTTGCTCAGGATGTGTACATCTAATCACTTAGAAAGCGCATCCACAATGACTAGAACCATATCACCCACAAAAGACCCTCCAAAGTGCACATCAAGTCTCGAGAAGGAATGATCAGACCACTCACACAGATGTGGTGGTGCTGGTGGCACCGTCCTCTGGATGAGCTGACATACGGGACTTTGTCCTCCAAGACCTGATCCACATTTGGCCACCAAACACACAGCCTGCTAAACATTTCATTCAGGAGGCACCCAGCTCAGCCTCACGAACTTCAGCCAAGACTCATGAACGACCAGAAGGTGGGAGGCCACTGTGGACCCCCAGAGGATACAACCATCCTGCACGCTCTCCCCATTGCGCATGGCCTCAGTTCACGATCCCCTATAACCGTCGGCCACTCCTGCTAGAGGAATCTCTTCACCTGCGATAGGCACAGGGTCCTGGTCCATCCACCACATAGTTTCTGTTCAACATTCATTGGAGAAACAAAGTATCTCAAGCAAAAAAAAAGTCTCTGGAGGAAAGAACATCTCAGTGAGCCTGCCTGCTAAAGGGAAACATCTCAGCGCTTCTGTGTTTGCATTGTCCTTCCCTGCCCTGTACACCACGTTATACTGGTAAGCTGACAGGGAGAGAACCTGGTGCTGTGTTCTGTCCGAGATCCTGCGAAGAATGCATTTGGGTTGACCAAAAAGACACATCCACGGTTTGTGTTCGGTACATCTAGTGAGCGAGTGACTACAGAGATACCGATAAAGCCTTTTCACCATAAAAATGAGTTAGGCCTCCTTTGCCCGACTGAGAGTATCCTGTTCCAGCCTTTGTCAGCTTCATGATGCAAAACCAATGGGTTTTTCAGAACCGTCATCTATTGAGTGAGAAAGTACAACCCCGTATTATAGGGCATTACATGACAGGGTAGGTTCCCTGTCTGGATCAAAATGGAAGACTCACAACACCAGGTTAAAATCCAACAGGTTTATTTGATAGGAAACCCACAAGCTTTCAGGGTTTACCCCTTCATCAGAGGAACTCTCCACTCACCTGACAAAGCAGCAAACCCCGAAAGCTTCTGGGTTTGCTATCAAATAAACCTGTTGGATTTTAGCCTGGTGTTGTCAGACTTCTTACTGTGTTTACCCCAGTCCAATGCCGGCATCTCCACCTCATTGATCAAAATGGACCAGATCAGCCAATTTTAACAATGCTTTAGTGTATCCAGCAAAGCCTCCCTCTGTGTGAACTCCCATTTTCATTGGGTTTCTTTGTACAGATGTAGGCACAATGGAACCAACACTGTTGACAGGACTGGCAAAAACTTCCCATAATAGTTAACTAAGTCTGAAAATGACCGAACTCGGCCACATTCCTGGGCTCCGAAGCTTCCTCAATGGCTTGAACTTTCCCCTCCACTGGAGATAAGCCTGTGTAGTGATTCTGTGGACTCGATACGCCATGTTCAGTGCCTGAAAAATGCACTTCGCCTGTTCAGATGCAGCCCTGCCTCCAAAACCCTTTTTAAAACTTGATCCAGGTTGCTGCGGTGATCCTCCTCAGTCTTCCCTGTAACTAAAATATTGAAGTAGGCTGCAACCTGAGGGTTGCCTGGTAACAGTTTGTCCATTCTCCTTTGGCCACCAGACTGGAGGGCCACCAGACTGGAGGGCCACCAGACTGGAGGGCCACCAAAAAACCAAATGACTGTACGAGAGCAACCCTTTATGCATGTTGATGGTCACGTACTGCTTCAAATTTTCCTCTGGCAAGAGTTGTTGATAAGCCTGGCTCACGTCCAGTTATGAAAACGTCTTGCCTCTCACAAGGGCTGAAAATAAATCTTCCACCCTAGGTAACCGATAAACATCCAACTTGGAAACCTGGTTAATGGTGAGCTTGTAGCCACCACAGAAACGCAGCATGTCATCATTTGTAAGGACAGGAACAGTTGGCGTTGCCCAATGAGATAACCGAATTGGCTCAATCACTCCAAGCCCTTGCAGCCGTTCCAACTCCACCTCTACTTTCCTTCTCAGGGAAGCGAGTAGCAACCTGAAGATCTGTGCACAATTTCACAGTAGTATCAGGTGGTGTATCCAGTTCATCCTTCAACACATCCAGATATCTGTTGGCAACATCTCCAGTCACTCTTGTGTGCTTAATGCCACTTCAGTGGGATTGTGCTGAGCCAATCGCGCCCCCCACCCCCCCCCCCCCAGCAAACCTGGCCCCTTCCCTTTGACCACAAGGAGATGTGCCCTTGCTGCTTGACTATTAGACCCAATATGGACTTCCAACGTCCTGAGCAATGGTGTGGACTCTGCGGTGGGCGTCCGAAGACTAAATCTGTGCCACAGTAGAGGCTGGTGCTCATGTCACTAATTACTGACGCGGAGGCTCCCATACCCATCTTCATTTGCATGTGCTTACCATCGCCCACAACTGTAGTAAAAATAGGCCCTGCTTGTGCCTCATTCACAGTAAACATGGTAGCTCCTCTGCTGCTCTGAGCTGTCCACAGGTGTACCTGATGGAGGCTTCTTCAAATTTAAATGTTCTTGCTTGGCCTTGCTCTTCGCACCCCTGCCGTCCTTCGCTAAATGCCCCTTCTTGTTGAACCAGTGTCAAACAGCATCCATAAATTTGCAATGATTCATACACCGAGGTCGACCACAACTAAAGCTCCACTGCTTTCACCTTTCTGATTGCAACCTATTCCTTCACTTGATGCCGCGCTTTGCCTGGGCACCAACACTGACCTTCTGAATGTCTTTAGCATTACAGGCAGCCATTTCCACGCCCTGTGAAATTTCTAGAGTTTTCAAGTCAACGCAGACCAGCCCATCTATCTCTGAGCATATCTTCTCAAACCTCTCCAAAATCAGTGTTCTGTAAGTTGGTATAATTCTGCTGCAAAGCTGGCTTTCGATTAACTGGCTTTTCGACAATGGTTATGAAATTTGAATCTATGGACAATCACCGAGGGTTTTGGATTATGGATTTCTGAATCAGAGGAACTAAATCTGCAAATGAAATCTCCCTGGCTATTCCACATCAATTTACACGTGCACATGCACCCACAGGAGAATCCATAAGACAAAGAAACAGAATTAGGCCACTTGGCCCATCAAGTCTGCTCCGCCATTCAATCATGGCTGATGTTTTTCTCATCTCCATTCTCCTGCCTTTTCCCCATAACCCCTGATCCCCTTATTAATCAAGAACCTCTGTCTTAAAGACACTCAATGACCTGGCCTCCACAGTCTTCTGCAGCAAAGAGTTCCACAGATTCACCACTCTCTGGCTGAAGGAAGTCCTCCTCGCCTCTGTTTTAAAGGGTTGTCCCTTTAGTCTGAAGTTCTCTCTTCTGGTTCTAGTTTTTCCTACTAATGGAAACATCCTCTCCACGTCCACTCTATTCAGGCCTCGTAGCATCCTGTAATTTTCAACAAGATCCCCCCTCATCCTTTTAAACTCCAACGAGTACAAAGCCAGAGTTCTCAACCATTCCTCATTCAACAAGCTCTTCATTCCAGGGACCATTCTTAAAAACCTCCACAGGACACCTTCCGAGGCCAGCACATCCTTCCTTAGATATGGGGCACCAAATTGCTCACAATACTCCAAATGGGGTCTGACCAGAGTCTTATACAGCCTCAGAAGTACATTGCTGTCCTTGTATTCTAGCCCTCTTGACATGAATGCTAACACTGCATTTGCCTTCCTAACCGCTGACTGAACCTGCACGTTAACCTTAAGAGAATCTTGAACAATGACTCCGAAGTCCCTTTATGTTTCTGATTTCCTAAGCATTTCATTTAGAAAATAATCTATGCCTCCATTCCTCCTTCCAAAATGCACAACCTCACACTTTTCCACATTGTATTCCATCTGCCACTTCTTTGCCCACTCTCCTAGCCTGTCCAAGTCCTTCTGTTTTGCCTCATCTTCTAATCTGTTTGCGCTGAAACCTCTTCACACACCTCCTCACTTCTCTCATCGAACCCATCAACTTCCCTGTACGTAGCCATGGTGCTGTTAATTCGAAACTCAGTTGAATAAACGCACAACGAAAACTAGCCGCTCTCTGTGTGCAACCTCAAGTCGCCACGCTGAACATCAAAGATCTCAGTTTTGTTTTCTTACCGTCTTCTCCTCGCTGCCAAAATGATGTGGTGACTTGAGACCACATATAAGGCAGTCAAATGTGTTGTTTAAAAGAAGGAACTTCTTTATTTAAACAAATAAATTTCACAATAATAATAACACAGCTGAACAGTAATAACTACAAAAACAGGAGCACCAGTAGAACATGTTTTGCTTACAGGTCACCACCTTGCAGACTGAAAATCCTGCCAAAGCCTGCACATGCTCAGAACCCTCAACAGATACCAGTAAAACAATTACATGGGACAAAAGGGTTATAAAACACACTGTACTCAAAATGATACCCCAACAATAATGAACAAGAGAGCAAAAGAGACAGGGCCAAAGGACACAAAACTGGGAAGCACAACACAAAAGAAAACACAATTACAGAGATTATATTTTGTTGATTCTTGACAATAGGCAATGTTAGGGGAATTAATTAGTGTTAATTAAATCCTTTAATAAAGGTTTATTAATAAAGGCATGGGACAGGTTAACGTTACCTGTAAGGCAGCAGGTGAGGGTGTTTGTACAACAGCAGATATTCCAACGCGATTTTCTGAACATCCTGGCAATGGTGACATAGCAGCTAAAATGGGAGGGAAAGAATTTAAAACGCGTTTAGCTGCAGGAAAAGAGCAGAAGATACCATGTGTTCCGAGCCATATACTTGTCTCATACCTGTGTGTACAACTCCTTCAGCTTGGGTTCCAGGTAGAGCGATTGCGGGTTGCTGAACTTTGAGAAAATCTTCAGGTGAATAAGCAATTGCCTGGAATAACATAAATCATGTTAAAGTTGGCAAAATATGAAACATATCAAGGATAATCCATTTAAAAACTGCAAAGGAGCAGAGGCCTGGATAATCTTAAAGTATAATCTGTATTCCATTCACAAAACAGCAGACGTGCTTGTTTCTGCAGAAATATATTGTGCGAGGGATTAAAATGCTTCAGTGCATCACCTTTCGATCCACAAAGCTAGACCTTATCCCCATCAAACCGTACTGCCACAAAGCTGCTGGCTCAGTTAGCATCATTCTTCCCACAGTCGTAAAGGTTAAGTTTTAAGCTCCACTTGCAAAGTGGACACAATCTAGGCCCCACGCCAACACCTCACAGCACCAGGGACCCGGGTTCCATTCCGGCCTTGGGTGACTGTCTGTTTGGGTTTGCACATTTTACCCGTGTCTGCGTGGGTTTCCTCCGACAGTCCAAAGATGTACAGGTTAGGTGGATTGACTGTGCTAAAGTACCCCTTTGTGTCCAAAGATACATAGGTTAGGTGGACTGGCCATGGTAAATGCATGGGGTTGGGGGGAGGGGGGAGTAGTTGAGGGGGAGTTAGGCCTGGGTTAGATGTTCTTTCGGAAAGTCAGTGCACACTAAATGGGCTGACGACACTCTATGGTTCTGTGATTCAGCTTAATACCGACAGTGTTGAGTTTTTCGAGGTGCTATCCTCTGGATTTGATGTTAGAGCAAGGCCCCACAGTCGCAGGTCCACAGTATGACAATAACTTGCACTTAAAGCAGCACATTTAAAATAAAGAAGCATCCTTTCAGCTAAATGCAAAATTCAACATCGAAAGTGGCAAAGAGATATCGGGGCAGCCAGTCACAAGCTAGGTCAAAAAAGCTTGAAGGAGTGACCTAAAGAGGAAAAAGAGATGTCGAGAGTTGGGGTGATACAGGGAAGGAATTCCAGGATTTAAGGCCTTGGCAACCTAAGGTGTTGGCCACCAATGGTGCAGCAAATGAAGTCAGGAACGTTAAGGTGTCAGAATTACAGTGCAGAGATCTGGAAAGGTTGTGGGGCGAGAGGTTACATGAGAGAAAAGGTTGTCGAGTGCCATTTCTGGTCCGGCCTACACATGTCTCCAGAGCCACAGCAATGTGGTTCACTCTTAACTTAGGTGACACCTGATGAAGGGGCAGTGCTCTGAAAGCTAGTGGCGTTTGCTACCAAATAAACTTGTTGGACTTTAACCTGGTGTTGTGAGACTTCTCATAATAAATGCTGGCCAGCCAGTGACACCCATGTCCCACATATGAAGCAGCTGGCTGAACAAGCCAATAAATTGGTGCATTGAGTGTGAATTCAGTCACCTCCCTGGCCCAGCCCAGAGATAGTCTCCCCTGTACACATGCTGATCTTGGTCTGATTTGCTTACAGAGTTGAGTGCCCTTGGAAGCTCTGCAACACTGTCTTGTCCAAGTGCATACCTTGGCACACACTTCACAACGACCTACAACTGATTAAAATATTGGTAACGTGGGCACGTTGCAACCAACAGGCTTGATCACAGGTTCAGCTGCCGAGAGAGACATCCAGTTTCACGTGTACAGGTGGCCAGGAGCACGTTCTCAAACAGCAGAGACCCAGGTTCAGACACAGCACTGCCTGGCTGAAACCCAAATCAATAGCAGCAACAGACATGCAGTGTAAACACACCCTCAGAGGAGACCCAACCAGCGATAACTAACTTGGCTGCCAGCTTATATATATATATTATTGGCAAAGGATGAATAACATTTATTTCAATTCCCAGTATTTAAAACTCAAGCTGACTAATTGTTGCATGTATTACAATGAAAAGTATTGTTTCTTGTGCACTATACACAAAGCCTACCAAACACAGACAAGGAAAGGAGAGTGCAGAAAGGAGTGTCACAGTCATAGCTAGGTGTAGAGAAAAATCTGGTGCCTTAACACAATTAACAATCTTTTTGGGATTTTCCCTATGTAACACTGACTGCACTTCAAAGATACTTATTTTGCAGCAAAGCATCTGGAAATTTTTTTTTGTTTTATTAGTATGTGAGGCATGGGTGTTGCTGGCTGGCGGAGGGCAGTTGAGAATCAACCACATTGCTGTGGCTCTGGAGTCACATGTAAGCCAGACAGGGTAAGGACGGCAGATTTCCTTCCCCAAAGAACATCAGTGAACCATCTGGGTTTTTCCGACAATCGGCAATGGTTTCATGGCCATCAGTAAATTTTTAATTCCAGGTAATTTTTATTGAATTCAACTTCCGCCATCTGCCGTGGCGGGATTCGAAGTCGGGTCCCCAGAATATTAGCTGAGTTTCTGGTTTAATAGTCTAGCGATAATACCACTAGGCCATCACCTCCCCTATGTCCTGGAGATTTGAAACGTTGAGTTCAAGTCTTGGCGTATATGTGAAATCTTCTTATTTAGACACACAAATGGCAGGCACCTCCAAACTTAATAACCAGAGTGCTCCTTCACATCCAGTTAATGCTCGCAATACGAATATAATTAAATGCCCAGCAAAGTCTCAGGAGTTTGAGTTTAGAGAAAGTGCCTCACTGTACTTACTTTACAGCCGCTCTCCTGGATTTCTGCCTTACAGTAAACTCGGGAACTTCAAGAGCTGCGTCCTCAGAGTCAATGGCAGCGCATTCATCCTGCAGTTCGACAGTGGTCTCCTTCTCCCTGATGTCCTGAGCTGGGGCGACCATCAAATCCGCTGAATAATATTCATTGCTGCATGAAGCAGAGAGAAGCAGATCATTTGCCAGCAATATTCCCTCTCAGCTGCCTCCACAGAGCGCGCGACACAAAAAAAAGGATGGGGGGGGGGGCGCAAGTGGGAGAAAGACACTTCTTGCACTAAATCAGCCCTTTACATCGTTAAAGGAGCCTCAAACTCAATAGAAATTGCCACTTTCCTTGGAGGCTGAGAGGCAATCCGAGAGGTATTTCCAATATGATGAGGGATCTGAACAATAGATAGCCGTAAACTGTTCCCGATCATGAAAGGATGGAGAACCAGAGGGCACAGCTTCAAATTAATTGGTAAAAGAGGCCAAAGGGATACGAGAGAAACTGTTTCTCACGGAGCGACTTAAGATCTGGAACACACTTCCCGAGGGTGTGATGGAGACAGGTTCAAATTGAAGAGGGCATTCGGCAATAACTGGAAAAGGGTTAGAGGGAGGAGAGTAGCATTACCATTCGGGGATTGAAGACACGATGGACCGAATGGCCTCATTCTGTAAACAAATCTGTATAAAGATTCTTCTCGACTTACTTAATAAACCTCAGCAGCAACGGGGAGAGGTCGCTGGAGTAGGACTCCAGTCCGTCAGCAAACTCAGCCATTGCTTTCCAAAGCAGGAAGCGGAAGTTGGTGCGGTCCGTCCTCTCGCTGCATTTAGTTGCCAAGTGAAGTTGATTCTGGTACAACCTTCTGATGATAGTCTCTGGAACACCCTCAGTACTCAGTGCGATGTTCTCCTTCTGTGCTTCTCTGAATTCATATTTTAATTCTCTCTCTTTAAAGAAAAATGCAGTTAGTATTAAGTACAAACTTAAAGAATTCATATTTGGATTTTAGATCATCAATAAAATTAATATTTACAATATAAGGTAAGTTATGGATTAAAAAGTTATGACCAGTTAAAGATTGCCCATCCCGACATCTTATATTACAATTACTTAGGTGGGAGCTATATAATAAATGGCAGAATCATCAGGAGCAATAGACGCTCAGAAATCTGGGGAGTACCAGTCTACAGATCATTAAAAGTGGCAGCACAGGTGGAAAAGGTGGTGAAGTAAGCATGTGGCATGCTTGCTTTCATCAGCCAGGGCATCGGGTATATAGAAGTTGGCAAATTATGTTACAGTTGTATAAAACGTTGGTTAGGCCACACTTGGAATAGTGTCCAATTCTGATCGCCACACTACCAGGAGGATGTGGAGACTTTGGAGGAAGTACAGAGAAGGTTTATCAGGATGTTGCCTGGTATGGATGTTATTAGCTATGAGGAGAGGTTGAATAAGCTGGGATTGTTCTCCCTGGAAAGACGGAGGCTGAGAGGTGACCTGATAGAAGTTTATAAAATTATGAGGAGTGTGGATAGGGTGAACAGTTGGAAGCTTTTTCCCCAAGGCAGAAATGACAATTACAGAGTGGGGGGGAAGGAAGGGTTCAGTGGAGATGTGCAGGGGAGGTTTTTTTTTTAAAAACACAAAGGGTGCTGGGGCCTGGAATGCACTGCCAGGTGAGGTGGTTAAGGCAGACACGTTGGCGACATTTAAGATTTATCTGGATAGGCGCATGAACAGATGGGGAATAGAGGAATACTGGCGATTGGTCTAGATAGGACAACATGACTGCACAGGCTTGGAGGGCCAAAGGGCCTGTTCCTGTACTGTATTGGTCCTGTGCTGCTCTTTGTACTTCATTTAAGATAGGTGATTAGGTAACAATGGGGAAACGGTGGCATTGTGATAATGTCACTGGACTAGTAAATCCCGAGGTTCACAGCTCTGGGAACACAAGTTCAAATCCCATCAAACAAGCGGGCAGAATTTAAATTTAATTAATAAATCTGGAGCTGGTCTCAGTAACGGTGACCATGATTGTCAATACAAACCCATTTGGTTCACTAACGTCCTCTAGGGAAGGAAATCTGCCGTCCTTACCTGGTCCGGCCTACACCCGATTCTCGAACCGGAGCCTAACATTTACAAGTGGCTACAACAACTCCCGGACTGAGGTTGGAAGTTTACAATTTGTGTTACATATCCAACTTAGTGCTTAAAACAAAATGACCAACCATTGTGGAGCAGTTTGGGATGTTGCAAGGATATGGGGTGTGTTAAATAAATAAATGTCTTCTTCTTATCATAGTTTTAGCGTAAGGGGCAGGAGATTCAGAGGGGATTTGAGGAAACATTTTTTCGCTCAGAAGGTGATGAGAATCCCAGAATGCACGGCCTGGGAAGGTAGTGGAGGCAAGAAACCTTACAACCTTTAAAAATGATGTGGAGACGCCAGCATTGAACTGGGGTGGGCACAGTAAGTAGTCTCACAATACCAGGTTAAAATCCAACAGGTTTATTTGGCATCACGAGCTTTCAGAGCGCTGCTCCTCCATAAGGTGAGACCACCTCACCGCACAGGACCACTCACCCCATGAAGGAGCAGTGCTCCGAAAGCTTGTGAAACCTGTTGGACTTTAACCTGGGGTTGTGAGACTTCTCATTGAACCTTGAAAAAGTATTTGGATGAGCACTTGAAATGTCATTACATTCAAGGATAGGGGGCAAGTGCAGGGAAATGGAAGTCCTCTCTACAGCATTAACAACTGACCTCTGCCTTCTCAGTTGGACCACTCATCTGAAAAGGAGGGATTCACCAGATAAGGGCCTTTAAGATGAGGTGATAAACTAAGGGCCTCATCTACACAGAAGATCCCATGGTATGAATGTGAAGGAGGGCAAGGGGGTTCTCCCCATTGTCTTGACCAACCCCTCAACCACCACATCATGCTGATAATCTGGGTCATTGCCCGACTGCTCCTTGTTGGAGCTTCCAGCGCTCCCTACCTTACAATTGTGACCGCATTTCAAACATACTTGGCCAGGGCGAGTGTGGTGCTGCTGGGATACTTGGCTTATTCTCAATGTATCTATTTGGCCCTAGTAAGAGCAGAAGCTAACTCAGGACAGGATAGCCACGTGGTTAGGCTTAAGTGGCAGGTGGCACAGTGGTTAGTACTGCTGCCTGTCAGCACCACGGACCCAGGTTCAATTCCCGGCTTGGGTAACTGCCTGTGTGGAGTTTGCACATTCTCCCCGTATCTGCACGGGTTTCCTCCCACCGTCTAAAAATGTGTGCAGTTTGGGTGGATTGGCCATGCTAAATTGCCCCATTGTGTTGGGGGGTTAGCAGGGTAAATACGTAGAGTTGCTGGGCCTGGGTGGAAGTGTTGTTGGTGTAGGCTCAATGGGCCAAATGGCCTCCTTCTGCACTGTCGGGATTCTACGATAGGGGTCCATATCAGAATGTTAGACACCTTGACCACGCAAGGCATTAATGGTTTATATGAGGTTTTTCTCTGTAAACTTGATGGCATCACTGACCTAGTTACAAATATATAAATACAATATGTGACTATGCCCAACAGAAGCTGGGTGCTGTCTTTATGTACCTAGACTGCCTGTAAATAAGCTGCAATACAACTCAGGAGAATCACCACAACACACTCCACTGGCTGTGATGCATTTTGGACATCCTGAAAGGTTCTATATCAATGCAAGTCTTTCCATCTATGACGCAATGCTCTTCCTTACAAAACACCAACATTTTCCTGATCAGTGCAAGAGGAGATCGATTTCTATATTCGACAAGATTTTAAGAAATCTCTTAGATTTGTTTACCTGTAAAGAACGCTGCCTGGTCCAAATGCTCATAATAAATCCGCCAGAATGCTTTCTTTTCCATTCCACGTGCATGGGAACTGGAAGGAGGAAAGAAGGTAGCACGGAATATTAAAAATTGACAATTAATTTCTGGAGTTTAAACATGAAAGACATCATCAAGTGCATCATAACTAACACAATACTTACACAATTAGCTCTATCACTGGGTCCCACAGAGTACTGAAGTTTATATAAAGCATTCCTATCAAATATTGAAGAGGAACCTGGAAAACAAAAGTCAAATCAGTAACCAGAGCACTCAGCACAGCAACAAATTATTGAAAATATCCATTACGTATAAACTGGGTCCTAAGCTTCGATCAACCTGCCATTTAGCTAAAGAAGTAATCTGCTTCTAATTTGATATTAGGTTATGATCGCCAATACCACAAAAAATAAGATAAACAAAGTTGCTAAGTAGAACTCTCCTGCCAGCAGGTGCTGGAAACTTGCTAGGAATATACAAGAGGTCAAATCGACATTGGTAAAGAGGAAAGACATATTAATAATCAGGACAGCGGTGGGGGGGGTGGGTTTGGCAGAGATAGTGGCAATGTCACTGGTCGAGCAATCCAGAGGCCCAGGCTAATCCTCTGGTGGAATTTAAATTCAATTAATACATCGGAAGTCGAGAGCTAGTCTCGGGAACCTATCTGGTTCACTAATATGCTTTTGGGAAGGAAGTCTGCCACCTTTACTGGGTCTGGCCTACATGCAACTCTAGACTCTCAGAAACCCACACTTTCCCTCTGTATTGGCCTGGCACACCACTCACTTCATTGGGCAAGTAGGAATGGGTCACAAATGATGGCCTTGCCAATGAAATACGGAAGAATGAAAAAGCATCAGGAATCTTCAACGAAAGAATCCGGGTTCAAAATGCTAGTCTGCTTCTCTCCTTCCAAGGTTGGCAGTCCAGATTTACATCTCCATTGTTTTAACTCAAAAAAAAGACCAGCATAGAGCAAGCCACATAGGTCAACTGAAGCAGAAGTCAATATTACTTTTGATCATACAAGTATGCCAACGCTTTCTATATTGCTGATCTTAGCCCAGAGGTTTGGATCCCTTGCTAACACTTAAGCACAGTATAAAAGAACAGCCCCCCACTCCCTACCTCATCAAAAGGACCCTCGGGGATACATGGCTGTATCAGGTCGTGTCTTAGCTTCCTCAGGTGCATTAACTTCTCCCTGTAGTCATAAACAGTTGCAGGGACGAGCTCAGCTTGGAGTAAGATGGCAAACACAGGCTGAAGATCTCTATTGTTCTGACCCTGCGGATATAGAAAACAAACGCAGAACAGTTTGTATTTTGATGGCAAAAATCATTGCAAAGTCTACAAATAATTTCTATTCATCTTTCTCTATTATAAATTCCTATTTCCACAATTAGAATGGAAACTATGTAGATAAACAAAGTACCACCGATTACTATAGATGAATGAAGGTAGTGTTTTCACGTCCCTTCATAAGAACATAAGGAATAGGAGCAGGAGTAAGCCATCTTGCCCTTCAAGCCTGCCCCGCCATTCAATAAGATCATGGCTGATCTGAAGTGGATCAGTTCCACTTTACCGCTTTCTCCCCATAACCCTTAATTCCCTTGTCTGTCAAAAACCTATCTACCTATGACTTAAATATATTCAGCGAGGTAGCCTCCACCACTTGAATGGGCAGAGAATTTCAGAGACTCACCACCCTTTGAGTGAAGTTTCTCCTTAACTCCGATCTAAACTGCACCCCCCCGTTATTTTGAGGCTGTGCCCTCTAGTTCTGCTATCCTTTCTAAGCGGGAAGAATCTCTCTACCTCTACCCTATCCATCCCCTTCATTACCTTATACGTCTCTATAAGATCCCCCCCACAGCCTTCTAAACTCCAACGAGTACAGACCCAGTCTATTCAGTCTCTCTTCATAGGCTAACCCCCTCATCTCCGGTATCAGCCTAGTGAACCTCCTCTGCACTCCCTCCAAGGCCAATATATCCTTGCCCAAGTGCGGCGACCAAAACTGCACACAGTACTCCAGCTGCGGCCTCACCAGTGCCCTGTACAGTTGCAGCAAGACCTCCCTGCTTTTATATTCTATCTCTATCAATGCTAAAACACAGATTTCTGATGTCCACTGTTTTTCCAGAGTACTGGGATATTACAACTAAACGTAAGCATAAGTCACTAATAAACCCAGTATGGATTCAGAAAAACGTATTTGACTTGTAGCGCTGTGAGAACGTGAAATGTGTTAGCAGTAATTGAGGCGAATAGAACACAATGATTCAAGGTGAAGCTGGAGTAACACTTGAGGGGAAAAAGAATAAAAGGTCACGGTAATAGAACGGGACGAGGAGGGGAGGAAGGAGGCTCATTTGGAGAATAAACACCAGTTGGCATGAATGACCCATTTCTGCGCTGCACCGACGTTATTCTATTTGTGTCCAATCACTCCCGTTGTCTTTCTCACGGGACAGCACATTTCATACCTCAACTTTTTTTTGTAGCTGCACTTTAAAATGATTCATGATCCTCAGCGTAAGCAGCCGCACCTAAAGCACAGAAAGTGACAAAGTTTATCAGAATATAATGAACAGGAAATACTCAGAGCAGGTATCAAACATAGAAATCAGAAGCAGGAGGAGGCCATTTGGCCCTTTAAGACTATTCCGTCATTCATTTTGATCATGGCTGATCAATATCCTGATCCCCCCACCGCCCCCCCCATATCCCTTAATACCTTTAACCCCAAGAGCTATATCTAATTTCTTCTTGAAATCAGACAACGTTTTGGTCTCAACTACTTTGTGGTAGCAAATTCCACACGTTTACCATCCTCTGGGTGAAGAAATTTCTCCTCACCTCAGTTCTAAAAGGTTTACCCCTTATCCTCAAACTATGATCCCTAGTTCTGGACTCCCTCACCATTGGGAACATTCTTTCTGAATCTACCCTGCCTAATCCTGTCAGAATTTTATAAATTTCTACGAGATTCCCCCCCTCACTCATCTAAACTCCAGTGAATATAATCCTAACCAATTTAGTCTCTCCTCATACATATGAATATATTCATTAAACAAACAAAAATTCCTGCATGCTTAACAAGAATCAAGTCCAGAACAAATTGTTCCAAATTTGCTGATTAGAATACAAGCATGTGCTTCTGCAGTTGTGATGATACTGAGTGTAAGAAATATATTTATGTAATGTTTCTTGTAAGAGGCAGTGTTTTGTTGCATGGAGGTGATTTGCTGAAAAACACGCAGCTCCCTGCTGAGACTGCAGGGTGATAATTCATTTTGGTTAATAGTGTGTTTGTTTAAATAGAGTTAATGCATTTATGTTTACTTGGCTTTTCCCTGGGATTTCAGAGTAGAGTTTATATTAGGTTGATTGACAGAATCATGAGCTTAACGGGAGGAGCTAATCTTGGAGGGAAAAACAGCTTCTCTTTCATTTTTTAAAGAAAATAGTTCCTGCTGGTTCTGGAAGAATCAAGACATGTCTCTCTCTCTCTTTCTGGAGGTTGTCTGGGAGCTCCAGGGCTGGCAATGTAAGTATAAGCACATAAGCTTGTGTTTTATTAACTGATTTTGAAGAGGGGTTTAAGTCAGTAAGAGAAATTTTAGTTGAACTGGAACACAGATAGCTTAGCAGTTAAGAATTGTATCTCATCACGTTTAAGTATTATTCAATTATTAAATGTTACGCTGATTGATTTGTTAAGTTAAACTGTGTTAGAAGGTTTTACAAGTTTTTTTTTGTCAGCATGGAAACAATCCCTTTAGCCCAACTTGTCCACACCGCCCTTTTCTTTTAAAACCCTAATCTAGTCCCAATTGCCCGCATTTGGCCTATATCCCTCTACACCCATTTAACTATCTAAATGCTTTTTAAAAGTGCTAAATGAAGATTACTTTGATAAAAGCTCCCTTAGTTTGTCAGTGGAATCCCACCTGGAGTAAAACATCCTATTCTCACAATATCAAAATAAAAAACTGTTGGAGTCTAGCCTGGCTTCATAACATACCTCAGGTCTTTGTGATCTCATTACTTAACACAGTAATATGGATTAATACAGACCCACTTGAACTTTCATGTTGAGATAAAGCCAGTGGGATAGTTAATCAAAAAATAACTCAAAATGTTTATTTTCTTAGCCTAGGTGGTGGTGAGCTGCCTTCTTGAACCACTGTTGTGTAGGTACATCTACAGTGCTGTTAGGGAGGGAGTTCTAGGATTTTGACCCAGCGACAGTGAAGAAATGGCGATATATTTCTGAGTCAGGGTAGTGAGCGAATTAAGGGGAAGCTGGAGATGGTTCCCAAGTGTCTGCTCGAAGGTGGTGTTGGTGAAGAACCTTGGGAAAGTTGCAGTAGTGAATTCTGTAGATGGTACCAGGTGCTGCCACTGAGCATAACTGAACGTTTATGTTGGGTCAGTATTGCTCTGAATACCTGTCCTCCTTTTCATTGGACATAAAAAATTCCATGGCATGATTTAAAAACTTCTCTCTGGTCTGCTAGTTCATACTTATCCCTCAGCCAACAACATCAATTATGATTAAACTGGCCTTTTGTCCAAGTACAGTTTGTGGGATACTGCTGTGTGAAAATTATCTGCCAGAATTTCCCCGGTAACAGCGACTATACTTCAAACAAATCCAAAAACTACTCAGTTCTTTAACTATACTCATGTAAGAATAAATAAAGGAGCATGCAGATTTCTAACAATGGAGAGTAATGCTAGAATATTAAAGATTTAAAATACCTTTGAAATGTCTGTTGAAAGATTTGGTCGAAATGCCATGAATAGGTCAGACAGAGTGTCTTGTGAAAGTAGCTCGTTACAGCCAGATAAAGCTAACCGCATATAGTACAGGTCACCCAGCAATAGGGCGGAGGGGTTAGACGGTGATTTTCTGAGAAAACGAAATCAATGTTAAAACCAGTGGGCCCTGATTCTTCAAATCCAACAGACAACTGAACAGTCACGTTAAAAGCATCGCAAAGAAACAACAAAGCAAAACAATGTCCAGAATACTTTAAAATACAGTTCCAGCACTTCATTACTGCACAGTCATGCATAACTCCAGGTTTTAGTTTGCTTGTAATGGCAAGTTGTATTGATGTACTATCAGTGACAGTGTGTGGCGATTACCTTGTTAGAGGAATTGTTAGTTAAACAAGTGGCATTGATTACGGCACAGTAGCACAGTGGTTAGCACTGCTGCTTCACAGCTCCAGGGTCCTGGGTTCAATTCCCGACTTGGGTCACTGTCTGTGTGGAGTTTGCACATTCTCCTCACGTCTGCATGGGTTTCCTCCAGGTGCTCCGGTTTCCTCCCACAGTCCAAAGATGTGCGGGTTAGGTTGATTGGCTATGCCTAAAAAATTGCCCCTTAGTGTTCAGGGACGCGCAGGATGAAGGGATTAGTGGGTATAATATGGGGATATGGAGGTAGGGCCTGGGTGGGATTGTGTTTGGTTAAGACTCGATGGGCGAAGGGCCTCTTTCCGCACTGTAGGGTTCTATAGAACATAGAACATTACTTCAGCCCTCGATGTTGCGCCAACCAGTGGAACCAATCTAATGACCCTCTAACCTAAACTATTCCAATGTTATCCATATGCCTATCTACTGACCGTTTGAACACCCTTAAAGTTGGCGAGTCCACAGCTGCTGCAGGCAGGGCATTCCACACCCTTACTACCCTCTGTGTAAAGAATCTACCTCTGACATCCGTCCTATAATTACCCCCCCTTAATTTAAAGCTGTGTCCCCTCGTGTTAGCCATCACCATCCGAGGAAAAAGGCTCTCACTGTCCACCCTATCTAGCCCTCTGATCATCTTGTATGCCTCAATTAGGTCACCTCGTAACCTTCTTCTGTCTAATGTAAATAACCTCAAGTCCCTCAGCCTTTCCTCATAAGACCTATGGTACCCTGTAAACAGAGGCAGCTGCAACACTTGGGGAAGGGCAGATTCTTGTCAGTTAATAGCACTGAGGAAGAATCTAACAATAAACCGGCTTGAACCTAACGGACCAGTCTGCATTGATTCTTCCACCATAGCCACTTACAGAATCACAGAATCCCTACAGTGCAGGAGGCGGCTTTTCAGCCCATCGAGTCTGCATCGAAAACAATCCCATCCAGGCCCGACCCCTGCAAATCTACATATTAACCTCTTTAATCCCTCTGATTCTAAGGGGCAATTTAGCATGGCTATTCCACCTAACCTGCACATCTTCGGATTGTAGGAGGAAACTGGAGCACCTGGAGAAAACCCACACAGATACAGGGAGAATGTGCAAACCACCACGCAGACAGCGACCCAAGGCGGGAACTGAACCTGGGACTTGTTGTAACAATGTGTACAAGTACTCCATTCGCCTCCCAACAGCAGCTGGGAGGACCTCCAGCTACTGTACACCAGAAAAATAGTGTCCATGCTGGAAATCTGAGATGTAAAACACAAAGTTCCAGAAAAACTCAGCAGGTCAGGCAGCACGTGTGGGGGAAGGGTTAACGCTGAGTTGAAGAAGAACCATTTTAGACTTGAAACATTAACTTCCTTTCTCCCTCCACAGCATGAGAAAGAAAACTTATAAAACACTGCAGAAATAACTGAAGCGGTTGGAAAGATTTAAAAGGAAAGGACTTGCATTTCTATCAAGCTTTTCAGCACTTTCAGTTTTGATACCAGTTGTTACATCTTTTGTCATTAATCACTTCCCTGATGGGCTCAATAATTCTCAATCCCAAAATATAATTCAAAGCTCCGTAAGGTTATCGAGTCACATCACGGTCACTGGAAAAATACTTACTTCAGCAAATTCCTTACACGTTCCGCTGGTACAAAGCTGAGAATGTCCAAAGACTTGGTTAGACTCAACAGGGTGCTGACTGCCTGCCGGGCGACGTACAACCATTCTATCAAAATCAGAAAAGCTTCAGTTAACAACAATCTAATCCAGGAATATTGACAACTGCACTTCAAGGATCAGGTTTCTCAGGGTCACAGTGCAGAGAAAGATCAGCATGGCTATGGGAGTCCACCTGAGCGTATCACCCAGAGTCACACTGAATATCCCCCGTCGCTGCATCGTAACGATTCCTAACACCGCTCGGTATCTACCTTGAACTTTCTACGTGTGGCCGAGAAAGAGCGCAAGAGCACAAGAAAGCGAGTGAGAGACCTGGGGGAAGGGGGGAGTGGGAGGAGTGGGTAGTGAAAGAGAGGGGTCTTAGAATTATACAGCAACTTTGAAAACCTCAGGACTTCCCAAAGTATTTTATAACCAATGAGATGTTTTGGCACAGCAGTGGTTAAATCAGAATAACCTGAAACTCCTTCCCCTGGAACAGGAAGCTACTGACCTTGGTTAATAGAATCACTGTCTTCAAGGGTGGTCAGTAACCAATCAAGAAATGACTGAATGGTGGCCAACACTAATTCTGTTTCCATGGGCCTGCAGGAAGAATCAGGACAGTAAATGTTGCTGAAATAAAATCAACAGGAGACATGAAAAAAAGAACAGTGAAACTGAGGAAATGCCCCACTGACTCTGCAAGAGGATGCTGTGAGTTGTGGGCTTCACGGCACAATTGGATTAACCACATAATCCCCCGACCCTGGGCTCTGTACCATTACCCTCCTTCAAGGGCTTGTGTGCCCTTATGATCAATCCTGACGCCCTCGCCTACACTCCGGCCACCCCCGCCCACACTCCAGCCACCCTCAAAGGATTTCAGTCTTCAGCTTCCATGATCTAACCTGGACATTTTCTCAAAAGGTCGTTCCATCTTGGAGACATCATCAAAGGCCCACCTCACAGGGTTCCAATCCCTTCTGCCAAGATTCCGTTCCCCTGGAGGCCCAAGTCTGCACTCAAGTGTCAACTCACCAGCACACCTTCAGCTCCCTGACAACGCTGAACAGAACGCTACTGCTCCAAATGGGTACTGTTGCCCCAATGGCACTGAGTCACCCAATTTTGGCAGCCTTCTCCACCTAAAGCCCACTCCGTGCATCAATTTTCCTGCTTATTTTATTTATTAGTGCTATAAGTAGGCTTACAGTAACAATGCAATGAAGTTACTGTGAAAATCCCCTCGTCGCCGCACTCCGGTGCCTGTTTGGGTTACACTGAGGGAGAATTTAGCATGGCCAATGCACCTAACTAACACGTCTTTCAGACTACGGGAGGAAACCGGAGCACCTGGAGGAAACTCACGCAGATATGGGGAGAACGTGCAGACTCTGCACAGACAGTGACCTGACGCCAGAATTGAACATGGGTCCCTGGCACTGTGAGGCAGCAGTGCTAACCATTGTGCTACCATGCCGCTTGAACATGGTTTCTCTGCTTCTCACTCTTTCAACTGAACTGTGGCCTTTTCTTGTTTCTTCTCCCTGTCCCCTCCTCCAGGGCAGCACCAAAAAGCAGCCAGCATAATTAAGGACCACATGCAACCTGCATATTTTTAATTCCACCTTCTTCCATCGAGAAAAAGATGTAAAAGTCTGAGGTCATGTACCAACCAACTCAAGAACAGCTTCTTCCCTGCTGCCATAAGACTTTTGAATGGACCTGAGCTGATCTTTCTCTACACCCTAGCTATGACTGTAACACTACATTCTGCACTCTCTCCTTTCCTTTTCTATGAACAGTATGCTTTGCCTGTATAGAGCGCAAACAATATTTTTCACTGTACCCCAGTACATGACAATAATAAATCAAATCAAGTCAAATCATATGGGTGGCCCAGAGTCCCCACTTGGCACAATCTAACTAAAATGCAAACTGGGAAGTTAAGACAGAGAGTAACCTGGCTGCCCACTGAGTTGGCGAGGATCCAATACTTCGAAGTTTATTCTTTGGCTGCGAAGCTCAGAGAGCCCAAGATGTGTTTCTCACCTGATGTGAGGAAGGACGACAAGAGCAGCCCAGCTATCTGCAAGATCCAAACTCCTTCCGTCTTCAGGCAGGCGTAGCAATGACAGGATAAAATCCAAAATCAAAGCAACTGGACCTCCATTCTGCGCACCGCTGGAATGGAGGATGTTTAGAATGTATTTATTCAATTAGCACACAGGACACAAATTCACCAATGCTCAGCTTACTCTAAATTATTTATTGCACAGAATATGCAGCACAGAGGGGCCATTTGGCCCATCTAGACTGTGCTGCTTTCCCACCACACGAGTCTCCTCTCAATCCATCCACCTAACCTCAGCCTTTCAAGGTCATCTTTCTTTTCCCTTTTCTCTCCTGCACTCAACTAGTTTCCTTCTGATCAAAGTTATCCACCTCAACCACTCACTGCGGTAGTGAGTTCCACATTCTAAACACCTGGGCAACACCAAATCCATCTTACGTTCCTGTTGGATTTATTACTCACTCTTCGGCTAATAGTTTTAGATTTAGCTATTTAGGATTTATTACTACCTGGTTGCTAGTTTTGGATTAACATAGAAACTAGAAGCAGGAGGAGGCCGTTCAGCCCTTCAAGCCTGCTCCATCATTCATTTTGATCATGGCCGATCATCAAATTCAATATCCTGATCCCCCTCGTTCCCCCCATATGTCTTGATCCCTTCCGCCCCAAGAACTATATCTAATTTCTTCTTGAAGCTGCACAACGTTTTGGCCTCAACTACTTTCTGTGGTAATGAATTCCACACATTCACCACCCTCTGGGCGAAGAAATTTCTCCTCATTTCAGTTACCCTTTATCCTCAAATTATGACCCCTCATTCTGGACTCCCCCACCATTGGAGCATTCTTTCTGAATCTCCCCTGTCTAACCCTGTCAGAATTTTAAACATTTCTATGAGATCCCCTCTCAATCTTCTAAACTCTTCTTTCCACAAATGGAGATACTCTCTCCACAGAACGCTGCTGATGCTGGAAATATGAAACTGAACCAGTGTTGGAAACACTTGACAAGTCTGGCTCAATGTTTCGAGCCAATTGGGGTGACACAGTGATTAGCACTGCTGCCTCACAGCTCCAGGGACCCGGGTTCGATTCCTGGCATGGGTCACTGCCTGTCTGGAGTCTGCACGTTCTCCCCACGTCTGCATAGGTTTCCTCTGGGTGCTCTGGTTTCCTCCCACAGTTAGGTTGATTGGCCTGTGCAGACTCCGCACAGACAGTGACCCAAGGCCGGAACTGAATCCAGGTCCCTGGAACTGAGAGGCAGCAGTGATAATCATTGTGACACCAATCCTGTAAAGTTTTTTCTATACCTGCTCCTGTGCTACTACAGAATGGGCAGAATTGTACACAGCACTTATGAGAATAGCATGAGTAAGGTCAAGTTTAACATAACTTCAGCACTTTTCAATTCTACACCCCAGTAATAAATCCCAGTGCCTTATTGGTATGTTTAGTTGTTTGGCTAACCTACCATGCTGCTTTTAATGATCTGTCCCCCTATTCCCTAGATCACAGAATCCCTACAGTACAGGAGGAGGCCATTTGGCCCATCAAGTCTGTACCGACCACAGCCCCACCCAGGTCCCATTCCTGTAACCCCACACATTTATCTTGCTAATCCTCCTGACATTAAGGTCATTTTAGCACGGCCAATCAACATAACCCGCACATCTTTGGATCCCTTTGATCTTTTACCCCATTCAGTTATACTATCTGGAGGAATGTTTCCACTTGTCCTATCTGAGCATGCCACCTTACAGTTATCTCCGCTGAAACTTCATTTGCCACTTAACTGCTCGGCTACAAAATCGGAGTGCAGGGCGCAAATCGGTTTCTGAAGAGTTTGTTCAGTTTCCCAATTAACCGTTCAAACTTGGTGCCAAGTCCCTGCGAAGATTGAGTTAGTGTTGTTTCACTCACAGCTCAATGCTGTTTGAAGGGACTGAAACACTATAAAAATTTATCAGTTCAAGCTTTGGATCAGACTTCCACACAGGCCAGGATTATAAACAACACCGCGGAGTTACACAAACCCCCGCTGCAAGATTAATCCATTATTTTCAGAGTGAATGGAGTTCAGTGGGTTCTCAGGAATTCAGCACCTAGCAGTGGTGGGACATTAACCTGGCAATTTCATCCACTGTGCGGTGGACTCCAGGGACCTTGGCTTTTCCACTCCCAACATCCACCCTGCAGCCTCCAAGATAATAGAATATCCCAAAGTATTTCCCAGGGGCATAATCAGGTGAAGATGGACACCATGCCACATGATGAGATCTCAGAACAGAAAACGCCCAGTGGGTTTGGCAGAGTCGCTGAGCAGAGACTGATAGCCAAGTTCCGCACACATGAGAATGGCCTCAACCGGGATCTTGGGTTCATGTCACACTATCTGTAACCCCCACAACTTGCCTGGACTTGCAAAATCTCACTAACTGTCCTGGCTGGAGACAGTACACATCTCTTTAACCTGTGCTTAAAGCCCTTCCCACTCACACTGTCTGTACCTTTAAGAATTGATTAGCTGTAAAGACTCACATTCCAACCATTATGCATGTAAATTGAGTTTGTGTCTTTGCGTCATTTTTACGACTAGAACTCCCAGCCACCTGACGAAGGGACAGGCTGTCCCGAAAGCTTGCGGCGTTTGCTACGAATAAACCTGTTCGGACTTTAAGAACATAAGAAATAGGAGCAGGAGTAGGCCATCTAGCCCTTTGAGCCTGCCCCGCCATTCAATAAGATCATGGCTGATCTGTCGTGGCTCAGTTCCACTTTCCCGCTTTCTCCCCATAACCCTTAATCCCCTCTCTTATCAAAAACCCATCAACCCGCATCTTAAAAATATTTAGCGAGGCAGCCTCCACCACTTCAAAGGGCAGAGAATTCCAGAGATTCACCACCCTTTGAGTGAAGAAGTTCCTCCTCAACTCTGTTCTAAACCGCCCCCCCTTTATCTTGAGGCTGTGCCCCCTAGTCCTACTGTCTTTTTTGAGCGGGAAGAGTCTCTCCACCTCTATCCTATCCATCCCATTCATCATCTTATACGTCTCAACGAGATCTCCCCTCATTCTTCTAAACTCTAACGAGTACAAGCCTAGTGGGATTTCTTTGTGTTTTACCTCAGTCCAACTCCAGCATCTCCATATCATGAGCATCTGTGGTGATGCAGATGAACGATCATCGACCAGAAATGTTCATTCTTTTTCTCTGCCCATAAATGCTGCCAGACCTGCTGAGTATTTTCTCCTTTTGATGTTAGACTTTTGATGATTTAACAAGCAGTTGGAGGCTGCCAGTCTCACTGTTGCAGTCCAATTCAGTATCACTTTAGGAATATACGAACAGGAAGAGGCCATTCAGCCCATCAAGCCTGTTCCATCATTCAGTACAGTCATGGCTGATTGGACATTTCAATGCCTTTTACGATCCCCATAATTAACATAATCAGCAATCTCTCAATCTCTGCTTTAAATACACTCAGTGACTGAGCTTCCACAGCCCCTGGGGCAGAGAATTCCAAACATTCACAACCCTCTGTGTAAAGAAATTTCTCCGCATCTTAGTCCAAAGTGGCTTCCCACTTGTTCTGAAATTGTGCCTCCTGGTTCTAGACTCCCCAGCCATGGGGAAACATCTGACCCGCATCTGCCCTGTCCATTCCTTTAAGTATTTTGGAAGTTTTGCTGAGATCATTGTCCACAGGGAAATTATTTTTTTGCCTGCATTGCTCATAGAATCCCCAAAGTGCAAAAGGCAGCCATTCGGCCCATCGAGTCTGCACCGATCACAATCCCACCCAGGCCCTGTTCTCGTAACCCCACGTATTTACCGTGTTAGTCCCCGACACTAAGGGCAATTTAGTATGGCCAATCAACCTAACCCACACACCTTTGGAACGTGGGAGGAAACTGGAACTCCCGGAAGAAACCCATTCCTTCAAAAATTACATATAACTAAATATCAACCCTATTACAGGGGTCCAAATTTAATTAAATTATATTAAAAACTATTCCAATGCACTTATCTACTGAGTCGGTGAGTGGCACGGTAGCACAGTGGTTAGCACTGCTGCCTCGCAATGCCAGGGACCCAGCTTCAATTGCGGCCTTGGGTCGCTGTCAGTGTGGAGTTTGCACATTCTCCCCATTTCTGCATGGGCTTTCTCCGGGTGCTCCAGTTTCTTCCCACAGTCCAAAGATATGCAAGTTAGGTGGATTGACCAATCTAAATTGTCCCTTAGTGTCAAGGGGATTAGGGGGTAAATATGTGGGGTTATGGGATTAGGAGCTGGGTGGAATTGTCGTCGGTGCAGACTCGATGGGCTGAAAGGCCTCCTTCTGCCCTGTAGGGATTCGCTGATTCTATGATTCAGTCAGGAAGTCACACAATGAGGACATACCCTCGTGCATACTTTGAAATCCTGTTAAATGTTCTTACCGAGAAGGGTACAAATGATTTCAGGAAATGATTTATCCTGCATTTGAAGGACTGCAGTCTTTTCCCTGAACACAAACAGCAATACTACCGAGACAAGGGGTGATACTCTCTGCTCCTGACCCTCTTTACTCTCGTCAAAATTCTTCGAAAGCAGATTTCGTCAAGAAAGACGCGTTTATCAAATGTCTTTCCTGCCCAATTCAATAACCCATGTGCCCGCAAAGAACCTAGTTCCCTCAGACAAGAGGGGAGACAGGTGCTCTGTACTACAGCCATATCAAAGAGTTTCGTGATTGTAGGATTAATGCAAAAGGATTTGACTTTTCTGAGAATGTAGAGTTGTCTATGTCTCTGGGCTAGCACACCTGCACACTTCAATGAGGTGCATCACCACAAGCCACTCTACTCACGCTTGCCACTGTCCCGTGAAGCGAAGAGGATATTTTTCAAACACCACCGATCCAATGGTTGGAGGCTCAGCCTTGGCCAGAATCAACTTCACCAGAAATCCCAGTGCTTCCTCCTTGGCAGATAGTTCAGCAACCGCAAAGCATTTCTCCACGTACTGCAGCAAGTTCGGTAGAAGCAGCTGTAAATAATAACAATGAACAAATCTGTCCGTGGGGTTTCCTCATTTCAGGGTCTCCAGTTTTCCAAGTGCTTTCCTCTTGAGCTTACACAAACTTTAAAAACCATTGCTTTCCTTTTGTAAAAAAGAATAAAGTGAGAATGTGCACAGAAGTGAAAGATGAACATCCCTGCTTGCTGCCGGAATCAGACAGCACAGGAAGTGCCCTTCGGCCCATCAAGTTTGCACCGATAATAACTATTACTAATGTGGTCATCAAGTGCTCAGGGGGTGGTGGCTGCCTGGAACTCGCTGTTGGAAGTGGTAGATACAATAGTGACTTTTATGGGGCGTCTTGACAAATACATGAATATTATGGAAATAGAGGGATATAATCCCAGAACATAGAACACTACAGCACAAACAGGCCCTTCAGCCCACAAGTTGCGCTGATCACATCTATACCTACCAAGCCATAGAACTATCTGTAACTCCCAATCCCATTAGATCCCATGTACTCATCCAGTAGTCTTTTAAAAGACCCCAGCGAGTTCGCCTCTACCACCACCGACGGCAGCAGATTCCACTCACTCACCCCCGAGTGAAAAACTTTCCCCTAACATCTCCTCTGTACTTGCTTCCCCACACCTTAAACCTGTGTCCTCTCGTAGCGACCACTTCAGCCCTGGGAAATAGCCTCCAAGAACCCACCCTATCTATTCCCCTCAACATTTTATAAACCTCTATCAGGTTGCCTCTCAACCTTCGTCTCTCCAACAAGAAGAGACCTAGCTCCCTCAACCTATCTCCATAAGGCATGCCTCCCAATCCAGGCAACATCCTTGCAAATCTCCTCTGCACCCTCTCAATAGCTTCCACATCCTTCCTGTAGTGAGGCAACCAGAACTGAGCACAGTACTCCAAGTGGGGTCTGACAAGGGTCTTATAAAGTTGCAGCATTACCTCCCGACTCCCAAACTCAATCCCTCGATTAATGAAGGCCAGTACACCATACGCCTTCTTGACCACATCCTCCACCTGTGATTTAAGAGTCCTATGGACCCGGACCTCAAAGGGTAGGGGGTTCCAATTCGTTCAGGCAGCATGGTCGGTGCAGGCTTGGAGATGCCAAACGGCCTGTTCCTGTGCTGCAATTTGCTTTGTTCTTTGCTTTCAAGTTACAAAGGGCTGTGGCGCATGGAAAGACAGTTTGTACTTTGCAAGAGCCTGCATTTTCAGAATGCCTCTTCTATCACAGAATCAGAATCCTACAGTGCAGAGGCGGCTATTTGGCCCGTTGAGTTTGCAGCGACTCTGAAAGAGCATCCTACCCAGACCCTAATCCCATAGCCCCACGTTTTTACCCTACTAATCCCTCTAGCTTACACATCTTGGGACACTAAGGGGAGAACATGCAAATTCTACTGTCACTCACCCAAGGCCAGAATTGAACCTGGGTCCCTGGCGCTGTGAGGCAGCAGTGCTAACCACTGTCCCACCGTGCCACCCATGTAAATTGTACCAAGCAACTTACTAGAGTCTCCCAATAAGAATGCAATTTTTGCTAGTTTCTGGGAGGATCCACCAATACAGATTTTATTGTATTGGATCCTCGATCAGTAATCCTGTTTAGCAAGAAAGAATGGGACAGATTCCTAAATTTAAATTTGGAAACAGCAATTCACTTTCCCAGTGTACAATGTGAAAGCTTGCTACAGCACAAGTTACGTGTTTCAAACGTACCTGCTCAAACTGGTCCACGGTAAACATCTGCACAGAGAACTCCAGAATCAATGCTCTCTCAAACCCACTGCTGAAAACCTGCAAAAGACAATTAACTTTAAATCTCTTTACCTTTTAACAAGGAGACACAAGGAGTGCAAATGTCTCCATCATCATCATCATCAGCCATAGCCTTTGACCATTGGTGAACGGTGGCAACTTGTTATTTTCAGCATTCCAAAGATAAGGAAAGGTGGGGATTAAGTTGGGAGTGGGGCTGGGTTAGAAATGTGCTACTGTATGTCAGGGAGCATAAATCACCCATTCTGGAAGTTGCTAAAGATGCATCTTGGCAGAAAAGTTTAGGATATTACACAATACAGATCAGGCATTAACTGGGGGTAGTGTGCCCAGTTCATATAAATGTCTCCAGTGCAGGAGGCCATTCGGCCCATCAAGTCTGTACCAACTACAATGACCCCCTCCCCCAGGTCCTACTGTCCCCCTGACACTAAGGGTCAATTTAGCATGGTCAATCAACCTAACCCGCACATCATTGGACCTTGGGAGGAAACCGGAGCACCTGGAGGAAACCCACGCAGACACAGGGAGAATGTGCAGACTCCGCACAAACAATGACCTAAGGCCAGAGCTCAGCCGGGAACCCTGGCGCTGTGAGGCAGCAGTGGTAACCACTGTGCCGCCTTGCCCACACTGGACCCAATACTTTAGGAAGGATGTAAAGCACTTGGAAAGAGTGCAGAGAAGGTTTAACAGGATGGTTCCGGAGTTAAATAGCTTCAGTTCTGTGAGATTGGTTAAATACAGACAGAAAAATCAATGGAGATAGACAGTGAGACTAATCAAATAGCGCTAAGAGCCAGCATGGGCTTGATGGGTCGAATGGCCTCCTGCTGCACCGTGGGGTTGTATTACTTGCTATGAATGTATGGAGGTGATGGAGGAGGACAGCGAGGGATATACCCGAAACACAGTGCTGCTTCCTTACTTCAGCAGCTCCCAAACCAGTGACCACACTGCCCAGAGAGAGAGCACAGAAACACCTTCACCTCACAACATTCCCTCACACACCATCCCAACCTGGACACGTTCAACGCCACTGGGTCACAACCGTGGAATTCACTCCCTAACAGCCCCGGAGGAGGGCCCTTAGCTCACAGACTACAACTTTAAGAAGGCAGCTCACCCCCACCTTCTCAAATGTCAACTAGGGATGCACAATAAATGTTGGCCTTGCCAGGGACACCACTTCCAAAGATTTTTCCAAATGAACAGCTGCAGAGATGCACATTTGATGGAGACAGTCTGCTTTTTTTTTTGCTGTACAATAACTGAATAAGAGACATGCTGCTAAAGCTTTTAGTCCTGCATCGATCAGGAACGACAAATGCAAGAACACCAAATTTCAAACGATCACAACAACATATACCGCAGGAAAATGAGTACACATTCGTTGACTATTGTTATACGTGATTCCACAATTAGGCAGCACTTGTCGAACAATCCCAAGTGTGTTAAACCTACAGTAACATCCAATTTAAGATAATCAGTCGAGTTCGGGGCCAAGTTGGCTCATTTAAAATCATGAAATCCCAACTGTGCAGAAGATCATTCGGTCCATCGAATGGTCTGCTGTGACCACAATCCCAACCAGACCCTATTCCCATAGCCACAGATTTGCCCTGTTAATCCCCCTTACACTAGGGGTCAATTTAGCATGGGCAATCCACCTAACCCACACTTCTTTCGGCTGTGGGAGGAAACCAAGGCACACGCAGACACAGGAGGTCATGTAAACTCCACACAGACAGTGATCCAAGCCAGGAATTGAACCTGGGCCCTTGGCGATTTCAATAATATCATCTTTTTGGTGTCATGCTCGAAGTTGATACAAAGCAGCACAATCAATGCAGAGTTCTCATACAACAAAAGGTGTTAGAGACCTGCTTAAATAACTGAAGACCATTCAATGGCCTGTAGACCTCAAAATGACACCATGGCAGAATGCATTGCAATTATAACCATGCTTTTAGTATTTTGCAAAGTAAATGAGAAACAAATCGATTACCTTATCGGAAGCTTCTTTGATCAGTGCTCCCGGCAGAGAAACATGCTTAGCCTTGAGGAGAGTGGAGATCACCTTGAGCAGTGCCTCACAGCACGGCGCTGCCATCTGTGAATCCTGCAACATCTGCACCAGGTCCTAAAGAAAGAAGCACATTGGGTAAGGGGATCAATAGAAAGCAGGTCTGGTTTTACTGTGTGGGGAGCGGAATCACCTTAAAGTCGGTTGTGCAGAGAGAATGAAGGTGCTGGTGTTAACTATATAACTAACTGAATATTAAAATTGTACTCAGGTTGAGCATTAACTGGGGATCCACTTGTGTTCTGACAGAAAGGGGCAGACTATAACTGAGGGCGTTGCGTTTGGAGATACATGTTTGGAATCCCAGCGTGTTGAAAGAGGTTGGCGTGCGTTGGTGAATTTCATCTTCCGAAATCCTATGATTTCTAGGATGGTTGCTGCAGATGGGAAGGTGAAAAATGTCACCCCCACTGCTTCAGAATGGGGTAGAGATGCTGACATTGGACTGGGGTGGGCACAGTAAGAAGTCGCACACACCAGGCTAAAGTCCAATAGGTTTAGTTGGAATCACGAGTTTTTGGAGCGCTGCTCCTTCATCAAAGAGCAAAACAACACAGGAACAGGCTCTTCAGCCCTCCAAGCCTGCACCGATCATGTGTTCCTAGCTAGACCATTCGTTTGTATCCCTTTATTCCCAATCTGTTCATGTGGCTATCTAGAAAAGTACTAAATGATCCTAGTGTGTCTGCCTCAACCACCTTGCTTGGTGGTGCATTCCAGGCCCCCACCACCCTGTGTAAAATATGCCCCCACCCACCCCATATATCTGTATTGAACTATGCCCCCACCATACCTTGAACTTGTGACCCCTTGTGTTTGTCATTTCCAAGCTGGGAAAAAGCTTCCAACTGTTAATCAGGAGAGTCGTGATTCCAGATAAACCTGTTGGACTTTAACCTGGTGCTGGTGAGACCTCTTACTGTTTAAGGAGGGAAGGAGAGAAAATCGGGAACTACAGACCAGTTAGCCTTACATCAGTGTAGGGAAAATCTATTATAAAGGATATGTTAAACGTACACTTAGCTAATAAGGATCTGGTTGGCATAGTCAGAATGGATATATGATCATGTTTGGCAAACCTGTTGGAACTTTTTGAGGATGTTACCAATAGAATTGATAAAGGGCATTTGGTGGATGTCGCTTGGTAGATTTTGAGAAAGCTCTTGACAAATTCCTCCACATTAAGTCGGTGAACAAAATCAAAGCACGTGGGATAGGAGATAATCCACTAGCATGAATTAAGGATTAACAATCAGAAAATAGAGACTAGGAATAAAAGGGTCATTCTTGCATAGGCAGGCTGTGACTGGAGGGGTACCACAGGGAGCAGTACTCGGGCCGTACACATTCACAATATACACCCATGATTTGGATGTGGGGACCAAATGTATTATTTCCAATTCTGCAGATGACACAAAGTTAGGTGGGAATGTGAGTTGTGAGGAGGATGCAAAGCACCTTCAAGAGGATTTAGACAGGCTTGGTGAGTGGACAAGGATATGACAAATGTGGGAAAACATGAGGTAATCCATGATGGTAGGAGGAACAGAGACACGGGGCATTTCCTAACTGGTGAGGTTAGAGTGTAGACATATAAAGGGATCTGGGTGTCCTTGTAAATAAGTCACTCCAGGCTAACATGCAGATGCAGCAAGCTATTAAGAAGGCTAATGGTATGTCAGCCTTTATTGCAAGAGGATTTGAATCCAGGAGCAGCAAAGTGCTGGTTCAACTGTGTAGAATCTTAGTTAGGCCGCAACTGGAGTACTGTGTGCAGTTTTGTCCCCTTACCGCAGAAAGGATATTATTGCCACAGAAAGAGTGCAACAAAGGTTCACCAGAACCTCGGTGGGACTGTCTTATGAAGACAGATTGGGTAAACTGGGCCTGTATTCTCTGCAGTTTAGAAGAATGAGAGGTGATCTCATTGAAACTTACAAAATACTAAAAATAGACAGGGTAGACATGGGTAAGATGTTCCCCCTGGTTGGGAAGTCTAGATCCAGGGGGCACAATTTCAAAATAAGGGGAAAGCCACTTAAGACACTGTTTAAAGCAGTGATTGATAGACTTCTGATTATCAATGATGCTGGGGAAAGAAAAAGGCATTGAAGTGGATGATCAGCCATGATCATATGGAAGGTGGACCAGACTCGAAGGGCTGAATGACCTACTCTGATATTCCCATGCATTATGTTCCCGTGTTAATAGAAGTATAAAAATTAGGCTTCTGTTTTCTCCTCCACCAATTTTCCTTCCACACCTGGGTGACTGTCTATGTGGAGTTTGCACATTCTCCACGTGTCTGTGTGGGTTTCGTCCGGGTGCTCCAGTTTCGTCCCACAGTCCAAAAGATGTGCTGGCTGAGTGAATTGGCCGTGCTAAATTCTCTCAGTGCACCCGAACAGGTGCCGGAATGTGGTGACTAGGGGATTTTCACAGTAACTTCATTGCAGTGTTAATGTAAGCCCTACTTGTGATAATACTAAATAAACTTTAAAAAACTTTATTATGGGATGATAAAGGAGCCAAAGAGCAGAAAGTGGAATCGTTGTGGGTGGAGATTAGGAACAGCAAAGGGAGGAAGACGCTGGTGGGTGTCGTCTATAGGCCCCCAAATAATGATCTGGAGGTGGGGCGGCCTATTAACGTGCAAATAAATGCGGCGTGCAGGAATGGGACGGCGATAATTATGGGGGATTTCAATCTACATATTGATTGGTCGACCCATGTTGGACGCGGTGGGCTTGAGGACGAGTTCTTGGAATGCTGCCGGGATAGTTTCCTTGAACAGTGTGTGTTGGAGCCGACGAGGGAGCGAGCTATCTTGGATCTGGTGTTATGTAATGAGGCAGGTAGAATTAGGGACCTTGTGGTGAAGGATCCTCTTGGGAAGAGTGATCATTGTACGGTGGAATTTCTGATGCAGGTGGAGGAGGAAAAAGTGGGTTCCCAGACCTGTGTCCTTTGTTTGAACAGAGGGGAGTATGATTGGATGAGAGAGGAATTGGCAAATGTTGATTGGGGGAGCGCATTGGAAGGTAGGTCTGCTGAGGAACAGTGGAGGATCTTTAAGGAGATCTTTCTTGGTGCTCAGCAGAAACTTATTCCGATGGTTAAAAAGGATCGTAGGAGGAGAGATAATCAGCCGTGGATAACAAAGGAGGTAAAGGAGAGTATTAAATTAAAAGCGGATGCGTTTAGAGTAGCTAAGAGTAGTGGGCGAGAAGAGGATTGGGGGAGGTTTAAATATCAACAAAGAATGATGAAGAAGTTGATAAAGAAGGGTAGGATAAACTATGAAGCTGGGCTAGCGCTTAATATAAAAAAGGATAGTAAGAGTTTTTATAAATATATAAAAAGGAAGAGGCTGACTAGGGTGAACGTTGGACCCTTAGAGGATGAGAAGGGGGACTTAGTGGTAGGGGATGGGGAAATGGCTGAGGCCTTGAATAACATTTTTTGTTTCGGTCTTCACGGAGGAGGACGTGAATAGTTTGCCAGGTGTTAGCGATGGAAAGATGGTAGGAGTGGAGGGCCTGAATGACATTATTGTTACTAGAAAGGCAGTGCTCGACAGACTGGAGGGACTGATTGTGGACAAGTCCCCAGGACCGGATGGAATGCATCCGAGGGTTCTGTAAGAAATGGCGGAGGTGATAGCGGATGCCTTGGTGATTATTTTCCAAACGTCGCTGGATTCCGGGGAAGTGCCGGAAGATTGGAAAACGGCTAATGTCACGCCGTTGTTTAAGAAGGGTGCCAGGCAAAAAGCAGGGAATTATAGGCCGGTTAGTTTAACGTCTGTTGTAGGTAAAATGTTAGAATCCGTGATCAAGGAGAAAATAGCGAGGCATCTTGAGGAGAATTGTTTGATAGAGCAGACGCAGCACGGTTTCGTTAAGGGGAAGTCGTGTCTGACGAACTTATTGGAGTTCTATGAGGATGTGTCTAGGGCGGTGGATAGAGGAGAGCCGGTAGATATGGTGTTTTTTGATTTTCAGAAGGCGTTTGATAAGGTGCCGCACAAGAGGTTATTACAGAAGGTTAGGGGGCATGGAGTTGGGGGTAGGGTGTTAGCGTGGATAGAGGATTGGCTGTCAAATAGGAGGCAGAGAGTGGGAGTCAATGGGTGCTATTCGGATTGGCGGTTGGTGACTAGTGGAGTGCCCCAGGGGTCGTGCTGGGGCCTCAGCTATTTACCATTTATATAGATGATCTGGAGGAGGGAGCTGAGTGTAGGGTGTCGAACTTCTACACTCAAAGGGTGGTGAATCTCTGGAATTCTCTGCCTGCTGAAGTGGTGGAGGCTGCCTCGCTAAATATATTTAAGACGCGGGTAGATAGGTTTTTCATAGGCAAGGGGATTAAGGGTTACGGGGAGAAGGCGGGAAAGTGGAACTGAGCCACGACAGATCAGCCATGATCTTATTGAATGGCGGGGCAGGCTCGAGGGGCTGGATGGCCTACTCCTGCTCCTATTTCTTATGTTCTTATTCTCCTCAGAGCAGATGGAGGAAGCTTTGAGGAGATTTAATGGTGATATTCACAATAAGGGACTTCAAGTGAGCAAGTAGGAAGGAACGGTTTTCAATGGCGAATGGGTCAGTAACCAGAAGTCACAGGTTTAAAAATAATTAGCAAAACAATGAAATAAGGAGGAGTATTTGTTGTAATGATCTGCATCACACTGCCCAAAAGGGTGCCAGAAATAGGTTCCACAGTAATTTCCAAGTGGTAACTGGATATGTCCTTGAAGAGGAATCTATAGAGTTAACGGAAAATAGCTTCGACATGGGTCTAAATCGGACAGGTCTTTCACTGTGCCTGTTCCGGCTATAAGGGCCAAATGGCCACCCTCTGCTGTAAAAGTCAATGATTCCATGATTACGGGCCTCACCTCATAGACCTCCTTAGGATGGGTAACCTTTGACCCATGTTCACTCTCCACCAGCACCTGGTATACCTGCAGTAGACGGTGGACTTGCTCAGAGAGTTCTTGTCTATCATCACAGGTGAATTTGTCACGTAGGCCCAGGATGCATCTCTATCAAAGACAATTGTTCAGTTTTTAACTGCAAAATGTTTTACAATGGGCAGTCACACAAAACATAATGTATCCCTCTAATTACCTTGGTTTCTTCAGCTTTATTCATCACTCACATGCAAGACAGAAACTTAGTCCAACTCATAGTACTTAGAGGGTTTCAGGCCCTTCAGCCCAACTTGTCCATGCTGCCCTTTTTTTAAACCCCTAAGCTAGTCCTAACTGCCCACATTTGGCCCATAACCCTCTATACCCATTGTACCCATGTAATGTCTAAATGCCTTTTAAAAGACAAAATTGAACCCACCTCTACTACTGCCTCTGGCAGCTTGTTCCAGACACTCACCACCCTCTGTGTGAAAAAATTGCCCCTCTGGACCCTTTTGTATCTCTCCCCTCTCACCTGAAACCTACGCCCTCTAGTTTTAAACGCCTCTACCTCAGGGAAAAGAGACTGACTAACTGATCTACGCTCCTCATTATTTTATAGACCTCTATAAAATCATCCCTCAGCCTCCTACGCTCCAGAGAAAAAAGTCCCAGTCTATCCAGCCTCTACTTATAACTCAAATCAGCAAGTCCTGGTTGCATCCTAGTAAATATTGCACCTAGTAAACCTGCACTCTTTCTAGTTTAATAATATCCTTTCTATAATAGGGTGACCAGAACTGCACCTATTTTTATTTTTTAACAAAAGACAGTTAATTTAAACACAGGACCAGCCAGTGGTTCAGGTTACTGTATAATTTTCTCGTAACTTATTAGTTTTAGCACAGCACAATCAGTGGCTCGAGGCTGCCTGTGATCCATCACACTAAACAGCAGGGAAAATGGTGACATGGTGATAAAGTCAATAGACTAGAATCCAGAGAACCAGGCTAATTAATGCTCCGGGCAATGCAAGTTCAAATCCCATCATGGCAGCTGCGGAAATTTAAATTTAATTCAAAAATCCGGAACATACATTGAGAACGGCACGGTGGCACGGTGGGTAGCACTGCTGCCTCATAGCGCCAGGGACCCGGGTTCGATTCAATGGGTCATTGCCTGTATGGAGTCTGCATGTTCTCCCCATGTCTGCGTGGCTTTCCTGCATCTGCTCCGATTTCACCTCTCAATCTGAGAGACTTGCTGGTGAGGTACAGTGGCCGTGGTAGATTCTCCCTCAACGTACCCGAACAGGTGCCGGAGTGTGGTGACGAAGGCATTTTCACAGTAATTTCATTGCAGTGTTAATGTACGCCCACCTTGTGACACTAATAAATAAACTTAAGGGACAGAGAGAGGAATGCCTTTCAGCAACCTGACCCTGCTTCACCTATTAGATCATGGACAATCTTTATCCTAACTTCATTTATCCAACCTGGTTCCATAACTCCAAACACCCCTGCTCAACAGAAATCTATCCATGTTGGTTTTAAGAATTTTCAACTGACTCATGTTTTTTGGGTGAAGAGTGTTCTAGATTCCCAACACCCTCAGTAGAAAGAAATACTTCCAAACTTCACCCTCTAAAAAGGCTGGCTAAAAAGTTAAGCTTCTGGCCCTCAGTTCTGGGTTACCCACTAACATAAGAACTATCTATCCAATCAAGTCTTTTAATCATCTTAGCCACCTCAATCAGATCACCCCTTCATCATCTTTGTTCAAGTGAATGTATACCTAAGGGCGGCACAGTAGCACAGTGATTAGCACTGCTGCTTCACAGCTCCAGGGTCCTGGGTTCGATTCCCGGCTCGGGTCACTGTCTGTGTGACGTTTGCACATTCTCCTTGTGTCTGCGTGGGTTTCCTCCAGGTGCTCCGGTTTCCTCCCACAGTCCAAAGATGTGTGGGTTAGGTTGATTGGCCATGCTAAGAAATTGCCCCTTAGTGTCTAGGGATGCGTAGGTTAGAGGGATTAGTGGGTATAATATGTAGGGACATGGGGGTAGGACATGGGTGGGATTGTGTTTGGTGCAGACCTAATGGGCCGAAGGGCCTCTTTCTGCACTGTAGGGTTCTATGATTCTATTCTACGCAACCTGTCTCATAATTTAAGCCTAAGAGCTCATGACAGCTCTTTGCTGTCCTCATTAAGCAACGCAGCAGGTGAGCTGTCATGACAAACGTCACTGGAAGTTCCCTGGCAGCTTTCAATGAACTCACTCGTAAACAGCTCCAGAAGACATCAAAGTGTTCCTTGTCAACGTAGCCTGCACAACTTTTGGCCATTTGGTTAACAGCTGTACTGATGGTATCCCACGGTAGCACACTGTCGGTCTCTGTGATAGGTCCCAGTTTCTGTAAGATGGCAGGGATAACCTGCAAAACAGAAAACAAATCTTTTACAAATCTCAGTGACAGATTATTTTCTCTTCTATAGAATAATAAAACTGCAAGTTAATGCTCCCTAAAAATATTTTGATAAGTTGCCTTTAAATTTTGGGGTTTTTTTTGTTAAAGTGCCTCTTTAAGAAGTGGTGCTTTAATTAATTGGTATAAATGAAGACTTATTATCTCAGCTGCGGCTCACAGCTCTGAGTCACAGAATTTCATTTTCAAATCCCACTCCAGGCTTGAAGCACCAATGACAAATTGTAGAAGATGGATGCAAAGGATCCTACGACGCTGTTTTAAGTGGCCTTGCTTCATTTCATAGAATCCTAGAGTGCAGAAGGAGACCACTCAGCCCACTGAGCCTGCTCCCACCCAGGCTCTATTCCCATAACCCCATGTATTTACCTTAGCTAGTCAAAGAACAAAGAACAAAGAACAACACAGCACGGGAAACAGGCCCTTCGGCCCAACGAGCCCGCGCCGCCGTCTCATTGTCTCAGTGACCTATTCATGATTTTAGTCTACGCCTAATGTGCAAGGATCAGGGAGGTCCAATATAGGGACAATTTGTTACCCAATCAATCAGCCTAAAAGCACATCTTTGGAATGTGGGAGGAAACCGGAGCACCCGGAGGAAACCCATGCAACCACGGGGAGAACGTGCAAACTCCCACAGACACAGGCCCAAATCCATGTGTCCGCACAGCAACAGAGATAGTCTCTGAGCTGTCATGTTGCCCTCGAGATGGTCCAGTTTAAGCACACTAACGACATGAAGCAATAGGCAACTCCCGAAGCAACGTCCAAGAGCAGCCCACTACAACCTGCCGCATGCATGCCCCTTGCTGGTCAACAAGGTGGACTTAAATGCCTGTGGAGACAAAAAATTTCATTATTAAACAGGCAGTCCCCCTGACATTAAGGGGCAATTTAACACAGCCAATGCATCTCACCCGCACATCTTTTGACTGTGGGAGGAAATACCCACAGACACAGGGAAAACATGCAACCTCCACGGAGACAGTGATCCAAGTCGGGAATCGAACACGGACCCCTGGTGCTGTGAGGCAGCCGTGCTAACCACTGTGTCCTCCTGCTGCCTGACACGACAAGTTTGTTTATTTGTATTTTTAAAAGTGTCGAAAGGAAGACCTGTAGGAATCTGGGTGTTAGTGGGCAGGAGTCAGATATATGTAATGCTGCTTTCTATAAACAAACCAGCCATCAAGAAACGGATTGCCGTATGGTTCCATATTTCACCACCTAGCTTAGGATTGATTTCACATCTCTGGTCACTCAGCCAAGCCAAGCAGCCTTGACAACAGTGCTCTGCTAACCCCTCAGTGGTGGAGTCTCAATGGGCTGAAAGTAACACCACCGATAGGTAATAAACAAGGCCTTGCCAGTGACATTCTCAAATAACTTAAATGTTACCTTGGCTGTGCACGAGTGCAAGGTCTTTCGGACTCCTCTGCAGACCTCAAAAAGCAGCTGTCCCACACCCTCCGCCTTCGTAGGGTGCTGCTCCAAGTCAGTGAACATGAAGTTGAAAAGGGTGTTATGGTCAGAAGCCTGCACATACACAAGAAGGAGTTTTGAACTGGTGTGTGAAGGAACAAAGACCTGCATCAATACAGCTCGAATGGAATAAACACTGAAAATAAATCTCGCTGCACTCTTTTCAATGGGATAAGAACGCAACTTACAGCAACTCGCATTTACAAAACAACTTTAACATAGCAAAGTTTTTTGCTATTCATTCATGGGACATGGGCGTCACGGGCTGGCCAACACTTATTGCCCATCCTTATTTGTACAAGGGCAGTTGAGAGTCAACCACATTGCTGTGGCTCTGAAGTCACATGTAAGCCAGACTGGGCAAGGGTGGCATATTTCCTTCCCTAAAGGACAGAAGTGAACAAGATGGGTTTTTTCTGACAAAGATTTCATGGTCATCAATAGATTCTTATTTCCAGGTATCTTTTGAATTGAATTGAAATTCCACTATCTGCTGTGGTGGGATTCGAACCCGGATCCCCAGAACATTATCTGAATTTGTGGACTGATAATCTAATCGTAATACTACTAGACCATCGCCTCCCCATTACCTGAGGTGCTTCACAGGAGTGCAAGCAGGACAGCACTGACATTGAGCAACACAGGTTATATTAGCATAGGCTACAAAAAGCTCAGTCAGAAAGGTAGATTTTAAGGGGGAGGAGGAGAGGTTGAAAAAGTTTCTGATAGACAAGGGAATTAAGGGTTATGGGGAGAAAGCGGGAAAGTGGAACTGATCCACTTCAGATCAGCCATGATCTTATTGAACGGCGGGGCAGGCTCGAAGGGCTAGATGGCCTACTCCTGCTCCTATTTCTTACGCTCTTATAAGTTTATTCACATACAAGTTTTTAGTTACATAGACACACTGTGTTCCTCCTTTCATTTATCTGTATTTATGTTCACACACACACAGCGCTGAATCTTCCTATCAATACACAGTTAACAACTAGGGCCCCGGCAACCGAAGCCACGATGCTTGTCCCAGGAATGAAGAATAATATAAAAATAAACTCACCTTTCTCATCAAGAAAGCAAAACTTTCAGCTGCAAAACATCTGATGTGTTCCTTTTTGTGGTCCAAAAGTGAGCTGTACATGCTAAAAGCAAACAGGGAAAGTATATTAACTACAATAAGTTCAAAGCAATGGTACCAGACGTAGTGTCTCACAAAACACACATAAAACATCTTTCCCCCTTAGCCAGTGCCCCGAAATGGATGATGTGGTCTCTTACTTCAATGTTATTGGTGGGACCTTGTGTGGAAACTGCCCAACCTGTTTCCCAATACTACAATCAAATACTTTACCAACTATTTAATTGGCTGCAAAATGTTCTTTGAATCACCGAATCCCTGCAGTGCAGGAGGCCATTTGGCCCATCAAGTCTATACCAACTGTCCGACAGAGAAACTTACCTCGGCTCACTGCTCACTCCCTGCCCTAACCCTGGGCATTTACCCCACTAATTCCCTAACCTGCACATGTTTGGACACCAAGGGGCAATTTATCACGGCCAACCTGCCTAACCTACACATCTTGGGACACGAAGGGGCGATTTAGCCTGGCCAATCCACCTAAACTACATATCTTTGGATAGTGGGAGGAAACCCACGCAGACATGGAGAGTATGTGCAAACTACTACACAGACAGTGACCCAAGACTGAAATTGAACCCGGGACCCTGGCATTGAGGCAAGCAGAACTAATCACTGCGCTGTCCTTTGGACATTCTGAAAGATGCTGAAAAGTTTCAAGTCTGTTCTTCCATTATGACTCATGGGATCAAACATCTTTAATCCTCACAGTCTCAAGAAACTGTTTACTTGCACCTTTCGGCTGAAGTGATGCATTTTTGGAGGAAATAGGAGGATAGACAAAACAAAACGTACAATTTTCATAGGGATGCACAAACGAAGATTTGGTTTGGGGTTTTATGTGAATAAATCTTTGAAGACGGCAGGACAAGATGAAAAATCTGTCGTATAAAAAGACCCAGGGATTTTTGACTTAACAACCAGGCACAGCACAAAAGCAAATTTGGTTTGCTAAAGCAGTGAGGGGGGCAGAACGGAATTGCAGAGGTCTTGCTAAATGCAAGGTTCAGGCTTTCTTCAGTGCTGTAAGATGCTATGAACGGATACACTTTAGGTGTGATTCACTGACGTATTTAGATATATAGTTTATCACCTATGATAGACAAGAGATTCCGTAGCTGCACTGCTTAAAAAAAATTAGCATTCATGTGGGCAGCACGGTGGCACACAGTCGTTAGCACTGCTGCCTCACAGCACAAGGGACCCAGGTTCGATTCCCAGCTTGGGTCACTGTATGGAGTTTGCACTCCCCAAGTCTGCATGGATTTCCTCTAGGTGCCCTGGTTTCCTCCCACAGTCCAACAATGTGCGGGTTAGGTGGTTTGGCCGTGTTCAATTGCTCCTTAGGGTCAAACGGACTGGATAGGGTAAATGCATGGGGTTATGGGAATAGGGTCTGGATAGGATTGTTGTCAGTGCTGACTCGATGGGCCAAATGGCCTCCTTCTGCACTGTAGGATTCCACGATTCCAACTATAATTCAGTACAAAACAGCTGCTTGATTGGCGCCCAATCCGCCAACTAAACATTCATTCCCTCCACCACTGACACACAGTGGCAGTCATATGTACGATATACAAGATGCACTGCAAGGCTCCTTAGACAGCACCTTCCAATCCCGTGACTGCTACAGTCTAGAAAGACAAGAGCAGCAGACACACGGGAACAGGAGGACCACACACCATCCTGACCTGGAAATATATCACCATTGTTTCACTGACTTTGGGTCAAAATCCTGGAACTCCTTCCCTAACATCACTGTGGGTGTACCTACACCCCCGGGACCGCAGCGGTTCAAGAAGGCAGCTCATCACCGCCTTCTCATAACAGTTAGGAATGGGCAACAAATGCTAAGAGACAGCAATAACCACACCTCGTGAACTAATAAATAAAATCTTGGTGCAAAACATTCACTGTTATCAAAACAGAACGTGTACATCTCAAAACGTGTTAGCATATAGTAGGTATCGAACGCACATCAGAGCCAAGTACCATTTTCAACCTTTTACTTAAGTAAAGCATGAGACGTCCAGCATAAGTAGGAAGAAAACTGTTTTTAATGGCACACCAGGCAACATCAAGGAGACTTCAGACTCTGTTTAAGAACAAAAGGTATTTATTGATAAAGAGAAACTTGGTACAAGGGTTTGCAGGCCGTCCAGCTGCTTCAGTCTTAACATGCTCCCTACAAGGATCCCCGATGAGTTCTGCCCAAGAGAGGACTCCATCCTTTGGGGTGATCACTGATCCTCAGTTCCCACTGGTCCATCAAGCCAGGTGATCCTCTTCTCCTGTGCTGTCTTAAGGAGACAGACACCATGATCACTACATTCTCCCCCTTTAACTTTTTTTTATGCAGTCTTCAAAATTGATTCACTCAAAACCACAAGCTACGCACAAGTTAGATATTTGTAAATTGATGCAGTGATTGTTCACTGATGAGATCTTGAACCCTGACCTGACACTTCTACGACTGGCTTTAGTTATTGCACAGTTTCAGATATGGTCTTCTTCCATACAGACTTGCTGCTTTCAGAGTTCTGCTCTAGTCTGTGCGCCGACCAAGGGTCAACATACTTTACTCTGCAGTGTCATTCTCCAATCCTTCATTGATCCTTTCCTCTGTCGAGCTCCCGACTCCACCATGCATACAGCTACCATCACCACAATACAACACAGTTGCATGTCTTGACACAAGTTGCGTCAGAGAGAACTAGACAAAGCAGCAGTTTGGGAAGAGAAGGACGCTCATTCTCAGCCTGTCACTTGTGAAAGAAATGGCTATGTACTCTATTTCTGGTACTTGAGTCACGTGATAAACTTTCTTCTCTTCCTAACATTTCTATTGGCAGGTTTCCCATCAAGCGTGATAGTATATTGGTTATTGTGCATTTCTGTTTGTGTGACCATTTCAGCAGTCTCATTCTGCCATTTAATCAACCAGTTTCCTTCCCTTCCCAAATGTCTGTCTGGTTTGTTCTCTCTGGCACAATTTCCACAGCTGAGTGGCTTAATTTTCCCAATCTCTTCCTTTCATCATGGCCAGCACGGTGGCACAGTGGTTAGCACTGCTGCCTCACAGCGCTGGGGACCCGGGTTTGATTCCCAGCTTGGGTCACTGTCTGTGCAGAGTCTGCACGTTCTCCCCATGTTTGCGTGGGTTTCCTTCAGGTTCTCTGGTTTCCTCCCAAAGTCCAAAATTGTGTGCGTTAGCTGGACTGGCCATGCTAAATTGGTCCTGGTGGTCAGGGGGACTAGCAAGGACAAATGCACGGGATTATGGGGATAGGGCCTGGGTGGGATTGTGGTTGATGCAGGCTTGATAGGCCGAATAGCCTCCTTCTGCACTGTAGGATTCTATGATTCTATAATCTTCTGTATCAACTACTCTTTCACTTGGACCTGAGTAGTTCTTTATTCCAGGAATCTGCTTTTGTAATCCATTCAGTTTTTCCGTTTGAATTTCTTCCAAGGTAAATCCATCATTTTCTCCAAACAACAACTATTTCTCCCTTCTCATTGCTTTGCACGTTTCCAGACAATTGCCGTGTTCCTTTTGTCCAAGTTGCATCTTCTCGCTTTGGGTTTGTCCATTGCTATTTCCTTCCCCTTCAGCAACTCTGGACAGTTTCTGCCTACCTGCAAAGTGATCATTTCTCCAGCTCATTTGTACATTCCACACAACTGGTTGCGCAATCATTCAAATGGATCTCTGCAGGATTCCCAATATGGCTTTGATGAACGTTAGCTCTGCTGCAATAGTGCAGTGACCCTTGCAGTTGACGCAAGATGTTGTATATGAGCACCATGGATCAAATCTTTCATGTGTTTCACTGAGACTAGCAGTTCTCTCACCCATCACAGAACTAATAGCATCCATCATGTGGAAATTCCTTGGTTCTTCTCAAGTTCCACGCTACGACTTCTGTCACCAAGTTCTGCTTGTGCTTTTTCTTTCAACCTTGTTTTTACCTTTTATTCACATCTTCCTGCTCTGGTAGGTGGCATGGTGGCACAGTGGTTAGCACTGCTGTCTCAGAGCATCAGGGACCCGAGTTCGATTCCGGGCTTGAGTCACTGTCTGTGTGGCGTCTTCAGGTTCTCCCAGTGCCTGCGTGGGTTTCCTCTGGGTGCTTCAGTTTCCTCCCACAGTCTGAAAGACATGCTGGTTAGGGTGCATTGACCCAAACAGGCACCAGAGTGCGGCAACTAGGTGAATTTGCAGTAACTTCATTGCAGTGTTAATATAAGCCTTACTTATGACTAACAAATAAACTTTATTTTATAACTCTAGTTCCTTCACTACGTTGTGGTGAAAGTTGTCCTGAGTCTTACTAATAGATTTCCTCGTTATTTCCACCTTTTCCATGGCGCTTGTTTTTGTTTAGCTTTGATCGAGTTGGGCCGTTTCTCATTTAGATTAGGATCTCAAACCTTTACCTCATTTTTGATTTGCTATAGCTCTCGGTTAATCTTATCTTTTCTCTTCCGTCTTACTTTTTCTTCTGCTGCGGCTTGTCTGACTTTGACTATTTGCAGTTTTATCGTCTGCTTGTAGTTTATTGCTAAAACTTCCAAGGAACTGCTCATCACAGTACACCGGGATGGGGAAAGGGAGGGCATTTAATAGCCTGAAGAGAAGGCACATGATAAAAGAAAATGAATACACACCTGTAAATGTCCATTATGTCCTTCACCATAAGCCTCCAGAGGTATTTGTAAAGGTAGGAGAGGCAGGTGAAGATACATTCCAACAGGTGTGTGTCCTGTGTGTTCAGCAGGGAGATTATAATTATGAAGAAGTCTCTGAAGTGCGGATAGAAATCCGTCTGCAGATCTCTGGCTAGCTGTACCACCAGGCTGTAATATACAAACAGTGGACACCAATTATCACACCACCACTGTACAATTATATAGACCTGTCATAGCAAAAACAGCCCGACATCCTTGTGCATGAGTCGCAAAAACCCAGCTTGCAGGTGCAGCAGGTGGTCAGGAAGGCGAATGGGATGCTGGCCTTCATAGCGAAGGGGATTGAATATAAAAGTAGGGAGGTCTTGCTGCAGCTGTATAGGGCATTGGTGAGGCCGCAGCTGGAGTACTGTGTGCAGTTTTGGGCGCCGCACCTGTGCAAAGATATTTTGGCCTTGGAGGGAGTGCAGAGGAGGTTTACTAGGCTGATACCGGAGTTGAGGGGGTTGAACTATGAGGAGAGGCTGAATAAACCAGGCTTGTACTCGTTGGAGTTTAGAAGAATGAGGGGAGATCTCATTGAGACGTATAAGATGATGAATGGGATGGATAGGATAGAGGTGGAGAGACTCTTCCCACTGAAAAAAGACAGTAGGACTAGGGGGCACAGCCTCAAGATAAAGGGGGGGCGGTTTAGAACGGAGTTGAGGAGGAACTTCTTCACTCAAAGGGTGGTGAATCTCTGGAATTCTCTACCCATTGAAGTGGTGGAGGCTGCCTCGCTAAATATTTTTAAGAAGCGGGTTGATGGGTTTTTGATAAGAGAGGGGATTAAGGGTTATGGGGAGAGGGCGGGAAAGTGGAACTGAGCCACGACAGATCAGCCATGATCTTATTGAATGGCGGGGCAGGCTCGAAGGGCCAGATGGCCTACTCCTGCTCCTATTTCTTATGTTCTTATGACATGCTTAATAGTAAGATTAACAACCCTTGACACCTGGTCGCGTAGTGATATCAAAGCACGCTTATCCTCCTGCAACATTATATAAAATGTACAAAGTGGGGGCGATTCTCCCAAAAAAGTGCTGCATTCGCGGGAAAACTGGTGTAAATCATGATTGTTTTTCCAGTAGGAGTTCAGGCTTGAATCTCCCGCACTCAGTGCAACGCAGAGGTCACAATCGGGAGTATCACTGAAAGCTCGAGGGAGGCAGAGTCTATTCACACCAGAGTCTGACAGTTCCAGAACTCTGCACTTGCGCAGTGGCCCCGAACTGTCAGCCTGCAGTTTGCTAGCCAGCCTGGGACTGCCACAGTGCTGCCCGGGTCACTGCCTGTGTAGAACCATAGAATATTACAGCACAGAAACAGGCCTTTTGGCCCTTCTTGGCTGTGCTGAACCATTTTTCTGCTTAGTCCCACTGACCTGCACCTGGACCATATCCCTCCACACCCCTCTCATCTATGTATCTGTCCAAGTTTTTCTTAAAAATTAGCGCGTCGGGATGGGAGAATCGTCCCCAGTGCGTCTATGGTTGGTGCCTGTGTGCACTTTCTCTGGGTGAATTGTGGGAAAGAGTTAGTCTGTTCAGATCCTTACTCAAGCAGAGGCTGAAGAGCCACACTGTTCTTGATTTGAAGATGGTTTTGCAAGCTTTCCACCACTGCATTCTGATGGTACACCAGCTGATTAAAAGACTGGGTTTTTCCATGCACCTCATTGTAAAACGTAACTATAAAAGAAAAACAGATTGGAATCCAGTCAGCAAGTTACAACCGTGCAGATTTTGACTCTGGATCACAGCCTTTCATCAGTTTGGCTCAGCTGTGAGACCATAAGACATAGGAGCAGAATTAGGCCACTCGGCCCATCGAGTCTGCTCAACTATTCAATCATGGCTGATACTTTTCTCATCCCCATAATCCCGATCCCCTTATTAATCAGGAACCTATCTATCTCTGTCTTAAAGACACTCAATGACCCGGTCTCCACAGCCTTCTGGCTGAGGAAGTCCCTCCTTATCTCTGTTTTAAAGGACCATCCCTTTGGAACGAAGCCCCATTCCACAAACAGAGGACACGGGGTTGCACCGCCGGGCGGATCCTGAGCCAGCAATCCACTCTGCCTCTTGGTTGGGGAGGAATAGGGAGCTCGCCCACTGTCTGAAACAATACCGACCAACAATCAGACAATATCAATTAACACAACCACTTTCGCCACTGCTGTATGGAATAACCTAAACAGTGACTGCTCTTCAAAGCAAGTCATTGAGTGCAAAGTGCTTGGGAACGTTAATGGCAGATGTGATAATCTTCCTCCCTTTAAAAGTTTAATTCACTATGGAAATTAAGTTGTAATTCCAGCCATGGCCAAATATTTAATTCACTTTTTTCTGCAAGATTAAGGACACTCACTTCAAATGAAGGACTGTGGGGCTGCTGGGGCTTATGAAACGATCGTTAGAAACTGCTTTTGCTGATGTGGAAATTAAGGCACAACAACAACAAGGCAACTCTGACAGCAAGAATGGAAAAAAAAAACTTATCAAACAAAGCCTCATTTGAGGTCAGCGGTTGCGCATTCAGATAAAGAGAATAATCCAACCTTGTGTCAGTTTCATAAACACGTACGTGATTAACATAAATCCTCAAATGCGGCTAAAGGGGCAGCTCTGCTGCCTCACAGCACCAGGAACCAGGTTCAATTCCAGCCTCGGGTCACTGTCTGTGTAGAACCATAGAACATTACAGCACAGAAACAGGCCTTTTGACCCTTCTTGGCCGTGCCGAACCATTTTTCTTCCTAATCCCACTGATCTGCACCTGGACTATATCCCTCCACACCCCTCTCATCCATGTACCTGTCCCAAGTTTTTCTTAAATGTTAAAAGCGAGCCTGAATTCACCACTTCAACCGGCAGCTCATTCCACACTCTCACCACTCTCTGCGTGAAGAAGCCCCCCCTAATGTTCCCTTTAAGCTTTCCCCCTGCACCCTTAACCCATGTCCTCTAGTTTTTTTTCTCCCCAGGCCTCAGTGGGAAAAACCTAATTACAGGAAGGATATTAATAAGGTTGAAGGAGTGCAGAGAAGGTTTACAAGGATGTTGCCGGAACTTGAGAATCTGAGTTAGAGAGAAAGGTTGAATAGGTTAGGACTTTATTCCCTGGAGTGTAGAAGAATGAGGGGAGATTTGATAGAGGTGTATAAAATTATGATGGGTATAGATAGAGTGAATGCAACTCCACACAGGCAGTGGCCTGAGGCTGGAATTGAACCCTGGTCCCTAGCGCTGTGAGGCAGCAGTGCTAACCACTGTGTAACCGTGACATCCATTTTCAAGAATTTATCCGCTCTGGAGTACACCGGATAGTTCAGCGCATCACATTGGTTTACTAGATTATCCTAACTAACTGGAGTGAAAACCAGCTTCCATGTTTCACTGAAAACTGTCAAAAGGTTCAGGCAGATGTTCGCAATGTAACCGTGTAAATGAAGCAATCCATACCATAGTATTCCGTGCAGTTCAGGTCTCTCCATTTCTCCAGCCCTTCATAAAAATAGGTTTCGACCTCCTAGGATGAAAAGTGCAGGCTTTCATATTCACATGCAACAGAGTTCAGTTTGCAACCACAAGCACAAAGAGAAGACTGGAATCACAATATCGTTCACTATACTTCAGAGCAGGAGCAAACATATTGCACGCCCACCAGTCCTGTAAGTCTGCCCCACAAGCCTAGGTAGCTGTGCCCGATGCTCATGTCTCTCACTCACTGGTCTGTGCTGCCTGAATCTGAGCATTTGGAAAGAGTCGTTTGCAGTGCTCCATGGTTGAAAAATCCCAAATCAGAACTGCAAGTTTGTCAGCACTATCAGATATGCAGGATTTAACAGGATAGATATTGCAGCTTGCTGTGTAGCCAAGTTAAAAAAAAACCTCGTTCTGGACAGTATGCCAACCAGTCATTAAATGAAACTGTCTTTTGTTAAAATGGGGTAAACGCAGTAAGAAGTCTCACAACACCAGGTTAAAGTCCAACCAGTTTATTTGATAGCAAACCCACCAGCTTTTGGAAACACTGTTCCTTCGTCAGGTGTCAGGTGAGCTCACTATCAAAGAAACTGGTTGGACTTTAACCTGGTCTTGTGAGACTTCTTACTGTGTTTATCCCACTACAACACTGACATCTCCACATCATGACTACTTTTGTTAAAATACACAACCATTGGATTAACCAAGCAATCTATCACTAGGGACGCAATGGATCTAAACTTCTTTTTATTTATCCAACGCTGGCAGGATCCAGCATTTATTGCCCATTGCTAATTACCCTCCATTTCAGAGGGCAGTTGAGAGTCAACCACATTGCTGTGGGTCTGGAGTCACATGTAGGCCAGACCGGTTAAGGACGGCAGATTTCCTTCCCTAAAGGATGTTAGATTTACACTGGAGCTCAACATGAAGTCGGATCCACAAGCATCAACCATGGCTGGGTGGGGGAGTAATTTTACAAGTCAGAAGCTTGGAGAATTCAAATCTCATTCTAAGATTGGAGCACAGAATCCAGGTTGGCAGTCTCCAGGTGCATTACTGTTACAGATGCCAACTTTCAGATGCAATGTTTAATCGAGACCCTGTCTGGTTATTCAGGTGTAAGAGAACCCTTGGAGCTGTTTTGCAGAAGAGCAAAGTTCTCCCATGTCCTGACCAACAGGCACCCTACAGCTAAATAACACTCTCACCAATCATCAGATCACACTGCGAATTGTGGGATCTTGCTGTGCAAGTTGGTTGTCATGTTTTCCTCCATTACAACAGTGGTTGCGTGTAGAAAAACAATTATGCGTGTAGAAAAACAATTATGTGGCAATCAACTGCTTCAGGACATTCTAATAACATAAAAGGCATGATACAAATGCAAGCTGATTCTTAATCACAAAGATTTTCACACTTCACTGTGCTCCAAGGCAGTGAAGGTTACAAAAGCTTGAGTGTCTATACAGAAGGACCTTAAAGAAGAACACCTAATTTTTACACTGCGCCACTGGTTAATTTAGTTTTAGGAATGCAGGGGAAACCAAAACAAGGCTTTTTTTCAAGTCAATGAGCACAATTTTTTAAAAAAATGACTGTTCAGGATGACAGCAATTATATTGGAGTCCACTCAGCCCATCAGACCAATGCTAACCAAAAGAAAAAATGCTGGAAAATCTCAGCAGGTCTGGCAGCATCTGTAAGGAGAGAAAAGAGCTGATGTTTCGAGTCCAGATGACCCTTCGTCAAAGCTCTTTTCTCTCCTTACAGATGCTGCCAGACCTGCTGAGGTTTTCCAGCATTTTCTCTTTTGGTTTCAGATTCCAGCATCCACAATAATTTGTTTTTAAACCAATGCTAACGTTTCAGACCTGCTCCCGTTTCCCCTTTCCTCCACTTTGCGTCTCCTTTTTCAAATCTTTATCCAATGTTTTAGACTTTGTCTCAATAACCCCTTGTGGTGAAAGCATTGCCCAACAATCTTTGATGTGAAATTTTAAATCCCTCTGTGTTACTCCAGATATTTGAGGGAGGTGATTAGAATGTATTCATTATCTAAGGGCCTGTGCCGTGAGTCATTACCTCAGCATAGCTCCCAGTTCTATCAATCCGGTGAATTATATCGATATTCACATTCGCCAATCGCTCAGAGAAGGTGAGAAACTGCAAACACAGAAAGGTTCAACTCGTTTATCTCAAACATTGCACATCATCCAGAATCACTGCACACAGCGCGAGGCCAAAAGCAAACCTTCTACGCGACTCAGTCGGGTAATAAACTGAAGCAATTGCTTTTTGCTCTGTCAGCAACATCCTCCACTGCAACTTCAATCAACATTCAAATTTATTTCAATATCGCTCTCTGCAATAAGGGAATTTTCCAAAATAAGTTTTGGTTCATTTTTAGGTCACCTATCCATACAGACACATGTCCAACATCTCACCAACTGGCAGCACCATTCCCATGATTACGGAATGTTCCCATTTGGGAATAAACAGTGCCTTCCATGGGAGACAGCGTACTTCAGGACTGCTTGACAGTTTGGAATCGAGTAAAGTTTATTTATTTATTAGTGTCACAAGTAAGGCTTACATTAACACTGCAATGAAGTTACTGTGAAATTCCCCTAGTTGCCACGCTCCGGTGCCTGTTCGGGTCAATGCAGCCGAACCAGCACGTCTTTCCCGCTGTGGGAGGAAACCGGAGCACCCAGAGGAAACCCACGGGGAGAACGTGCAAACTCCGCACAAACAGTGACCCAAGCCAGGAGTCAAACCCAGGTCTCTGGCGCTGTGAAGCAGCCGTGCTCATCAGTGTGCCACCATGCCACCCCAGGTCGAGTGCAGCGTATGGTATATTCACGGTTTTGACTTCAGGCTAAGTGCATGTAAATTATATTTCAAGGCATAAAACAAACCTGGCCTTTTGGCTATGATCAAGTATTGGATCGAGCCCAAGATCCAACAGCTTGGATCATGTTTGTCTCCCTTGTGAGGACCTTCAATTGGAACTAATTGGAATTTGAATTTGGTTTCCTGGACCAAGCAAGGAATGGATTTGGATTTGCCTGGTCCATTCTGAGCACCGACTTTGTAACTTTAAGGATGGAGTAAAAAATTTTTTTTTTTTTAAAACTCCAAAGTAAAACAGAGCCGGACTCTCTTTCAGGATTTTTACTCCAGTTTGCTGTCACTCAGATCCAAGTCCAGCTTCAAACTGCATTTCAGCTGCAATTGTGGCCCTGGTGTGAAACAAAACCGATTCCCAGCAACAGCCTCTATATTGGCAGCAGAAATTGTTAGAAAATGCCCAAACACTAGCTTGATAACATAAGAACATAAGAAATAGGAGCAGGAGTAGGCCATCTAGCCCTTCGAGCCTGCCCCGCCATTCAATAAGATCATGGCTGATCTGTCGTGGCTCAGTTCCACATTCCCGCCCTCTCCCCATAACCCTTAATCCCCTCTCTTATCAAAAACACATCAACCCGCATCTTAAAAATATTTAGTGAGGTAGCCTCCATCACTTCAACGGGCAGAGAATTCCAGAGATTCACCACCCTTTGAGTGAAGAAGTTCCTCCTCAACTTAAAATGCCAGCATTTCCCGTGTTAATCAACATGATGCTCAATGCAGTCCATTCTGCGCAGCAACCTCTGAGGTTCAGGACAGGTTCACCACGTAGAATCCCTACAGTGCAGAAGGAGGCCATGTGGCCCATTATGACTGCACAACAACGATCCCACCCAGGCCCTATATCAATAGTACAGGAGGAAGCCATTCAGCCCATTGAGAATGCACCAACAACAATCCATCCAGGCTCTATATATCCCTTTAATTCCGTGCATTTACCCTGATAATCCTCCTGACACTAGGGGGCAATTTAGCACAGTCAATGCACCTAACCAGCACATTTTTGAGACTTTGGGAGGAAACCAAAGCACCCGGAGGAAACCCACGCAGACACGGGGAGAATGTGCAATCTTCACACAGACAGTGACCCAAGCCAGGAATCGAATCTGGGTCCCTGGCGCTGTGGTGGTGATGCTAACCACCATGCCACCCATAAAAGTTGGAAACGGTTGGCATATTACAGTCAACTGTTCTGGGTGTGAAGCCATACAAAGGACCACAGTCCATTCAGCTCGCCATGTTTCTGGCTATTCTTCACTGAAGCAATCCAACTCTATTGCCCCATTCTCTCTCTGAACACCTTCGCCTGTAGAAAACATTTAAGACACAACAGACTCTGCCTCAAATTCTCCTTGTGACATCAGTCCATTCTGCGCAGCAATCCCTGAGGCTCTTTTCCCAGTCAATGACTCTCATCATCTAATTGATAGGAAGCATTCGCTTCAGCAAAAGCTTTATTTCTTTTAGAAAGAGATACTAAATGTCCGTCTCTTGCAGGAGAAACTGCTTATTAACCCCAAGCTCCTCTGGGTGTCTCTGTAATGGGGGAAAACTCTGGAGAAGCTCAACTTCTCTCTACCTGGGTTAACACAAATTCTACGCATTTTCCAAGGCTGATCCCAGATTCTAGAGTATCTCTATGTTTTCCAAAGGCGATTAAATACATGAACACATATCACAACCAAGAATCAGCCAATGCATACAACCTGGTGAGATGGCGCCCAGAATTCTCTGACGTTTGTGCTCCATCGCCAGCAAGGACGGAGAATTTGGTGCTCAGCCAGATCTCCGCTCACTGCAGCAGGACTGGAGAATCCCACTGGCATGGACACACAATTTGTCTACAGCAGGGCTGGAGAGTCCCGCTGGCACGGTTTGGACGGAGAGTCCCGCCGGCACGGTTTGGACGGAGAGTCCAACCGGTGCAGTTTGGACAGAGAGTCCCGCTGGCGTGGACAGCCGGGGGAATCTCATCCTATCCAAATGGGAAGCAAAGAGGCCTCACTACCCAACTGGGCAATGGTTGGCTTTCAGCATGTGGGTATGCCGGCGTTGGACTGGCGTAAACACAGTAAAAAGTCTGACAACACCAGGTTTTAGTCCAACCTATTTATTTTTAGAACTCTCCATTCACCTGACGAAGAGGGTGTCCCTCGAAAGCTTGTGAGTATATTATCAAATAAATAGGTTGGACTAAAACCTGGTGTTGTCAGACTTTTTACTGGCTTTCAGCAAACAGCTTCCTCCCCTCCTATCTCATAATATTTGGATATCTGATGTTAGAGACCAGCTCTGTGTTGTGATGTCCCGGGGATATTCCCCCAGGATCGGGCACAGCACTGTCCTGGAAACTGATCCTGAATTGCTGGGTCCTCCCGGTTAGTCCGGGAGGATTGGCATGGTGACCAGGCCGGGTGCGGTGGGGGGGGCTCCGCCGCTCACCCGGTATCTGTTCTGGGCCCGCTGCTGGCTGGGTTTGTTCTTCATGGCGGCGGCTGGACGGAACGGGAGACTCTCGGAGGCCGGGACAGGAGCTCGCTCGTCTTCTCTCCCCTCACTGGGCCGCACGCCGCTCGCAGCTGAGCGCCGCCATCTTCACTGCTGCATTGTGGGAAAGCACGCCACGTGACCCCCCCAGGCCCGACGTCACTGGGAGAACTGACCAATGACAGCCCGAGCCTATACCGGTGGCCACGCCCCTCTCCGCGCATGCGCGGCGCGGGCAGCGCCTGCTGACTTTTCCCTCCCTGGATGGGAGGCCATTCAGCCCCTCCAGACTGGGCCAGCATTCAGCACCCTTCCATTCATGCTGCTGCTTTGGGCACACTGCTGGTTTATTAAATTTATACAAATAAATGGAAAATGACAATAACGAAGAAAATTACCCTGACGTTACAAACCTGCCCTCTTCCGTCCTGATGGACATGGGCAGCAGATACATGGTAACACCAGTACCTGGAGGGTTCCCCCCCCGTCACCATCCAGACTTGGAAATCTAACTCCCATTCCTTCACTGTCACTTGATCAAAATCCTGGAATTCCCTCCCTAACAGCACTTTGGGTATACCTACACCTAAGGGACTGCAGTGATTTACAAAGGCAGCTCACCACCACCTTCTCAAGGGCAACTCGAGGTAGGCAATAAATGCTGGATTAGCCAGCAACGTCCATATCTCATAAAAGAATAAAACCGATTGACAGAGTCGTTTGATAACACCTTCAAGTAATGAGTTAGGATTGGAAAACACCACTCTTTAGGCATTTATTTGGTATGCACTACTGGTATTTGTACTCATTTACTCCTCACTCTAAGTCATGGTTTCTGGATTAAGTGCGACTAACATTTTGACTTGATTCGATTTATTATTGTCACATCTATGCATATACAGTGAAAAATATTTTTCCTGCGCGCTATACAGACAAAGCATACCGTTCATAGTGAAGGAAAGGAGAGAGCGCAGAATGTGGTGTTACAGTATGGAAAGATCAACTTAATGTGAGGTAGGTCCACTCAAAAGTCTGACAGCAGCAGGAAAGAATCTGTTCTTGAATCAGTTGACACATGACCTCAGACTTATGTATCTTTTTTTAACATTAAAACATTTTAAGAACATGTGCTGCAACCCAAGGGGAGACAACAGGATTCTTCCTGTAGTTTAATGGTTAAGTAACAGGAATAACAAAGCATGTATTTCTTTCAAGCAGGTTAGAATAAATACCTCTCCGAGGACTGCTGTTACTGTGTCAATCTTTTAAAAATTGATATGCATAATGAGGATCAGTGCCGAGAGGGAGCGTGGGAATGTGAGAATGGAAGGTAGCTTCAACCGTGGGAGATCATTTTTCAGACAACAGCATTCCAAGCAAGACAGTACAAGGGTTCTTTTTGCAAAGGCTAATTGAAGAAGTTGTATGAGTCAGTGAATCACAGACTGGGAAAGTCCCACATTCTAAACTGTAGCCTGTCTTGAGCTGACTAAATTTACTCTGTGGGACCCTGGATTTGGGAAGAGCTATTTGGCCATAGTCACCATTCCTCCTCAATGATGGTGGTTGGTAAACATGGCAACCCTTCATTCTCACCCTGTGACTGAATAACTCTTCCAACACACAGGGAAATAATGAACACTTGACTGAGGTCTAAGAGGCTACTTAGAGCATATAGATCATTTCCTTCTTCCCTCCTTCCTTTCTTCCTCCCTCCCTTGATCTCCTCTTTCTACACTTTGTTGCTAAATCCTTTATGTTGGGTTAATGAATGATGTTTTCTGGTTGACTAAACTCTTTAATGGGTAACATATGGGACATTCCTTGTAAACTCAATCCGAGAGGTGGGGAATTTCAGATTGGTTTGACATTAACTCGATAACAGGTTTGGAAGTGGACAGCTCACTGCTGTGTGAGAACATTGTCTAGATCTGTATGCAAGTTCTGGGCTGAGGGAAGCGAGTTCTGCACTATGCCTGCACCAAGAATTTCTGGCAGTTTCAGTACCTGGGACTACGTGGTTTTTGCTGCCATCCTGCTGATTTCAGCCCTGGTGGGAGTCTACCATGCAGTGGTGGGAAGAGGAAAGGAGACATCGGAAGACTTTCTCCTGGGAAGCCGCCAGATGAGCTCCATACCAGTGGCTCTCAGCCTCACGGCCAGCTTCATGTCTGCAGTGACGATGCTGGGGGTCCCGTACGATACCTATCACTTCGGGGCTGTCAACAGCTATTTTGCCATTTCTTACACGTTAGTGGTGGTTTTCAGTGCCGAGGTTTTCCTGCCTGTCTTCTACAGGCTTGGGGTCACTAGCAGCTATGAGGTAAGACCCCAGGTGAGAGGAAGGGTCACAGCAGATTGCCAATAGTCACTGAGTAATTGAAACTGCCACAGTTAGTAAACTCCCAAATCTGTAGGAATCCATATTGATGTGTGACAGTCACTCAGTTCTGGTACGTGACTCTCTAGGTGCTTCCCTTTATGATTAGGCAATGTGATTTTTAGTAGAACTCCTACAGTGCAGAAGGAGGCCATTTGGCCCATCGAGGCTGCACTGACCACAACACCACCCAGCTCCTAACCACATCAACCCATTCATTTACCCTAGCTAGCTCCCCTGACACTAAAGGTCAATTTAAGCATCCAACTAACCCGTACATCTTTGGAATGTGGGAGGAAACTGGAGCATCCGGAGGAAACCCACACAGACACAGGGAGAATGTACTGACTCCACACAGACAGTGACCCAAGCTGGGAATCAAACCCTGGTCCCTGGTGCTGTGAGGCAGCAGTGCTTGCCACCGTGCTGCCTTCTCCTTCTTAGGCAGTTCCTTGGTTGGCCACAAGCCGGGGTCTCCAATGACTGGGTACGGGAGTGGTGGGAGGGAGTGGTGAGGGCGGGGTGGGGGGCGGTGGTGGTGTTTGGTTTCTTCAGGATATTCCTAAAGCCTTTCTGCTGTCTGCCTGGGAACATCCTGCCGTGACTGGGATTTGAGTAGGGTAGTTGTTTCAGGAGTCTGGTGTCAGGCATACCAACAATATCCACACCGGAGCTGGATTGAATGACTAGCACCTCGATACTGGGTGAGCTGGCCTAGGAGAGATTGCTGCCAATAGATTTAAGGACCTTCCAAAGGCTCCACTTCTCCAGGGCTCTGAACTGCCTGCTTTAGATTGGCCAAGCTTTTCAAACTAATACCTCAACCAATGAGATCGATATTGAGAAATCAGTGTGGATAATTATGCAGACTCTGAGGAATATGGAAACCAAGTTCAGTAAAGTTTATTTATTAATCACAAGTAGGCTTACATTAACACTGCAATGAAGCTACTGTGAAAGTTTCTAGAACAATTCAACACTTTTTGTGATATTAGTGAACCAGATGCCACATCGAGTGGGACAGCACAGTGGAGAATGAAGATGATTTCTCCACACAAACTAGCTTTATAAATGATATTTACACCCAGACTTCACTTGTGACTTTTTGATTTTTAGTACCTGGAGTTGCGGTTTAATAGATGGGTCCGTTTATGTGGAACAATATTGTTTATGATTCAAACAGTAAGTACCCAATTAAAATAAGTGCATAACTCCAACTATCCAATAATAATATTTTAACTGTATAAAAATAATCAAAAATACATTTGTTCTGAGTGATGGTTTCTATGGTAAGTGATCTGTAATGTTTAAATGGAATCAAAGGACTATGCCTGGCACCGAGAATGTTGAACTGACTCTACATCTTTGATATAGACCTTGTATTAACTACCGGGCCGTGAATTATTCTTCTATGTAGTTGCTTCTTTCTGGCCTCTGTCTTGCACTACTCTTCAATAAACTGTCCAATCAATGTTTGCTATGCTGGTTTACCCGGTGGTATTCTGTTTCCAGCTATTTAGAAAGTGAAATAACGCCTCAGAGGCCGCTGACCCTTCACCAGATTCCCTTCATTTACAAACTCAATTCCACTCTTAAGAGTGCTTCCATTACAAAGTCAGAATCCGGAGTGTCAGTAGCCCTGATGTTCCTCAATCTATACACAGGTGAGACTCTCTGATTGGGCAGACAACTGTTACCTCAATCAGGGAGCTCATACTCCAAGAAGCCAACCTCGTGGGCCTCATTGAGATAGTTACAAAAAGTAATTTGAAGCTCAGAGTTCATTAACCTCACTGATTCTTACTCCTTTTTGAGAATCACCAAAGTTTTCAACACAGAAGAAGGCCATTTGGCCCATCCATCCTGTTGTGCAGCTCTTTGGAAGAACTATCCTCTAAGCCCCACTCTGCTCTTTGTGTATAGCACTAACTCGATGTGCCCAAATGTCCTCCTCCCATGTTGTAACCGTTCTATGATTACCTGTAAAATTTTACATTTCAAGTTTATATCCAGTTCCCTTGCTGAAGTTCTTTGCTTCGTGATGGCTGGGAACTCCTCGTGTGGGCAATTGCTGACACTCTCACCTTCTTCTAGCCTTTGACACTGCACACTGGCCCTGCAATGTGTAACACCACAGTGATCCCCTTGAGTTACTTTCAGCATATTTTGAAGCCGTTTCCTTTATTTGAGTTTTGTCAACATATTCCACTTTGCATGTTGACGTATGTTTTGTTGCGTTTAAACCAGAATCTGCCTCAGTAAACATGGTTGGATAAGTTTGCATTTGGTTAAATATATCTATTATGGTTGTTTCGCATGTAACAAATCATGGCCCAAACATTGCCCAAGGCAAAATGATCACAATTCCCAAATATGCCTCAGAATTGATCTCAGAAAGCCTCTCCCTTTCTCTTTCTCTCTTTATTTTTCTCTCACTGAGGCATGGGGATGGTGCAGGGGTGGGGGTCAAGATCTGGTGAAGCCCCAAAATCGCAAACCTCGCTGGCTAGATCGCGACTTCCAATTCCCTCCTCCCCTCCCCCCACCGTCCCAGGTGACATAATTAGGTTCATGTCCACAGTGGGCGTGAACCTGATTTCAATGCATTTGAAAACATTAACACATTATTAGAGACGATCCCCCCACCCCTCGCTGTACACTGAGCCCGAGGTTGGCATGATATCACATCATCCAGATGTGAGTCTGTTGAGGTGAACCCCCAGGGCAGCATGGGTAAGTATAGCCCCAAGGGAAGAGGGTGTAGACAGGCACTGTGCCAACCTGGCAGAGCTGAACTGTGCTGGTGACAGTGCCAGGGGCAGACCCGGTGAGAGCCTCATGGAAGCAGAGAGGGATACATTTATTTGTGGTGGTGAGGGGGAGAGGGGGAGTTGGGGCTGCCGGCAATGGCCATTTCAGTGGTTGGGGGGTTCAGGGGAAGAGGTCCGATGGTCGAGTGGGGAGGAGGGAGAGGAGGTTGGTGCCAGTGATGGGTATCTGGGTGCAGGGGGTTTCAGGACGAAGAGGAGTCAGCTTTGATCGTGGGTGAGGGGGGAGCCCCTGACACCTCCGAGGTGGAGGGGGGGATGAGGTTATTTTTTGGATTGATCGGGGCACCCTGTAAACATGGCATCCTGATCTCAGCGGAACCAGAATTTCCCGGCATGTTTATACCCCGCCCCTCTACATGGCATTGTGAAACACATCCACCTGGTTCTTCTTGGCAGAGAGTGGTAAGGTCTGGAAAGAGACACAGAGGCCGGAATTTCACCACCTCGGAATCGTGGCAGGCGAGGCTCACAGAACGGAATTCTCACTTGGCCCTGGACAGCGTTTTACAAGCCTTGCCTAAGTGAACCGTAAAATCCCGGCCATAGCTTTTCTCATCAGTACCAACAGTCTGCCATTCTCTGACAAAAGTTTGCCTTCTCTTTCTCTCCTTCTCCTCTTCCCATTTCTTGGTCTTTGCCCAGTTTCTCTTGTTCTCTCTCTCTCTCCTTCTCTACTTTTCCTTTCTTTAATTTAATGGCTTTTGAAATCGGTGTTTAATGAGTCCTTGGTTATGTGAATTATGCCTCATTTATTTCAGGTTTTATACACCGGCATTGTTATTTATGCTCCAGCACTGGCGTTGAATCAAGGTCTGTATTACTCTCCTGCCCCATCATCTGTCAGTTCAGCAATACTATCAGTGACTTTCTCTCATATTGATTCACCGATTTCTTATTTCCTTGCTTTAAGTGACAAATTTCAACCTCTGGGGCTCTATTACCGCAACTGGAATCGTCTGCACTTTCTACTGCACCTTGGTAAGTTTTAATAATTAAATTGGTGAAATGAGAGGGCACAAGGTTAAGGTCATCCCAAAAAAGGGTTAAAAGAAATATGTCTTTATGTAGAACTGAGCCAGAAAGAGGAATTCTCATCCACAAACCTTTGCTGACAGAGTCTATCATTTATTTCAAAAGGAAGCTTGATGCTGGCTTACAGAGGAAAAGACCTGGGGAGCGAGGAATAGAGTGGGAATCGTCAACATTCAGAAAACACAAGGGCAAATAAAGTGCCAAATGACCTGTTCCTGTGCTTGGGTGTTAACTGTAGCTCAGTTAAGCTCAGTCTGGTTATCTCAAGGTACAGTAAGAAGTCTGACAACACCAGGTTTAAGTCCAACCGATTTATTTGATAGTAAACTCACAAGCTTTCAATGTTCCCCTCCTGACGAAGAGGGGAACCTCAAAAGCTTGTGAGTTTACTATCAAATAAATCGGTTGGACTTAAACCTGGTGTTGTCAGAGTTCTTACTGTGTTTACCCCAGTCCAGCGCCGGCACATCCACATCAATTCTCAAAGTACTTTACAGTGGACTAAATGTTTCTGAAGAGCAGTCACTTTCGTATCGGAAGGCATGAGGCAGCCAATTGTACACAGCAAGTTTCCAGAAAGAACAATGAGATAATGGTTGATTGTGTTTGAGGGTTAAGTATTGGCCAGGACACCACAGACAATTATCCTGCCTGTTAGAGTACAAGAACAGAACCCCAAAGTATGTTATGAAGCTATACCCCAACTATTTTTAATTTTGGAATTAGTGTGAGAATAAGGTGTTTCACTCCAGGTATGATTATATTGACCCACTAGGAGTCTTTTTTTTAAATATATTTAACAATACAGTTGAACTATAACAAATGACTTAGCTTTATCTTTACCAGTTGAAATATTTAAACATGACATGGCATAATTCTTAACTGCTAACCTATCTCTATTAGTTCCAATCAAGCAATAATCCTCTTAAAGACTTAAACTCCTCTTCAAAATCAGTTAACAACGCACTGGCTGACTTGTGCTTGTTAATAGTCCTCAAACCTTTTGAACACCTTAGGAGAGACAGAGAGAGAGAGATAGAGAGAAACCTGTCCTTTATCAGCCCCAAACAACAGCCTGCAGAGAGAGAGAAATTGACTGTTTCAAAATAGAAGAGAACTGTGTGTTTTTCCCTGCAAGCTAAGCTCCAGCCATTCACATGACTCTTCCTCTGCCAATCGACCTACTCTGAAACCTGAAGGGAAAAACCAAAATAAATTAAAAAAAAGCATTAACTCTGATTAACACAAATTGGCACCGCATAAAACAGAGCTGAATTTTAAACATACCTCTCAAAAAGAAACATGATAAAAAATTCTTAAAGGCACAGTATCATCACATGCCCTTGTTCAAATGTCGTAGTGGAACCTATTCTGGTGGCCTCAAAGGGCAGACACGGTTATGTTTCACCTGAGAATGGCACGTCTGACTGTGCAGCGCTGCCTAAGTTATACGTTGGATGTATCAGTTCGATGTGTGGTCTCTGCAGTGACTGAGCTAAGGCTGACTCCTGACTTGTACATGATACAATTCGTCTTCTTTGTTTTAGGGAGGTCTCAAGGCTGTTGTGTGGACGGATGTGTTTCAGATTGTAATCATGGTGACTGGGCTTGTGTCAGTCATTATCCGAGCGATGATACTGGAAGGGGGCATCAATAATGTACTGAACACTGCTTCTCAGGGGGGAAGACTCAATTTCTGGAGGTAAATTTTACAAAGATCTGGAGGTAAATTTTACAAAGACCTTTTACCAACATGCTTTGTAATTTAGTGACCAACCTCTGTGTACCAGTTTTGACCCCAACCCATTTCAGAGACATACCTTTTGGACAATTGTAATTGGTGGCACTTTCACATGGACGGGAATCTATGGGATAAATCAGGCCCAGGTTCAGAGGTACATCTCCTGCAAGACTAGAACTCAAGCCAAAGTGTGAGTATTCATTTGTCATTTTAATTTTGGAATTAACTGGAATCTGGCAGCACCTCAATTTTTAAATTCTTATCCTTGTTTTTCAAATCTCTCCACGTTCTCGCCTCATCCCTTTCCCTGTGATCTCCTCCGGTCTGAGAAAACCTACTCTCTCTCTGACAAAGGGTCATCTGGGCTCGAAACATCAGCTCTTTTCTCCAGACGCTGCCAGACCTGCTGAGATTTCCCAGCATTTTCTCTTTTGGCTACACCCTCTCTGATTTTGGTTTGCTGAGCATCCATGATTGTAATCACCCTACCCTTAGAGTCTGTGCCTTTGTGCCTTCAGTCATCTAAACCCCAAGCTCTGAAATTTCCTCTAAATCTCTCCACCTCTCTACCCCCTGTCTCTCCTCTTTTAAGACACTCCTTAAGTCAAAGAACAAAGAACAAAGAAAATTACAACACAGGAGCAGGCCCTTCGGCCCTCCAAGCCTGCACTGACCATGCTGCCTGACTGAACTATAACCCCCTACCCTTCCGGGGACCATATCCCTCTATTCCCATCCTATTCATGTACTTGTCAAGACGCCCCTTAAAAATCACTACCACATCCGCTTCCATTACCTCCCTCGGCAACAAGTTCCAGGCACCCACCACTTTCTGTGTAAAACATCTGCCTCGTACATCTCCTTTAAATCTTGCTCCTCGCACCTTAAACCTGTGCCCCCTAGTAATTGACTCTTCCATCCTGGGAAAAAGCTTCTGACTATCCACTCTGTCCATGCCCCTCATAATCTTGTAGACTTCTATCAGGTCGCTCCTCAACCTCCGTCGCTCCAGTGAGAACAAACCAAGTTTCTCCAATCTCTCTTCATAGCTAACGCCCCCCATACCAGGCAACATCCTGGTAAATCTTTTCTGTACCCTCTCCAAAGCCTCCACGTCCTTCTTGTAGTGTGGCGACCAGAATTGAACACTATATTGCAAGTCCTACCTTTCTGACTTGCAGTTGGTCAGTAATCCAGCTCAGTGTCGAATTTTGTCTCATTTTGTTCCTGTGAGACATCTTGGGAGGTTTTTTTTTATAACATTAATAGTATTACATCAATGGAGGTTGTTGTTGATGAAATTGTGCTATTAAATCATTCGTTGACCATCTAAAAATATTGGAGGAACAGGAAGCTCCAAGTCCAGCAGAAGTATCTATTCCTGCATTGGCAGAATATCAATGCTATCAGGCACAGGGGTTAGCACAGCTGCCTCCCATCTCCAGTGACCTGGATTCAATCTCTGGCCTGGGTCACAGTCTTTGTGGAGTTTCCTCCGGGTGCTCCGGTTTTCCTCCACAGTCCAAAGATGTGTAAGTTAGGTGCAACAGCCTTGCTAAATTGCCCTTTAGTGTCCCAGAATGCATAGGTTAGAAGGTAAATATGCGGGATTAGGGGGATAGGGCCTAAATGGTTTGTTGTCAGTGCAGACTCAATGGGCTGAATGGCCTCCTTCTGCACTGTAGGGATTCTACACTTCTTTCAGTTTAAAGGAAGATGATTTGACCGATCTTCCATTCCAATCATGGTGAATGATTGAGTTTGAGCTGCCAAGCATGCCTGGAAATTAGCCGTAGTCCAGAAGGTACCATGTTCACCTTTTCCCCTGTCAGAGAGACAACTGGTTATTAAGCTTGAGGGAAACATACCATGTCAAGCTCGGGGCAGGTTAAGGAATCAGACCTCCATCAACTACCACAGCTGAATTGGGGATCGAACCTGCACTGTTGCCGTTATTCTGTACCACACTCTAATCATCAAAGCTAGCCCACTCCCATACCTGTCTCATAGAACCCTAAACTATTTGTGACTTTTAACTCTTGATATCCTTGTGCTGCATTGTTGGAGACGTGACTTCTCTCTCAGGTGGATGTAGAAGATCCCACGTCGCTATTTGAAGAAGAGCAAGGGGCCAATTCTCCTTTATATTCCGGCCAATATTTATCCCTCAATCCCAGATGATCTGATCATTCCCACATTTCTGTTTATGGGAGCTTTCTCTGCACAAAATGGCTGCAATGTTTCCTATCCTACAACAGTGACTACACCTCAGAAGTATTTCATGAGATGTAAAGCGAAGGTTTACCAGGCTCATTCCTGGGATGGCAGCTCTGTCATATGAGGAGAGACTATGTCTATTAGGAGTTTAGAAAAGTGAGAGGGGAATCCCAGAGAAGCCTAACAGGGTTAGACAGGGTAGATTCAAAAAGAATGTTCCCAATGGTAGGGCAGTCCAGAACTAAGGGTCATTGTTTGAGGATAAGGGATAAACCTTTTAGAACTGAGGTGAGGAGCAATTTCTTCAGTCAGAGGGTGGTGAATGTGTGGAATTCACTCCCACAGAAAGTTGAGGCCAAAACATTGTCTGGTTTCAAGAAGGAATTAGATGTAGCTATTGGGGCTAAAGGGATCGAGGGATATAGAATATAGAACATAGAACACTACAGCACAAACAGGCCCTTCGGCCCACTAGTTGTGCCGATCACTTGTATACCTACTAAGCCATAGACCTATCTATAACCCCCAATCCCATTAGGTCCCATATACTCATCCAGAAGTCTTTTAAAAGACCCCAGCGAGTTCGCCTCCACCACCACCGATGGCAGCCGATTCCATTCACTCACCACCCTCCGAGTGAAAAACTTACCCCTGACATCACCTCTGTACCTGTATATGTGGGGAAGGGGGGAATCAGGATATTGAATTTGATGATCAGCCATGATCGAAACGAATGGCGGGGCAGGCTCGAGGGGCTGAATGGCCTCCTCCTGCTCCTATTTGCTATGTTTCTATGTTGAAGCACTCTCAGACACACAGAGGCTGTGAAAGCAGCCAAAAACCAATCCGGCTTCCTACTGAGGATTTGCCAGGCAGCCCAAGTCACCGCGGTGACAGTGATTAGCCTGATGAGCAGCGCAGTGAGCAGTGAACCTTACGCCAGTCAAACTCATCAACAGCAGATACTTCAGCCAGTTGACGATGAGAGAGTATAAAACCACCCCACCCCGGACATTCTCTCTTCCACTTGCTTCCATCGGGAAAAAGATACAAAAGTCTGAGGTCATGTACCAACCAACTTCCTCCCTGCTGCTGTCAGACTTTTGAATGGACCTACCTCACATTAAGTTGATCTTTCTCTACACCCTAGCTGTGACTGTAACACTACATTCTGCACCCTCTCCTTTCCTTCTCTATGAACGGTATGCTTTGTCTGTATAGCGTGCAAGCAACAATACTTTTCACTGTATGTTAATGCATTGAACAATAATAAATCAAATCAAATCAAATAAAACGTGGCTCAGATCTTTCTGCCAGTTGACGTTGGAAACTTTATTTTGCTCTGCTCCAGCTCCCTTTACCTGAACCTCATTGGGCTGTGGACTATCCTGGTCTGTACGGTACTGTCAGGATTGGCCATGTATTCTCTCTACCGTGACTGTGATCCATGGACATCGGGGAAGGTTAAAGCTCCAGATCAGGTACACTGCTCCAGCAACTAATTACTCAGTATTTTTGTACAGTTTGTCAGGAATACAGCTACGTTACAAATATACATTATAAATACATTATACACCAGAGGCTCCACAGGTAGTTTCTACACCTCTGAATCAGAAGGTGGCGGCACAATGGCACAGTGGTTAGCATTGCTGTCTCACAGGCCAGGGACCTGGGTTCAATTCCAGTCTCAGGTCACTGTCAGTGTGGAGTTTGCACATTTTCCCTGTGTCTGCATGGGTTTCCTCCCACAGTCCAAAAATGTGTGGGCTAGTTTGATTGGCCATGCTAAATTGACCCTGGTGTCAGGGGGATTAGTAGGGTAAATGTGTAAGGTTACGGAAATAAGGCCTGGGCGGGATTATGGTCGGCGCAGACTCAATGGGCTGAATGGCCTCCTTCTGCACTGTAGAGATTCTATGAATCTAAGTTCTGAGCTTTGTTGTCTTGATTTTGGTGACTCAGTGCCGTAACATCAGAAGAACAGTTAAAGCTATGCCCTATTGCTCTTTCAGGTGGATGGTGTCTCAGGAAGAGCAGATAAGTTCACCCTAGTGTCATGACCAACATTTACTCTTTGACCAACATCAGTAAGGCTGGAGAGTATCTGGCCTTTCATACTGCTGGCTTTCTTTAAACTAGAACACCACAATCTCTGTACCTTCGGAGTACCAGGATAGTATAAGGGAAGTTACATTGATTTTGCTTCCCAAGTAGTTTCCTGTTTAACTCATTTCTGTTTGTATGAATGTGCAGTCTTGAAACTGGCTGTTGTGTTTACTGCAAGTGGCACACTGATTAGCGCCACTGCCTCACAGTGCCAGGGACCCAGATTCAATTCCTGGCTTGGGTCACTGCCTGTGTGGATTTTGCACATTCTCCCCGTGTCTACTTAGGTTTCCTCTGGGTACTCCGGTTTCCTCCCACAGTCCGAAAGACGTGCTGGTTAGGTGCATTGGCCATGTTAAATTCTCCCTCTGTGTACCCAAACAGGTGCCAGAGTGTGGCAACTAGGGAATTTGAGTGTCACAAGTAGACGTACGTTAACACTGCAATGAACTTCCTGTGAAAATTCCCTAGTCGCCGCTCTCCGGCACCTGTTCGGGTCCACTGAGGGAGAATTTAGCACGGCCAATTCATCTAACCAGCACATCTTTCAGATGTGGGAGAAAACCAGAGCAAAGAACAAAGAACAAAGAGCAACACAGCATGGGAAACAGGCCCTTTGGCCCAACGAGCCCGCACTGCCATTTTAACATTATGAGTGCCCTCCTCTACCTGTGACCTTTGTTTATGCCAATTGGGAAAGATTGAGGGAAGACTAATTTAGGGATAATTTGTTACACCAATCAGCCTAAGAGCACGTTTTTGGGGTGTGGGAGGAAACCGGAGCACCCGAAGAAAACCCACGCAAGCACAGGGAAAATGTGCAAACTCCCACAGACACTGGATCAAATCCATGTATCTACACAGCAAACAGTGATAGTCACTGAGCTGTCGTGTTGCCTATCAGGTGGTCCAGTTTAAGTGTACACTAACGACGTGAAGCGCTAGGCAACTCTTGAAGCAACATCCAAGAGCAGCCCTTGCATGACCCACAGCGTGTATGCCCCTTGTTGGGCAACAAGGCGGACCGAAGCACTCAGAGTAAACCCGTGCAGACACGGGGAGAATGTGCAGACTCCACACAGACAGTGACCCAAGCCGGGAATCGAACCTGGATCCTTGGTGCTGTGAGACAGCAGTGCTAACCACTGTGCCACCATGACACTGGGGATAATTCTCCTGCTCTTCATTGAAATAGTGGCCGTGAATGCAAATGAACGGCTCATCTATATAAACAGATGGCTCATCTATTTGATGGCTCATCTATATAAATAGATATTACCTGCAGCATATTATCGAAACATGTACTTAGAGCTGTATGTGCGTATATACCCATAGCATATGTATCTGTATGTTACCTATAGTACATACCTGAATAATCAGCATGTACGACCTGTTGGGTTGTGTTATCTAGTTGATGCCTTACATGGTGATGGACATTCTTGGAGATTACCCAGGGCTGCCAGGTCTCTTTGTGGCATGTGCGTACAGTGGGACATTGAGGTAGGTTGGTACAGTTGAACAGACACTCAATCAAATCAAACTTTATCTTTAATGCATCGTTTTGAACTTGGATTCAAGTGCTGGAAAACTTATCAATTTAAACCGCGCAAATTCTTGGCTTGTTATCCACTGATACATTAGTTTAATACGCGAATGACAACTTGTTTGCCAAAGAAATTCTATGAACGTTTCATGATGATGGTGCATTTAAATCTCTCCCGTTGCAGCACAGTGTCGTCCAGCATTAATGCGCTTGCTACTGTAACAGTGGAAGATCTCATCAAGCCTTATTTCACAACCCTTTCAGATCGGGAGCTCTCTTGGATTTCCAGAGGTTTGAGTAAGTCATCGGTCTTCTTCATTTGGTAACTTGCCATTCTGTTATGGTAGGTCGGGCTGAACGGCTGGAACTTTACCACCACGCCCGCCTCAGAACCAGGGCAGGTGTGACTCTCGGAACTGAATTCTCCATAGGCCTCGGTGGGATTTTACAAGCTTCACCCAAGCAAGTCGTAAAATACCAGCCAAAGTGCTCAATGTCTTGGTTCAGTCAATTTGAAATAGATAAGATTCAATTAGAGGTTGGAGAAACTTGGTTAATTCTCACTGGAATGACGGAGGTTGAGGGGGCAACCTGATTATGGACAGAGTGGGTAGTCAGAAGCTTTCTCCCAGGGTGGAAGAGTCAATTACTAGGGGGGCACAGGTTTAAGTGTGAGGGGTAAGGTTTAAAGGAGATGTACGAGGCAAGTATTTTACAGTTAGAAGTCTCACAACACCAGGTTAAAGTCCAACAAGTTTATTTGACAGTAAACCCACTAGCTTTTGAGGTTTTCTCCACATCACAAGTATTTTACACAGAGGGTGATGGGTGGCTGGAACTCGCTGCCGGGGGTGGTAGTGGAAGCAGGTAGTGAGTTTTGAGGGGCGGCTGGATAAATACATGAATAGAATGAGAATAAAGAGATATGGTCCCCGGAAGAGTAGGGGGTTTTATTTAAGTCAGGCAGCATGATTGGTGCGGGCTTGGAGGGCCGGAGAGCCTGTTCCTGTGCTGTAATTGTTTTTGTTCTTTGTTGTTTATATGTTTATGTTCTTATGTTCTTATGTTTATTCTTTGATTAGGCCTTTGTGAAGAAGGAGAGGTGATTTAATTGAAACATATAACACTCATCAGGGGCCTGACAGGGATAGACGCTGAGAAAATGCCCCTCCCCCCCCCCTCCCCCCCGCCCCCCTCCCTCCCCCCCTCCCCCCCGCCCCCTCTCCCCCCACCCCCTCTCCCCCCCACCCCCTCTCCCTCCCCCTCTCCCCCCCACCCCCTCTCCCTCCCCCCTGCCCCCCTCCCCCCGCCCCCTCTCCCCCCCACCCCCCTCTCCCTCCCCCTGCCCCCTCTCCCTCCTCCCCCCTGCCCCCCCCCCCCCCCCCCCCCACAGAGTGGGGATACCAATAGTTACTTTCAATTGTTGGATTAATGGAATTTATTGTTAAATTCCTGTGTGAACAATAGACCTTCTGCAAGAGTTTTTTTGTTGATGTGGCAAAGGTCTCAAACCAACATTTTCCAAGAAAATATCCTTTCTCCTTCAATTGTACCATTACACCAAGAATTAATAACAATGTTCCTTTTCCAAATTCCTAGTGCTCATTGACACTTGCTACAGCATTATCTCTGAACTTGACTATTCCAACGCCCTCCCACCTTCCACCCTTCCTTAGCTTAAACTAATTCCAAACCCTGTTATCCATATCCTAACTTGTGCCAGGTTCTATTCACCCTCACTTTGTGCTTATGTTGGTCTGACAACACCTTAATTTTGAACATCCTGGCCTTGTTTGCAAATCCTTCCATGCCCTCATCCATTCCTATCCTTGTAACTTTCTTCACTGATATTACCTATACAAGTTATATAACCCATACATCTACACAACTTATACAACCCATACACTTATACAATGTATATCACCTATACCCCTATACAACTTATGTAACCCACACAACTCATACAACCTATACAACTTATACAACCCATTCTCTTAAATGACTTATACAACCCCTATACACCTAAACGACTTATACAACATATACACCAATACAGCCCTCTGAAATCTCTGCACTTTTCTCCAATTCTAGCCTCTGGAGTATCATCGATTTTAATCTCTTCCCCATCAATGAACATGCATCCAGCTGCCAGGGCCATGAATCCTGGAATTCTGTCCCTAAACCTCTTCACCCCCTCACCTCCTTTAAGACACTCTTTAAAATATACCCCTTTGAACATGATTGTGGTCATATTTCCTCACTTCTCCTCATGCGCCTTATTCGTTAACACTCCTGCGAAGCCCCCTGGGATGTCTCATTTTGCTCCAGGTGCTACATTAATCCAGTTTGTTGTTGTGTTTGGTCAGAGTTCCACTTCACAGGTAAAGTTCACCGCTCTGTTCTGTCTTCACTTTCAGGCCTGTTGTTTGGTGCTGTATGTGTTGGGATGGCTGGGTTAGCCTCACTGACGGGCAGCCTTTTACAGGTATCTTTCTGTTTGCTGGAACTAAATTTGCCCTATTTTCAGAATCCTTTCCTTTATCTATGGAGGATTTCCCTAGCCTCCTGGGCCAATACCGATCTCTCAGCCACCATCACTAAGTTTGATTTGATTTACTTGATTTGGTTTGATTTATTATTTTCACATGCATTAGCATGCAGTGAAAAGTATTGTTTCTTGCACGCTATCCAGATAAAACATACCGTTCATAGAGAAGGAGAGGAGAGAGTGCAGAATGTAGTGTTACAGTCATAGCTAGGGTGTAGAGAAAGATCAACTTAATGCGAGGTAGGTCCATTTAAAAGTCTGACAGCAGCAGGGAAGAAACTGTTCTTGAATCGGTTGGTGCATGACCTCAGACTTTTGTATCTTTTTCCCGATGGAAGAAGGTGGAAGGGAGAATGTCCAGGGTGCATGGGGTCCTTAATTATGCTGGCTGCTTTTCCGAAGCAGCAGGAAGTGTATCTCATTGCTGTCTATGGGATCTTGCTGTGCACAGGTTAGTTGTTGCATTGCTCACATTACAACAGTGACCACACTTCCACAAAGCACTTCATTAGCATAGGGGATATCGTTACAACAGTAAAGGCCTGTGGCAAAATGATCTTGATTTGATTTGATTTATTGTCACGTGTTAACATAGAGTGAAATGTATTATTCTTGCGCGCTACACAGACAAAGCATGCCGTTCATAGAGAAGGAAAGGAGACAGTGCAATTTGTAGTGTTACAGTCATAGCTAGGGTGTAGAGAAAGATCAAGTTAACGTGAGGTAGGTCCATTCAAAAGTCTGACGGCACCAGGGAAGAAGCTGCTCTCGAGTCTGTTGGTACGTGATCTCAGAGTTTTTCCCGACGGGAGAAGCTGGAAGAGAGTATGACCAGGGTGTGTGGGGTCCTTAACTATGTTGGCTGATTTGCCGAGGCAGCGGGAAGTGTATCTCATTGCTGTCTTTGGGATCTTGCTGTGCACAGGTTAGTTGTTGCATTGCTCACATTACAACAGTGACCACACTTCCACAAAGCACTTTAGTAGCGTAGAGGATAGCGTTAAAACAGTAAAGGCCTGTGGCAAAGTTCTAGAAGACATTAATGACCTCACAAAATGGGTGTGCCATTGACAAATGGCAGAGGGATCAGGAGAGCAGATACACAAATGACTAGAAGTAGCGAACCAGTTAAAAAGGCCACAAAAATTGAAACAAAACACTGAGGCTCATTGCTGGAAGGATAGAATATTGAGAAGTTTAGTTAAAGTTTATTTATTAGTGTCACAAGTAGGCTTACATTAACACTGCACTGTAGTTACTGTGAAAATTCCCCAGTCGCCACACTCTGGCGCCTCTTCGGGTACACTGAGGGAGAGCTTAGCATGGCCAATCCGCCGAACCTGCACACCGAACCTCCACATCGCAAGACTATGGCGTCTTGAATATCCTGTTTCTGTGCCGTACCTTCTGTGTTATGGGCTGTAAAGTGCTTTGGGATGTGCTGAGGTTGTGACAGGCACTGTTTGCAGATACGGGTACTCTACCTTCTCTCTGTGCTTACATTTACAGGCGGCTCTCAGTGTTTTTGGAATAGTTGGCGGACCGGTCTTGGGATTGTTCACTTTGGGCATTTTGTTTCCCTGGTCCAACTGCACCGTAAGTACCACTTGTTGTCGAATGAGTGTCTTAGGATACAACTCAGGTTTTGGGGCAATTCGTTCCGAGCAATCAGATGATGCAGTCTCCCAGTTAATCATTTAAGTTAGAAACCTCACAACACCAAGTTAAAATCCAACCGGTTTATCTAGTATCACGAGCTTTCGGAGCGCCGCTCCTCCCTCAGGTGATGAAGGTAATCACTCACCTGATCACAGGTGAGTCACTCACCTGAGGAAGGAGCAGCGCTCCGAAAGCTCGTGCTACCAAATAAACCTGTTTGACTTTAACCTGGTGTTGTGAGGTTTCTCACTGAGCCCACCCCAGCCCAACGCTGGCATCTCCCCACCATTAGTAATTCAGCTTTGAGCTTACGGCATGAAATTCACGCCACCGATTACGTAGCGCCGGCGTGGGGGATTCTCTGGCTTCCCCTCGTTGTGCTTCTCACGGCAGGAGACAGCGCACCATTTGCCCCACGGCGCGAGATCATCAGATAGTGAGATCGTCACTGTCAATAGGATTTCCCACTGGTTATCCCCCAGACTGTCGGGAAACCCACAGCAGGGGGTCAGCGGGTATGAAGAATTCTAGTCATTGAGTCAAACAGCAGAGAAAGAGGCCCTTCGGTCCATCATATCTGCACTGGCCATCAAGCACCTCTCTATCCTAATCCCATTTTCCAGCACTTGGTTAGGCGCGGGTTAGGTGGATTGGCTATGCTAAGGAATTGCCCCTTATTGTCCAGGGATGCGTAGGTTAGAGGGATTAGTGGGTATCCTATGTAGGGATATGGGGGTAGGGCCTGGGTGGGACTGTGTTCGGTGCAGACTCGAAGCGCCTCTTTCTGCGTTGTAGGGTTCTATGTATAATACGTGAAGTGATTTTCACTGACTCTGAGACTGACGGACTTTTATTCAGCAAAGGTATCTGAGGATGTTGAGAAATAGACTTGAGGCACCGATCAGCCATTAACTAAACGAATGGCATAACAGGTTCCAGGGACTGTTCTGTATTAATTTCCCGCAGTGTTCTTGCCTTATCGTTGATTTTCACTTCTATCCCACAGAGTGTAGATCCCTGCTGGTTGTGCAGAATGGGCTAACTCTCCCCATAAGATCATTGGGCAGAGGTTGGGTTGGACGAATGCTTAGTCATAATTAAACCAAACCTTTAGCGCCGGCAGGAATGTTCAGGTCCGACAGTTAATGAGGACTTGTTCTTTACTGATCTCCGTATTAATAAGTTCATTTGATCTGAGCCGCTGCCTTTCTGGTTTACTGTAGGGTGGAATCGTGGGACTCATCAGTGGGTTTACATTTGCACTGTGGCTTGGAGTCAGATCTCAGATCCACCCACCGCCCCCTGAGGCGAGCGTACCTCTAAACCTCAGCACTGCCGCGTGTAACGTCACTCAGCTGGATAATCAGACATCCTGGAGAACCAATTCCCTTCTCGCAATAGAAACAGTAATGTCCAGGAGTGGCAGGTCAGTAAAAACTATCAAAGGAAATTTAGAAGTTGAGATAAAGTCATGCCGCTCATTGGTCGTGTATCTAAGGTCTATCCTCAATCAACCATACTGGTGTGACTGTGGCATCTTGGATAGGAGAGACAATATCGCCGGAATTTTACCACCTCCTTGCCATGGGAATCAGAGCGAGGGATGGACATTGGGAAGAGCCGTTGACTTTGGGTGGAATCTTACAGTTTCGGGACGATTGAGGCCATAAAATCCGACCTTACAAAGATTAAATCTCTGTTCCCACTAATTCAGAGATCAAACCATAAGACCATAAGACACAGGAGCAGATATAGACCATTCAGCCCATTGAGTAGCCCCACCATTCAATGAGATCATACTGATCTGATGTGGTAATCCTCAACTCCACATTCCCACCTTATCCCCGTAACCCTCAATTTCTGTTAATGATTAGAAATCTGTCTCTCTCAGCGATATCTCAGATTGCTGATTTAGGATTTATCCAATCCGTGAAACAACAGCATTATCATGGAACTTGCCCAAATGTTTAGTTCCAAAACACAGAACAAAGCAGTGGAGAAGAAATATAAAACACACCTATCCGTGAAGATTGTCTGATAGACTAGGCACAGCTCCCTCCTGTGCTCCACATTATCCAGTTTAGCCGAGAGTGCCAAATTCAGGTCTTCAATGCCTAGTCTGCATATGTAACGAGTCTAGCGCATGTTCTATACAGTTCCTAGTGGCACCATGAAAAATGGCACAACCTATGACCAGATCAAACATGTTCCCACTCTTCATTAGGGTAGATAGACAGATCCCCAAAACTGGCCTTCATTTTCCTTGTTTTGTACTCATGAAAAATACTCAATGAGATCTCATTTCTATTCTAATTATCTTGTAGCTTTGGCTGATGCAAACAGCAAGATTTCATCGTACCTGGTTGATTGCGTTAGGTTGTAAATATTGCCCAAACAACATCCTAACGTTTCTTATTTTTTATACAATCACGATGCTTTTTAAGAATCAAGGACCCCAGACCTCTCCTCCACCCTCTTCCGTTGGGAAAAAGATACAAAAGTGGTATCAACTGACTCAAGAACATCTTCTTCCCTGCTGCTGTCAGACTTTTGAATGGACTTACCTCGCATTAAGTTGATCTTTCTCTTCACCCTAGCTGTGACTGTAACAGTACATTCTGCACTCTCCCCTTTCCTTCTCTATGAACAGTATGCTTTGACTGTATAGCGTGCAAGAAACAATACTTTCACTGTTTCCCAATACATGTGGCAATAATATTCAAATATTGATTTGATTTGATTTAGATTTGACCATTTGGATTGAGATTTCAGTGGGTCTGACGTTCAGGTTATTTGAATCTGCCAAGAAGATGGAAGATAGTCACTAACGGCAAACTGCTTCATTGAGCTACCTAGAATCTCATGACAGTGGGTGCCTCGGTGGTTAACACTGCTGCCCCACAGCACCAGGGATCTGGGTTCGATTCCCGGCTTGGGTCGCTGCCTGTATGGAGTCTGCACATTCTCCCTGTGTCTGCGTGGGTTTCCTCCCACTGTTCAGAAGGCGTGCTGGTTAGGGCATTGGCTGTGCTAAATTCTCCCTCCGTGTACCCAAACAGGTGCTGGAGTGTGGCGGCTAGGGGATTTTCACAGTAACTTCATTGCAGAGTTAATGTAAGCCTATTTGTGACACTAATCAATAAATAAATACATTTTTCACTCCAAGGCTTCAGAGGGGAAGAATGCAATCCTCCACTCCATTAAAAAACCCGAGACTACAAGGGAGTTCCATCCACCATGTACGAGTCAGGCCCCCTAAGTCCAGACCTAAAATGGTGATGAAGTAAGGATATAAAGATATGCGTCACAAGTGGAGAATGTTGTTAGGAAGGCTTATGGGATGTTAGCCTTTATAGGAAGGGGCTTAGAGTATAAAAGCTGCCGTCTAATGCTTCAGTTATACAGAACGTTGGTTAGACCGCATTTGGAGTACTGCGTCCAGTTCTGGTCACCTTACTACCGGAAGGACGTGGAGTCTCTGGAAAGGGTGCAGAGGAGGTTTACCAGGATGTTGCCTGGCATTGGGGGACTGGATTACGAGGAGAGATTGAAGAGACTGGGGCTATTCTCCTTGGAAAGACGGAGATTGAGAGGGGACATGATAGAGGTATATAAGATACTGAAGGGAATAGAGTTAATAGTGAGAGACTGCTCCCTAGACTGGGTACGAACACGAGAGGTCATCACTTAAGGGTGAGGGGGGGAGGTATAATTTGGAGGTAAGAAGAAGGTTCTTTACGCAGAGAGTTGTGGGGGTCTGGAATGCGCTACCGAGTAGGGTGGTGGAGGCAGGAACGTTGGACTCGTTTAAGATGCAGTTAGATAGGCACATGAGTGAAACGAGAATGGAGGGATATGGTAGGGGCTATTAAATAGGGTTAAACCTCGGGAGACACCGGAAGGGCAGGCTGTATGATTAATATTTTTTGTCTTTATTCCACAGGTGGAGGTCCACCTCGTGTCAAGCGAGGGGCATGCACACGGCAGGTCGTGCGTGGGCTGCTCTTGGAAGTCCAGGAGTGGCCTAGTACTTCATGTCGGTGTGTGTGCTTGATCCTGGACCGATAGATGGGCGCCGCAACAGCTGAGTGACTAGCACTGCTAGCTGTGCAGATACATGGATTTGGGCCTGTGTCTGTGGGAGTTTGCGCATTCTCCCTGTGGTTGCGTGGGTTTCCTCCGGGTGCTCCGGTTTCCTCCCACACCCCAAAGATGTGCTCTTAGGCTAATCGGTTTCTACCAAATTGACACTATTTCTTCCCTGAATCTGAGTAGGGTTCCATTCGCAGACATGCAGGGTAGAATAGGTGTAGGGTGATGCGGCGGTGCGGGCTCGTTGGGCCGAAGGGCCTGTTCCCGTGCTGGGTTGTTCTTTGTATAATTAGAATATAGAGAATTAGGTGGCATTCATTTCTATAAGACACTGCATTTTAGTTAAATCCAAATGAATTGAACAAGCAGTCCCTTTTTCGTAAGAATTGACTGGAAATTTAAAAAAAAACTTTTTTGAACGTGGGCATCGTGACCCAGACTGTTGGAGAACATTGTTTTTTTGCTAACGACTTTCTGTTAAAAGGCTCGTAACGTTCCTCGATGTCAAGAGTTCATCGGAAAACGGCACACTGATCATAGAATCCCTACTGTGCAGGGGGAGGCCATTCAGCCCATCAAACCCACACCGACTCTGACCGAGTGCCTTACCCCAAGTCCTCTCACCCCCCGCAACCCCACGTATTTCCCATGACTGATCCCCCCAATATATTTTTCAGAATTTTTAAAATTCCCAGTGAATTCTCAAACCATTACGGAACGCTCATTTCTTCTCAGTTGAGTTTTCAGGAATATTCTTGTGCGTGCGAACGTGTCTAGGTGGACACTTTCGTCCTTTCTTTTCCTTACAATAGAGGGACTGCTTGTTCATTTCATCTGGATTTAACTAAATTGCAATGTGCTAATTACATATGAATTCGACCTAACTCTCTATATTCTAACACAGGGGATGCACATCTTTGGAGTGTGGGAGGAAATCGGAGAACACGAAGGAAACCCATGCACACGGGGAGAATGTGCAAGCCCCTCACAGACAGTCACTCAAAGCCGGAATTGAACCCTACTCCTCGGCACTATATGAGACAGCAGTGCTAACCACTGTGACACTGTGCCACCCCAATCTTGGGAGATGAATAAGTTAGAACAACTTTACTGAGTTCTTTACTCAGAGGGTAGGGAGGGCGTGGAATGTCCTGCCTGCAGCAGTTGTGGACTCGCCAACTTTAAGGGCGTTCAAATGGTCAGTGGATAGGCATATGGATAACATTGGAATAGTTTAGGTTAGAGGGTCATTAGATTGGTTCCACTGGTCGGCGCAACATCGAGGGCCGAAGGGCCTGTACTGTGCTGTAATGTTCTATGTTCTGTGTAACAAACAGGTTCATGAGCATCAGATCAGCATTTTACACAGGGCATTCTGGAGAGGGCATGAAGGATTCAAACACCACCTCCCCGCCCCATTTAAAATTAATCCTTAAATAACGCACCCTCTGATTTGAGTTCCAACTCCCGCACCGGCTGAAGTTATTTGTGAAGGCCCTGCATTCTCAACCTTGCCCCTCGCCCGAGGTGCGCTGACCCTCAGGTTATATCATCACCGGTCAGCTCTCTCCCTCGTAGGGGAGAGCAGTCCATAGTCATCTGGGACTTTACGTGAGAGACCGTGTTGGAATTCCATTGAGACTGGGAGTGAGTCACTGTAACACCCATTGTAACTGGTGCACCGCCTGGGTGCAGTGTCTTTGCCTGCTGATTGGAATAGATTCTGAAGGTCTAAGAGGATAGAAAAGCACAGAAGGAGCTTGGAAAAGATGAAGCAATTGTTTGCCTTGAAGTCTCATCGCTGTTTGCGTGATGCGGTGAATAGGGGCTGTGATAATGGGTGAGATGGTTTGTCCGGTTACATTTTGATGATGATTACTCTCATTCCACAGGGCTGAAACACTGGAAACCTGGTATTCTTTATCCTACTTATACCTCAGCACCTTTGGAACTTTAATCGTTATAATTGTTGGTTTAGTCACCAGCATACTAACAGGTATGTACGTAGCACTTGGCTTTCCATAAAATCATTGACTCTCATAACTCAGCAAGTAGTCTTTCAGTCCACTGTGCTCTCATGTAGGGTAGTGATCCTACTACCCGCCTCCTCCACAACCCTGCAAACTTTATCCCTTCAAGCATTTATCCAATTCCTTTTTGGAAGTTCCTGTTGAACCTGCTTCCATCACCCTTTCAGCCAGCATATTCCAGATCATTCCAACTCACTGCGTAAGAAAGCATTTCCCCACATCCTCTGGCTGGAGAATCTAAAATGTGGGAGGGGAGGAGGCACAGTCTCAGAATAGGCGTCAGCCATCCATTTAGGACTGAGAGGAGGAGAAACCTCTTCATTCGAAGGATTGTGAATCTAGAGGATTGTAGAATAGTTCAGGGTGTTAGCCGAGGTCAGGGGGTCAGTAAATGTTTAGACGCTAAGGCCATTAAGGGATTTGAGGAGAGTGCAGGAAAATTGAGTTGAGATAGGTTAGCCGTACAGAGCAGGCCTGAAGGGGCGAATGGCCTACTCCAACTCCTGTTTTTTATGTTCTGATGTAATGTTGCTTCTGGCACTTTTGCCAAACACCTTAAATCTGTCTCTCCCAGTTTCTGACTATCTAAAACTGTTCCTTTTTCTGGATTCTATCAAAACTATTCATGACTTTGAACACTCCTCAACCTTTGCTGCTCTAAGGTGGCCAACCCTAGCTTCTCCAGTTAGTTCAGGATGGAACTGGCAAGTGTTGAGAGTTTTTCTAACGGTCTTGACTTTTTCCAATTGGGTCAAAAATTGAAAGAAGCTGAAGAGAATTGCTGCATTCGGCTCATTTCCTGATAACACTCCCAGGAAGTGCTTTGGGATGTAAGTTGTATCAATGATCAGCTACAAGTGTGAACACAGTTGTGACTACTAGCACTAGAAGTCTTTACGCGTAACCAAGCAGCGGGTGTCTGTCATTAGTTTTTTTTTGTACAATCATTTCAATACATTTATGGATAAATATTCTGTCAGGAGGAAGAAAAGCTCAAGTTGGCACAGACTTACTCCTGAAGCGGACAGACTTTTTGTGCTACTTTCCTCGGTCTTCTAGTGGTGTAAGTAGTCCTCTCCTTCGCTTTCCATTTTGTACGAAGTCTGGTGTCCCACTCACATGATGTGGAGATGCCGGCGTTGGACTGGGGTAAACACAGTAAGAAATCTCACAACACCAGGTTAAAGTCCAACAGGTTTATTTGATTGTAAACGCCACAAGCTTTTGGAACGCTGCTCCTTCGTCAGGTGAGTGGATAGCCAAGTTCCGCACACCTGAGGACAGCCTCAACTTGGGTTCATATAACACTCTATCTGTAACCCCCATGATTTGCCTGAACTTGCAACATTTCACTTACTGTTCTGTCTGGAGACAATACACGTCTTTTTAACCTATGCTTAATGCTATCTCTACTCACATTGTCTGCACCTTTAAGACTTGAGTAGCAGATTAGCTGTAAAGACTCTCATTCTAATCAGTATTCTGTAAACTGTGTGTGCCTTTATATGCCCTGTTTCTGATCAGAACTCTCCTCTCACCTGACGAAGGAACAGCGTTTCCAAAACCTTGTGACGTTTGCTCTCAAATAAACCTGTTGGACTTTAACCTGGTGTTGAGAGACTTCTTACTGTCCTAGTCACAGCCATGCCCATCATCACACCTCAAATCTTCACCTTCCCATCTGCAAATCCCCATCAGAATTGCATCTCATTTGTAGTTTTATGATCACAAAATCTGGGCCCATCACAACCGAGTGGGTAGGCACAGAGCAATCCAGTGTGAGGGACACAGACACCCGAGGGGCGACAGAAGACATGAAAATACAAAATAAAAAAAAAAATCTGAATAATTAGGAAAAAGTGAAATTAATTCAAACCACTCGAGACATTTGACAACCTTTACATCTGCTAAGTGGCGAGTTTACAATGTAATAAAATCAGGAAAAAGTTACAGCAAAATAAACATTTCTACTGTTAACGCTTTCAATACCCAGTACGCTTTCTAGTAGAAGGTGATGGAGCTGGAGCCTCAATTATTACAGGTTCCAGACTTATCATTCAACCGCGCTCACACTGCCTGCTATGGGCTGTGGAGATTGGTAAATCTATTCAGTTGACCAAAACAAACACAGTTAAATGACAGAAGGATCCCCCCTCCCCCCCAACCAAAAAAAGCAAACACTTCTTCACATTTTTAACAAATTGGCAGAGGGCATCTGATCTGTAACCTTGGACTTTTGACACCCAGGGGCAAGTGTTTCTCAGGCAGCTCCTTTCAAACACACCTCTACCACCTATAATGCTCAGAAAGTCCAGCACCTTCAAACTCCCCTCCAAGTATGACTTGGAAATATATTGCAGTTCCTTCACGGTTAAAGGGTCAAGATCCTCAAACTTCCCCTTAGTAAGCGTATCTACACCACATGGGTCAAGATAACAGCTCACTTCAACATTCTCATGGAATCATAGAATCCCAACAGTGCAGAAGAGACCAGTCCATCGAGTCTGTACCGACTGACAGATTATTTTACTCAGCCCCCCTCTCCCACCCCCCACCTTATTTCTGTAACCCACACTTTTAGCATGGCCAATCCATCTAACCTACACACCTTTGGACACTAAGAGACAATTTAGCATGGCCAATCTACCTAACCTACACATCTTTGGGCACGAAGGGACAATTTAGTATCCATCTAACCAGCACATATTTCAGTGAAAATTAGAGATGGGCAACAAATACCAGACTTGCCAGTGATACCCACATCAAGGAGGACAAATGGAAATCTCTTTGTCTGCCTCTGGATTGTATGAATGACTTCCATTCTTTAATTCTTCACCTTGATCAGCAAACACAAGGAATAATCATTTGGTGCAATGTGTGTTTTGCAGGATAGAACCGAGATTGCGGATTGTACACCTTGCAGTGACACAGGGATTGGATACAACAATCTTGCCTTCAGTCACATGGAGTTGGACAGCACCAAGGCAAGGCCATTCAGTCCATCAAACCCAGGATATCTTTGATTGCTTTATCATGGCCATCCCCATCCACACTACATTCAAACCATATTAAAAAAACCTTAAATTCAGGTATAGAACTCAATGCCTCCAATTGCATATCTATGCCCAATTTATGAGAGTTATTTAGGCATAGATTTGCACTGCCAGAGGCTGTAATAGAGGTGGGTACAATTTTGACTTCAGATGGTTACATGGGTAAGATGGGTAAAGAGGGATATGGGCCAAATGCAGGCAATTGGGACTAGCTGAGTGGTTAAAAACCAGGCAAAATGGACAAATTAGGCCAAAGGGCCTGTTTCCATGCTGTAAACCTTTGACTCATGTTCCCACTGCTCCAGAAAGTTTACCCAATCTGGTTGCAAAGAAAAACACCCAAGAGTAATCAAGCAGAGGTTCTGATTCATTCCGTAACTCTCAACCTCCTCCCCCCAATAGATCATTCAAGTCCTTTGTCATTTGACCCCACCACAATCTCTATTAATCCATGGAACGCAAAAGTGATTTTTATACTGGGTAGTCTTTAGGGGGTTGGTTTAACGAAGTTGGCTGGTCTATAATGCAAAGTGATGTCAACAGCAGAGGTTCATCCCATACTGGCTGAGGTTACTTCTGAGGGTCCTGTCTTCTCAACCATGTCCCTTGCCCAGGGTGTGGTCATCCTCAGGTTAATTCACCACCAGTCAGCTCAAAAGGGACAGCAGCCTATGGTCACCCGGGACTCTGGTGACTTTATTACTTTTTCTGTAGTCTGACATTCATTGTGCAATGTGGACTGCTTATTTCTTGAAGGCAGCCAGCTAGCCATTCTGTTAATTGTGCCCCAACACCACCATCTCTGACCGTATCCATTAGATTATTTGGGACCTTATCAAAATCTCGATAAATTATATCCACTGCATTACTCGGATTCCCTCAGTCACATCTTAAGACTTTTAATGGGATGGTTTAAGCAGGGATTTTCCCTTTTGAGTTCTTTGCTCATTACTCAGTGTTAGATTTTTGGCTTCTGGATCTTCTTTTCCTCTCTCCTAAAAGGAGGGGTTCCATTATTATTTCTGCCAATGTTAAGGTGATTGGGTCCTGGGCTGCTTTTCTCTCCTATCACATTAGCTAGCTGTCACTTTTCTGGATTGACATCTTTCTCATTGCAATGGCCTGAATGCAGTACGGGTGCTAGCACTGACTGACAGGGCCGAACGGCCTGTTTCTTTATTTGTTCACTTTAACTTGGTTCATACCTTCCATGACTTTGACAATTGTGGGACCATTTTACAATTAAAAATCTTTAATCTGTACTTGTCATGTTAAAGATGTGATATTGAATATAATGACAATATAAACTACCATGTTAGTAGTTTTGAATACAATTGCAACATTTTTTTTTTAATTCATTCATAGGGTGTGTATATCACTGAAAAAGACCAGCATTTGTTGCCCATCCCCAGTTGCCATCGCTAGATTATTTCAGAGGGCCATTGTTGTGGCTCTGGAGCCACGTAGGCTACGACGTGGAGATGCCGGCGTTGGACTGGGGTAAACACAGTAAGAAGTCTGACAACACCAGGTTTAAGTCCAACTGATGTATTGGATAGTAAACTCACAAGCTTTCGGGGTTTGCCCCTTCGTCAGGTGGATGGAGAGTTCTGGCATGGTGTTGTCAGACTTCTTATTGTCATGTAGGCTAATCAGGGCAACAACAGCAGATTTCCTTCCCCAAAAGGGACATTAGTGAACCAGATGGGTTTTCATGGCAATTGCTTCATGATCATTATACTTTCAATTCTAGATTTTTTACTAAAATTCAAATTTCACCATCTGCTGTGTTGGGATTCGAACCTGGGTCCCCAGAGCATGAGTGGATGTCTGAAATACTAGACCAGTGACAATACCATTTCCTCCCTATAAACTGACCAAATAGTGACTTGAATATAATGGCAATATAAACGAATTAGTGATGTGAATATAATAAACTAGTTAGCGATATTAGATACAATGGTAACTAGTTAGTTTACATAAGCTGTTCCTTTTGGTGGGATTGTGACTAAAGTTTATTTATTAGTGTCACAAGTAGGCTTACACATTAACACTGCAATGAAGTTCCTGTGAAAATCCCCTAGTTGCCACACTCTGCGCCTGATCGGCTACACAGAGAATTTAGCATGGCCAATGACCTTAACCAGCGCGTCTTTCGGACTGTGGGAGGAAACCCACGCAGACACGGGGAGAATGTGTAGACTTCACACAGACAGTGACCCCAGCCATCAAACCTGGGTCCCTGGCGTGGTGAGGCACAGTGCTAACCATTGTGCCACCCCCGCATTATTGAAAGCGAGACAGATTGCAACCAGCTTCTGGGGAAAAAAACTATTTCTCAGCCATCTTCAAACTCCAAGTGCATATTTATTTTCAATCTCTGCATCACAATATACAAGCAATAGATGTGACTTTCCGGTTCCCAAACCTGATCGTAATTCATGGAAAAAATTCAACATTCTGCTTTTGGCTATTTACAGGGAGTCTGCATCTTTGTCAGGACGTGGCAGGCTTCGAGAGAGAAAAAACATCTGTAAACAGGGTTGGTGTTGGTTCAGTGGGAGACGCGGATCAAAGTAGATTGCAGAGGCAGCAAATAGGTTACACAAATTATGCAAAATAGTTCTCAGAATTTGTTATTTACATATTGGAGGTGAGTGTGTGTAAAAGTCAGGTTGATGGGAGACAGATGATGCAGAACTGGGGAAACTTAGCAACCTGGTGTAAAACAGTTACCCATTTCAAGTAAAAATTGGCTTATAGGATCGCATCATATTTGGAATAACATGTTCAACATGCTGACAGCGTTATAAATATTGAAAGGATCATATCCGAGTCATAAAAGTCTTCACAGTACGTCCTCTTACGGTTGGATACTGGATTATTTTTTTAAATTCCTTTTTTGTTTCCTGACATGCATTAAAGCTGCATTGTATTCAGTCTGTAGGTCAGTACTCAGGAGTTGCAGGGAACAGCTGCAAAAATACACAGAAGGCAGGCTTAACCTGTTCGGGATTGTGGGGAGTGGGGGGGAGAATGGAAAGAGAGAAAAGAAGTTTTAAAAATTGAGAATTAGTTGCGTCAGCAAAGTCAAAAGAAGAAGAGGAGAGGAAGAGGTACAGTAACTGGTTCACTGAATTCAGACCCTAGGTATCAACATTTCATTAGCATCAGAAAAAGCACTGAAGGAGGCCATTTGGCCCACTGTGTTTGCGCTAACTCTTCCTATCCAATTAGTCAGGATGTGGAGATGCTGGTGTTGGATTAGGGTTTCAATAGTAAGGAGGAATCTCACAAAACACCAGGTTAAAAGTCCAACAAGTTTATTTGGTAGCACAAAAACTTTCAGAGCAACTTGGCTCTGATAACCAAATTCCGCACACGAGGACAGCCTCAGCCAGGATCGTGGGTTCATGTCACACGATCTGTAACCCCCAGAATTTGCCTGGATTTGCAAAATCTCACTGACTGTCCTGGCTGGAGACAATTCACATCTCTAACTTGTGCTTAACCCTCTCTCCACTCACATTGTCTGCACCTGTAAAGACTTGATTACCTGTTAAGACTTACATTCCAACCATTATTTTGTAATCGAGTCTCTGTCTATATATGACCTGTTTGTGAACCCGACTCTCCACTCCCCTGATGAAGGAGCAGCGCTCCAAAAGCTCGTGCTGCCAAATAAACCTGTTGGACTTTAACTTGGTGTTGAGAGACTTCTTACTATCCAATTAGTCACACTCTACAAACCAGGAGTAGGCCATTTGGCCCTCTGAACCTGCTCCACCATTCAATGATCAGGATTGATCCTGTATCTCAACACCAGACTCCAGCTCTCCATCATACCCCTTGACACAGGGTCTAGAAAATGTTAAAATATATTCAGCGACTCAGACTCCACAGGTTCCTGTGGTGGAGAATTCCACAGGCTCACTATCCTCAGCTTACTTCTAAATGGCCTACCCCACATCTCCTGTCTTGCCCTATAGCTTTGCGTCTTTTCTATTTTTCAAGAATGTATCTCACCCTTTCGTTTTTGAAGTTATTCCAATTTGAAACCACCACCTGTTTGAGAAATGCACTCCAAATGGCAGTGAAACTTCCCAGTGCCTGGCCAGTTAGAACCATCCTACTCCTTCAGCCATTAGCTTACAGGTCAAGCGAGGACAATGCAAGTCTCCGGTGATGGACTGCATCTCCAGATTCCATTTGCGATCTAGACTGGCACAAATCAGCACCCCATCCTCCACCTCAAACATTAATTCCCTCCACCACCGACAGTGTGTACCAGCTACAAGAGGCACCTCAGCAACAGCTCCTCACAGCACCTTCCAAATCCACAACCACTACCATTCACAATCACATGGATCAATCCACCAAACAAACCCTAATTAACACTACTTCAATAAAGCAGCACTGTAGCTAAATGTTTCGTATTAAAAAGACACTGGTCTACGGAAGGATAAAAGGATTAAAAGGCAAGGAATAATGATACCTCGGTGATTGCTGTCTGTATTCACGGCCATTCATTGTGGGAGCCTTTCCCATTCCTTTTCCTCTCGTTGCGTTCTTTGTGAAGCCGCTCCAGCTCGGCCTCGTACATCATCTCCTGAATCAAATACTTCTCGCGCCGCATCCTGTCCCGGAGGTCTTTTGGTAAGTCAGGAATCAAATATGCAATCAGATTCTTTATACTAAAAACCAAATGCTGGAAGGAAATCAAATATGTAAATCATACCAGTCGAAAAAAAATTACAGATTTTACAATCCTCCCGGGAGAATTTTAAAATATTAAAAAAGTTTTCCTTTAGCAAAAGGTCTTACTGTTACTGCATTAAACACAAAAGGTGCTAAACTGTTCAAGAATTATTTGTGATTACATATCTGAAAAATAGACATCATGTCACTTATGACAAGATGCACTGCAGGAACTCACTAAGGTTCCTTAGACAGCACCTTCCAAACCCACAATCTCTACCATCTAGCAGGACAAGCAGCAGCAGATACCTGGGAACACCATGACCTGCAAGTTCCTCTCCAAACCACTCACCATCCTGACTTGGAAATATATCATCGTTCTTTCACTGTCACTGTGTTAAAATCATGGAACTCTAACAGCACTGTGGGTGCACCTACACCTCATGGACTGCAACGGTTCAAGGTGGCAACTCACCGCCACCTTCTCAAGGGTAATTAGGGATGGGCAATAAATGCTGGGCCTAGACAGTGGCACCCACATCTCAAGAAAGAGGAGAAAGGAGAACCTCATGACTGGCTTCTCAATAGCCTCAGGAGCTCTTCATTACTGGCCCGACCGATCCAAGGAGGGATGACAGCACAGTGGTTAACACTGCTGTCTGTCTCAGTGCCAGCGACCCGGGTTTGATTCCTGGCTTGGGTCACTGTCTGTGTGGAGTCTGCATGTTCTCCCCATGTCTGTGTGGGTTTCCTCCAGGTGTTTCAGTTCTCTCCTACACCCCAAAGATGTGCAAGTTAGGTGGATTGGTCATGCTAAATTGCCCCTTAGTCTCCCAAAGGGTGCAAGACCATGCTAAATTGCCTCTAGATTGGGGGATTAGCACTGCAATCATGTGGGATTAGAGGGATAAGGTTTGGGCGAGTTGGTGCAGACTCGATGGGCCAAATGGCCTTCTTCTGTGTTGTAAGGATTCTGACATCAGCATCAAGACCTGACACTACTTCCTGGGACTTTACTATCCTGCTCGACCCTGAACCCATGTCCACCAGCTCAGGAACATTCTGCCCTTGGATTCTACCAGAGCAGCTCTGTCACACTAACAACAAAATACTGCAGGTTCTGCCGTGACTGCAGTCTGTATAGAGTGAAGGTGCTGTTAGATTGGGAACCAGGATTCTGACACGGTGACAGTGGGAGGAGCTGGTTTGGGAGAGTAACTTAGCAGGAACATAAGGTTTTTGCTGTTCCCACAACATAATTGCTGCTATTGTGCTTCTGGGCAGCGGAGCTTAGTCTCATCAACGTAACCTTACTGAGTTGCTGCAATGAATCCTGCAACACTCTGTGTGTGTGTGTGTGTGTGTGTGTGTGTGTGTGTGTGTGTGTGGAGGCGGAGGAGGAGGAGGGGGGGAGGGGGGAAGGGAGGGATTAAAGATGACGTGTGGCAAAGATATATTCAAGACTCTACTAGTTTCCACCAATTGCTACTTGTTGAAACTGGCTTTTGAGTTCCAACATACATTAAATGAGGCTGGTGGGATTTAAGTCAGTTAGATCGATGGAGAAACGAACATTAATTTCAGCTTATTTACACCAAGGGAATCCTGTCCCAATGAGAGACCATCAATCGAAACCATTAACTGTTTCTCAGTGTAGTGGCATTGTCACTGGAGTAGCAATCCAGAGTTCGAATCCCACCACAGCAGGTAGCGAAATTGGAATTAAATAAAGATCTGGAATTCGAAGTCTAATGATGATCGAGGATCCTCACTGTTGATTGTCCTAAAAACCCATCTAGTTCACCAACGTCCTTTAGGAAACTTTCTGGTCTTGCTACATGTGACTGCAGATCCTCAGCAACACGAGGGATTCTTAAAACAGTCTCGGAAACGGGCAGATGAGGGATGGGCAACAAGCTAACTGCACCCACAACCCATGAATGAATGAATGAAGGAATGATACCTGACCTGGTCATTCCCAGCTTCTGTTTCCCTCTGCCTGGTTGAAGTGATCATTACCAACGAGAGGGATAATGGAGGAATGAAAAAGGCCGCTTACCTCAAATACAATGATAAAAGCTAGCCGAGCTGCTAACACATGCCAAAACTGCAGTGTGTAGGTGTAAGGTTCTTTGGAATGAGGTGGCTCCCTGTAGTCACGATACCTGTCAGATGGGTTAAAGAAAACAATTAGTCCAAAATGACCAAACCAATTTTAAATTCTGCTCAGTATTGTAGCTGAATGGATTGAATTATTAATCTGCTGAATGATCTTCAATCCAGCGAACTTGAGTTTTTGGTTCAAGTTGCTTCTTTCAATATGCTGGGATTTCCTGTGGCCAAGGTAGCCTGTGACTACGACTCTATTTTAAGACAGGTACATGGGTATAGAGGGATATGGACCAAATGCAGGCAACTGGGACTAGCTTAGTGGTTAAAAACTGGGCAGCATGGACATGTTGGGCTGAAGGCCCGTTTCCATTAAAAGGACACAAGATGTCAGATATATCAGCTGATCCTCGACAGGGAGTTCTTTACAGACTTTCAGAGCCAGTGTTCCTTAACTGGAACATAAACAAATGCACTCTGATTTGATGGGTCTGGAGTGGCCAATACCACTACTCAGTTAGGGGATCAATCAAATTGACCCAACATAATTGGCATTTCTGATCAATTCGTTGGCTGGTTACCAAGGAACTTTTGGAGTTTTAACTCTGCTAACATAAAGAGCTTGTTCACAAGGCAGTGAGAAGAACCAGGGATCAGGGAGATAACATCTGGAAGAAGTGGAGAAGGACGGACTGATTCCACGTGACAAAATCCTATCCAGATTTTAATTGCAAGGTGGGAATCAACCTTAAGTTGACAGATAATGAGTATTTGGTTTCTGCATTACAAGTATTTGCTGTTGTTTAAATGGCTATAGGACAAAGGAAATTGTACTGAATATTTAAAGTCAACTGTATGTTTTTTTATTTCATAATAAGAACATAAGAAATAGGAGCAGGAGTAGGCCAACTAGCCCTTCGAGCCTGCCCCGCCATTCAATAAGATCATGGCTGATCTGTCGTGGCTCAGTTCCACATTCCCGCCCTCTCCCCATAACCCTTAATCCCCTCTCTTATCAAAAACCCATCAACCCGCGTCTTAAAAATATTTAGCGAGGCAGCCTCCACCACTTTAACGGGCAGAGAATTCCAGAGATTCACCACCCTTTGAGTGAAGAAGTTCCTCCTCAACTCTGTTCTAAACCGCCCCCCCTTTATCTTGAGGCTATGCCCCCTAGTCCTACTATCCTTTCTGAGCGGGAAGAGTCTCTCCACCTCTATCCTATCCATCCCATTCATCATCTTATATGTCTCAATGAGATCTCCCCTCATTCTTCTAAACTTTAACGAGTACAAGCCTAATCTATTCAGCCTCTCCTCATAGCTCAACCCCCTCAACTCCGGCATCAGCCTAGTAAACCTCCTCTGCACTCCCTCCAAGGCCAAAATATCCTTGCGTAAGTACGGCGCCCAAAACTGCACACAGTACTCCAGCGGCGGCCTCACCAATGCCCTATACAGCTGCAGCAAGACCTCCCTACTTTTATATTCAATCCCCCTCGCGATGAAGGCCAGCATCCCAGTCGCCTTCCTGACTGGTTAAAGCACATGGGTTTGTTCAACATTAAATTTGCTGCATATCAAGTTCAGTGAGTAGCCAGCTGAGTCAGTTACAGGTTCAAATCCCACTCAGACCAAGCGCGATCTCGCGTCTGAGAGGGCAGGCAATGGTCTAGTGATATTATCGCTAGACTATTAATCCGGAAACTCAGCTAATGTTCTGAGGACCTGGGTTCGAATCCTGCCACGGCAGATGGAGGAATTTGAACTCAATAAAAAAATCTGGAATTAAGAATCTACTGATGACCATGAAACCATTGTCGAGAAAACCCATCTGGTTCACTAAAGGCCTTCAGAGAAAGGAATCTGCCATCCTTACCGGGTCTGACCTACAGAGCCACAGCAATGTGATTAACTCTCAACTGCCTTCCAAGGGCATCTGGGGATGGGCAATAAATGCTGGCCCATCCAGCGATGCCCACATTCCCACAACAGGATAAAAATAAGGGCACAGACATCTTGTACGACTACCACCAACAATGTCACTTAGATTCATACAGCTTTCACTGCACTCTTAATAAAGTTAAATGAACATCAAGGGCAAAATCAATTGGTTTCAGGCCAGTTGAGAGTATCCCAGCCTCTTACCTGCAGTACTCTACCTCTGTACCAAAGGAGTCACTCCCATTTGAATATGGTTCAGAACGACTTTCAAAGTCTGCCACCAGGAACACTGATAAGCTGGCATTCACGTAACCAATCATGCATCTGGGAAGGTACAACAGGCAACTGGTTAACACTCACCCTGCATAAATCACACCCGATTTCACAGTCTCTGCTTAGAGACCACACATTCACCATTCTTATTCATTATTTGGTGGCACAGTGGTTAGAGCTATTGCCTCACAGCACCAGGGACCCTGGTTCAATTCTGGCCTTGGGTCACTGTATGTGGGGTTTGCACATTCTCCCCGTGTCTGTGAGGGTTTCCTCCAGATGCTCTGGTTTCCTCCCACAGTCCAAAGATGTATGGGTTAGTTGGATTGGGCATGCTAAATTGCCCCTTAGTGTCAGGGGAACTAGCTAGGGTAAATACATGGGTTGTGGGATAGTCTTTGGGTGGGATTATCGTCGGTGCAGGCATAGTGGGCCAAATAGCCTCCTCCTGCACTGTAAAGATTCTATGAGATAGCAGGGGTTGCTGATGCTCACGGGCATTTGGGTTCCATGTGAAAAACTGGGCCGAGAACCCTGTGGAGTTATTTATTATTGTCACAAGTAGGCTTTACATTAACACTGCAGTGAAGTTAGTGAAAACTCCCTAGTCGCCACACTCCGGTTCGGGTACACTGAGGGAGAATTTAGCATGGCCAATGCACTCAAATCAACAACACATCTTTTGGACTGTGGGAGGAAACCGGAGTACCTGGAGGAAACCCATGCTGACACAGGAAGAATGTGCAAACTCCACACAGACAGTGACCCAAGGCTGGAATTGAACCTAGGTCCCTGGTGCTGTGAAGCAGCAGTACTAACCACTGTGCCACCATGCTGCTCCAAGCCATTGAGCTCAAACAAGATAAGCCGGTGAGTGATGAAGATAAAAGCCAACCTGTCTGAGCTCCAGGCGGTAAACGCCAAGAGATATCTCAGTCATTCCACAACTAACACTGTGGTCTGATTGAACAAGTCCAAGGGGTCCCCCCCACTCCACCCAGTCTGAAGGATAAAGGGCTCCCGCTCCCCCATCCACCTCCCCGTATTGAGCCAAGGTCAAGGTCAGTACTTCTGATCAGAAGGCTGGATTCCAGAATTCCTGGAGTTAATCTCTGGTGGGATTTGAATTAAAGACTACTGGATTGATAGCTCTATCATGTTAGGATATCATATGTATTAGTGACTTAAGAGGGGGTCAATTTAATTGTTAGCGAACATCTATCTTGTGTCCCACTCTCCATGGGCTTCAGAGTTGAATAGTATGAGAGTCAAACCATCAGTGCATCTCACTCCATTGGCCTGATAAACCAAAAGGTGACCCCATTATCCCTGGGGATTGACTCAACCCTTTCCCTTCTAATCATCCAGGACTTCAATTTATCAATTACATCTAAACCAGGTGGCATCACCACATCTGGGCTATCTGTAAAGCAATGGGATGAAATTCATGGAAGCCAGGACTCCTATTGGGATCCCATTGCTCACGGGCCCAGACTCATTTCTATCCCTTGGGACGATGGAACAAACAGCAAAGAGAAACTTACTTTTCTCCAGCCTTCCCTTGCCCAGCACAAGGTCCATATTTATACGCGTACACCAAGCGGGGGATGAAGTCAGAGGTCACCGCGATGACAAATGCATTGGTAATGACCGACAAGATCCCAATGCCTTCCAGAATTCCATACCAGATTCCTAAATAAACAAACCAGGAACCAACATTCAGAAAGCTTCAGAAGGTTTGTAAACCAAATTGGATGATAAAGTATCGTAAACTCTCCTCTTCGTCAGGCGAATGGAGAGTTCTGGCCCTTCCACTCACATTGTTGGCCACTTTAAGACTTGAATAGCAGGTTAGGTGTAAAGATTCGCATTCTAATCAGTAATCTGTAAACTGTCTGTGCTTTATATGCTCTGTCTGAGGCCAGAACTCTCCATTCACCTGACGAAGGGGCAAACCTCGAAAGCTTGAGAGTTTACTATCAAATAAGTTGGTTGGACTTAAACCTGGTGTTGTCAGACTTCTTACTACCTTTTTACTGGTTTGCCAGTATCCCAATTGGTGGGGAAACAAAATTCAGCCCCAAAGCAAAGTTATTGGCTCCACACCAGCTCAGCGACTAACTCTGGGGAATAAAGTTCTAACCCGCTCGCCTCATCCTCACCTATATCCTTGGCTCTTGAAGCTAACGGCCTCCTCCACTGCGTGACAAACTTGTAGGCGTCCAGTCGAATTTCAATGATGTTGTTCAATAAGGCTAGGAGGGGAGCCAGTGGAAAGGCTGCTACAAATATCGTTGTGAAACCAAACTGGAGAACTGAAAAGAAGAGGAGATGCATCGACAATCAGCAAACAGCCCAAGGCAAACATTGTGCTATAAAACATTCAGGAAACTCACCACACTAACTGAATGGTGTTGTGGAAGTTAGGTTACAACAATTGTGAAAATTATAGTTCCATAACTGTCAAAATAAAAACTCGGTCAAGTAAATGATTATTAGCCAAACACAACCTTCAGTAAGACTAACACTGACATACACAGGATAAGCAAGTGTATCTAAAATCTTGTTCTATATACACAGCATTCCAGGTCAGGACAGCAGGATACAAACAAAGAACAAGTTACCATGGCAATTACCAAACAGCAAGATATGGGGACGTACTACGCGAAAAGGATTGGTTTTCTATTGGATAAGAAAGGACAAAAGGCTGTGCTATGATTGGTGGATATGTATGTCAATGGAAGATGTGAAACATCTCTTGTTCCTGATTTGCTGTAATTGATGATAACTGCTCAGCTGTTTCTTTGTAACCTCAGAACTGCTCCGGCCATTCTGTATTGGCCGTAGAATGTTCCATTTGTGCACAAGTAACTAAGGACCTTACATTGGATGCACGGTGTCCAGCACTGTTTGTGTTACGGGTCAGCTGAGTGCCTTTAGATTGCTGTTACCCAAAAGAATTCTACAGTTTAGTAAACAGTATGCTACCAAGCATAACGCCAACTTCAGTACACATGAGCACATACCCCTGGATTAAGTTAGGCAGTTACCACAGTATCCCTCCAAGGCATAAGGAGGCCATTCAGCCCATCAAGTCTGCACTAAACTCTCCAACAGAGCATCTTACCCAGGCCCTCAGGTCGATCTTAGACTCTCAGTACCTGTCAACTGATAAGGCCCTTCACGCCCCACAGCTCAAAACTCTAGAAGCAAGGGGAGTTAGTATTTGTACCAAGTTTGGAAAATCCCTCAATTTCAGAACTGGTTATTGCACTAGATCAATCAAGGCAGTTTAGGAGTTTGTCTATATTCAACTGTGTACATTGTATGGAAAGGCACCAAAACATAGTCCAATTCCCCATGTGGGCTTGGGTCCTCAGTGAAGTACTTAATGATAAAATCTAGATGCATTTCAGTGTCTAATACTTCGGAAAGGTGCATTACATAGAAACATGCATAGAAACTAAAGACAAGAGTGGACCATTCAGCCCATCAAGCCTGCTCTGCCATCTATTCTGATCATAAAGTTAAAAAGTTTATTTAGTGTCACAAGTAAGGCTTACGTTAACACTGCAATAAATTGTGAAACTCCCCTAGTTGCCACACTCTGGCGACTGTTTGGATCAACGCACCCAACCTGCACATCTTTCAGAATGTGGGAGGAAATCAGAGCACCCGGAGGAAACCCACACAGACATGGAAAAACATGCAGACACCTCACAGAGTGACCTAAACCAGGAATCGAACCTGGGTCTCTGGCACTGTGATGCAGCAGCGCTGACCACTGTTAAATATCAGATTCAATGTCCTGATCCTGCCTTCACCCCCCCCATGTCCCTAGATTTGTACTGAGGATGGCATGGTGACAGTGGTTAGCACTGCTGCCTTTCAGCACCAAGGACTCGGGTTCGATTCTGGCCTCGGGCCACTTATGGAGTCTGCACATTCTCCCCATATCTGTGTGGGTTTCCTCTGGGTGCTCTGGTTTCCTCCCACACTTTGAAGATGTGCAGGTTAGGTGAATTAGCCACGTTAAATTGCCCCATAGTGTCAGGGGGATTAATGGGGTAAACATGGGGGTACAGGGATAAGTTGTTGGCGCAGACCTCTTTCTGCACTGTAGGGATTGTGTGTAATTTTAATAGCGTTTTAATTCAATATTCTCTTTAAATATCCCATCCACCACTTCCTGGTTACCTGCAGAGTTTGTCTATTTCCGTCACTACACAATTGCTACGTTTTAAACTTGATTACTTAGTTTAAATATCCACCCAACTGGCAGTGTGATTCACGCTGTGAAAGCTTGTTTCTTGAAGATATTGTTATTAATAATTGAAACCTGGCTTACTCATCTCCAGATATTCATCAAACAAGCCGTAAGCATTCATTGGCTGCAGGTTGTAGTCCTTCTCCCATTGTGGAAAGATGGGTTTGCCATTATTCCCATGCTCCAGTCTCAACTTCCTTCTTGTCCACCAGTTCTGAATCAGACTAGAGTAAAAACAAACCCCAAAGAATGAGATTCAAGTATAAAAACTACATCTTATAACCAACTTTATCACCGTGCTGTGAAACTGCCATTTCACAATATTTCCACGAATGCTTTCCTTCGAGTCTCATCAACTCTTGATTAAAACTAGCAAGGCACCAATTATTGTTCACAAATAAAACACTGGGTTAAAATCTTGGCCAAGGGAGGGGAAATGAGAGAGCGTGCATGCACAGGACGGCGAGTGTGTGACGATGGGTGTAAGACACAGCATGAAGTTCCAGGGCCAAGGACCTAGGCAGCTGAAGACAAGGCTGTCCATTTAGCATTCCCACTGAAGTTGAACTTAGCCCACAGTCCCTCCTTGGAACTCAAGCGCATGAAGCTAATCTGGTGGGTATCCCTTCAACAACAGACTCCAATCCCTTTTCTTCACCCCTTCCCCTTCCTGTTCCAACGTGCTGCCAGATCCCACTGGAATGTTGCCACAGCCTTTTCTTCAGTCATTTTTTTGCAGAACAACATTTTATATTCTAGTAACTCAAATGAGAATAAATTTGTCTAATTTACTCATTCATTCTTCAGAATCCTCGCTCTGTTCCTTCCTCATTATAGATTCAACCAAAGGGGGAAAACACTCACTGCTTCACTCTCAATATAAATCATTAAAAGCTACCTGACGAGAAACTCAGCCCATTTATGTTCCGCTAACACACAGACACACAGACACACAGCTCTTCTATAATAGTGTATGAACAGATGACTCTTTAGTGGGCTAGATTTTCCATTTACTGTTACCATTTTTGCAGAATTATAAACTGTTTCTTTCGCTATGCAGATAATAGAAAAATGAACCATTTTGCAATTCTCCCAGGCTGTTCTAGTAAGGGCAAGACATCATTTACATTTTTCCTTCATTGTACATGGCCAGATTGCTCTCTCTGGGATCTGAAGGCACACGTGTAGTGGTTGCATATCAACAGTAATATACTGGCTGTGGACAGCACTAAGGTCCGCTAGAAATGTAATAGAGCGCTATACAAATTCTTTGGTTATTTCATGGTGTTGAGAATCCAGTAGAAGTTAGAGTGTTTACAGGTAAGTTGTTACCCCAGTAATCATTTATGACATTTTCTGTCCAGTGACACTCCCCAGACACGAGTGTAATGTTGTTAATTCCTTGTATCTGGGTGACTGCTTCAATGCAACAGAAGGGGACCGTTAAAAGCAGCTCAACAATGGAGGAGAACCCAAACTCAACTGATTTTGCCAAGCGGAAAATCACACCCGCTACGAGAGACGGTACATGTGAAATTTCCAACCCATCGAGATGGAGGTGAATGAAGGAGTTTTTGAGGGGCGGAAAAAGAAAGATGGCAGAGGCACTAACCATAATTTTCCAAAAACCTTTTTGGCAGCCCTCTGGAATCTGGCAGCAGTAGAAAAGAAAAACAGAAGAGAGTTTGAGAGAGAAAGAGAAAGGAAAAAAAAGTGCAGCGGTGAGAAAGCTCAATTAGATGATGGTTTTCTCAAATAATGAAGGAATGGAGTTGGTTTCAAAATGACAAAGGGTGAAAAATTGTTTGCACTGGTTGGTGAATTGGGAACATGGACCAGGTTATAGGAAAGGAAATTGGATGAGAGTAGATAGTACAGCACAGATTTTGATGGGCTGAATGGCCAAATGCTCGATAGTTTTTACAATTCCACTGATTAGAAACTCTCCCCTACTGGCTGCTGGTGGAATCCTAAACTCTGGAATTTCCTCCCTAAATCTCTACACTCTTGTGCCCCGCTCTTCTTTCAGACATTCCTTAAAATCTTTGACCAAGCTTTTAGCCACCTATCCTTGTGTGACTCAGCAAAGCACTTTGAGCTTCACAGCAGTGTTTTACAATGTTTAAGGGTGCTATATAAATGCAAGCATTGGTTGTTTCTTTTCTTTCTTGCCTCCAGTGAATGTACAACTTCCCAAGAATATAAACCTTTCCACCACGGCCCACTTTACTCACTCCCTTTTTGAGCTCTATATCAGCCGAGGGTGCTACCCATAGAGGCAGCAATGGCCAGGCTCTTAATCCAGAAACTCAGCTAATGTTCTGGGGACCTGGGTTCGAATCCTGTCGCAGCGGATGATGGAATTTGAATTCAATATCTGGAACTGAGAATCTACTGATGACCATGAAATCATTGTCGATTGTTGGAAAAAGCCATCTGATTCACCAATGTCCTTTTAGGGAAGAAACTCTGCTGCCCTTACCTGGTCTGGCCTGTGTGTGACTCCAGAGCCACAGCAATGTGGTTGACTCTCAACTGCCCTCAGTAATAGCCTAGCCAAGGATAACTAGCGATGGACAATAACTGCTGGTCAGCCAGTGATGCCTGTCTCTCTTTTTAAAAAAAAAAATCACCTACAGGAAGCGAATCTTCATTATCCATGTAGTCTCCTAGCTCTTTCAACATCACTCATGCAAGTGAGTGCAAGAGTGTGATTTGAGGTCCCTTTTACCTCCCCCCCACCAACCTTCTGGCTCACTATCTGTATCTTCCACTGAGGTCCCAGTTCAATGTCTAACAAGATTATTCATTTATTTATTTATTATCACAATCAGGCTTACCTTAACACTGCAGTGAACTTACTGTGAAAATCCCCTAGTCGCCACACTGCGGTACACTGAGGGAGAATTTAGCCTGGTCAATACACCTAACCTGCACGTCTTTCGGAGGAAACCTGAGCACCCAGAACAAACCCATGCAGACATGGGGAGAATGTGTAAACTCCACACAGTGACCTGAGGCCAGAATTGAACCGGGTCCCTGGCGCTGTGAGGCAGCAGTGCTAACCACTGTGCCACCGTGCTGCTTGAATGTGGTTTCACTGCTCCACGCTCCTTCAACAGAACTATGACCTTCTCCTGTTTCTTTTCTCTGTCCCCTCTCCCACGGCAGCACCAAAAAGCAGCCAACTTTTTCAGGACCCCACAGCACCCGGGGCCCTGGTGCAAACCACTGTGCCACCCTCGAGTAAACAGGTACAAGCTCAGGAATTTTCCACCATTTTCATTCAGAGCACCCGAAAGAAACCAATGCAGACATGGGGACAATGTGCAAACTTCCCACCTATTTATTTGATAATATACTCACAAGCTTTCGAGGGACACCCTCTTCGTCAGGTGAATGGAGAGTTTACCCACATCAAAACTTCCCACAGACAGACTCCCACACCTGGGATCAAACCCCGGTCCCTGGCGCTGAGAGGTGGCAGTGTTAACCATCGTGCTGCCTAATTTCTGATATGATACCACAGGTGTAACGTCTACAACAGTCAGGATGTCCTAATCTCAGGTGTACACAGTGGGTAGGGCCTGCTGCTACACTCCCATTTGCTGCCTTGGTTTCCAGCTCCTGGCTTAGGGGGTCGGGATGAACCAAGAAATGGAGGGTGGTTACGGATAAGCTGCCCCCTAAGCGGGGACAATGAGCGATGTCTGGCACTAAAGGTGAAGCAGGCTAAACACAGGCGATCTTGCGGATTTAGCGAGCTGATACAGGGCACAAACACAGCAGACTCTTCTTGTTCTCGAACAACCTGACCAGGCGCGAGTCACAGCTACTTACGGGTAGCCAAGCTCCATGAAGTTATTCCAGCTTTGCTTCAGAACCATGATGATTCCCATCTGCAAACACAGATCGATAAGGCAACCACTCGGGTGACACTGCAATTGGGCAAAAAGGCAGGGTGTAAGAAACATTGACAAAGTGACAGTTATCGAAGGATTCTGTTCAACACAGCAACTGTTAGCCGCAGGTTAATTGTGGCAAACTCTCAAAATCATGACCTGCAGTCCCATTGCGAAGATACCCCCGCCCCCCTACTCATTAGTCCTATCCCAAAGACTTATTCCAAAATCTGCCCCCCCCGCCGCCCCCACTCCACACAGTCCCATTCCAAAGGTCCCCATTGTCAGTACTGAGGGGGAGAGCTGCATTGCTGCTGATGCCATTATTAAAAGATGGCAATAAAACCAAGACCTCCTCAGCTGGGTGCGAGAGATCCTTCACTCACTATTCGGAGGAGAAGGAGGGGAGTTCTCCTGGGAGGCCCCCGCAACCCCCCCCACCAAGGCCATTAATTATCTCAATCAACGTCACTGAAGATAAAAATTATCCAGTCATTGCTATTTGTGGGAGCTTGCTGTGCACAAATTGGTTGCTGCAGTTTCTACATTACAACAACACAAACAAGCATAAATACAACCTTATTCTTTAATAAACTGCAGTTTTAGAGAGAGGTGGTCTCACTTTACAGTAACGTGAAGGGGGAACTGGAAGGTAAATTACTTCAATCCAGAAGAAAATATTGATTACTATCACACTGCTTCTTTGATATTTATAAATGGTCAACTTAATGAAATCATTTCACTGTGAAATAATAGTTACATTGCTGAATAGAGAATGGTGTTGTCGAAGCTTTTCATAGAATCCCTACAGTGCAGAAGGAGGCCATTCAGCCCATTAAGTTTATAGAACATAGAACATAACAGCACAAACAGGCCCTTCAGCCCACAAGTTGCACCGATCACATCCATACCTACCAGGCCATAGAACTATCTGTAACTCCCAATCCCATTAAATCCCATGTACTCATCCAGAAGTCTTCTAAAAGACACCAGTGAGTTCGCCTCTACCACCACGGACGGCAGCCGATTCCACTCACTCACCACCCTCTGAGTGAAAACCTTACCCCTCACATCTCCTCTGTACTTGCTCCCCAGCACCTTAAACCTGTGTCCTCTCATAGCGACCATTTCAGCCCTGGGAAATAGCCTCCGAGAATCCACCCTATCTATTCCTCTCAACATTTTATAAACCTTTATCAGGTCGCCTCTCAATCTTTGTCTCTCCAGGGAGAAGAGACCGAGCTCCCTCAACCTAAGACATGCCTCCCAATCCAGGCAACATCCTTCTAAATCTCCTCTGCACCCTCTCAATAGCTTCCACATCCTTCCTGTAGTGAGGCGACCAGGACTGCGCACAGTACTCCAAGTGGGGTCTGACAAGGGTCTTATAAAGTTTGCACCGACCACAATTTCACCCGGGCCCTATCCCCATACATTTACCCTAGCTTAGTCACAGTGGCAGCCGTGTGTACCATCTACAAGATGCACTGCAGCAACTCACTAAGATTCCTTCCAAACCCACAGCCTCTACTCCCCAGAAGGAAAAGGGCAGCAGACAGATTGGGAACGCCACTTCCTGCAAGTTAACCCCAAGGCCACACACCATGTTGACTTGGAAATATAATTGCTGTTTTTTCACTTTCAAAAAGGGTCAAATTCCTGGAATCCCTCCCTAAGAGCACTGTGGGTGTACCTACACCTTAGGGATAGCAGCGGTTTCAAGATGGCAGCTCACCACCACCTTCAAGGGGCAATTAGGAATGGACAATAAATGCTGGCCTAGCCAGCGACACCCACATCCCATCAATGATTAAACGGACTCAAGTACACACACACACACACACAGGCATCCTCTCACATAAGAACATAAGAAATAGGAGCAGGAGTAGGCCATCTAGCCCTTTGAGCCTGCCCCGCCATTCAATAAGATCATGGCTGATCTGTCGTGGCTCAGTTCCACTTTCCCGCCCTCTCCCCATAACCCTTAATCCCCTCTCTTATCAAGAACCCATCAACCCGCTTCTTAAAAATATTTAGCGAGGCAGCCTCCACCACTTCAATGGGCAGAGAATTCCAGAGATTCACCACCCTTTGAGTGAAGAAGTTCCTCCTCAACTCCGTTCTAAACCGCCTCCCCTTTATCTTGAGGCTGTGCCCCCTAGTCCTACTGTCTTTTTTGAGCGGGAAGAGTCTCTCCACCTCCATCCTATCCATCCCATTCATCATCTTATACGTCTCAATGAGATCTCCCCTCATTCTTCTAAACTCTAACGAGTACAAGCCTAGTTTATTCAGCCTCTCCTCATAGCTCAACCCCCTCAACTCCGGTATCAGCCTAGTAAACCTCCTCTGCACTCCCTCCAAGGCCAAAATATCCTTGCGCAGGTGCGGCGCCCAAAACTGCACACAGTACTCCAGCTGCGGCCTCACCAATGCCCTATACAGCTGCAGCAAGACCTCCCTACTTTTATATTCAATCCCCCTCGCTACGAAGGCCAGCATCCCATTCGCCTTCCTGACCACCTGCTGCACCTGCAAGCTGGGTTTTTGCGACTCATGCACAAGGACCCCGAGGTCCCTCTGCACCGTCGCCTGCTGCAGTTTTTCGCCCCGTAAGTAATAGTCCTTCCTACCATTCTTCCTACCAAAGTGGACCACCTCACACTTGCCAACATTAAATTCCATTTGCCATTTCCTGGCCCATTCGCCCAGCCTATCTAGATCCTTCTGCAGACTCTCCACACCCTCCGCACAATTTGCCTTTCCCCCAATCTTGGTGTCATCAGCAAATTTCGACACCCTACACTCGGTTCCCTCCTCCAGATCATAAACATTGATCTATATGGGGAGACAATGGCCGAGTAGTATTATCGCTAGACTGTTAATCCAGAAACTCAGCTAGTGTTCTGGGGGACCCTGGTTCAAATCCCACCACAGCAGATATTGAATTCTAATTGCACTAAAAATACCTGGAATTAAGAATCTACTGATGACCATGAAACCATTGTTAATTGTTGTAAAAACCCATCTGGGTTACTAATGTCTTTTAGGGAAGGAAATCTGCCATCCTTACCTAGCCTGGCCCACATGTGACTCCAGAGCCACAGCAATGTGGTTGACTCTCAGCTGCCCATAGAAATGGCCCCATAAGCCACTCAGCTGTATCAAATCATTCAAGGCAGCAGCTCTTCACCACCTTCTCAAGGGCAGTTAGGGATGGGCAATAAATGCTGGCCAGCCAGTGACACCCATGTCTTATGAATGAATTAAAAAATGTCTTTGAAGATATGAACTATCATGGACAGATAGAAACCATGTCTGTCTGCCTACCTCTCAGACAGGCTCCCAGGCATCCGGTTAACCTACTATAGAAAGGAACCAACTTAATACTTCATGCTAAATAGATACTTTAAGTGATAGTTTTCTCTTTAAGGGACAGAGATATTCCAATGCCCAATTAAAGGTCTGTCTGTAACAATCGAGATACTCTTCCATTCTATCCAGAGCTATGTGGTGGAAGGATTGGTGGAATTATTTCCACCCAGAGGGTGATGAGGGTCTGGACCTCACTGGGTGAAAGGGTGGTAGAAGCAGAAATCCTCATTGCATTTAAAAAACACTCGAGTTTGTACGCAAGGTGCTGCGATGTACATTGTACAGGGTTATGGACAATGAGGATAGGATCGGGCTGGGGAAGAGTCGATGAAAAGGGTAGCTAAACGAGGTTTAACCTCATTTTTCAAAGCCATCTCACACTTTAGCTCAGATAAAGCTTTAGATCCATCCCAGGATTTGAAGGGGGGTGGGGGGGGCAATGCCTCATCTCGATAACTTGGATCTTGTTTATCTTTCTTGTGGGGACCATGAATTAGATCCAATTGATTTTTGGAGCAAGGAATACATTTTAGGTCTAGCCATTCCACTCCTGAGCACTGGCTCTGTGACTTTAAGGACAGATTAAAACATTTAAAAAATATTATAACACCCCAAAATTCATTACAAGCATGTCCACCCAAACTCAAGTCTTCAATATTAATTTCAGACCTATTCTCACTCTCACATACTTGTGGATTAATGTAATCTTCCTTTGATGGATCTATTCCCTTTCTTTAAGAAATCTGCTATCTGTAGCAAGTCTAGGTGTGAATTTTGGATCCTCTTTGGAAGTTCGGGATTCATTTTGCTTTGTGATTTATGCAACGTGTAGCCAGCAGATGATCTAGCATATTTTTAATGGTAAACTTGTGTACAGTTAAAACCTAAATTGTTTTACTCAATCTTCCGCATTAAACACACTGTGAACCCAACTCTTTGTAATTTTCCTGTAAATATTCCCCCACCAACAATCTAGTTAGAATTGAAATATAGAAGATTGGGACGAGGATGGAACTGTTAACTTTTTCCCCCTTTGGCAGTGGAGGGGTTGGTTTTTGGGGTAAGTTGTATTCAGGGGCTCAATGCCATAGAGTCTAGCTCCCTCTGGCTGGAGTTCCGGAAAACTAATTGAGAAGCACCTCTCTTCCCAATAGCTTTGGGTAATGAGTTAGGATTGTAAAACACCACATGTACACAAATAAACAGACAGACAACAAAATGAATAAGTCTGCACACAACTTACACCAGAATAGTTAATCAGCACAGCACATTAGCTGGGTCTCTGATTCTCACAGACTCCTGAAGGTGGGCACGTTGCTCCAGTTAACTTCAGAATCGTAGAACCCCTACAGTGCAGGAGGCTTTGACACATCAAACCTGCACTGACAACAATTCACACCTAGGCCATATCCCTGTAACCCCACACATTTCTCCCCTGATGTTAAGGGGCAATTTAGCGACATGGGAACGTCAGGATGAGTGTGGCTTCAATAACACGCAAAGTTCAACACATTTCAGGACAAAGCAGCCCATTTGCATGGCACCCTGTCCACCGCTCAAACTCATTCTGTCCACCACCAATGAATAGGGGCAGCCGTGTGTACCATCTAGAAGATGCACTGCAGCAACTCACCAAGGCTCCTTTAAACAGGAACTCCCAAACCTGTGACCTTGACCACCTGCAAGGAGTGGGATAGCAAATGCACAAGGATACCACCACATGGAAGTTCCCTTCCAAATCACTCACCACCCTGATTCTAAATATAATCGCCATTCTTTCACTGTCGCTGGGTCAAAAATCCTGGAACTTCCTCCCTAACTCTAGTTCACCTTGTGTAGGTACACCCACAGTGGCTCAAGGTCCATCTTCTCAAGGTCAGCTGAGGATGGACGATAGATTCTGGCCTGGCCAACGATGTCCACATGCCATAAACGGATAAAAATACAACGTTTGGAAGAATGCACCAGATACAATTGGACATGACTCAGGCTTCCTGATATTTTCTTTTGAAGAAACTAACCACGCAGTTTGCCCTGGAAAGACTGAACAAAAAAACTGATTGTTCTGGAATATCCTTGTCAAATAGAAAAATGAGACATATTTTTAAAAAAATGCGCATGCATAAAAAATTTTTACAAGGCTGTAATTTTCAAATCAGGGCTACTAACCTCCTCCAATCTCCAGCGGTTCAGAACTCTCAGATAGGCTCCTGGGCGTCCTGTTAACCTATTATAGAAAGGAATCACCAACATAAAGTACCTATTTAGCATAAAATATTAAGAAATATTTTCCTATTTAAGGGATAGAGATACTCCAATGCCCAATTAAAAATGGCATTGAGGAACACTTCCGCTCCCAATAGCTTTGGATAATAAGTTGGGATTGTAAAACACCACACATACACAAATAAACACAGACTACAAAACAAAAGTCTGTACGCGCACATGGCATACATCAGAATAGTTCATCTGCACGGCATATTGTGAGAATCAGAGACTCCTGAAGTTGAGCAGGATATCCCAATTAACTTCAGAATTGTAGAATCCCCTCGGTGCAGGAGGATCATGTTCAAGAATATGATGGCACAGTGGCACTGCTGCCTCACATCGCCAGGGACCCAGGTTCTATTCCTGGCTTGACTTACTGTCTCTGCAGAGTCTGCGCGTTCTCTGTGTCTGTGTGGGTTTCCTCCGGGAGCTCCAGTTTCCTACCATAGTCCGAAAATTACGCTGGTTAGGTGGATTGGCTGTGCCAAATTCTCCTGAACAAACACTGGAGTGTGGCGACTAGGGAATTTTCACAGTAACTTCATTGCAGTGTTAATGTAAGCTTACTTGTGACACGAAGAAATGAATAAACTTTAAATACTTTAAAAGAAAGATATCCGGCCAATGTCCATCTTTTTCCTCCCATCTGCTCATTTTCACTTTGGCTCATTTCTATTTCTCTCTAACTCTCTGCCGACCATCATGTTTTTCAATGGCTTAGTATTGAAGACCAAGCTGTCCTTACCCTGGTCTGGCCTACATATGATTCCAGACTGACAGCAATGTGTTTGACTCTTAACTTCTGTCTGAAATGACCTAGCAAGCCACTCTATCCAAGGACGATAAATGCTGGCACAGAGAGTGATGTCCACATCTCGGGAATGTATTGGAAAAAACAGATTTCTGATTGATGGGGGAGTTGAGGGTTACTGGGGCCAGGGGTGGTTTGGGAGTGCAGATTTGAGTTGATTTATTATTGCCACATGTATTGATATACAGTGAAAAGTATTATTTCTTGTGCACTATAGACAAAACATACCATTCATAGAGAAGGAAAGGGGAGATTGCAGAATGTAGTGTTACAGTCATAGCTAGGGTATAGAGAGAGATCAGCTTAATGCAAGGTAAGTCCATTTAAAAGTCTGACAGCAGCAGGGAAGAAGCTGTTCTTGACTCATTTGGTATGTGATCTCAGATTTTTGTATCTGTTTCCTGAAGGAAGGTGGAAGAGAGGTGCGTGGGGTCCTTAATTTTGCTGGCTGCTTTGGAACGTGGTTAAGGATACAAATCAGATCATCCATCATCTTGTTGAATAGTGGAACTGGCTCGATGGGCAGAATGGCCTTCTATTTCCTACAGTCTCAGGATGGAAAAGCTTAAATTTTCCTCAAACAGTGAGGAGGCCAGTAAATGTTGGTAACCAGAGAGATTTGGGTGTTGTGTTCACAAATCAAAGTTAACATGCAGGTAACAGCCAGCCAATAAGGCGGCAGATGGTGTGTTAGCCTTTATTAGAAAGGGTTTGTGATGAAGGGATAAGGAAATCTGGGCAACATTGTCTCAGGTTCTGGCCTGAACACATCCAGGGCACTGTGTTCAGTTTTGACTTCTTTACCCAAGAAAGGGTAGACCTGCCTTGGATTGCAACAATATATTAATGTGACGGCAGGATTGTTCTAGGGAGGAGAGATTTAAAGTTTATTTATTTATTAGTCACAAGTAAGGCTTACATTAACACTGCAATGAAATTCCTCTAGTCGCCACACTCTGGTGCCTGTTTGGGTCAATGTGCCCTAACCAGCACATCTTTCAGACTGTGGGGAGGAAACTGGAACACTCAGGAAACCCACGCAGACACAGGGAGAACATGCAAACTCCGCACAGACAGGAATCAAAGTCAGGCCCCTGGCGCTGTGAAGTAGCAGTGCTAACCACTGCACCACCATGCCGTTGACAGGAGTGAAATGAGTTTTTTAATTCTTGGATTGTAGAAAATCTGAGAGGTGATCTCATTAAAACGCAAGATGGAGAGAGAGCTTGATGGGTAAGTGTTACTTCCCCCAGTTGGTGGCTCTAGAATTAAGGATATATCCTCTAGGGGTCAGCTAAGAGAAGAAGCAATTTCATCACTCGAAAGTTGCAAATGTTTGGAATTTTCTAACCCAGTGAGCTTTGTGCATTCACTCAAACATGTTTAATATGGTCTTGGATACCAAGGGACCTAGGGGAGGCAGAAATGTCACTGGACTAGAAATCCAGGGGCCCAGGCAAATATTCTAGAGGACGCGAGTTCAAATCCCCACCACGGCAGAAATATAATTCACAAAATCTGGAATTGAAAGTGAGTCTCAGTTGCCATGGTCACCATTAATTGTTGTAAAAATAAATTGGATTCACCAATATCCCTTTAGGGAAGGAAATCCTTACCGTTTAGCCTACATACGACTCCAGAGCCACAGTAATCTGATTGACTCCTAACTGCCCTCCAGACAAAGGGCAGTTGAGGATGGGCAATAAATGCTGGCTTTTCCAGCGATGCCTACATCCCTGTAAATCCACACATTCAACATGGCCAAGCCATCCAGCCTACACGTCTTGTGACACTAAGGGGCAATTTGGCAGGGCCAATCCATCTAACCTGCATACCTTTGGACTGTGGGAGGAAACTGGAGCACCCGGAGGAAACCCACACAGACATGGGGAGAATGTGCAGACTCCATACAGACAGTGACCTGAGGCTGGAATTGAACCCAGGTCCCTGGCGCTGTGGGGCAGCAGTGCTAACTACCGTGCCACCCAGCTTTCAGGGCAGTCTGACCTCTTCTCAGAATTAAAACAAATCAGATTATTCCCAAATGAAAGGATTTACCTGCCCAGGAAAAACGCGATGTAAAACGTGGAGCTGTTCAAGTTAACAAACTGAAACAAAAACATTTTTAGCGTGAAGCTGTTCTCCCATTCCGACTCCGTCCGAGGCTGCTCTGTGAAACAGAATGAGCAAGAATTTTTAAAAAAAATTAGCCCAAGGCAGCCAGAACCTTCCCATTGCATAGTTTGTCCTTAATTTCATTTAACTTGTACTTTCGCTTCAATAAATATATTACTCAGAGGTGCTGGGTTTTATTGAATTAAGGTCAGTTCAGATGGAATAATCAAAGGCTGAACGGGAAGTCATTCACTCTGACATAAGACATTGGAGCAGAATGAGGCCACTCTGCCCATTGAGACTGCTCCGCCATTCAATCATGGCTGATATCTTTCTCATCCCCCATTCTCCTGCTTTTTCCCCATAACTCCTGAACCCCTTATCAAGAACCTCTCTCTCTCTGTCTCATAGACACTGTGACCAATCAAGCCTCTAACTCTCTCCCTTTCCCCCATCCTACACTTTGCCATTGGACATTTCAGAACATTGTTATTATTGGCATACTGGTGTTCACCTTTAAGACCTGATTTGAACCCAACCTGCCTAGGGGTGGGTTGGACCCTCTTGTTTAACACGAGCCAGTATTTTACCAGCTCGCTCGGGCGAAGCTCATAAAATCCCACCCGAGGCTAACGGAGAATTCCGTTCAGCGAGCCGCGCCCACCCGATTCTGGGGCCAGCGTGGTGGTAAAATTCAGGCCATGAAGTCAAGGGGCAGGGTGCAAAACAAGACATTACTCTCACAGGGTAGGTTCTGGATATTTATATACTGACAAGTAGTTAAGCAAGATAGGCATCTCACCCAGTCTGAATGTGCATGAATTCTGTAAGGCAACAAGATTTTATTCTTCATAATTATCGTTACATTACCCTCTTCTGCACAATAGCCCCCCCACAAAAAAAAACTCCAATTCCCCTCAGGATGAAGTTGTTATATAGGGGCACAGAACAGATCCTGAACTGCTGAGGGGAACTGCAAAGTCATTCATCGCACCACAGGACACCATTTGGCCCATTAAGTCCATGCTATACTGTCAGTTCTACTCCACCGCCCAGTCCCTGCAGCTCTGCAACTTTATTTCCTTCAGTTGCCCGTCCAATTTCCTTTTGGAATCATTGATGGTCACCACTGCTGTTGTGTGGGCAAGGAGTTCCAGGACATTAACCACACGCTGGGTAAAACTGTTCCCCCTCGCGTTCCCCTGCATCTCTTAAGAGGGGGAGATGGGGGCAAGGGTTTAAAAAAAAAGGAACTAATTCTCAGGCTGTCACATCTACACATTGTGGGTAATATCGACAAAGCTTTGCTGTTTTACAGCCAGGAGATGGAGAATGTGCCACACTCAGGAATAACTAAATTAACCAGAAAGATCATAGCACACTGAGGTTTGAACCCTTTGAGTTTAACATCAGCCAACTAAAGCAGCCCAAGATTTTTGAAACAATGGTTCGCAGTTTTTATCCAAATGATGGTCAACATCATCTTTTCCCAAAGATAGGGGAGTCTAAAACTAGACAGCATAGGTTTAAGTGGCCGGAGGTGGAAAAAAGAGAGATACAAGAGGGTCCAGAGGGGTAACGTTTTCCATTCAAAAAAGGTGATGAGTGTTTGGAACAAGCTGCCAGAAGCAGTAGTTGAGGAGGCTATAATTTTGTTCTTCTAAAAAAGCATTTAGACAGTTACATGAGTAAGATGGGTATAGAGGACCAAATGTGGGCAATTCGGATTAGCTTAGCGGTAAACACTGGGCAGCGTGGACAAGTTGGGCCAAAGGGCCTGTTTCCATGCTGTAAATCTCTGACTCTGGTGTGTATGGGTGTGGGTTGTACCCTCAATAGGAAATCGATGAGGGTTTCATCATGAGAACCTCACCCATTTCCATTAAAAACTTTCCAGCCATCATCGAGACAGTAAATCTCTCTGGCATCTTACAGACTCACGCGGACATTAACCTCCCCCGATATACCCAGCCAGACAATACAAGGACTTACCTAAATTGGTCAGAAAGAGAGCAACTTTCTCGTACAGCTGAAAAAAAAAAATATTTAGATTCGTTATCGTGGAGACACGAGACCCTGTTTGTGGCCAGTTTTCCACATCACACGGGTGGTTTTATCAGATCGAGTAACAACGCTGAGCTAACACGGGGTTGTAGGCAAATCACAGGGAATCCCCCAGAAACCACTTTGCACCCCCCCACCCCCCAACAATGGGCTCCAGCACAGACACAATGGGCCAAATGGCCTCCTCCTGTGCTGCAGGATTCCATGATCTACGGAAGAGCAACACTAGAAGGTTAAGTGCTGCAGAGCATTGTGGATACAATCAGTGCCGTCGTCCAGTACGTGATTCTGGCAGACAGGAGTAACTGAGAATTGTTATCCAACAGAAATCTGATCAGTGCAAGCCTTGGAAAGTGCACAAATCGATCAGGGCATTGCCAACTACAAGAAAACATCTGCATTACGCTGGACACACGTGGCCAAACCTGCATTACTAGAATTGACAGGAGCGGAGAGTAACCAATATGGAAACTTGTGTACTTCCACAATAAAAGCAGAACGCCATTCAGCCCATCGAGCCTGCACTGACCACAATCCCACCACAGTTCCCATAACTCCACATATTTACCCTGCTAATCCCCCGATACTCAGTTCAATTTAGCGTGGCCAATCAACCTAACCCGCACATCTTTGAACTGAGGGGGGAAAAAACCAGAGCACCCGAAGGAACCCCAATCAGACACAGGGAAAAAGGTGCAAAGTCCACACAGACGGTGGTGACCTGAGGCTGGAATTGAACGCAAGTCCCTGGCTCTGAGACACAGCAGTGCTCATCACCGTGCTGCCCTTAACCGGTGGCTGCAGGTTCAACAGTAACTTTTAAAAAGGGAATTAAATAGAGATTTGGAAAGGAAAAAGGTTTGCTGGGCTAAGGGGGTTGGGGGGGGAGTGACTTTGGTCACCAGTACGGATAATAAATGGGCAGAATGGCTGTTGGGATCCACAAGGGTGAGGATTCTCTTGAAGCGGTTTAGCACATTCTGCAGTCTCAGCTGGTTCTGTCACAGGGGCTGCCTGGCAACAAAGAACATTACGACAGTCAAAATAAAGAGAGAGGCTTGCTGTCTCAGTGTCACAATACTGTCAATAATAAAGGCAAAAGGTCTACCCTTGCCTCTGCTGGTTTCAAGGATTCAAATCAAAAAGTACATTGTTAACTGAAGTATTGAAGTAACAATGCCGGTGAGATGGATATCCTGATTAAACCTGGATTAATATTACCCATCTTAATTATAGAAATTAAAAAAACAGAGTTCCCACTTGTAAAGTTGACATCTGCACTGATGTCTCCAATTTAAATTCTGAGAGTCAACACCCGTTTCTTTTGATGAAATGGATTTTGGCTCCATTATGAAACCAAAGCATTATGGTCAATTTCACATTAACTTCATTGCAGTGTTAATGTAAGCCTTACTTGTGACTCATAACTAGAGACTTTACATTTAAGTTCCACTGCAATGCTTTCTCACAAGGAATCCTGAGAGTGCAAGGCACGTGTTGGGTGCATTGCAACACAGCAGGACAGGACAGGACACCTTTCTCTGCACAGTGCTAGAGAGCCGACTGAAGAACGTTTGCGACTCCTTTCCAGTCGAAGGAAGTTTACCACATTCAGAAGCATGATGATACAGAAGTTGATGCACACTGCCGTGCCCGTGGTAGCAAGCTGAGAGTTGTTCCGAATCAGAGCCCACTCAAACGCAGCAAAAATGCTCACGGTTATCACCCGATAAATGACGATTCCAAAGACGGCAGCGATCACCACACAGATCTGAGAGAGAGGGGAGGGGCGGGGGGAGAAGTCAGAGATAAAGATTTGTCAAATTAATCAATTAGCTGATATGGGGTCAGTGTCAATTCAAATGAGGTGAAGTGGGACTGGTTCACAGCTTGGGAGAAAATCGTCAGCCACTTTCCCATTAGGATTCTGGAATTCTGCAGCCTCCCACACCAACAACCCAGAAGGAGCTATATAGAATTTTCACTATATAAAATTCCTACAGTGCAGAAGGAGGCCATTCATCCCCTCTAGTCTGCGCTGATCACCAATCCCACCCAGACCCTATCCTTGTAACCCCATGTATTTTTCCCCAGCTCATCCTCTTACACTAAGGGGCCATTTAGTACGGCCAATCCAACCAACCTGCCCATCTTTGAACTGTGGGAGGAAAATCGGAGCACCCGGAGGAAACCCGCATAAACACGGGGAGGATGTGCACACTCCACACAGACAGTGACCCAAACTGGGAATCGAACCCCGGTCACTGGTGCTGTGGGGCAGCAGTGCTAACCACTGACACACCTGTGGACTACAGTTGCTCACCACCATCCTCAAGGGGGCAACTAGAGAGATGGGCAATGCCAATCCTGCTGGAGACACCCACATTCCACTGACCAATCATACTGCTCACTCACTATCAATGAGTTTACAATGGATTCAGCCACGACCATAAAAAATGGGAACAAGGGGAGGCCATTCAGCCCATCGAGCCTGTCCTGCCACTTAAGATCATGGCTGACCTAACTCACCAAGTCCACTTTCCCATCTTCTTTCTGTAACCCTTAATCACCAAATGATTTAAAAACCTATCCATCTCAGCCTTGATAAGTTCAAGGACTCTGCCTCCACAGCTTTCTGGGGTAAAGATTCACCACTCAGTAGAAATTCTTCCTTAAATCCATCTTAAATGAATATCCTCTTATTCTGCGATTGTGTCCTTTGGTCCCACACTCTCCCAACATTCATCCTGTCTAATCCCTGGAGAATCTTTTATGTTTCAATCGTAACACCTCTCATTCCTCTGAACTCCAAGGAATACAGACCCAACCTGTTCAATCTTTCCTCATATAGCAGTCCCGTCATGCCTGGGATCTTCCTCTGTACCGCCCCCAGGTGATAATATATCTTTCTTTAACAGTATTCTAAGTGTGGCCTCACTGGTACTGTGCACAGTGGTGAGGAAAACCTTGACTGAGGGGTAAAAATTTGGGACTCCTGCCCAAAGTCCCTTCCCAAACACACTGCATTCACACACACCATGTCGTGTGTAATAACGCTAGCATGGAGAGGCAGTGGCCTAGTGGTATCATCGCAGACAATTAATCCACAAACCCAGCTAATGTTCTGGGGACCTGGATTCAAATCCCACCACAGCAAATGGTGGAATCTGAATTCAATAAGAAATATCTGGAATTAAGAATTTACTGATGACCATGAAATCATTTGTTGATTGTCAGAAAAACCCATCTGGTTCACTAATGTCTCCTTTAGTGAAAGGGATCTGCTGTCCTTATCTGGTCCAGCTTAAAAAAAGGAGGTAGGCAAAAGATGGGTAGCTATAGGCCAGTCAGCTAACATCTGTAGCAGGGAAAGTTCTGGTATCTATCAAAGAAGAAACATCTGGATATAAATTGTCCCACTGGGAAGATGCAGTATGGGTTTATGAAAGGTAGACCACGTTTGACTAATTTGGTGGAATTCTTTGAGAACATTACACATGCAGTGGACAATGGTGAACCTGTGGATGTGGTGTATCTGGATTTCGGCATTTGACAAAGGTGCCACACCAAGACTGCTACATAAAAAGGTGCACAGTGTTACAGGTAATGTATTAGCTTGGACAGAGGATTGGTTAACTAACAGAAAGCAAAGAGTGGGGTTAAATGGGTGTTTTTCTGGTTGGCCATCAGTGACTAGTGGTGTGCCTCAGCGATCAGTGTTGGGACAGCAATTGTTTATAATTTATGATTTGGAACTAGGGACCAAATGTAGTGTGTCAAAGTTCGCAGATGACACTAAGATGAGTGGCAGAGCAAAGTGTGCAGAGGACGCTGAAAGTCTGCAAAGGGATTTAGATAGTCTAAGCGAGTGGGCGAGGGTCTGGCAGATGGAGTACAAATGTTGGTAAATGTGAGGCCATGCATTTTGGTAAGAATAACAGAAAAATGCACTATTATTTAAATGGTAAAAAATTACAGCATGCTGCCGTGCAGAGGGACCTGGGTGTCTTAGTGCAGGAATCTCAAGGAGTTGGTTTGCGGGTGCAGCAGGTAATTAAGAAGGCAAATGGAATTTTGTCCTTCATTGCTAGAGGGATGGAGTTTAAAAACAGGGAGGTTATAATATTGCAGCTGTATAAGGTGCTGGTAACTGTGTACAGTTTTGATCTCCTTACTGGAGAAAGGATATATTGGTACTGGAGTGGGGTGGGGGGGGAGGGGGTGCAGAGGAGATTCTCTAGGTTGATTCCAAAGTTGAGAAGGTTGGCTTATGAGGAGAGACTGAGTAGACTGGGGCTATACTCATTGGAATTCAGAGGAATGATGAGTGATCTTACAGAAAGATGTAAGATAATGAAGGGAATAGATAAGATAGAAGCAGGGAAGTTGTTTCCACTGGCAGGTGAAACTAGAACTAGGGGGCATAGCCTCAAAGGGGAAGCAGATTTAGGACTGAGTTGAGGAGGAACTTCTTCACACAGAGTTAAGGATCTGTGGAATTTCCTGCCCAGTGAAGGCAAGGATAGATAAATTTTTGAACAGTAAAAGGAATTAAGGGTTATGGTGAGCTGGCAGGAAGTGGAACTGAGTCCACAAAAAGATCAGCCATGATCTTATTAAATGGCGGAGGAGGCTCGGGGGGCCAGATGGCCGACTCCTGCTCCAAGTTCTAATATTCTACGTGTGGCTCCAGAGCCACAGCAAAGTGGTTGACTCTCAACTACCCTCAGGCAATGGGGTTGGGCAATAAATGCTGGCCAGCCAGTTACATCCACAGCCCACAAACGAGTGAAGGAAAATTCTATCATGAGAGGTTTACAGCATGGAAACAGGCCCTTCGGCCCAACTTGTCCATGCTGCCTTTTTTTCAGAAAAAGAACCCCAAGCTAATCCCAATTGCCCATATTTAGCCCATATTCTTCTATACCCATCTTACCCACGTAACTGTCTGAATGCTTTTTAAAAGCAAGATTGCATCCACCTCTATTACCACCCCTGGCAGCTTGTTCCAGAGGCTTGCCACCCTCTGAAAAAAATTGCCCTTCTGGACACTTGTATCTCTCCCCTTAAACCTCTGCCCTCTAGTTTTAGACTCCCCTACCTTTGGGAAAAGATATTGACTACCTAAGCTGATCTACACCCCTCATTATTTTATAGACCTCTATAAAATCACCCCTCAGCCTCCTACTCTCCAGAGAAAAAAGTCCCAGTCTATCCAGCCTCTCCGTATTACCCATCTCGGTAGCATCCGAGTAAATTGTTTCTGCACTCTTTCGAGTTAAATAATATCCTTTCTATAATAGGATGATCAGAACTGTACATAGTATTCCAAGCGTGGCCTTACCATTGTCTTGTATGACTTCAACAGGACGTCCCAACTCCTGGGATATCTCTGGTTGTTGCCGGGGCACATTGCTAAATCTCCTTAAATCAGGAAGGAATGATTCTCTCCTGTTTGACTGGATCAGGAAGACGGACTATTCCAATAAACTCGGGCAGAGAAAGATACTTCAATACTTTCAGGAATTAGGCCCATTCTCAGTGTGTTGTCCGAGAATTATAATTTATTATCCAAAAATTCAGAGTCAAGGCTCTCAAGGGAAAAATCAGAAAGTGCGTTGGGAATTTAAATCCAGGTCAGTCACAGTGGTGGTTCGATGGGTCTGGCACGTTCACCTCCTCACATCAACCTACTGAAGGATTAGCTGGAATCAGTAAGGTTAATGACACAGAGCAGGGGGGGAGGATCATCCAAACATTCTTCCAAACTCCAATAAGTACAGGCCCAGAAGCTTTAGTGCTGTCAGCTGATTGTGAGACACAAAAGGGGATAGAATGATGGGCTGCGTAATGACTTTAAAATCAGGCCACTGAGGTTGGTCTATTGGAATATGACCTCCCTGGACACTGCAGAGACTGGGGTGTATTATTGATATTATATCAATTATCATATTTTAATTTGATGTTTTAAGTTTCCTTTCCACTTTGTCTTTTATCTCAGGCTGTTCCCATCCTTTTAGGGAGCTGCCCCTTTTTGGAGTTGTCCTTAAGTTAGTTTGATTTTGTTTATCTGGTTGAACGCAAAGATATCCCTGATTAAAGAATCAATTGATGGGGCAAACAGCAATCTTTTCCTTGTATTGAATGAGGACTGTCAGTTCCTCTGGCACTCCCGATGGTAGACTGCTGACTGCGAGCACTCTATTCATAACTCTAACAGCAGTACACAGGCATTGTGGTGAAGGGACTTCTGCCTCCGTAAGATTGAAAGGCAGGAATGAAGCGGATGGAATGGGAACAGACGCACGCAGAGCACAAATACCAAAACAGACAAGATTCCTCCACGTAACTGACTAACCATGAAGAATATTCCAGAGGCTGATACAATGATCCTGCTGCATTTGTCGGTGAACGCTTGATAAGGCTCTGGCTTTCCCGAGATGGGATTCATGCGTTCCTTCTTGGAATACTTTGCTTCAAACTGGGGTCGGATTTCTTCCTGCAGGAAAACCATAAACATTTCCAAATTTCCAATTCCCTTGTTGATGCTGCCTCTACAATAGGGTCGAAGTTCACTTCGAATTCCTGATCTGTGCACGTAACACCTCTAACATGCAGCACCCCCGCGCCCCCCCAGTTCAGCGCACCCTTAGGGCTGCCCCCACAGAGAGTTCAGCATTCCCCCAGTACAGCCGGCCCGCCGCCAGTTCAGTGCTCTCAAAGTACCCCCCCCCCCCCACCCCCCTAACAGCACAGCACTCCACCAGGGTTCCCTCCCCTGCCCTCCCAACAGCACAGCACTCCCCCAGAGTTGCCCACCCCCCAACCCCCAGCACAGTGCTCCCTCAGGGCTGTCCCTCGACTCATTATCAAGTCTCCAAAACAGGAGACTCCAAAACCCCCAACCTTTGAACAGCAGTTGTTGGCCAAAAAGTATAGTGATCTGGTCCGATTGGATCATCATCATTTAATACGTGATAAATCTAATTAATTGGACATTGAGCCAATTAGCATTCTTGAGGAAATTGTGGGGAACCAGTGGACATTAACTTCATTCTATTGAGTACCGGAACTGCTATTTCTACATCTTTATAAATATTTGGCTGCCCGAGTACACTCAGTCTCCGGACTGAGATGGATAATTATTCCAATTTCAGTTACTCAGCACTAACCTCCTCCTCTTCCCAGTCGATCAAATCCCAGTCGTAAGCAATAACGGCTCTCCTCCGTTTCCAAAACTCCAGGAACACAGTGGCTGAGAGACAGAACGAGCAAGAGAGGGATGAGGTTAGATTCAGATTCCACAGATTAGAAAACTTCATCATTCAATAGATTCCCAAAGAGGGGATTGTGGGGTGGGGTGGGGTGGGGTGAGACTTTTATTCTCCAGGAGGAACTAAGGTGCTTTGTAAATAAAATCAAGATGCAGCTTCTTCAAAGCACCATTTCCATATAAACAGGATCTCAGTGTAATGTAATACCAATGGTGTGAACACTTTTTGGTAGGTTATTCAGAAGGGAGAGCTTATATAGTACAGGTGTGTGTTGGGGACGATTTTCACCTGTAAGAGACTGCATCAGTTGTATGATTTCCATTGCATTTATCCAGATACAAAGCACAGTAACATGGAACTTTATGAATTACCAGTTGGGCGTATTGTGTCAGATTTATTTTCTTAATATCCTTTCATGGGATATGGGTGTCGCTGGATAAGCCACCACCCATCCCCAATTACCCTCGAGAAGGTGGTGGTGAGCTGCCTCCTTAAAACTGTTTCAGTCCATCTGGTGTAGGTACACCCACAGCGCTGTCAGGGAGGACATTCCAGGATTTTGACCCAGCGACTGGAGGAACAGTGATATATTTCCAGGATGGTGAGTGACTGGGAGGGGAACTTGCAGGTTCTGGTGTTCCCATCTGTCTGTTGCCCTGGTCCTTCTAGATGGTAGTGTTTGAGAGTTTGGAAGGAGCCTTAATGAGTTACACAAGAACACAAGATGCAGGAGCAAAGAGTGGGCCATTCAGCCCCTTGAACCGTTCTACCATTCAATACAATCATGATCATCTCAGTCTCCACTCTCCCACTCGTTCACCATAACCCTTCAAACCCATTCATTAAAAATCTGTCCACCAATTCCTTAAATTTACCCAGTCCACTACGCTTTGGGGTAGATTCACAGCCCTTTAAGAGGTTTTAAATCCGTTACTCCTTATCCCAAAACTATGACCTCTGGTTCTAGATTTCCCTACAAGAGAAAACATCCTCTCCATATCTACTTTGTCAATTCCCCTTTTCATCTTGTAAGCCTCAATTGGATCTCCTTTCATTCTTCTAAATCTAGAGAGTATAAACCTAAACTGCCCAATCTCTCTTCAGAAGGCAAACCCCTCATCTCTGGAACCAATCCAGTGAACCGCCACAAAACCACCTCCAACGTAGCTTCCCCGCCCTCCTCAAGCAAGAGAATCAAAATGACAATGTTCTAAGTGCAGTCTTGCTAATGCTTTAAACAATAGCAGCAATGCTTCACCACTTTTATATTCTATTCTTTCAGGAATTAAAGCCAAAATTCCATCTGCCTTCCCCGGACATTCTCCCTTCCACCTTCTTCCATCAGGAAAACGATACAAAAGTCTGAGGTCTTCTTCCCTGCTGCTGTCAGACTTTTGAATGGACCTACCTTGCATTAAGTTGATCTTTCTCTACACCGAGTTATGACTGTAACACTACATTCTGCACTCTCTCCTTTCCTTCTCTATGAACAGTATGCACAAAACAATACTTTTCACTTTTTATTAATATCCTATGTATTAACACAATATTAATAAATCAAAATCATTACCTACTGTACCATTATACTAGCTGTTTGGCATTCATGCACAAAGACACCCAGATCCCTCTGCATGGACATTCATCTCCATTTAAGAAAATGGAAAGGCAAATTATTACCTATCAAAATGGATAACTTCTCACACATCCACACTAAACTCCATCCGTCGTTTTTGTCCCATTGACTTACCCCTTAATCCATTTGTAAATTTTGTATTTCATCGTTGCAACTCATATTTCCCACCTACTTTACTGCCATCTGCAAATGTGGCTATGGCGTCCACTGACCTTGGTGTCTAAGTCATGAATATAGATTGTGAACAATTGTGACCCCGAGGACTGGACCCTGTGGCACCGCACTAGTCACATTGCGCCAACCAGAAAAAAATCCCAGCGATCCAACTATCTGCTTTCTGTTGATTAGCCAACCCTCCGAAGCTAATAAGTTACTCCTAATCCTTGTGAATTAACCTTGTGTATTCACCTTATTAAATGCTTTCTGGAAGTCCAGATATACTATATCTACAGGATCCCCATCATCTATCTTGCTTGTTACATCTTCAAAGAACTCTAGCAAATTAGTCAAATGCAATTTGTCATTCATATAATAACCATGCTGATTCTGGACTGCAGTTTGACTTTCCAAATATCCTGTGATTACTTCCCCAATGATGAATTCTAACAATTTCCCAACAACAGATGACAAACTAATTGGTCTATAGTTTCCTACATTTTGCCTCCCTCCCTCTTTGAGGAAGGCATTTTGAATAAGGCACTTATCCAATCTACTGGAACCGTTCCTGCATCAAGGGAATTTTGGAATATTGTAACCAATGGATCCACTATCTCCAATGCCACTTCTTTTAAGACCCTCGGATGAGAGCCAATAGGCCATGGGGACTCGCCTGCCTTCAATCCCAATAGTTTGCCCAGCACTAGGGAAAAAGTACTAAGTTCCTCCCTTTCTATAACTTCTACATTTTAACTATTGGGATAATGCTTGTATCCTCCATGAAAACTGAGCCAAAATATGGTTTTGTGGAGGGTAGGTCGTGCCTTACTAACCTTGAGTTTTTTGAGAAAGTGACTAAAGAGGTGGATGGGGGTAAGGCAGTTGACGTTGTGTATTTGGACTTTAGTAAGGCGTTTGATAAGGTTCACCATGGAAGCCTTCTGCAGAAATTGCAGATGTATGGGATTGAGGGTGATTTAGGAAATTGGATTAGGAATTGGCTGGCGGATAGGAGACAGAGGGTAGTGGTTGATGGTAAGTATTCGACATGGAGTTCAGTTACGAGTGGTGTGCCTCAGGGATCTGTTTTGGGGCCACTGCTGTTTGTAATTTTTATAAACGATCTGGATGAGGGTATAGCTGGGCGGATTAGTAAATTTGCTGATGACACCAAAGTCGGAGGTGTGGTGGATAGTGAGGAAGGGTGTCTTAGTCTACAGGGAGACTTGGTCAAGTTGCAGAGCTGGGCCGAGAGGTGGAGGATGGAGTTTAATGCGGAAAAGTGTGAGGTAATTCACTTTGGCAGGAATAATGGATGTGTAGAGTATAGGGCTAACGGTAGGACTCTGAATAGTGTGGATGAACAGAGGGATCTAGGTGTATGTGTACACAGATCCCTGAAAGTTGGGAATCAAGTAGATAGGGTTGTTAGGAAGGCATACGGTGTCTTGGCGTTTATTGGTAGGGGGATTGAATTTAAGAGCCGCAGCATCATGTTGCAACTGTACAAAACTCTGGTGCGTCTGCACTTGGAGTATTGTGTGCAGTTCTGGTCCCCACATTATAGGAAGGATGTGGAGGCTTTGTAGAGGGTGCAGAGGAGGTTTACCAGGATGTTGCCTGGTATGGAGGGGAGGTCCTATGAGGAGAGACTGAGGGATTTGAGGTTGTTTTTGTTAGAAAGAAGGCGGCCGCGAGGGGACCTTATTGAAACATATAAGATGATCAGGGGTTTGGATACGGTGGACAGTGATAGCCTTTTTCCTCGGATGGAGAAAGCTAGCACAAGGGGGCATAGCTTCAAATTAAGGGGTGGTAGTTATAGGACGGATATCAGGGGTAGGTTCTTTACCCAGAGGGTGGTGAGGGATTGGAATGCCCTGCCTGCTGCAGTTGTGGATGCGCCTAGTTTGGGGGCGTTTAAGAGATCCGTGGATAGGTTTATGGATGGAAAGGGTTTGGTTTAGGTTAGAGGGTCATTGCTTTTTAACTGGTCGGCGCAACATCGTGGGCCCAAGGGCCTGTTCTGCGCTGTAATGTTCTATGTTCTATATTGATTTAGTGTCTCAACCATTTCTGCATTCCCCACTATCAACTCCCCGGTCTCCTCATCTTCTGAGAGATGAACATTCACTTTAGCTCCTCTCCTTTATATGCTTACAGAATCTATTGTTATTCCTTTTTATATTTTACATTAGTTTTTTTTCACAATTTACCTCACATTTTTTTAAAAAGGCACCTTTGTTGATCTTTAAAAGCTTCCCAATTTTCTAACTGGTTCTAAAGGGGTTCATGTCTCTGGGGGACGATGCTAAATTGGAACAGAGATAGCCTGCTGTTAGAACATAAGAACATAAGAAATAGGAGCAGGAGTAGGCCATCTAGCCCTTCGAGCCTGCCCTGCCATTCAATAAGATCATGGCTGATCTGTCGTGGTTCAGTTCCACATTCCCACCCTCTCCCCATAACCCTTAATCCCCTCGCTTATCAAAAACCCATCAACCCGCGTCTTAAAAATATTTAGCGAGGCAGCCTCCACCACTTCAACGGGCAGAGAATTCCAGAGATTCACCACCCTTTGAGTGAAGAAGTTCCTCCTCATCTCCATTCTAAACCACCCCCCCCCTTTATCTTGAGGCTGTGCCCCCTAGTCCTACTGTCCTTTCTGAGCGGGAAGAGTCTCTCCACCTCTATCCTATCCATCCCATTCATCATCTTATACGTCTCAATGAGATCTCCCCTCATTCTTCTAAACTCTAACGAGTACAAGCCTAGTTTATTCAGCCTCTCCTCATAGCTCAACCCCCTCAACTCCGGCATCAGCCTAGTAAACCTCCTCTGCACTCCCTCCAAGGCCAAAATATCCTTGCGTAAGTACGGCGGGAATTGTATTTTGTCGTGTTTAAGTATTTTGATTGGTAAAAGTTATGCTAATTCTTATAGTTATATTGTGTGTCCTTAAATAAACTGATAAAAGCTTCCTAGTGGGTCACTTGAATCATTCCTGGAGTGAAACATCTTAAGCTCACCCTAGTATCAAAATCAAAATGTGAAAGCTAGGGTCCAGGCTAACCTCAAAATATCTTGATGTTTCTGATCTGGTTTTCAACACGTGGAGTTTGAGCACAGATCAGGGTGCAGTCTGCCCAGCTCCGCATTCAAGTTAGTGAGAACACTCAGAGGCTTTGAGACCTCCTGAAATGACCTCTGAACTCCACCTCCAGTCAGAGCTGTGGAATGGAGAAGGAGCAATGCTTCTGAATGTAGCTTTAGACAGCGATGTCCATTTATGACAATATGATTAATCCACATCTATGCCATGACAATACACGTGCACATATTTATGATGGGTTTTGAAGTTATCACAATATAAATATCAATAGAGAATCAATGATGATGTCCATCCCCTCGAGTGTCATTTGTATCCCATCATTCCCTCAGTGGCAAGAAACTTACCCCAAACAGCCATGAAAACAGCAAAGAATACAGTCGCTCCGTTGTCAAAGAGGTGAGTCACCTGCAAATGGAAAACATTTCTTATCATTGCGAACATTAGAAATAAGCCAACTTCCCAAACATCTTGCAGACAACCCATAACGTGTAGTTAGTGGTGCTGCCCGAGGTTAGTACTGGGAGATTTCTGAGATAATCTTATTCTCAAAGCCCTCAAACAATTTGCTCCAGTGAAACTGCCAACACTGTTGTATCTGGAATCTACGAAGCTAATATTCACTTGAACTATTCCAGATGCTTGAAGTTGTCCGAATGTTCATTCATGAGTGAAGAATATGGTGTCATGGTAATGTTGCTGGACTGACAATCCAGAGGCGCGGACTAATAAACCAGAGATTAGCCATTAGCAGTGGCAAATTATTAAACCCTCCACCATAGAATCATAGAACACTACAGTGCAGAAAGAGGCCCTTCGGCCCATCGAGTCTGCAATGAACAACCCCCCTATCCCTACATATTTTACCCACTAATCCCTCTAACTCATGCATCCCTGGACACTAAGCGGCAATTTCTTAGCATGGCCAATCAACCTAATCCACACATCTTTGGACTGTGGGAGGAAACCGGAGCACCTGGAGGAAACCCATGCAGACATGGGGAGAAAGTGCAAACTCCACACAGACAGTGACCCGAGCCAGGAATCGAAACCAGGACCCTGGAGCTGTGAAGCAGCAGCGCTAACCCACTGTGCTACCCTGAATTGAGATTGAGAATTCGGGGAAAAAAAAACAAACCATCTGGGAATATGATTCAGGTCTCAGTAAGATTGGCCACGGAAGTTGTCTTTTGCTGTAAAATCCCAATCGGTTCTGGAATGAGCTTCAGCGAAGGGCAACCTGCTGTTCTTACCTTGCCTGGGCTGATTTGTGACTTCAGTCTCACACCAACAGGTTGGACTCTTTCTACAAGAGTATTTTAAATCTTAACTCCCTCCCCCCAGAGGCTGAGGCGGCGAAGGGGCAGCTAAAATCTCCTAAATTTGGTAGATTTTGAGGTAAGTGATATGGAGAAAAACAGCCAAGTTGAGATGGGGTAGATAGTAGTGTGGTGGTAATGTTAGTGGACTGGGAATCTGGAGACCCAGTGTAATGCTTGGAATACTGTGTACAGTTCTGGTCAACTATTATAGAAAGCATATTATTAAACTAGAAAGAGTGCAGAAAAGATTTACTAGGATGCTGCTGGGACTTGATGGTTTGAGTTATAAGGAGGGGCTGGATAGACTGGGAGATTTTTCTCTAGAGCGTAGGAGGCTGAGGGGTGATCTTAGAGGTCTGTAAAATAATGAGGGGAATAGATCACCAGATAGTCAATATCTTTTCCCAAAGATAGGGGAGTCTAAAACTAGAGGGCATAGGTTTAAGGTGAGAGGAGAAATACAAAAATGTCCAAAGGGTGGTGAGTGTAGAGGAAGTGGGTACAATTGTGCCTTTAAAAAGCGCTTAGACAGTTACATGGGTAAGATGGATATGGAGGAATATGGACCAAATGCGGGCAATTTGGACTGCTTCGGGGTTTTAAAACAAAAGACGGCATGGACAACCTAGGCTGAAGAACTACTTCCATGCTGTAAACCTCTGACTCTATGCTCTGGGATAGATGGATTCAAATCTCATCATCGCAGCTGGTGGAATGTAATCCCAACCAATAAATCTGGAATTAAAAGCCAGTAATAGTTGTTTGTTAGTGTCCTTCGGGAAGGAAATCTGTCGTCCTCACCTGGTCTGGATGACATTTGACTCCAGAGCCACAGCAATGCGGTTGACTCTTAACTATGCAGTTCAAGGCAAATTGGATTGAACAGGGCCCTTCAAACTGGGGTAACTCTGCCAGAGTCGACTGGAGTTATCTACCGCAGCCTCAGAAATCCGGTGCTGGGAATCAAAGCATCAAAACAGATGGATTGATTCTCGCTTCACAATATTATTGGGGATTAGGGATCCAAAGCGGGTGGATGGAGCTTAGTTACAGATTAGCCATGGCCTGTCCGAGTGGCAGAGCAGACTTGTGGGGCGTTACTACATTCTGTAACGTCTTTGAACGCAACAAGCAGTGAAAATCAGCTTCAACGAATCAACCATCATCTGAGAGAAACGAAATGTCCAAAAATTTTACTCACAAAACTATCTTTATACCAATCCTCTCGCAGTTGACCATGTTCCAATACATGTGAAGAGGAAGTTTAAATACCAGGTGCGTCTACATCCAAGAACGGATTGGTTTCCACGACAAGTAACTCTCCGCAATACCCTTGTAGAAGTCGCGAATCTATCACACTATTCCATAACATCTGTGTTGCATACCGATTTAAGTGTATTTGGTAGAATACCGTACCTTGGCATATACACAGCTGTACGATAACCGCATGTAGCGACAGTGCTGGTCGCAGAGTGGACACATGATTATTTCTGTTGCTTGGCAGATCTCTTTACTGGATGAAGAGAAGACAATGAGTTAATACATGGGGAGGAAACCAGAGTGGTGAATGTAGCCCAATCCATCACGCAAACCAGCCTCCCATCCATTGACTGTCTACACTTCCTGATGCCTCAGGAAAGCAGCCAGCATAATCAGGGATCCCCACACACCTCGGGCATTCTCCCTTCCACCTTCTTTCGTCAGGATAAAGATACAAAAGTCTGAGGTTACGTACCAACCGACTCAACAACAGCTTCTTCCCTGCTGCTGTCAGACTAATTAGATAGAAGAGGAGCCAGTACAGGTGCAATGGGTTGAATGGCCTACTTCTATATACTTTGAGCACTGGAATGGCTAGAACCAGTGAAAAATAGAATTCTTCTGCAGGAGTGAGATGAACAGAAATACATTTTCCCCCCAAGATGAAATATTTTTCTAAAATGTTGAGATTTCTCATTTTTGATAATCTAAGCTTTATTCACGAAGTTGATACAGTGCCAAGAAAGGTAGTACAGTGGCAAGCACTGCTGCTTCACAGCTCCAGGGACCCAGGTTCAATTCCCAGCTCGGGTCACTGTCTGTGTGGAGTTTGCATGTTCTCCCTGTGTCTGCGTGGGTTTCCTCCCCACAGTCCAAAGACGTGTGGGCTAGGTTGATTGGCCATGCTAAATTGCCCCTTAGCATCAGGGGGATGAGTGAGGGTAAATGATTGGTGTTATGGGGATAGGGTCCAGGTGGGATTGTGGTCAGTGCAGACGCGATGGGCTGAGTGGTCTCACTCTGCACTGAGAGAGTCTATAATGATCCTCAGAAACCAGTGGCTGGCATCCTCCTTGCCTCTAGCCAGCGGCACACACTTTGTATAAATATCCAACTGCTTCAGGCGATTTAACTTTCAAAACAGTTCAGAAAAATAACTGATATGGTGACGTGATCCGGTGATGCCAGTTAAAGGATACTTGGAATGAAAAAAGATGTGTATTGCACAGCTCGAGATCAGGTCCAGGGTGAGAGAGTGAGGCCCTTGTGCATTGCATCATGGAACCAGACTGGCAAATTAAGATGGCTTGCTAGAAAATCCAGAACACATTGTCCCTTCTATACCCTGTGACCAGGTCCATGTTTCTTCACCTGGATTTTGTGCTAAATGTGCAGAGATTACAGTTGTATTTATATAGCGCCTTATGATCCCAGGACATCCCAAACTGCTTCACATCCAGTGACATATGTTTTCCAGTGCAGCAACTGTTGTAATGTAGGAAGTGTGGCAGCCAATTAGGGCACAGCAAGCTCCCACAGGAAACAACGTAATGATCACAATCTCTGCGGGAGGTGGCACAATGACACCATGGTTAGCGCTGCTGTCTCACAGCACCAGGGGTCTGGGTTCAATTCCCAGCTTGGGTCACTGTCTGCGTGGGTTTCCTCTGGGTGCTCCGGATTCCCCCATAGTCTGAAAGATGTGCTGGTTAGGGTGCATTGGCCATGCTAAGTTCTCCCTCAGTGTACCCGAGCAGGCGCTGGGGTGTGGCGACTAGGGGATTTTCACAATAGCTGGAAAGGGTGCAAAAAAAAAAAGAGATTTACAAGGATGTTACTGGGACTGGAAGGTTTGTATTTTAGGGAGAGGCTGGGATTTTTTTTTACCCCTGGAATGTAGAAGGATGAAGGGTGATCTTGTTGAGGTCCATAAAATCATGGAGGGGCGTCGATAAGGTGAATAGCTGAGGTCTTTAGCCCAGGGGAGGGGAGTCCAAAACTAGAGGGCATAGGTTTGAGATCAGAGGAGAATGGGGGACCTGAGGGACAACTTTTTCCACAGAGGGTGGTGAGTGTATGGAATGAGCTGCCAGAGGTGGTGGTAGAGGCAGGTATGATTACATTTAAGAGATGTTTGAACAGGTTCAGTTTAGGAAACCTGGTTGGTATGGATGATCAAAGAACATTACAGGAACAGGCCATTCGGCCCTACACACCTGCACTGATTATGCGACTTCACTAAAACCCCCTAACCCTTCCAGGGGCCATATCCTCGATTCCCATCCTATTCATGTATTTGTCAAGATGCCCCTTAAAAGTCACTATCATATCTGTTTCCACTACCTCCCCCAAGCAGCAAGTTCCAGGCACCATTATTCAGTACAAAAAATCTGCCTCGTACATCTCCTTTAAATCTTGCCCCTCGCACCTTAAACCTGTGCCCCCTAGTAATTGACTCTTCCACCCTGGGAAAAAGCTTCTGACTATCCACTCTGTCCGTGCCCCTCATAATCTTGTAGACTTCTATCGGGTCGCCCCTCAACCTCCGTCGCTCCAGAGAGAGCAAACGTTTCTCCAATCTCTACTCATAGCTAATGCCCTCCATACCAGGCAACATCCTGGTAAATCTTTTCTGTACCCTCTCCAAAGCCTCCACATCCTTCTGGTAGTGTGACGCCCAGGACTGAACACTATATTCCAAGTACAGCTTAACTAAGTTTCTATAAAGCTGCATATATAGAGTCATAGAGTTTACAACATGGAAACAGGCCCTTCCGCCCAACTTGTCCATGCTGCCTTTTTTCTGAACACCTAAGCTAATCCCAATTGCCTGCATTTGGCCCATATCCCTCCATACCCATCTTACCCATGTAACTGTCTAAATGCTTTTTAAAAGACAAAATTGTACCCACCTCTACTACCACCTCTGGCAGCTCGTTCCAGAGACTCACTACCCTGTGTGTGAAAAAATTGCCCCTCTGGACTCTTTCTCTCTCCACTCTCACCTTAAAGCTATGCCCTCTAGTTTTAGACTCTCCTACCTTTGGGAAAGGATATTGACTATCTATCTTGTCTATGCCCCTCATTATTTTGTAGGCTTCTATAAGATCACCTCTCAGCCTCCTACACTCCAGGGTAAAAATCCCAGTCTATCCAGCCTCTCCTTATAACTCAAACCATCAAGTCCCGATAACATCCTAGTAAATCTTTTCTGCACTCTTTCTAGTTTAATAATATCCTTGCTATAATAGTGTGACCAGAACTGCACAGTATTCCAAGTGTGGCCTTACCAATGTCTTATACAACTTCAGCTAGACGTCCCAACTCCTGTATTCAGTGTTCTGATCGATGAAGCAAAGATGAGTTGGGCTGAAAGACCTGTTCCTGTGCTGTATACCTCTGACTTAACGGCATTACCCAGTGAGTCACGGCTGACAATAATCATCTGGCTTGAGAACACACAGTTTTCAATGCCTGCACCGTGAGATTGTGAACACAACCCCAATGAAGACCAAATGTAAAAAAAAGCAAAATAAAATCAAAAGATCTCCAAACAGGATTCTTATCCTTACCTTACTTGGCAGTAATCGAGGGTGAAGACTCCATACAAGAACACTAGCAAGCCAACAATGGCAGCTGGGAAAAGCATTCCGGTATACCAGCCTAACCAGGCAAAGTACAGACCAATCTTCTCACCAAAATATCGCCTGGAAACACCAAAGCAACAGATTATTAGTGAAACATGGAAGGTGAAATCTACAGAACAAGTTTCTTATGCACAAATAACCATTAAATAAAAAAACATTAGTTTCCTAATTCCTGGAGCAACGATTGCAAATTGACTAGTGCAGAAAGCAAAACATGAATCCCTTAGGCCCAGATTACATCATCTTGCATTAAACCAAGAGCTAAATGAAATACAGTCCAAAGGGACTCAGTTCATGATAAGCAGAATGTTTCCAAACACCCAAAAAGGAACTCAGAAAGGAAACTGTTCAGGCCACAGCCAGTGCGCAGCACAGTGATTAGCACAGCACCTGGGAACCGAGTTCTGTTCCAGCCTTGGGTGACATCCTCCCTGTGTCAACGTGGGTTTCCTCTGGGTGCTCCGGTTTCCTCCCACACTTCCAAAGATCTACAGGTTAGGTGGATTGGCCAGGTTAAATTGCACCCTTGGTGTCCAAGTATGTATAGAATAGGGGGATTAGTGGGGTAAATACGTGGGGTAAGCTTGGGTATGGGTTGGTGCAAACTCAGTGGGCCCATAGAAACCTACAATGCAGAAGGAGGTCATTCGGCCCATCGAATCTGCACTGACCACAATCCCACGCAGGTCCCATTGACACTAGCTAGTCCCCCAAGGGGCTTTTTTCTGCACCATAGGATTCTGTAATGTAAATTCTGGCAATAAAAGTAAATGTGAAAAAGACAGGGAGGATTTATCAAAACGAGAGCTATTCATGGATCACCACCTGTAATTATTTCATCTAAAAACTAATCAAGTAAATGGCGTGACAGCTCAGCCCATTTTAAATTACACAAATAAAAAAAAAGGTGACATTGAACAGATTGAGGTTAGTTGTTAAAGTAATGCAAGTTGAAATGGAACAGGAGTTTCAAATAAGGGAGGACATTCAGTCCAAATCTGTTCAGTGTCTCAGAAGAGATTTGATGGCTTGTTCCAGCTTTTTTTTTTAGAAAGTGTTGTCTTTAGGTTTCCTCATCTTCATGGATTTTTATTCCTTGTTTGCAGCTTTCTGTGCTGTTAGTGAACAATCCCTGATCTAGGGGTGGCCTGGTTTTGAAAGTTTGGCAGACAAAATGTTGAATTTATTTATCCCTAAATGTTCTCATTATCTTAAGAGCTAGATATTGTATTAACGCAATAACCAGTATTATACTGTGCAGCACGTTGAGGTCACGGTGAACTCAAAAGGCATCATATAAACATTTAAACTGGCCGGGGGCTCATCACTGCAGCAAGCTCCAGCTCTCCGGCTGAAACAGTTCAGCTACAAACACCCGACAGACTCATCTGATATTGCCTGAATGGAATCTAAAACGAAGCTGGATCTACAGGGATCTCTGTTAAAAATGATAGATCCTTCTTGTGACATTAAAGAAAAACAGCTTCATGCCAGAATACAACTGCAGAAAGAACACAATCTTAATTTCAATTTTCTGTTCCTTTCGCCCCCTCTTCCTCCCACACCGATCTCTCTCACACACGCACAACAAAAAAAAGGATGAGCGAGTCTGGGATTTGAAGGACTGTGTTTGAGAAATGTATCCATATAAGTCAGAATTCAAGATATTCAACCTCAATTCTAATGGTCTGTAGACCAGAAACAAGTTTTTTTTTTAAAAGGGGCCATCCTGTTCAGTCACTGGTATCAATTTGGAGTTTGCAGGATAATCAAATAGTTGGCGATCCATTTACATCAATTGCGTTGACTGAATCCAACAGAAGCAACAATAGGGAGGGTTATAAACACACTGCTATTCACCATGGACCATTTTGATCTATTGCACAAAGTCAGGACCTACACCAACATAAATAGTCAAGGTTCTTATAACTTGCCCCGCACGGCACAGTCCAACAATGGTATGAATGTCTCACCACTCCCTCTGGGGAACAGCACAAAACTACTCACCACCAACTCTTCCCAAAACCCATCTGTCAAACAACTTACTGCGGATTTAACAGAAGCCTCTGGAATATTAAGGACATTCTGTTCCTGCTTTCACTTGGTGAAAGTTTCTGCACTTAACTGCAACTTCTTCCAGAGGATGTAAATTCAAACTAAGAGATCGAGCAGTGATTTAAGGGTCCATGGATATGATTAGTTTAAAAGCTAAGCTAATATTAATGTGTTAATCTTAAAGGCGGCTGGAATACCCAAAGGGATAAAAGTCACAGATAGCATGGACTGTCGCGGCTCAAGATGGACTCAGCTCCATTTACCCGTCTGCTCACCATAATCCTCAATTTCTTTATTGTTCAAAAATGTATCTATCCTTGCCTTAAAAACATTCAATGAGGTAGCCTCAACTGCTTCACCGGGCAGGGAATTCCACAGAATCACAACCCTTTGTGTGAAGAAGTTCCCCCTCAACTCAGTCCTAAATCTGCTTCCCCTTATTTTGAGGCCTACTTCTAGTTTCACCTGCTATTGGAAATAACCTCCCTGTTTCTATGTATTCCCTTCTTTATTTTATATGTTTCTGCAAGATCCCCCTCATTCTTCTGAATTCCAATGAGTGTAACCCCAGTCTACTCAATCTCTCCTCATAAGTCAACTCTCTCAACTCTGGGATCAACCTAGTGAATCTCCTCTGCACCCCCTCCAGTGCCAGTATATCCTTTCTCAAGTAAAGAGACCAAAACTGTACACAGTACTCCAGGTGTGACCTCACCAGCACCTTATACAGCTGCAACATAACCTCACTGTTTTTAAACTCCATCCCTTTAGCAATGAAGGGCAACATTCTATTTGCCTTCTTAATTACCTGTAACCAACTTTGAGATTCCTGCACAAGGACACCCAGGTCCCTCTGCACAGCAGCATGCTGCAATTTATATAATAGTGCATTTTGCTGTTATTCCTACCAAAATGGATAACCTCACATTTACTAACAGTCTGGCAGATGGAGTACAGTCACCCACTCAGATTTTTAGCATCCTCTGCACACTTTGTTCTGCCACTCATCTTCGTATCATCTGCAAATTTTGACACACTACAATTGGTCCCCAACTCCAAATCTTTGTAAATTGTAAACAATTACAGTCCCAACACTGACCTGAAGAACGCCACTAGTCACTGATCGCCAACTAGAAACATAACCATTTACCCCCACTCTTTGCTTTGTTAGTTAACCAATCCTCTATCCATGTAATACATTACCCGTAACACCGTGCACCTTTATCTTACGCAGCAGCCTTTCGTGCTGCATCTTGTCTAAATCCACATCCACCAATTCCCCGCTGTCCATCGCACTTGCAACGTCCTCAAAGAATTCCACCCAAATCAAACATGACCTGCACTTCATGAACCCATGTTGCATCTTCCCAACGGGGCAATTTCTATCCAGATGTCTCGCTATTTCTTCCTTGATGATCGACTCAAGCATTTTCCCTACTAGAGTTCTGCTAATCGGCCTATAGTTACCCACCTTTTGTCCACCTCTTTAAAAAGGAAAATTGTTAATGGTCAACTAAACAAAATATTTTAGAAAAATGGAAAGAAGATTATAAAAGTGCAAAAGCAAGGATGTGTTAATCACTGGTTAGGCACCGTTTAGAGTATCGTGTCTAATTCTGGGGCACCACACTTTTAAAAAAAAAAGTGGAGTGGCCACAGAGATTTACTGAGACAGTCCCAGGGATGAAGAACTTCACTTATTTGGAGAAAATGGGATTGTTCTCCTTAGAATAGAGAAGATTAAAGGACATGGGGGGAGTGGCAGGAGGGCCAATAACAGACTTAAGACATCTGGGGACAGAACAGTGCTTGTAGGGGGCACACACAGACACAATGTCTGAAAAGAAAATTCAACAGCAAGTTACAACAGAAAATTGGATAGATCCTTGACAGGAAAGCTGTGCTGGGCTGTGGGGAAAGGGGAATGATTGGATAGCTCCTATAAAGAGCTAGCCCGGGCACGATGACATGAATGGCCTCCTCCTGTGCCGCAGGATACTGCGATGTCAGGCGACAGCCGAATGGTAAGACGCACACAATGACAATGAGCGCTCGATCCAACATTGCAGGGGTTACCTGACCAGGTCAAGTGGCTGATATTTGTACCATACCCCCCACCACGCCCAGCACTCAAAGAGGAGATGTCGGTGGTTCACGGCTCCGTGAGTCTTAATGGAATTTTTGCTTCTGTGGCTTCCCTGAAAAGTGCACAAAATTAACAGTTTAACATTGTTGTACCTGTTCCCCCAGCTCCCCACTACCAAATTCTGCGTTAAAATACCTACACAAAAAATAAAACTCCCATTCAACAATTAAATTGGCTGTTCTGGAATTTTACTGCAGCATTCTGCTTTAGAAAACACTCCTCAGGGATGACTATTAAAACAAACAGAAAGAACGGCACAGTGGTTGGCACCGCTGCCTCACAGTGCCAGGGACTCGGGTTTGGACTCCTGGCTTGGGTCAGTCTGGATGGAGTCTGTACATTTCCCCCGTGTCTGTGTGGGTTTCCTCCGGGTGCTCTGGTTTCCTCCCACAGCCCGAAAGACGTGCAGGTTAGGGTACATTGGCTGTGCTAAATTCCCCCTCAGTGTACCCGAACAGGCACCGGAGCGTGGCGACTCAAGGAATTTCAGTAACTTCACTGCAGTGTTAATGTAAGCCTACTTAAAGTCATAAATGAAGCTTACATTCAGGTGACGTTCGCGCTACAAAGGAGCCCCGATTATTACAGATAAGCAATAGACTGTGATCATTTTTACGACGCAAAGCTCTGTCTTTACCTCATGAAGTGGAAATGCTGCCTCGTAGGTGCTGTTGCCAAGTAAACGATTAAGGCCTAAAGAAATAAATATTAATTACTGTTGAAAATCTGACAAGTAGATTAGAAAAACTACTTACCACGTAACTGGTGTCAAACTTACTTGCTGTATTAGTTAATGGAAATATTGTTACTGCTCCCTAGTGGTATTATCGCTAGACTATTAATCCAGAAACGCATGTAATGTTCTGGGGACCCGGGTTCGAATCCCGCCACGGCAGATGGTGGAATTTGAATTCAGTAAAAGATATCTGGAATTAAGAATCCGAAATCATTGTCGATTTTCAGAAAAAACCCACCCGATACACTAATGTTCTCTTAGGGAAGGAAATCTGCCGTCCTTTCCCAGTCTGGCCTACACGTGACTCCAGAGCCACAGCAATGCGGTTGACTCTTAACTGCCCACCAAGGGCAATTCGGGATTGGCAATAAATGGTGGATCAGTCGGCGATGCCCATGTCCCACAAATGAATAAAAGACCCCTCCAAGTCTTGCCTGTGTCAGCCTCGCCCATTGCAAATGAACCTTCTACTAATTAGGCAAGTTATAGGTCTATTTGGGATGTCTAAGGTTGGTCAGCACAGGACACAATTTAAGCCGATGTTGGCCAGGTTCATTGAGACTGATACGAACCTTAGTGTTCTGATGTACCTTCCCACTTGGAGATTTGGTTAAGACCTGGGAAAGGTCACTCAGACACAAAGCCAGTTAGGGGGATATGTTTGATCAGCGGGGGTAACAACTGATCACCACCCTTTGCCCCTCCCACCCCACTCACTCCTCACTTGGACTTTGAGGCCCCACACACGAGATCTGAATGTAACAATTTGCTTTGGTGCCATTGGGCGTGGGGGAAATCGAACAGGAGTTAAAAGACTCAGTAACAAAAAGACATAATCACCACTCGGTTACATAGGAAGAGGATTTCGCATCAGTAACAGCTTTCCCACCACAAAAGATGGTCTGAAAAAGGAGGAACGAGCAGGCTTACTGGGCACAAATGGGGGGTGGCATTAGGTGAGGTGCTCATTCAGAGGGCTGGCGCAGAGGCGCCTATGTCAAATGGCCTTCTCCTGCACTATAACAACTTTGTAAAGACTTTAAAGTCACGTGATTGCTGCCTGCTGGATGAACATAACAGTATCTCTTGACTATCACTCGGTCGAGATGGAACATCACAAGTGCGGGTTGGAGATTGCTAATGGGTAGTACAGATCGAGTCGGGCCGAATGGTTCATATTCGGCATCGCTTCAGAATATGATTTACCAACGGAGCTGTAAAGATGTTGGATTGGATCTTATTGGACATTATTGATTTATTATTGGTACATGTATTAGTCATGAGTTGGAGGTGCTGGCACTGGATTGGGATGGGCACAGTAAGAAATCTCAACACCAGGTTAAAGTCTTCAACAGCCTCAAACGGGATCTTGTGTTCACGTCACACTACCTGTAACCCTCACCGTACTGCCTGGGTTTTCAAAATCCTACCAACTGTCCTGGCTGGAGGCAATTCACACCTCTTTAACCTGTGATATCCGTCTCTCCACTCACTGTCTGTACCTGCAAAGACTCACATTCCAATCTGTAATTACCTTGCAATTGTGTCTTTGTCTATATATGCTGTGTCTGTGAACTAACCTCCACTCACCTGATGAAGGAGCAGCGCTCTGAAAGCTCGTGATCCCAAATAAACCTGTTGGACTTTAATCTGGTGTTGAGGGGCTGCTTAATGTATTAGTTAGTATAGAGTCAAAAGTATTGTTTCTTGCAAACTATCCAGGTAAACATACAAGAGAGAGTGTGCAGAATGTAGTGTTACAGTCATAGCTGGGGTGTAGAGAAAGATCAACTTAATGCAAGGTAGGTCCATTCAAAAGTCTGACAGCAACAGGGAAGAAGCTGATCTTGAGTTGGTTTGTACATGACCTCAGACTTTTGTATCTTTTTCCCGATGGTAGGTGGAAGAGAGAATGTCCGAGGTGCGTGGGGTCCTTACTTATGCTGGCTGCTTTTCCGAGGCAGTGGGAAGTGTAGACAGTCAATGAATGGGTGGGTGGTTTGTGTGATGGATTGGGCTACATTCACAACCATTACACAGGAGTGTTTACTCATTATGTCAGACAAAGGACAATGGCCTATGATCTTCTCATTGATACATCTACATTAGTTTATCAATAATTTAGCATCATGCTAACTTATGTTTAGCATCAACTCATTAATCAGATATTGGCATGTATTTGTGTAGTTAATTGAAAGGTTACTTTACATCACACCATTCAATTATCGCAGCTTAAAGATGCTCCATACTTTCAAAAGTGTAAAATGCTAATCATTTGGCAAGTGTCTTTGGTTTTAGTGCGTTTCTGCAAAGTAAATTTGCATAAGCAGCAGAGATAATGAATGGAGTGGTGCAAAGTAACCTTTCAACCAACTACACAGAAACCAGCCAATGACTGATTAATTTGTGTCGTTTTATTTGTACAGCCGTTAAACTGTTGATAAAGAAATATAGACAGCTCAACGAGAAGGTCATTGGTCCACTGACCTTTCCTGAATGGGAGTACTCTTAACAATTAACACTGACGCAAGGCGACAAAAGGATATTCAACGGCATCAATCCCCCAACAGACGGGATATTTCCAGATCAGACAGAATGTCATTTTGGATTGAAGTGAAGCTGAAGCTGAATATTAAACAAGAGGTTCAGCTCCACTTGGAAACATTCAGGTCCAATTTTTCCTTTTTGTTCCAAGAAATTATTTAGCCAAATTGTTAAGGCAGAGAGGCTGAAATATGGATATATTGTGACGAGACCATGCTTTATTATTCTTGTGAAGGATGTGTTTAAAATTCAACTCTGGCTTACCAGGTGCCTGTGAATCCATCCTGAGAATGCAGGAGAATAATTGATCCTAATTATTGGAGTGTTAGTTTTAAAAACTGAACTAATGCAGTTTTAAGTTTATTTTTTGAGTTGTCTCCTGGGGTTTCAGAGCAGTGTTTAATTAGGTTGATTCAAAAGAGAGAGTGTGTCATGTGCAAATGGGAAGAGTTAAGCTTGCTTATTCTTTTGGAGGGAGGGGCACAGTAGCACAGTGGTTAGCACTGCTGCCTTGACTGCTGGGTTCAATTCCGAGCTTGGGTCACTATCTGTTGGAATTTGCACATTTTTCCCGTGTCTGTGTGGCTTTCCTCCAGGTGCTGTGGTTTCCTCCCACAGTCCAAAGATGTGCGGAGTTAGGTGAATTGGCCATGCTAAATTGTCCCATAGGGTAAATGTGTGGTGATAGGGCCTGGATCAGATTATTATCAGTACAAACCTGATGGGCCAAATGGCCTCCTTCTGCACTGTTGTGTTCGATGATTTCCAATGAGCAGGAGGTCTCTCTCTCTCTGGAGTTGGCTATTTGGGACCTGTTAGAAAATTGATCTCCTTCTCTCTCATGTCTGATCTGAAGGCTTAAGGACTGACAGCCCATGTAAGTCTTGTATTTTTGCTAACTGATTTTGAAGAGGAGTTCAAATCTATAAGAAGAATATTGCTCAACTGCTAACCTATCCCTATTTGTTCAATTTAAGAATTGTATTGTGTCATGTCTAAATATTTCAGTTGGTAAAAGTTAAGCTAATTCTTTTGTTATAGTTAAACTATATTGTTAAATAAAGTTTGTTTTAATAAAAGCTTCCGAGTGGGTCAATAGAATCACATCTGGAGTGAAACGTCTTATGCTCACATTAATGCCAAAATCATTTCTGATCTAGCCCCTAACACAAAGATCATACTCGCACCCAGAGCCAAGATCAATTAGGAATTTATGACAAAACTGAAATATTATTGGTCAAAAGCTTTTTCTTAATTTAACTAATATGGTGCTGGTTTGAACCAAAGCGTTGATGAATTATTGAAGAATCATGTTGTCTAGGTACATTAAAAAAATGTGGGCCAATAATAGTGAACGGATAAGTGTAAAGTCATAGAAACCTAGAAAAGGAGCATGAATAGGCCATTTGGCCCATCGAGCCTGCTCCACCATTCAAACTGATCAGGGCTGGTCCTCTATCTCAACGCTATTCCCACAGTTTTCCCATACTCCAATACACCTTTGGAATATAGGAATTTCTCCATTTCCTTCTTAAATACATTCATTGGTTAAGTCTCCACAACCTTATGTGGTAGAGAATTCCACAGGTCCATCTCAGTCCTAAATGGCCTGCTCTGTATCCTGAAATAGTCGCAACAACACTGCTGACAGGCAATCTGCTGGCATTGGCTATAAAATCACTATTTATTGAATTACATTACATGTTAAAAATTAGTCCCTGTATACAAGTGGATCAATTTATCTGATGTGCATTTGTTAGTGTGCGTCTACTGATATGGCTTTGCACAGAAGGTAGGAGGGGGAAGTTTAATTCGTGATTAAAGGTGGGCTGGATGGTAAGATTAATATTTTAACCTCATCGTCCAAGGACTTGATGGTTTGAGATATAAAGGAGAAGCTGGACAGAAGGGGACATTTCTCCTCAGAGCGCAAGAAGCTTAGGGGTGATCTTAGAAGTCTATAAAATAATGGGGGGCATAGATCAGCTAGATAGTCAATATCTTTTCCCAAAGATAGGGGAGTCTAAAACTAGAAGGGCATAGGTTTAAGGTGCGAGGGGAGAGATACAAAAGGGTCCAGAGGGTTACGAGTGTCTGGAATGAGCTGCCAGAGGTGCTAGTAGAGGCGGGTACAATTTTGTCTTTTAAAAAGCGTTTAGATAATTACACGGATAAGATGGGAATAGAGGGATATGGGCCAAATGTGGGCAATTGGGATTAGCTTAGTGGTTAAAAATAAAGGCAACATGGACAAGTTGGGTCAAAGGGCCCGTTTCCCACTGTAAACCTCAATGACTCTACTCAAGGGATGTGGGGATCACTGGCTGGGCCAAATATTATTGCTGTTGGGAGGAGGTGGTGGTGAGCTGCCCTCCTGAACTGCTGAAATCCACGTTAGACCAGAGTGAATGATATTTAATCCTACTGTATGAAAAAAGTCAAACATGATCATTTTTAAAATGTTGCTATTACAAAATACTTACATTCTCACTTATATTGGAAACTGCTCCATATCAACAGTGTAATTACAACTTCTTGACAGTGGAGGTGCTACACAGGAAATTCCCATTACAGATGAGCACAAGAGGGATTTGTACAAATGAGAAACTCGACAGGAGCGAATTGCCCAGGGCAAATTTTAAACAGTAATTCATACTGAAAGAAAGCAGCTTCAAGCTATGAATGTTCTACCAGGGGGTAACAGGTAACCATGGCATTCACTCACACCTTCTCAGAATAAAACAACCAGAGACTTACCAATTTTGTTTTTGCCCTCCTCGTATTTAACCCTCTGTAAAATGTGGTGCAGAATTCTGCTCCTTGTTGCATTGTTGAAGAACGTATCTTTGTTGTTTATAATGAAGCTGAAACAAAATAGAATGGGGATTTTTGCTCATTAGTGTCACAAGTAGGCTTACATTAACACTGCAATGAAGTTACTGTGAAAATCCCCTAGTCGCCACACTCTGGGGCCTGTTCGGGTTACACTGGGGGGAGAATTTAGCACGGCCAGTGCATCCTAACCATCCCGTCTTTTAGACCGTGGGAGGAAACCGGAGCACCTGGAGGAAACCCCACCCAGACACGGGGAGAACGTGCAAACTCCACACAGACAGTGACCCAAGCTGGGAATTGAACCCATGTCCCTGGCACTGCCAACCACTGTGCCACCCCAGTCACCGTTTAATGCTTGTGCATGCTTGGATCAGAAACATCCTGTTGGAAAACTGATTTACATTTTTAAAACTTTAGAAATCCCCAGAAAAGGGGCAACACAGTGCACCCGAGGCCAAAGATTTACAGCTTCTTTACAATGGATAAATAATTGCATCATTTGTTATCCTGATAATAAAATTGGGATTTGTATGGGTCTAGCGGGTCATTAATCACAGTCACCGGTTCAGAGGCAACTGGAGAGTTTAATCACAAAGAGATTCAATAGTGGTTGTTAGGAGAACACGGGGAAAATGGGTGAGTAAAAGTCACCCAAGGTCAGGATTGAACCTGGGTCCCTGGCACCATGAAGTATCAATGTTAACCACTGTGCCAACCATTCCCTAAAACTGATCCTGAACCGTGTTTCAAGACAGACCATAAAATGGTACAAAGGAGCGGGGGGGAGAAGTGTTCAGAAAGGATTCAAAGAGCATTTCTTCACACACATCTGTATCTCCTGACTATTTATTGCAAACAAAAACAGAAAATACTGGAAAATCTCAGCAGGTCTGACAGCATCGGTGGAGATAGAGTAGAGCCAATGTTGAGAGTCAGGAATCCAGACTCAGAATCCTACAGTGCAGGAGGCCATTTGGCCCATTGACTCTGCACTGACCACAATCCCACCCAGGCCCTGTCCCCATAACCCCATGCACTTATCCTAGTCTAGTCCTCCTTACACTAAGGGGCAATTTAGCACGGCCAATCCACCTAACCTGCACATCTTTGGACTGTGGGAGGAAACCTGAGCACACAGAGGAAACCCATGCAGAACGGGGAGAACATGCAGACTCTGCATCAACAGTGACCCAAGCTGGAATCAAACCTGGGTCTCTGGTGCTGCGAGGCAGCGGTGCGCACCACGGAGCCTACTCGAAAACATTGGCTGTATTCTCCTTCCACAGATGCTGTCTGACCTGCTGAGATTTTCCAGAATTTTCTGTTTTTGTTTCTGATTCCAATGGCTAGCACTCTTGCTTCACCACACCAGGGACCCAGGTTCAATTTTGGTCTTGGGTGACTGTGTGGAATTTACATGTTCACCTTGTATCTGCGTGGGTTTCCTCCCACACTCCAAAGGTGTGTGGGTGAGTTTGATTGGCCATGCTAAAATGCCCCTTAGTGTCGGGGGTCTATGCAACGTGTGGGGTTATGGGGATAGGATGTGGGTGGGATTGTTCCTGGTGAAGGATGAATGGCCTCCTTCTGCAGTGCAGAAGGAGGCCATTCTATGACTTCAGCATCCGCAGTATTCCGCCTTTATTCATTGGAAACCTTGTTGGAGTTCAGAGCTGGTAGTTTTGTGAAAGATATCAATAAAATCTCGACACCGACAACTTTAATTAAGTTCTACATGCGGGGTGGATGTGAGTCAGTAACAGCTGCACTGCACAGGGCACATCAACAAGTTCCTGCAGATCCAACTCCCTCAGCAGTTGTTGGAAGCTAATTTGTGGAGGGGGAATGTTTTGAATGTGTGTGCATTGTAGTTTGGGGATTAGCCTGGCTTTGTTAGACTGCTGGAATATTGACATTCAGTAAAAAAGGGAGATTTATGTAAAGGTCTCTCTGCCTGAGAAAATTCTTTCCGACTAAACAAACCCCCCAATGATTCCAGTAACGGGCAGTCCTAGATGGTGATTAAACAGGAAATACTCCATCCGATAGCTATTAGATCAGTGTTCACAGGTCAATCCCGTTACGATTAATGGGTTAAAGCCACGCCATCTCAAAAACTGAAAAATCTACTTCCTTAATCTGCTGCTTTCAAGATGCACTTTGTAAGAAATGTCTGTGTTTTTATCTCTTATGCCCAGTTGCACAACTCTCCATATATCATTTCAAATCAAACCTAGCCCAATCCATCACACAAACCAGCCTCCCATCCATCGATTCCATCTACACTTCCCACTAACTTGGAAAAGCAGCCAGCATAATCAAGGACTCCACCTTTTTCCATTGGCAAAATCTGAGGTCATGTACCAATCGACTCAAGAACAGCTTCTTCCCTGCTGCTGTCAAGCTTTTGAATGAACCTACCTCGCATTAAGTTGATCTTTCTCTACACCCTAGCTATGACTGTGACACTACATTCTGCACTCTCTCCTTTCCTTGTCCATGAACGGTATGCTTTGTCTGTATAGCGTGCAAGAAACAATACTTTTCATGGTATACCAATACATGTGACCATAATAAATCAAATTCAATGCTTTACTTGAAAGTCAGACTCAGATTCAATAGTAACTTTCTAAAGAAAATCGGATATATATTAGAAAGGAAAAGAGCTCTGCTGAGTGATCAAGGGAGTGACTAACTGTATTTGTTTGTGGGATATGGGTGTCGCTGGTTGGCCAGCATTTATTGCCCAGCCCTAGTTGCCCAGGGGCAGTTAAGAGTCAACTGTAGGCCAAACCAGGTGAGGACAGCAGATTTTCTTCCCTAAAAGGACATCAGTGAACCAGATGGGTTTTCCCAATAATCACCTCATGGTAATCAGTAGTTTAATTCCAGATATATTTTTATTTGAACTGAAGTTCCACCATCTGCTGTGGTGGGATTTGAACCCAGGTCCTCAGAACATTAGTTGAGTTTCTGGTGTGATGGTTTAGCAATAATACCACTAGGCCCCCTCAATGGACAAAATGGCCTCCTTCTATGTTGTATGGTTCCACATATCCAGCATCAATCCACATCCTATCCCCATAACCCCACACATTGCCCCTGAGTGTAGGGGGTCTAGCAATCTAGGACATTGACCAGTGAAATCAGGAGGAGTTCTGGGGAGAACAGTTCTAGTTTTTTCTGAAGTAGATCATTTCAGCATTAGAGAAACAGCTGCCTTTCCAACTAAATACAGCGAAATTTACTTGGATGCTGGCCCACGGAGTGGGTTTTTAATCACTGTGTGGAGTTCATACCATATCTGAATGAGAATGAGGAGCAGAGCAGGCGATTCAGCCCCTCAAGGCCTCTCTTCTCACTCAGTAAGGATTATAGCTTCTCGGATTGTGGTCTCAATTCATTCCTGTCTACCCCCTAGAACTTTCGGCTCTCTCTTCAATCAAGAATCTATTTAACTCTGCCTTAAAAAAGAATACTCAATGACCAAATCTCCACTTCTCTGGGGGAGTGAATTCTGCAAACTAAACAGTCAGGGAACAGCATTCTCCCCATCCAAAATGAGAAACCCTTCGTTTCTAAACAGTGTCCATAGTTCCAGTCTCTCCCACGGGGGTGGGGGTTGTCGAACGTGTGCAGAAGAACATCCTTTGAGCACCTAGGATTTTATTGGAACAATCTCCCCCACACACAAAAAACAACAATATCCAGTGGGCAGGGAAATGGGTTTTGTTTTTGATGTGCGAGTCTCCATAATTTCCAGCACTTGATGCAACACGGAGACGATTAGACGGTTCACGCCAGTTTGGGGGAGGGATGGGAGGGAGGTGCCTAATTCTGCTGGCAAGGCCAGCAGCAAAGTGCTGAGGGGGTTGTGGGACATACGCCGATTCCTCTCCCTACCCCCCAAACAAATCGCTACCTCGACCCCCATCACCAGCCTAACAAATGCCGGCCCCAACCCCATCCTCTTGGCCCTGCCCCCAGGGCACCATCTGGGGCCCAGGTTGCTCAAGGGCCACTGAAATGAGCCTCGCAGTATTGTGATTACACCAATAAATGGCCTGGAAATATCGCGACAGGCATCCTGCTGAGTGCCATTCCCAATGCTGGCCTGTCACTCACATTGCTCACCCCGCTACGCTACTTAAACAGCGTATCAGGGACAGGAAATCACACCCTATATATGTTTCAATATGATCACTTCTCATTCTTCTAAACTCCAATGGATAAAGACCCATCCTGTCCAAATCTCCTCACAAGACAACCTTCCCCCCCCCACCACTGTAAAAGATAGAAAGGTTCATCCCAGGAATCAAGCGAGTGAACATCCTCACAACTGCTCCCAATCCACCGACGTCCTTTTCGCAAGGAGATCAAAGCTGTATGCAGCACACCAGATGTGGTCTCACCAACACCCTGAACAAACTGTATAAAAACATTCCTACTTTATGTCCTATATTTAGTGCACGTAAAATAAAACTCTTCACTGCAGCACTCCCACACCCCCAACAGTACGTACAGCGATAGGAAGGGAAGTGGGAACGTTACAGTGTAAATTAATCCCTTTTGAATCATGTGTGGAATTAGTTTATGCGTTTTTTTTGCTATTTGCATTTCCCTCTGCAAGGCAGCGTTGAGGGAGGCAAACCACATTAAATTTTGCATTGGTTAACTCCACATAAACTGCTTAGCTTTTCTATTGCACAGTATAGTCTCTCGTTTAGAGTCTGATATTGACCAGATGGTTTACAGGGGGAAAGCTATAAATCTTAGTGTGGATCAGAGAGCTGTGATACATGAAATAGCAGTGTAACTCAATTCAGAGATGTTCAGGAGTGGGGAGATCGGAGGGTTCATGGAATGCAAGAGCAGGTAACAGATGGCTCTAGCCAGACCCCATTTGGAGTACTGTAAGCAGTTTTGGGCCCCGTATCGAAGGAAGGATGTGCCGGCCTTGGGAAGGGTCCGGAGGAGGTTCAGAAGAACGATCCCTGGAACGAAGAGCTCGTTGTACAAGGAACGGTCAGGTACTCTGGGTCTGTGTTCACTGGAATTTAGAAGGATGAGGGGGCATCTTATTGAAACTTACAGGATACTGAGGGGCCTGGATAGAGTGGACATGGAGGGGTTGTTTCCACTAGTAGGAAAAACTAGAACCAGAGGGCACAACCTCAGGCTAAAAGGACGATCCTTTAAAACAGAAATGAGGAGGGATTTCTTCGGCCAGAGAGTGGTGAATCTGTGGAACTCTTTGCCGCAGAGGGCTGTGGAGGCCGGGTCATTGAGTGTCTTTAAGACAGAGATAGATAGGTTCTTGGTTAATAAGGGACCAGGGGTTATGGGGAAAAGGCAGGAGAATGGGGGATGAGAAAAATATCAGCCCTGATTGAATGCAGAGCAGACTCGATAAGGCAAGTGGCTTAATTCTGCTCCTATGTCTTATTGAATCCCTACATTACAGAAGAAGCCACATGGACCATCAAGTCTGCACCAACCACAGTCTCACCCAGGCCTAATCTCCCTGACACTAGCATCAATTTAGCATGGCCAGTCCACCTGACCTGCACATCTTTGGACTGTGGGAAAAAACCAGGGCACCCCGGAGGAAACCCATGCAGACATGGGGGGGGGGGAATGTGCAGACTCCACACAGACAGTGACCCGGGGCCGGAATCAAACCTGGGTTCCTGGCGTTGAGGGTTGTTGGACCTGTGGGCGATACAAAGATGGGGGTGTGGGCGGTGGTGGGGTCATGGACAGAAGTGAATGCAGTTTTACAAACATTTACACTTCATGACAAATCTCAGAACCAACCAGTTCCAAAACATTCTGGGTCACTTCCGAGGAATGGTGATCACCATCGGATTGCTATTCCGCTCTCAGTTTACTCGCCTTACATTGGAATTCTGTGGACTTCCAAATTGGACCTCCTCAGAAATAAGGAATGTACCTGTTCTCCAAGTCCTTCCCCATGGGGCAGGTGCGAGACCACACCCCTTTTCATTACTCTAGCTGCCGCAGTCTGGTCGTACACTTGCGGGGCGAAAGAGCAGAAGGGAAAGTAAAAGCCATCACATTCCCAGAATATAAATGGAGCAAAATGCCTGTGGACACTGGAATCCGTAACAAAAAGCAGAAAATGCTGGAAAATCTCAGCAGCTCTGACAACATCTGGGGAGAGAGAAGAGAGAGCCCATGTTTCGAGTCTGGATGAACCTTTGTCAGAGCTCTGACATCCAGACTAAAATGTTGGTTCTATTCTCTCTCCACAGGCACCGTCAGACTTGCTGGGATTTTCCAGTGTTTTCTGTTTATTGCGTTTCCGCTTCTATTCAGTAGGAGTCATTTCGACTCAGAAGGTTAACTCGGATTCTCTCTCCACTGATGCAATCAGCCTGGCTGAGTATTTCCAGCATCTTAGCATTTTGCTTTTAAGCAGGCAATTTGCAGTTGTCTTCAGAGAACGTTCCCAACACTCGGAATATCGTTTGGTAGGGTTGGAGGAACAATCCAAAGATGTACAGGTTAGGTTGATTGGCCGTACTAGATTGACCTTAGTGTCAAAGGATTAGCAGGGTAAATATGTGGGGTTACGGGAATAGGGTCTAGGTGGGACTGTTGGTCAGTGAGTGAAGTTTGTTTAATAGTCACAAATAAGGTTTACATTAACACTGCCATGAAGTTCCTGTTAAATTCCCCGAGATGTCACACTCTGGCGTCTGTTTGGGTTATGCACCTAACCAGCACGCGTTTCAGACTGTGGGAAGAAACCATAAGAACATAGAACATAAGAACATAAGAAATAGGAGCAGGAGTAGGCCATCTAGCCCTTCGAGCCTGCCCCGCCATTCAATAAGATCATGGCTGATCTGTTGTGGCTCAGTTCCACTTTCCCGCCCTCTCCCCATAACCCTTAATCCCCTCTCTTATCAAAAACCCATCAACCCGCTTCTTAAAAATATTTAGCGAGGCAGCCTCCACCACTTCAACGGGCAGAGAATTCCAGAGATTCACCACCCTTTGAGTGAAGAAGTTCCTCCTCAACTCCGTTCTAAACCGCCTCCCCTTTATCTTGAGGCTGTGCCCCCTAGTCCTACTGTCTTTTTTGAGCGGGAAGAGTCTCTCCACCTCTATCCTATCCATCCCATTCATCATCTTATACGTCTCAATGAGATCTCCCCTCATTCTTCTAAACTCTAACGAGTACAAGCCTAGTTTATTCAGCCTCTCCTCATAGCTCAATCCCCTCAACTCCGGTATCAGCCTAGTAAACCTCCTCTGCACTCCCTCCAGGGCCAAAATATCCTTGCGCAGGTGCGGCGCCCAAAACTGCACACAGTACTCCAGCTGCGGCCTCACCAATGCCCTATACAGCTGCAGCAAGACCTCCCTACTTTTATATTCAATCCCCCTCGCTATGAAGGCCAGCATCCCATTCGCCTTCCTGACCACCTGCTGCACCTGCAAGCTGGGTTTTTGCGACTCATGCACAAGGACCCCGAGGTCCCTCTGCACCGTCGCCTGCTGCAGCTTTTCGCCACGTAAGTAATAGTCCTTCCTACCATTCTTCCTACCAAAGTGGACCACCTCACACTTGCCAACATTAAATTCCATTTGCCATTTCCTGGCCCATTCGCCCCGCCTATCTAGATCCTTCTGCAGACTCTCCACACCCTCCGCACAATTTGCCGTTCCCCCAATCTTGGTGTCATCAGCAAATTTCGACACCCTGCACTCGGTTCCCTCCTCCAGATCATCTATATAAATGGTAAATAGCTGAGGCCCCAGCACCGACCCCTGGGGCACCCCACTAGTCACCAACCGCCAATCCGAATAGCACCCATTGACCCCCACTCTCTGCCTCCTATTTGACAACCAATCCTCTATCCACGCTAACACCCTACCCCCAACTCCATGTCCCCTGACCTTCTGCAATAACCTCTTGTGAGGTACCTTGTCAAACGCCTTCTGAAAATCCAGAAAGACCACATCCACCGGCTCTCCTCTATCCACTGCCCTAGACACATCCTCATAGAACTCCAGTAAATTTGTCAGACACGACTTCCCTTTAATGAAACCGTGTTGCGTCCGCCCTATCAAGCAATTCCCTTCAAGATGCCTCGCAATTTCCTCCTTAATGACGGATTCTAACATTTTACCTACCACAGACGTTAAACTAACCGGCCTATAATTCCCCGCCTTTTGCCTGGCACCCTTCTTAAACAACGGCGTAACATTAGCAGATATAAACCCATGCAGATATGGGGAGAACGTGCAAACTCTGCACAGTGACCCAAGCCAAGAGTTGAATCCTGGTGCTGTGGGATAACAGTGCTAATCACTGGGCCACCAATATCAAGTGCAGGCTTGTTGGGCTGAATGGCCTCCTGAATGGGGGCGGCACAGTAGCACAGTGGTTAGCACTGCTGCTTCACAGCTCCAGGGTCCTGGGTTTGATTCCCGGCTTTGGTCACTGTCTGTGTGGAGTTTGCACATTCTCCTCATGTCTGCGTGGGTTTCCTCCGGGTACTCCGGTTTCCTCCCACAGTCCAAAGACGTGCAGGTTAGGTTAATTGGCCATGCTAAGAAATTGCCCCTTAGTGTCCACGGATGTGTTAGGAGGGATTAGTGAGTATAATATGAAGGGATATGAGGGTAGGGCCTGGGTGGGATTGTGTTTGGTGCAGACTCGATGGGCTGAAGGGCCTCTTTCTGCACTGGAGGGTTCTATGGTCTCCTCCTGCACTGTAGGGATTCTATGATCTGATTACAGGAACGTCCAGCACGCGCTCTGCGCTGTTACAGAAGGGTGTAATACTTACTGATGGATCCTTTGTTGGCTGAAAGGAGCGGTGTAGCAGTCTGTGTCCTCCAGATCCGGTAACGTGTCCTTGTCCAGCTTCATAGGTTTTCTAGGCAACCATCCTCGGAACCTGCTCAACCTTTTCTCCATCCTGTTCATTAAAAACGTTCAACTGTTATTCATGATCTAACCTTAACGCTAGTACTTTAGTGGAACATATATAACAAAAAGTTGAATACAGGCATTGCAGATGTGTGTCTCTGAAATCTAACCAATTATTTGATAGAGCAATTAATCTCTAAGTGACCTGAGTCAGGCACAGTGACACCTAGTGGCCAAATAGGGGCAGCTATCACAAAGAGTGTAATAGTTGAATAATAATGCATTAGATCAGAATTTTCTGGAAACTTGGGCTCTTGTAAAAGACATAACATCTTGGAATCTGTTTAATAATGTAATGGTCCCAGCCACTTCTGGACTAGTGTCACATGGTCATTTCCTGGGACTTTGGCCACTTCGCTCGACAAATATAGTTGAACAGCAAACCTCAGTACCCTGACGGCACTCGCAGGTTTGCCAAAACAACACCCTGAAGGTTATGGGCGCTTTGAGCATTTAAAAATCGGTGCCAAGGGCAAGCTGATGAATGCAGTAACATCCCTGACACAGGAGAGCGGGTCAATTGTTGTTTGTGGGATCTTGCTGTGCACAGCTTGGTTGTCACATTTCCCACGTTGCTATAGTGACTACGCTCTGTGCTTCCCGAGCTGCAGATTCTTTGGGATGTCCTGAGACTGGGGAGACACTGCACAAATGCAAGTTCCGTCACACATTACATTCTCAAAGTAAAGCCACTGTCCTGAATCTGACCAGATTGAAACTGATTACATGGCTCACATTAAACATTGGCCTGTGTAAAGTGACACTCAACATGTTTAACATCAATAAAACAATATCTGTTTACTTGGCTAATGGTACGAGCACTGAGGGTCAATTTAAAGTGTCTCATCTGGACAACATGAACACAAGCTATTTATAAAATACCTGGCTTTGCTGGTATCTCGTTGCTCCCATTTAGCATTTGTTCTCAGAAAGTACAGCACTATCCAAACTTTAAAAAAAAGTTCACTCGTGGAACGTGTGTTGCTGGCTGGCCGGCCATCGTTTATTGCCCAACCCTAGTTACCCGGGGGGGCAGTTGGGAGTCAGTCGCATTACTGTGGCTCGGGAGTCACATGTTGGCCAGATCGGGTAAGGATTTCCTTCCCTAAAAGGGACATTAGTCACCTAACATGGTTTTTTCCAACAATCAACAATGGTTTCATGGTCATCAGTAGATTCTTGATCATAGATATTTTTATGGAATTCAAATTCCACCATCGGCTGTGATGGGATTCGAACCTGGGTCCTCAGAACATGATCTGGATTAATAGACTAGCGGTAATACTACTAGGCCCCTGTTTAAGTTGCATATCGCAAAGTTTTGCCAGGGTAACGTTTCAGTCCTTGGGCTATTACTCCCATGAGTAAAATTCCAATTTCACCAGAGGATACACTTAGGAGCCCGTTTTAAATCAGGCTGGTGCTGGTTTAGCCACCAGTATTAGATAGGCGTGACTGGCAGTAAAATCAACCCAGAAAAAAAAAGAAAGCTTTTTTTAAAATGAGAAACTTGGAAGAATTGTTCAGCTTTGTCACTTATGGAAACGTTAATGACCTTTAGTTGAGTTGTGTGCCTGGCCCCCTGAACATTTATCTCCTCTACTCCTGAATTATGTTGCAAGTTGCACTAGTTATCGAATAAACTTTGCCTCCGACACTCTAATGAATACCATCAGTCTTCATTTTCAAAGGATCCATGAATTTCTAGGCTTGTCCTCATCTCATGCAGTCTACCCAGCAGTAAATCCACTGGACAGTTGCTGCTACACTCAGTTTATGTTCATACCTTTTCTCTTTAACAATAATGAAACACTTCCTCGCTCAATGATAATCCTTAAGGAGATTTCTCTTATTGGCCATGAGGCATGGTGTATTTATTTGTGTTGGCAGCTTCCATCTTATACCCAGCACAGTTTAAGAGCAGATCAGGAATGAGGGGGCAGTGTCTCAGGAAAAAGATTGAGTCATTTTTGGGCAGAAATGGAGAAGAAATTTTTTCACTTTGCGAATTTTTGGAGTTCTCTCCACAGGGAGATGCGGATGTTTGAGAATATTCAGCTGGGGGTGGATACATTTTTGGATACTAAAGGGAATTAGCAACATGGGGAAAGAGGTGGAATCAAGGTAAAAGATCAGTTATAATCTTATCTAAAAGTGGAGTAGGTTCTACCCCCAGCTCCCATTTCTACCAGGCCTTGCTCCTGCTCAACCCATTCTCTTAGCAAAGTGTCCTACTGTGCAAGACAGACTTTCAAGGCATGCAAGTCTTGGATGGCACAGTGGTTAGCACTGCTGCCTCGAAACTCCAGGGAGCTAGGTTCAATTCCCGACTTGGGTCGCTGTTTGTGTGGAGTCTGCAGATTCTCCCTGTGTCTGCGTGGGTTTCCTCTGGGTGCTCCGGTTTCCTCCCACAGTCTGAAGATGTGCAGGTTAGGTGGATTGGCCATGCTAAATTGTCCCTTAGTGCCCCCAAATTGTGTCGGTCAGATGGATTAGGAGTTACAGGAATTGGGCAGGGTTACGTGGGCCCGAGTAGGGTGTTAAGTTGGTCCAGATTTGATGGGCCGAATGGCCTCTTTTCTGTACTAGGGGGCTATGTCCTTAATAAAAGCTTTGACCTATTGGTGGCATTACTTCCGGGCGGATAAGGTCTTCCCACAACCAAATTAAAAAGGGCTGACACACATTGTTAGCTTTACACATGGTTCAGTCTAAGTAGTTTAAAGTAGGTATTGTTGACTGTATGAAACACACAGTCCACGTGGATTAGGTTTTGGGGCAACGCTCAGACTCACGAACCTGCTCATGAACTTGTACCGTCGCTGCAGGTAATAGATTTTTCTCCTGGAAGAACAGCAAAAATGAAGCCAGTCGAGAAGAAAACCGTCGTCAGTAACAGTATGAACTATCAAGGAAGGAAAGGGAGATTGAAGACATAAACCTGCAAGAGGTAGGAGAAAAGACTAAAAAGAGAGGTTAACAGATCAAACACAGAAAACAGTTCCAAGAGACAAGAGAAACCGTCAACAATTCGCTTTGAAACATTAACGGGACAGACGGACAAGAGAGAATTTTAAACGCTGATCGACAGAATTGATCAGAACAAAAGAGGGGAGTCTGGGGGCATTTCTTTCTGCAAAGAACAGAGGAGTGTTTTCCAACGAGTGAGTCACCAAGAGTACGCTGCAGCTTTTAAAAGATGACAGGTGAAGTTACACAGCGTGCAGGTTGGTAGGATTAGCTTTGGATTGCTTCAAGAGTAGACACAGGCCAAAATGGTCTCCTCCTGTGCCATCCCCTTCAGTTATTTTGAGAATTATACAGCACAGGAGGTAGTTTTGGGCTGAGCCTAACAATTTGGGTAACTACTCTCTTCAGAAAATGAAAACATTTCTGAATCTTCAAAACCTCAATTGCTCTTTTGACCTCCCGATGGTAATTGATGGGGATTGTATATTTATTTAACAGGAGCTCAGTGGTCAGTTAATGAATGTTTCTACAACACTGACAGCACTCAACTGTCCCGAGAACATACAAAGATCTGATTCTAAGCAGATGGGGTGATGTGTTTCTTGGTCATGATGGGACACAGCAGGAGCTTTGGGAAGGGGCAACATTGTAAAAGCCTCAGAAACGAAACAGAAAAAAGGCACAGAGCTGGAAATCAAGGGGAGGAAATACTCCCCAAAACATTGATCTACTTTTTCCTCTATGGATGGAAACAGATAATCGAACATTCGCAGCTCCAGGTTAACAATCCCGATCCAACAGAAACACCGACAAAAACCACTAAAAACAGGACAACTGGAAGAAAAATTACAAATCTTTGCTTACCTGAAAGGCATTCGTACATTCATTAACTCAGCGTATCTACACAGAACTTCCCAAGGGGCATGTAACTTCACAAATATTATGTCACTGTTGGTTAGCGATGACTGCAACAACAAAAAAAATTGACAGCTCAATACACAGGTTCTGGAATTTGTTTTTAAATTCACCCAGAGACTGCGTCATCTCGAATATAAAAGGAGTGTCTCACTCGGCCAATTCAGGGTGCAGTTAAGAGTCAACCACATTGCTGTGGCTCTGGAGTCACATATAAGCCAGGCTGGGTAAGGACAGCAGATTTCCTTCCCTAAAAGGACACTAGTGAACCAGATGGGTTTTCACAACAATTGATATTTTCAGTCACCATTACAGATTTATTTTAATTAAGTTAAAATTCAGCAGTTGCCTTTGAGGGTTTGGAACTTGTTTAGTTCAGTAACACAACAGCTTTATTATCATAACCCTTTGCTCGTAAACTAACTGCATAACAATTTTGTATTCACTTAGTGCCTTTGTAACTAACAAATGGTCCAATGATACCTCCTAGGAGCATCACTTACACGAGATAGAGAATCTGGTGAGCTGGTGCGGTGACAATAATCTCTCCCTCAGTATCAAAACAAAAGGAGACTGTCATTTGTGTCAGGAAGCGTAAAGGAGGACGTGCCCCTGTCTACATCAACGGGGATGAATAGAAAGGGCCAAGAGCTTCAAGTTTTTCGGTGTCCAGATCACCAATAACCTGTCCTGGTCTCCCCCCTGTGCCGACACTATATTTAAAGAAAGCCCACCAACTCCTCTACTTTCCTCAGAAGACTAAGGAAATTTGGCATGTCCACTATGACTCTCACCAACTTTTACAGATGCACCATAGAAAGCATTCTTTCTGCTTGTATCACAGCTTGGTATGGGCCCCTGCTCTGCCCAAAACCGCAAAGAACTACAAAGGGTCGTGAACGTAGCCCAATCCATCTCACAAACCAGCCTCCCATCCATTGACTCTGTCTACACTTCCCGCTGCCTCGGAAAAGCAGCCAGCATCATTAAGGACCTCATGTACACTGGTCACGCTCTCTTCCACCTTCATCCATCGGGGAAAAAAAGGTTATGAACCAACTGGAAAACAGTTTCTTCCCTGCTGCCGTCAGACTTTTGAATGGACTTACCTCACATTAAGTTGATCTTTCTCTCCATCCTAGCTATGACTGTAACACTACATTCTGCACTCTCTCATTTCCTTCTCTATGAATGGTATGATTTGTCTGTATAACGTGCAAACAATATTTTTCATTATGTTAATATATGTGACAATAAAACAAATCAAAATCAGGCGAGTCATGGGTGGCACAGTGGTTAGCACTGCTGCCTTATAGCTCCAGGGACCTGGGTTCGATCCCTGATTTGGGTTACTGTCTGCGTGGAGTTTGAATGTTCTCCCTGCGTCTGTGTGGGTTTCCTCTGGGTGCTCTGGTTTCCTCCCACAGTCCAAAGACATGTGGGTTAAGTGGGCTGGCCCTGCTAAATTGCCCCTTAATGTCCCAGGATTCATAGGTAAGCAGGGTAACTATGTGTGGTTACAGGGATAGGACCTAGGTGGGATTGTTATTGGTGCAGACTCGATGGGCTGAATGACCTCCTTCTGCACTGTAGGGTTTCCATCAAAATAGTTGAGGCACAGAGGATGGATGTGTTTCAGGGGAAGTACATGAGGGAGAAAGCAATGGAAGGCTTTCTGATGAGATGGGAAGAGGATTGATGTGTAGATTAGATGGATTGGCCATGGGAAATTTGTGGGGTTACAGGTTAGGGTGGGGAAGGCCTGGGTAAGAAGCTCTGTCAGAGAATCGGTGCAGACTCGATGGGCCAAATGGCCTCTTCAGCATTGTAGGGATTTTATGATTCTACGACCAGATGAAGGAGCAGTGTTCCGAAAACTTGTGACTCCAAATAAACCTGTTGGACTTTAACCTGGTGTTATGAGACTTCTCACTGCTTCAGAGAAGAACATAAGAACATAAATAGGAGTGGGCCATCGAGCCTGCCCCACCATTCAATAAGATCATGGCTGATCTGAAGTGGATCAGTTCCACTTTCCCGCTTTCTCCCCATAACCCTTAATCCCCTTGCCTACCAAAAACCTATCTACCCGTGACTTAAATATATTTAGTGAGGTAGCCTCCACCACTTCAATGGGCAGAGAATTCCAGAGATTCACCACCCTTTGAGTGAAGAAGTTCCTCCTCAACTCCCCCCTTTATCTTGAGGCTGTGCCCTCTAGTCCTGCTATCCTTTCTAAGCGGGAAGAATCTCTCCACCTCTACCCTATCCATCCCCTTCATTATCTTATACGTCTCTATAAGATCCCCCCCTCATCCTTCTAAACTCCAACGAGTACAAGCCCAGTCTATTCAATCTCTCTTCCACAAGAGTGGATATGCAGTATACCTGGAACAAGGTGCCCAGGAAAGGTGATGATATTTTTAAAGGAGAACATTGCAGTGCTGAAGAGTGGGGTCGAGGATATAATTTACAGGGTCTGACTAGAAGGAGCTCCAATCACATCACTCAGTGTATTCAATAGGCACCAATTAGTGAGAGAGATGTAGAAGTACAAATTTAAGGAAATTAGAGAAAGAGGTGTTAGAATTAGAGTGTGGTTATAATGAAGGACTTTTATCCAGTTTATTGTTAGATAATTAAAGGAAAGAGGCAAAAAGGTTTCTTCAGTGCCTTCAGGACAAATTTCTCAAGCAGGAGAGAAAGCATTGCCTTGGCCCCTGAGAAGAAAGTGGGTCAGCTGGATCCAACGTCCGTAGGGGAACATTTAAGGAATAATGACCACTGTGTCACAAGGCCACGGAAAAGGACAAGCAATAATCAACTGGAAGAATAACTGGGAGGCAAGCCAACTTCAACAGGGGGAGGCAAGAATGGATCTGACCCAAATAAAATGGAATCAAAGATAAGCAAGCAAAGCTGCAACAGAACAATGAACTGCCTTTAAAAAGAACAGATAGTTCAAGTATGATCATGGTATTGTTATGTGTTCATTAGTTTGCTAAACATCTCATTTATCTCAGGGTGATTAGTTCTAAATCCAAACAATTTCAACTTTAAAACATCTCAGAACTTACAGGAGTTTCAACACACCTCTTTGCGGGGAGCCCCAAGATCCTTTCTGGAATTTTTTCAGATTTCCTAATATACCCATTGAGATTCTCCCCACCATCCCAGATCTCATCTATTCCTGCCCAGTGAAGGAAACAGGAAGTGATTTATTTTGGTAGGAAGATTAGAAGAGTCAATAAAAAAAAGGGTACAATTCCAAAGGGGATGTAGGAGCAGAAGGACCTGGCTGACCATCTACATAAGGTGGCAGGACAGATTGAGAGAGCAGAATAAACCAATTTATCAAGGGACAGAGAATTCAAAAGGGAGTTAATCAAAACCTGTATCAAACACTAGTTCCTCCAAATTTCAGCATTGCACCCAGTTCTGGGAGTATAAGCTGTTGAAGGAATTGAGAAAAGATTTAAAAAACAGAAGTTCCTCACCTTGCAGAGCCAGGAATGAAGACAGATTGGAGAGTTTGAGACTGTTCTCCTTGGAGAACAGAAGGTCAGAAGATTTGAGAAATGTTCAAAACCAGAAGGGGATGGGACAGAGTATATGGGGAGGAACCGTTCCCATTGGTGGAAGGATTGAGAACCAAGGAGATAGTTGAGATAAAGCAGCAAATGATGAAAATAAGTAATTGGGACTGGGAATCTCTGCCCAAGAATGTACCGGAGGCAGGCTTAAATGAAGGATTCAAAATGGATTTGGATCACGATCCAGAGAGGATGAATTGGCCGGGATAAAAAGCTCAAGAATGGCACCAGCGCTCCTTCAGTGGGCTAGCACAGACATGGGCCAAAAGGCAACCCATGACACAGCCATTTTTTTGATTCTGTGATCAAAGAAATTGTGTTGGGTTGAAGAAATTAATCGAGGTGAATGGCCATGGACTAGATTCATATCACCTTCTGCAAGAGGTTCAAGTGGTCAAACATTTAAATGAACCGATAAGAAAACATGAATGGGGAGGTTATATTTATAATAAACTTGGCAGTATATCCATGAATTAAGGGTTATCTTTGTGAAAGATATCTGGTGAAAGGAAAAGCAACTGGATTTAAAAAACAACTGCAGGGAATTCAATCCAAATTAATTTCAGCATTGTCAGCACTTCTGCTAAATAGGTTTCAGCAAAAAAAAATAAATTCAACATCAGAGAGACCTGAAGCTGGATGTTTTTTTGGTGCAGGAGACAATTGAGAGATATTGTCCCATCGGTGATAAAATTAACCAGCAAGGCAGAACGGTTCGATAAATCTCATCGGCCTGGGGAAAGAATGATCTGGGAGCAGATGAAATAGTTCCAGAAATTCCAGGGTGTTTATAACGTTCAAATCACTGAATGGTTTTAGGTAGGATTTTCTGTCACATTGTTTTTGAGTTGATAACATTTCCTACTTACGCATCCCCATGGGAAATTGGGGAATGAATTGCAGGCTGTAATCCAGCCTCTCAACAGCAACAGTGATTGGAATCAGTCACTTGTTTGTCTGCTAGAAATGCTGATGGCAAGAAGACACACAGTTACTTTGCAATATTAAATCATTTCAGGTCCCAATAAAAACTGGGAACACTTGGAGCTGGACAGGCTGCATTTGTGGAGTGAGGAGGTTTAAAGAACAAACTGCAGGGGGCAGTATAGTCCACCGGGTTCAGAGTGGGCAGCATGGTGGGCAGAGTGGTTAGTATTGCTGCCTCTCAGCACCAAGGACCTGGGCTCGATTCCAGCCTTGGGTCACTGTCTGTGCGGATTCTGTACCTTCTCCCCGTGTCTGCGAGGGTTTCCTCCCACAGTCCAACCAAGTGTAGGTTAGGTGCATTGGCCACACTAAACTCTCCCCCAGCGCGTAGGTTTGGAGGATTAGCAGGGTCAATACATGGGGCCAACAGGGATAGGGTCTGGGTGGGATGCTCAGATTCAGATGGGCCAAATGCACTGTAGGGATTCTATGATGGAACTGTGAGACACACACACACACAGAGACACACACACAGAGACACACACACAGAGACACACACACAGAGACACACACACAGAGACAGTTCTCTTGTGGCAGTGTCCCTACTTCTGGGCTCAAAACTCTGGGTTCAAGTCCAATTTGTTGGATATAGAAGGTACATTCCTAATACAATTCAACAGGCTCATCAACTTGGGAATCCTTCCACACTTTCCCACTATTCCCTAAAAGGGGAAAAAAGTGTGCGTGTGAAGATAAAGTTTAAGTGTACAACAGACAGACAGCAGGTGAGGTGACCCTTCCCAGTGCTGAACAGATTTGAGGACCAGAGGTTTAAGGTTTGCTGCGAGGGGAATGGATTATAAAAGTTAGGATGTTAGGCTCTAGTTGTGGGGTCCATTGGTGAGATAGTCTCCTCATCCAAGAAACGGTATAAATACATTAGAGACAGATCAGAGAAGGTAGGTCGCCACAATACCAGGAGGCTTTGGACAGAGTACGGGGAAGGTTTACCAGGATGTTGCCTGGTATGGAGGGTGTTAGCTATGAGGAGAGATTGAATAAACTGGGATTGTTCTCCCTGGAAAGACAGAGGCTGAGGGGCGACCTGATATAATTTTATAAAATTATGAGTGACGTGGATAGGGTGAACAGTTGGAAGCTTTTTCCCCAGGGCAGAAATGACAATTACAAGAGGTCACAAGTTCAATGGAGGTGTGTGGGGGAAGCTTTTATATATACTCACACACACAGTGGGTGGTGGGGGTCTGGAATGCATTGCCAAGCGAGGTGGTTGAGGTAGATAGGGGTAGCAACATGCAAGACTTATCTGGATAGACACACGAACAGATGGGGAATAGAGGGATACAGGCAGTTGGTCTAGATAGGACAATGTGATCGGTGCAGGTTTGGTGGGCCGAAGGGGCTGTTCCTGTGCTGTACTGTTCTTTGTTTGATAGCCCACCCATTCCTGGTATTAGCCTATCTCATGAGGAAAGGTTGAGGTTAGGTTTGGGCCCACTGGAGTTTAGAAGAATAAGAGGCGACTCGATCAGAACATGGTAAGATTGAGGGATATTGACAGGGTGGATGTGGAGAGGAGGTTTACTCTTGGAGATTCTGGAACCAGACGTCACTTATCTTTAAGAAGAGATCACTCACTGATGACGGAGATGAAGAAAAATCTTTTCTCCAAGGGTGGCGAGTTTCTGTAACGCTTCCTCAAAAAGCCATGGAAGCAGAGTGAGATAGATTAACAAGCGGGTGAAAGGTTATTGGGGTAAACTGGATTGTGGGGTTGATCCAATTGTAACCTCAACTAGGATCTTACGAATGGCAGAGACTTGAAGGGCCGAATGGCCTACTCCTACATCTATCTTCATATTTTTGTTTCCTGAGCATGTTACACAATGAAGGATTTGTACAGGATCCCAAAATGTTAAAATTCTGAAGCAATCTCTGAAGTTTACATCTGAATTAATCTATTCAGACTGCTCCCACCACCTCCCGAGGGAGCAGGTTCTTCAAAACTGGTCACTGGCTCAAATGTTTCAGCAGATTAGTTTTGAAATTCCCCCATGTCCTCTGGGCCCACTGTCCTGAACAAGGTGAACCAGCTTCTAATGGCCAACACTACAACGTTTGACATGTTAGAAATCATCACCTCACACCCACGGTGGCAGCAGAGCTAACCACTGAGCCTCTCAGCACCAGGGACCTGGGTTCGATTCCCAGCTTGGGTCACTGTCTGTGGAGTTTGCACATTCTCCCCATGTCTGCATGGATTTCCTCCAGGCGCTCTGGTTTCCTCCCACAGTCCAAGAGATGTGCCGGTTAGGTGAATTGGCCAAAATTTTCCCTCAGTGTACCCGAACAAGCGCCGGAGTGTGGCCACTAGGGGATTTTCACAGTAACTTAGTTGCAGTGTTAATGTAAGCCTACTTGTGACATTAATAGACAAACTTTACTCACCTCTTTCCCAGCGAGAATATGCTCAACGTACAAAAATCGTTGCTCCAAATCCAGATGCTCATTCCAGCTCCAATGACAGGTTACTGACTCACCCCCAGTGTCGTCGTTACAATTTTAACATTAAGCTTTGGTTTACCCTGATTGAAAAAGACCAACCCCAGTTTGCAGGTGATATTAAAATCGCATCCAGCAGCATGAAGCATTCCCAAGCTCATTGCTCCAGTCCTTGGGATAATCCCAGTGATTGAACAACATTTATAAGAACATAAGAAATAGGAGCAGGAGTAGGCCATCTAGCCCTTCGAGCCTGCCCCGCCATTCAATAAGATCATGGCTGATCTGTCGCTGCTCAGTTCCACATTCCCGCCCTCTCCCCATAACCCTTAATCCCCCCTCTTATCAAAAACCCATCAACCCGCGTCTTAAAAATATTTAGCGAGGCAGCCTCCACCACTTCAACGGGCAGAGAATTCCAGAGATTCACCACCCTTTGAGTGAAGAAGTTCCTCCTCAACTCCGTTCTAAACCGCCCCCCCTTTATCTTGAGGCTGTGCCCCCTAGTCCTACTGTCTTTTTTGAGCGGGAAGAGTTTCTCCACCTCTATCCTATCCATCCCATTCATCATCTTATACGTCTCAATAAGACGTATGTTCTGTCCTTAGAGGAACAAACCAGGTGCGACAGTCCCCAGTCACTGATCTAGGGTCATGAATGTAGCCCAGTCCATCACGCAAACCAGCCTCCCATCCATTGACTCTGTCTACACTTCCCACTACCTTGGCGAAAGCAGCCAGCATAATTAAGGACCCCACACACACTGGACATTCTCTCTTCCACCTTCTTCCAGAGGTCATACACCAACCGACTTGAGAACAGCTTCTTCCCTGCTTTAAAATGGACCTACCTCATTAAGTTGATCTTTCTCTACATCCTATGTATGACTGTAACATTACATTCTGCACTCACTCCTTCATGTACAGTATGCTTTGTGTAGTGTGCAAAAAATATTTTTCACTGTATATTGATGCATGTGACAATAATAAATCAAAAGATCTAGAATGCATAGCTCTGAAGGGTCTTCTGGGCTCAAAACATTGGCTCTGTTCTCTCCCCACAGATGCTGTTAGACCTGCTGAAATAGAACATAGAACACTACAGCACAAACAGGCCCTTCGGCCCACAAGTTGCGGCGATCACATCTATACCTACCAAGCCATAGAACTATCTGCAACTCCCAATCCCATTAGATCCCATATACCCATCCAGAAGTCTTTTAAAAGACTCCAGCGAGTTCGCCTCCACCACCGACGGCAGCCAACACCACTTACTCACCACCCTCTGAGTGAAAAACTTTCCCCTAATATCTCCTCTGTACTTGCTCCCCAGCACCTTAAACCTGTGTCCTCTCGTAGCGACCATTTCAGCCCTGGGAAATAGCCTCCGAGAATCCACCCTATCTATTCCTCTCAACATTTTATAAACCTCTATCAGGTCGCCTCTCAACCTTCGTCTCTCCAGGGAGAAGAGACCGAGCTCCCTCAACCTAAGGCATGCCTCCCATTCCAGGCAACATCTTTGTAAATCTCCTCTGCACCCTCTCAATAGCTTCCACATCCTTCCTGTAGTGAGGCGACCAGAACTGCGCACAGTACTCCAAGTAGGGTCTGACAAGGATCCTATAGAGAAATGTTTCAGCATTTTCTGTTTTGGTTTCAGGTTCCAGTCCCCGCAGTATTTACTCTGCAGCTTTCAGAGGATGCTGCTAACCTCACTGAATCTTGCATTTTGAGCAGTGTCCCAAGCTGCTGAATTTTACCATCCTCGTTAGGGTTCACTGACCCCTGACCTGACCCCTCCCTCCCCCCCAGGTGGCTGGGAATGGGAATGCAAAACAATTAATAGGTTTTTTTGGGGAAAGAAAATAAATCCAATCCGGTTATTCACTTTGCACCTCATTCCATCAGGATACGGCATAGACTACCACTTCGATTCAACAAGGTGTAGTCACCGCTATCGGCAAACGGAGCAGCACAGCAAGATCCCAGAAATGAGGGGAACCATTTGGTGGCAGCAGCTGACGGAAAAAAAAAGTCAGCCAGGATGCTTGTTTATGGGATCTTGCTGTGCACAAATTGGCTGCCATGATTCTTACATTATAATAGGGACGACATGCAGAATGCTTTGGAAAGTTGCTATATAAATGCAGTCTTTCCTCATCTTCCAACACTTAGCTTTGCTTAGCTACTGGACAGCACTGTGGCGAACACCGCTGCCTCTCAGCACCAAGGATCCAGGTTTGATTCCTGGCTTGGATCACTGTCTGTGTGGAGTCTGCATGTTCTCCCCATGTCTGCACGGGTTTCCTCCCACAGTCTGAAAGACCTGCTGGTTAGGTGCAGTCACCCGAACAGGCACCGGAGTGTGGCTACTAGGGGAATTTCACAGTAACTTCACTGCAGCGTTAATGAAAGCCTTACTTGTGACTAATAAATAATCTTAACTTTACCACACGGTCTGTTAAGAGCTGTGGTGGCATTGTGAAATTGCAAGACATTGAGTCAATTGTCAGGTTTAAATTTGATTCATTTGTGGAAAACAAGTGAATAACTAGCAGTCAGCGTGAAGCAGGTACAACCTGCTTAACCTGCTCAGGATGCAAAGCTGTAAATATATGCAGAAGGTTGCAATGTTCTCTACTCCATTCAATATTTAACTTTTAAGAAATGCATTCATGTCATGCATCTTGTGCAGGATTTTATTTTTAATAACAGTTTGTTCTAAACTGTGCAGGTGGGTGTACAACTGACATCCTCTATTACTACTGCAGGAGTTTAATTGCTAGAATGTGTTCGCTTTAATTTGGACTAATGCCGTTCTGTTGTTTTTAAGTGTTCCTCTGGGATTTTGCAGAGTAGGGCTTGATTAGGATGATTGATAGGGAATAAATCATGTGACTACGGAGCAAGGCTTACACAGAATATTCCAGTCAGGTGCAGCTTGGAGTTGAGGGCAGTATCTCTTTTCTCGCTGTCTTAAATTGGAGATTAGAATCAGTCAGGAAGTATGTCTTATTCACTGAGATTCTGTTGTATGAGATGATAGTTATCTGTCTGGATCTCTGTACAGAGATGTTAAAAGGCTGGGAACTTAGCACCAAAAGCAGATGTCCCCATGTGGATACTAATCAGTTGTAAAGAAGGGATTTGTCTCTCTGGGAGATACTGCTAAATTGGAATAACAGAGATAGCTAGCTGATAAGAATTATACTTGGTCATGTTTAACTATTGTAATTGTTAAAAGTTATGCTAATTCTTTGTCTTTTGTTTTAAATTAAAAACTTCCTAGTGGGTTAACAGAATCATAACTGGAGTGAAACATTTTATGCTCACCCTAATGCCAAAAAGGAAAAGTTGGGGTCTAGGCTAACTTCGGAAAATGTGTTGGAGTTTTAATCTGGTCCCTGACATGCACACTCACCAAGGGGTGAAACTGGAACTTGACAAGAGTGAATCCGCAGTCAACATTTTCACCCCTTCCATTCATTTTAATTTCTCCCCTAATTATAAAAGGCCCTGAGACTGCATTAGAAATCACCTGAAGGGTAACAGGTCAAAGAGACTTGCATTTATATAGCACCTTTCACGGCCCATGGAATCCATTTGGCCCGTTGCATCTCAAATCTGGGCAAAGGTGTTCTTTCAGAGTGGGTGCAATTTACCATGGCCAATCCACCTAATCTGCAAATCTAGGACAAAGCAGCCCCGCTGGATTGGCAACCAATCCACCACCCCAACATTTGCCCCTTTCACCAGTGCAGAGTGGTAGCAGACTACCCCACTGACCATTTGGAAAGACAAAGGCAGCAGATACATGGGGACACCATCAGTCCTCCAGGCTCCACACCATCCGACTTGAAGTCATATTGAGCATCATTGGGTGACAATCCTCCCTAACAGCACAGTGGGTGTACCTACATGGACTGCAGCTTATCACCGCCTTCTCCAGGCAACCACTGATGAACGGTAAATGCTTGTTTAGACAGTAGTGCCCTCATTAGTTTGGCTTTACTACTGAAATGAAACATCTGATGTTTGAGGCGAGGTGATGAGATGACATGTGCAAAAGTACAGATGCAGATTTCACAAATGAGCACTCACTGCAACAGCAACATGGGGCTAATTCAGGTCATTATTAAAAACAGCAATGCTAGCGTCTACACAAACTCCGACAACATCCTGAGGCATGCCAAGACAATTCCTTCAAAATCCTTCCCAGAATTGTTACTGACCAAAGAAATATTCACATTAACACTGGCAGTACATTGGTTAGCACTGTTGCCTCACAGCACCAGGGACCTGGGTTTGATTCCCGGCTTGGGTCACTGTGTGGAGTCTGCACATTCTCCCCGTGTCTGCATGGGTTGCATTTGGGTGCTCCGGTTTCCTCTCAGTCCAAGAGAGGTGCTGGTTAGGTGGATTGTCTATGCTAAATTGCCTGTGTCAGGGGGACTAGCTAAGGAAAGATGCATGGGGTTATGGGGAGGGGGCCTGGGTGGGATTGTGGTCAGTGCTGACTTGATGGGCTGAATGGCCTCCTTCTGCACTGTAGAATTTTATGATTCCATGATTAAAAGGTGCATTAAATTCAACAAACTACAAGCAGATTCTAAAGTAATAATCAAAGTGCCCCTTGTACGAAAACATTTACTACTCAAAAGGCTCTTTTCAACAATTGTTAAGTGCAGGCAATTACACAAAGTAATCTTCACCATTTCACACTCCATTAAAGAGAATTAATTGGAATAAAATTGTTCCCATCATTATTTAGTTACTTTCTCACATTTAGTCTGTTTTCCTACAGTCAAATGGCCAATTTGCTCGTCTGGGATACTTCATCCTCTTCCCTGTGAAGAGGAACATCACTCAAGATAAAACAAAGACTTTTATTATTTCATGTTCCACAACAGTTCTGTTGCTCAAATGGGCTTCTCATGCTTCGGGAGTGAGGGAAAGACCTCCAACAGATTCAGACAGCACCAGACTCCCCCCTCACTCAGGGGATCCAAATTTAACCCTGCCCTCATTTCTCATTCCATTGAGAATAACCTTGTTTGGAGGGAGATCTCATTTCCCCTTTCGTTTTGCTGCCAATTATTTTAAATTTATGACCTTTGGTTACAAATCCTCTCCAAAGGAAACAATTATTCTCTCATTGCTGCATTGAAACCCCTCACTAAATTTAAATATATTTACTACATCTCCATTTCACCTCTGCTCCACAGAGGACAATCTCAGCTTTGCCAATCTCACTACATAACTCAAGTGAACTTCCTTTGCACCCTCTTCAAGGTCTGACAACCTTTCCATTCTGTGCTGCTCTAAAGCCACGCAAGAAAGGTCCAACCAGAGATTGGTACAATTTAACAATTTCATTCACAGGTGGCGTTGCTGGCTAGGTCACAGGGTGGCACAGTGGTTAGCACTGCTGCCTCAGTGCCAGGGACTCGGGTTCAATTCTTGGCTTGGGTCACTATGTGGAGTTTGCTCATTCTCCCTGTTCTGTGAGGGTTTCCTCTGGGTGCTCCAGTTTCCTCCCACAGTCCAAAGATGTGCGAGTTAGGTGTTAGCCATGCTAAATTGCTCCTTACTGTCAGGGGGACTAGCTAGGGTAAATGCATGGGCTATGAGAATAGGACCTGGGTGAGATTGTGGTCGATGTAGACTCAATGGGCTGAATGGCCTCCTTCTGCACTGTGAGATTCTATATCCATTCCTAATTGGCCCCTGAGAAGGTGGTGGTGAGCTGCTTCTTGAACCACTGCAGTCCATGTGGTGTGAGAACAACTTGCTTGATCAAACGTCTGTTTACAAAGCCAAGTATCCTTAAAGTTGAAGTGATGGGATAAGTTTACCCTGTGCCCTTCTCAAGAATGTGAATATATCCCCCATAGAAGTCATAAAAGTTCACAGCATGGAAACAGGCCCTTCTGACCAACTTGTCCATGCTGCACTTTTTTAAACCCCTAAGCTAGTCCCAATTGTCCGCATTTGGCCCATATCCCTCCATACCCATCTGACTCATGTAACCGTCTAAATGCTTTTAAAAAGATAAAATTGTACCTGCCTCTACCACCACCTCTGGCAGCTTGTTCCAAACACTCACTACCCTGTGTGAGAAAAAATTGCCTCTCTGGACACATTTGTGCCTCTCCCCTCTCACCTTAAACCTACGCTCTCTAGTTTTAGACCCCTCAACTTTTGGAAAAAGATATTGACTCTCTAGCTGATCTGCACCTCATTATTTTATAGACCTCTATAAGATCACCCCTAAACCACCTACATGCCAGAGAAAAAAGGCCCAGTCTATCCAGCCTCTCTTTATAACTAAAGGATAATCCTTGTAGCATCCTAGTAAATCTTTTCTGCACTCTTTCTAGTTTAATAATATCCTTCCTATAACAGGGTGACCACAACTGTACACAGTATTCCAAGAGAATGTCTTGTACAACTTCAACAAAACATATTCCAACTCCTGCGTTCATGTTCTGACCGATGAAACCAAGCATGCCGAATGCCTTCTTCACCACCATGTCCATCTCTGACTCCACTTTCATGGAGCCTCCCTACTATTAACTGAATAAGTCCCATCCTAGTTCGATTAACCACTGTGCCAGCCTGTGACCTAGCCAGCAACGCCCACCTGTGAATGAAATTGTTAAATTGTACAAATCTCTGGACCTTTTGCATTTGTCTAAATTAAAATTCCATCTGCCATTCGTCAGCCCACTGGCCCAATTGATCAAGATCCCATTGCAATCCTAGATCACCTTCTTCTCTATCTCTCTCCTCTTGTACCTCAGGATGTCACAGTCCCAATGATGATGCCTTGGCATGTTGTTTCTACCAAGTGCAGTGCTTATCAATATGGAATTGCATTGGCCATGTCTTTGCCCATTCACTCTCCATTCACCTGACGAAGAGGCAGTCCCCTCGAAAGCTTGTGAGTATATCATCAAATAAATAGGTTGGACTAAAACCTGGTGTTGTCAGACTTTTTACTGTGTTTGCCCATTTGGCCAGGCCGTCCACCTCCTTCTGAAGGCTTAGGGCAGGGCTTTCCAGCTGTGCTTCCGCAAGACTGGAACTTCACACCCAGGGTCAATGGGCCTTTAAATGATCTGTCGAATTTTCTGTCCAGCCTGTTCCAATTCCCGTGGTGGGCAGAACTGGATAATCTCGCCCATAGAGTTTAAGAGCAGGGATTTTTGCTGGAAAATGTATAAGAAACAGCTGGAGGGGGGAACTTCTCCAGTCTCGCACACTCCGCTCCCCCCTCAATGAGAATTTGTTGTTTATTCAAATCACCGTTCACAGTGGGCGAGATCAGAGAATCCCCGCTGTGTGCACAGGGTCAGACAATTCAACCAGAGTATTGTGTGCAATTCTGGAATCCACATTATTAAAAAGGAAGGATGTGATAGCACTGGGAAGGAAGCAGAGGAGATTTACCAGGGAATTGCCTGGGCTGGAGAGTTCTGGTGATGAAGAGGTTGGATAGATTGGTTTTCCTTGGAGCAGAGGAGACCGAGAGGGACATGATTGAGATGTAAAAAATTATGAGCGGCATTGATACAGTGGACAGGAAGGAACTTTTCCCCTTAGTGGGGGAATCAATAATCAGGGAGCAGAGATTTAAGTGTAATAACTCCACAGAGACGGAAGTCCCCAAGTTACTTTATTTACACCGTACATCTGTACACAGCCAGCTCTCCAGCTGCTTGCTGCTGAATGCAGGCTGGGAGTCTGACACACCTGCTTTAAAATAGGGAGCATGAGGCTCCTTGATTTAACCATCAATTAAAACTCAGATGGTTGATACTCTAGCAAGCCAACCTCATCAGCCTGGCTGAAGTGATCACAGTAAGGGGCAGCAGGGTTAGAGAGGATGTGAGGAAATATTATTTTACCCAGAGGATGGCGAGAGTCTGGAACTCTCTGCCTGAAAAGGATGGTGGAGGCAAAGACCCTCATAACACAGAGTATTGCGATGTGCACTTGGGACTCCAAAGCATAAAGGCTTATGAGCCTAGCGCTGGAAAAGGGTTTAGAATAGTTAATGGTTTATCTTTGCCTAGTGCAGACGCAATGGGCTTTTCTTCCTGTAGCTGTAGACCTCTGTGACGGTGTCATGCTGCTCGGTATTCGCTCCGTGGCAAAGGTTTGCACTATTCACAAACTTGGAGATCTAGAAATATTACAAATATATCCACTCGCACATGCTGCCAAAGCTCTCCTGACCGTGTTAATAAAGGAAACTCCCCACGCAAGCTCCTGGGGGTGGGAGTTTTCATCCGCGCTCACCTCAAACTGGAAAATCCCACTCGAGGTCCATGGATATTTGCACGGTCCAACCCTCCGCCACCACCCCCATGGTTCCTGTGGTGGAAAATTCCGATGCTGGGCTCTCAAGATACTGCAGCACAACCACTGGTGGGAAGCGTGCAGTGTTACATTTACATAAACCACCTAAGAATTTATATTGGAAATATAAAGAGGATAGCTTGTACCACTTTCCTCCTCGTCCCCTCCCCGTTAACATCTGTATCGGCTGAAAAATACATTTGGTTTTCATTCTTCAAAATCGTCTAAAACTATAAAGAAATGCAGGAGAAATAAAAACTTCAAAGTCAAACCACACTGAAAAATATCATTGGCTCAAATCAGTTGGGAATTGTTCTGTAGATGAAGTACTCTCACGATTGATTGTCTAGTTAATTGCTTTTGTTCATACAGAATAATTGGATTTGCCAGACAAGATTTAAGATGCTGTTGATGGACACACAATCCTGCTCGTATGCTCAAATTTTTTTAAGTGAAAAACAGTCGATATCTATATTCAATGACCTCAATTAACACTAAATAGAATATCTAACGAAGGTACCAAATCTGGCCGGAATGTTCCGGTCATAATGGAAAACCTTTTTGCCATTAAACATTCAAATTAAGTACTCGCATTTACGTAGAATCTTGAAGTGGGAGGCAGCCATTTGGGCCTTTGTGATTAGTATATGCAAATTACTTGTACGATAAGCAAACGTATAATTGCTTCTGCCACGTATTACTTAAAGCCTGTGGGCCATCTTGTGGAAGGCAAACTTTTACATTTATAAAAAAAGTAAAAAAGTTTGCAGTTCCTTTTCATGATGGATAAAGGAAAATCTGTCAAAACAGACCTTTATATAAAAAAAATTAAATTAGAATAATAGAACTATTTCCCATGCAAAAAGATTGAAGATTTTCAGCGAGTCACACAATCTATCCTCTGGAGTCTGACGCATTCACTTAATTTACTGCAAAAAAAATTCCAAAGTATTTCTTGAATAGTTAAGAAATGATTACATCCCCCTCACCTGTCTGTGGATTCTCATAATGCAACCTCTGGCCAGCATAGACAGAGCACAGAAAGCATAACTAAGGAGGCATGAACTTTAAATTAGCACTAGATCATTTGAGATAGGAAGCACTTCACACAATCCGGAAAATTCTCCCCCAGAAAAGAAAGTGGTTGAAAACTGGGGGTGTTAATTGAAAAAGAGGGTGGGGGGGGGCGGTGGAGAAGAGGCAGGAATCCATTACCCTTGGCAATGACATAATGGGGATCCAGACTTTTATTTAGGGCCCCCTCCACTAAATTGTCTTTTCACAACATGAACTACAATAGTCCCATAACTTGCAGCTGGCAAACAGAACACACACACACACTATAGCCCTCAGGGCAAAGGGTCATTACAGAGCAGTGCCTGGGGGGGCGATTGGCTTTTTTCCCCCCCATTTTTAAATTTAAACAATGGGGGCACCCTGATTTTTTTTAAAAGGACCAAAAAGTTAATAGACCTGCCCCGCCAGCAGCATAGCATTGTTGGAACCCCACCCCTTCACCCCCCACCTCCCCACCCCCCCATCCGATTTAAGTGTTTAAAAATACAACGAGAAAAGCTGCCCTCCACAAGGTGACGCTTTGCCAAGAGTTGGCAAAATTCACATCAATAAAGAGTTACAGAACCAAGGCCGATACAGAAACAGAATATGCTGGAAAATCTCAGCAGGTCTGACAGCATTTGTGGAGAGAGAATAGTAAGAAGTCTGACAACACCAGGTTTAAGTCCAACCAATCTATTTGACAGTAAACTCACAAACTTTCAGGGTTTGCCCCTTTGTCAGGTGAATGGCGTGTCCGGGCCTCACTCCATTCTCCAGAACTCTCCATTCACCTGACAAAGGGGCAAACCCCAAAAGCTTGAGAGTTTACTATCAAATAAAATTGGTTGGATTAAAACCTGGTCTTGTCAGACTTCTTAGCGTCTTTACCCCAGTCCAACGCTGGCATCTCCACATTGAGAGAATAGAGCCATTGTTGAGTCTAGATGACCCTTTGTCAAAGCTTCAACAGTTCTGACAAAGCGTAATCTAGACTCCAACCATTGGCTCTATTCTCTCTTTCCGTAGATGCTGTCAGCCCCGTTGAGATTTTCCAGCATTTTTTATTTTTGTTCGATTCCGGCATCCGCGGTATTTTGCTTTTAACCCAGGCGGACGGACAGGTTTGAGATCAGCTACAGTTGAATCCAAATGGTGAAAGCTGTACCATTGTGATGATATCGCTCGGTTAGTTATCAAGGTGCCCAGACTAAAGAAATAGGTTCAAATCCCACCAGAATAGAAAGGTAGTCTCAGTAATGGTGACCATGGCAACTATCAATTGTTGTTAAAATCCATTTTGTTCCTTTAGGGAAGGGAACCTGCCGTCCCTACCCAGTCTGGTCTACGCTAGTCCAGAACCACAGCAATGTGGTTGCCTCTTAACTGCCCTCTGAAATGGTCTGGTGAGTTTCTCAAGGGTAATTAGGGATGGGCAACAACTGCTGGCCTTGCCAGCGATGCCCGCATCCCTTGAAATAATAGAAAAGAACAGAACAGGCTCGAGGAGATAAGTGACCTCTTGTTTCTGATCTATCTGCACACATCTCTCTGACCTAGTGAATTTTAAAAAAAATGTATATGCAATGATAAATACAAAACCAAAAATCTCTCATTACACGTCCTAGCTGCAACTCTCCATCAGTAAGTCTGTGGCGCTCCAAGGGTGTGTCCAACGACTGAGGACGGGGCAGGACAGGTTATCTGGGATTCTCCCGAGAGGGCAGTGAGGACGTTAACAGCTAAAACAAACCAATTGTCAGACAGTAACCAGACTGTTCTTTCAAAAGAAAACAAAGATAATCAGACCCACCTCTTTCTCAATGTTCAATCCTTCAGCCCTCAGGTTTCTCTCAAACATCTCCCGTTTCTCCGCCTGTACGTTAGATTTTCTGTAAACGAGGATGTAATCAATCCGACACTTCCCATCCCTGAAGAACAGGCCATTGCCTTTATTTCTGTCTGTAGCTTCCTACAGGGGAACAAAGCAAACGTGCACAGAGTGTCTGTACTGATCCATTCAGCCCGTTCCAGCTCCTGAAAATTCTATCCCGTTAGTGAGGCCATTCAGCCCATTGTGCCCATTCCTGCTGCTGAAGCATCTCTCCAGTTAAGTCTCCACGCCCTCACTCTTTCTGCAAAGTCTGGCAGATTTCTCCTCAGCATTTACCCAATTCCCTTTGCTTCCATCACCCTTTCAGATCACAACAACTCACCGTGTTGAGAACCTCACCCCACTTCTGAGCCTTTCGCCAATGACCTTAATGTGCTCTGGTCACCGGCCCTCCTGACAGTAGGCGTTGGTCAAAATGCTTCCCTGCTTTAAACCTGGCTTGGACCTTCTTGGCCCTCGGGAAAACAATCCCTGATTATCCTGTCTCTCAGAGGTGAAGTCCCAGAACAATTCCAATAAATCTCCCCCGTAGCCTCAGGGCTTTTGCACATTTGCTCGGAATAACTCAGGCTGGCTTCTAACTTTCCTGTTCAGTGATTTTATTGCTCTGTTTACCAAAAGGCTGAAAGTGTTAAAACACCACCATTAAATCACAGAGGGAAATCTGGAGCAAGTGTTTTCGCTGGCTGGCAGCTTGGGTTAAGCAGAAGTGACAGATCTCTGTCACTTGGTAAAAAGGAACCAGGGAGAAGGTGATGTTCCCCCCGCAACAGTGAGACGGCACAGATCTCTGCAGCAGCAAATATCTGCAGAATGCTCTTCATATTCCAACACTGCAGCAGAATGACAGGCTGCACTGAGCTTGTGAAACACTGATAATCTGCCTCACCGCTCAGACAGCAGACACTACTGTTTAGTGCCAGTGTTACAAAGCTGGACTGTATGTCGTATTTTTGCACGGTCAGGAGGACGAGGGAGGTTGGAGCTAAGGAGGAAGTGAATCCTTTTGTGTCTCGGACAGAAACGTTCAGCATTAAACACCAACATTCCAATTCCTGCCCCAGCAACTCCCCCAGAACCAACCCTCAGGAGAGACTGAGGGATTTGGGGTTGTTTTCGTTGGAAAGAAGGCGGCTAAGAGGGGATCTTATTGAAACATATAAGATGATTAGAGGTTTAGGTAGGGTGGATAGTGATAGCCTTTTTCCTCGGATGGAGAAAGCTAGCACGAGGGGGCATGGCTTTAAATTAAGGGGGGGTAGCTACAGGACGGATGTCAAGGGTAGGTTCTTTACCCAGAGGGTGGTGAGGGATTGGAATGCCCTGCCTGCTGCAGTTGTAAATGCGCCTAGTTTGGGGGCGTTTAAGAGATCCGTGGATAGGTTTATGGACGAAAAGGGATTGGTTTAGGTTAGAGGGTCATTGTTTTGTAACTGGTCGGTGCAACATCGTGGGCCGAAGGGCCTGTTCTGCGCTGTAATGTTCTATCTCCACTGGACTGGTATGGTAACGTGTCATTACCGCAGGTTAGCACTGCTGCCTCAACACCAGGGACCCAGGTTCAATTCTCACCTCAGGTGACTGTGTGGAGTCTGCATGTTCTCCCCATGTCTAAGTGGGTTTCCTCCAGGTTCCCCCCCACACTCCAACGACATGCAAATTGGGTGCACTGACCCTGCCAAATTGCCCCTGAGGATTCCAAGGTGCAGGTTATGCAGGGTAAATACATGGGGTTAGGGGATATTGTCTGGGTAAGATGCTCTTTGAGTCGGTGCAAACTGGATGGGCCAAATGGCCTCTTCTGCACTGGAGCAACTATGTAGCCTGAGTGGGTGATACTGCTCAAATCAAGACCAAACAGGACACATTGTGCTGTAGAGCCCCCAGCCTGTTTGGAAGAGGGCTCCCTGGGAAGGGGGCATGGTGTCCACTGGCAGTCTCGAGGCTTTCCCTGTTCTATGGGCACCGCAGGGGCTGGGGTGCCTCAACCCCTTTAACAATCACATTTTAGTTTGGTGTTTCAAGTTTCGTGTGTGGTTAGGGCAGCATTCCCTTTTACTTTGTCCAACAAGGGAGTGTTGGAACTGGACTCTGACCTTTCACAGAGCACGCTCAGTCTGCTGAACTCATCGACATCCCAGAGTTACATTCTCAGGAAGTTAGGTGTCGAACCCACTGCATAATCCAGGAGCCAAGCTCAGAGGTACTTGCTGGCTCCTCAGTTTTTAATTCAAGCATCCAAAAATGATGCAAAAACAACAACAACCCCTCTTTCAGTAACTTGTTTCAGGTTTGTAATGGGTTTTATGGCAGGAATTCCAGATAAAAATCCATATTTACAAGGAACACAAAAATCCCACGCCAACGCACTTACTGATTCACAATGAGATTTGATGAATTTAATGGAGAATTTGTAAACTGCGCCAATCTCCACTCCATTAAGCTTTTATAAATGTACCCCATGAAACGCAAGACAAGAGGGGATGATTTTCCCATCCTGCTGCACTAATCTTTTAGCAGCACATGTTCCCGCCCCTATAGTGTCTTCCTGCACTGGATTTCCGGCTACATTCACATCAGAAATTGGTGAGGAGCTGCAGATACGACACAAATGATCATTTCAATGCCATTGAAGTTGGTTCGCCGGTTAAAAAGAAAAAGGAGGCTCATGTCTGGATGAGACTTGAGGGCTCAGGTAGCGCACTAGAAAGCTTTAGACTGGCTAGGAGGGAGTTAAAGAGTGAGTTAAGAAGGGCTAAAAGAGGACATGAGAAGACTTTGGCTGATAGGATTAAGGAGAATCCTAAGGCGTTCTATAGATATGTTAAGAACAGAAGGTTGGTTAGGGCAAGATTGGGGCCAGTTAGAGACAGGAGTGGGAATTTGTGTGTGGAGCCGGAAGAGATTGGAGAGGCATTGAACCAATATTTCTCTTCGGTGTTCACGCAGGGGGACATAAATGTAGCTGTGGAGAACACTGGGTTACAGGGTTGTAAACTGGACAGTATTGCAGTTGATAAGGAGGATGTGCTACATATTCTTGAGGGTTTGAAAATAGATAAGTCCCCTGGTCCGGACGGGATTTACCCTAGGATTCTCTGGGAGGCAAGAGAGGCGATTGCAGAGCCTCTGGCTCTGATCTTCAGGTCGTCGTTGGTCACAGGTATAGTACCGGAAGATTGGAGGTTAGCGAATGTTGTCCCACTGTTTAAGAAGGGGAACAGAGACTTCCCCGGGAATTATAGACCGGTGGGTCTTACTTCTGTTGTGGGTAAGGTTTTAGAAAAAATTATTAGAGATAGGATTTATAGTTATTTGGAGAGTAATGAATTGATTGGAGATAGTCAGCACGGTTTTGTGGAGGGTAGGTCGTGCCTTACTAACCTTATTGAGTTTTTTGAGAAAGTGACCAAAGAGGTGGATGGGGGTAAGGCAGTTGACGTGGTATATATGGACTTTAGTAAGGCGTTTGATAAGGTTCACCATGGAAGGCTTCTGCAGAAAATGCAGATGTTTGGGATTGAGGGTGACTTAGGTAATTGGATCAGGAATTGGCTGGCGGATAGGAGACAGAGGGTGGTGGTTGATGGTAAGTATTCGTCATGGAGTTCAGTTACGAGTGGTGTGCCTCAGGGATCTGTTTTGGGGCCACTGCTGTTTGTAATTTTTATAAACGATCTGGATGAGGGTATAGTTGGGTGGATTAGTAAATTTGCTGATGACACCAAAGTCGGAGGTGTGGTAGATAGTGAGGAAGGGTGTCTTAGTTTACAGGGAGACTTAGACAAGTTGCAGAGCTGGGCCGAGAGGTGGAGGATGGAGTTTAATGCGGCAAAGTGTGAGGTAATTCACTTTGGCAGGAATAACAGATGTGTAGAGTATAGGGCTAACGGTAGGACTCTGAATAGTGTGGATGAACAGAGGGATCTAGGTGTATGTGTACATAGATCCCTGAAAGTTGGGAATCAAGTAGATAGGGCTGTTCGGAAGGCATACGGTGTCTTGGCGTTTATTGGTAGGGGGATTGAATTTAGGAGCCGCAGCGTCATGTTGCAACTGTACAAGATTCTGGTGTGGCCGCACTTGGAGTATTGTGTGCAGTTCTGGTCCCCACATTGTAGGAAGGATGTGGAGGCTTTGGAGAGGGTGCAGAGGAGGTTTACCAGGATGTTGCCTGGTATGGAGGGGAGGTCCTATGAGGAGAGACTGAGGGATTTGGGGTTGTTTTTGTTAGAAAGAAGGCGGCTGCAAGGGGACCTTATTGTAACATATAAGATGATTAGAGGTTTGGATAGGGTGGACAGTGATAGCCTTTTTCCTCGGATGGAGAAAGCTAGCATGAGGGGGCATAGCTTTAAATTAAGGGGTGGTAGTTATAGGACGGATGTCAGGGGTAGGTTCTTTACCCAGAGGGTGGTGAGGGATTGGAATGCCCTGCCTGCTGCAGTTGTAAATGCGCCTAGTTTGGGGGCGTTTAAGAGATCTGTGGATAGGTTTATGGATGGAAAGGGTTTGGTTTAGGTTAGAGGGTCATTGCTTTTTAACTGGTCGGCGCAACATCGTGGGCCGAAGGGCCTGTTCTGCGCTGTAATGTTCTATGTTCTATTAGCAGTCCTGGGACTGGAGTCTCCAGTCCCGCTAGCCTCTCCCCCACTCCAACGAGGATTACAGCAGCCCACCCCACTGGAGAGAAAGGGAGGCAATCACCCTGGATATTGACAGTGCCAGCCTGTGACCCTGACACTGCCCAGAGAGCAAAGTGCCAATGCCTGGGGCACGTGACACTGCCCACTGGGCATTGCCAAGGGGGTGGAGTCTGTAGACAGGATCAGTGGGGGAAGAAGGGAGGCCAACAATGAGGAGGCTGGCAGTGTGGGGCTACTGTGCATATGGCAATTTCTGCCCTGACAGAACTGCGCATGCGCAATGGCCCACTCTGCGTGCTGATTTCAGCCTCTTCAGTGGGAATAGGTCTCTTGAAATCTAATGATATTCACGCTGGCGGCCTCTGCAGCACAGTGTAGGAGATTCTTCTCTGAACTCCCAGTAAAACAAAATAGCGTGAATTAAACCAGTTTTCACATGAACTCAACACAGAAAATTCCAGCCAACATGTTTCTCTGTTAGATAATTCATGAAGAACCATCAAAGTCTCCTATTGTAGTATTTATGTGCCAATATTAAAGCTCCTTTAACTCCTGATTGATATAGAACTCTAGAATCTCAAAGCCCCCCCCACCCTGACCGAGGCAGCAACTCCCAAACCCACCACCTCGGCCATCTAGAAGGGCAGCCAATGCCTGGGAACACCAGCACGTGCAGATTTCCTTCTAAGTCACTCACCCTCCCGGACTTCAAAACATAACCAGCTGTTCCTTCACTGTGGCTGGGTCAAAATCCTGGAGCTGCCTCCCTAACAGCACTGTGGGTGTACCTACACCACGCGGACTGCAGCGCGGTCCATCAAGGCAGCTCATCATCAACTTCACAAAGGGATGGGCAATAAATGCTGGGTCTAGCCAGTGACATCTTGTTAAATGGCCATTCCAGGGCTGTGGGCAGCGTCGGCAAGGCCAGCATGGTTAGCCATCCCTCACTTATTTCTTAAGTGCAAACCAGTGTGAGGGTGCTTCCAGTGCAAGGAAGTTCCAGGATCTGGATCCAACAATGTTGAAAGCTTATTTCAAATGTGAAATTCTCTCCTTTTGAGCCAATGGCACAAAAAAAAGCCCAAATTTATATAGACCCAAAACATATCCCAAAGGGGAGGCTGAATAATTCCCCTGCCAAGCTGTGGAAATTTGAATACCTGTGCGTGGTATGGATATCAAAGCATTGAGTGATTTCAAGAAGAAATTAGATATAGCTCTTGGGGCTAAAGGGATCAAGTGATATAGAGAGCGGGAGGAGGGGTGGAAATCAGGATATTAATTCAATGATCGGCTTTGATCAAGATGTTATGGCGGAGCAGACTCGAAGGGCTGAATGGCCTACTCCTGCTTCTAGTTTTTTTTTGTTAAGGCATCAAATGTCACACTGCTAAAGTAGACCAACACAGAATACAGGGAAAAAAAAATCACCACAAAGCAAGGCGTTTATCATTTTCAAACATCTTCCCAAATCCTTCTCAATATTCTGAATGTTGGAGTGACAGCCATCTCAAAACCCCCCTCCCCCCAAAATTAGACTATCCTTTGCTGCACTTTTATCAGTGATGATTTTAAAATCAGCGGACTTAACTAGTAAAACGTGAGGTGGCACAGTGGCAAACACTGCCGCCTCAACGCCAGGGAACCTGGGTTCAATTCCAGTCACTGTCTGTCTGTGTGGAATCTGCATGTTCTCCCCATGTTTGTGTGGGTTTGCTCCAGGTTCCTCCCGCAGTCCAGAGTTGCGCTGGTTAGGTTGATCGCCGGTTAGGTTGATCGCCATGCTAAATTGCTCCTTTGTCTCAGGGGTATGGCCATGTGGGGTCATGGGGATAGGGTCTGGTTGGGATAGTCGTTGGCGCAGACTCGATGGGCTGAATGGCCTTTGTCTGCACTGTAGGATTCAATGATTCTATTCCGTGAGAACTTTAACAATTCACTTCATGAAAAATTTATAAATCCTAAACAGTCTAATAAGCTGAAGACCTACATTTCACAATTGTATGTGCATTCAATATCAGAGTGTGACAAACTTCTCACCTCGACACCTGTTTCCAGTCTACTTGTTTCATCGGATGTGCTGGTCAGATTTCCAGGGTGAAGCAAGGAATCATCATCTTTCGAAGGGCTGTTTCTCCCCTCGGATTCACCCAGGTAAATATTTACATCCCGGGTCACTGAAACAGACATTGGAGAGGTGAGAGAAAGGTGGTGCAGATGGAACCAATAATCTAGACAAGGCATTCCAAACTTGGATAGGCACGATCAAATCTCACTGAAAAAAAAAAGGAATCAAAAGATCAGGAGCGGGCTGGTAATAACCACCTGAACCAGCTCTCTGATGATGTTCCGCTATGTGCAGGTGCTGGAAAAGCAGACAGAGAAATCTGCTTCAGTAATATCATCGCTCCCTTGAGCAATGTGGTGAGAGATGTCTGAAGAACGACCAGATGTTGCTAAATATACCAGGCTGCCATTTGTGACCTCCTCAAATTGAAACCATCTCGATTTCTACTTGCTCGATAGCTGAGACTTTTAAATCACTTAAATTCCAGCCCCGGGCTCCTGCTGGCCAGCCCCAAAGTTCCAGAATTCCTTCATTTTGATTCTTAAAACCGGAGACCAAGTCGCCAGTCCAACATCTCCTCATGTGACCGTTGATTGGTGTTCCTGCGTCTTGTGTTAAAGGTGCTATCTAAATGCAAATGTTAATTTTTCACTAAATCTTTGCCATCACCGTTATTAAAAAAAGAGCTGCAGGGAAAAGCCTGGGAACTACAGACCAGTGACCCTCACATCTGTAGTGGGTAAATTGTTGGAAGGTATTTTGAGAGACAGAATCTACTGGCATTTAGAGATGCAAGGACTGATTAGGGACAGTCAGCATGGCTTTGAGTGGAAAATCATGTCTCACAAATTTAATTGAGTTTTTTGAAGGGGTAACCAAGAAGGTAGATGAGGGCGGTGCGGTTGATGTTGTCTGCATGGACTTTAGCAAGGCCTTTGACAAGGTACCACATGGTAGGTTGTTGCATAAGATTAAATCTCACGGGATCCAGGGTGAGGTATCTAAATGGATACAAAATTGGCTTCTTGACAGAAGCCAGGGGGTGGTTGTACAGAGTTGTTTTTCAAACTGGAGGCCTGTAACCAGCGGTGTGCCTCAGGGATCAGTGCTAGGTCCACTGTTATTTGTCATTTATGTTAATGATTTGGATGAGAATATAGGAGGCATGGTTAGTAAGTTTGCAGATGACACCAAGATTGGTGGCATAGTGGACAGAGAGGAAAGTTATCTCCAATTGCAACAGGATCTTGATCAGTGGCTGACGAATGGCAGATGGAGTTTAATTTAGACAAATGTGAGGTGATACATTTTGGTAGATTGAACCAGGGCTCTGGGGAGAGTTACTGAACAAAGAGATCTAGGGGTACACGTTATAGCTCCTTGAAAGTGAAGTCACAAGCGGACAGAATGGTGAAGGCGACAGTCAGCATGCTTGGTTTTATTGGTCAGAATATTGAATACAGGAGTTGGGACATCTTGTTGAAGTTGTACAAGACACCATAAGGCCATAATTGGAATACTGTGCACTGTTCTGGTCACCCCATTATAGAAAAAGATAAAAAGTGCAGAAGAGATTTACTAGGATGCTACTGGGACTTGATGGTTTGAGTTATGAGGACAGGATGGATAGACTGGGACTTTTTTCTCTAGAGCTGAGAAGTGATCTTAGAGGTCTATAAAATAATGATGAGGGGCCAAGATCAGCTAGATAGTCAATATCTTTTCCCAAAGATAGTGGTGTCTAAAACTAGGGGACATAGGTTTAAGGTGGAGAGGGGAGAGATACAAAAGTGTCCAGGGGCAATTTTTTCACAGAGGATGGTGAGTGTTTGGAACAAGCTGCCATAGTAGTAGAGGCGGGTACAATTGTCTTTTAAAGAGCATTTAGGCAGTTATATGGGTATAGAGGGATATGGACCAAATGCAGGCAATTGGGACTAGCTGAGGGGTTTAAAGGGTGGGTGGCATGGACAAGTTGGGCTGAAGGGTCAGTTTCCATGCTGTAACCCTCTGACTTTGACAAAACAGTCCAAAAGTGCAGGCCCTGTTGGTGGAGAAAAAGGTCACAACACATTAAAATAAATGAGATAAAAGGAGAGAGACAGACAGAGGGGAAAAAGGAGGCAGAGACATACCCACTTGAGCATTTAATTGCTTGCATGAAACACATTGTCACAAGAGATTAATGAGTGGAAACTCACCAGGAAAGTTATTTTCCTAACCTAATTACTTGGAATTACATCGGATCGAGTGAGGACAAATAAAAAGTCTTAAAATCCAAAACAAATGAAGCAGCGACAATACCAAGTGAAGCAGAGTAGGGGAATAGGAACAGCAGGAGGCCATTCTCACCTCAATCCTGTCCCACCAATCAATTTGACCTTGGCTGAACAGTAGCCTAACTATACACACCTATCATTGCTCCACACTAACCTAAATAATTAATCCACCATGGATTGCCATGTGTGCCCTGTGCAGCAATGCTTCCCAATTTTACTCCTAAGATGGAGTATAATGTTAGCAAATGTAAGGTTATCCACTTTGGTAGAAATAATAGTAGGAGGGGATATTACTTAAAGGGTGAAAAGCTGCAGCATGCTACGGTGCAGAGGGATCTGGGGGTACTTGTGCACGAATTGCAAAAATTGCAAAATCCCCGTCGAGTCCTGGAATCCCCAAATCAGCGGAAATTGTTCTCCTCTTTCCATCTGAATTGATCCCCTTGCTAGCTTGAAAATGCCAAAGAATGCTACACTAGTTTGAGTAATTTCATCTCTAACATAACCCTGGGAATCCCAGAATCAGCAAATAAACCTCCCTGCCCAGGCCTTTATATCCTTCCTCAGGGCTGCGTGATGATTGGTCCTCTAATGGTAACACAGGTAGGTGCTCAGAACTGTTCACTGAGTGTCTGTACAGCGAAAACAGGGTTCTTACTCCTCAAGATCAAAAGGACAGGATTTCATGATCCTTTTTGTTGATTTATACCTATCCTGGAGATTTTAAACAGACACAAGAGTACACCAGACAGCCTGCCACACCCGCTCTGCCAGAGAATTGCTAAATCTTGAAATTCACCTTCATTTTTCCACCTGTTCCCTCATCCCCCGATTGTCAGTGACATCAGGAATCTGTCTCTCAGTCATAAACATATTCAACAACAGAGTTTCCAGTGCTAAAAATTCACAACCCTTCGAGTGAAATCATTTTATTTGCGTCTCGGTCTGAAGTTACTAAGCCCTTTATCCAGAGACTGCGCCCCTTACCATGTAACACGCTGCGTGTCTACCCTACAGAGCTCCTTCAGGATCTGCAACGTTGCAATGACATCGCCTTTCATTCTTCCAGATCCCAAGTGGTATAGGCCCAATTTACTCAGCTGATCATGGACAAACTTCCCAGCCCAGGTACTGGTGAATCTTTACTTACCACCTCCAATACAAGGATATGCTTCTTAAAAAAAACTGGAGACCAAAATTGTACAGAGCATCCCAGGTGAGCTCTTAAAGCCCTGTACAATTGTAGCAAGAGGTCTTTATTCCCGTTCTCTGTTCCCCTTTCATTGGAGGCCAACCTGCCATCTTCCTTCCTAACTGCTTGCCAAATACACAAGGGTCCTGCCTCCAACCACATGGCCCTCATTGTGGGTGTCACATGAGTAATACTACCATGACCCAGGTTCCCCAAACGGGAATTAGCTACTTCATCCTCTGGCCGAACCCTCAAGGGCATCCTTCCCAGCTATCTCCAATTTTCCTAAAACTTCAGAAAATAAGAAACAATTCATTTTTAATGTCTTGACAACTTTTCTCCTGGATATTATCCTTTAATTCCTGGAGATTTCCAACCAATCCTTTGGGGCTGACAAGCTTAAACCCAGCCAAGTCGCTCTGAACCAAGGGAGAATTCAGATCTTCAGAATATCTTTTGTTCATTCATTCATGGGAACCCCCTCATCTCTGGTATCAGCCTGGTGAACCTTCTCTGTACTCCCTCCAAGGCCAATATATCCTCACGCAAATAAGGGGACCAAAACTGCACACAGTACTCCAGTAGCGGCCTCATCAGTGCCTTGTACAGTTGTAGCAAGACCTCCCTGCTTTTATATTCTATTCCCCTCACTATAAAGGCCAACATCCTATTTGCCTTCTTGATCACCTGCTGCACCTGCAGACTGGGTTTTTGGTGATTTGTGCACAAGGACCCCCAGATCCCTCTGCACCGTAGCATGCTGCAGCTTTTCACCCTTTAAGTAATATCCCCTCCTACTATTATTTCTACCAAAGTGGATAACCTCACATTTGCTAACGTTATACTCCATCTGCTAGGTCCACGCCCACGCACTCAGCCTATCCAGATCTCCTGTGTCCTCCACGCAATTCGCTTTTCCCACTTATTTTTAAAACTCTGCTAATCCCCCTGACACCAGTGGCAATTTACAATGGTCGAGCCACTGAACCTGCACACCTTTGGAGGAAATCTGAACACCCGAAGGAAACTCACACAGAACGTGCAAACTCCACACACACAGACAGTGATCCAAGCCAGGAATCGAACCCGGGTCCCTGAAGCAGCAGTGCTGACCACGGTGCCACCCTTTTGAGTGTGGCAAGGATTGAATACACTGTGGTGCTGGGACACTCACAGTCACCGTAGTAGGAAGTGTTAGTGCAGTTGTCGAGAATGGAAGTATAATGCTGAATAACTCAAATACATTGGGGGAAAAGCAAAAAGCTGACAGCCATAGTTAAACAGGAGATCATCAGCAATATTGGGAAATTGGCAAATACCAACTACACAATCTGCATTACCGTGAACAGCAGCTGTCAGCACTTCAACAACCAAAGCAAAAATTAAGCAAAAGGAGATCCCTGTGCCAAATGCCTTGGAACCATTCCAGGGGTGATGCAATTCCATTAGAAGATGGACCAAGCTTCAGGAACAGAAAAACCCTCAAAAGTATCTGTCAGATAAAAATTCCTGCAAATATCACAATGATTCCAGTGGTCATGGTACCAGATTAATAATCTGGAGAACATGGGTGGGATTTTTTGGTCATTCTCCCCCCAGAGTTGGATAATCCCACTGAGCTCAGACCTGTGCATGGTCTGTGTCCCACCCACTACAATTCCCGTGGCGGGAAGCATGGGGAAATCCTGCCCCATGAGTTGAAACTCCAAACTCAGGGATTCGAGGTGGTGTTCGGAAGTTTCAGTGAAGCCAATCGGTTGGAGAATGTCAAAACTGATTTACCAGTACACTGTAGGAAAGGCAATTTGCCATCCTTACCTGGTCTGGGTTTAAAATCACACATCTCAGTTCCACGGCAACGTGGTTGATGCTTAATTGCCCTCAGAAGAGGCAATTTATTACATTACTGACAAAGGTGGCGCTGTCCTGCCATTCCTGCAGATGAGATCCCCATAGGTTCGCCAGTGGTGCAAAGCGCAAACAGCGAGAAACCCTGTTGACAGGTGGTAGGACCAAAGATACCACCACCAGCCTGAGGCAGGCAGTCTCTGCAAATCACAGGGTAGCAGGGAGGTGGCTAGGGGATTCCTGCCCTTATTTCTTCCCACAGGTACGCAACTAGATTCTTATTCGTATGGGTTACATGGAGAACTATGTAATTGTGAATTCACAAGGGAGACCCACTCTTGTTGCTCAGAACCTGACTGTTGCAAATCTCCCTCCAAATGTTGGGATAAGTGGAGGAGGTAACTTTGGCATCACCCTCTGACTGGCTGAGACCAATTTTATTTTATTATTCATTCATGGGACACAGGAGTCGCCTGCTGGCCAGCATTCGTTACACATCCCTAAATGAGGGCAGTTGAGAGAAAACCACATTGCTGTGGTTCTGGTGTCACATGTAGGCCAGACTGGGTGAAGAGGCAGATTTCCTTCCCTAAAAGAACATTAGTGAACTAGATGGGATTTTCCAACAAAATTTGATAATGGTTTCATGGTCTTAAGTCCAGAAATTTTTTTATCGAATTCAAATTCTACCATCTGCCGTGGAGGGATTCGAACCCAAGGTCCCCAGAACATTAGCAATAATATCACTAGGCTATCAACTCCCAGTGGTGATCTTTTTCCCCCCCGCAGTCCGAAGAGAGCTTCAATGTTTAGTTCCCATGGCAATGAAAACATCCAAAATGCTTCCCTGCGAAACGGGTCCAGTTTAGTCTCAGCCCCTTCTTCTGGGCTGTTTCCTCAGGAGAAAGTTTCTCCTGAGCCAGCGAGTTGTTTGATTTTGAACACCGCGTGATCACTGCTCAGTCTTCACCATACAAGTTTGTTTTAGGAAAAAAAGTACATTGAAACTTAAAAGGATGCAAAGATAGACAGGAGAGTTCAGCCAGAATTACTTCAGTGAGTCAGAATTCAACAAGACACCCGCAAATTTGATTTTTACTTCCAGATAATTGATACTGATAATGAAGCTTATCATCACCGTCCATCTCAGAAGTAATAATAGGATTTAAAAACAACCCTTTGCTGCTTCATGACGTTATGTAGAAGCTTGAACAAAGTGATTCAGTGACCTGCATTCCTAACCTCGTTCTATTACCGTCATGTCAAACATCGTTCTTGCCGAGAAATAGATGTTTGGGACATTGCTACATTCAGTGGTTGGCACCACTGCCTCAATGCCAGGGACCCGGGTTCAATTCTGGCCTCAGGTCACTGCGTGAAGTTTGCACATTCCCCCCCGTGTCTGCATGGTTTTCCTCCCACAGTTCAAAGACATGCTAGTTAGGTTGATTGGCCAAGCTAAATTGCCCCTTAGTGTTCCAAGATACATCGGTTGGCTGGATTAGCCATGGTGAATGCACAGGGTTACCTCAACAGATTGGAGGGGAGGGCCTGGATTGGATGCTCTTTTGGTGCAGAATCAATGGGCTGAATGGCTTCCTTCTGCACTGCAGGAATTCTACTCAAATGATTAATCAACCATAGAAACATAACATGTTGTTGCTACCTTTCTTGTTAAAAAAGCAAACAGAAGCAGCTCCACAGATCAATACACGAATGTAAAAAAGGGACTGCTGGAATGAGATAATTATTTGTCATTTGATGACGCAGAACTGGAGAATTGAAAATAAGAGACATGTTGTCAAAGCTTTTCATCTTTCACTTATCAGGACAGCCATGAAGACAGAAGGAGCAGATCCATGCATTACACTTTTCCCAACTAAACAGAAGCTGGGGGGTGGTCAGCTGGGGTCAGCCATCCTCTTGCTCATTCCACATGAGCAGCGCACCATCTGCCTCAAGACAAGAATGGAAGTTCATTTAAAAACAGCACCAAATTTCTTCTCTCTCCACCCATCCAGAAATAGGCTGCTGGTCTGATTATTTAAGCGCAGACTAGAGTTATACCGCTCAGGAAGCCAGCATTAACCCATTCAACAAGACAGTGGCCAATGTTGCACGGTCCACCTAGTCTTCAATGCAGGAGATGTATCCATCGTCTGGACCAGGACTGGGTTACCAATGACTTTTGTTGCAACATGAAAGGAAGGCTGCAGGACCTTTTGTCCGAGCAGAACATCAGTCTCCTTCTGGCCAGATTGATACAAAAGGCTACTTGCATTTAGTAACCCAATGTCCACAGGCAATCATTAGTGTTTCCGCAGAGATAACGAGATGAGAGTTTTCCCTACAACTGCAACATGGCTTTCTTTGTTCAGGGGTCAGAGACAGATATGGGTTCAGCTATTTTAAGGATTTTGTTCAGTTTTAATATTTACAAATAGGACTGAGTGAAGGAAATCAAGAATTAAACTGAAAATGATGGGGTGGCAATGGTGGTGAGCACTGCTGCCTCAGTGCCAGAGACCCAGGTTCGATTCCAGCCTCGGGTGACTGGACTCTGCACATTCTCCGTGTCTGCATGGATTTCCTCCGCACTCTGGTTCCTCCCACAGTCCAAAGGTATGCAGGTTGGGTGCACTGGCCATGCTAAATTGCCCCTGAGTGTTAGGGGAATTAGGAAGGTAAGTACTTGGGGTTATAGAAAAAGGAACTGTTGTTGGTCAAGGCTTGAGGGGCTGAATGGCCTCCTTCTGTACTGTAGGGGTTCTGAGTTTCTGCAGACAAACTTGTTTCCCATCATGGTCAAGATAGTTTATAAAATTTATCACAATGCATCTTCCTAAATTTTTCTGGAACCTCTATAGTCTGACAAAGATTGTGAAGAAGGGGGTGATAAAGGATAGGATTTTCCAGCCACACTGGCTCCCCACAGAGCAGCAGAATTGGAAATATAATTGGCCATTCTTTCAGTGTCACAATCCTGGAATCCCATCCCTAACATCACCATGGGTTCCAGAAAGCAGCTTGAAGAGCAATTACAGGGTAGGCAATGAACGCTGGCCACCCACATCCTGTGAATAATTTAAAAAGTAAAATAAGAATAGGCCATATTCCTAGCCTATGCTATTCAATATCATGGCTATTAGGCTACCTTAATTGCTCCTTCCCCACCCTATCCCAGTATCAATGCTGGCTTGGTGCTGGAATCCATGAGCGTTGAATAAAATCCATGATCTTCACTTGGAAGGACAAAGGTAGCAAAGGAACACCACCACCTACAATCATCCCTGAGTCACACACCATCCCACTCGGAACTATTAGCAGCACTGCCACTGGGCTAAAATCCTTGTCCTCTGGTCAAGGATGCTGGAATGCTCTCAATGGCTGCAACAACAGATCTCTTTTATAGACTAGTGTGTGTGTCACAAACAATATCCAAAATCCTGAATGTCACAGTGGTTAGCACTGCTGCCTCACAGCCAGGGACTTGGGCTCGATCCCTGGGTCGGGTCACTGTCTGTGTGGAGTCTGCACATTCTCCCCATGTCTATTTGGGTTTCCTCTGGGTGCTCCAGTTTCCTCCCCAGTCTGAAAGACATGCTGGTTAGGTTGCATTGATGTGGATTTGCCGGCGTTGGACTGGGGTAAACACAGTAAAAAGTCTGACAACACCAGGTTTTAGTCCAACCGATTTATTTGATAGTAAATGCACAAGCTTTCGAGGTTTCCCTCTTCGTCAGGTGAATGGAGAGTTCTCTCCTCAGACAGAGCATATAAAGCACAGACAGTTTAGAGATTACTCTAAACTGTCTGTGCTTTATATGCTCTGTCTGAGGCCAGAACTCTCCATTCACCTGACGAAGAGGGAAACCTCGAAAGCTTGTGCATTTACTATCAAATAAATCGGTTGGACTAAAACCTGGTGTTGTCAGACTTTTTACTAGGTTGCATTGACCGTGCTAAATGCTCCCTCAGTGTACCCAAACAGGTGCCGGAGTGTGGCGACTAGGGGATTTTCACAGTAACTTCATTGCAGTGTTAATGTAAGCCTTCTTGTGACAAATGATAATAAAAAAAAACACTGTCGCCAAATCTGGTTGCACGCACATCCTCAATTTTAAAATCACTTTGCCATTGGCCAATACCCAGGCCCCAAGCTCAGCAATTCACGCCCTAAACCTCCCTGATATTCTCTTTCGGAGAGGATTCTCAAAATCCAGTGCTGGCCAAGTTTCTTTGTTTTAAAATATTCCTGCCTTGGTGTCAAATTATTTCAGACAATTGCTCGTGAAGCCTCCAGTTTGCTTCCCTATTTTGTAAACGGGGCAATGAGCTCTTGCACTTGGAGATTAATCGCTATAAATTGTTGAACGGCAGAGCAAGATAAATTTCCATTTCAAATCGCCTTTGAAGAAACAGATCTATTCTCGGAAGCAGTTTGCCCCATTCGGAGAGCTCGTGTCGAAATTCCAGTGAGATACCTTCCTGCAGTTCATTGAGGCTGGAATTATAAACTGTACTGTCTAAAGGGCTAATGGCAAAGGACACTAATAGTCTATTTGATCAGGCTACGTATCCAGGGAAACCTGAAACATCATCCCTTTCATATCAAACATTGCTCTGCAATATTCCTCACATTTTATTCCTTTTTATTCACACTCTGCCATTTTTGACCTTTCATTGTCTTGGTCTCCTTTTGTAGTTCTCTCTCTCTCTCATGTTGCTGTAGTGAAGGTGCTCTGACGCTCCAGGATTGTAACGTTTAGAAAAGCAAGGCCATTCAGCCCCTTGAGCTGGCTGCACCATTCAATTAAAATCACGGCTGATCTGTACCTCAACCCCCATTGACCAACTTTTGGTCTCTGCCTTTACATATCAAAATAAATCACCAGTGGAAATCCAGAACTTTCTTCCCCCATGAGGGGGACAGGAGCTGACATCGATTGAACATTTCAAATCTGTGCCTCAACAAGTGCTTTCTGACATTACTAAGGTTATCATGGAGGCGATGGCCTAGTGGTAATATAGAACACTACAGCACAAACAGGCCCTTCGGCCCACAAGCTGCGCCGATCATATCCATACCTACTAGGCCTACCTATAGCCCTCAATCCCATTAAATCCCATATACTCATCCAGAAGTCTCTTAAAAGACCCCAGCGAGTTCACCTCCACCACCAACGGCAGCCGATTCCACTCACTCACCACCCTCTCAGTGAAACTTACCCCTGACATCTCCTCTGTACCTACTCCTCAGCACTTTAAACCTGTGTCCTCTCGTAGCGACCATTTCAGCCCTGGGAAATAGCCTCCAAGAATCCACCCTATCTTATAAATCTCTATCAGGTCGCCTCTCATCCTTCGTCTCTCCAGGGAGAGAAGAATTAGCTCCCTCAACCTATCTCCATAAGGCATGCCACCCAATCCAGACAACATCCTTGTAAATCTCCTCTGCACCCTCTCAATAGCTTCCACATCCTTCCTGTAGTGAGGTGACCAGAACTGCGCACAGTACTCCAAGTGGGGTCTGACCAGGGTCTTAAGTTGCAGCATTACCTCCCAACTCCTAAACTCAATCTCTCGATTAATGAAGGCTAGTACACCATACACCTTCTTGACCACATCCTCCATTTGTGAGGCCGATTTGAGAGTCCTACGGACCTGGATCCCAAGGTGCTTCTGATCCTCTACACTGCATTTTGCTAGACTATTCATCCAGAAACTCAGCTAATGTTCTGGGGACCTGGGTTTGAATGCCACCACATCGATGATGGAATTTCAATTCAAAATAACTCTGAAATTAAGAATCTTCTGATGACCATGAAACCATTGTTGATTGTCCAAAAACCCAACTGGTTCACTAATGTCCTTTAGGGAAGGAAATCTGCCATCTTTATGCAGGTCTGGCCTACATGTGACTCCAGAGACACAGAAATGTGGTTGGCTTGCAACTGCTCTCCAAAGGCAACTAGGGATGGGCAATAAATGCTGGCCCAGCCAGTGAGGTCCATGTCCCACAAATGAAAAAAGGTTTTGCCACCTTGTTGTGGATTCTCAAGCTGGAGGGATGTTTGTCTCCTTTCAATATTTTAGTTCTATATTCAAGAACAGAATTAGCCTATGCAACACATCCTTGTAATTCAAACTTATCATTCTGGTAAATCTACCACCACCTCCCCCACCTCCGCTTCAAGGTCAATACCTTGCGGCAGGGTAGCACAGTGGTTAGCACTGCTGCTTCACAGCTCCAGGGTCCTGGGTTCGATTCCCGGCTCAGGTCGCTGTCTGCACATTCTCGTGACTGCATGGGTTTCCTCCCACAGTCCAAAAATGTGCGGGTTAGGTTGATTGGCCATGCTAAGAAATTGCCCCTTAGTGTCCAGGGATGTGTAGATTAGAGGGATTAGTGGGTATAATATGTAGGGATATGGGGGTAGGGCCTGGGTGGGATTGTGTTCGGTGCAGACTCAATGGGCCGAAGGGTCTCTTTCTCCACTGTAGGGTTCTATGATTCTATGAAGGTCAATACGTCATTCCTGAGATGTGGTTTTCAGATCTATACAGAGCTACTTCTGTTATTTTACACAAAATAAGCACAATTTGCTACCCCTTTGCACTCCAGACTTCAAGAAACAAGGCCAACATTCCATTAGGCTTTTCAATTGTGTTTTTGTAACCGTCCACTAGTTCAAAATGATTAAATAATAAATAATGCATCAGAAAATAAAAGATACTGGCATTGAGTGCACAGGAGATTGACATAGTCCAAGTGATCTTGTAATGGACACAAACAGTACCCAAGGTGTTTGGGCAAAGTTCCTAAATAGCCTTACTATTTTTTTGTTTGAGATAGAATGAAGGAGGCCATTCAGCCAATCATGTGCCTGTTGGCTCATTACAAGAATTCAGATTGTGAAGAGTGGGGCTATCTTTCCCCGCAGCACTGTAAATAATTATTTTCCAAAATATTTACCTAAATTTTTCCACCTTGTCTGCTATTTCCACAAAGAACACCAACAATATTTCCCCTTGCACAACCATACTGATTCTGCTGAAATCTTTTTAAACACTGGATTTGAGAGAGATGCTGGACTAACTGGTTTGTAGCTTTGTTGTTTTCTGTCTCTTTCATTTCTTGAGTAAAGGCAGTACCATTGCTATTTTCCAATTCTCTGGGATTTTTCCCAATATCTAGGGATTCTAGCAAGCTGTCACCAATGCCTTTAACTATCCTCACAGCCACCTCTAGGACCGTAAGATGCAGATACAGGTCCTGTGAGCCCGCGAGCCCATCATCCTTTAGATCTAATTGCCTTCCCAGGTGGTAATGATTGTTCCTCTCTGCCTTCTACTTATTGTTTCCAGGTATCTTGGGGAAATTTTCTAAGAAAACTATTCTACAGGGAAGACAAATGTTCAAAAATTTCTGTTTTTTCCATTAATAATTCCCTTGACGGACTCTAGAGAACCACTCACTTTATCTACTCTTTTCTTGTTTAGTGAGAAACTTACCAGTTTTTATATTTCTAGCTAGCTTTCATATTCAATTTTCACCCCCATCATTTTAGAGTCATGGAGATTTACAGCATGGAAACAGGCCTTCAGCCCAACTTGTCCAATGCTACCTGTTTTTAAAACCCCTGAGCTAATCCCAATTGCCTGCATTTGGCCCACATCCCTCTATACCCATCTTACCTATATATCTAAATGCTTTAGAGTCATTATTTTGCTAGTTCTTAAAATCTGTTGCTAATCCTTGCATATTTACACAGTGGGTTTTTTTCCCCAAATTTGGTGCTGCCTTTAACTTCATTATTTAGCCACAGATAATGAAATCTTTCTAGGGATTCCATGCACCCCTCCCCCACGCTCAGTGAGACAAATCTTTGGCAAACTTTGAAGGACATCTTAACCCTATCTCCACTGCCCTACCTTTCAACCCAACTTCCCAGTCTATTTCATACCCTTGAAATCACCTTTATTTAGATTTAAAATACTAATCTTAGCCCAACACTTCTCACCTACAAACTGAATGTGAAATTTTACCATATTATGATCGCTATTGCCTAGTGATTTCTTTACTATGAGATTACTGATTGATCCTGTTTAATTGCACCTTACCAGGTCTCGGTGGTGAGTGAGGTGGGGGGGGCGGGGTGGAATATTAATGTGAACCCCTGGCGAAAGCTTAGTGCCCCACACCTGAAATGATAACTTGACCCTCTCTCTAAAGAGCAGCACAGGTGAGCATAGAATTCAGAAGATGAAATAGTGACTTAGAGTGGAAACAAATTCAACATTAACTTTCAATAGGGATACGTACTTGGAGATTGGATTAATTGGATAGTTCCTTCAAAGAACCAGCATAACAGGCTCAATTACCTCCTTCTGTACTGTTCACTTCCAGGAGTTCAGAGAATCCTGTAGTGCACGAGGAGGCCATTTGGCCCATCAAGTCTGCACCGACCACAATCCCACCCAGACTCTATCCCCATTACCCATGCACTTACCCTAACTAGTCCCCCTGACACTAAGGGGCAATTTAACACAGCTGATCCACCTAACCTGCACATCTTTGGACTATGGGAGCAATCCGGAACACCCGGGAGGAAACCCATGCAGGCACGGGGAGAATGTGCAAACTCCACACAGACACTGACCCAAGCCGGGAATCGAACATGGGTCCCTGGTGCTGTGAGGCAGCAGTGCTAACTACTGTGTCACCATGCAGTTGCATGTTAAGTGCTCCTGTTCTTGTTTCAGATTTTAAACTGATTTACACACAAAACAAAGACTGCGATATGTTCAAAGCTGCACTGTGATATGGTACAATGCTGCTAAATTAGTATTAAGCCTAGATTTTCATATTATAACAGCATAATGACTGGTCACCTTCACAAATTGAACAGTGGCGTGTTTCTCACCTATCCTTGTAACAAAAAGACGACCAAATTCTGGAGAGATTTGATAAATCGGAGGAAATACTGGTAGCAACAGGAGCCACTTACTAACTCCAGCAGCAGCTGAGATTTCACACAGGCGCTGGGGATTAACAGCTGCACAGTAAGGCGCAGAGATGACCTATTTAAAAAAAAAAGACAAAGCAGTTCTTTCCGATTTACCCAGACATTCCCTGCTGGTCCAGAAAGACAGCTTTGTGCTGCTGATTGGTTAATGATTTGGTCAAGTTAGGTGATCGTCCTGTAAACCTAATGAGATCGAAGATTTGTCAAACCATCCACAGCAGCCATTACTTGGCGTCCCACTGGGGAGCCCAGCCACTTTACTGACACAGAATGAAAGCTACAGCTTGCAAGATGTTGCATTGTAAAATTAATTAAGTTCCGGCACCTTTTGAGTACAAATGTCACAGACTCCCTACAGTGCAGAGAGAGGGGCCATTTGGCCCATTGAGTCTGCACCAATTCTCTGCCTGAGAACCTTATCTACGCACTACCCCCCGTAACCCCATGTGCAGATTGAGGGGGGGGGGCGAAATTAGTGGGGTAAATACATCTTGGGACAGTAAGGGACAATTTAGCACAGCCAATCCATCCAATCTGCACATCTTTGGACTGTGGGAGGACAATCAGAGCACCCAGGAGGACTCCTCAAAAAAATAATGCCATAGGATCTTTTTAGAAACACAGAATCCCTACAGCCCAGAAGGAAGCCATTCCACCCGTCAGGTTTACACTGAGCTCCCCCACCCCGGAAGAACATTCTACTGAGGCCCATTCCTCCACCCTATCCTTTAACCCACATGTTTATCATGGCCTATCAACCTAACCAGCACATCTTTGGGAAGTGGGAGGAAACCCATGCAGACACAGAGAGAACGTGCAAACTTCATAGAGTCACCCAAGACGGGAATTGAACCCAGTGCAGTGAGGCAGTAGTACTAACCGCTGTGCCACCGTGTTAAAAAACTACAAAGGTGGTTAAAAGAAACGTCAGTCAGCTTTCCAATCTCATTCTATTCAGCAAATGATTAAATTACTGTCCAAAATGACATGATTAATTGGAAAACCAAAACACAAACCTGGATAATGATGTTTCCCGTTAATCGCAGATTCAATGGATCCGGAAGAGGAGCAGTCCATGGTGACAGACTTGGTGACGGGAGGAAGTGAGGAATGCTTTGTCCCAGACATCTGAGCGGATTTCTGATAGGTGGGCACAGTTCTCCGATGAATCTGAACGCTATTTTCAGCCCCATGTATAGCTACACTCATACCTGGAATAAACCACAAAGTTCCGTTTGTCAAACGAAAGCACAAGATTTTACTATTTTAAATTAAAAAGTAATAACTTAACACTATAACTTTATTTCCACTCAACAGCACATTCCCTGGCTGGGATATTGCGCCTGGTGACGTTGGTGCAAATTCCTGTAAGAAATCAAAAGTGAGATGCTTGCTGGTAAGATCTTGCAGCCTCGTGATTCTTCACCACCCCAGTCACTAACTTGAGAACATAAGAAATAGGAGCAGGAGTAGGCCTTCTAGCCCTTCGAGCCTGCCCCGCCATTCAATAAGATCACGGCTGATCTGAAGTGGCTCAGTTCCACTTTACCGCTTTCTCCCCATAACCCTTAATTCCCTTGTCTGTCAGAAACCTATCTAACCATGACTTAAAAATATTTAGCGAGGTAGCCTCCACAACTTCAACAGGCAGAGAATTCCAGAGATTCACCACCCTTTGAGTGAAGAAGTTCCTCCTCAACTCTGATCTAAACTGCACCCCGCTCCCCCTTATCTTCAGGTTGTGTCCTCTAGTCCTGCTATCCCTTCTAAGTGGGAAGAATCTCTCTACCTCTACCCTATCCATCCCCTTCATTATCTTATACGTCTCTAAGATCCCCCCTCAGCCTTCTAAACTCCAACGAGTACAGATCCAGTCTATTTAGTCTCTCTTCATAGTCCAACCCCTTCATCTCTGGTATCAGCCTAGTGAACCTCCTCTGCACTCCCTCCAAGGCCAATATATCCTTCTGCAAGTGCGGCGACCAAAACTGCACACAGTACTCCAGCTGTGGCCTCACCAGTACCCTGTACAGTTGCAGCAAGACCTCCCTACTTTTATATTCTATCCCCCTCGCTATAAAGGGGAGCATCCCATTCGCCTTCTTGTTCACAGATTCTTGCTAGGAATGCCATTTTAATACCATTAGCAGGATTCCCTGCTGAATCATTCTGACAAGTTACACACCACTTTTCCTTAGTTGAACCAGCATTTTAGAAAGAAAGCAAAGGAAAATTCCACTCCTTGTTCTATAGAGTTGTGCTATACTCTGTTCTTGAGCGTGCTTTCATTTCTGGGACAAAATGAAGGTGTGCCACAGCTTTCAGGAATTCAGTGGAGAATAGCAAGAATATTCAAATTCACACAAGGTATGGTGTTTCTGGAGGTCCTTTCATTAGCATCAGGCTAGTTGAGCCCTCCAATACCTCATGATTGTGGATTCTCCAGCTCAAGCATGTGCCTCACTGCATAGAGTCCAAATCAAAAAACACCTTTGGTTGCTGATAAGCCTTCAGCTCCTAGTTCCAGCGGCTGACAAATTCTCCTTACTGCTTGCTCCCAGGCAGGCTCCCAGTTTGAAAGAGAAACCTAATGCAATAAAGACACAAAACTGAAGAAAATTCCTCCCTTCAATTGTCTCCATGTCAATGCGGTGTGCACACTTGGGATATCCCAGATGAGAAACCATGTAAATGATTTAAACCCTTTATGGAGGCTGGTACAGACAACACATCAACAAGAAACTCAAGAGGGGTCATGCTGCCCCCACCGCCCCCCCCCAAACCTTATTAAATAAACTTTTCTTTAGGCCCATTTACACATTTCTCAAACCAGTAGCTTTCATTTGTCTTGCATTTTAAGCATTTCACACCCCAACTAAAACTTTACAGTCCCCAAGCATATCATAAATTATAGCAAGATCTGACCAAATGGCAGAATAATCTCAAGGGAGTGAACAGCCTCCACCTGTTCCTACTTAAAATCCATCATAAAACAAGATAATTACACTCTCTGGCCAAAAACCCATTTGTGAGCATTAGCTGCACTGTATTAAAAAGATCAGAACATTGGACCAATACTGAAAATATCTAATGACTCCCAGCTCCCTACAGCTGGTTTTCATTCATCCCATTTTCTAGAATCATAGATTCCCTCGTGCAGAAGGCCATTTGGCCCATCAAGCCTGCACTGACAACAATCCCATCCTATCCCTGTAACCCCACACATTTACCCTTCAAAACCTCTGACACTAAGGGACAATTTAGCATGGCCAATGCGCCTAACCCATACGTCTTTGGACTGTGGGAGGAAACCCACGCAGGCACGGGGAGAACATGCAGACTCCACACGGACAATCATCCAAGCTGGGAATCGAACCCAGGTCCCTGGTGCAGCGAGGCAGCAGTGTTAGCCATGGTGCTGCCCTCAAAAACGTGGAGAAAAAAATTGCATCCCTTCATCATATACCAGAAAGAGACCAAAAAAAATTAAAACGTTTATAGAACCTCCAAAGATAAATTTCATACTTTAGTTAATTCTATAGATACAAATTAAAACTTTCATTACACTTCGACTTTTGAGGATTCCAGTGTGTGAAAGATCAGCAGTCATCAAACGTTAAACAACTTATAATCCCTTAAAGAAATGCAAAAACTTTTCTAAGGCAAAAATATTTCAAAAGCAACTACAAGTCATGATGAAAACAAGTCAGAAAAAAGTTTTCCTCCTAAAATTGATTCCCATCATTTCATTTCCAGAACGCCCACAGGAATGATTTATAACTAACAGATGACTCTCTATATATGAGTCAGTATAATGCACCTCCAACAATGCTGCTAAACCTCATCTCAAACAGAGTTTTGGCAGGACCAAAAGGCACAAGCACAGTTCACTGGCACTCTTATCGATTAGTGTCTCCATATATCATGAACTATATCACCCTGGCACAATAGAACAGAGAGGCACAGCACTTATTATAGGGATAATATTTAGACAGGGAGTCACCCAGGTATTCCTCTGGGTTGGGGGTGGATCAAAAATCAGGTTTCAAAGCACCAGCTGAATGGTTTCAGTGCAGGGTGGGAGATGGCGTACATCACCTGCTGGGTGTCAGCTGTGGCTCAGGAAGCAGCACTTTCACTGCGAACCCACTCTAAAAAGGTGAAGGGTTCAAATCCCAATCAAGGCTGAAGCACAGAATTAAACCCAGGCAAGGCTCCCTCAGCACTATCCTGCAGTGTAGAGAGGTGTATCCTTTGGATAAGATATTGAAGAGGCCTCATCTTGTTGTTTAAAAGATGGATGCAGCACAGTGGCAGTTAGCACTGCTGCCTCACAGCGCTAGGGATCCCGGTTCAATTCCAGCCTTAGGTCACCGTCTGTGTGGAGTTTGCACAGTCTGTGTCTGCGTGGGTTTCCAGGCACTCCAGCTTCCTCCCACACAGTCTAAAGATGTGCAGGTTAGATTGATTGGCCATGATGAATATCTGGGGTTTAAAGGGATAGGGCGGGGGGGGGTGTGGTGGGCCTTGGTAGAGTGCTTTTCCAAGGGGAAGGAAGAGCTCAGAGTAAACTTGATGGGCGGAAAGACTTCCTTCTGGGCTGTAGGGATTTTATGTTTCTAAAAGATTCCATGGCATTACTTTTTGAGGAGTTCTCCCAATACCATGGCCAACATCTATCCCTCAAAAAATGAACATTCCAGAAACAAGAAAATCAACCAGGTCACCTTTGCATTGTGTGGGATCTTGCTGTGTATAAAGCAGCTGCATTGTTTACAGAAGCGAACTCACTTCATTTTGTGCAAAGCTCTTTGGGGACAGTTTCTGAGCGACGCGATAAGGCTGTTTGAAAATCCACTTTCAAAAGAGAGAGTGCCCCTGTTGTGAAATAAATTGTGCTTTGTGTCCTGGGAAGATAGCAGGGAGACAATATAGAATACACCGGAATCTCTCGCAGTTTTCCCTCTGGTTCTGTTGGAATCAGCAGCAGGATTAGGCTTTTGGAAATTAAGAGTTATACGAGGACAGTAACAGTATCCTGGATTGCCACAGCGTACAATTATATTCAAAAAAAAAGTGTTCCAGTAAACCCAATCTGGTGTGAACACCTGCTGGAAATAAAATTAACTAAATCTTCCAGTACAACTGATCAGCTTGTTCCTGGAAAATCAAATTGCAGGTGAAACCAAATAGGTGTGAATGAGATAGCAATCAATGTGTGTACAATTCCCCCTGTTGCGTATTGACATTGATGGTGCATATTGGCACCTAGGGAGATGGTGATAAATAACTGGCTTTAAAGCAGGAAGGAGAAGGTTTTGAGGTAATTACAGTTTGGATCAAAAGTTAACATTTAAGTAAACATCCACATGGGCCAGCAAGGAGTCCTTTATGTGCTTTTATTTTGGAGTATTTAGTTTCTAAAAATCAGGAGTAGGCCACAGGAGCCCACTCCACCATCCAGGGCAAGCCATCACATTCACTCTCTTGCTCCCTCCCCATATTTTCAATCTACTGATTCTAAAAATGAACGTCTCCCCCTCTGACTGAGGTCTCGGGGGTAGAGAATCCCAAAGACACACAAAGCCTCGACTGAAAAAATTTCTTAAGAGTCCTAGAGGGCAACACGGTGGCACAGTGGTTAGCACTGCTGCCTCACAGCACCAGGGACCCAGATTCGATTCCCAGCTTGGGCCACTGTCTGTGTGGAACTTGCACCTTCCCTTCCCTCCCCAATCTGCGTGGGTTTCCTTTGGGTGCTCTGGTTTCCTCCCACAGTCTGAAAGACATGCTGGTTCGGTGGATTGGCTGTACTCAGTGTACCCGAACAGGCACCAGAGTGTGGCGACTGAGGGTTTTTTGTAGCAACTTCATTGCAGTGTGAATGTAAGCCTTACTTGGTGATTAATAAATAAACTTTAAAGGCCATTCCCTTATCCCAATACGGAGTATTATGTGCACAATTTGCAGAGGTGATTAAACAATAGGATTACTATGTTAGGTAATTTCAACTTTCCCAACATTAACTGGGACATACTGTTAAAGGCTTAGATGAAATTAGTTCTTGAAGTGTGTACAGGAGAACGTTAAGCCAATGCATAGAAGGTTCAACAAGGAAGCGGGCTGTGTTGGACCCGATTCTGGGGAACGAAGCCATGCAGGTGGTTGAGATGGTGTTGGGGGAGCATTTTAGCAATAGCAATCACAATATGGTACAATGCAGTTGCTATGGACAAGGAAATAGACAGGCTGCAAAAAAAAAGTTTTAGATTGAGGATTTTAGAAAAACACAACAGGATCTGGCCAAGGTAGACTGGGAATAGTTATTAACGGGAAAAATCAATAGAAGACTGTGTGGTGGTGGTGGGCGGGCATTCAAAAATAAAATGGGGAGAGTGCAAGCCCAGCATGTTCCTTCTAGGTTGAAAGAAAAAAGGAGTAACAAGCCCAGAGAACAATGACCGACCACACAGATATTCAGGATACAATGAGAAGGAAAAACAAATTTAAGCAGGTATAAGGGGAACAAATCAGCAGAGGCATCAGGGGAGTTCAGAAAGTGCAGGGTGGAGCATAAGAAAACAATTAAGACAACAAAGAGGAGGAGATGAGATATGAGAAAGCTCTGGCTGGTAAAATTAGGTATAAAATCGATGGGAAAGGGATAACCAGGGGGAAGAGTAGGGTCCATCTGTGGCTGGAGCCAGAGGACATTAGTAGAATGTTGAACGAATACTTCATATTTGTCTTCAACCAAGAGAATGAAGGTATGGAGCTCAGGGAGACAGACTGAGGTTCTTGACCAAATTGACATAGGGAAGCACAAGGTATTGGTAGCCTTAAAAGTGGACAAATCTCCAGGTCTTAAGTAATTTGACAAGGAAGTATTCAATCAATGGCATGACACTAGGAAACCCTGAGGAATAAAAGGGATCTTAGCATGTCTGCCCACAGATCTCAGAAGGTGGGAGGGCGAGTTAGTAGAATGGTGAAAAAGGCACATGGACACTTGTCTTTATCAATCGAGGCATGGATTATAAAAGTAGGGAGGTCATGTTGGAGTTGTATGGAACTCGAGGCCACAGCTGGATTTCTCTGCAATTCTGGGCGAGACTTTATAGGAAGGATGTGATTGCACTGGAGGGGGTGCAGAGGAGATTCACTGGGATGCTGCCTGGGATGGAGCATTTCAGTTGAGGTTGGGTAGGCTCGGATTGTTTCCGGTGGAGCAGAGAAGACTGAGGGGCCACCTGATTGAGGTGTACAAGGGACATGGACTGAGTGGATAAAGAGCAGCTGTTCCCCTTAGTTGAAGAATCAGTCACATGAGGGCAGGATAAGTTTAAAGTTTATTTATTAGTGTCTGAAATAGGCTTACACTAACACTGCAATGAAGTTACTGTGAAAATCCTCTAGTCAGCATACTCCGGTGCTGTTTGGGTACACTGAGGGAGAATTTAGCACGGCCAATGCACCCTAACCAGCACGGCTTTCACTGCAGGAGGAAACCATACAGACTCTACCAGACAGTGACCCAAGCGTGGAATCGAACCCAGGTCCCTGGCACTGGGTGGTGATAGGGGCAGGTTGCCTCATTATTTTAAAAGAAGTACCTGGATGAGCACTTGGCACATCATAACATTCAGGGCTATGGGTAAAGTGCCGACCTAGGATTAGGTAGGTAGGTAGGTCAGGAGTTTCTCATGATAGTGATGGGCTGAAGGGCCTCTTCTGTATTGAGAGATTTTGAAAGATAGCAGCCAGTATTGATGGAGAGATAAATATTGGTCAAGATGAACAGCCCGGTCCTGCAAAATAGTGCCTTTGATGTTTCCCTACTGCGGGATGTGGGTGCTGCTGGCAAGGCTGGCATTTGTTCCTCATGCCCAACTGCCCTTGAACTCAGTGTCTTCCTGGGCCACCTCGAGAGGGCAGTTACCACATTACTGTGTATCTGGAGACACACGCAAGCCAGACTGAGGAAGGACGGAAATTTCCTTCCCTTTAGCGAACCAGATGGGTTCATGACGATAGATGCCAAGCTCACCAGAATTCCTGATTTTTAAAATCAAAAGTAAAAAAAGTTCACCAGCTTCCATAGTGGGATTTGAACCCGTGTCCGATAGCCTGGGCTCCTGCTTTATTCGCCTAGGTAGCATTACTATCATGTAATCACCCAGCCACCCAAGGGGACAGAGGAGCCAAAATAGCGCATCCAAAAGATCGCAACTCCCAGCAGTGCAGCACCCGAGTGCACCTGGACTGTATGATCCAGAGTAAAATTGGAACCCACTATCTCTGACTCAGGAGGGAGTGTGAGCCACTGAGTCACGGCTGACTCCAGTCGGCACTGAGAGGCGTTTGCACTACAAGAGTGTTTAAAACAAAATCCAGTCACTCATGATTTATTTGCAAAATATATCCAGACAGGTTGACTTGATTTTTAAACTGAGTGCTTCCACCCACTGCCTTCCATAGCGAGGAGGAACTAATTGTGATTATTACTCACAAAAGAAAGCGTGTTCCACTTCTGGCACTGTTATTAGCGAAAGTGGTCCTATACACAAAACAACATCATTCTGGCTGAGGCAAGCGTTGCAGAGTGGAGCTGGTGGTTGGGAAAGCAGTGGGAATTTTGGGAAGGATAGGAATCAAAGAATTCCAAAACTTCCACTCTGGGGAGAACACTAATCAGAAGATTGGAGTCTGAGGGAGGACGTAGCTACTGGTTACAGATCGATAATGTCTTAACGTCTACATGGTTTTTTTTGCAAGTTAACCAAGTCTTTATTAACTAGATGTATATTTGTGCATGAACATTAAAGGGCACAAATGAGGTGTCTCAATGCTGAGGTCTATACATATCTCTGCTCATCACAATGACCCTGGGGTTCAGGGTCACATACTTTGACATTGCTGTGTGGGATTTACTGAGCTCAGTCATATATTAATCAGGCCTTCATATTACAATATCCTGCCAGGTTTGTTCCTGTTGCAAAAACCACAAAGTCCAAATGAGGGCTCATGATCAACATGATGGGACTTCTTCCAACCAGACTCAGATTGATCTCAATTACAGCAAAGAGAGGTCATTGCTGAAGGTCTATCACTGCACTGAGGCAGAGCCGAGGACCACATAGGCAGACGTCAGTAGCCAACACGAGGAATCAAAGTATCAACCAGGAGTTTGCCAAACAAATAACAGATATAGAAGCAATATACACGTGGAGGTCACTTTGGGGAACAAAACGATGCCAGTTATTACTGACTGAGTAAGATACCCTTGAGTAAGATAACATTGACACGAACACTGGGAGCCATAATGTGGAGATGCTGGTGTTGGACTGGGGTGGGTACAGTACAAAGTCTCACAACACCAGGTTAAAGTCCGACACAGGTTTATTTGGAATCACGAGCTCTCAGAGCACTGCTCCACTCACCTGATGAAGGGCAGCGCTCCAAAAGCTCGGTGAGTGAAGCAGTGCTCCGAAAGCTCGTGATTCCAAATAAACCTGCGTCGGACTTTAACCTGGTGTCGAGAGGCTTCTTACTGTGAGCGATAAAGAGACCACCAAATCTGTTCAGCCAGTCAGATCAGGACTGGTCAATATTTTAACTCCATGTCCCTCGATACCTGGAGGAGAGAGCGCTCCACACTTCCACAATCTGCTTTGAGAAGATGCTTCCTGATTTTCATGACCAATTTTAAAATATTATTTCTCCATGACAGGGACTACTTTACTTATCCCATTACATCCTTTAATCATTTGAAAACACTGCAATCAAATCACCCTCAATCTAAGGAAATAAGTGCCAAAAACTTTCACATACTATTTACTGATCTTAATCCCAAAACTATGATATGACAAATCCATCACACAAACCAGCTTCCCATCCATTGACTCTGTCTACACTTCCCACTACCTCAGCAAAGCAGCCAGCATAATTAACGACCCCACGCACCCCGGACATTCTCTCTTCTGTTGGGAAAAAGATACAAAAGTCTGAGGTCACGTACCAACCTGCTTCTTCCCTGCTGCTGTCAGACTTTTGACTGGACCTATCTTGCATTAAGTTGATCTTTCTCTACAACCTATTACTAACACTACATTCTGCACCCTCTCCTTTCCTTTTCTATGAATGGTATGCTTTATCTATATAGCACGCAATAAACAATACTTTTCACTGCATGTTAATACATGTGACAATAATAAATCAAATCTTGTCTTTCCTGAGGTGAACTGCACAGAACTGAAGTTACTCTGGAGGGGGTCTAACCAAGACTCAGCACACTTGATGCATCATTCCCTGCCATTTTAACCCAGCCGACATAAGGGGGACTTCTGGCAAGGCCGAGACCCCTGGCATTATGATGAGACCCGTCTAGTGTTCCTAAATCCAGGTCAGCACAGTCCACTGGTTACCAATGTCAAAACCAATCCAGAAAAGCTGCTTTCCTCAATGGAACAGAATCATTTAAGAGTAACTGGAGACTGGGATTTCTCAAAGTGGGTCATAGAACATAGAAAAACTACAGCCCAAACAGGCCCTTCGGCCCACAAGTTGCACCAATGATATCCATACCTACTAGGCTTACCTATAACCCTCAGTTCTATCAAGTTCGACGTACTCATCCAGATGTCTCTTGAAAGACCCTATTAAATTTGCCTCTACCACCACTGATGGCAGCTGATTCCACTCACCCACCACCCTCAGTGAAAAACTTACCCCTGACGTCTCCTCTGTACCTACTTCCCAGTACCTTAAACCTGTGTCCGCTCGTAGCAACCATTCCAGCCCTAGGGAAAAGCCTCTGAGAATCCACCCGATCTATACCTCTCAACATCTTATATACCTTTATCAGGTCACCTCTCATCCTTCATCTCTCCAAGGAGAAAAGACCGAGCTCCCTCAATCTATCCTCATAAGGCATGCCTCCCAATCCAGGCAACATCCTTGTAAATCTAAAGGTCAGAGGAGGATCTAAGGATAAGATCCAAGGGTCAGAGCAGGACAACATCACCATGAAAGAATCAAAAACACTTTTTAAAGGCTAATATTTATTGCCCTTCCATAATGGCTTGATAAGGTGGCGGTGAGCTGCCTTTTTGAACCACTGCAGTCTGAGGTACATCCACGGCGCTGTTAGAGAATTCCCAGGATTCTGATCCAACAGTGAAGGAACAGCAACATAATTCAAGTCAGGATGGCGAGCGACTTGGAGGGGAACTTGCAGGTAGTGTGTTCCCATGTATCTGCTGCCCTTGTCCTTCCAGGTGGTTTGCAAGATGCTGCCTAAAGCACTTTGAGTTGCTGGCAATGCACCTTGTAGATGGTACACAGGGCTGCTTCTGAGGGAGAATTTAGCATGGTCAGTGTGGACATAGGACCTCCGGCCGTCAATGTTGCGCCGACCAGTGGAACCAATCTAATGACCCTCTAACCTAAACTATTCCAATGTTATCCATATACCTATCCAATGACCATTTGAACGTCCTTAAAGTTGGCGAGTCCACAACTGCTGCAGGCAGGGCATGCCACACCCTTACTACCCCCCAAGTAAAGAGCCTACCTCTGACATCAGTCCTATAATTATCACCCCTCAATTTAAAGCTATGTCCCCTCGTGTTAGCCATCACCATCCGAGGAAAAAGGCTCTCACTGTCCACCCTATCTAACCCTCTGATCATCTTGTATGCCTTAATTAGGTCACCTCTTAACCTTCTTCTCTCTAACGAAAACAACCTCAAGTCCCTCAGCCTTTCCTCATAAGACCTTCCCACCATACCAGGCAACATCCTGGTAAACCTCCTCTGCACCCTTTCCAATGCCTCCACATCTTTCTTATAATGCGGCGACCAGAACTGTACGCAATACTCCAAGTGCAGCCGCACCAGAGTTTTGTACAGTTGTAACATGATCTCACAGCTCCGAAATTTAATCCCTCTACCAATAAAAGCTAACACACCGTACGCCTTCTTAACAACCTGGGTGCCAACTTTCAGGGATCTATGCACATGTACCCTGAGATCTCTCTGTTCGTCGACACTACCAAGAGTCCTTCCATTAGCCCTATATTCTGTGCTCCTGTTACTCTTACCAAAGTGAATCACCTCACACTTTTCTGCCTTAAATTCCATTTGCCACCTCTCAGCCCAGCTCTGCAGCTTATCTATGTCCCTCTGCAAACTGTAACATCCATCCTCACTGTCTACAACTGCTCCGACTTTAGTGTCATCTGCAAATTTACTAACCCATCCTTCTACACCCTCATCTAGGTCATTTATAAAAATGACAAACAGCAGTGGCCCCAAAACAGATCCCTGAGGTACACCACTAGTAACTGCACTCCAGGTTGAATATTTCCCATCAACCACCACCCTCTGTCTTCTGTCAGCTAGCCAATTCCTGATCCAAACTGCTAAATCACCCTCAATCCCATGCATCTGTATTTTCTGCAGTAGCCTACCATGGGGAACCTTATCAAATGCCTTGTTAAAATCCATATACACCACGTCAACTACTTTACCCTTATCCACCTCTTTGGTCACCTTCTCAAAGAACTCGATAAGGTTTGTGAGGCACGACCTACCCTTCACAATGCAGAGCGACACAAACCAGGAATCAAATCCAGGTCTGTGGTGCAGTGAGGCAGCTGTGCTAACCACTGTGCCACTAATAAGGATGGTAAATAAACCAAAACATTGCATCAATAACATCTCTCTGTTATAGAGGAATGATATACTTGGATCTTTCCCCATTGGAAAAGTTGTAGAAATGGGGAAATGGTTCCACGTAAAGAAAAATTTTTTTAAAAAGTGGAGAGAGTAAAGGTTGAGGACACACTGCAGTGAAGAGAAGCAGAATGTGACAGGAAGGGACAAAACATTGAGTATATTAGCGATAGCAAAATATGCTTAAAAAGGTGATATTTTCAGTCATAAGAAGACAGATGGATTCATGCCACAAATAGGGATGAACAGTTTGATCAGGTTGTGATTACAGAGGTGAGGCTGGACAGTATTCATCACTGGGAAACTTGACATTTCAAAAAGATGGACAAAAATGGGAAAGTAGTGATGGTGGGCGGCTAGGAGAATTAAATCAGTGAGTAATGATCTCAGCTTGAAAGAGCAAGTAATAGATTCGGTACGGGTGGAGCATAAGAAAAGTTAACAATTACCTCAATAGTTTAATTAGTCCCCACACTAATCATAGAATCCAACAGTGCAAAAGCAGGCCATTTGGCCCATCAAGTCTGCACCGACCACAATCCCATTCAGACTCTACCCCCATAATCCCACGTATTTACCCTAGCTAGTCACCCTGACCTTAAGGGGTCCATTGGAGAGGTAGGATTTTAAAATGAGGAATTTACAATAGAATCTTAGTTCAGAAGGAGAACATTTGGCCCATCAAGTCTGCACCGACCACAATCCCACCCATGCCCCATCCTCATAACCCCACGCATTTACCCTAGCTAGTCCCTGAGAAGACATCATGGCTAATCAACCTAATTCACACAGCTTTGGGCTGTGGGAGGAAACCCATGCAGACACGGGGAGAATGTGCAGACGCCACACAAACAGTGACCCAAGCTGGGAATCGAACCCGGGTCCCTGGCACTGTGAGGCAGTGGTGCTAACCACTGTGCCAATGGAGAAAAGAAGAAAGCAGGAACTGAAAAAAAGGTCAAATTTTCTTGACTGGATGACGATCTGTATCCTAGGGAAGAAGGAAATGCACTGAATGCGATCTTCCAAAATTCCCTATACTCTGGGAATTGTCCCAGTGGATTGGAGGGTAGCGAATACAAACACAGATTCCCTCTTTCCTTGAATGATAGAGCTGGTCATTGGGAAGGTGCTGGAATCTATTACACAACTAAGACGCAGTCAAAAAGTAGGAAGAGAGCGGAAAGAAATGACACCAGAATAATGAACAATTCATTATATTGTGTGAGGTGAGATTGACAAAGACTTCAGTTGCCATGGTGAGAAGTATTTTGATGCACTGTCCAAGATGATGCAAAGGGACCACTCATCAAATAATGGGAAATTTATAGCCGTTGAGAATGGGCACCTGGTGTGAATGAGAAGAACTCTTATTTAAGATAAGAAAGTGCCTCACATACAATGGGTTATTTTTGAAGCTCACTTATTAAGTAAATGCAGCACAGTGGAGGTCCCATATAGGAAGGAAAGTGTAATGAATGAGCTGTAACTGTGTTGGAGCCCACCTTCGCTCTTCAGACTGCGCCACCATACAGCCCAGCAAGAAAACACAGGAACGTTAAGCAGTGACAATGCAGCACTCCTTCAACACAACTCCCTGTGCAGGAATGTTTATGCGCTAATTTTGTATTGGTGTTTCAAAAGCAAATTGTGCCTCATTAGTTCAGGTGTGTCTGTACAAGCGTACATGTTAGACTGGGGAAAACAGGTGCAGCGATAAAGAGAATTTCCAGAATTACTCAAAAACAAAATATTCCAACAACACACACCCTTCGAAGTCTCCTTACTTGAGAAAGGATGTACTGGCATTGGAGGGGTGCAGAGGAGATTCACTAGGTTGATTCCAGAATTGAGTGTTGGCTTATGAGGAGAGACCAGGACTACACTCATTGGAATTTAGAAGAATGAGGGGAGATCTTATAGAAACATAAGATTATGAAGGGAATAGGTAAGATAGAAGCAGGGAAGTTGCTTCCACTGGTGGGTGAAACTAGAAGTAGGACCATGGCCTCAAAATAAGGGGAAGCAGATTTAGGACTGAGTTGAGGAGGAACTTCTTCACACTAAGGGTTGTGAATCTGTGGAATTCCCTGCCCAGTGAAGCAGTTGAGGCCCCCTCATTGAATGTTTTTAAGGCAAGGGTAAGTAGATTTTTGAACAGTAAAAGGGATTAAGGGTTATGGTGAGCAGGTAGGTAGGTGGAGTCCATGGAAAGATCAGCCATGATCTTACTGAGTGGCGGAGCAGGCTCGAGGGGCCAGAAGGCCTTTTCAAAAGCAAAAACTTTTAAATTGATATTACAGAAGTACGGGGTGCAGGAAGCATTTTTAGATCCCAGTATATTGTGTTATGGTTCAGGTTAAAAACTGCAAAGTGTTTTATAAAACCCACCTAAATCCTAAATTCTGCATTTTGAATTTGGCTAGGATAAGCACAAGATGTTTCACTTCAGGTGTGATTCAAGTGATCCACTGGGGAGGTTTTAGCCAACAAAATTTATTTAAGAATATAGTTAACATGTATAGTAAGAAAATGGTAAGAACTTTTATCAATTACAAACAATGATAGTGTATAACCTTTAAAGATTGAGACAATGTTCCAACCAAATGAATCCCATGGACAAAAAACCCTTTTCACAGGTTTAACAGCACAGATATGATACTGGGATTGGGGCCGTTAGTTGGATTCTTCAGTCAAATGCTCTTGAGGTTCAAAACAGTCTGAAGACAAGACAGCTTCCCAAAACAGAGAATCTGGTCCAGCCCCCAACAGCAGGGGGAACAAGATGTTGTTGTCAGCTAACCACAGAACGGGAAAACACTTTTTAGCTTGCCATCCCTTCTAAAACTCAAACCTACAGTTCCAGACTGAAAAATGAAGTTCCTGTCACCTGACCTCCCCAGTTTTTCACTTCCAAACAATGACATCACCCAAGGCTGTGAGCACAAATTAAAAACTCTAAAAAGGTACACCAACATCACAATTGGAAAAAGCTTACATTTATGAAACAGCTTTTGCAACCTCTGTGTCCTAATGCATGTTACAACCAATGAAGTGTCTTTCAAAGCTAGTCACTGTTATAACGTGGGATGTGAGCAGCCAATCTGTACACAGCAAGTTCCCAAATCCGAGGCTGCTATTTGGCCCATCAGGTCTAGCCATCTATCCAAACATGCTTCACAACTTAGTGCCATTTGCCTGCCTTTTCCCCATACCGCTGCACACTTTCTATTCAAATCATCATTTGCAGACGTCTTTAACCTCTCTTTACAACAATCTGAGGTCCCTATCTGCTTCAAGAAGATGACCATCATTCCAGTGCCTAAACAAAAACCAAGCACTGTGCCTTAATGACTATCAGCCAGTGGCTCTAACATCCATCATTGCGAATTGCTTCGAAAGGTTAGCATGGCACGAACCAATTCCAGCCTCCTGGACTACCTGGATCCACTACAGTTTGCCTACTGCCGCAACAGATCCAGAACAAATGTCATCTCCCTGGCTCTGCACTCGCTCAATCCTGGAACACCTCGGTAACAAGGATACCCATGTCAGACTAATTATTGACTACAGACCAGCGTTCAGCACCATCTTTCCCTCAAAGCTCATCTCCAAACTCCGTGGCTTGGGCCTCGGCCCCTCCCTTTGCGACTGGATCCTGAACTTCCTAATCCAGAGACTACAAATCAGTAAGGATGGGCAACAACATCTCCTCCACGGTCATCCTCAACACCGGTGCCCCACAAGGCTGTGTTCTCAGCCCCCGACTATACTCCTTATACACCTATGACTGTGTGGCCAAGTTCCCCTCAACTTGATTTTCAAGTCTGCTGACACCACCAGCATAGTGGGTCAGATCTCAAACATTGAATCAGAGTACAGGAATGAGAGAGAATCTGGTGAACTGGTGCAGCAACAATAATTTCTCCCTCAGTGTCAACAAAATGAAGGAGATTGTCATCGACTTCAGGAAACCTCTGCCTAATCAACAGAGATGAAGTAGAAAGGGTTGAGAGCTTCAACTTTTTAGGCATCCAGATCACGAATAACCTGTCCTGGTCCCCCCATGCCAACATTATAGTTAAGAAAGCCCACCAATGCCTCTACTTTCTCAGAAGATTAAGGAAATTTGGCATGTCAGCTACAACTCTCACCCACTTACAGATGCACCATAGAAAACATTCATTCTGGTATGGGCTCCTGCTCTGCCCAAGACCCTAAGGAACTACAAAAGGTTGTGAGTGTAGCTCAATCCAACATGCAAACCAGCCTCCCATCATTGACTGTCTACACTTCCTGCTGCATTGGCAAAACAGCCAGTATAATCAAGGACCCTACGCACCCCAGTCATTCTCTCTTCCATCGGAAAAAAGATGCAAAAGCTTGAGGTTATATACCAACCAACTCAAGAACAGCTTCTTCCCTGCTGCCAGACTTTTGAATGGACCTACTTTGCATTAAGTTGATCTTTCTCTATACCCTAGCTATGACTGTAACACTACATTCTGCACCCTCGTTTTCTTCTCTGTGAATGGTATGCTTTGTCTGTAAAGTATACAAGAAACAATACTTTTCACTGTATATTAATACATGTGACAATAATAAATCAAATGCCCTTTTGAATGCCTCAACTGAACAGGCAAGCTGTCTGTCTTGCAGCAACATTATTTCTCGGTATAAAAGAAAATATTTATTCAGACTAGAGAAATGTTGAAAGGATGCAACTCCAGCACATCATGAGCAACTAATATCCTAACTGAAATGGAATATTTAATTCACTATACATATAATTTCAGTGCTTTTAGTCATTATTTACTTCACATTGGCAACCCGAACTTTGCCAGGTACGTGGGTGAGGAAACTTCAAAAATGAATCAGATTTTAAATGTTACAAATTTATTCCTGAAGATTGAGTTAAAGAACAGCAACCCATGATTCAGAAGGTCAATCATAAAACCAGTTAGAGTTAAAGAATTATTTTTATAGAATCCCTCAGTGCGGAAGCCATCCATCAAGTCTGCACCAACCACAATCCCACCTTGGCCCTATCTCTGTAACCCCCACATATTTACCCCACTAATCCCCCTGACACTAAGGGTCAATTTAGCATGGCCAATCAACCTAACCTGCACGTCTTTTGGACTGTGGGAGGAAACCCACCCAGACACGGGGAGAATGTGCAGACTCCGCACAGACAGTGACCCAAGGCCGGAATTGAATCCAGGTCCCTGGCGCTGTGAGGCAGCAGTGCTAAGTCAGAGATGGAACTTAACAAGGGGAGGATAGAGAATTCCAGACTGTGGGGGTCTGAACAGTAGATTAGGTTGTTGATGGTGAGACAACAGGAAAGTTATGCATTAGGGGTTAGAATCAGAGGGCAAAAGAGTTCAGGAGGATATTGCAGAGAACAGATAGTATCTTAAATAAAAGCAGAGGGGGAGAAACAGAGCCAGCCCTCTGGGTCAGAACAAAAAAAAGCATCAACGAAGCAGTTCTGCTCGACAGGCCAAGAGCAGAAAGAGAATGTAGGGAAGGGCTTTTCTTTAAACCCTGAGAGTGCCGAATGTCTGGAATGTGCTGCCTGGGAGGGTGGTGGGGGCGGGATGCCTCACATCCTTTAAAAAAGTACCTGAATGAGCACTTGGCGCATCATAACATTCAGGGCTATGGGCAGAGTGCTGGCAGGCAGATTAGGTGGGAGTTCAGGTGTTTCTCAAGACCCGATGGGTCTCTTTTGCCCTGTACGATTCTGGTAAAATGGACTTTAACAAAACAGGCATCACATGACCCAATTTCCCGAACCAACCACACGTACATAGGTTTGCTTAGGAAGGGCGATGATTAAAACTTAAGGCTGGATTGCAAGGGGATTGAGTTTCAGCAGAGCTGACAGCAGCAGCAAGCAGGTAAACACGCTAAGAAACAATAATGGGTTATCCCACAGAGACTCCACTTTAAAAAAATAAACAAATAATCAGGTAGCTTGCTCAGTCACTTTAGAGAAAGACTCAGCAAGTTTTTGAGACTGGGGTTACCCGTAGGGACATGTTCCCAGAAGGACACCAGTCAAGTTCTTACAACACAGCCAGGAACCAGTGAGTGGCTTATTTATCAAGTGCCAGTCCACAAATTAGGAGATTTATTGAATTCAATTCCAGAAATATCAGTGAAATTTCAAATGCCATTTCACTAAGTAGCACAACAAATGATGGAGATGGGGAGAAAATGTAGCAGAGAGACAGTGACAGGTGAAACTAATAAGTACAGAAGTGTGGAAGGTAGAGTTGCAGTGTGAGGAAGTGTAGGAGTCATCCATTCAGTAATAGAAGGAAATTTGATCAGAGTATTTTTAAATGGCAAGAACTGTGAATAGGGTCCATATAGAGAAATGGAAAAAGACTTGCATTCATTTATAAAAGTACATTTCACGGCCACTGGACTCGAAACATTTTACAACTAGTGAAATACATTTTTGTCACTGTTGGAGGGTTGAATTCTCTGATCTTGCCCACCGCTGGGATTCTCCAATCCCGCTGCTATGAATGGAGAATTTGGCCAAGTGCCAAATTCTCCATTCTCACTGGCAGTGGTGACAAGATAGACCAGAGAGTTTCGGCCATTATATAGGAGATGACAGCCAATTTAGTGCAGAGCAAGCTCCCACAAACAAACAATGACCAAACTCTCTGCTGGTGACTGAGGGATTAATATTAGTCAGGGAGCTGCCCAATGAGGTGAAGGGAGTTGCTCTCTCATCCCATACCCTGGTGGAGGCTCAGTAGATAAGTCTTGACATACATGAATATATGAAACATTCTTGAACTCCAAATTAAACTATTTGCATTTTTAATAGCTCCTTAACAAGCCAAGGTATTCCAAAGTGTCTTAAGCCAATGAAATAGCTTTGAGAGTATAGTCACTATCTTATGACTCAGCCAACATTGTCTACCTGATACGCTGCAGTAAAGGATGTCCCCAGGCATGGTACATTGGGGAGACCATGCAGACTCTGTGACAACGGATGAATGGACACCATTCGACAAACACCAGGCATGAGTGTTCCCCTCCTGTCAGGGGGCACTTCAGCCTCTGATCTTCGGGTAAGCATTCTCCAAGGCGGCCTTCACGACAACGCAGAGTCGCTGAGCAGAAACTGATAACCAAGTTCCGCACACATGAGGACAGCCTCAACCGGGATCTTGGGTTCATGTCGCACTATCTGTAACCCCCACGACTTGCCTGGGCTTGCAGAATTTCACTAACCATCCCGACTGGAGGCAATATACATCTCTTCAACCTGTGCTTAACCCTCTCTCCACCTGTAAAAACTTGATTAAGACTTCTATTCCAACCATTATCTCATAACTGAGTTTGTGTCTATACATGTCCTGTTTGTGAACAAGACTCTTCACTCACCTGAAGGGGCGAGACTGAAAGCTTGTCCTATCAAATAAACCTTCTGGACTTTAACCTGGTATTGTGAGGCTACCCACTTATAATAGAGCCAAGAGAAAAGTTTCTGGACAGGAGGCCATTTGACCCATCTTGTCCATGCCAGGAAATGTAAGAAACCCAATAACTAAACAGCACAGGAGATAAATAAACAGATAATGTGTTTCAGTTAGGAGTTATATACCAGCCAGAACAGAGAGAAAGCCCCATTTCCTTGGAAACAGTGTCACGGAAACCTTTGCTTCTAGAGGAGGCAGACAGGGCTGCAATGTTATCTCATCTGAGAGACAACGTTCCAACAGTGTGACACTCCCTCAGTACTGCAGAGGAGAGTCAGCCTTGATTCCGTGCCCAAGTCTCTGGAGAGATCCCACCACCTCCACACTCCGTGACAAAGTGAAGCTACTGAGTCAGAGTGTTCCAAGCTGAGTTGGAGAGAGAAGGAGATACATAGTAACATCCTCATCGGTAATGAGGTATAATTGGATAATGTATTTGCGCTGCTGTCTGATTCCAATAAAATCACCTAAAATTAGCATTAGCAGAAAACACACATTTGTGAAATGTTCACAGCGGGAAGGAGGGAAGAGCTCCAATCCCATCACCCCAAAGCCTTTCCTCAGATTATACAGACACTTTCTTGGGAAGATTGTACTGAACCTTCTCCCAGGCCTCGCTTACTGGCACAGGGCTGCAGAGGCACAACTGCCACTGGGTTTATTATAGAAGCATCACAGGCTCCTAATCACCGAGACCACCTCATGGTCCGAGAACCCCTCCTTCCTGCTGGAGTTCCATCTAATCACCAGCCGACTGGGTCAAGTCCCTTGTTACTATCCCTTCAGAGGCTGCATGACAATCAGTACACCAATAAGGTGATCAAAGATAACAGGCCAATGTGCAAGACATGTTAACAGCTTGGTGTTAATATGCACACAAGTTGTACAGTACAGCTGAGAATACAATTTATCATAAGCTTCAAGGCAGCTGACAATAAAACAGGTGTATAGAACCTACAGCATACAGGCCACTCAGCCTGTCTGATCCATGCCAATGTTTATATTCTACATGACCCTCCTCCTGTTCAGCTCTCACTCACTTGTGTATACTTGCTAAGGGAGGTGATGACCTAGTGGTATTATCGCTAGACTATTAATCCAGAAACTCATCTAAATGTTCCAGGGACTGGGGTTCAAATCCCACCACGACAGATGGTAGAATCTGAATTCAGTAAAGAGAAAAATATCTGGAATAAGAATCTACTGATGACCATGAAACCATTGCCAATTGTTGGAAAAAGCCATCTGGTTTACTAATGCCCTTTAGGGAAGGAAACCTGCCATTCTTGCCTGGTCTGGCCTACACACAACTCCAGAGCCACAGCAATGTGGTTGATTCAACTGCCACCCAAAATGGCCCAGCAAGACACCCAGTTGTATCAAAGGCAGCTTCTCACCATCTTCTCAAGGGCAACTAAGGACCGGCAGCAACACCCATGTCCCACAAATAAACTAAATACATCAGGCCTCCCCTTAAATGCACCATGTTCTGCTTCAATCACTTTTCACTACTCTCTAGGAAGACCCAAGATTATTTATGACTCATTTATCAACCCTTGTTTTGGGCTCTACGAGGGTACAAACTGGGAGCAGGAGACAGTCTGGTCTCAAGCCTGTTCTGCCATTTGATAAGATCATGGTTCTCCTGTAGCTTCAACTCCCACTAAACCCTGTGGACACCTTTTCTATCAAGACTTCATCTAACTCAGCCTGAGCCATATTGTGACCCAGTCTTCACTGTTCTCTGGGGAAGAGAATTACACAGATCAAGCACCCTCAGGGAGGTAAATATTCTCTTTATCTTAAATAGGACCAGGCCTCCCCATGAGAGGAAACATCCTTTCAGCCTCCACCCTGTCAAGGCCCCTCATGTTTCCCCTCAATCTTAAACTCCAGTGGATGCTCCCAAAGCTCGCTCAAGTGGATACAGTTTCTCCACAATTTTAAATATCATTCACAGAATGAGTGTCACTGGCAAGACAAGCATTCATTGCCCTCGAGAAGGTGATAGTGAGTTATCATTCTTGAACCTTAGCAGTCCACGCGGTGTAGGTGCTGCCACAGTGCTGTTGGGGGGGGAGTTCCAGGATTTTGACCCGGTGACAATAAGAGGACAACAAGTCAGGATGGGAGGGGAACTTGTAGCTTGTGGTCCTATGCATCTGCTGCCCTTGTCCTCCCAAGTGGCCAAGGTGGTGGGGTTTGGAAAATACTGCTGAAGCCATGACAAGCTACAGTAAATCATTTTGAAGGGTGTGCATTAGTACAACGTGTGCTAATGGTGGAGGGAGTGAATGATTAAGATGGTGGATGGAACCCCTAATTAAACCTTTCATTCTAAAGGCTCCCACCAGCTCTCCTGTTACCCAGAGTGAATAGCTCCAGCCTGCTCAAGAAATCATAACTTGAAGCTCGATTATTTATGGAACCTTTTTAAGTAATGTCACATTTTACAACTCCCAAAAAATGTAATGAAACCATGACTCGATTGGAGGAGTGCACTAATCTCATTTAGCAGTCTACATATTAGACTTTGTTTACTTTCAAAACATCCCAAACACATTCCATAGTTTTCTACAAAAATATCAAAATGCACAAGTCTTTCCTGCAGAGTTCCAGCTCTCTCGTTTTACCCCCCTGCCCCCAATCCCACCCACATACATTTAAACTAACCCCAGCAAGCGAGGCAACCACTCTCTCTGCGACGTGTTATCACTCAGTAGATCGCAAGTGAAAATAACAAGACCAAATTTCAGTCCATCAGACACCAGGAAAATTTGTATTGGATTAGTTATGGACATTACCAGATGAACTCTTTTACACTATAACCGTGCCAGATCCTACATGGAAGTTACTATTGTAGAATCAATGTGACAATAAACCAACTGATCCCACACTAAATATTCTAGGGAAAGAAAACGCCACCCCAAGTGGAAAAATACCTCTTGAACATCTCTTCATCTGGAGTAATAGGGTGAAGAGTCTCAGTCTGTCTATTCAGGTTCACAAGAATGATCCCTGGAGTGAAGAGCTTGTTGTGCGAGGAACGGCTGCGGACCCTGGGTTTGTACTCGGTGAAGATTAGAAGGGGGGGGTGGGGAATCTTACTGAAACTTACAGGATACAGTGAGACCTGGATAGTGTGGACGTGGAGGGGATGTTTCCACTAGTAGGAAAAACTAGAACCAGAGGGCACAACCTTAGGCTAAGGGACAATCCCTTAAAACAGAGACGAGGAGGAGTTTCTTCAGCCAGAGAGTGGTGAATCTGTGGAACTCTTTGCCACAGAGGGCTGTGGAAGCCGGGTCATTGAGTGTCTTTAAGACAGATAGGTTGATTAATAAGGGGATCGGGGTTTATGGAGAAAAGACAGGAGAATGGAGATGAGAAAAATATCAGCCACGATTGGATGGCTGAGCAGACGCAATGGGCTAAGTGGCCTAATTCTGCTTCTATATCTTATTGTCTTATTACAGCTGGTCCAAAGCAATTCAGGCAAATCAATCCAATAATTTGAATTTTTTTGTTCATTCATGGGCTTTGGTGGCTGGCCAACGCATGTTGCCCATCCCTCACTGCCCTTTTACAATGGGAGTCAACCACATTGCTGTGACTCTGGAGGCCAGACTGGGTAAGGATGGCAGATTTCCTTCCCTTTAAAAAAAAAAGGGATATTAGTGAACCAAAGGGCTTTTCTGACAATCGTTTCATGCTCATCATGAGATTCTTAATTCCAGATATTTTTATTGAATTCTGCCTTGGCAAGATTCAAACCCGGGTCCCCAGAACATTAATAATGAGTAGCACAGTGGCTAGCATTAAGGACTCGGGTTCAATTCCAGCCTCAGGTCACTGAATGGAAATTTCCACGTTCTCCCCGTGTCTGCATGGGCTTCCTCTGAGTGCTCCGGTCTCCTCCCACAGTCCAAAGATGTGTGGGTTAGTTAATTGGCCACAGTAAATTGACCCTAGTGTTTCGGGGGGGGGGGGGGGGGGGGGGGGTGCAGGAATTAGTAGGGTAAATGTGTGAGGTTATGGGAAGAGGGCCTGGGTGGGATTGTGGTCGGCATAGACTCAATGGGTCAAATGGCCTCCTTCTGCATTGTATGATTCTAATGATTTGTCTATGATAAATTTGTGGATTAGGCTGGCAATAATACCACTAGACCATTTAATGCAGTCATTTAATATATTCCAGCCTATTTAAAAAGATTAATCTAATTATCAGTTAACACTTTGACTAAGTGATAATTAGATTATGTGGAAAACAAACTTGTTCCATACGAAAGAATAAAGTATTTTTAAAAATGATTCCAGGATAGTATAAAACACAACATAATCACTGAAAAATTCTATTTCCACAGAGAATAGGGAGAGAACGGCAGTGACTCAGCTGATAATTGGTACAATATCTTGTCTACCTGCCAAGGGGATACCCTGCAGTAGATGCTCAGAGACAGTGTGCAGTTTTTACCCCACATTTTGGTTGGCCAAAAAAAAAGGAAATTTGTCTTAAAACAGACCTCGAACAGCTGCAATCTGCTCAGTTAAAGAGTCAAGGCATGAGTTACAAAATCCAATTGATGGCATCTTCTCCCCCTGAATATACAATATATTAAATAAAACACCACCACTCCACACTGGAGGGCTGGTGTTTTATTAACCAAATAGGCAGCTCCACAAGGTCACCATTCCGTTGACATTTTTAACAGCAGCCAATTCAGAGAAATACCAAAAAGGAACTCAAGAATGTGAAAGGACTGTCGTTGCACATGTTTCACTGATCCAGCCCCCTCGCCCGATGTCCAGCCGTGGACTGAGGCTGACTCTGCAATGTCATTTAAGAGACTCAACCTCCTGCCCACAACCGCACCTGCAACTTTCAATACTTAATCCAGCCCAGCTCACATTCCCGAGTACACACACACACACACAATTCCTCACACCTACAGACAGAATGGTCCAACAATTAAAATATCCAAATCTCACTCCACCCTCCTCCCCAATCAAGGGCACACAAAGTGCACAATATTATAAACTCCTCCAGCTACGACGCTGCTGCCACTACATTCAGTTCAATGTTGCCACCCGTTTAAAACAGCATTAGATACAATTATAAACCTGTTTTTGAATGACTACAATGGGATTTCTCTCTCTTTTTTTTGCCCTTGCAGAGACTGAAGGTCACTGAACTGTATAAAATGCAGCAATCTGCACTGAAAGACCCGTCACAGAGCGACTACAAACGCCTCGGCACTCACCAGTACGGGCATGAAGATCCACTCATATCCGCACCGAACCCTCTACTGCAGGAAAGGCTCAACACCAGGATCGGAATTCACAAGACGGCAACTCTCCAGACCATTCGGGAAGGCTGCACGCGAGAAGAAAATAAAAACCAAACCAAACCCCACCAGATACCCGGGCAAAAAAAAAACTTCGCGAATCACATGAGTCGCATTAGCAAAACGAAGGGAAATTAATTAGTGACCCAGCGATCAGGCTGGAAGGAAGCCTTTGCTGCCGTCCACCTGGCTGCCACTGGGTCACTCTCCCCGCAGCTCATTCACCGAGGATGACTCCTGCTCCTCCGGACCATCAGCTATTTAGCTGCATGAAGATTTTAGTATTCTTCAGCAGTAGTTGCCATCAGCCAATGGCTGCAGAATGAAGTGTGTCAGCACTCGGGCACCAACTGTGGAGGGGTAACAGGGGGCGGTGAGCGTTAAAGGCTCCAGCACAGCTACCCCCCCCACCCCACCTCCGGTGGAGCTAATAATACTCACATAAGAACATAAGAAATAGGAGCAGGAGTAGGCCATCTAGCCCTTCGAGCCTGCCCCGCCATTCAATAAGATCATGGCTGATCTGTCGCTGCTCAGTTCCACTTTCCCGCCCTCTCCCCATAACCCTTAATCCCCTCTCCTATCAAAAACCCATCAACCCGCGTCTTAAAAATATTTAGCGAGGCAGCCTCCACCACTTCAACGGGCAGAGAATTCCAGAGATTCACCACCCTTTGAGTGAAGAAGTTCCTCCTCAACTCCGTTCTAAACCGCCCCCCTTTTATCTTGAGGCTGTGCCCCCTAGTCCTATTGTCTTTTTTGAGCGTGAAGAGTCTTTCCACCTCTATCCTATCCATCCCATTCATCATCTTATTCATCATCTCACACCAAGGTCTCGGCAAAGAGCCCACTCCAACACATCAGAGAATTCCCCACAGTGCGCAAGGAGGCCATTCGGCCCGTCAAGTTTGCTCCAGCAGAGCAGAGTCTGCACATCCTCCCCGTGTCTGCGTGGGTTTCCTCTGGGTGCTCAGGTTTCCCCCCACAGTCTGAAAGACGTGCCAGTTAGGTGCACTGGCCGTGCTAAATCCTCCCTCAGTGTACCCGAACAGGCGCCAGAGTGTGGCGACCAGAGGATTTTCACGGTAACTTCATTGCAGTGTTAATGTAAGCCTACTTGCAACACTAATAGAAAAAACAGAGCAACCCACCCAGGCTCTAACCCCATGTATTTACCCACCAACCTAAGGGACAATTTAGCATGGCCAATCCACCTAACCAACATGCCTTTGGACACTAAAGGGCAATTGGGCATAGCTAATGCACCTGACCTACACATCGTTTGGACTGTGGGAGGAAACCAGAGCACCCAGAGGGAACCCATGCAGACACAGGGAGAATGTGCAGACTCCACACAGACAGTGACCCTAGGCCAGAATCGAACCTGGGTCCCCGGCACTGTGAGGCAGCAGTGATAACCACTGTCCCACCGTGCTGTCGCTGGCTGGATAGGTGGGAGCTTTCTGTCCATTAAAAGTATTCTGAACCCACAATCTGCTTCATTACAACACTGCAAAATATTTCCCTAACTTGTATTGAAACAGTATCGCAAATATTTCAAATAAAGAGTTAAATAAACTGGAAAATCAAAACTTCTAGGGATTCATCAGAAAAAGGAGCATATTTGAGTTAGCAGCGTAACAACTTAGTTCCTAAGCTGTTACTTAGTTCCTAGGTTCACTAGGCTGATACCAGAGGTGAGGGGGTTGGACTATGAAGAGAGACTAAATAGACTGGGTCTGTGCTTGTTGGAGTTTAGAAGGATGATGGGGGATCTTATAGAGATGTATAAGATAATGAAGGGGATGGATAGGGTAGAGGTAGAGAGATTCTTCCCACTTAGAAACGAAACCAGAACTAGAGGGCACAGCCTCAAAATAAGTTGGCGGGGGGGGGGTTGCAGTTTAGAACAGAGTTGAGGAGGAACTTTTTCTCTCGGAGGGTGGTGAATCTCTGGAATTCTCTGCCCGTTGAAGTGGTGGAGGCTACCTTGCTGAATATATTTAAGACACGGGTAGATAGGTTTCTGATAGACAGGGGAATTAAGGGTTATGGGGAGAAAGCGGGAAAGTGGAACTGATCCACTTCAGATCAGCCATGATCTTATTGAATGGCAGGGCAGGCTTGAAGGGCTAGATGGCCGACTCCTGCTCCTATTTCTTATGTTCTTATAACTTACTAAGAGAATGGTCACAATCCATTCTGGTCATCCTGTGGATTCTAACTCTCTTTGAGGGCAATTCAACTCATCCCCACTCCCCTGTCTTTTCTCTGCAGTGTTGCAAATCTTTCCTCATCAGAGAATTTTCAATCACCATTTGAAAACCACAAAATTCTCACACGGTTCATTCCAGATCCTAACCATTCACTGCATGAGGAACATTTTCCTCCTGTCACCTTTGATTCCTTTACCAATTATCTTCAACTCGTGCGCCCACATTCTCAATCCTTCCACCATCGGGACCAATACCTCCCTATCTCATCTGTCCAGACCCTTCGTGATTTTTTGAACCCCACGGTCAAATCTCCTCTCAGCCTTCTCTTCTCCAAGGAAAACAGTCCCAAAATTCTCCTGTATCCGTGCACGTGAAGTTCCTCATCTGTGGAACCATTCTCATGAATCTTTTCTGCACTCTTTCGAATGCCTTCACATCCTTCTTAAAGAATGGCATCCAGAATGGGACACAATGCTCTAGTTGAGGTCACATCAGTCTTTATATCTTCTTTGCTTTTATACTCTATACCTCTATTTAGAGAGCTTGAGAATTCTGTGTTTTATTAACCGCGCTCTCGATCCGTCCTGCTACCTTTGATGATTTATGCTGCCCCTGTGCCCTGTTTCGAATTCCCCTCTTTATTTTACGTTCAAACATAGGAATTAGGAGCGAGGGTCAGCAATTCAGCCCTTTGAGCCCGCTCCGCCATTCTGTATGATCATGGTGATCTCCATCTCATCCTAACTCCACTTCCCTGTCTTTTCCCAATCGCCCTTTATCCCATTTTTGATCAAATGTTTATCTAACTATTTCTGGAATCCATTGGTTGATTCTGCATCCACTCCACTCTGGGGCAGTGAGTTCCACAGATGTTGAGTCCATTCAATCCTTGAACAGATGAGGGGACAGCACGGGTGGGGGTCTTAAAATGAATTTCTTTGATTGAACAGAACTTAAGAAAATTAACATGACAAAAGCGAAAGGAAAGTGAATTTGGAGACAGGCCTCTGTGCAAGCCTGTCCCTGTACTGAGACTTGACAGGATCTTGAAAACTGAGCTCAAAAACAAACACTTTATTCCATAATATATCTCAACCCTTATCTCTTTATTACAAATGTCCATCACATGCTGTCTCCATTTAGAAAAAACAAGCCTTGCAGTTGCTGTTATCAAAAACTTGTTTTGCCTCCATTGTGTACCCTTTAGGAATGCAGTCAATTTCTAAATAATCCAGCGTGCCTTCTGAGTTTTAAAATGTACTCAAGTTAGCAGTGTTAGTTAACCCTACAGCCTAGCATTTAAATGTAATTGCATTGACAGAAATATCTTAAAATGAAGTCTTTGCATAGATGAATTAAACAGGGTAAAAAATACATAGGATCCCTCAACAGATTCACAGGTCTTTGTGAGAAGTAGCTTCTCCTTATCTCTGTCTTGAACATCCTCCCTCTTACTCTACAACAATGACATCTTGTTCTAGGCTGTTCTAGAAGGGGGAACATTTGGTTAACGTTTACTTTATCAATCCTGTTGAGTATTTTATATACCTCAATCAAATCCGTCCCTCATTCTTCTGTACTCCAGTGAATACAAGCCCTCTCTTCAATCTCTCTACCAAAATGGATGTTAGAGATGGAAAGGTGGTAGGACTAAAGGGTCTTGATGACATTACTGTTACTAGAGAGGTGGTGCTCGACAGACTGGAGGGGCTGATTGTGGACAAGTCCCCAGGACCGGATGGAATGCATCCGAGGGTTCTGAAAGAAATGGCGGAGGTGATAGTGGATGCCTTGGTGGTTATTTTCCAGACATCGCTAGATTCCGGGGAAGTGCCGGAAGATTGGAAAACAGCTAATGTTACACTGTTGTTTAAGAAGGGTGCCAGGCAAAAGGCGGGGAATTATAGGCCTGTTAGTTTAACGTCTGTTGTAGGTAAAATGTTAGAATCCGTCATCAAGGAGGAAATAGCGAGGCATCTTGAGGGGAACTGCTTGATAGAGCAGACGCAGCACAGTTTCCTTAAAGGGAAGTCGTGTCTGACAAATTTACTGGAGTTCTATGAGGATGTGTCTAGAGCTGTGGATAGAGGAGAGCCGGTGGATGTGGTCTTTCTGGATTTTCAGAAGGCGTTTGACAAGGTACCTCACAAGAGGTTATTACAGAAGGTCAGGGGGCATGGAGTTGGGGGTAGGGTGTTAGCGTGGATAGAGGACTGGTTGTCAAATAGGAGGCAGAGAGTGGGGGTCAATGGGTGCTATTCGGATTGGTGGATGGTGACTAGTGGAGTGCCCCAGGGGTCGGTGCTGGGGCCTCAGCTATTTACCATTTATATAGATGATCTGGAGGAGGGAACTGAGTGTAGGGTGTCAAAATTTGCTGATGACACCAAAATTGGTGGAAAGGCAAATTGTGTGGAGGGTGGGGAGAGTCTACAGAAGGATCTAGATAGGCTGGGCGAATGGGCCAGGAAATGGCAAATGGAATTTAATGTTGGCAAGTGCGAGGTGGTCCACTTTGGTAGGAATAATGGTAGGAAGGATTATTACTTACGTGGAGAAAAACTGCAGCAGGCGACGGTGCAGAGGGACCTCGGGGTCCTTGTGCATGAGTCGCAAAAACCCAGCTTGCAGGTGCAGCAGGTGGTCAGGAAGGCGAATGGGATGCTGGCCTTCATCGTGAGGGGGATTGAATATAAAAGTAGGGAGGTCTTGCTGCGGCTGTATAGGGCATTGGTGAGGCCGCAGCTGGAGTACTGTGTGCAGTTTTGGGCGCCATACTTACGCAAGAATATTTTAGCCTTGGAGGGAGTGCAGAGGAGGTTTACTAGGCTGATGCCGGAGTTGAGGGGGTTGAGCTATGAGGAGAGGCTGAATAAATTAGGCTTGTACTCGTTAGAGTTTAGAAGAATGAGGGGAGATCTCATTGAGACGTATAAGATGATGAATGGGATGGATAGGATAGAGATGGAGAGACTCTTCCCACTCAGAAAGGATAGTAGGACTAGGGGGCATAGCCTCAAGATAAAGGGGGGGCGGTTTAGAACAGAGTTGAGGAGGAACTTCTTCACTCAAAGGGTGGTGAATCTCTGGAATTCTCTGCCCGTTGAAGTGGTGGAGGCTGCCTCGCTAAATATTTTTAAGACGCGGGTTGATGGGTTTTTGATGAGAGAGGGGATTAAGGGTTATGGGGAGAGGGCGGGAATGTGGAACTGAGCCACGACAGATCAGCCATGATCTTATTGAATGGCGGGGCAGGCTCGAAGGGCTAGTTGGCCTACTCCTGCTCCTATTTCTTATGTTCTTATGATGATTAATTTCATAGAATTATACAATCCCTACAGTGCAGAAGAGGCCATTCAGCCCATCAGGTTTGCACTGACTCTCTGACAGTGTAACTTATCCAGGCGCTCCCTCCTGCCCTATCCCTGTAACCCCACACATTTACCATGTCTAATCCACCTAACCTGCACACCTTTGGATTTCCCTATGTTAAATTACATCTGGCACATGTCCAGCCTGCTCCTGTCCTCCTCAACCCTTCCTCACATTCCACAATTGTGTCATCTGCAAATTTTGAAATTGTGCCTCGCCCTGCACACTCAAGTCCATGACATTGACATAAATTAAGCATTCCTTATACCAATCCCTAGGGAACCTTCCTTCCCTTCACTACAGCTCTCTGTTCCCTGTCTCTCAGCCATATCCAAGCTGCCCACTGTCCCTTTCACAGGCTTTAACCTTCTTATTACGCGGCACTTCATCAAACATCCTGAAGATAAAAATATCCCAAGGCATCTTTCAAGGTGATGTCAAACAAAAGGTGCAATTTCCATTATCACTCACTCATGTGTAAATCACACGAGGACTGGGCTCTCTTATGGGGCAGGGGTAACCTGTTCAAGAGGGACGGGTTACACCTGAACTGGAGGGGGACTAATATCCTGGTGGGAAGATTTGCTAGAGCCACTGGGGAGGGTTTAAACTGGGGGTGGATGTGCAAAGCAGTAGCGAGACAGGAGAGAAGGTTGAGGACGGCACATTAAATTGTAAAGGCAGTGTCAGTAATTCTACTACTAGACAGGTCAGGCAAGAGCACAGCAGAGAGCAAGGGAAACCTAGATTGAACTGCATTTACTTCAATGCAAGAGGCCTGAGGGGCAAGGCAGATGAACTCAGGGCATGGATGGGTAAGCGGGACTGGGATATTATAGCTATTATTGAAACATGGCTAAGGGAAGGACAGGACTGGCAGCTCAATGTTCCAGCGTACAGATGCTATAGGAAAGATAGAACAGGAGGTAAGAGAGGAGGGGGAGTTGCACTTTCGATTAGGGAAAACATCACTGCTGTACTGAGAGGGGATATATCCGAGGGTTCAGCCACTGAGTCTATATGGGTAGAACTGGGAAATAAGAAGGGGGAAATCACTTTGATAGGGTTGTACTATAGGCCCCCAAATAGTCAGCGGGAAATTGAGGAGCAAATATATAAGGAGATTACAGATACCTCCAAGAAAAATAGGGGATAATAGTCAGAGATTTTAACTTTCCCAACATTGACTGGGACAGCCATAGTATTAAAGGGTTGGGATGGAGAGAAATTTGTTGAGTGTATTCAGGAGGAATTTCTCATTCAGTATGTGGATGACCCAACTAGAGAGGAGGCAAAACTTGACCTCCTCTTGGGAAATAAGGAAGGGCAGGCGACAGAAGTGTTAGTGAGGGATCACTTTGGCACCAGTGACCATAATTCTATTGGTTTTAAGATAGTTATGGAGAATGATAGGTCTGGCCCAAAAGTTAAAATTCTAAATTGGAGCAAGGCCAACTTTGATGGTATCAGGCAGGAACTTTCAAAAGTTGACTGGGGGAGTCCATGGGAATGCAAAGGGATGTCAGATAAGTGGCATGCTTTCAAAAGTGTGTTAATCAGGGTTCAGGGTGAACACATTCCTCTTAGAGTGAAGGGCAAGGCTGGCAGAAGTAGGGAACCCTGGATGACTCGGGATATTGAGGCCCTGGTCAAGATGAAGAAGGAGGCACATGACATGCATAGGCAGCTGGGATCAAGTGAATCTCTTGAAGAGTATAGGGGATACAGGAGTAGAGTTAAGAGACAAATCAGGAGGGCAAAAAGGGGACACGAGATTGTTTTGTCAGATAAGGCAAAGGAGAATCCAAAGAGCTTCTACAAATACATAAAGGGCAAAAGAGTAACAAAGGAGAGAGTAGGGTCCCTTAAGGATCAACAAGATCATCTATGTGTGGATCCACAAGAAATGGGTGAGATCCTAAATGAGTATTTCTCATTGATATTTACTGTTGAGAAAGGCATGGATGTTAGGGAACTTGGGGAAATAAATAGTGATTTCTTGAGATATATACATATAACAGAGAAGGAATTGCTGGAAGTCTTAAAACGCATCAAGATAAATAAATCCCCGGGACCCGGTGAAGTGTATTCCAGGACATTGTGGGAGGCTAGGGAGGAAATTGCAGGTCCCCTAGCAGAGATACTTAAATCGTCGATAGTCACAGGTGAGGTGCCTGAAAACTGAAAAGTGGCAAATGTTGTGCCTTTGTTTAAAAAGGGCTGCAGGGAAAAGCCTGGGAACTACAGGCCAGTGAGCCTCACATCTGTGGTGGGTAAATTGTTAGAAGGTATTCCGAGAGGCAGGATCTACGGGCATTTAGAGAGGCAAAGGCTAATTTGATTGAGTTTTTTGAAGGGGTAACCAAGAAGGTAGATGAGGGCAGAGCAGTTGATGTTGTCTACATGGACTTTGGCAAGGCCTTTGACAAGGTACCGCATGGTAGGTTGTTCCATACGGTTAAATCTCACGGGATCCAGGGCGAGGAAGCTAATTGGATACAAAATTGGTTTGATGACAAAGGCAAAGGGTGGTTGTAGAGGGTTGTTTTTCAAACTGGAGGCCTGTGACCAGTGGTGTGCCTCAGGGATTGGTGCTGGTTATTTGTCATTTATATTAATGATAAGGATGAGAGTTTGGTAGGCACGGTTAGTAAGCTTGCAGATGACACCAAGATTGGTGGCTTAGTGGACAGTGTAGAAGGTTATTTAGGATTGCCATGGGATCTTGATCAATTGAGCCAGTGGGCTGACGAATGGCAGATGGAGTTTAATGTAGATAATTGCGAGGTGATGTACTTTGGTAGATTGAGCCAGGGCAGGACTTACTCGGTTAATAGTAGGGCATTGGGGAAAGTTATAGAATGAAGAGATCTAGGGGAGTAGGTGTTCATAGTGCCTTGAAAGAGGAGTCATAGGTGGATAGGGTGGTGAAGAAGGTATTTGGCATGCTTACTTTCATTGGTGAGAACACTGAATTGGGACACCTTGTTGAAGTGTACAAGACATTGGTAAGGTCACACTTGGAATACTGTGTACCGTTCTGGTTACCCTATTGTAGAAAGGATATTATTAAATTAGAAAGAGGGCAGAAAGGATTTACTAGTATGTTACCAGGACTTGATGGTTTGAGTTATAAGGAGAGGCTGGATAGACTTGGACTTTTTCCCTGGGGTGCAGGAGGCTTAGGATGAAATAGAGGGCTACAAAATAATGAAAGGCATAGGTAGGTAGATAGTCAACATATTTTCCCAAATGTAGGAGAGTCTAAAATGAGAAAGCATAGGTTTAAGGTGAGAGGGGAGAGATACAAAAGGGTCCAGAGGGGCAATTTTTTCATATTTAGGGTGGTGAGTGTCTGGAACAAGCTGCAAGAGGTAGTAGTAGAGGTAAAATGTTGTCTTTTGGTGACTAGTGGAGTGCCCCAGGGGTCGGTGCTGGGGCCTCAGCTATTTACCATTTATATAGATGATCTGGAGGAGGGAACCGAGTGTATGGTGTCGAAATTTGCTGATGACACCAAGATTGGAGGAAAGGCAAATTGTGCGGAGGGTGTGGAGAGTCTACAGAAGGATCTAGATAGGCTGGGCGAATGGGCCAGGAAATGGCAAATGGAATTTAATGTTGGCAAGTGCGAGGTGGTCCACTTTGGTAGGAAGAATGGTAGGAAGGACTATTACTTACGTGGCAAAAAACTGCAGCAGGCGACGGTGCAGAGGGACCTCGGGGTCCTTGTGCATGAGTCGCAAAAACCCAGCTTGCAGGTGCAGCAGGTGGTCAGGAAGGCGAATGGGATGCTGGCCCTCAGTGAGGGGGATGGAATATAAAAGTAGGGAGGTCTTGCTGCGGCTGTATAGGGCATTGGTGAGGCCGCAGCTGGAGTACTGTTTGCAGTTTTGGGCGCCGTACTTACACAAGGATATTTTGGCCTTGGAGGGAGTGCAGAGGAGGTTTACTAGGCTGATGCCGGAGTTGAGGGGGTTGAGCTATGAGGAGAGGCTGAATAAACTAGGCTTGTACTCGTTAGAGTTTAGAAGAATGAGGGGAGATCTCATTGAGACATATAAGATGTTGAACGGGATGGATAGGATAGAGGTGGAGAGACTCTTCCCACTCAGAAAGGATAATAGGACTAGGGGGCACAGCCTCAAGATAAAGGGGGGGCGGTTTAGAACGGAGTTGAGGAGGAACTTCTTCACTCAAAGGGTGGTGAATCTCTGGAATTCTCTGCCCGTTGAAGTGGTGGAGGCTACCTCGCTAAATATTTTTAAGACGCGGGTTGATGGGTTTTTGATAAGCAAGGGGATTAAGGGTTATGGGGAGAGGGCGGGAATGTGGAACTGAGCCATGACAGATCAGCCATGATCTTATTGAATGGCGGGGCAGGCTCGAAGGGCTAGTTGGCCTACTCCTGCTCCTATTTCTTATGTTCTTATGTTCTTTTAAAAAGCATTTAGACAGTTACATGGGTAAGATGAGTATAAAGGGATATGGGCCAAATGAAGGCAATTGGGATTAGCTTAGTGGTAAAAACTGGACAAGTTGGGCTGAAGGGCTTGTTTCCGTGCTGTAAACCTCTATGACTCTATGGAGAATCATGGTGGGGGGGGAAGGAGTCACAACGTGGTTGGCGCCAATGAGAACCCCTCTTGCAGTTCTTCCGCTCCCTGACGTTATCTGATTCACGTGGTTCTCCTGGCTCCAGCAATTCTCTGATCCTTGGGCATGGCAGGAATCTGGTGTGAATCATTGCTGAAATGGAGACCAGTTGTAATGTCCACACCTGATGGCCTGGAGGCCAGTGAAGCCCTCAAGTGGTCAGGGAAATGCCTGGGTAGTGCCCTGTCACTGCCCTTGGTACTGCCAATGGATACTGCCAAATTGACACTGCCAATATACCTGATTGGCTGTGCTATAGTGAGGGGAAGACTGAATGGGGGGGGCGGTGAATGGAGAGGGTGGGGAACCTGAAAGGAGGGGATCCGGGGAGGGGGTGCTGAAGTGTTGGAGCCTGATGTGGAGGGGTCTTTGGCAATCCCATCACAGTTGTTACTCACTTGGGGTAGGGGGCTTCTGGTACCAGCGAGCGGGGGGCATGTTGCCAGGGGGTGGGGGTGGGAGTGCGGGGGTCTTGGCCAGCGAGTAGGAGATGCTGTGGAATGGTGCCCCAATCTCCAAGGAGCTGGTCTTTAGGGTTCCCCACTCTAAACAAATTTTGAAGTATGGGTGCCCCAAAGCAGCCAACAGGAACCTCACTGCGTTTCCCACTGGGAACAACACTTAAGGCATTTTTTCAGGGTGGGGGGGGGGGGATTGTGACCAAATTCTGACACCAAGGCACATAAAGAGATCTCGGAAACATAAACGTTAAAGACGGTGAACTAAGAAAATGTGCTTCACAGAGTGATCCAAGTACATTACCCGGATCTGTTACATACGAGAGAGTTGAGTTATGGACAATGCGTTTCTGTCAGCACACAGGGGTCTGTGCTCAATAGGTAATGGCAATGAAAAGACAATGAATAACAAATATCATGTCAGGACAGCTTCAGATCAAATGGCACATTGATAATACTAAGCTGCCATCACCACAACTACCTGCGCAGGCAACAATGTGGCGCCATTAACCTGGTAAAACATTCCAGGGCACTCGCTGGGGTGTTTTCAGACAAAACCCGACACTGAGCCACAATACAGCTTTAACATTTATTTATTTATTGTCTCAAGTAGGTTTACATTAACACTGCAATGAAGTTACTGTGAAAATCCCCTAGTCGCCACACTCCGGTGCCTGCTGGGGTGCACTGAGGGCAAACTTAGCACGGCCAATGCACCCTAACCAGCACGTCTTTCAGACTGTGGGAGAAAACCGGAGCACCCGGAGGAAACCCACGCAGACATGGGGAGAATGTGCAGACTCCACACAGACAGTGACCCAAGCTGGGAATCGAACCCGGGTCCCTGCCACTGTGAGGCAGCAGTGCTAACCACTGTGCCACCATGCACGAGCTTAGTCAGCAAGATCAGCTTCAAGGAGCCAACATTTCCAGACATCACATGAATGATGGAAAGTCTATCGTCCAACTGTATTTCACACAATCATGGAAAAGAGGAGAAACAGGCTGGCCATTCAGCCCTTCGAGCTTGCTCCACCATTCAACCTGACCATGGCTGATCCTCAATGTCACACGCTCACACTCTCCACTTATCCCTTGACACCTTCAGAGTCCAGAAATCTAACTATTTCCTTCTTAAATACATTCAGTGGCTTGTGCTCCACAGCCTTGTGTGGTAGAGAATTCCACAGGTTCACCACCCTCTGAGTGAAGAAATCGCTCCTTATCTCCGCCCTGGATGGCCTCCCTGGATCCTGAGACTGTGACTCTGGTCCGAGAATCTCTTTGCCTAAAATGCTGGCAGCACCACTTGGGCAGGTTTCAAGTTTTTGGTGATTAGAGGTGTGGAAGTGGACAAGGTGGACAGCTCATCTGTATCACACAGCCCCTGCTGGGGGGAGGAAGGAACAGGGATGTTGTGGTGGTGGGGTTGAGGGGGGGGGTTGCAGGTTGTTGTGGGGGGCAGAGGGGAGTAGGATGGTGGTTGGGGACAGGTTTAGAGGTGCATTCCCAACCCAGCAGGGACATTTTTATTGGGCTTTCTGAAATATTCCTCTATCTCAGGACCTCACTACGAAAAGTAACAAATACAAGATCTGGACAATATCCAGGCTTGGCCTGACAAGGAGCAAGTAACATTCACGCCACACAAATGCCAGGCAATGACCATCACCAATAAGAGACACTCTAACCACCGCCCCATGACATTCAATGGTGTAACCATCACTGAATCCCCCACTGTCAACATCCTTGGAGTTACCATTGACTAGAAACTCAACTGGGCTCACCACATAAACACAAGAGCAGATCAGAGGCTAGGAACACTGTGGTAAGTAACTCATCCCCAAATCTTATCCACCATCTGCAAGGCACAAGTCAGGAGTGTGATGGAATACTCCCCGCTTGCCTGCAGCTCCAACAACACTCAAGAAGATCAACACCATCTAGGACAAAACAGCCCGCTAGATTGGCTCCACATCTACAAACATTCACTCCCTCCACCACCGATGCTCAGTAGCAGCAGTGTGTACTATCTACAAGATGCACTGCAGCAATTCACCAAAGATCCTTAGGCAGCACCTTCCAAACCCATAACCACTTCCATCTAGAAGGACAAGGACAGCAGGTACATGGGAACATCATCACCTGCAAGTTCCCCTCCAAGCCACTCACCATCCTGACTTGGAAATATATCGCCGTTCCTTCACAATCGCTGGGTCAAAATCCTGGAATTCCCTCCCTAACGGCACTGTGGATCATCCCACAGCACACGGACTGCAGTGATTCAAGAAGGCAGCTCACCACCACCTTCTCACGGAGCAACTAGGGATGGGCAATAAATGCTGGCCAGCCAGCGATGCCCATGACCCATAAAGTTAATTTTAAAAAAGTGAGAGCCCACCCTTTCCCGGTGCTCTTTAATCCCAATGGTCTGAGTACACACGACAATCAGAACTATAGAAGTATCATGGGATATATATTTATATATTAAACATGGGCCTGCTGCTTCACAGTAAGAAGCCTCACAACACCAGGTTAAAGTCTAACAGGTTTATTTGGTAGCACGAGCTTTTGGAGCGCTGCCCCTTCATCAGGTAAGAGGGAGTTCTAGACATCAACACCACCTACTGCTTCAAACGGGCAAGTGCTCTGGTCGTCCATCTGTAGGCCCCTGCCAGAATATTAGAGGGTCAATATTTGGAGTTTAATGGTGGCGTGAAGGTGGCACATGGCGACAGGTCCCAGGGTAGTGGGCTGAGCAACTGTTCCCTGCTTCTCCAGCCATTCACACCCCACCACCGCTGGCAGCGAGAATGGAGAATCTGGTGCTGTGGCCAAAGCTCCATTCACAGCGGCGAGACTGGAAAGTCCCAGCCGCGGGCGAGACTGGAGAATTCCAGCCATGGGCGAGACTGGAGAATCCCAGCCAAGGGTGAGATTGGAGAATCCTAGCTGCGGGCGAGACTGGAGAATCCTAGCTGCGGGCGAGACTGGAGAATCCCAGCCGTGGGCGAGACTGGAGAATCCCAGCCGTGGGCGAGACTGGAGAATCCAGCCACTGACCCTGAACACCGTCCTATTTCGTTCATCTTGTGGCGAGACAGAGCTCAAAGGTAGGAAATAATAACCTCCCTTCCAAACGGTTCACAGTCAGAACCAAAGCAATATTTACACATTGCAGTCACGCAACAATTTGATAACTGCTTTTTGTAGCTGGTAGGTTATAACATAATTGTTAGCACTTTCAATAAGCGATCTTGCAGAGTGTTGGACTATGAAAGGAATCTAGGGTGTTGTAGGCGTAATTCAATAAAGAAAACAAATTTAAAAAATAGATTTTTCTTTTATCATCATTCTGATTTCATCCTTCTAAGTGCACGCTGTAAGATATATTAAAATCACAAGTACAAAAAATGCAATTAACTTCTAAATATAGCCAAAGTTTAATGTCTTCTTTCAAAAGCCTGAACCTTTTAGATAAACTATTAAAAAAAAACACAATCGCAGCAACAATGGAAACACTGCGAATGGATCTGAAATCCTGGCAGTGAAATTAAAACAACCTGCACATTCTTTATAGGTTTTGGTACACAGTAAATTATTTGTCGCAATTAGGGATAACACAAAACATTAGCACTTCTCAACTTACAATAAGCTCAAAAGCAAATGCTGAGATCAAAATCCCTGCCGAGTGATGTGGTCGGACTTTGAGAGGCAGTGAAGTCTCCAAATCCTCAATCCATTGTACTGCAGTGCAGTAACAGTCTTGTTATGTACTTGTAGCGAGATTGGGCTGTCAACAATCCTTCATGGAAAGGCCATATAAAGATTAAATAATTTTGCCTTGTTAGTTGATTGCGTTTAAGACAATTTCTCATCTACACTTCACAGCACTGGAGTGATAGCAACATAATCTGCAGTGAATAACATTTGATTATCTGAAGCTAATTGATTAAAAGCCCTGCTTTGTTTTGTATTGGCAATAATATTATTTTAATTAAAAACACCGCACTCCCGTAGTGCGCGCAGTTTGCAAATTTTGTCCAGCGCCAGTAAGTTTTTAAATTTGATTTGATTTATTATTGTCACATGTATTAGAATACAGTGAAAAGTATTGTTTCTTGAGCGCTGTACAGACAAAGCATACCGTTCATAGAGAAGGAAAGGAGAGAGTGCAGAACGTAAAGTTACAGTCATAGCTAGGGTGTAGAGAGAGATCAACTTAATGCGAGGTAGGTCCATTCAAAAGTCTGACAGCAGCAGGGAAGAAGCTGCTCTTGAGTCGGTTGGTGCGTGACCTCAGGCTTTTGTACCTTTTTCCCCAATGGAAGAAGGTGGAAGCGAGAATTTCCGGGGTGCATGGGGTCCTTAATTATGCTGGCTGCTTTTCTGAGGCAGCGGGAAGTGTAGACAGAGTCAATGGATGGGAAGGTGATTTGCATGATGAATTGGGCTACATTCACAACCTTTTTCTTGCGGTCTTGGGCAGAGCAGGAGCCCATACCAAGCTGTGATACAACCAGAAAGAATGCTTTCTATGGGGCATCTGTAACAGTTGGTGAGACTCGTAGCAGCATGCCAAATTTCCTTGTTTAAGTTAAGATTAACTAGAGGGTTATAGGTAAGAGGGTTATAGGCCTAGTAATCTCTAAGGTAGGGACATGTTCGGCACAACTTTGTGGGCCGAAGGGCCTGTATTGTGCTGTAGTTTTTTCTACGGTTCTATTATTCAGCAGAGATTGTCTTTACCAATCTTCTGCATTTACTCATGGGTGAATTTACTGGATTCTCAAAGTCAACAAAAAAACAGGTACAATTTTTTCATAACTGACACTTATTGGATCAGCCAGTCAATATTGTTTTTTAAAAGGCTTTTTAGCTCAGGCGTGAGGCTCAGTCCCAAGAACTGTCAGATATTAATGTGGTCAGCTCATCTGTACAGTAAAGTTTGAAAGCTTATTTCTTAGTGTCACAACTAGGCTCACATTAACACCACAATAAAGTTACTGTAGAAATCCCCCCCAGTCACCACACTCCAGCACCTGTTTGGGCATACTGAGGGAGTATTCGGCATGGCCGGTGTGCCTAACCAGCACGTCTTTCGGACTGTGGGAGGAAACCGGAGCACCCGGAGGAAACCCACGCCGACACGGGGAGAACGTGCAGACTCCACACACAGACAGTGATCCAAGGCTGGGAATCGAAGCTGGGCCCCTGGCGCTGTAAGGCAGCAGTGCTAACCACTGTGCCATTAAGATCAAAGGATGAAAAGGTTGCCACACAGTAGGTTACTTAACCAGTTAGTTGAGCTTGATTAGATAGCTGTTGCTTGCTTACAGTCCAGGATGGAAGAGAGAGGAAACTTGCTGGTAGGCTGGATTTTGTGGCCTCACTCGTCCCAAAACCATAAAATCCCGCCAGACGTCAATGGACCTTTCTATGGTCTGCCCCTCACTCATTCCAATTCCCTTGGCGGGAATTCTGGCCAATGTCCTGATGAGTCAAGCCATGTCATGAGACTAAACAAACAGAGATGCACTGGTTTACAATACGTAACGATGGGTGTTGAAGAAAACATGATGGAATGTGAGCTATATCTATCGTACCAATGGAATTAAAACACACACATTTCTTGACGAAAGCCTTCTTCACTGTTTTGAGTATCCTGGGAGTCCATTTAATCCTTGCGCCTTGCATCATACTGACTGAGCTAGCTCCCCAGGCTTTGTCACAGAGCAGTTAGTGTCAGTCAGAGTCACTGATGAAGGGGAAGATCACCTCCCAGAAAACGTAGATGACCCTGGAATACAGGAGTGCAGCGAGGGAATGTACCCCTGGGTGAACCCCCACTGCCACAGAGAAATGCAGAGACGGGGAGAGATCTCCGCTTAGAGACCGGTGGGTTTGTGAGGTTCTCTGCCCCAGAAAGCAGTGGAGGTGGGATCGTTGAATATTTTTAAGACAGGGGCAGATAGGTTCTTGACTTACAAGAAAGTCAAAGGTTATCGGGGGAATATGGAGCTGAGGCCCCATTTGGATTGGCTGGCCTACTTCTGCTCCTTGTGTTCATATATTTTGTATTTTATCCCTGCCTGCCCCCATAATTTGCTTGGTTTTTTTTGGAAAGACTGTGTTTTCTATATCCCACCCCCCCTCCCCGCCCCCCCCGGGGGATAAGCTGGCTCTGGGTGGGGGTGGGAGTGTCTGTAACGGGCAGGTTAGATGGGCCAACAGATCTTTCCCTATCTGACTCATATCCTTGTACAAGATTCACACTCCTGATGCCATCCCTTAGTGTGTAACCAGCTGCCATAACTGCGACAATACTGTGCCTTTTGGAAATGAATTTAGGTCATGTTTCTTGTGCAGGGTCTGTTTTAGTTTGTTTTATTACGGGAGACATTTTGTCTGCTCCTTGCAGCCCATGTTGTTACTGCATAATTGATCCTAATTGCTGGAATGTTTGTTTTAATCTGGTCTAATCCTGTTCTATTATTTTAGTGTTTTCCCCAGGGGTTTTATGGAGGAGGGCTTGATTAGGTTGATTGACAAGTAAGATCATATCACTGGGCAGGATTAGGCTCACAGAGAGAAACCCAGCTCCAATGCTGCTTGAAATTGTTTGAGAGCAATGCCTCCCTTTGTCTCTGGATTTAGAGACTGGAATCTGTCAGGAAATAAATTTCCTTCTCTGAGATTCTGCTGTTTGAAGGTAGATCTGCCTCTGAAAACTGCTATATGGGAATCAGGAGGCAGGTGTTTTTCCATAGCTTTCCAGAGGATATAAAAGGCTGGAAACGTAGCACCCAGATGAGCATATCTGTTTTCTGCTAATTCTGAAGAAGGATGTCTATGAAGATACTGCTTAAATTGGAACTATACAGGAAGCTAGATGTTGAGAATTACACCTTGTCATGTTTAAGTAGTTCAAGTGCTGTGAGTTATGCTCATTTTTTTTTGCTAATAACTGTATTGTTAAAAATAAAGTTTGTTTTAATAAAAGCTTCCTAGTGGGTTATTTGAATCACACCTGGAGCAGAACACCTTATATTAACCCTGATGCCAAAATCAAAACAAAGATGGGATCTAGGCTAACTTCATAACATACCTTGGAGTTTCTGATCTGGTCTGTAACACATCTCACACCGAAAATAAAACTGTAACCGGTTGATGTTCTGAACTTGGAGAGAGACAACGGCCCACAATTTGCATTCAGAACAGCGGAGGGGCCAGTGGTGCTGACAGATATGGTGTAAATCAGAAAGCATGTTCCCACTAACAATCAAAGAACAAACATAGCACAGGAAGAGGCCCTTCGGCCCTCCAAGCCTGCACCCACCATGCTGCCCATCTGAACTAAAACCCTTCCAGGGACCATATCTCTCTATTCCCATCCTATTCATGTATTTGCCAAGATGCCCCTTAGAAGTGACTATCGTATCCGCTTCTCTACCTCCCCCAGCAGCAAGTTCCAGGTACCCACCACCCTCTGTGTTAAAAAAAGCTTTCCTCATACGTCTCCTTTAAACCTTGCCCCTCACACCTTAAACCAATGCCCCCCAGTAATTGACTCTTCCACCTTGGGAAAAAGCTTCTCATTCATAGTTAGATGTGGAAATCCAGAAGATGCGGTCCGATTTTCCTCGCTCCTCCTGAAGTCTTGCTACACCAGTGTCCCACTGAGAGACACCAGATTGAGATATATAAAAGGTACAAAGACCTGGAGCTATCTCACTGTGTGGAGGCTGCACATTCTCCCCGTGTCTGCGTGGGTTTCCTCCGGGTGCTCCGGTTTCCTCCCACAGATTGAAAGACGTGCTGGTTAGGTGCATTGGCCGTGCTAAATTCTTCCTCAGTGTACCTGAACAGGCGCCAGAGTGTGGCAACTAGGGGATTTTCACAGTAACTTCATTGTAGTGTTAATGTAAGTATACTCGTGACACTATTAAATAAATAACTAGTAAACATGCCGGGTAAGTAAGGGTTGTTCCAAAAGAACATAAGAACATAAGAAATAGGAGCAGGAGTAGGCCATCTAGCCCTTCGAGCCTGCCCCGCCATTCAATAAGATCATGGCTGATCTGAAGTGGATCAGTTCCACTTTCCCGCTTTCTCCCCATAACCCTTAATTCCCTTATCGATCAGAACGTTATCATTATCGTTCCAAACATTAATGAATATTTAAGGGCATGTTCAGACTTAATGACATCCAGAAAAATACACTGAGACTGAAAATGATAAAAGCAAATTACTGCGGATGCTGGAATCTGAAACCAAAAGAGAAAATGCTGGAAAATCTCAGCAGGTCCGGCAGCATCTGTAAGGAGAGAAAAGCACTGATGTTTGGAGTCCAGATGAGCCTTTGTCAAAGCTCAAAAGCATAGAAAGTGGGAGATAATTATACTGCAGGATGAGGGAATGAAAGATGAGTCATAGCCACAGAAACCAGGGGAAAGGCTGCTAATGGCAGCCCACAATGAAAATGATCTCTTTCAAGTGTGGAATCTTAATAATGGTATTTTAATTATGATGTTTTATTCAAGAACCACATTCACAGTGTGAACTGAAAACCCCAATACCCTTCATGTAATTATAATCTGTAAGATCTTAGGATAGAATCATAGAATCCCTACAGTCCAGAAGGAGGCCATTCAGCCCATCGAGCCCACCCCAACTCTCTGACAACGATCCCACCCAGACCCTATCCTCGTAACCCTATGCATTTACCCTGCTAATCCCCTCGACATTAAGGGTCAATTTAGCATGGCCAATCCACCTACCCTATACATCTTCAGACTGAGAGAGGAAACCAGAGCACGCAGAGGAAACCCACGCAGACACAGTGAGAATGTGCAGACTCTGCACAGACAGTGACCCAAGCCAGGAAGTGAACCTGTGTCCCTGGCACTGTGAGGCAGCAGTGTTAACTACTATGCCACCATACCACGCCGCCGTATTTGGAAAGACAGATGTTTGTGTTTCTATTTTGGTATCAATTAAAATTATTATTTCATGGGGTGTGGCTTTGCTGGCAAGGTCAGCATTTATTGCCCATCCCTAATTACCCCTTGGAATAACTCCCCCGAGGCAGGTGCCCCTTCACCAAATTTATTTTCTCTCAGACTGGTTCTTCCTCATACAGAGTGTAAACCCTGACTGCCAGTAACCCTGACACTCCACATTCTGTACCCATGATTGGACAAGCCACTCCTACCTTAATCTGGGAGCTGGTATTCTAAGGGGTCCACACCCTGGCCTTGCTGAGGTCATTGCCCCCTTGAACTGACCTCACTAGACCACTTCAGAGGGCAGTTAATTCTTGAGACGTGGGCATCACTCACAATGTTAGCATTTAACACGGAGACATAGAAACCAGAAGCAGGATTATGCCATTCAGCCCTTAGAGCCTGCTCCGCCATTCATTTTAACCATGGCCTATCATCAAATTCAATATCTGATACCCTCCCCCCCCCACCTCTCCCCCCACTTCCCCCCATATCGCCAAGAGCTGTATCTAACTTCTAGTTGAAATCAGACAACATTTTGGCTTCAATTACTTATCGCTCATCCCTCCATTTCCCTGAGTAGCTGTTGGTGAACCTTCTTGCGTGTAACTGGATTTATCTGCTCAACCACTTCAGGAGACATTTGAGAGTCAACCACATTGCTGTGCATCTGGAGTCACGGGTAGGCCAGGCCGGGTATTAGGCAAGCAGACTGGATTTTGTGATAATCAATGATAGTTTCCTGATCACTGTTACTGAGACTATTTCTTTATTGCAGACTTACCAACTGAAACATTAATGAATATTTAAGGGCATGTTCGGCCTTAACTACTTCCAGGAAAATACACTGAGACTGAAAATGATAAAAGCAAATTACCGCGGATGCTGGAATCTGAAACCAAAAGAGAAAATGCTGGAAAATCTCAGCAGGTCTGGCAGCACCTGTAAGGAGAGAAAAGCACTGATGTTTCGAGTCCAGATGACCCGTTGTCAAAGCGCAAAGGCTTAGAAAGTGGGAGATAATTATACTGCAGGACGAGGGAATGAAAGATAGCCACAGAAACCAGGGGAAAGGCTGCTAATGGCAGCCCACAATGAAAATGATCTCTTTCAAGTGTGGAATCTTAATAATAGTATTTTAATTATGATATTTTATTCAAGAACCACATTCACAGTGTGAACTGGAATGTGACCACCACGGCTGGACCCATGTCCCCAGAGCAGTAGCTGGGGTCTCTGGATTTCTGTCCATTGATATTACTCTGCACCACCATCTCCCTGTTCATCGACTTAAAAATACAGGTCACACACTCAAGAAAGATAAAATAAAGAAGATAGTGCACTTCTACAAGTGTTACATCAAAAAAACAGTTAAAAGTTTTTCTTGTTTTAGGCCCATTAGAGAAAGCGTCTCTTTCCTCTCTTGGCTAGTACTTCGCATGGGTTCAAATAGTTGAATTAAGTACTTGCATTTACAAAGAAACTTAGAAATTAGAAGCAGAAGTAGGCCATTCGGCCCTCTGAGCCTGCTCTGCCAGTCATTTTGATCATGGCTGATCATCCAATTCAATATCCTGATCCTCCTCGTTCCCCACCACATCCCTTGATCCCTTTAGCCCCAAGAATGATATCTAATTTCTTCTTGAAATCACACAACCATGAGTGCAATCAATGAGAAAATCAGCAATCCGCTGGATAAACGTCTTACTATGTTTAATTTTATTAACTTTGTAAGCATAATCAACCTTTGAAATATTTGTGGTATTAACGAATCAGGGAGCTCCGAGCTTACTGGTATCAGTTGTTGAGGCTCCAACATTCATTCCTTCAGGTTTTAATCATTGTTAGAGATTTAACAAAAACATTTCATTGAACACTTTCTCTCTTAATCCCATCTTTCTTTCTATATTGAATCAGATATTCTAATTTACAATTCCTGGTTTATACACTGCGTCTCAGTAAAGTTAAAAAGGGCAGCACGATGGCACAGTGGTGAGCACTGCTGCCTCGCAGTGCCAGTGACCCGGGGGGTAAAATTCCTGCTTCGGCTAACTAGCTATGTGGAGTCTGCACATCCTCCTCGTGTCTGCATGGGTTTCCTTCGGGTGCGCTGGTTTCCTCCCACACTCCAAAGATATGCAGGTTAGGTTGATCGGCCGTGCTAAATTGCCCCCTAGTGTCAGGAGGATTAGCAGGGTAAATATGTGGGGTTACGGGAATAGGGCCTGGGAGGGATTGTTGTCAGTGCAGGCTCGATGGGCTGAATGGCCTCCTCCTGCACTGTCGGGATTCTATGATTCTTCAGTCCTCTGTATTGGAGAGGTATTGCCTTGTCTGTCCTGTGTGCACAGGTCCACGATTCAGTGTCCAGGCCCGTGAGTTGTTTCAGTTCTCCGATTCGAACAAGTGCGATGGCTTACTGACGCTTTGCGAGCAAATTTAAGTGTTTTCGACGTAAAGTGCCGTTTGTTTCTCACTGACTGTCAGACACCACAGCCCCCACAAGCACTCTGTGCCAAAGCTGGCAGGTAAATATCACCGGAACGCAATGAAAGACTAACACACCAGGTATGCCTGCTTCACAAATACTTCAATTTTCAATACGATATTCTGTCATCTGTAAAGTCTGTACTTCCTCACTGTGTACACAGAGAATTCAACAGGTTAGCTGTATGGCAAGGTTACTTCCACATACAGTGCTTGGACACGATCATCGCTGGCTGGGTTGCAATGCTGTTGGTTATTCTACGCGACAAGATCCCCAGACTATAAACCAAGGATGCTTCACATCATCACCCTGACTGCCATTTCATGCAAACAAAATCATCTCAGAGATCAGATTCCTGAACTCCCTGAGTACAAATCCCCCAACATCAGACACCACCAAATCAGTGAAGTTCCCTCAGCTCCAGTCCGATTATATTCGTTCAACATCAACCTGAAGCTCAACATTATTCTTTATCCTTGGTTTATATTGTACGCATGTAACTTCCTACCTTCTGTAACCAGTCAGCATTGTCGGAATAAACTCAGCACCTCACCGGATGCCCCTACATGTTTTATCCCAGAGCCATACAGTTGGCGTCAGGCAGTTGTTGCAATTCCAATATTCATTCCGTCAGGTTTTAATCATTGTTGGAGATTTAACAAAAACATTTCACTAAACACTTTCTCTCTGAATCCCATCTTTCTTTCTCTCTCTGCACCTGATTTTATACACTGTGCCTCAGTAAAGATAAAAAGGGTGGCACGGTGGCACAGTGGTCAGCACTGCTGCCTCACAGCGTCAGGGACCCAGGTTCGATTCCAGCCTCAGGTGACTGTCTATGTGGAGATTGCACATTCTCCCCATGTCTGCATAGGTTTCCTCCGGGTACTCCGGTTTCCTCCCACAGTCTGAAAGATGTGCAGGTTAGGTTGATTGGCTATGATAAGTTGCCCCTTAGTGTCAGGAGGACTAAGAGGGTAAATGTGAGATACGTGGAAGGGACCTAGATGGAATTGTTGTCAGTATAGCTCGATGGGCCAAATGGCCTCCTTCTGCACTGTAGATTCTATGATTCAATGAGTTCATGCAGTCCATCGCAGTGGGAACCATGGCAACAGTCCCACTGACTTGTGTCAGTCTCCCAGTGATGGGAAGAACTACTGGGATTATGTTGGAGGGCAGGAGGGAATGCCATGGGATTCCAGACAAGTGACAGAATGTCAATTCTGTTTACTAATGAGCCGATGGACACCCCTTATCCCTGAGCCCACTGCGATGTACTGGCGAGGGAGCTGGTATCAGGCAGTATGTGCCCGCTCACACCCACCTCTGGTGCTGGCTGCAGTAACAAGTTACCAACCTCTGATTGGCTGGCAGCTCTCAGTGGGCAGGGCTTCCACTTGGGGACCTCACTCATAGGCCAGTCCTATAGATGGCCAAATGAATGCCTGAAAGATAACTGATTCCATCTGGCCTCCCCCTCAGAACCAACGGGGCCCCTACTGGTCCTCCAATTGATGGGCAAGACGTCCATTGGCCTGATAGAATACCAGCCAGAAACAGGCCATTCACCCATCTAGCCTAACCCAGGAACAGGCCATTCACCCATCTGTCCTAACCCAGAAACAGGCCATTCGCCCATCTAGCCTAGCCCAGAAACAGGCCATTCACCCATCTAGCCTAGCCCAGAAACAGGCCATTCACCCACCTGTCCTAACCCAGAAACAGGCCATTCACCCATCTACCCTAACCCAGGAACAGGCCATTCACCCATCTACCCTAACCCACGAACAGGCCATTCACCCACCTGTCCTAACCCAGAAACAGGCCATTCACCCATCTAGCCTATGCCAGATTCAACTCCTTCCCATCTTTCTTTACCCAAACCTATCAGCAAATCCCTACTATTCTTTTCTTCCTTGTGCGGTTAACTCACCAAGGCTCCTTGAACAGCACTTTCCAAACTCACCACTTCTACCACCCAGAAGGACAAGGGCCGCTGATTCACAAGATTCAAGTTCCCCTCTAATCCACTCACCATCCTAACTTGGAAATGTGTCACCGTTCTTTCACTGTTGCTCTGTCAAAATCCTGGAACTCCCTCCCTATCAGCACTGTGGGTGTACCCGCACCTCATGGACTGCAGGCAGCTCACCACCTCCTTCTCATGGACAATAAATGCCGGCCTAACCAGCGACACCCACATCCCAACACAAATTTTAAAACTCTGGTGTCCACATGACTCACTTTAAATAATCCTGTGGTAGTGAGTTCCTCATTTTTTAGGTAAAGAGGTTTTTCCTGAATTCCTTACTGGATTTATTGGTCTTATATTGATGACCTCTTATTCTAGTTCCCACCATTCCAACATCCCCAACATTTCATTCAGTGCGATGGTCCCTATTACTGTTGCTGGACACCCAGGATTCATTGATATTCCATTTTAGTTCAGGTCAGAATCTCCAAAGTGTTTTATGAAGTCCGCCTAGATTATAAGTTTTATACTTTGAATTTGGCTGGGGTAAGCATGAGATAACTCACTTCAACTATGATTCAAATGACCCACTGGGGAGCTTTATCAAAAAAAGTTTATTTAAGAATATAGGTAACATGTATAGAAAGAAAATTAGTAATAACCTTGATCAATTGCAAAGAAAAAATCCATCACGATAATGTGTAATAAAGAACAAAGAAAATTACAGCACAGGAACAGGCCCTTCAGCCCTCCAAGCCTGTGCCGACCATGCTCCCCAATTGAACTAAAACCCCCTACACTTCCGGGGACCATATTCCTCTATTCCCATCCTATTCATGTAACTGTCAAGACACCCTTTAAAAGTCACTGCTGTATCCACTTCCACTACCTCCCCCAGCAACGAGTTCCAGGCACCCACTACTCCCTGTGTAAAAAATCTACCTTGTACATTTCCCCTCACCCCTTAAACCTGTGCCCCCTAATAATTGACTCTTCCACCCTGGGAAAAAGCTTGTAGACTTCTATCAGGCCTCCCCTCAACCTCTGTTGCTCCAGTGAGAACAAACCAAGCTTCTCCAATCTCTCCTCATAGCTAATGCTCTCCAAACCAGGCAACATCCTAGTAAATCTTTTCTGTGCCCTCTCCAAGACCTCCACATCCTTCTGGTAGTGTGGCGACCAGAATTGAACACTATATTCAAGTGCAGCCTAATTAAGATTCTATAAAGCTGCAACGTGACTTGCCAATTTTTAAACTCAATGCCCCAGCTGATGAAGGCAAGTATGCTGTATGCCTTCCTGACTACCTTCTCCACCTGCGTTGCCATAAACCTTAACAAATATATCTAAGATGTTCCAATCAAACATAGCTTCTCATAGACAAAGCCATTTCCACAGGTTTAACAGAGCAAAGACTAATGCTTATGTGATACTGGATCTGAGTCCTTTGATTGGAACATTGAAACACTGACTGCTCAACCTTATAGCTTGTAGCAGCCCTCTGGATACACTCACAATAGTTTGAAGACAGAACAGATTCCCAGAACACCAGGGAGACTCTCTGGTCAAGCCACCAACAGCAGATCCTCTACTCCAGGATGGCAAGCAGTCTTGCTTTTAGCTAATCAGTAGAATTTCCAAAACCAGGGAGAGAGAAACACTTCGTTTCAGCTTGATGCCCCTTCTAAAACTAAACCACTGTCAGCCAAACAGAAAATGAAATCTTATAATCACTAAGAAGGAAAGAAAACTGTCCAAAACACATGTCCTGCCACACAATGCAGAGTCATAAAAGATCCCAGAGTAAAAATAAATAAACCCCTTTTAAGCTATGGAAGGAGCAACGAAAGGACCCCTATAGGCAGTCCAGCAATAATGATATTAGTTGAGGCTGTGAGAGCTGCAGAGAACATGATTTAAAAAAAAATTCTTAAAAATACACTAATGTCATAATATACCGATCTACTCCTCAAGCAATGCTGCTGTACACATTGTGTAAAGACTTCACATGTTCATCCAGTGGAAATCCAACCGTGCACCAATTGTTTACAGAATGGAACCTTTTTTGGTAATTGTGAACAGCAGATACCAGGTGATATTCAATTCACGGCTCATCCCAGGTCAACCTACTCAGAAATCCCTCTTCAGACAATAAAAGGGATACAGCCAGAAAAACATCCCTCTTCCCAATACAGAGCAAAACACTCAACTCATTCCGAGAATGAATCACAGAATCCCTACAATGCAGAAAGTGACCATTCGGCCCAACAAATCTACATTGAATCTCCGAAAGATCATCCTACCCAGGCTCTCCCCTCCACCCTATCCTCATAACCCCACACATTCAGCATGGCCAATCCACCTAATCTACACATATTGGAACACTAAGAGAAAATTTAGCATAACCAATCCCGTTAACCTATATGTTGATTGTAAGAATGATCATAGAATCTCTATAATGCAGAAGGAGGCCATTCAGCCCATCGAGCCTGCCCAACCACAATCCCACCCAGGCCTTAATCCCAATGCATTTAGCCTCGCCAGCTCCCCTAACACTAAGAGGCAATTTAACATGGCCAAGCCACCTAACCCACACATCTTGGGGCTGTGGGAGGAAACCGGAGCACCCAGAAGAAACCCATGCAGACATGGGGAAAATGTTCAAACTCCACACAGACAGTGACCCAAGCCGGGAATCGAACAGGGGTCCCTGGCACTGTGAGGCAGCAGTGCTAACCACTGTGCTACCGTGCTGTCCATGAAGGCCTCTTCCTATGCAGTAAGGTTGAGCAGGTTAAATCTACACCCATTAGAGTTCAGGGAATAAAATCCTGAGGGGACTTGATAGGCAGGATGTTGCCATTTGTGGAGATAATGGAACCAGGGGATACAGCTTAAGAATCAGTGATCTCCCCTTTAAGACTGAGTTGAAGGGAAATGTTTTCTCTTCCCCGGAGAGTAATCGAGTCATTAAATATATTCGAGGTAGAGTTAAGCAGATTTCTGATTAACAAGGGAGTCAGAGGTTATGGGGGATGTGGAATGGAGACCACAACTGGATCAGCTATGACCTTATTGAATTGCGGAGCAGGTTCGAAGGGCTGGATGGCCTCCTCCTGATCTTATGTCCTTTGTTCTAAAATGATTCAGTAACATTGGAAAATAGTGTCCAACAAATAGCTTGCAGTCCACAGTCAGTAGGAATTTACTTGTTATAACCACCAAAGGTAGATAAATGTCAAATCTAATCATTTCTCCTCGCTCACTAATTCACTGGAAAGTGATTGTCATTCAGTCTTGCAGCTATTCTGAAATCTAGGAATGAAGCAGCTCAGTTTAAATCAGAGTCCTGACTGACTGGAGACTAGCCTGTAGGATTCAACCCCCTCACTCCTCAGGTAAATCGAATAGAGAGAGTGTTTTGGGAGCAGACCTGTCACCAACCTGCCTTTTACCAACTTGCATTCTCGCAAGATCGGAAGGAGTAGAGGCAGGGGTGGGTCATTCAGCCCGTCAGGCCTGCTTTCTCACTCAACATCATCGTGGCTGATCTGATTGTGTCTAAACTCCGCTTTCCTGCCTGACCACCCCTCCCCTGACTGTCCCTACCCCAAACCCTTCCCTCCCTTATCACTGAAAACTCACCCTTGAGTATACTCAACGACACAGCCTCCACTGCTCCGAGGAAAATAACTCGGAAGACAAACAAACCTCTGAGAGGAGAAAATCCTCCTCGACTCTGTCTTAAATGAGAGGCCCCTTAACTTTAAACTGTGTTCCCTTGTTTTAGCCCTCACCAACTCCCGTATCCCCCGCACCCTCCTCCCCGCCCCCATGAGGGGAGGTGCCAACATTCACCCTGCAAAGTCCTATCGCACATTTCAGTAAGATCACTTCTCATTCTTCGTAAACTATTGTGGTGGTTTTGAGTGAGACAGTGCACTAAATTAAAGAACAAAGGACGCTATAGCACAGGAACAGGCCCTATGGCCCTCCAACCCTGCGCTGATCACGTTGCCCTATCGAGGCCAGCCACCTGTATCCCTCTATTCCCGGCCTGTACATGTGTCTATCCAGATAAGTCTTAAACATGTCTGCCTCTTACCACCTCACTTGACAGCGCATTCCAGGCCCCCCCATCACCCTCTGTGTAAAACAAAACCTCCCCCGCACATCTCCACTGAACCTCTCCCCCCTTCACCTTGTACTTGTGCCTCTTGGACATTGTTATTTCTGCCCCGGGAAAATGCTCCCAACTGTTCACCCTATCTACACCCCTCATAATTTTATAAACTTCTTTCAACCCTCTCGATCCCTCGGTAGAATCCTCCCTTCTGCACAAGAATGGTGACTTTATTGTGTTTTTAACAATATTAGAATGATCAGGAGGTAAGTAGTGAGATTACATCCACTGGAATAAGAGAATTTAAACTCTTTGGGGACAGTTTTGGCTTTGCGGGCCTATCAGACACTGGGCTGGATGGGAGGGTTAAGTGGGCCATTGCTGTTGGGGGGAAGTTGTAGGCTAATGTTCTGGGGACACGGGTTCAAATTTCTCATGGCAGCTGATGGAATTCAAATTCAGTTCATAAATCTGGATTAGAAAACTAACCTGGTGACCATGAAACTAGTATCGATTGTCATAAAACGCACAGAATACTGACAGGCCTAGGGACATGGGGAGGATGTTTCCACTCTTGGGTGAGACCAGAACTCCAGGGCACAACCTCAGAGTGAAGGGACGCTCCTTTAAAACAGAGACGAGGAGGAATTTCTTCAGCCTGAGAGTGGTGAATCTGTGGAAGTCTTTGCCACAGCGGGCTGTGGAGGCCAGGTCATTGAGTGTCCTTTAGACAGAGATAGATAGGTTCTTGATTAATAAGGGGATCAGAGGTTACAGGGAGAAGGCAGGAGAATGGGGATGAGAATCATATCAGCCATGATTGAATGGTGAAGTAGATGGGCTGAGTGGTCATCTGCTCCTATATCTTATGGTCTTAAATCCCATCCGGATGACTGTTGTCCTTTAGGGAAGGGTATCAGCTGTCTTTACCTGGTCTGGCCTACATGTGACTCCAGACTCATAGTACTCATAACTGCCCTCTGAAATGGCCTAGTGAGCCACTAAGTTCAAGGACAATCAGGGATGGGCAAAAGTGCTGGCCTCAGGAACGGTCACATCACAGTAAAAACAAAATAATGCCCATTGCATTGACAATGTCTCTGAGAAATGTCTGGAGATATTTGACCATATTCATGGTGGTGTTTGAAGGACCTATTGAAGAGATTCCAATCCAGCTTTTAATCTATTGAGCGACGGGACAGGGGCATCGCTGGCTAGGCCAGCATTTATCGCCCATCCTTAATGGCCCTCGAGAAGGTGGTGGTGAGCTGTCTTCTTGTGGTGTCAGTACACCCACAGTGCTGTCAGGAAGGGTGTTCCAGGATTTTGACCTGGCAACAGGGGAGCAATGGAGATATATTTCCAAGTCAAGACAATGGGTGGCTTAGAGGGGGATCTCCAAGCTGGTGGTTTTCCCAGGTCTCTGCTGCCCATGTCCTTCTGAATAGTAGCATCATAGAATCCTACAGTGCCACTCAGCCTGAGTCTGCACCAACCACAGTCCGAGCCCGGCCCCACCCCCACAACCCCATGCATTTACCAAAGCTAGTCCCCTGACACCAGGGGGCAATTCATCATGGCCAATCCATCTAACCTGCACAACTTTGGACTGTGGGAGGAAATTGGAGCACCCAGAGGAAACCCACACAGGCATGGGGAGAATGTGCAAACTCCCTACAGGCAGTGACCCAAGCTGGGAATCGAACCCGGGTCCCTGGTGATGTGAGGCAACAGTGCTAACCACTGTGCCACCGCACTGCCCAGTAACAGTCACGGGTTTGGAAGCAACTGCTCAAATGCAAATACAAGTAGGCGACCTTAATATGGAATTATCACTTTCAGTAACAAAGCAAGCGTAAAAAGTCTTGTTCTTTATCCTACCTTCAGTTTCTTGGCTGAGAGTTTCCTGGCTGCTGCTGTAATAAGAAGGCACTGGAGTGATGGAGAGGGAAGCCGGACAAGAGGCAGGGGCCGATTGCTCCATCTGTGAGACAAATGGTTTGGAAGGAGGCAGCTTGAAGTCCTTGCATGTGTATGGGGGTTGAGGGGAAGGCAGTGTACCATCCTGAGGATAAGGCAGTGTACCATCCTGAGGATAAGGCGCTGACCATCCAGAGAGGCCAATGGCTAGTTGTCCTGCAAAATCAAAGCCTAGAAAGGGAAAAGAGACACATTGGAAAACTTGGAACACAACTAGAATAGAATCATACATTTCAATCAATGACTCGCTGCCTGTGGATTACACATATCTACGTTCACTGTATCAATTTTAATTATATAGCTAGTAATCCTGAAACACGTCACTACTCTGTCACCAGGGGCTTATAGCTTGAGGGCGCCACTCTGCATCAAATGTGGCTGACCTGAATCTCTCCCGCCTCTGACCACCAGCCATTGGTGTATTTGGAAGGACTTGCAGGTTGACACACAACCTGTTCGGCTGCGTTATGGACGCACCTTCCTTAATCATTAGGTCCTGGGGTGGGTCTTGAACCCAGAGCTCCTGGCTCAGAGGCTGGGACACTACTCACTGCATCACAAGACCTTTACAGTCATTACACAGGGTGCTTAATTCTGCAATAACCTCTTTGTGACTCAAATAAAAGTGATTTGATTTGATTTATTATTGTCACATGTATTAATGTACAGTGAAAAGTGTTGTTTCTTGCATGTTATACAGACAAAGCATACCATTCATAGAGAAGGAAAGGAAAAGGTGCAGAATCTAGTGTTACAGTCATAGCTAGGGTGTAGAGAAAGATCAACTTAACGCAAGGCAAGTCCATTCAAAAGTCTGACAGCAGCAGGGAAGAAGCTGTTGTTGAGTCGGCTGGTACGTGACCATTTGTATGTTTTTCCTGATAGAAAAAAGTGGAAGAGAGAATGTCTGGGGTGCGTGGGGTCCTTAATTCTGCTGACCCTAGGGGAACTCCATTACACACTTTCCTCCAGTCCAAAATATATTTATTAACCATCACCAGCCAACTTTGTATCCACTTTGTCACTGCCCCTTTTATTCCATGAGCTATAACTTTTCTCATAAGTCTTTTGTGTGGCACTGTATTGAATGTTTTCTGAAAATGGAACAAGCTACCACAGGGAGTGGTTGAAATGAATAGTATAGATTTGCTTAAGGAGAAACACACGAGTGAGAAAAAAATAGGTGATAGGATGAGGCTGGAGGAGGCTGGTAGAGCACTAACACTATCATAGACTCGGTTAAACTAAATGGCCCATTACTGTGCTGTGAAGTGGGAGAGGAGGTAATATATTGGCATGGATTAAGAATTGGTTAGCAGGCAGAAAACAGAACAGGAATAAGTGGGTCACTCTCACATTGGCAGGCTGCGATTTGTGGGATTATGACAAGAATCAGTACTTAGACCTTCCCGCTGTTCACAAAACCTTGAATGTTAAGATGTTTCATGTGTTCACCCAAATTTTTTTTAAAAGTTTTAGGGTTTCCAGCCTCCACTACCTTCCCGGGCAGTGCATTCCAGATTCCCACCATCCTCCGAGTGAAAATAATTTTCTCAAATCCTTTCTGAATCGCCCGCCCCTCACTCTGTGCCCTCTCGTGTTTGACCCCTGTTAAGTATTATAGCTTGTCAAAAAGTTAGGCTAATTTTTTTTGTTATATTCTAAATGTTTTTAAATAACGTTTGTTTCGATAAATTGACCCTAGTGAGATAATTGAATCACCGCTGGAGCGGAAGACCTTTTGCTCATCTTGATGCCAAAACCATAAAAAGTTAAGGTCTAGGCTAACTTCACAAAATAGCTTGGAGTTTCTGATTTGGTCTCCAATATTTCTCACTGGCCTCCTGAGTTTCCCCATCACTGGTCATGACCAAGCACGTAAACATGTAACGATGGCTATTTTCCCATTTTACGCTTCAATTCCATCCACCTCATTCTTTCCATACCTCTGTCTCTCTCATCTTTTCTCACCCTCTTTCTTACCCCACTCTGTCTCTCCTCACTTTTCTCTTTCTTCCCCTCCCTCATGCATGCCTGTCTCTCAATCATTCTTCTGTCTGCTCTACTCTCCACTTCTTGCCTTCACAAACTCAATAACAGCCTTGCCTCTGCCCTTTCCCTGTCTAAATATTCTGCCACTCCCCCCGCTCCTCCTCACTCTGTGTGTGTGTGACGAGCGCTATGGAACTTTAATTCACTCTTGTGCTGTGTTGTGGTATGGAGTTACGATGGTCCAATTGAACAAGGAGGTGGCCACTTCTATCAGTTAACAGGCTTTTATTTTGCCATTGGAACGCTTTGAAAACGTAAGCTGCCCAACTTGATCCCATGAGTAGAGAAAAAGATTATAAAATCCTCCCAAAACGACAAGGATTTTAAAAATCCCGCAAGATTTTTTTAATGTTTAAAGTTTAAGTTAAAGTAAAGATTTTTTTACGTTTAGTTTCATAATAGGGCAGCACAGTGGTTAGCACTGCTGCCTTACAGCGCCAGGGACCTGGGTTCAATTCCCAGCTTGGGTCACTGTCTGTGTGGAGTTTGCACGTCCTCTCTGTGTCTGCGTGGGTTTCCTCTGGATGCTCCGGTTTCCTTCCGCAGTCCAAAGATGTGCAGGTTAGGTGGGTTGGCCTTGCTAAATTGACCTTAGTGTCAGGAGGGTTAACAGGGTAAATATGTGGGGCTACTGGAATAGGGCCTGGGTGGGATTGTGGTTGGTGCTCACTTGATGGGCCAAATGGCCTCCTTCTGCGCTGTAGGGATTCTATGAGACTGGATAATGATTTGTGGAGCAGGCAATCCATTCAAGGTTAATTGACACTTGTTTAAAAAGTAGCTTCTGTAGTTCATTCTTGGGATATGAATGTTGAAGTTCATTGCCCGTCCCTAATTACAACAACACGGCACAGTGGCAAGCACTGCTGCCTCACAGCACCAGGGACCCGGGTTCGATTCCGACCTTGGGTGACTGTGCAGAACCTGCACATTCTCCCTGTGTCTGCGTGGGTTTCCTCTGGGTGCTCCGGTTTCCTCCCACAGTCCATTAGATGTGCTGTTTAGATAGATTGGCTGTGCTAAATTGCCCCTTTATGTTCGAAGATGTGAGCCAGTATTCTCTGGCCATTCATGCCGGCGGGATTCTCCGATCAATCTTAATTCTAAGGGTAAGGCTCTTGGCAGTGTGGAAGATCAGAAGGATCTTGGGGTTCGGGTTCATAGGACTCTCAAATCGGCTTCACAGGTAGAGGATGTGGTTAAGAAAGTGTATGGTGAACTGGCCTTCATCAATCAAGGAATTGAGTTTAGGAGTTGGGAGATAATGCTGCAGCTTCTGGGTCACCTCACTACAGGAAGGATGTGAAAGCCCTTAAAAGGGTGCAGAGGAGATTTACAAGGATGTTGCCTGGATTGGGGAGCAAGCCTTATGAAGATAGATTCAGAGAGCTCGGTCTTTTCTCCTTGGAGAGACGAAGGATGAGAGGTGACCTGATAGAGGTGTATAAGATGATGAGGGGTATTAGATCGGGTGGATTCTCGGAGGCTTTCTCCCAGGGCTGAAATGGCTGCCTCGAGAGGACACAGGTTTAAGGTGCTGGGGAGCAGGTACAGAGGAGATGTCAGGGGTAAGTTTTTCACTCAGAGGGTGGTGAGTGAGTGGAATCGGCTGCTGTCGGTGATGGTAGAGGTGGATTCGATAGGATCTTTTAAGAGACTTGTGGATGAGTACATGGGGCTTAATAGAATTGAGGGTTATAGGTAAGCCTGGTAGGTAGGGATATGATCGGCGCAACTTGTGGGCCGAAGGGCCTTTTGTGCTGTAGTTTTTCTATGTTCTATGATTCTATAACTAGAGACCAGCTGAGAGAAAAGAAAATCTGTTTATTTCCATCTTAAATGGGAGACCTGAATTTTTAAGTTCTAATCTCTCCCACAAGTAAAACATTCTATCAGCATGCACCCTGTAGAAGTCTCCTCAGGATTTTATATACTTCAATAAGATCTTTCTAGCCTCCGATGGATACAGTCCCAGGCTGTCCAACCTTTCCTCATAGATAACTCCTTTTTCCCGGGAATCAGTCGAGTGAGTCTTCCCTGAAAGGCTCCTAATGTAATTCTATCTTTTTAAAGTAAGGAGACCAGCATAGAATCATACAGAGCAGAAGGAGGCCATTTGGCCCATTGAGTCTGACCCACAAACAATCCCATCCAGGCTCTATCCCTATAACCCCATATATTTACCGTCCTAAACCCCCTGTCATGAAGGAGGAATTTAGCAAGGCCAATCAACCCAACCCACACATCTTTGGACTATGGGAGGAAACTGGAGCACCTGGAGGAAACCCACACAGGCACGGGGAGAACGCGCAAACTCCACACAGACAGACAGTCACCTGAGGCCAGGATTCAAACCCAGGTCCCTGGCGCTGTGTGGCAGCAGTGCTAACCACTGTGGCATTGTGTCATTCCAGCATCACAGGCATTAATGCAGATGTGGTTTCACATAAGCCCTGAACAGCTGTGGCAATACTTCCCTCCTTTTATACTCAATTCCCCTCGCAATAAACCTCAATATTCCACTGACCATCCTAATCACTTGCTTCACCTGCCTACTAACTTCATGTGATTCATATACCAGGACACCCAGATCCCTCTGCACCATCGAGTTCTGTAATCTCTTGCCATTTAAATAATATAATGCCTTTCTATTCTTCCTGCTAGAGTGGACCTATTCACCGTTTCCCACATTATATTCCAGCTGCTAAAGTTTTGTCCATTCACTTAAAGAGTCTACAAAAGAATAGAGAGAAATTAAGTCCGCTTCACAATATATTTTCCTGCGTTTCCTTGTGTTGGCACAATAAGTAGTCTCACAATGCCAGGTTAACCTGATGAAGGAGCTGCGCTCCGAAAGCTCGCGATACCGGGTAAGCCTGTTGGACTTTAACCTGGTGTTGTGAAACTTCTTACTGTGTTTACCCCAGTCCAACACCAGCATCTCCACATCTTATCTCTGTGTCATCAGCACATCTATTCAGTTGCTTCATCCCAAGTCATTGATGAAGATTGTAACTAGCTGAAGCCCCAGGGCTGATCCCTGAGGCACTCCACTTGCTAATGGAAGAAAAATCCAATCTATCCCTATCCTCTGTCCCCTGTTAGCTAACTAATCCACTATCTGTGATAAGATGTTAGCCCTTAAACCAGAAACTCCAAATCTGTGTAGTAATCTTTGATTTAGCATTTTATCAAATGTCTTTTGGAAATCCAGAAACACTACATTTACAAGTTCCCCTTTTTGTGTGGGTGGTAGCTGTGATGTGGAGATGCCAGCGTTGGTCACAGTAAGAAGTCTCACAACACCAGGTTAAAGTCCAACAGGTTTATTTGGAATTACAAGCTTTTAGAGTTCTGCTTTCTCCATTCACCTAATGAAGGAGCTGTTCTCCGAAAGCTCGCGATCCCAAATAAACCTGTTGGACTTTAACCTGGTGTTGTGAAACTTCTTACTGTGTTTACCCCAGTCCAACACCAGCATCTCCACATCTTATCTCTGTGTCATCAGCACATCTATTCAGTTGCTTCATCTAAGTCATTGATAAAGATTGTAACTAGCTGAAGCCCCAGGGCTGATCCCTGAGGCACTCCACTTGCTAATGGAAGAAAAATCCAATCTATCCCTATCCTCTGTCCCCTGTTAGCTAACTAATCCATTATCTGTGATAAGATGTTAGCCCTTAAACCAGAAACTCCAAATCTGTGTAGTAATCTTTGATTTAGCATTTTATCAAATGTCTTTTGGAAATCCAGAAACACTACATTTACAAGTTCCCCTTTTTGTGTGGGTGGTGGCCGTGATGTGGAGATGCCAGCGTTGGGCACAGTAAGAAGTCTCACAACACCAGGTTAAAGTCCAACAGCTTTATTTGGAATTACGAGCTTTTAGAGTTCTACTTTCTCCATTTACCTAATGAAGGAGCTGTTCTCCGAAAGCTCGCGATTGTGAGATTCTTCTTATGTTTTTTTCTTCAAAGGACTCAAATGAATGAGTCAATCATGATTTCCCTTTCATAAAACCATGTTAACATGGCCCACCCAAGCCCCTGACCACCCCATCGTTCCCCCTCTCTGGCCTTGGGGGCAGGAGGGAGGGTTGTAAACTTTTGGCCATGGACTCTGAATGAGAGTGGGACTGAAGGGTTGAGTGGCCTCTTCTCAGTGGAATTCCCAGTCTATATGAATATTTGGCCATTGTAAATGGAATTAGGTGTGGCTCTCAGCTCTTGCCTCTTACGTCAGAATGTTGAGGGTTTGAGTACAAACTCTAGGCTGCAATGCAGTGCTGAGGGAGTGTTGCACTGTCAGGCACACTGCTTAGGGTGAATCTGAGCCCTATCTGCCCTCTCAGGTGGATGCAGAAGATCCCATGACACGGGTCTGAAAAAGAATGGGGGACTTCTCCTCGATGTCCTGTCAATATTTCATCCCCAGTCAACATGACAGAACAGGTAATCTGATCGTTGGCACGTTTCGGCTTGTGGGAGCTTGCTCTGCACAAATTAGCTGCTGTGTTTTGTGCACCACGGCAGTGGCTGTACACCATTGGCTGAAAGATGCTTTTGACGGTGAAGGACTCGATAGAATTGAAAATCTTTGTACCTATTAACCGCGGGGAAGTTTAATCCCAGTGTTCCCTTCGTCATTATTCATTTACATTTCCCGTTTATTCATTGCTGCTTTTTAATCCAGCAAAAGTCATTGGTGGGAGGAATTCTGTCTGACAGTGGAACACAATCTCTCTACAACGTGCTATTAAAATGTAACACCATTGTGTATCTTTAATTTGATACTCGTAACCCAGCAATACAGTATTGTGTTTCTTGATTACCAGCGAAATGTATCTGTGGTCAATAGTTTGAAATTGCAGTTTCCATTTGTCTCATTATTTTCTAATTGCAATCCCATTTGGATAAAATAGATTCTTCCCTATTAGCTTCTCACAGAATAGTAACAGCTTAGAGGAGGCCATTCAGCCCACTATACTATACATAATGTTCTATGTTCTATACTATTTCTTCAAAGGTGCAATTTACTGAGTGCTGTTCCCCGCCTACTCATAGAACATAGATAGAACAGAGAACATTACAGCACAGTACAGGCCCTTCGGCCCTCGATGTTGCGCCGACCAGTGGAACCAATCTGATGACCCTCTAACCTAAACTATTCCAATGTTATCCATATGCCTATCCACTGACCATTTGAACGCCCTTTTGGTTGGCGAGTCCACAGCTGCTGCAGGCAGGGCATTCCACGCCCTTACTACCCTCTGAGTAAAGAACCTACCCCTGACATCCGTCCTATAATTACCACCCCTTAATTTAAAGCTGTGTCTCCTCATGTTAGCCATCACCATCCGAGGAAAAAGGCTCTCACTGTCCACCCTCTCTAACCCTCAAACCCTGTTCGCAACATGAACATTTTCCCTTTTCAGATAACAATCCAATTTTCTCTTAACTCTTTAGATTGATTTCAAAAAACTCTTAGATCCTGACCATTCACTGTGTGAGAAAAACTTTTTTTGTTATTCATTTGATTACAGGATGCGGGCATCGCTGGTTAGGCCAGTGTTTAATGGCCATTCCTAATTTCCCCTGAGAAGACAGTTTTCTCGTGTTGCTTGCCGCTGCTTTTGTTTTTGCCAGTCACCTTAAATCCGTGCCCTCTCGATCTCGACCCTTCCACCAGACTGTTAGGCCAATAAGACATTAAAATGGACTTTCTGCTGAACTGGAGAAAAGATGGCCGCCACACGTCACATGACTCAAGGATCGTCTCTTTGTTCTGGAAGCTACCAACAGGAGTAACACGAACTAAAGGATCTCCTCTCATCATTGTGGAATCTCACACACACAATCATAAGAACATAAGAACATAAGAAATAGGAGCAGGAGTAGGCCATCTAGCCCCTCGAGCCTGCCCCGCCATTCAATAAGATCGTGGCTGATCTGTCGTGTCTCAGTTCCACATTCCCGTCCTCTCCCCATAACCCTTAATCCCCTTGCCTATCAAAAACCCATCAACCCGCGTCTTAAATATATTTAGCGAGGCAGCCTCCACCACTTCAACGGGCAGAGAATTCCAGAGATTCACCACCCTTTGAGTGAAGAAGTTCCTCCTCAACTCCATTCTAAACCGCACCCCCCCCCTTTATCTTGAGGCTGTGCCCTCTAGTCCTACTGTCCTTTCTGAGCAGGAAGAGCCTTTCCACCTCTATCCTACCCATCCCATTCATCATCTTATATGTCTCAATGAGATCTCCCCTCATTCTTCTAAACTCTGATGAGTACAAGCCTAGTTTATTCAGCCTCTCCTCATAGTTCAACCCCCTCAACTCCAGTATCAGCCTAGTAAACCTCCTCTGCACTCCCTCCAAGGCCAAAATATCCTTGCATAAGTGCGGCGACCAAAACTGCACACAGTACTCCAGCTGCGGCCTCACCAGTGCCCTATACAGCTGCAGCAAGACCTCCCTACTTTTATATTCAATCCCCCTCGCTATGAAGGCCAGCATCCCATTCGCCTTCCTGACCACCTGCTGCACCTGCAGGCTGGGTTTTTGCGACTCATGCACAAGGACCCCGAGGTCCCTCTGCACCGTCGCCTGCTGCAGTTTTTCGCCCCGTAAGTAATAGTCCTTCCTACCAAAGTGGACCACCTCGCACTTGCCAACATTAAATTCCATTTGTCATTTCCTGGCCCATTCGCCCAGCCTATCTAGATCCTTCTGCAGACTCTCCACACCCTCCGCGCAATTTGCCGTTCCACCAATCTTGGTGTCATCAGCAAATTTCGACACCATACACTCGGTTCCCTCCTCCAGATCATCTACATAAATGGTAAATAGCTGAGGCCCCAGCACCGACCCCTGGGGCACTCCACTAGTCACCAACCGCCAATCCGAATAGCACCCATTGACCCCCACTCTCTGCCTCCTATTTGACAGCCAATCCCCTATCCAATCAGAAGGATACAGTGGCCCGAACTCCACCACATCACTCGCCAAGAATCGGAGCGGGCAAAGATCCAGCAATGGAAATTTCCACTGATCTCGGGTGGGAATTTGCAGGCTTACCTGAGCGAGGCCGTAAAATTCCACCCGATAAGTTCCAAACCAAGGGATTTGCAGGTCAAAACAGAGCTGTTAACAGCTCTCGTCTCGTACCTGGGCCTGTAATCCCCCCTAACTTGCTCATCTCTGGAGTGTGGGAAGAAACTGGGGCACTCGGAGGAAACTCATGCAGACATGGGGAGAATGTGCGAACTCCACACATTGAACCCCGGCCTCTGGTGGTGTGAGACAACAGCCACGATGCCCCCGTTCCGCGCACAGACTCGATGGCTGGGATTTTCCACCTCACCGTTTCCAGCTGCAGTGAGCTACTGGCTGCTGGTAGCATCTTCCAGTCCTGCCAATAACTATGGACTCTCCTGCCCCGCCACCTGGGAAGACACTGCGAGGGGTCAGTTTTGTCTGGACTGGAAGACGTTGCTGGTGGGATCCTGCCCTGTGCCTCTGAAACTCTTCCTTAAGCAACACAACAACGAGTTCTTTGTCTTTCTACATTATGAGCCGTTTTAGAAAGGGAGCCGGGTGGCTTTGAGCAAACAGGGAGAGGGTGAAAGATTATTCAATCACATGTTAAATCTGTATTAAGTGTACATTTTCAAGGAGCACCTTTCTTAATGAGCGGCACGGTAGCACAGTGGTGAGCACTGCTGCCTTACAGCGCCAGGGACCCAGGTTCAATTCCGGCCTCAGGTCACTGTCTGTGTGGAGTGTGCACATTCTCCTTGTGTCTGCGTGGGTTTCCTCCGGGTGCTCCAGCTTCCTCCCAGATGGCAAAGACGTGCTGGTTGGGTGGATTGGCTCCCTCCGTGTACCCGAACAGCTGGAGTGTGGCGACGAGGGGACTTTCACAGTAACTTCATTGCAGTGTTAATGTAAGCCTACTTGTGACTAATAAATAAACTTTAAAACTTCAACCAGGTGGAGGTTTTTGTTATGAACCCACCTACATTTTGACTTATTGTGCCACACATATTTTCGAATATATAACTTTTACTATCTCTGTATGAATCTTGCTGAAAAGAGATACATGCTACTGAAGTTTTTTGTCTGGGACTCATCAGGACAATCACAAGAACACCAACTTTCAAATTTCCCTCTGGTGGGGGAGTCCATAAACGAGGAGGGTGAATTGGAACTACACTATTTAGGGATGATATCGGGGAGCACTTCTTTGCACAAAAAGTAATGGAAATCTGGAACTTGCCTCCAAAAAAATAGCTGTCAGGGCAGAGTCAGTAGAATATTTGAAAATAGCGGCTGACAGAGTTTTGTTGGGTGAGGGGTGTAGAGCTACAGAACCAAGGCTGGTAGATGGTGTTGGGATACAAAGCAGTCATTATCCAATTGAACGACAGAACAGGTTAGCAGGGCTGAGTGGCCTAATCCTATTCTTTGGAGACAGGTGGAGGAAGGAAGGTGCTACTGAGAATACAACATTTCCCCTCGGTACAATGTACAGTTACAGAAACATTATACACTCTACGTCCAGGCCAAACCCCTTCCAGTATCAGGTATATTGAGACGTATAAGATGATGAATGGGATGGATAGGATAGAGGTGGAGAGACTCTTCCCGCTCAAAAAAGACAGTAGGACTAGGGGGCACAGCCTCAAGATAAAGGGGGGGGCGGTTTAGAACGGAGTTGAGGAGGAACTTCTTCACTCAAAGGGTGGTGAATCTCTGGAATTCTCTGCCCGTTGAAGTGGTGGAGGCTGCCTCGCTAAATATTTTTAAGACGCGGGTTGATGGGTTTTTGATAAGAGAGGGGATTAAGGGTTATGGGGAGAGGGCGGGAAAGTGGAACTGAGCCACGACAGATCAGCCATGATCTTATTGAATGGCGGGGCAGGCTCGAAGGGCTGGATGGCCTACTCCTGCTCCTATTTCTTATGTTCTTATATGCTTGCCCCAGCTGTAGATTAAGGGCCAGAAAAATCTCCATTTCTCAGCCAGGTTAGGTGGTCAATGTCAAGAACTGCCTGTGCTGGGCGCGGGACTGTTCACACTGTCACTACACCTTCCAGATCCAACACCACCATCTAGTGGAGATGCAACGTTATCAGACACAGAGAATTTTCACTGAGAATCTTCTCCCAGACCTTCTGCTTCATGAGGAAAATGCAGTTGTGGAAACAATAAAAATATTATGGGCACAACGTTCAAAACCAAATATTAGTCAGGGTGACGAGGTAGAACTTTCATCAGCTTTTGAAAAGAAGAACAAAGAACAGTACAGAACAGGAACAGGCCCTTCGGCCCACCAACCCTGCACCAACCACGTTGCCCTATTTAGACCAGCTGCCTGTATCCCTCCATTCCCCGCCTGTTCATGTGTCTGTCCAGCTAAGTCTTAAATGTTGCTAATGTATTTGCCTCAACCACCTGACAGGGCAGTGCATTCCAGGCCCCCACCACCCCCTGTGTAAATAAACTTTCCCCACACATCTCCACTGAACCTCCCCCCCCCCACCTCACCTTGAACTTGTCCCCCCTTGTAATTGTCATTGCTGCCCTGGGGAAAAACCTTCAACTCTTCACCCTATCCACACCCTTCATAATTTTATAAACTTCTATTAGGTCGCCCCTCAGCCTCCATCTTTCTAGGGAGAACAATCCCAGTTTATTCAATCTCTCCTCATAGCTAATACCCCCCATACCAGGCAACATCCTGGTAAACCTTCTCTGTACCCTCTCCAAAGCCTCCATGTCCTCTGGTAGTGTGGTGAGTTTGCATTTATATAGCCTCCCTCACAGCCACCAGATGCCCCAAAGGGCTTTTCAGCCAATGGAGAAGTTAGTTGAAGGGAAATGATGGTAATTGGATTGTTACAATTTGAACAGATTAAGCAGGGTCAGAGATCACAGCTTCAAGATTCGCCAGCTCTGACCTAGACGGAATGTCTGTTGCTGGTTCTGTCCCTGGGGAATCTCTGGAACAAACTGTCGTCTCGTGTGGCGAATAATTCATCTCTGAAGCAAGAGCTGGATCTGTCTCAGGCTGGGGAGGTGATCGCCGTGTGCAGGAGGTTAGTGCTGTAGGGATTCAGGGACCACCGCATTGGCTGGACTAATTTCCATTGCCCAGGAGAGTTGGAGAGGAACTGTCAAGAATGTTGTACTTCAGATCAACACATTTCCATTGGCCTGTACCACTGGTTAGGAGTTGACTCTTTGACATCTGTAGTCTTCAGATTATAAAGAAGTACACAGCATTTTAGCAACATAGGAACAAAAGTTGGCCATTCAGCCCATCGAACATTCTTGGCTGATCATCCACTTCATTGTCATTTTTGCCTCACAATCCCCAGGTCCTTTTATGTTTTTGGCATTTAGAAATCTTTCAATCTCTGCTTTAAACACACTCAGTGACTGAGCTTCCACTGTCCTCTGAGGTAGAGGATTCCAAACAACCCTCCGTGTAAAGAAATTTCTCCTCACCTCAGTCCAAAGTGGCTTTTCCCTTATTCTGAAATTGTACGCCCTGGATCTAGACTCCCCAATCAGGGGAAACATCTGACCCACATCTACCCTGTCTATTCCTTTAAGTATTTTGTAAGGTTCAATGAGATCACCTCTCATTCTTCAAAACTCTTGGAGAGAATACAGGCCCAGTTTACCCAATCTCTCTTCAGAAGACAGTTCCACTGACCCCAGAACAAATCTGGTAAACCTCTGTTATAATAATATCCTTTCTGAGGTGAAGGGACTAAAACTGTTCCAGGTGTGGTCTAACCAAGCTCCCAAACAATTGAAACAAAACCTCACTACATTCCTTTAGCCTTTCGAATAGTTTGCTGCATCTGCATGTTAACCTTCAGTGACTTATTGGTGAGGACGCCTAGGTCCCTTTGCCCATCTGTACTTCTAATCTGATTCAGAAATAACCCTCTGCATCTGTTCCTCCTACCAAAGTGGATTACCTCCCAATATCCCATATTACATCCTCTGGAAACCACTTTGCCTCTTCCCCGAAACACACATTCCCAATTAGTTTTGTGTGATTTGTGAACTTGGAAATATTACACTTGGTTCCAACATCCAAATCATTGGTCTTAGTACTGATCCTTGTCTTACCCCATAAGTTGCAGCCTGCCAATGTGAGAGTGACCCATTTATTCCTGTTCTGTTTTCTGCCTGCTAACCAATTCTTAATCCATGCCAATATATTACCTCCTCTCCCACTTCACAGCACAGTGATGGGCCAGTTAGTTTAACCGAGTCTATGATAGTGTTAATGCTCTACCAGCCTCCTCCAACCTCATCCCATCACCTTCTAATCCTTACTCACTTGTGTGTTTGTCCTTAAGCACATCTATACTATTCATTTCAACCACTCCCTGTGGTAGCTTGTTCCATATTCAGAAAGCATTCAATACAGTGCCACATAAAAGACTTTTGAGAAAAGTTATAGCTCATGGAATAAAAGGGGCAGTGACAAAGTGGATACAAAATTGGCTGGTGATGGTTAATAAATATATTTTGTACTGGAGGAAAGTGTGTAATGGAGTTCCCCTAGGATCAGCAGAATTAAGGACCCCACGCACCCCGGGCATTCTCTCTTCCACCTTCTATCAGGAAAAAGGTATGAAAGTCTGAGGTCACGTACCAACCGACTCAAGAACAGCGTCTTCCCTGCTGCTATCAGACTTTTGAAAGGACCTACCTTGCATTAAGTTGATCTTTCTCTACACACTCTTATGACAGTAACACTACATTCTGCACTCTGTCCTTTCCTTCTCTATGAATAGTATGTTTTGCTTGTAAAGCATGCAAGAAACAATCCTTTTCATCAAACGTAGAACATAGAACATTACAGCACAGTACAGGCCCTTCGGCCCTCGATGTTGCGCCGACCAGTGGAACCAATCTAATGACCCTCTAACCTAAACTATTCCAATGTTATCCATATGCCTATCCACTGACCATTTGAACACCCTTAAAGTTGACGAGTCCACAACTGCTGCAGGCAGGGCATTCCACACCCTTACTACCCTCTGAGTAAAGAACCTACCTCTGACATCCGTCCTGTAACTACCACCCCTTAATTTAAAGCTACGTCCCCTCGTGTTAGCCATCACCATCCGAGGTAAAAGGTTCTCTCTGTCCATCCTATCCAATCCTTTGATCATCTTGTATGCCTCAATCAGATCACCTCATAACCTTCTTCTCTCCAATGAAAATAACCTCAAGTCCCTCAGCCTTTCCTCATAAGACCTTCCCACCACACCAGGCAACATCCTGGTAAACCTCCTCTGCACCCTTTCCAATGCCTCCACATCTTTCTTATAATGCGGCGACCAGAACTGTACGCAATACTCCAAGTGCGGCCACCCCACAGTTGTAACATGACCTCACGGCTCCGAAATTCAATCCCTCTACCAGTAAAAGCTAATACACCGTACACCTTCTTAACAACCTTATCAACCTGAGTGCCAACTTTCAGGAAGCTATGCACATGTACCCCGAGATCTCTGTGCTCGTCAACACTACTAATAGTCCTTCCATTAGCCCTATATTCTGTACTCCTGTTATTCTTACCAAAGTGAATCACCTCACACTTTTCCATATTAAACTCCACCTGCCACCTTTCGGCCCAGCTCTGCAGCTTATCTACGTCCCTCTGCAAACTGTAACATCCATCCTCACTGTCTACAACTCCTCCGACTTTGGTGTCGTCAGCAAATTTACTAATCCATCCTTCTACACCCTCATCTAGGTCATTTATAAAAATGACAAACAGCAGTGGCCCCAAAACAGATCCTTGAGGTACACCACTTGTAACTGAACTCCAGGTTGAATATTTCCCATCAACCACCACCCTCTGTCTTCTATCAGCGAGCCAATTCCTGATCCAAACTGCTAAATCACCCTCAATCCCATGCATCTGCATTTTCTGCAATAGCCTAACATGGGGAACCTTATCAAACACTTTGCTAAAATCCATATACACCACGTCAACTGCCTTACCCTTATCCACCTCTTTGGTCACCTTTTCAAAAAACTCGATAAGGTTTGTGAGGCACGACCTACCCTTCACAAAACCGTGTTGACTATCCCTAATCAATTTATTTCCCTCTAGATGATTATAAATCCTATCTCTTATAATTCTTTCCAAAACTTTGCCCACAACAGAAGTAAGGCTCACTGGTCTATAATTCCCAGGATGGTCTCTACTCCCCTTCTTGAACAAGGGGGCAACATTTGCTATCCTCCAGTCTTCCAGCACTATACCTGAAGCCAATGACGACATGAAGATCAAAGCCAAAGGCTCTGCAATCTCCTCCCTAGCCTCCCAGAGAATCCTAGGGTAAATCCCATCCGGCCCAGGGGACTTACCTATTTTCACACTCTCCAGAATTGCCAACACCTCGTCCTTATGTACCTCAATCCCTTCTAGTCTACTACCTGGTATCACAGTATTCTCCTTGACTACACTGACTTTACCTGCGTGAATACTGACGAAAAATACTCATTCAGTGCCTCTCTATCTCTTCAGGCTCCACGCACAACTTCCACTGCTGTCTCTGACTGGCCCTAAACAATCTTTTATTCTTGACATACCTGTAGAAAGCTTTAGGATTTTCCTTGATCCTATCTGCCAAAGTCTTCTCATGTCCTCTTCTAGCTCTTCTTAACTCTCTCTTTAGCTCCTTCCTGGCTAATTTATAACTCTCCAGTACCCTAACTGAGCCTTCACGTCTCATCTTTACATAAGCCTCCTTCTTCCTCTTCACCAGAGATACAACTTCCTTAGTACACCACGGTTCCCTGCCTGACAGGTACATATTTATCAAGGACTCGCAGTAGCTGCTCCTTGAATCAGCTCCTCATTTCAGATGTTCCCAGCCCCTGCAATTTCCTGCTCCACCCTATGTATCCTAAATCTCGTCTAATAGCCTCATAATTACCTTTCCACCAGCTATAACTTCTGCCCTTCGGTTTATGCCTATCCCTTTCCATCGCTAAGGTAAACGTAACCGAATTGTGGTCACTATCACCAAAGTGCTCACCTACCTCCAAGTCTAACACCTGGTCTGGTTCATTACCCAGTGTCAAATCCAATGTAGCTTCACCTTTTGTTGGCCTATCTATGTACTGTTTCATGAAACCTTCCTGCACACATTGGACAAAAACTGACCCCTCTAATGTGCTTGAACTATAGCTTTTCCAATCGATATTTGTAAAGTTAAAGTCCCCCATAACAACTACCCTGTTACTTTGCTCCTATGTGGGTATGCCGGCGTTGGACTGGCGTAAACACAGTAAAAAGTCTGACAACACCAGGTTTTAGTCCAACCTATTTATTTGATAATATACTCACAAGCTTTCGAGGGACACCCTCTTCGTCAGGTGAATGGAGAGTTCTGGCCTCAGACAGAGCATATAAAGCACAGACAGTTTAGAGATTACTGATTAGAATGCGAATCTTTACACTTAACCTGCTGTTCAAGACCTGAAGTGGCTGATAATGTGAGTGGAAGGAGCACTGATCACAGTTTAAAGAGATGTGTATTGTCTCCAGACAGTACAGTAAGTGAGGTTTTGCAAACCCAGGCAAGTCACGGGGGTTACAGATAGTGCAACATGAACCCAAGATCCCATGAGGACGGTCTCAACAGGGATCTTGGGTTCATGTTGCACTATCTGTAACCCCCGTGACTTGCCTGGGTTTGCAAAACCTCACTTACTGTACTGTCTGGAGACAATACACATCTCTTTAAACTGTGATCAGTGCTCCTTCCACTCACATTATCAGCCACTTCAGGTCTTGAACAGCAGGTTAGGTGTAAAGATTCGCATTCTAATCAGTAATCTCTAAACTGTCTGTGCTTTATATGCTCTGTCTGAGGTCAGAACTCTCCATTCACCTGACGAAGAGGGTGTCCCTCGAAAGCTTGTGAGTATATTATCAAATAAATAGGTTGGACTAAAACCTGGTGTTGTCAGACTTTTTACTTTGCTCCTATCCAGGATCATCTTTGTAATCCTTTCCTCTACATCTCTGGAACTTTTTGGAGGCCTATAAAAAACTCCCAGCAGGGTGACCTCTCCTTTCCTGTTTCTAATCTCAGCCCATACTACCTCAATAGACAGGTCCACATCAAACGTCCTTTCTGCCACTGTAATACTGTCCTTGACTAACAATGCCACGCCTCCCCCTCTTCTACCACCTTCTCTGCTCTAACTGAAACATGTGAACCCTGGAACCTGCAACAACCATTCCTGTCCCTGCTCTATCCACGTCTCTGAAATGGCCACAACATCGAAGTCCCAGGCACCAATCCAGGCTGCAAGTTCGTCCACCTTATTGTGTATGCTCCTCGCATTAAAGTATACGCACTTCAACCCACCCTCCCGCCTGCCAATACTCTGCTGTGACCTAGAAACCTTATCCTTTTCACTGTATGTAAATACATGTGACAATAATAAATCAAATCAAATCAGTTTTGTTTTTCCTGATATATATTAATGATCTAGATTGTGGTGTGCAGGGGACAATGTCAAAATTTGTGGATGACACAAAATTTAGAAATATTGTAAACTTTGAGAACAGTGTGTGTGTGGAACTTCAAAAGGACATAAACAAGTTGGTGGAGTGGGCAAATAGGTGGCAGGTAAAGAGAGAATAGAGAACTGTGAGTTGACACATTTGGGTGGGAGGAACATGGAGAGGCAATATAAAACAAAAAGGGGTGCAGGAGCAGAGGGAGCTGAGTGTATCTGTGCAGAGATCACTGAAGGTGGCAGAACCTTCAGTGAAGAGAGTACTTAACAATGCGTACAGTATCCTGGGTTATTAATAAAGGCATAGATACAAGAGCAAGGAAATTATACTGAATGTATACAAGGCACTAGTTAAACCTCAGTTGGGACATTGTGTACAGTTCTGGGTGCCACACTATAGGAAGGATGTGAATGCATTGGAAGAGTGCAGAAAAAGTTTACAAGAATGGTTCCAGGGATGAGAAACTTCAGTTATGAGGCTACATTGCAGAGATTGCGACTGTTTTCATTGGAGAGAGGAAGGCTGAGCGGAGATTTGATAAAAATGTTCCAAATCATGAGGGGTTTGGACAGAGTAACTCGGAGAAAACTGGTGAAAGGATCGAGAATGAGAGGGCACAGATTTAACTTTACTTATTAGTGTCACAAGTAGGCTTACATTAACACTGCAATGAAGCTACTGTGAAAATCCTCTAGTTGCCACACTCCGGTGCCTGTTCGAGTACACCGAGGGAGAATTTAGCACGGCCAACACACCTAACCAGCACGTCTTTTGGATTGTGGGAGGAAACCGGAGCACCCGGAGGAAACCCACGCAGACATGGGGAGAACGTGCAAACTCCACACAGACAGTGACCCAAGCCAGGAATTGAACCTGGGTCCTTGGCGCCGTGAGGCAGCGGTGCTAACCCACTGCGCCACCGTGCTGCCCCTGCAGTGATTTGCAAAAGAAGTAAACGTGACATGAGAAAAAAAAATTGTCACAGAGAATGAGTGGCTTGGGGTTCTGGAATGTTCCGGAAGTGTGATGGAGGCAAGTTCAAGTGAGACATCTAAGAGGGCATTAGATAATTATTTGAACAGAATCAATGTGCAGGGGCACGGGAGAAAAGGCAGGGGAATGCAATTAAGTTGCGATGCTCATTCATAAAGCAGATACGTTGGGCCGAATGGCCAGCTTCTGCACTGTAACAATTCTGTGATTCCTCTCTCTAGGTAAGGAAGTTTCTGCTGAATTCCCTGCTGGATTAGTGACTATATTCGGTTTATGGCACTGGTTCTGGTCTCTCCCACAAGTGGACACAACTTCAGAACACCGGCACTATCAAACTCTTAACCAGTCACCCCTTAACACTTGGATTTGATGCCAAAGAGTTTTGTCCAATTGCGGTATCTCAGATACCGAAGGGAATTTGGCAATTCAGAGTGGATATTAACCCGATAGAAATAAAATGTAACCTTTTCCTTTGGAAGCAGCTCTGTGAAATTATAAAATGAATTTTAGGCTTTATCTCTGTGAGGAAATGATTGCTCTGAGCATTCTGAGTTAAGCTGTTATTTACGATGCGAGGCTAATCCACGGACAAACTACCTGGGGAGTTGCTGATTATTAATGTCAGTGACCAGCAGTGCGGACCTGAAAACTGAACTGCAATGATAAAGGAGCAACTTCTCAAATAAAAGGCAGCTCACCGCCGCCTTCTCAGGGGCAATTAGGGATGGGCAATAAATGCTTGCCCCAGCCAGCGACACCCACACCTCATAACCAAATACATTCCTCTCTGCCAACACTGAACTTCCTAACCCACAGGCCGCAATCAGTAAGGATAGGCAACAACACCTTCTCCACAGTCATCCTCAACATCGGAGCCCCCCCGAGCCCCTGACTATACTCCTTATACACCTACCACTGTGCGGCCAAATTCCCCTCCAATTCGATTTTCAAGTTTGCTGACGACATCACTGTAGTGGATCGGATCTCTAACAATGACGAGACAGAGTACAGGAACGAGACAGAGAATCTGGTGAACTGGTACAACAACAATAATCTCTCCCTCAATGTCAACAAAATGAAGGAGACTGTCATCGACTTCAGGAAGTGTAAAGGAGAACCTGCCCCTGTCTACATCACCGGGGACAAAGTAGAAAAAGCTTCAAGTTTTTAGGCGTCCAGATCACCAATAACCTGTCCTGATCCTCCCATGCCCACACTATCGTTAAGAAAGCCCCACCAACACCTCTACTTTCTCAGAAGACTAAGGAAATTTGGCATGTCAGCTACGACTCTCATTAACTTTTACAAATGCACCTTAGAAAACACACTTTCTGATTTTGTCATAGCTTGGTACGGTTCCTGCTCTGTCCAAGACCGCAAGAAAGGTCTTACAAAGGGTCGTGAATGTAGCCCAGTCCATCACGCAAACCAGCTTCCCATCCATTGACTCTGTCTACACTTCCCGCTGCCTCAGAAAAGCAGCCAGCATAATTAAGGACCCCACGTACCCTGGACATTCTCTCTTTCACCTTCTTCCGTTGGGAAAAAGATACAAAAGTCTGAGGTCACGTACCAACCGACTCAAGAACAGCTTCTTCCCTGCTGCTGTCAGACTTTTGAGTGGACTAGAGGGCACAGCCTCAAGATAAAAGGGGGGCGGTTTAGAACGGAGTTGAGGAGGAGCTTCTTCACTCAAAGGGTGGTGAATCTCTGGAATTCTCTGCCCGTTGAAGTGGTGGAGGCTGCCTCGCTAAATATTTTTAAGACACGGGTTGATAGGTTTTTGATAGGTAAGGGGATTAAGGGTTATGGGGAGAGGGCGGGAATGTGGAACTGAGACACAACAGATCAGCCATGATCTTATTGAATGGCGGGGCAGGCTCGAAGGGCTAGATGGCCTACTCCTGCTCCTATTTCTTATGTTCTTATGACTTACCTTGCATTAAGTTGATCTTTCTTTACAGCCTAGCTATGACTGTAACATTATATTCTGCAGTCTCTCCTTTCCTGCTCCATGAACAGTATGCTTTGTCTGTATAACATGCAAGAACCAATACTTTTCACTGTATACCAATACATGTGACAATAATAAATCAAATCAAAACTGAAAAAAAAAATGTGAATTGTCTCAATCATCACTCAGCCAATACCATCGACACCCAGACAGTGTAGAAATTCCCTCGACCTTATCTGGCAATTTTGTTATTTTAAGCCTCTGTGGAAAATATCAGCAATAGGATCAATGGGAAACAGGAGGAGAGGCAGGATAGAACGTTCCTGCCTTATACCATGTGTGTGTGTGTGAGTGTTTGTGTGTATGTGTGTGGGTGTGTGTGTGACTGTGGGTGAATGTGTTGGTGGTGGATCTGTGTGTGTGAGTGCGTGTGGTTTCCAACCTATAGCAGAATGAGGGCTATAACGAGAAAAAGATAATTATTAAGAATGGTTAAATCAGACTGATTTTCTATTGAACTTGTAACATGATTTATACACAGATCAGTAAAACAGCAGCCTGTATTTATAGAGCTGTATCTTCATACATACCGACAGTCACCTGACTGACACAGCTGTAGTAACTGGTTCCAGTGGAGAGGTTATGACTGGCACTGCTCGACTCTCTGTCTGTAAAAAGAAATTACAACCTTAAATACACTTCAGAATCTCACTTCGCACACGTCTGTAAATTGCAATTTTTAATCAGACACAATACGTTAATGAATGTTTCTTTCTTTACTAAACCCAATCATTCTCCTATCGTCCCCATGCTGCCACCTCCCATTGTTTAACTACCTTCCCATCCTTCCTTTAAAATCCCTTCCTGGCCTCAACCCTCCCTATCTCAGTAACCTCCTCCAGCCCCTACAACCCTCCCTATCTCGGTAACCTCCTCCAGCCCCTACAACCCTCCCTATCTCGGTAACCTCCTCCAGCCCCTACAACCCTCCCTATCTCGGTAACCTCCTCCAGCCCCTACAACCCTCCCTATCTCGGTAACCTCCTCCAGCCCCTACAACCCTCCCTATCTCGGTAACCTCCTCCAGCCCCTACAACCCTCCCTATCTCGGTAACCTCCTCCAGCCCCTACAACCCTCCCTATCTCGGTAACCTCCTCCAGCCCCTACAACCCTCCCTATCTCGGTAACCTCCTCCAGCCCCTACAACCCTCCCTATCTCGGTAACCTCCTCCAGCCCCTACAACCCTCCCTATCTCGGTAACCTCCTCCAGCCCCTACAACCCTCCCTATCTCGGTAACCTCCTCCAGCCCCTACAACCCTCCCTATCTCGGTAACCTCCTCCAGCCCCTACAACCCTCCCTATCTCGGTAACCTCCTCCAGCCCCTACAACCCTCCCTATCTCCGTAACCTCCTCCAGCCCCTACAACCCTCCCTATCTCCGTAACCTCCTCCAGCCCCTACAACCCTCCTTATCTCCGTAACCTCCTCCAGCCCCTACAACCCTCCCTATCTCGGTAACCTCCTCCAGCCCCTACAACCCTCCCTTATCTCCATAACCTGCTCCAGCTCTACAGCCCTCTCTATCTCCGTAATCTGCTCCAGTCCCTACAACCCTCCCCATCTCCGTAACCTGCTCCAGCCCCTACAATTCTTTGAGGCCTGTGCGCTCTTCTAACTTTTGTCCATTCCCAACTCCCATTACACCGCCATTGGTGACTGTGTCTTCAGCTATTAGTCTGAAATTCCCTCCTTAAACCTCACCTCCTTTAGGGACTCTGATTAAAACCCACACCTTAGGCCAAGTTTCTATTCTCCTTTCACAGCCTTTTCTTCTTTGGCTCAGCATTTACCCTCTACTTTCTCAGAAGGCTAAGGAAATTTGGCATGTCAGCTATGACTCTCACCAACTTTTACAGATGCCCCATAGAAAGCATTCTCTCTGGTTGTATCACAGCTTGGTATGGGCTCCTGCTCTGCCCAAGACCGCAAGGAACTACAAAAGGTCGTGAATGTAGCCCAATCCATCACACAAACCAGCCTCCCATCCATCGACTCTGCCTACACTTCCCACTGCCTCGGCAAAGCAGCCAGCATAATTAAGGACCCCACGCACCCCGGACATTCTTTCTTGCACCTTCTTCCATCGGGAAAAAGATACAAAAGTCTGAGACCATGTATCAACCGACTCAAGAACAACTTCTTCCCTGCTGCTGTCAGACTTTTGAATGGACCTACCTCGCATTAAGTTGATCTTTCTCCACATCCCAGCCATAACTGTAACACTACATTCTGCACTCTCTCCTTTCCTTCTTTATGAACGGTATGCTTTGTCTACATCGCACACAAGAAACAATACTTTTCACTGCTAATACATATGACAATAATAAATCAAATCAAAATTTATTTTGTTTATAATGAAAGTGGGAAATGGCCTTGGGACATTTTTCTCCATTAGAACAGTTGTTGGTGATGGAGTTACCCGGCACAGACAGTAGCTTTGGCCTGTGATCTCCTTGTTGGCACTTTTGGTGCATTCCAATATACACCAGGAGTACTTGTGAATTGTACTTTTGAATCTCTCAACACTGAAGTGAGTGAAAATTGAAGAGGGAATTCTGAGGAGGTGATGTGTCCCAGGCGGAGCCTGACCAGATGGGAGGACGGGAGTTGAAGAATGATCTTCTAACACAGACAATAATCTGCACTCCAGCCCAGCAAGACTCCAGGTTGTGAGGACCCCCTCAGAGCATTAATATTCCCAGGTGAATGGTCAGTTGTGATGTACGTTAGGAAAGTTGGAAAATTTCAGCCAAGGCCAGGATAAATAGATCATGAAGAAAACGTTCAAATAGCCACAGAACAATTAGGGAAATGGATGCCCACTACCCTCTCCCCATAACTCCACACAGCTATCCTCCTAACCTCGGCCTCTTTTGATTTGATTTGATTTATTGTCACATTTATTAGCATACAGTGAGAAGTATTGTTTCTTCTGCGCTACACAGACAAAGCATACTGTTCATAGAGAAGGAAAGGAGAGAGTGCAGAATGTAGTGTTACAGTCACAATTAGGGTATAGAGAAAGATCAACTTAATGTGAAGTAGGTCCATTCAAAACTCTGACAGCAGCAGGGAAGAAGCTGTTCTTGAGTCAGTTGGTACGCAACCTTAAACTTTTGTATCTTTTTCCTGATGGAACAAGGTGGAAGAAAGAATGTTTGGGGTGCGTGGGGTCCTTAATTATGCTGGCTGCTTTGCCGAGGCAGCGGGGAGTATTGACGGAGTCAATGGATGGGAGGCTGGTTTGTGTGATGGATTGGGCTACATTCACAACCTTTTCGAGTTTCTTGTGGTGTTGGGCAGAGCAGGAGCCCATACCAAGCTGTGATACAACCAGAAAGGATGCTTTCGATGATACATCTGTAAACGTTGGTGAGAGTTGTAACTGACATGTTAAATTTCCTTAGTCTTCTGAGAAAGTAGAGGTGTTGGTGGACTTTCTTAACTATAGTGTCAGCATGGGGGGGAACCAGGACAGGTTGTTGGTGATCTGGACACCTAAAAACTTGAAGCTCTTGGCTCTTTCTACTTCCTCCCCATTGATGTAGGCAGGGGCATGTTCTCCTTTACACTTCCTGAAGTCAATGACACTGAGGGAGAGATTATTATTGCTGCTCCAGTTCACCAGATTCCCTGTCTCATTCCTGTACTCCGTCTCATCATTGTTTGAGATCCCACCCACTACAATGGTATCATCAGCAAACATGGAAATTGAATTGGAGGGAATTTGGCCACACAGTCTGGTGTATAAGGAGTATAGTCGGGGGCTGAGAACACAGCCTTGTGGGGCACTGGTATTGAAGATGATCGTGGAGGAGGTGTTGCCGATCCTTACTGATTGTGGTCTGTGAGTTAGGAAGTTCAGGATCGTCGCAGAGGGGGGGGTCACGGAGTTTGGAGATGAGTTTTGTAGGAATAATGGTGTTGAAGGCTGAACTGTAGTCAATAAATAAGAGTCTGACATAAGTGTCCTTGTTACCTAGGTGTTCCAGGGTTGAGTGCAGGGCCAGGGAGATGGCATCTGCAGTGGACCTGTTGCAGCGATAGGCAACTGTAGTGGATCCAGGTAGTCCGGGAGGCTGGAAATTGATTCGTGCCATGACTAACCTTTTGAAGCACTTCATAATGATGGATGTCAGAGTCACCGGCCGATAGTCATTAAGGCACGCTGTTTGGTTTTTCTTAGGTAGTGGGATGATGGTCATCTTCTTGAAGCAGATAGGGACCCCAGATTGTTGTAAAGAGAGGTTGAAGGTGTCTGTGAATACCTCCGCCAGCTGATCCATGCAGGATCCGAATGCACACCCGGGTACCCCATCCGGGCCAGTGGCTTTCCGTGGGTTGACCTACGAGAAAGCTGCTCTGATATCTGCAATGGTGACCCCCAGATACAAGTTCATCCAGGGCTTCCAGGGCGGAGAGCATGCTCTCACTGACCTCTTGCTCAAAACAGGCAGAGAATGCAGTGAGCTCATCAGGGAGGGGTGCATTGGAGTCGGCGATTTTACATACCTTCGTCTTGTAGCCTGTTATGTCTTGCACAACTTGCCCTAGTAGGCGGGGGTCGGTGTGGCCAGCCTGGGGCTTGGGTTGGTCCAGTACTGTCTTTTGGCATCTTTGATGGACCTGCTTAGATTGTATCTGACTTTCTTGAAGAGCACAGTAAGAAGTCTTACAACACCAAGTTAAAGTTCAACAGGTTTATTTGAATCACATCTGTGCTGGGTAAATTGTTGGAAGGTATTTTGAGAGACAGGATCTACAGGCATTTAGAGACACAAGGACTGATTAGAGACAGTCAGCATGATTTTGTGAGTGGAAAATCATGTCTCACAAATTTAATTGAGTTTTTTGAAGGGGTAATCAAGAAGGTAGATGAGGGCAATGCAGTTGATATTGTCTACATGGACTTTAGCAAGGCCTTTGACAAGGTACCGCATGGTAGATTGTTGCATAAGGTTAAATCTCACGGGATCCAGGTGAGGTATCTAGATGGATATAAAATTGGCTTCTTGACAGAAGCCAGAGGGTGGTTGTGGAGAGTTGTTTTTCAAACTGGAGGCCTGTGACCAGTAGTGTGCCTCAGGGATCACTGCTGGGCCCACTGTTATTTGTCATTTATATTAATGATTTGGATGAGAATATAGGGGGCATGGTTAGTAAGTTTGCAGATGACACCAAGATTGGTGGCATAGTGGACAGTGAGGAAGATTATCCCCAATTACAGTGGGATCTTGATCAATTGGGCCAGTGGGCTGACGAATGGCAGATGGAGTTTAATTTAGACAAATGTGAGGTGATGCATTTTTGGTAGATTGAACCAGGGCAGGACTTACTCAGTTAATGGTAGGGTGCTGAGGAGAGTTACAGAACAAAGCGATCTAGGGGTACATGTTCATAGCTCCTTGAAAGTGGAGTCACAGGTGGACAGAATGGTGAAGAAGGCATTCGGCATGCTTGGTTTCATCGGTCAGAACATTGAATACAGGAGTTGTGACGTCTTGTTCAAGTTGTATAAGACATTGGTAAGGCCACACTTGGAATACTGTGTGCAATTCTGGCCACCCTATTATAGGAAGGATATTATTAAACTAGAAAGAGTGCAGAAAAGATTTACTACGATGCTACCGGGACTTGATGGATTGAGTTAAAAGGAGAGGCTGAATAGACTGGGACTTTTTCTCTGGAGCGTAGGAGGCTGAGGGGTGATCTTATAGAGGTCTATAAAATAATGAGGGGCATGGACAAGGTAGATAGTCAATATCTTTTCCCAAAGCTAGGGGAATCTAAAACTAGAGGGCATAGGTTTAAGGTGAGAGGGGAGAGATACAAAAGTGTCCAGAGAGGCAGTTTTTTCACACGGAGTGGTGAGTATCTGGAACAAGCTGCCAGAGGTAGTAGTAGAGGTGGGTACAATTTTATCTCTTTAAAAGCATTTAGATAGTTACATGGGTACGATGGGTATAGAGGGATATGGGCCAAATGTGGGCAATTGGGATTAGCTTAGGAGCTTTTAAACGAAAATAAGGGCGGCATGGACAAGTTGGGCTGAAGGGCCTGTTTCCATGCTATAAACCTCTATGACTCTATAACTCTATTTCGGAGCGCTGCTCCTTCATCAGGTGAGAGGATGGACAAGATCTTGGTTTCAGATCTCAGCTGAAGCAGTTTGTGTGAAATATTCGAAACAATGAGACAATTACATTGTAATTCTGAATAAGCACTGAGGAAAGGGGTAACATGGTGGCACAGTGGTTAGCACTGCTGCCTCACAGCGCCAGGTACCTAGCTTCAATTCTTGGCTTTGGTCACTGTCTGCGTGGAATCTACATCATCTCCCGTGTCTGCGTGGGTTTCCTCCGGGTGCTTCAGTTTCCTCCCACAGTCCAAAAATGGTGCTGGTTAGGGTGCATTGACCGTCCTAAATTCTCCCTCAGTGTACCCGAACAGGCACTGGAGTGTGGCGACTAGGGGGGTTTCACAGTAACTTCATTGCAGTGTTAATGTAAGCCGATTTGGGACACAAATAAATAAACGTATTCAGGATACCATTACAATCAGCTCCAATATTTAGTTTACTTATTTTGATTTTGGGCAAACAAGCAGAGTTGAAGTCACTATTGTAATGTATGCAATTTTAAAAAGAAGTCCATTCATTTGTCATGAATAATATATGCAAGGCCTAACTAACAGGTCAATCAATAGGGATGTGATTTGAGTTTAATGGTTATATGATTGGATTCCAGTGAGGTAATTATCTCAACCTATGCAGACGTTTGACTTTGTTATGAAGGTCTTAATAGTAGATAAACACAAGCTGCATGCCGCTCACCAAATGTAATTCTCCCTCCTTCTGTTTAGAATGTCAGCTATTCGATCAAAGGGAACAATTGAATCTAATCTCCTCAATGCAAAGGAACCTGATCAGAATCAGGTTTCACGCACTCAACCCCAGCGAGCTAAGCAGTTAATGATTTGTGCTCTACACTAATTGTTTTCTAGGAATTTACAGGTCTATATGTCAGTGATTTATTTAGGGTGGTTTACAAAAGAGCCAAAGGGGAGATTTGAAACCTTTTTTTAAATGAACACAAACTCCCAAATCCTTTGAATTGTATCACTGAATCCTTTTTTTCCCCGATTCATTTATGGAACACAAGACCATAAGACATGGGAACAGAATTAAGCCACTCGGCCCATTGAGTCTGCTCATGGCTGATATTTTTCTCATCCCCGTTCTCCTGCCTTTTCCCCATAACCCCATGGGTGTTGCTGGCGGTCCCCGCATTTATTACCCATCCTTAATTGCCCTTGAACTGAGTGCCTTTCTGGGTCGTCTCAGAAGGTAGTTAAGACTCAACCACATTGCTGTGGCTCTGGAATCACAAGTAGGCCAGACTCACATAAGGGCAGCAGATTTCCTTCCCTAAAGGACATTACTGAACCAGATGGGTTTTTCCGACAACTGGCAATCGTTTCATGGTCATCAGTGGATTCTTAATTCCAGATATTTTTATTAAGTGAATTCAAATTCCACCATCTGCCGTGGCGGGATTCGAACCCAGGTCCCCAGAACGTTAGCTGAGTTTCTGGATTAATAGTCTAGCAATAATACAAAGACGTGCGGGTTAGGTTGACTGGTTATGCCAAAGTGACCCTAGAATCAGGGGGATTAGCCGGGTAAATGAGGGTGACAGGATTAGAGTCTGGGTAGAATTGTGGCTGGTACACACTCGATGGGCCAAATGGCCTTCTTCTGTACTGTAAGGATTCTATGAAATCTCTATGAAAATTCTGTAGATTGCAACTGGTGAAACTGATGCCGTTAATATATTTCTCCTTTGCTACACAAATGTGGTTTCAACTTTAACCGCACTTCCACAATATTACAGAGATTTGAATGAACGCTCTGTCATCATCCAGTTCCCTGTGGCTGCTGCGAAATACCAATGATTCCTTATCGAGTGGATCGCAATGTACGCACAATGAATTCATAATTTAAATGAAGCTTTGGTTAGATAGCCAAAATGTAAAATTGAATTCACACCATCTTCAATAATTCATATCACATTTCTCACTGTTGCTTTCAGGTCAAAAAATGAAATGCCCGGGTAAACATGGAATAACCCAAAATACTCTCTGCCTTTTAACAGGGGGGGGAAAGAATTTATAACTTTGTTACATAACCAGGAGTTACTCCCATCCCCTCGGCACCAAATGCTGAAGTCTCGTAAGAGGCAGGCACAGAATAATTACACCCAGTTCCAAAATCTGACACAGTTTTCTCCCTCCCTGCTGAAGCTATTACTACAAAACTCAGTACACTTCTCAAGGTCATAATGAATTCCAACATGCCATGGAAAGGAAAAGCAAAATATTGAAGATGCTGGAAGAAAGAAAAGCAGTGGCTGTATCCCTATCCGCCCCCCCCCCACAACAAAATCACCCAAAAATCCCCAAATCCCCCCAAAATTATTCAATCCCCCAAAACCCCCCAAACCCCCAATAGCCCCAAAACTCCTCAATCCTCTCAATCCCCCAAACCCCCCAATCCTCCCAAAACCACCAATCCCCGCAAGCCCTCAAAACCCCCCAAACCTCCAATCTGCCAAAACCCTCCAAACTCCCTGATCCCCCAAAACCCCCAAACTCCCAAAAACCCCAATCTCCCCAAAACCACCCACTCCTCTCAATCCCTCAAACCTCCAAACCCCCAAAAAACCCCAATCCCCCCCCAAAAACCCCAATCTCCCCAAAACCACCCACTCCTCTCAATCCCTCAAACCTCCAAACCCCCAAAAAACCCCAATCCCCCCCAAAACCACCCACTCCTCTCAATCCCTCAAACCTCCAAACCCCTAAAAAAACCCCAAACCCACAATGCCCCCAATCCCACAATGCCCCACAAACACTCCAAAACCCCTCAATCCTTCAAAACCCACCAATCCCCCCAAAACCCCCAATCCTCCCAATCCCTCTAAACCCACAATCCCCCAAAGCCCCCAAAAATCCCTAAACCCACAATCCCCCACAACCCACGATGCCCCCAAAAGTATCCAAAACTCCCAAAACCCTTCAAACTTCCAAAGCCCCCCAAAACACCCCAAACCCCCCAAAACCCTAATCCCTCCAAAATCCCCCCAAAACCCCCAATTTCCCAGTCCCCTAAACCCCCCAATCCCACAAAATCCCCCTAACCACCCCAGAACCCCCAGGTCCCTGGAGCTGTGAGGCAGCAGCGTTAACCAGTGTGCCACCATGCCACCCAATCAAGACTGCAACTTCTGCGACCCAGTTCTGGAATCAAACACAATAATAGCATTTATTTCAGGAAAAGAATTTGGGTGGAATTTTCCCAAACAAATTCATTATAGTCTGGAAACGGGAGTGAGCCGCACTGTTTCCTGCCGAGTTTGGCAATCTTCCTGCACTCAGTCTGCTGACAGCTGGGAGCTTTGTGCCAGTGGGGAGGGGCTCCCAATGAGTCCCCGGGGCATCCCTGATATGCTCCCCATCACGGCCCCCTCCCTGATGACCTCTGCATGCCCCCCCTCCACAAAAACTCCCCCCCCATTTGCTGATCACCCCCTTATAGCCCCACCCCAACTCAGGCTCCACATCCATTTAGCCCCCCTCCTCCACCGTGGTCCTGCCCATGGCACACTTAGAGTGTCCAACTGAATATGCCAGATGGGCATTGGCATAAGACCCATAAAATATAGGAGCGGACATATGTCATTCAGCCCATTGAATGGCAGAGCAGACTCAATCATGGCTGATATGATTTTCATCCCCATTTTCCTGCCTTTTCCCCATAACCCTTGATCCCCTTATTGATCAAGAACCCATCTGTCTCTGTCTTAAAAGACACTCAATGACCCAGCCTCCACAGCCTTCTGTGGCAAAGAGTTCCACAGATTCACCACTCTTCCTGAAGAAATTCCTCCTCATCTCAGTTTTAAAGGATCGTCCCTTCGCTCTGAGGTTGTGTCCTTGAGTTCTGGTCTCTCCCACTGGTAGAAACATCCTCTCCATGTCCATTCTGTATAGGCCTCTCAGTATTCCAATGAGCACTTTCCCACCTTACCCTGACCATCCGGGGGTTTCGATGGCCTCTGATGTCCCCGGTGTGGCAATGGTCTTGGTCCCCGTTGGTGGAGGTCAGTATCGGGCGGCACGGGGGCACATTGGTTAGCGATGCTGCCTCACAGCGCCAGGGGCCTGGGTTCGATTCCTGGTTTGGGTCACTGCCTGTGTGGTTTGCATATTCTCCCCGTGTCTGGGTGGGTTTCCTCCGGGTGCTCTGGTTTCCTCCCAGAGTCTGAAAGACGTGTTGGTTCGGGTGCATTGACCCAAACAGTGAACGGAGTGTGGCAACTAGGGGAATTTCACAGTAACTTCACTGTGGTGTTAATGCAAGCCTTACTTGTGACTAATAAATAGACAACTTTAGTGATTCTTGTCGGTGTGACATCTCACTGGCAAGCGTGGGGGGTGGGTGCATGGGGGTGGTGGTGGGGGGGCAGGATGGTGGTAGGGGAGTGATGGTGGTGGGGAGGCAGCCACGTCAAACCAGCTAATCACATTATAATGTTGATAAATCAGTGCGAATAGCCTTGGCACCCTTTCTGGGCAAAACACAGCCAGGTAACAATCTGATTCACAGTGGGTACAAGTCGGATTTTTAGCCTTGCAAGCTATCCTCCCAACTTGCCACGTTGATCAACCGGCAAGTCAAGTTTAACGTGTATTTATTAGTCACAAGTAGGTCTACTTTAAATATGCAACAAAGTCACTGTGAAAATCCCCGAGTTGCCACACTCCGGCGCCTGTTCGGGTGGAGAATGAGGGAGAATTTAGCATGGCCCACGCACCTTTCTGTGGGAGGAAACCGGAGCAAACCCATGCAGACACGGGGAGGACATGCAAAGTCCACACAGACAATGACCCAAGCCAGGAATCGAACCCGGGTCCCTGGCGCTGTGAGGCAGCAGCGTTAACCACTGTGCCACCGTCTCGCCCATAGGGACAGAGCTTCAGAGTTTGGGGCACAGGCTGCTTGAGAGGGATTGAACAAAGTGTGGGAGGTCCACGAAGCAGAAAGAGGAGGTGAGAGATTGGGGAGGATTGTAGATCTGGAAGTGGTTGCCAAGATGGGGAAGGGATACGGACGTATTTAAACATTCAGTTGTGGAGAATTAACAGTCTTTCCCCAATACTTGCACTTTGATTCATTTGTCATGGCAAAATGTTTCGGATGGACCTGCCACCAGAATGTTAGAATGGGCTTGCATTAAGTTGATCTTTCTCTACATCCTAGCTTTGACTGTAACACTACACCCTGCGCTCTCTCCTTCCTTTCTCTACAAACTGTGTGTTTTGTCTGTATAGCGCACACGAAATAATACTTTTCACTGTATGTTAACACATGCGACAATAATAAATCAAACCAAATTTCTACAATCATTTAAGCCGTGTGTTTAATTTGCCACGTGTCTCCGAATGTGGAGAAGCAGCAGATTGCAGGCCAGTGTTGTTTATCTTGGTGATGATGGGACGGAGGAACAGGGTAGCAAAGAGACATTGGCTAGCACTGAGGCATCTTTCACATGCGACCTGGGTGGGAGCAGAGTGGTGTTGAAGACAAGCCCTCCAACCACAGCTGCAATGTTATCACCCATCCTATCACCTTACAGACATCAACTGAGTGGCTATATTATTCCAGCACTTTCTACGCTCAGGTTCGTGGTGGAGCTCGTAACACCAAGCTAATTCTCAGAGAAGTGTGATACCAACTTAACCAATGTAGCGCTTGTTTTAATTAAAAAAAACATTGCCGTGCTTTATTTCCCATATACCCGGTTCGCTAAGCTAGACAATGAGCCCATTCTAATACACAATCTATTCAGCACAAGACCTTTGACAGGTCTAATGATAGATCGACTTTGAAAGCGGGTAACCAGATACCTAGCTGTTTCTGAAAGCTTGTGTAATGCTATATGTTTGCCTCACGTTTTGTGTACATATCCCCAAAACTCAGGCCCATTTGTATTCCTCCCTTGCAGGAATATCAAAGTTTCAGCTCACCAAACTATCACCCAGGCACTTTCAGCACAGGAAGTCCTACAGCCTTTCAAACTCACTTGTTGGACGCGGGCGTTGCTAGCCAGGCCGATGTTTTATCGCCCATCTCTAATTGCCCTGGTGGTGGTGGTGAGCTGCCTTGCTGAACCGCTGTGGTTACTTTGACACTTAGTCGCAGGGGATAGCGGGGCAGATGGAGAAAAACTTGGTGGGTTTCAAGAGATCCATCGAAGGAGGACTCCCCCGCCCCATCCAAACATAGGCGGGTGGGAGAATTTTACACCAGGTGAGATTTTCCAGAACTTGGAACATATGGACAGGAGGAGGCCATTCAGCCTGTCAAACCTGTTCTACCATTCAATACAATCGTGGCTGATTGGACATTTCAACGCCTTTTACACCCACTATCCCTGTAACCTCTTAAGTCATTGTTAATCAGAAATCTATCAACCTCTACCTAAAACATTATAGAATCATTGCATCCCTACGGTGCAGAAGGAGACGATTCAGCATCAAGCCTGCACCAACAACAAACCCCATCCAGCCCCTATCCCACCCTGTTAATCCCCCTAGCACCAAGCGGCAATTTAGCATGGCTGATCCACCTAACCTGCGCATCTTTGGACTGTGGGAGGAAACCGGAGCACCCAGAGGAAACCCACACAGACATGGGGAGAACGTGCAGACTCCACACAGACAGTGACCCAAGGAATTGAACCCGGGTCCCTGGCGCTGTGAGGCAGCAGTGCTAACCATTGTGCCACTGTGCATCCTGACATGCTCAATGACTGAACCTTCATAGCCCTCTGGGATAGAGAGTTCCTCTGAGTCCTGCCGAAACCAATGAATGGCACGCCCCGACAACACTACAAAATTCAGTGGTTATTTTTATACCCACTCAAGAGGGCAGTCAGGCACCTCAGCAGAACATCTTGTCTGACAATGCTGCACTCCCTCAGTACTACACTCGAGTGTCAGCCCGGATTTCTATGCTCCAGTCGGTGGAGTGAGACTTGAATTCGCTACTTTCTGACTCAGTGTCCTGCTGGCAACCACATCACGTGCGATTCAAGTTAGTCCAACCCATAGGGTAGGGATAAAAGCAAATTACTGCAGATGCTGGAATCTGAAACCAAAAGAGAAAATGCTGGAAAATCTCAGCAGGTCTGGCAGCCTCCCATCTATTGACTCTGTCAACACTTCCCGCTGCTTTGGCAAAGCAGCCAGCATAATTAAGGACCCCACACACCCCGGACATTCTCTCTTCCACCTTCTTTCTTTGGGAAAAAGATACAAAAGTCTGAGCTCACGCACCAACCGGCTCAAGAACAGCTTCTTTCCCTGCTGCTGTCAGATGTTTGAATGGGCTTACCTTGCATTAAGCTGATCTTTCTCTACAGCCTAGCTATGACTGTAACACTACATCCTGCACCCTCTCCTTTCCTTCTCTATGAACGGTATGTTTTGCCTGTATTGCACACAAGAAACAATACTTTTCACTGTATGTTAACACATTAATGAATCAAATCAAATCAAATCAGTGACGCCAGACCCACTGAGATTTTCTAGCATTTTCTCTTTTGGTTCCGTAGGATAGGGGTGACGGGTGGCCCACCTTGAAGGACATTAGTGAATCCATTTGACCTGTTCTGCTGTCGCAAAAACCCCAAATTGTGAAATTATTCTAAATTCAATCCCTCAGTTTGCCACAGTAGGATTGGAAATCCTCAATGCTCGGCTTTTGGAGACATCACATAAGTCTGTGTGAAATCGTCCCAGTTTCAATGCCAATCAAATAAAAATAAAACAAGCAACGTTTAATTCAACAGTGGTAATCACCGGATCAATTAGCAACCCAGCCACACACATTGCAGTTCCATTAAAGTTAAAGTGCTCCTTAAATCCACGGTCACTGTGCTCAGACCAGTCCCTGCTATGAGAGGTTGCACAATAGTTACTGACATGCTTTGCCCAGGGTCTTAATGCAAGGCTGACAATTTAAAACAGCGTAAATGCTCAAATAAATATTTGGCATCATTTGAAATGCCAACCACCGTGTTTAAAATAATATCTATGGAATCTATCGAAACATTACCCAAGAATGAGGGTGTTAGTGTAAAAGCTTTTGTTACAGTACTAGCTGGAGCTGAAACAGTTATTCTGTGGCTTTAAGCAGCTATTTATGTGAATACAATTCTCAGATCCTGCATTATTCAATCACTGCAAATTACTGCCCAATTGCACTTATTTAGTTACCGTGCAGAATTAAAAGTTTAATCTGCAGATAAGGATTACATTCCAGCCATTACCTGGCTGCTTGTTTTGTAAACCCAGAATATCAGTGAGCCAATTTTTTTTTCCATTTCTGTTCCACCCAGGTTGTCCCCCTCTCTCTTCCTGCATGGCTATCTCTTGTCATTTTTATTCTCTCTATGTGTGTCTCCCTTCTGTACATCTGTGTTCTTTATTCTGCCGTCTCTCCCTATTGTTTCTCTGGCTCTGTTCCCCCTGCTGCCTCTCCCAACCTCCTCCCCCACCACATCCTCCCTCTCCAATATTTCTGTCTGTCTCTCTCTCTCTACCCCAGTTTGTTCTGCTGTCTCTATTCAAGCCTTTCCCACCTCTTCATCTCTCTCTCTCTCTTTCTTTCTTTGTTCTCCTGTCTCGCTCAGTCTATCCCCCCCTCTCTCTCTCTCTCTGTCTCTGGGTCACATTCCTTACCATGTCCAGTTATAGACGACCCTCGGGATGTCCGTTCAGGTGGGCTTTGAGTCAGGGATTCCCCGCTCACTGGCTGCTGCTGTCTCTCTGGTATTCGGAGCACTGGAGCCCTGTAACCCTTCAGGTCCAGCGAGTCGGTGGCGAGCAGGGGGTTGATTTTCATAGCTGGGCTGCCTTGGGGACTGGGCTGTCCATCAGTCCGGGGCTGGTGGCAGGGATTCCACATGGTCCGGCAGTTCAGAGCAGGCAGGGGACCCAGGCGAGAGGCATCTCCGCCGCTGGCTTCCTTCAATGAGACTCAGCTGGAGACGGAGCAGGGACTCGGAGCAATATTGCAGTCCAGCTGCATTGTGTACACGTGGTGGAGTAGGATTGACATTCCCCAGCCCCGGGGGGAATTGGACAACCCTTCCCCTCCTTCATCCAGCTGGGGGGATGTTTTATCCCTCTGCTCTGGGCTGCACATTCTGAGGGATGCACAGAGACTTGCAGTCTCAGTCAGAGAGACTGAACTGGTTACAGCAAAATTATATTATTGCCTGTGATTAGCGTAGACCCAGACTGCAGGAGGAGACCGTTCGGCCCATTGTGTCTGTGCTGGCGCCTTTGAAAGAGCTGTTCACCAGAAAGAACAACCCCCCCACCTTTAACTCTTGTATTAAGTTGATCTTTCTCTACACCCTAACTATGACTGTAACACTACATTCTGCAATCTCTCCTTTCCTACTCTATGAACGGTATGCTTTGCCTGTATAGCGCGCAAGAAACAATACTTTTCACTGTATGTTAATACATGTGACAATAATAAATCAAATAAAATCCACATGATATTAAAGTGTGATTTGTGTTTAGATTGAGAAAATGCTGTAAAGCAAATATTCCTTTGGCATCTGTCTCCGTCAAAAGGTGGTAGAATCATAGAATCCCTCCATGCAGAAAAAGCCATTTGTCCCATCGACTCTCTCACCCAGGCCTACCTTACCCATCCTATCCCCATAACCCAAGTATTCATCCTGCTAATCCACCTAACCTGTACATCCCTTATGGCATCAATACTTTCATAGAACCCCTACAGTGCAGAAGGAGGCCATTCAGCCCATCAAGACTGCACCAACCACAATCCCACCCAGGCCCTTTCCCCATAACCCCATGCCTTTACGCTAGCTAGTCCCCCTGACACCAAGGGGCAATTTAGCATGGCCAATCCACCTAACCTGCACATCCTTTGGAGTGTGGGAGAAATACTAGATTAAAGTCCAACAGGTTTATTTGGTAGCACAAGCCACAAGCTTTCAAAGCACTGCCCCTTCACCAGGTGAGTCCTGTTCGCAAACAGGGCATACAAAGGCACAAGGGTTAAGCATAGGTTAAAGAGGTTAATGTGTATTGTCTCCAGCCAGGACCGTTAGTGAGATTTTGCAAGCCCAGGGAAGCCGTGGGGATTACAGGAAGTGTGATGTGAACCCAAGATCCCGGTTGAGGCCGTCCTCATGTGTGTGGAATTTGGCTATCAGACCATCTGGAGGAAACCCACGCAGACACGGGGAGAACATGCAAACTCTGCACAGACAGTGACCTGAGGCTGGGAATCGAACCCGGGCCCCTGGCGCTGTGAGGCAGCAGTGCTGACCACTGTGCCACTGCGTTGCCTCAACAATACCAATATTTCAGTAAAAAGTTGAGTCTCTCATGACAGAATGGTCCAGCACATGTCGTTACATTAAACCATCTGCAATGTAGTTGACTCTTAACTGCTCCCCCAAGGGTAATTAGGGATGGGCAATAAATAAGGACTGACCCAGCCAGCGACACCCACATCCCATGAATGAATAAAAAGAAAGGTTCCCCCTTTCCGTTTCCATGTGTCTGCCAAGGATGAAGCTTTAATTCATTTGGTGATTACACTTCAAACCTGTCACTTCCCTGCTTTTCAGCCAGTGTTCCAAATCAATCATAATTAAGCAGGTAACTAATTTAAGCTGGGCAAAATGTTTTCAATAATCACTGCTGACAAATGTGTCCCAGGATTCAAACACTTACAGCCAATAAAAATAGGAAAGAACAGAGAGTGTGGGGAATACAGAGCAAGCCTGTCAGTGTCTGAGAGAGATTAATGTCTGCAGGGGCTGACTTTTACATTGAAAGAGGTCAATTTCCACTTTCTTTGCTGATTCTTTCGATATTAGCTCTGATTATTAACCCCTGATTTGAAAACAATTATGTCCCAGTGCCCAGTGAGAATAGGACAGTCAGGGAGGTTTAATAATTCCTTATTTAACAGACCTACAGCCGAAGCAATGGTGAACCTCATTTAAATACAAGACATCACTGGACAGTAAATTGCACTTACAGAGCGCCATTACTATACTAAAACATACCAAGCCATGGGGTGTTATCCAACACAAATTAACCACTGCAGCACGGTGGCACAGTGATTAGCGCTGCTGCCTCACAGCACCAGGGACCCGGATTCAATTCCTGGCTTGGGTCACTGCCTGTGTGGCGTTTGCACATTCTCACTGTGTCTGTGTGGGTTTCCTCCGAGTGCTCCGGTTTCCTCCCATGGTCCAAAAGATGTGCTGGTTAAGTGCATTAGCCATCCTAAATTCTTCCTCAGTGTACCTGAACAGGCGGCAGAGTGTGGCGACCAGGGGATTTTCGCAGTAACTTCATTGCACTGTTAATGTGAGCCTATTCGTGACACCAATAAATAAAACTTTGAAAAACATGAGCGTGGCACATGCTGCCTCACAGCGCCAGGGACCCGGGTTCGATTCCAGCTTTGGGTGATTGTCTGTTTGGAGTTTGCACGTTCTCCTCTTGTCTGCGTGGCTTTCCTCCACGGTGGTAGCAAGGGATGATATTGGAGCCAAGGAGCAGAGGGTGGAATCGTTGTGGGTGGAGATTAGGAACAGCAAAGGGAGGAAGACGCTGGTGGGTGTTGTCTATAGGCCCCCGAATAATGATCTGGAGGTGGGGCGGGCTGTTAATGCGCAAATAAGTGCGGCGTGCAGGAATGGGACGGCCGTAGTTATGGGGGATTTCAATCTGCATATTGATTGGTCGACCCATGTTGGACGCGGAGGGCTTGAGGAAGAGTTCTTGGAATGCTGCCGGGATAGTTTCCTCGAACAGTGTGTGTTGGAGCCGACGAGGGAGCGAGCTATCTTGGATCTGGTGCTATGTAATGAGGCGGGTAGAATTAGGGACCTTGTGGTGAAGGATCCTCTTGGGGAGAGTGATCATTGTATGGTGGAGTTTCTGGTGCAGATGGAGGAGGAGAAAGTGGGTTCCCGGACACGCGTCCTCTGTTTGAATAGAGGGGAGTACGGTAGGATGAGAGAAGAATTGGCGAATGTGGACTGGGGGAGTGCGTTGGAGGGAGGGTCTGTTGAGGAGCAGTGGAGGATCTTTAAGGAGATCTTTCTTGGTGCTCAGCAGAAATTTATTCCGATGGTCAAAAAGGATAGTAGGAGGAGAGGTAATAAGCCGTGGATAACGAAGGAGATGAAGGAAAGTGTTAAACTAAAAGCGGAGGAATTTAGAGTAGCTAAGAGCAGTGGGCGAGAAGAGGATTGGGAGAGGTTTAAATGTCAACAAAGATTGACAAAGAAGTTGATAAAGAAGGGTAGGAGAAACTATGAAGCTGGGCTAGCGCTTAATATAAAAAAGGATAGCAAGAGTTTTTATAAATATATAAAAAGGAAGAGGCTGGCTAGGGTGAATGTTGGTCCTTTAGAGGATGAGAAAGGGGACCTAGTGGTAGGGGATGGGGATATGGCTAAGGTATTGAATAACTTTTTTGTTTCTGTCTTCACGGAGGAGGACGTGAATAATTTGCCGGGTGTTAGCGATGGAAAGGTGGTAAGACTGGAAGGTCTTAATGACATTATTGTTACTAGAGAGGCGGTGCTCGACAGACTGGAGGGGCTGATTGTGGACAAGTCACCAGGACCGGGTGGAATGCATCCGAGGGTTCTGAAAGAAATGGCGGAGGTGATAGTGGATGCCTTGGTGGTTATTTTCCAGACGTCGCTGGAGTCTGGGGAAGTGCCGGATGATTGGAAAACGGCTAATGTTACGCCGTTGTTTAAGAAGGGTGCCAGGCAAAAGGTGGGGAATTATAGGCCGGTTAGTTTAACGTCTGTGGTAGGTAAAATGTTAGAATCTCTCATTAAGGAGGAAATTGCGAGGCATCTTGAAGGGAATTGCTTGATAGAGCAGACGCAGCACGGCTTCATTAAAGGGAAGTCGTGTCTGACAAATTTACTGGAGTTCTATGAGGATGTGTCTAGGGCGGTGGATAGAGGAGAGCCGGTGGATGTGGTCTTTCTGGATTTTCAGAAGGCGTTTGACAAAGTACCTCACAAGAGGTTATTGCAGAAGGTCGAGGGGCATGGAGTTGGGGGTAGGGTGTTAGCGTGGATAGAGGATTGGTTGTCAAATAGGAGGCAGAGAGTGGGGGTCAATGGGTGCTATTCGGATTGGCGGATGGTGACTAGTGGGGTGCCCCAGGGGTCGGTGCTGGGGCCTCAGCTTTTTACCATTTATATAGATGATCTGGAGGAGGGAACCGAGTGTAGGGTGTCGAAATTTGCTGATGACACCAAGATTGGGGGAACGGCAAATTGTGCGGAGGGTGTGGAGAGTCTGCAGAAGGATCTAGATAGGCTGGGCGAATGGGCCAGGAAATGGCAAATGGAATTTAATGTTGGCAAGTGTGAGGTGGTCCACTTTGGTAGGAAGAATGGTAGGAAGGACTATTACTTACGTGGCGAAAAACTGCAGCAGGCGACGGTGCAGAGGGACTCGGGGTCCTTGTGCATGAGTCGCAAAAACCCAGCTTGTAGGTGCAGCAGGTGGTCAGGAAGGCGAATGGGATGCTGGCCTTCATAGCGAGGGGGATTGAATATAAAAGTAGGGAGGTCTTGCTGCAGCTGTATAGGGCATTGGTGAGGCCACAGCTGGAGTACTGTGTGCAGTTTTGGGCGCCGCACCTGCGCAAAGATATTTTGGCCTTGGAGGGAGTGCAGAGGAGGTTTACTAGGCTGATACCGGAGTTGAGGGGGTTGAGCTATGAGGAGAGGCTGAATAAACTCGGCTTGTACTTGTTAGAGTTTAGAAGAATGAGGGGAGATCTCATTGAGACGTATAAGATGATGAATGGGATGGATAGGATAGAGGTGGAGACACTCTTCCCGCTCAAAAAAGACAGAAGGACTAGGGGGCACAGCCTCAAGATAAAAGGGGGGCGGTTTAGAACGGAGTTGAGGAGGAACTTCTTCACTCAAAGGGTGGTGAATCTCTGGAATTCTCTGCCCGTTGAAGTAGAGGAGGCTGCCTCGCTAAATATTTTTAAGACGCGGGTTGATGGGTTTTTGATAAGAGAGGGGATTAAGGGTTATGGGGAGAGGGCGGGAAAGTGGAACTGAGCCACGACAGATCAGCCATGATCTTATTGAATGGCGGGGCAGGCTCGAAGGGCTAGATGGCCTACTCCTGCTCCTATTTCTTATGTTCTTATGTTCTTATGTTCTTATGTCTAAAGATGTGCAGGTTAGGTGGATTGACAATGCTAAATTGCTCCTTAACGTCCCACAATGTGTAGCTTAGTGGGATTATTATGTGGGGTTATGGGGATAGGGCCTGGATGCGATAAAAAGGGAGGTCGGTGCAGACGTTATGGGCCTAATGACTCCCTTCAGCGCCGTAGGGATTCCATGATTCTGTGTCATAACAAGTGACCAAAGGTTTGGTTGAAGAAGTAGGTTTTATTGAAGGGACGGGGAGAGATTTAGAGAGGGAATTCCAGAGCTTAGGGCTAAAGGCATATTGCGAATGGTGGAGCAGTAAGAATCATGGAAAGATAAGAGGTCAGAGTTGGAGGGTACCAAGATTTTGTGGGGTTTTAGGGCTGGAGAAGGTTGCAGAGATAAGGAAGGGTGAGGACATGAAGGGATTTGAAAATAAGAATGAAAGTTTTAAAGTTAACACGTTGATGAACCAGGAGTTGGTTGGCACTGTTGTAATGTGCCTTTATAAGATAATGACATGGCATCACTAAAAGGGAAGTGTGTCACGCGATTCAGTCTTAGTTTCCTTTTTGCTTGGAGCAGAGCACACACACACAGCTCTGATGCCTTCCAGCTTTGTACCTAGGTACTGTTCTCATGTACCTAGTCTTAATAAATGAACTCACAACGTGTTTGAGTACATGGGATTTAATGGGATTGAGGGTTATAGATAGGCCTGGTAGGTAGGGATATGATCGGCGCAACTTGTGGGCCGAAGGGCCTGTTTGTGCTGTAGTGTTCTATGTTCTATGTTATTTACCCAATCCTTTATAAGTGATTGTCTTTTTATTTGGTCATAGGATCTGGGCATTCCTGGCATTTATTGTCCATTCTTAAATGCCATTGAACTAAGTAACCTGTTAGGCCATTTCAGAAAGCATTTTAAAAGTTAGCCACATTGCTGTTGCTCTGGAATCACATGTCAGCCATACCAGATAAGGACAGCAGATTTGTTATAATAATACAACAAGCAGGTATGTGGCATGAGTTAGGTAGCCGAGATTTTGATGAATTGAAGTTTATCATAGAACTCCTACAATGCAGAAGGAGGCCATTCAGCCCATCGATTCTGCACTGAACACAATCCCACCCAGGCCCTATTGCCGTAACCGTAAATATTTATCCTACTAGTCCTCATGGGATTGCACGGGGAGCAATTTAGCATGGCCAATCCACCTAACTCCCACATCTTTGGACTGCGGGAGGAAACTGAAACACCTGGAGGAAACCCAGGCAGACATGGGGAGAATGTGCAACTTCCACACAGACAGTGATCTGAGGCTGGAATCAAATCCTGGGTCCCTGGCGCAGTGAGGCAGCAGCGTGAACCGCTGTTACTGTGTCGCCTGGTGAGCGATGTCAGCCAGCCAAGGAAATGATGAAACAATTGCGTGAAATGGTAACAGAGGAATGGACGAGAGTTTCAGCAGCAGATCAGCTGAGGCGGGGATGGGAACAGGTGATGTTATGGGGGTGGAAGTAAGTGACGGTGGCGAGGAGGACAGAATGGTAATCAGAAGTTCGGTTTAACATTAAATAGGATGCCAGTGCTGCCAACAATTAAGAAAGATCACACATCATATGCAAATTGAAAAAATTGGCCGAAAATCTCTATCCCACCAGAATCGTAGTGGGCAATGTAGGAAATCCGGGGGAACCAAATTGGATGGGAATTTCTGCTCCTTGGGCACCTCCAATCGGAAAATGCTGCTCAAGTTAATGCCTGGAATAAATTGATCTTGGTATGTTAAGTGAGTGGGTGGCACGGTAGCACAGGTTCCCCACAGCGCCAGGGATCCGGGTTCAATTCCCGGCTTGGGTCACTGTCCGTGCGGAGTCTGCACATTCTCCCCGTGTCCGTGTGGGCTTCCCTCAGGCACTCCAGTTTCTTCCCACAGTCTGAAAGATGTACTGGTTAGGTGCTAAATTCCCCCCAGTGTACCCAGACAGGTGTGGCAACTAGGGGATTTTCACAGTAACTTCATTGCAGTGTTAATGTAAGCCCGTACTAGGGACACTGATTAAAAAAAAACCTTAAACTGGTCTTTTATCCCTTGAGATGTTGACTGGCATTTTTCAATCAATTGTGCACTCTATGTAGCCCTGCAACCCATGTGCTGCTGATGGGGTTCCAGAATACTGACTAACCACACGTTCCCCCTCACCGCCTATCCCACCCACAACCACCAAGAGTGTGACAAGAATGTAGAGCATGGGGAGTGATTGGGATAAAAACAAATGCTGGTGCATTTGAAGAGAACAAACAACTAAGAACAGTAACAGGCCCTTCAGGCCCCCAAGCCTGTGCCGATCATGTCTGCCAAAACTAAAGCTGTAAGCACTTACAGAGTTCATATCCTTCCATTCCCATCTCATTCATGTATTTGTCTAGTTGCCCCTTAAATGCCACTATTGTACCCGCTGCCACCACCTCCCGGGCAGCGTGTTCCACACATTCACCACCCTCCGTGTAAAACGATTTGCCTCCTCTAAACTTTCCCCCACGCACCTTAAACCTGTTTCCCCGAGTACTTGACTTCCCTACCCTAGGAAAGGGTATGTCCTCTATGTCCATGCCACTCATAATCTTGTTGTTGAGTAAACACATGAGGGAGAGAGGAATAGGAGGATGTGCAGATAGGGTGATAGGGAGAGGGGTTTGCAGAACACTCCAGTGAAGCACAAACACCAGCGCGGGCCGAATGGCCTGTTTCTGTGCCTGAAATTTGATGAAATACTGTGTAAAATATTGAGTTGTTGAATGACAGTCAGTGCACACTCAGTACACATGAGAGAGAGAATATGCCCACAATAACCTGACACCTATTGTATTTGGAGTAATTTTAGACTCTATAAGTGTGTCCACGTTAAAGGAGGTTACTATAGCAACACCAAATATACAGACTGTTGTCACTAATGCACAGCCCGGCTCAGCTACTGTCCACTAGTTATAGCTGCCAGTACCTCGCTCCAACTGTGTGCAAGGATGGCAGTGACCCTCCTGAGACTTCCCAACATCAGCCGTACAGGGATTCGGGCTACACCAGATCCTCTGAGCCTGCTGGTGGAGGGAACCGGATCGGGATCAGCCCACTTCAACCAAGCAAGAGCTGCCACAGCACAGCCGCACCCCGGCGCCCGGGCATCTTGGTCGCCAGGTAAGGAGTCTTGGCAAGGCAGAGGATTGCCGTCCACCTTTCTGCCAACATCTTTCTATCCCTGACTTTCAAAGGACAACTCCCACAGTCTGTTACCCGGTGGCACAGTGGTTAGCACTGCTGCTTCATAGTTCCAGGGTCCTGTGTTCGATTCCCTGCTCGGGTCACTGTCTGTGTGGAGCTTGCATGTTCTCCTCGTGTCTGCGTGGGTTTCCTTTGGGTGCTGTGGTTTCCTCCCACAGTCCGAAGATATGCGGATTAGGTTGATTGGCTGTGCTATGAAATTGTCCCTTGGTGATCAGGGATGCGTAGGTTAGAGGGATTAGTGGGTAATAATATTTAGGAATATGGAGGTAGGGCCTGGGTGGGATTGTGTTCGGCGCAGACTTGATGGGCTGAAGGGCCTCTTTCTGCACTGTACGGTTCTATGATTTCAGAGGGGCGTATTGGCGCCGGAATGTGGACGTAACTCAAGGGAGCGCAGCGATGGTTAACCAGGCTGACTCTGGGGATGGTGGGACTGATGTATGAGGAGAGATTGACCAGGTTACAATTGTTTTCACTGCAGTTCAGACAAATGAGGGGGGATCTCATAGAGACTTATAAAATTCTAACAGGGTGGATGCGGGGAGGATGTTCGCGATGGTGGGGGGAGTCCAAAACCAGGGGTCACAGCCGGAGGATTCAGGTTGGACCGTTTATGACAGGGACGAGGAGAGATTTTTTCACCCAGAGAGCGGTAAGCCTGTGGACTTTATTACCACAGGAAGTAGTTGATGCCAAAACATTGAATGTATTCAAAAGGCGGCTGGAAATTGCACCTGGGGTGAATGGGATCAAAGGTTACGGGGAGAAAGCAGGATTAAGCTGTTGAGTTGGACAATCAGCCATGATCGTGATGAATGGTGGAGTAGGCTTGAAGGGCTGAATGGCCTCCTCCTGCCCCTATCTTCTATGTTTCTATGTCTAAGTGGGAATAGCACAGTTGTGTGCGCTCACTCTGCACTCACTGTGCACGTCACTCACACAAACCCTTCACAAGCCCATGTTTCTCTACAGAGAGAAGCTGTGACTGTTTCAATAAGGGGTGCTGTTCTCCCAAAAAAATTCAACGTGCTGTGGGAACCGACACGATCTAGTTCACAATCCACCCACTTGGACAGCATAATCAACGATCCCACACACCCTGGACATTCTCCCTTCCACCTTCTTCCATTGGGAAAAAGATACAAAAGTCGGAGGTCATGTACCAACTGACTCAAGAACAGCTTCTTCCCTGCTGCTGTCAGACTTTTGAATGGGCCTACCTCGCATTAAGTTGATCTTTCTCTACACCCTCGCTATGACTGTAACACCATATTCTGCAATCTCTCCCTTCCTTCTCTATGAACAGTATGTTTTGTCTGTATAGCGCGCAAGAAACAATACTTTTCCCTGTATGTTAATACATGTGACAATAATAAATCAAATCAAAATCAGAGCTCCTAACCCCTCCCCCGACCAACTCAAAAGGGTTGTGAATGTAGCCCAATCCATCACGCAAACCAGCTTGCCATCCATTGACTCTGTCCACGCTTCCTGCTGCCTCGGCAAAGCAGTCAGCATAATTAAGGACCCCACGCGCCCCGGACATTCTCTCTTCCACCTTCTTCCATCGGGAAAAAGATACAAAAGTCTGAGGACACGTACCAACCGAGTCAAAAACAGCTTCTTCCCTGCTGCTGTCAGACTTTTGAATGGGCCTACCTCGCACTAAATTGATCTTTCTCTACAGCCTAGCTGTGACTGTAACACTACATTCTGCACTGTCTCATTTCCTTCTCTATGAACGGTATGCTTTGTCTGTATAGCACGCAAGAAACAGTACTTTTCACTGTATACCAATACAAGTGACAATAATAAATCAAATCAAATCAAAACTGATAAAGAATCTGTGAACTGTCTCAATCTATAGACCAGCATTTAACACTCAGCCAATACCATCAACACCCAGACAGCGTAGAAATTCCCTCGACCTTATCTGGCAGTTTTATTATTTTATGCTTTGTCTGTATAACGCACAAGAAACAATACTTTTCACAGTTTGCTAATACGTGTGACATTAATAAATCAAATCAAATCAAATCAAACTCTGACTGGCATCGGGCTTTCCCTCAATCACCACTACCAGTGACCCCCACTAATGTGAGCAAAACCCAGCTATGGGGGCATCAAAAGCCCCCCTCTTCAGCCCCCCAACACTTCATGATTGCTTTCAAGCGCCCCCCCCCCTCCCGTCCCCACACACATGGTTCCCTTCAGGCCATGTTTCTTCACAGTGGCAGTAGAGAAAATGCTGGAAAATCTCAGCAGGTCTGGCAGCATCTATAAGGAGAGAAAAGAGCTGATGTTTCGAGCACAGATGACCCTAAAGTTCTGACAGAAGGTGGTCTGGACTCGAAACATCAGCTCTTTTCTCTCCTTACAGATGCTGCCAGACCTGCTGAGATTTTCCAGCATTTTCTCATTAGTTTTCAGATTCCAGCGTCTGCTGTAATTTGCTTTTAGCCAACCTGGCAGTGTCAGATTAGCATGGCCAGGGTGCCAGGGACAGTGTCAGGCTGGGCATTGCCAGGGTACAAGAATAGTGTCAGGCTGGGCATTGCCAGGGTGCCGTGTGCAGTGTCAGGTTGGAGCTGCCCAGCTATGTCCCTGACCACCCAGGGACTCCACTGGTCTCAGAGCCCCCTGGCATGGTCATCACACCTGGTTGTGTTTGCAGAGAGCATTGGTGATTCCCGTGGGCTTGACGTTGCGCCGGTGGGTGGGTGAATTCTGGAAGGCGGGTGAATCCAGCTTAAAGCAAATCCTGCATAATTAAATGAAGATCTCAGTGTTGATTTAGATGGACAGAGGGCTGAGAATTTCTAAACGTCTCACACTTTCCTCATCCCAGTGCTGACAGCCAAACATCCACTGAAACACTCAGTAATTCTGTCAGAGAAATACGAAAATTGAAATCCAGACTTTGTTCTCACAACACTCTGTCCTCTCAGATTTATGCGACCAAGTTACATTTTTCTTGGATTCTGCTGTAACGTCCTTTGCATATTTTGTTTGCTTTGATTCGATTCCCGGAAAAATTGTCTCCTTGCTAATTATTCTTCAGCTTTGTAAAGTGGGAACCATTGAACAGTAGGATCCCCTATTGCTCAAGTTTGCTTCATAAAAAAGAACATTAAAGAACAAAAGATTCGTTTTAAAGGCTTATCGTCCATATTGTAATCTTTGGCAAACTGTCATTCGTTTGTAGATATTTTCTAAAGCTATGCAATTTGTGGTGTAGTGCTTATGTTTCTAGACCAATCAGTTTGAAGGCAGCACAGTGGCACAGTGGTTAGCGCTGCTGCCTCACAGCACCAGGGACCCGGGTTCGATTCCGGCCTCAGGTCACTGTCTGTGTGGAGTTTGCATGCTATCTCCGTGTCTCTGTGGGTTTCCTCTGGATGCACCAGTTTCTTCCCGCAGTCCAAAGATGTGCAGGTTAGATGGATTGGCCGTGCTAAATTGCCCCATAGTGTCAAGGGGATTAGCAAGGTGGGGTTACAGGGATAGGACCTGGGTGGGACTGTTGTCAGTGCAGACTTGATGGGCCGAATGTCCTACCTTCTGCACTATAAGGGTTCTATCTGGAGAACCTGAGTTCAAATCCCAATAAAATCAGAAACAAAAAGCTGCTATCAGCAAAATGATGACGGATCATCCAGACTCGAAACATTGGCTCTGTTCTCTCCCTGCAGATGCTACCAGACCTGCTGAGATTTTCCAACATTTTCTGTTTTTGTTTCAGATTCCAGCATCCACACTAATTTGCCTTTATATTGCAGTAATGAAGCAGTTAAATTGTTGCAAGAACTTAATTGGTTCATTAATGTCCTTTAGGGAAGGAAATCCTTTGCTGTTACATAAGAACATAAGAACATAAGAAATAGGAGCAGGAGTAGGCCATCTAGCTCCTCGAGCCTGCCCCGCCATTCAATAAGATCATGGCTGATCTGTCGCTGCTCAGTTCCACTTTCCCGCCCTCTCCCCATAACCCTTAATCCCCTCTCTTATCAAAAACCCATCAACCCGCGTCTTAAAAATATTTAGTGAGGCAGCCTCCACCACTTCAACGGGCAGAGAATTCCAGAGATTCACCACCCTTTGAGTGAAGAAGTTCCTCCTCAACTCCGTTCTAAACCGCACCCCCCCCTTTATCTTGAGGCTGTGCCCCCTAGTCCTACTGTCTTTTTTGAGCGGGAAGAGTCTCTCCACCTCTATCCTATCCATCCCATTCATCATCTTATACGTCTCAATGAGATCTCCCCTCATTCTTCTAAACTCTAACGAGTACAAGCCCAGTTTACTCAGCCTCTCCTCATAGCTCAACCCCCTCAACTCCGGTATCAGCCTAGTAAACCTCCTCTGCACTCCCTCCAAGGCCAAAATATCTTTGCGCAGGTGCGGCGCCCAAAACTACACACAGTACTCCAGCTGCGGCCTCACCAATGCCCTATACAGCTGCAGCAAGACCTCCCTACTTTTATATTCAATCCCCCTCGCTATGAAGGCCAGCATCCCATTCGCCTTCCTGACCACCTGCTGCACCTGCAAGCTGGGTTTTTGCGACTCATGCACAAGGACCCCGAGGTCCCTCTGCACCGTCGCCTGCTGCAGTTTTTCGCCTGAATGAGGAGTCCAATCTCAAACCAATATGGTTGACTCTGAGCAGCCCCCTTCGAAGCAGCCAGTGAACTGTTGCGCGCACTGCGCTGTCAGTGATTTAAGAAGGTGGCCATTATCCTGCCCTCAGAGTAGATAGGAATGGGCAGTTAGTGTTCGCCAATGATTGCACAATGTTCAGCACCATTTGCGAACCCTCAGATACTGGAGCAGTCCATGTTCAAATGCAGCAAGATGTGGAAAGTGTCCAGACTTGGACTGATTAGTGGCAAGTAACATTCATGTCACACAAATGCCAGGCAATGACCATCACCAATAAGAGACACTCTAACAACCACCCCTTGACGTTCAATGGTGTAACCATCATTGAATCCCCCACTGTCAACATCCTTGGGATTTCCATTGACCAGAAACTCAACTGGACTCAGCACATAAACACAGTGGCTACAAAAGCAGGACAGAGTCTGGGAATACTGCAGTGAGTAACTCACCTCCTGACTCCCCAAAGCCTGTCTACCATTAACAAGACATAAGTCAGGAGTGTGATGGAATACCCTCCCCTTGCCTGGATGGGTGCAGTTCCAACAACACTCAGGAAGCTTGACATCATCCAGGACAAAGGAGCCCACTTGATTGGAACCACATCTACAAACATTCACTTCCTCCACCACCGATGCTCAGTAGCAGCAGTGTGTACCATCTACAAGATGCACCGCAGCAATTTACCAAAGATCCTTAGGCAGCACCTTCCAAACCCACAACCACTTCCACCTAGAAGGACAAGGGCAGCAGATACACGGGAACACCACCAATTGAAAGTTCCCCTTCAAGTCACTCACCATCCTGACTTGGAAATATATCGCCGTTCCTTCGCAGTCGTTGGGTCAAAGTCCTGGAATTCCCTCCTTAATGGCATCGTGGGTCAACCCACAGCACGGGGACTGCAGCGATTCAAGAAGGCAGCTCAATACCACCTTCTCAAGGAGCAACTAGGGATGGGCAATAAATGCTGGCCAGCCCGCGATGCCCATGCCCCACGAATGAATACAAAAAAGATTGCTAACTTTGCCAGTGCTGTCCACTCACATGAAATGAATGAATATCAAAATAATTTAAAGCAATTTTTCTTTAGATCTTTTATGGGATGTGGTTGGCTGGTCCAGCACTTGTTACCCATCCTTAATTGCCCTTGAACTGAATATCTCACTCAGCCCATTTCAGAGGCCAGTTCAGAGTGAACCACATTGCTGTGGCTCTGGAATCAGCTGTAGGCCAGGCCGGGTAAGGACAGCAGATTTCCTTCTCTAAAAGGCCAGATGGGTTTTTCATGATCTCTATTACTGGGGTCAGTTTTATATTCTAGCTTTTATTAACTGAATTTAATTTTCACCAGTTGCTGTTACAGTGTGGTCGTCATTTTAATAAAAAATGTTGCTCAGTTCAGTGCAAATAAGAGAGGGTTTGGCATTGTCCCTTTGGGGATGCCCAGTGCTGAGGGGCTGCTGCATTATTAGCTTTAAAGTTTATTTATTTATTAGTGTCACAAGTGGACTTACATTAACCCTGCAATGAAGTTACTGTGAAAATCCTCTAGCTGCAACACTCCAGCACCTGCTTGGGTCAATGCACCTAACCGGCACATCGTTCAGACTGCGGGAGAAACCGGAGAACCCGGATAAAACCCACGCAGATACTGGGAGAACGTGCAGACTCCGCGCAGACATTGGCCCAAACCAGGATTTGAACCTAGTCCCTGACACTATGAGGCAGCAGTGCGAACCACCGTGCTGTCATGACACCCCTGTTGGAGGTGCTGCCTTTCGAGTGAGATATTAAACTGAGGTTCTGTCTGCTCTCTCGGATGCAGAATGGCCCAAGGCCCTATTTCAAAGAAGTGGATGGTCACTCTCCCTGGTGTCCTAGCCAATATTTATCCTCAGACAGAACATAAAAAGCAGATGATCTGGTTCTTTGTCTCACTGCTGTGTGTGGGAGATTGTTGTGTCAAAATTGATTGTTGCATTTCTTATATTACAGCATTTACTGCACTTTAATAATAGAATTTCATTGTAAAGTGCTTTCCAATGTTTTGATGTTATCAAAAGCCCAAGTTTCCAATTGTTCTGATTATAAAATTGTCAGCTTGATTGGATGGCACGGAGGCACAGTGGTTAGCACTGCTGTCTCACAGCGCCAGGAACCCGGGTTTGATTTCTGGCTTGGGGTCACTGTCTTTGTGGAGTCTGCACATTCTCCCCATGTCTACGTGGATTTCCTCCAGGTGCTCCGGTTTCCCCCCACAGTCCGAAAGGCGTGCTGCTTAGGTGGATTAGCCACGCAAAAAATGCCCCTTGGTGTCCAAAGATGTGTAGGTTAGGGGGGATTGGCCATATTAAATGTATGGGATAGGGAGGAGGGGAGCGCCTGAGGGGGGATGCTCTTTTGTACAGTCAGTCATGGCTTGATGGACCGAATGGCCTCTTTCTGTGCTGTTTTTCTGCGGACTTCCGACAAGCGCTCTGTCTGAGGCTCCCGAGAGTTGATGCGCTGTACTTACTGTTATTTAACATTGCAGATTTTAATTGTCTTCCCTCACAGTGTAAATGTGAAGCTGATGAAGGGACATACACAGAAATCCCACCACCCTCCCATTGGATTTTCTGCTGACTGAAAGTGATCTGGTTTCCTGTTTCTGTTCTGAATCTATTCCCATTATTGCACACACACCTGCAGTATCCTGCTTGGCAACAGTGCCCATACCTGAAAATATATCCTCCTGTCCAGATGCAGCCCGAGGGATTAACCATTTGGAAACACGTTGTCCTGCATTGAACTCTTAAACAGAGAGGGACAAGTCACAACAGGCCTGCTGGTTAATGAATTTCTATTGCAATCTGGAGTGATAATGAACAAACATTGAAAGATCCGAACTTCACGCTGTTAAATTATAGGTTGGAGCCAGACTTTCTATAGTGAAGTTTGTGTAATACGACCCACACATGCATGGTCAATATGCTGTCTTTTGGTTTCAGTTTCCAGGTCATAGTGCAGCTTCAGTTCTCTCCGCTGGTCTCTCCAGCCTGCCACTACGAGACTGTTCAACTTGAGATATAAAGAAGCATACTGCAGATGCTGGAAACTTAAAATAAATAGGGAAATGCCGGGAGACTTTAAGCTAAAATGGCATCGGAACGTGGTGACTTCTTTTGCCCCCAGTATACCCTCTAATTTTATCTTTTACACTCATCCTGTGTTTTTAAAACTGTAATCTAACTCCTTTCTGTGACTGCAACATTACATTCCACATCATCTTTCCTTCTCTCCTATGATCAGCATGCTTTGTCTATATAGCACGCAAGAAACAATACTTTTCATTGGACCCCCATACATCAGGGTGGCACAGTGGGTTAGCACTGCTGCCTCACGGCGCCAGGGACTCGGGTTCAATCCCCAGCTTGGGTCACTGTGTGGAGTTTGCACATTCTCCCCGTGTCTGCGTGGGTTTCCTCTGGATGCTCCGGTTTCCTCCCACACTCCAAAGATGTGGGGCTCAGGTTGATTGGCCATGCTAAATTGTCCCTTAGGGGGATTAGCAGGATAAATGAGGATTATGGGAATAGGGCTTGGGTGCAATTGTGGTCAGTACAGACTGGATGGGCCAAATGGCTTCCTTTTGCATTGTAGAGATTCGATGATTTCTATGCGATAATAATAAATCAGATTAAATCAGTTCAGGCAGTGCCTGTGGAGAGAGAGTGTTGGGGAGGCGGCGGGGGAGGGGGGGGGTTAATAAAGGACTACAGACCTGAAAAGTTCACCCCATGCACCTCCCTCTCCCCACAATTCTCCCCTCCCTCCTCCCAGAGATTTTCTAATTTTCTTACTCCGACCCCTCTCTGTCGCAAGTCTTTGTGAAGTGTTGTTGCGATTCTCCCTTTCTGGGACTGTGCTGCTAAGTGACAGGTTAATTTATCGGCTGCCGACCCTGAGACATTAATCTCCTCTCTTTCTGCAGGATGACTGACGTATTGAGGTGTCGTCAGCATTTCCTGTTTATATTCCAAGATTCCAGTATTTGCAGCTTTTCATTTAAAGTGGTGACTGAATGCTGCTCCGAAAACTGTGCGAAAAATTGATAAAACCCTGACTCTGACTAGCCCTTCTGCTACTGGGGGGTCAAGGGGGGCAAGCGTGGGGAACGTTTGCATCAAGTCACCACATTCTGGCGCCTGTTCAGGTACATTAAGGGAGAATTTAACATGGACAGCACACCCAACCAGCACGTCTTTCAGACTGTGGGAGGCAAGTTTTTTACACAGAGGGTGGTGGGTGCCTGGGACTGGGGGAGGTAGTGGAAGCGGATACGGTGGTGACTTTTAAGGGACGTCTTGACAAATAGGATGGGAATAGAGGGGAGGGGATTTTATTTCACTCGGGCAGCATGGTCGGTACAGCTTGCAGGACTGAAGGGTCTGTCCCTGTGCTGTAATTTTCTTCGTTCTTTGAAACCGGAGCACCCGGAGGAAACCCATGCAGGCACGGGGAGAATGTGCAAACCCCACACAGGCAGTGAGCAAAGCCAGGAATTGAACCCGAGTCCCTGGCACCGTGAGGCAGCAGCGCTAACCACTGTGGCATCGTGCTGCCCCCTGTAATACCCCCAGCTGTAATGGTGGGCAGTTGTGGCTCGGTTTGTGGCACTCTCACCCTCTGCCTCAGCACGGCCCTGGGGTTAAGTGTCATGCCAGATATTCGGACACACCGACGTGACCACTGCAGTACCGGGAGTGTGCTGCACTGTCAGAAATGTCTTCCCTCAGAAGCTTGTCCTCACAGGCATTTGTAGTAGGTCTCCTGGGAAGGAATACCCCCAGAATCCTGACCAGTGCAACACTCTCTCAGCAATGGCATTGAGCACATCAGCCTAGGTTCTGTAGTCAAGTCTCTGGAGGGAATCCTTGAACTCACAAAATTCTGATGCAAAAGTGAAATGTTACCTCTACAATTAGCACACTTCATGGGAAGGGTCACATGGGACCATGTGGGAATCCAGATCTGGATGCGGGAATCCAGAAAGAAAGAAAACTTACTTTCTGATTAGTAAATTGAAGTATGTATCAGAAATATGTACTGTGGGGAGGCGGTGGCATACTAGTATTGTCACTGAACTAGTAACCCAGAGACCCAGTACAATGTTCTGAGGACCTGAGTTCAAATCCTACTACGACAGATGGTAAAGTTTGAATTCAATAAAAATCTGGAATTAAGAATCTAATGATGACCATGAAACCATTGTTGATTGTTGGAAAAACCCATCTGGTTCACTAATGTCCTTTAGGGAAGGAAATCTGCCGTCCTTACTCGGTCTGGCCCACATGTGACCCCAGAGCCACAGCCATGTGGTTGACTCTTAACTGCCCTCTGAACTGTATGAGTGAGACACTCAGTTCAAGGGGCAATTAGGGATGGGCAACAAATGGGATGAATTAAAAGAACAGACCTGTGGGGTGGGATTTTACAGCTATGCCTGCCCCAAAAACCGGAAAATCCCTCCCAAGTTCAACAGACCTTTCCACGTGATTGTGAATTTCTGGGAAAATTTGCCCTGTGATCTTCATTTTCACAATCATGGAGTGACTGTAAGTGAACTTTTGTACACAAGAGACCCTTATAAAGCAGGCCCATGAGTGGGTCCATCATAAATAATCTTTTGATTGTTTTATTGATGGACAGCAGAAACATGAGTGCTTATTGATTGTTGATGTAAATTCTCAGAGGCGCATTTTTCAGTAACTATAGCATGTGTGCAGAACATTTACTGGATTACATAGGAGGCATTTTCGACTAAAATTATTGCACAGATAAAACCGTGTCACCATCTGTGGTTTGTCAGCAGTTTCTATTTGGGGAACTGATTTAGATAATTATTTACCATGATTTACAATGTTTCAGTTTTGCTCCATATTTATAGAGATATAATTGTGTAATGTTTGACTGACTTTCACAGATAGAAATAGAAAAGATTTTTGTCACAGCAGATTTCACAAGTGTAACATGCAATGGAGTGCATTGCTGTATCAGGGAGAACCTGCCTGGACAAATTAATCAACCCAGCTTTTTCCTCTTTCATAAACATTACTTTGTGCATTTGATGTTCATTTTTAATATTGACCTTGAGGGCGAAATGACAGGAGGTTTGGCAATGGAATCTCGAATTGGAAACAACACTGACCAAACTGAATGGCCAATCTCTTTGCCTTTCTCCTGAATGAAAAGCAAAGCTCAGTGGATAGAACATAGAACATAGAACACTACAGCACAAACAGGCCCTTCGGCCCACAAGTTGCGCCGATCACATCATCACCTACCAACCTACAGACCTATCTATAACCCTCAATCTCATTAAACCCCATATACTCATCCAGGAGTCTTTTAAAAGACCCCAGCGAGTTCGCCTCCACCACCACTGACGGCAGCCGATTCCATTCACTCACCACCCTCTGAGTGAAAAACTTACCCCTAACATCACTTCTGAACCTCCCTCCCCGCACCCTAAATCTGTGTCCTCTCGTAGCGACCATTTCAACCCGGGGAAATAGCCTCTGAGAGTCCACCCTATCCATTCCTCTCAACATTTTGTAAACTTCTATCAGGTCGCCTCTCAACCTTCGTCTCTCCAGGGAAAAGAGTCCCAGCTCCCTCAACCTAACTTCATAAGGCATGCCTCCCAGTCCAGGCAACATCCTTGTAAATCTCCTCTGTACCCTTTCAATAGCTTCTACATCTTTCCTATAGTGAGGCGACCAGAACTGCGCACAATACTCTAAATGAGGCCTGACAAGGGTCTTATAAAGTTCCAGCATTACCTCCCGACTCCTAAACTCAATCCCTCGATTTATGAAGGCCAGTACACCATACGCCTTCTTGACCACCTCCTCCACCTGCAAGGCCGATTTAAGAGTCCTGTGGACCCGGACCCCAAGATCCTTCTGTTCCTCAACACTACTCAGACTTCTGCCCTTGATAGTGTACTCGTTCATCCCGTTGGTTCTGCCAAAATGGACGACTACGCATTTATCCGCGTTGAAGTCCATCTGCCACTTCTCCGCCCAGTCCTGCATCCTATCTATGTCCTGCTGCAACTTTTGCCATCCTTCCAGATCATCCACAACACCACCGACCTTCGTGTCATCAGCGAACTTACTTACCCATCCCTCCACTTCCTCATCCAGGTCATTTATGAAAATGACAAACAACAAGGGTCCCAGAACAGATCCTTGAGGCACTCCGCTGGTGACTGACCTCCATTCAGAAAAAGCCCCATCCACAACCACTCTCTGCCTTCTGCAGGCAAGCCAGTTCTGGATCCACAAGGCCAAAGGCCCTTGGATCCCATGCCCTCTCACCTTCTCAAGAAGTCTTGCATGGGGGACCTTATCAAACGCCTTGCTGAAGTCCATGTACACTACGTCCACGGCACTTCCTTCGTCAATGTGTTCAGTCACATTATCGAAGAACTCAACTAGGCTTGTAAGGCACGACCTGCCCTTGACAAATCCATGCTGACTATTCCTGATCATGTCAAACCTCTCCAAATGTTCGTAAATCTTGTCCCTCAGAAGCCTCTCCATCAGCTTACCAACCACTGAGGTCAGACTCACCGGTCGGTAATCTCCCGGGCTATCTCTGTTCCCTTTCTTGAAAATAGGAACTACATCCGCAATCCTCCAATCTTCCGGAACCTCTCCCGTCTCCATTGATGACGCAAAGATCATCGCCAGGGGCTCTGCAATCTCTTCCCTCGCCTCCCACAGTATCCTGGGGTACATCCCATCTGGTCCCGGCGACTTATCTACCTTGATAGAATTCAAAAGTTCCAACACATCCTCCTCCTTAATATTCACGTACTCAATCCTTTCCATCTGCTGCAAATCCATAACAAAATCTCCCAGATCGGCTTCCACTGTGAATACTGAGGCGAAGTACTCGTTAAGCACCTCCGCCATTTCTTCTGGTTCCACACAAACCTTTCCCCCCTCACCTTTTATAGGTCCTATCCCTTCTCTTCTTATCCTTTTACCTTTCACATATTTATAGAAGGCCTTGGGATTCTTCTTAATCTTACCCGCCAAGGTCTTCTCATGACCCCTTCTGGCTCTCCTAATTTCCCTTTTAAGTTCCCTCCTACAGTCCTTATACTCCTCAAGATCTTTAACATCTCCTAATTCCCTGAACCTCTTGTATACCTTCCTTTTCTTCCTGACTAGGTTCAACACTTCCTTTGTGCACCACGGTTCCCTCGACCCACCAAAACCTGCTGGAAGTCTGTCGCAGAAACAGAGAACAAAGAACAAAAACAGCCCAGGAAACAGGTCCTTCGGCCCAACGAGCCCGCGCCGCCATTTTAACATTACCCCCTCCACCCATCTATTGTTTTATGGCAATCCACATTGAGGGAAACTAATTTAGGGACAATTTATTACTCCCATACAGCCTAATAACACATCTTTGGGGTGTGGGAGGAAACCGGAGAAAACCCACACAAGCACAGGGAGAATGCGCAAACTCCCACAGACACCGACCCAAATCCATGTGTCTGCACAGCAAACGGTGACAGTCACTGAGCTGTCGTGTTGCCCAGCATCTGGTCCAGTTTAAGCACACACTAACGACATGAAGTACTAGGCCACTCTCGAACATTCAAGAGCAGCCCAGCGCGTGTATGCCCCTCGACACTGCGTGGCGGGAGATACTGCAGAGTTCAGAAGAAAGCAATGGCTCTTGTAATCATTTGCTTTCTATAATAACTCCAGGAGAGGGCTGTAAAGGAACAGTACTTTATTGCACAAAATAAAGGAAAGCAAAAACCACAAGCCTGTGTGAACACAAACAAGTCCCAATTGGGATAATGGAATGATGGACACACTCATGGGCCTGCTTTATAAGTGGCTCACTGTACTCACTCCACCTGGTGAGATAATCATCAGGAAGATTATATTCTATGAGTCCTACATGGAGGACAGTCAGTGATTCCCTTGTGGTTATCACTTTCAATAAATGTAGCCTGCCTGGTCGAGTGTTTCCAGAGGGGGATCTGTTCTCCATTTCGTCACCACATTCATGTTTTGACAATGTTCAATTTGTGTATTTGGGTGGCACAGTGGTTAGCACTGCTGCCTCACAGCACCGGGGACATGGATTCGATTCCCAGCTTGGGTCACCGTCTGCACGTTCTTTCCGTGTCTGTATGGGTTTCCCCCGGGTGCTCCGGCTTCCTCCCACATGCTGGTTAGGGTGCATTGACCATGCTAAATTCCCCCTCCGTGTACCCGAACAGGTGCCGGAGTGTGGTGACTCAGGGATTTTCATAGTAACTTCATTGCAGTGTTAATGTAAGTCTACTTGTGACACTAATAAATAAATTTTAAAAAAACATTTTTTTTTCTCCCTTGTAGGTTTTTCAAGGCGCAATGATGGACGATCGCGCGCTCAGACAGCAATGGGTCGTTTCTCCACGATGTGTTCACCCAGACTGGGATATGACACTAATAAGGTTGGCAACACCACATCAGCTTTCTTCCAGACTAATCTTTTGATTCTTGCCCTTTTCCATTGGAGAGATACCAGCTGTAGCGTGTTCAGCATCATTTGTGAGTTTCTATCTGATGGGCAGACAGATGCTGTAGTAAAATAAAGATGATATTAGCGCCAGGTTAAGGAGGTGGGAAAGGGGAAGTGAAAGGTGAAGGGATAATATACATTAAGAGGGGAAAAGATATCCAAAATCCACGTTGCACTTAGGGCAACACAGTAACACAGTGGTTAGCATTGCTGCCTCACAGTGGGATTGGGTTCAATTCCTGGCTTGGGTCACTGTCTGTGCGGAGTCTGCATGTTCTCCCCATGTCTGCGTGGGTTTCCTCCGAATGCTCCAGTTTCCTCCCACAGTCCGAAAGACAAGCGGGTTAGGGTGCATTGGCCTAATCCTGCTTCTACTTGCTAGGTTTCTAACTTCAGTTATGAGGATAGATTGGGGAGGTTGGGACCTTCTTCCTTGGAAAAGAGAAGGCTGAGAAGAGAGTTGACAAGGTGTATCCACGCGTGAAAGAATTAAGAACCAGAGGACCAGGTTTAAAGTAATTAGCAAAAGAAACTGTTATAAATCAGGAAGCTGACTGGAAAGGAACAGTGTTTATCGCAAATTATAAACATCAAATCACCATTCCATGGTGTTGCACGTTAAGTCCCAAACTGGACAATAATTCTGCAGATCCTTCCCAGTGCCTGTCTTATAAAGGGCTCAGGTGATGAGGTCCATGTGCCGAGGGAACTCACATCCTACAAGCCCGACAGGGCGATCGGTTAGAGATTCCCCGAGGAACCCGTGGGAGTTATCACAGAAGCAAAAGTGACATGAGGAGAAGTGTTTTCACACCGTGAGTAGTTGGGATCCGGAATGCCTGCGGTGGGGTTCACATAGGGAATTCAAAAGGGAACCTCACTGTTACCTGCAGAGGAAGAACGTGCAGGAGTATGGGAAGAAGTCACGGACGTGGCACTAGACAAATTGCTCATTTAGAGAGCCAATGCAGACATAGAATCATACAGAGTAGAGGGCCATTCAGCCCATCGAGTCTGCACCGACAACACTCCCGCCCAGGTTCTATCCCCATAACCCCATGCATTTACTGTAGCTAGTCCCCTGACACTAAGGGGTCATTTAGTGTGGCCAATTCACCTAACCCACACATCTTTAGACTGTGGGAGGAAACCGGAGCACCCGGAGAAAACTCACACAGGCACAAGGAGAATGTGCAAACTCCATACAGATGGTGACCCGAGCCGAGAATCGAACCCGGGTCCTTGGTGCTGTGAGGCAGCAGTGCTAACCACTGTGTTACTGTGCAGTCCTTTTATAAAGTTAAGGTAGCTGCTTTATTCAACGTGTGTGAATTATTTATGCATTTTCAATGGTTTCAGAGTCAAGGACATGGAATAGTCATTTGGACAGTCAGGACCTTTTTCCCAGGGTGGAAGAGACAATTACTATGGAGCATAGGCTTAAAGGTGAGGGGCAAGGCTTAAGGGAGATGTACGAAGCAAGTTTTTTACACACAGGGTGGTGGGTGACTGGAACTCGCTGCCAGGGAAGGCAGTGGAAGCGGATACGATTGGGGTTTTTAAGGGGCGTCTTGACAAATACATGAATAGGATGGGAATAGAGGGATATGGTCCCTGGAAGGGGAGGGGGTTTTAGTTCAGGCTGGCAGCGTGAATGGTGCAGGCTTGGAGGGCCGAAGGGCCTGTTCCTGTGCTGTAATTTTCTTTGTTCTCTTACATGATGGGCCAAATGGCCTCCTTCTGCACTGTAACAATTCAGTGGTTCTGTGGAAGATCTCGGAGATAGGGAGCAGCAGAGATTAGTAATATCTAAATGTATACAGTTGCTAACACCTGAAACACCCAAAGTTTGAACATTTCCATACAGGCAACTGCTTTTATGGACAAAAGGTTATATCAATTGTCCATTTGTATTGACATTCATTTCGAAGTTGCTGTTTATGGTGTATTAAGTGTCCTGCGTATTATGGGCAGAAGAAGCAATGCTTAATCACTCATTCACATCTCATTGAGTTATGCTAAAAGCAAGAACAAAAAGGACTAAATAAAATCTGCTTAATGTTCAAGTATCTTTTGTGTACTTAAACCCAGCTAATCCCCTTTAAGTGGTGTTTCAAATTACAATCATACAATCCCTACAGCTGAGAAGGAGGCTATTCAGCCCATCGAGTCTGCATCAACTACAATCCCACCCAGGCCCTATCCCTGTAACCCCTCATATTTACCCTGCTAATCCCCCTGACATTAGGGTCAATTTTAGCAGGGCCAATCAGCCCCTAACCCGCACATCTTTGGACAGTGGGAGGAAACCGGAGCACCCGGAGGAAACCCACGCAGACACGGGGAGAATGTGCAAACTCCACACAGACACGGGGAGAGAATGTGTGAATTCCACACAGACAGTGACCCGGATTTGAACCTGGGCACTGTGAGGCGGCAGTGCTAACCACTGTGCCACCATGCTGCCCATATCACAGTGCCACCATGCTACCCATAATGTATAGCGAGGACTAACGGCAGAATAAATAAAGCTGGAGGTCAGGTTGAAATGGGGATGGGTTGGACAGTCAATACATAGGAGGAACAGACTGGTACAGTGAAGTACTGTCAGAACATCACCCCGTTATGCTGGTCTGTTTTGTGGGCTAATCCCCTTCACACGATGGGTACCTGTACGGCACATAGGAGCAGGAGGAGGCCATTCAGCCCATCGAGCCTGTCCTGCCATCCAATTAGCTCATGGCTCATCAGCTGTCTTAATGCTGCTTTTTCATTCTATCCCCTTGAATCAAGACTATCCCATTCCTTGGAGGGGGAGGGGGTGGTTCTATTATATTGAAGGCACTAGATAAATGTAAATATTTCAAATTACTACATACACGCTGAAAAAGCAAGATACTGTTACGGCTGGAAATAAAAATAAGAAACTTGTCCTTGGCCTCCTGTGTGTGTGGGGGGTGGGGCATCTTTTGGGTTTGGCCTCCTGTGTGGGACTCCAGTGAGATTCAACAGGAACCCAAAGACCGTCTCTCAATGAGGCACCTTCCAGCCTTCTGGACTCAACAGGGTTCAACAACTTCAGGTCATAACCACTGCTCACAGCTTTTCAGACACACTCGTTGGATTTCTACCGCCCTGCCCACCCCATGGAATCGGAACAGGCGGACGAAGGAAATGTCCATTGACCTCGGGCAGGATTTCTGGTCTCGCTCAAGAGTGGCCATAAAATCCCACCCATGTATATACAAAATAGGACCAGTATCAGGCCATTCAGGCCTTTGAACCCCCATTCTGCCATTCAATAAGATCACAGATGATCTGTTTTCAAATCCTACTTTCCCATCTACTCCCAATAACCTTTGACCTGTTGGCCTAATAAGAATCTGTCTAACTCCACCTTAAAAACCTCCAGTGATCCCACCTCCATCGCCCTCTGGGGCAGAGAACTTCCAAAGATGCACAGCCCTCTGAGAGAAAGCAATTTTCTCCACCTCTGCCCCAGAAGGGGCTAGTTGTGGACTCACCCACAAGAAGGAACTGTTTCCACATTCTGCTGCTTCGGAAAGCAGCCAGCATAATTAAAGACCCCACACAAATGGGACATTCTCTCTTCTACCTTCTTCCTTCAGGAAAAAGATACAAAAGCCTGAGGTCATGTACCAACCAACTCAAGAATAGCTTCTTCCCTGCTGCTGTCAGACATTTGAATGGACCTACATTGCACCAAGTTGACCTTTCTCTATATCCCAGCTATCACTATAACACTGTAACAGTCCAAAGGTGTGCAGGTAAGGTGGATTGGCCATGCTAAATTAACCCTAGTGTCAGGGGAATTAGCAGGGTAAATATGAGGGGTTAAGGGAATAGGGCCTGGGTGGAATTGTGGTTGGTACAGACTTAATGGGCTGAATGGCCTCATTCTGCACAGTAGAGATTCTATTACATTCTCCACCTTCCCCTTTCCTTCTCCCCTTTTTACTCTATGAATGGTATGCTTGGCCTGTATAGCGTGCAAGAAACAATATTTTTCACCGTATACTAATACATGTGACAATAATAAATCAAACCAAACCAAATCAAAAACATTCTTTCCATATCCAACTTGTCAAGACCATTCAGGATCTTGTACACTTCAATCGGGTCAGTCCTCACTCTTCAAAACTCCAGGGGAAACAAGCTCAGTTTGTCCAACCTTTCTGTACAAGACAACCCCCTCATTCCTGATATCAATCTAATAAACCTCCTCTGAACCACTTTGAACGCATTCACATCCTTCTTTCAATAAGGACATCAAACAGCTGTTTGCCATTTACATCTCAGCTGGAACAATCTTTTGTATCTTTGCTTGTCCCAGTTCCACTTTAATCTCTCTTGTCTTCTGGAAAAGATTTACCGGGACTTGATGGTTTGAGTTATAAGGAGAGGCTGGATAGACTGGGACTCTTTACCTGGAGCGTAGGAGGCTTAGGGGTGATTTTATAGAGATCTATAAAATAATGAGGGGTGTAGACCAGCTAGATAGTCAATATCTTTCCTCAAAGGTAGGGGAGCCTAAAACTAGAGCACATAGGTTTAAGGTGAGAGGGGAGATTTCCAAAGGGATCCAGAGGGGCAATTGTTTCATAGAGAGGGTGGTGAGTGTCTGGAACAAGCTGCCAGAGGTAGTAGTAGAGATGGGTACAATTTTGACTTTTAAAAAGCATTTAGATAGTTACATGGGTAAGATGGGTATAGAGGGATAGGGGCCAAACATGGGCAATTGGGACTAGCTTGGTGGTTGAAACAAAAGGACAGCGTGGACAAGTCTGGCCAAAGGGCCTGTTTCCATGCTGGAAACTTCTATGACTCTTATCTCCTCTCGTCCTTTCCCCTGTCATCCCTTCCTTTAAAACCTCCTCTATCTCTCTCTAACTTCATCCCGTTTTCGCACAAGGTCACTGACCTGAAATGTTAAATGTTTTACTCCCTCTGCAGGTTCTGCCAGAATATTTCCTTTTGCAACGCTACTGGCCGTGTGTGCTGGCATGTGAACGTATGTGAGTGCGTGTGTGAAAGCCATGTGCTGAGACGGTGTAGCGGATGAGTTGATTTTTACTGTGTCGTTTCCGAACCATGTGTTATCGCGGTGCCGTGTGCTCCCTTTAACATCAGGTCACAGCTCTGGTCAGGGAGAAGCTCAACTCCAGTTTTCAGACAGTTCAGCGGATGTTCCAGGCGAGCGATCCTAAGGGAAGAGGCACAGTTTCAAAGTAAGTCATTAATTCTGCAAAGACCTTTCTTTGGGAGGAAGCCAAAAGTCTTGACGGATCGTACATCTCCTGCTTGTCTTTAATACAGTGGGGTTTATTTTAGGCGTGGAGTGTGCTGGCTGGAAGATACAAGAACAGTCGGATGCTAAAGCTTGTACCTGTTAGCGATTACCATAAATTATCGGTGACGAGTTAGAGGAATGACAGGAGTTTATTATTAATTAATGCTGAGGCTTGTTGTTTCATAGAGTCAGCTGTTAAAGCACAGGAGGAGGTCGTTTGGCCCATCAAGTCCATCCCGGTTTCCTTGAGTGCAGATAAGAGCCACACAATTGGGCTCCGAAGTGCCCCTGGTTTCGATGCCATGGGGCACTATTCTGCTCCCACAATGCCGTTGGCAACGTGTGTCTAGAACATTCTGTATCGAATGTTATCTTTGTGAAGGTGTTAAAGAACAAAGAACAAAGAACAACCCAGCACGGGAAACAGGCCCTTCGGCCCAACGAGCCCGTGCCGCCGCATCACCCTACACCTATTCTACCCTGCGTGTCTACGAATGGAACCCCTGACTTAGCCAGATTCAGGGGAGAATAGTGTCAATCTGGTAAAACCAATCAGCCTAAGAGCACATCTTTGGGGTGTGGGAGGAAACCGGAGCGCCCGGAGGAAACCCACGCAACCACAGGGAGAATGCGCAAACTCCCACAGACACAGGCCCAAATCCATGTATCTGCACAGCCAGCAGTGCTAGTCACTGAGCTGTTGCGGTGCCCGTCTGCTGGTCCAGGATTAAGCACACACACCGACACGAAGTACTAGGCCACACCCGGAACTTCCAAGAGCAGCCCACGCACGACCCACCGTGTGCATGCCCCTCGTTTGACAACGAGGTGGACCTCCACCTGTGGAATAAAAAGACAAAAACGTTAACTTACAAGTCTGCATTTCTGGTGTCTCCCGAGGTTCTGACCTTATTTAATAGCCCCTACTATAACCCTCCATCCTCGTTTCACTCATGTGTCTGTCTAACTGAACCTTAAATGAGTCCAACGTTCCTGCCTCCACCACCCTACTCGGTAGCGCGTTCCATACCCCCACGACTCTCTGCGTAAAGAACCTTCCTCTCATATCCAAATTATACCTCTCCCCCCTCACCCTTAGATCATGACCTCTCGTATTTGTACCCAGTCTAGGGAGCAGTCTCTCACTATTGACTCTATCTACTCCCTTCAGTATCTTATATACCTCTATCATGTCCCCCCTCAACCTCCGCCTTTCCAAGGAGAAAAGTCCCAGTTTCTCCAACCTTTCCTCGTACCCCAGCCCCTCCATGCCAGGCAACATCCTGGTAAACCTCCTCTGAACCCTCTCCAGAGCCTCCACGTCCTTCCGGTAGTAAGGTGACCAGAACTGGACGCAGTACTCCAAATGCGGTCTAACCAACGTTCTGTACAACTGAAGCATTAGACGGCAGCTTTTATACTCTATACCCCTTCCTATAAAGGCTAGCATTCCATAAGCCTTCCTAACAACCTTCTCCACTTGTGTCGCAACCTTCATGGATTTGTGAACCTGCACTCCCAGGTCCCTCTGTATGTCTATACTCCTAATCGGTCTACCTTTTATCACATAGCTCCTCTCTGCATTATTCCTTCCAAAATGCATCACCTCGCATTTGTCAGGATTAAATTCCATCTGCCACCTATCTGCCCAATGCACCAACCTATCTATATCCTGTTGTATCACCTGACATTCCACTTCAGTACCCGCCAACCCTGCCATCTTGGTGTCATCTGCAAACTTGCTGATCACACCACCTACGCTCTCTTCCAAGTCATTTATGTATACTACAAAGAGGAGAGGTCCCAGTACTGAGCCCTGCGGCACACCACTGGTCACTGGCCTCCAGCCCGACAAGGTCCCCTCCACAACTACCCTCTGTCTCCTATTACCCAGCCAGTTCTAAATCCACCTAGCTACCTGACCTCGTATCCCATGCGCCTTAACCTTTTCTACCAGCCTACCATGAGGGACTTTGTCAAACGCCTTACTGAAATCCATATAGATGACATCAACGGCTCTCCCATCGTCAACCGTTTTTGTCACCTCCTCAAAGAATTCCACCAGATTCATAAGGCAAGACCTCCCTCTAACAAAGCCATGTTGCGTATCCCCAATCAGACTGCAACGCTCCAAATGCTCATACATCCTACCCCTAAGTATTTTTTCCATTAATTTCCCTACCACCGATGTCAAACTCACCGGTTTATAATTTCCAGGGTTATCCCTACTACCTTTTTTAAACAGCGGTACCACATTTGCTACCCTCCAGTCTTCTGGGACCTCACCTGTGTCCAAAGAAGAGACAAAGATTTGCGCCAGAGGCCCAGCAATTTCATCTTTCACCTCCCTAAGCAGCCTGGGATAAATACCATCAGGCCCCGGAGCTTTATCCATCCTTACGCTACCTAAAAGCCCTAGCACTTCCTCCCTCGTAATAGATATTTCCTGCAACTGATCCTCAGCTCCCTCCAAGAGACCGCACGCTTCCGAACCCCTCTCCGTCGTGAATACCGACGCAAAGTATTCATTCAGGAGCTCCCCCATTCCCTCCGACTCAATACATAACTCCCCACTTTTGTCCCTAAGAGGACCAATTTTCCTTCTAACTACTCTCTTGCTCCTAATATAGGAATAAAATGCCTTTGGATTTTCCTTAATCCTACCAGCCAAAGCCATTTCATGCCCTCTCTTCGCCCTTCTAATTCCCCTTTTTAGCTCCCTCCCTCTCTCTCTATATTCCTCCAGCGCACTCTCTGTACCCAGTTGTTTCAACCTAACATACGCCTCCCTCTTCTTCGTGACCAAGTCTTCAATACCCTCTGTAATCCATGGCTCTCTAATCCTACCTTTCCCATCCTTCCGCTTAACCGGAACATACCTCCCCTGCAACCATTTCATTTTGCCCTTAAAAGCCTCCCACTTGCCAACCATGGACTTTCCAGCTAACAGTCCCTCCCAATCAGTGTCCTGCAGCTCCCTCCTAATCCTGCTATAGTTCGCCTTTCCCCAGTTCAGCACACTCCCGTTCGGCCGGCACTCATCCCTTTCCATTTTTATCCTAAAGTAGACGGACTTGTGGTCACTGTTAGCCACATGTTCGCCTACCTCTACCTCAACCACCTGCCCCGGCTCATTACCCAACACTAAATCCAGTATAGCCCCTCCCCTAGTCGGGCTAGTTACATACTGCTCTAGAGACCCTTCCAAAACACATTTCACAAACCCCTCTCCCTCCGTACCCCCAGCTCTAGGCCCCCTTCAATTCACTCCAGGTAGATTAAAGTCACCCACTACAACCACTCTATTCTTCCCGCACCTATCCAAAATGCCCCTGCAAATGCCTTCCTCCACTGACCTCGGGCTGTTGGGTGGCCTATAGTACACCCCTAGCAACATAATCTCTCCCTTTTTATTTCTCAACTCCACCCACAGTGACTCAATCCCTATCTCTTCCATCTTGTCCTCCCTCTGCACTACTGTGATGTTTTCCTTTACTAACAGTGCCACCCCTCCACCTCTCTTTAACCCTCCTCTGTCACACCTAAAACACTTGTACCCAGGAACATTCAGCTGCCAGTCCTGCCCTTCCCGTAACCACGTCTCCGTTACAGCCACCACATCTAACTGCCTCACAAACATCAAGGCCCTAAGCTCATCCATTTTCCCTGCCACACTCCTAGCATTGAAACAGACACAGTTCAACCCACCAGTGTCCCTCGGAACCTCCTTCTCCCTGATAATTTTCCTTTCATAGAACATAGAACACTACAGCACAAACAGGCCCTTCGGCCCACGAGTTGCACCGATCACATCAACACCTACCAATCTATAGACCTATCTATAACCCCCAATCCCATTAAATCCCATATACTCATCCAGAAGTCTTTTAAAAGACCCCAGCGAGTTCGCCTCCACCACCACTGATGGCAGCCGATTCCATTCACTCACCACCCTCTGAGTGAAAAACTTACCCCTAACATCACTTCTGTACTTTCCTCCCCGCACCTTAAATCTGTGTCCTCTCGTAGCGACCATTTCAACCCGGGGAAATAGCCTCTGAGAATCCATCCTATCTATTCCTCTCAACATTTTATAAACCTCTGTCAGGTCGCCTCTCAACCTTCGTCTCTCCAGGGAAAAGAGACCCAGTTCCCTCAACCTAACTTCATAAGGCATGCCTCCCAGTCCAGGCAACATCCTTGTAAATCTCCTCTGTACCCTTTCAATAGCTTCTACGTCTTTCCTATAGTGAGGCGACCAGAACTGCGCACAGTACTCCAAATGAGGCCTGACAAGGGTCTTATAAAGTTGCAGCATTACCTCCCGACTCCTAAACTCAATCCCTCGATTTATGAAGGCCAGTACACCATACGCCTTCTTGACCACCTCTTCCACCTGCGAGGCCGATTTAAGAGTCCTGTGGACCCGGACCCCAAGATCCTTCTGCTCCTCAACACTACTCAGACTTCTGCCCTTGATAGTGTACTCGTTCATCCCATTGGTTCTGCCAAAATGGACGACTACGCATTTATCCGCGTTGAAGTCCATCTGCCACTTCTCCGCCCAGTCCTGCATCCTATTTATGTCCTGCTGCAACTTTTGACATCCTTCCAGACCATCCACAACACCACCGACCTTCGTGTCATCAGCGAACTTACTTACCCATCCTTCCACTTCCTCATCCAGGTCATTTATGAAAATGACAAACAGCAAGGGTCCTAGAACAGATCTCTGGGGCACTCCACTGGTGACTGACCTCCATTCAGAAAAAGACCCATCCACAACCACTCTCTGCCTTCTGCAGGCAAGCCAGCTCTGGATCCACAAGGCCAAAGGCCCTTGGATCCCATGCCCTCTCACCTTCTCAAGAAGTCTTGCATGGGGGACCTTATCAAACGCCTTGCTGAAGTCCATGTACACCACGTCCACGGCACTTCCTTCGTCAATGTGTTCAGTCACATTATCGAAGAACTCAACTAGGCTCGTAAGGCACGACCCGCCCTTGACAAATCCATGCTGACTATTCCTGATCATGTCAAACCTCTCCAAATGGTCGTAAATCTTGTCCCTCAGAAGCCTTTCCATCAGCTTACCAACCACTGAGGTCAGACTCACCGGTCGGTAATTTCCCGGGCTATCTCTGTTCCCTTTCTTGAAAATAGGGACTACATCCGCAATCCTCCAATCTTCCGGAACCTCTCCCATCTCCATTGACGACGCAAAGATCATCGCCAGGGGCTCTGCAATCACTTCCCTCGCCTCCCACAGTATCCTGGGGTATATCCCATCTGGTCCCGGCGACTTATCAATCTTGATAGAATTCAAAAGTTCTAACACATCCTCCACCTTAATATCCACAAACTCAATCTTTTCCATCTGCTGCAAATCCGTGGCAAAATCTCCCAGATCAGCTTCCACCGTGAATACTGAGGCAAAGTACTCATTAAGCACCTCTGCCATTTCTTCTGGTTCCACACAGACCTTACCCCCTTCACCTTTTATAGGTCCTATCCCTTCTCTTCTCATCCTTTTACCTTTCACATATTTATAAAAGGCCTTGGGATTCTCCTTAATCTTACCCGCCAAGGTCTTCTCATGACCCCTTCTGGCTCTCCTAATTTCCCTTTTAAGCTCCTTTCTACAGTCCTTATACTCCTCAAGATCCTTAACCTCTCCGAGTTCCCTGAACCTTTTGTACACCTTCCCTTTCCTCCTGACTAGGTTCAACACAGCCTTCGTGCACCACGGTTCCGTCGACCTACCAAAACCCCCTTGTCTCATCGGAACGTTGTCACGCATAGCTCCAGACAAACATTCCTTGAATATCCACCACCTTCCTTCGGTACTTTTCCCTAAGAACGCCTCCTTCCAGTTTATTTGTCCAAGTAACTTCCTGACTTCTTCGTATCTCCCCTTACTCCAGACAAACACCTTCCTAGCCTGCCTGATCCTATCTCGTTCCAATGCAATTGTGAAGGAGATAGAATTATGGTCACCATTCCCAAGATGCTCCCCTACCGAGAGATCCATCACCTGCCCTGGTTCATTCGCCAGTACCAGGTCAAGTACAGCCTCTCCCCTCGTAGGCTCATCCACATACTGTGTCAGGAAACCTTCCTGAGCACACCTAACAAACTCCTCCCCATCCAAACCCCTTACCCTTGGGATATTCCAGTCGATGTTTGGGAAATTGAAGTCTCCCATCATGACAACTCTGTTATTAATACATTTCTCCAGAATCTGTTTCCCAATCTGCACTTCAACTTCCCTGTCACTATTGGGTGGCCTATAGAAAACACCCAGCAAAGTTTTCGACCCTTTGCTGTTCGTAACTTCCACCCACAGAGACTCTGTAGATAGTCCCTCCACGGCATCCTCTTTCTCTGCAGCCATGACACTGTCCCTGATCAACAGTGCCACTCCACCACCTCTTCTGCCACCCTCCCTGTCCTTCCTGAAGCATCTGAAGCCTGGCACCTGAAGTACCCAGTCCTGTCCCTGAGACATCCAAGTCTCCGTAATGGCCACCACATCACAATCCCAAACAGCAATCCACGCCCTAAGCTCATCTACCTTATTCACTACACTCCTTGCATTAAAATATATACACTTCACCCCCTCAGTCTGGGCATTTCCCTTTTCCACCCCCTGTCTAACCTCCCCCCCATACTGCCTGCGGTCCTCCCCTACCTGGGAGCGAACCTCCTCCGTCCCAGTTTCCCCATCACAATTTCCTCCCCCCATCCTTTCTAGTTTAAAGTCCCCCCGGTAGCCTTAGCCAGTCTTCCCGCCAAGATATTAGTCCCCCTGGGATTTAAGTGCCACCCATCCTTACTGTACAGGATGGGTGGCACTTTCACCCAACTCTCTCCCACACACATCCCCAACCCCCTCCCTATTAGTTTAAACCATTCCTAAACACCCCAGCTAATGAGCTGTAAGGAGCGTACGTTGGAATAGATGGACGTGGCAGATTGTACGTTAGTCAGTGCGTATTGCTGATTTAAGAACATAATAAGAACATAAGAAATAGGAGCAGGAGTAGGCCATCTAGCCCTTCGAGCCTGCCCCGCCATTCAATAAGATCATGGCTGATCTGTCGTGGCTCAGTTCCACTTTCCCGCCCTCTCCCCATAACCCTTAATCCCCTTGCCTATCAAAAACCTATCAGCCCACGTCTTAAATATATTTGGCGAGGCAGCCTCCACCACTTCAATGGGCAGAGAATTCCAGAGATTCACCACCCTTTGAGTGAAGAAGTTCCTCCTCAACTCCATTCTAAACTGCCTCCCCTTTATCTAGAAGCTGTGCCCCCTAGTCCTACTGTCCTTTCTGAGCAGGAAGAGCCTCTCCACCTCTATCTTATCCATCGCATTCATCATCTTATACGTCTCAATGAGATCTCCCCTCATTCTTCTAAACTCTAACGAGTACAAGCCTAGTTTATTCAGCCTCTCCTCATAGTTCAATCCCCTCAACTCAGTCTGTCCAACCTTTCTGTACAAGACAACCCCCTCATTCCCGATATCAATCTAATAAACCTCCTCTGAACCACTTTGAACGCATTCACATCCTTCTTTCAATAAGGACATCAAACAGCTGTTTGCCATTTACATCTCAGCTGGAACAATCTTTTGTATCTTTGCTTGTCCCAGTTCCACTTTAATCTCTCTTGTCTTTCAGAAAAGATTTACCGGGACTTGATGGTTTGAGTTATAAGGAGAGGCTGGATAGTCTGGGACTTTTTTATAAAAACATAAGAACATATTTTGAGTATATTTGAATACAGTGTCCGCATGGAGGGACCTGGTGGGGTTATTGGTGACCTGAACACCTAAAAACCTGAAGCTCTCGACCATTTCTACTTCGTCCCCATAGATGTAGACAGAGCCATCCCCTCCACTATGCTTCCTGAAGTCGATGACTATCTCCTTCATTTTGTTGACGTTTGAATGGGTACAGGTCAATAGCACTAAACAATTCCTGCACCCATTTCCAGGGACTATTAATATTTTAGCCAAAGCAGTTTTCATGTTTATTGGCCATGAGATCCCATGAATGAGCTCCCTGGAACTGACAGTTAATCCACTGTCCTATTATCTTATGTTGTCTTCATCTTCTAAGATTCTTTGGACAGGATTTTCCAGCTGCGCTCAAGACTGCGGTCAGTGGATTTTTGCGTGGTCCGTGTCCCGCCTGCGATGATCTCCGTGGCAGGTGGGATGGGAAAATTCCGCCCTTTGGCTCCGACATGGGAAGCCAAGAGGTGGATATTTATGATGGAAAAGGTCAAGTGTTTTTCAATGACATTTTAAGATTTAAGTAATTCATTGGCTGGGAGGAGGCCTGAGACTTCTTGAAGATGTGTTGAAATGTTCTGTAAGCGTAGCTTCTTCTTCCTTGAGACTGTAATAAGTAGGGAGGCACAAGGCCAAGAAAAATCAGTGCAAAAGCTGAGGGGGTAACTGGATTTCATATGGCTTGCTCTGCTGGTGTGAAGCACATCAGTTAACCACGTTACAACTTATGTTCAATGTGCAACAGAAGTGAATCAATCCATCATCACAGTTTGGGTGCCAATGGAAAGAAAGTTCTTTCAAATTGTAAGATCAAAATCAGGAACCTAGACAGTTTTATTTTAACATCTTAAGCACTGTATCAATGCAAGTTATTAATATTTTTGTAACATTACAATTTTAAATTTAATAAATTTGGAATCACCATGGTGTAACCAATGTAAGGTAGCCTAAAGAAATCGATTTGTGAATTTAAAATGTGTAATTGATATACGGGACTATTCCAATGATTCTTGGTTCACTTCCCATCTTATCTCTTGGTGAACGTGAGATCTTCCAAAACTCTGCTCTCCATATCCTAACACACATCAGGTCCCATTCATCCCTGCATTCGTGACCGAGATTGACTGGCAACTCTCCATTGCTAACATTCTTTCCTTGTTTGCAAACACTTCCACGGTTCAGTGTCTCTCTGAGATTTCCTGTGATGCCACAAGCCTCCAAGGTATTTGGGTTTGGCCTCTTCTGCAGTCCTGATGTTAATCGCTCAGTCATGCTGACAAATCCCAAGGCCCTAACCTCTGGAATTCCCTCCTGGTTCCCTATTCCTCCTTTCAGACACTTTGTAATGTGACATCTTTGGTAAGGTTTTGGTCACCTGTCCAAATACGGGGCTCAGTATGTAGTCTCACAACACCAGGTTAAAGTCAAGCAGGTCTATTTGGTAGCACGAGCTTTCAGAGCGCTGCTCCTTCACCAGTTGAGTGCAGGATTTGTTTCACAAACAGGGCATGTGTAGACACAAACTCAATTGCAAGATAATGGTTAGAATGCGAGTCTTCACGGGTAATCGAGTCTTTACAGATGCAGACAACGTGAGTGGAGAGAGGGTTAAGCACAGGTTAAAAAGCACAAGGCACAGCCTCATAAATTTCTGATAAAGCTCCTGAGATACGTTTGTTCACACAGAGGGTGGTGAGTGTCTGGAACAAGCTGCCAGATGTATTAGTAGAGGCGGGTACAGTTTTGTCTTTTGAAAAGCATTTAGACAGTTACATGGGTGAGATTGGTATAGAGGGATATGGACCAAATGCGGGCAACTGGGACTAGCTTAGTGATAAAAATTGGGCAGCATGGACAATGTGGGCCAAAGGGCCTGTTTCCATGCTGTAAACCTCTACGATTCCATGGCTATCCAAATAAATGCAAGTTGTTTTTGACATATTGACCAATTCTCAATTGTTCCTTTGGCATAGAGAGGCACTGACGAGGATTCTGTGGAATTTGTGCGGATATTTAAATACTCAACAGATCAATGATCTCCTCGGCAGGTACTGACAATCTTTACATACCTTCCAGTCTGTTTTCATTTTGCTCACAATTGGAGGAGATTAATGAATGCAATGGCTTTGTGTACCTGGCGGCGGGGGCGGGGTGGGGGGTCTCAGTGAAGTACTGGAAATATGTCCCCTTGTTCCAGAGGTGGCACGGTGGTTAGCACTGCTGCCTCACAGCTCCAGGGATGTGGGTTTGATTCCTGGCTTGGATTACTGTCTGTGCGGAGTCTGCACATTCTCTCCGTGTCTGGATGGGTTCCCTCTGGGTGCTCTGGTTTCCTCCCACAGTCCAAAAGACATGCCGGTTAGGGTGCATTGGCCATGCTAAATTCTCCCTCAATGTACCCGAACAGGCACCAGAGTGTGGCAACTAGAGGATTTTCACAGTAACTTCATTGCGGTGTTAATGTAAGCCTACTTGTGACACTAATAAATTAACGTTTTCTATTCCCCTCATCTGTCCCCACTGATCAACAGTCAAAGCACGGGCTGGGATTTTGGGGGGAATCTTTATGATTTGATTTATTATTGTCACATGTATCGGGATACAGTGAAAAGCATTCTTTCTTGCACATTGTACAGACAATGCATTCCGTTCATAGAGAAGGAAAGGAGAGACCGCAGAACGTAACGTTACAGTCATAGCTAGGGTGTAGAGAAAGATCAACTTAATGCGAGGTAGGTCCATTCAAAAGTTTGACAGCAGCAGGGAAGAAACTGTTCTTGAGTCAGCTGGAATCTATTGGTGGGGAGGGCAGGGTCATAATAAGATAGCGATTTATAATTACTCTTGGAGGAACAGAGGGCAGGGAAGGATGTCAGCTTTTTCTCAGGTTTAGAGTGCTGTTCTCTCCTACAGACTCTTGATGAAGTTCTTCCAGGTGATTTGGAACCTGAGCTTGTTCTGTTACTTGTTGGGTGACCAAATTGCAGAGTGTGTGAGACAGAGCTGTTCTGTACTGCTGAAAAACAAAACACCAAGGGTGAGATTTCCCAATCAAATGACTTTTGGCCGCTCTCCAAATTTTCCTGTCCCTCCCTGCGATGCCGTCCGTCACTGGCAGGCGTCCTTCTCAAGTGGAGGTAAAAGGTCACACAGTCACTATTTGGAAGAGCGGGGAGTTCTCCCCATGCAGCGCTCTGGCTCACAATTAACCCACCCCCAATATCATCGAATTAGAATGTTTTTAAAAACCCCACCACTGTTTATGGGATCGCACTGTGCTCAGAAACAAGAATTAGCGGTGCAGCTTCAGATGATGAAGGTCAGGCCAGGGTTTAGTCTGGTCACTGGACTCCATTCAGGCCCCGTACATCAACAAAACCTGTAGCCTCTTCAGGCACGTTCAGCTCCCAGGAAAGTTTGTGGCCAATCCCAATGGAGCTTTCTAGAATGCCGGCCCAATTCCAGGGCATGTTTGCCTTTTCTTCGAAACTGTTCACAAAATGTTTCAGTTTGGAACGAGGGCTTTGGAAATGTTGCGAACTGAAGTGTTTGGTTTGAAGTCTGAGAGGTGAGGGAGTGAGGAAAGACTGTCCAATCCCGTCCCAGCCAGAGTCACCACATCCTAACATCAATCCACATGAGGAAAGCCAATGGTCCCAAATGTTGCAACCAACTAGCAGATCGACCATGATTTTGTTGAATGACAGAACAGGTTCAATGGGCTGAATGGCCACCTCCTGTTCCTCTGTATTTTTCAGCTGTTAAATCCTCAATTTCTGCCCTTCACTATTCTATCCGATAATCTATTCCCTCTCTGTGTGAAGAACTTTCTAATGATTGGTTGGTTCCTTTTTTGATTTTCCTTGTGTTATGTTAGGTTGGTTGATTCACCTTTTCATCTCCGTCCAAATGAACCCTCCTTGTTGAGTTGGCAGGTGGTTTTACAGCCAGATGCCATTCCAGCTGCTAACCCTTCCCATTTATCCGGCTTGGCACTAATTCACATTGGTTTGTCTGCCCCAGTGGTTGGGTTATTGCTTAGCCAACAAGTGCTTGACCCCTGGGAGCTTCCAGCTCAGGGGCAGGGAAGCCACCCACTGAGCCAGTCCAACTGAGGAGCGTCCCAATAGCAATCTTTGCCTTTTGCTACCCAGTGCCTACTCTGGAAGTTTATTTTGGTGTAATTTGCCAGGTTAACCCCACAGTACTCATGAAGGTCAGCTCTTGCCACAGAGCTGAAAAGGCCAGGTTGCTCTTGGAGCTTAGTTTTCAGCCTATTGATCGAGAAACTTCTCACATCCCTTACCCTGAACGACATGTTTTTCCCATCCAGATGTCTCCTAATGTGAGTACTCTGGTCACAGCTTTGAAAGGTTTGCTCATCTATTGCCTTCTCGGTGTTGGGCGTTCAAGCGAAATCTCCCATTGATGTAACTTCTCCCTCTCTGATCCCCAACTCCAATCGAATTGACTCAATCCTACAGCCATCTCGGCCGTCTTTTCTGTTTGGAATTGTAACACCCTTAATGCCATCACACATTCTCCTCTGTTCCCTTCTCTATCGCTCCTGAATAGTGAAAAGCGGGTGCTGGAATCTGAAACAAAAACAGAAAATGTTGGAAAATCTCAGCAGGTCTGACAGCATCTGTGGAGAGAGAATGGAGGGCTGAGATAGCTTCCTTCGGTCTGACGAAGGGTCAACTAGACTTGAAACATTGGCTCTATACTCTCCCCACAGATGCTGTCAGACCTGTTGTCATTTTCCAGCACTTTGTTCCTGAATAGTTATTAGGCGGGGATATCAAGGATCCATTCCTGGTTTGGTCTACACCATTACTAACTTTGGGGTCCTTTTAAAAGTGCTTTTCATAGCTCCTGGAACTCTGCCTGAAGAACCTGTTAAATTGTCCCAACTATTGTCTCCATTTTTTGAATGTTCCTTGTTCCTCAGAACACATCCTGCACACGTTTAGTGATATCCTTTCCCTTTATATTATGGAGGAAATATTTCACATGGGAACTATGTTGGTGGTTATAGGCAAGCTGGTCCATAACCATAACTATTGAACCTTTTATGGTTACACCATTTCTACCCATCATTTTTCTCAAATGTAGTCAAATCACCTGAGGTACTGGGGGTTTAATTGTCACAGGATTTTTCCAAGTTACATCTACCCGATACTCTGAATGGAAAACTGCTGAGTTAGTGCCAAAGGCTCTGGGGATTATCGCACTGCTTTGTGTCTATCCTACCTTGGAGAGGGTACAGAAAAGGTTTACCAGGATGTTGCTTAGTGTGGAGGGTATTAGCTATAAGGAGAGAGTGGATAAACTGGGATTGTTCTAAGGCATTGGGGGAGGGTGAGAGGTGACCTGATGTAAAATTATGAGGGTTACAGATAGGGTGAACAGTTGGAAGCTTTTTCCCAGGACAGAAATGATAATTACAAGGTCAAGGTGAGGGGGGAAAGGTTCAGTGGAGATGTGCGGGGAAAGATTTTTACACAGAGAGTGGTGGGGGCCTGGAACGCATTGCCAAGTGAGGTGGTTGGGGCAGGTACATTAGCCACATTTAAGACTTATCTGGATAGGCACATGAACAGACGGGGAATAGAGGGATACAGCAGTTGGTCTAGATTGGACAACATGATCAGCGCAGGTTTGGAGGGCCGAAGGGCCTGATCCTGGGCTTTATCGTTCTTTGTTCTTTGACTGTGTCACTATTCAATGTCCTTCCGACTGACAGGACAGGTTTTTTGCTGATGTTAATTACAATAATAAGGGTAATTATTAAGCCTTGTCTATGTTAATCTGTCTGTAGTTTAGGAATGGCTGGCTTATCGCGATTCTCCTTTGCGGACTTTGTGGGCCGTTTTCAGAATATTGAGGTAAGCAGAGAGCCGCAACGAGGCAAATCTTTCACAAGGTGCCTTCACTCAGAATGGCTGAAAACATTTGAATCTTGCAGGGAGACATGTTGCTGAAGTTTTCCACCTTGCACTCATCAGGACAAACACAAGAATACCAAATTTCACACGCTCACAACAGTTTACACTGCAGGAGAAAAGGGTGCTGATTGGTGAGCAAGTCAATTCTGATTGGCTAAGGCATTGCAATAGAGAAAACAATGGGGAAATATATGTTCCCCAAAGCCTCCGGGTAATTCCAAAAAGGTGCAAGACTTGAACTTATTCAATGGGTGGCGCAGTGGCACAGTGGTTAGCACTGCTGCCTCACAGTGCCAAAGACCCAGGTTCGATTCCCGGCTTGGGTCACTGTCTGTGTGGAATCTCCCTGTGTTAGTGCGGGTTTCCTCTGGGTGCTCCAGTTTCCTCCCATAGTTCAAGAGACGAGCTGGTTAGGGTGCATTGGCCATGCTGAATTCTCACTCAGTGTACCTGAATAGGCACTGGAGTGTGGCAACTAGGGGTTTTCACAGTAACTTCATTGCAGTGTTAATGTAAGCTTACTTGTGACACAAATAAATAAACTTTATTCCTTTTGTTTGCAGGGAATGGGTCACTGTGTAAGAACGTGTGCCACCTCCAGCAAGTGTACATGAACCGTGTTGTGAGCTCAACTGATTGTCTTAAGTTGGTTGTTAGTGGTAGCTATTAGCACACTCAGGGTTGCATTAGTCCTGATGAGTGACACACAAAAAACTTCAGCTTCCTTCTTAAATATATTCAGTGACCTGGTCTCCTTCTGTGGGAGAGAATTCCACAGGTTCACCACTCTCTGAGTGAAGAGGTTTCTCCACATCTCATTCCTAAATGTCCGACCCGTATCCTCTTGTATGAGCTCTTGTATTTGACCCCTCAGCCTGAGGGAGAAACATCCCTGCCTCCAGTCTGTCCAGTTCTGTCAGAATTTTATGTTTCATCCGATCCCCCCTCATTCGTCTAAATCCCAGTGAATCCAGGCTCAGTCAACCCAATCCCTCCTTGTCTGGCAATCCTGCCAGGACTCAGTCTGGTGAACCTTCGTTACATTCCCTCGGTGGCAAGTATATCCTTTCTTAGGTAAGGAGTGCAAAACTGCACACAATACTCCAGGTATAATCGCACCAAGACCCTGTCTAGCTGCAGTGACATCCTTGCTCCTGACCTTGAATCCTCTTGCAATGAAGGCTAACATACTATTTATATTCCTAACTGCTTGCTGCATCTGCGTGCACGCTTGCAGTGACTGGTGTACACCCAGGTCCCTTCGTACATCACCATTTCCCAATCTATCACCATTTCGATAATACTCTGCCATTCTGTTTCTCCATCCGAAATGGAAAAGCTCACATTTATCCACGTTATGCTGTGTCTACCATCTATTTGCCCACTCACACAACTTGTCAAAACCATCTTGAACCCTCTTAACATCCTCCTCACCACTCACATTCCCACCACGATTCGTGTAATCAGCGAACTTGGGTTGGTCCTGCCTTTAGACAGAGAACTCAAGATCAACTGGGCCAGTTCAGCTGTGGTCTTGGTCGCTCCTTTAACCCTCATGTCAGTAATTTGGGACAATGGGATCTTACCTTCAGCTAGGGCATGGGCACGATTAACACAAAATACTGCGGATGCTGGAATCTGAAACAGCTCTGACAAAAGGGTCATCTAGACTCAAAACGTTGGCTCTATTCTCTCTCCACCGACGCTGCCAGACTTGCTGAGGTTTTCCAGCATTTTTTATTTTGGTACAAGTCGTGATTAATAATTTGAAGTTTTGTTGCACAGGCTGGGAAGGCAGAGTGGATAACAAATGTCCAACCAAAGCAATTGCAAGAGATTTCAGCCAAATATCGCAGAAGTTGCTTTCTCCTGCAAAAATCAAGTAAAGTTGAAGAAAGTACTGAAAATCATCTGACTTTACTTAAACAGAAGGTACATGAAAGGTGCGTGGTGCAGAGAGAGTCAGTAATATTTGATTTATTAAGTGATTTAATTTTTGAAACCTATTTATTTATTAGCGGCACAAGTTGGTTTACATTAACGCTGCAATGAAGTTACTGTGAAAATCCCCTAGTTGCCACAGTCCGGTGCCTGTTCGGGTTCACTGAGGGAGAATTTAGCACGGCCAATTTGTTAACATAGTGTGATATCTGGTGGGAATTGCTCATCTTGCGTCAAATATTTGAGATGTAAAAAAAAAGATTTGCATTCCTATAGCACTTGTTACAACCTCAGGAAATTGCAAAAGCACTTCACAGCCAATGAGTTACTTATGGAGCATCATCACTGTTGTAATGTAGGAAACAGAGCAGTACATAATGCCGCAGACAGCAGTGTGATAAGTGATCAGGCAGATACCGAAGATCCTCTAACATGAAGCAGAGCAGAGAGGATCTCACTGATTACCCGGCCAACATTCATCCCTCAACCAATATTGTTAAAGCAGGTGATCCTGTCAGTGCTGTTTGTGGGAATTAGCTGTGTGTAAATTGGCTGCTTACAGTACAACACTGACAATGCACCCAAAAGATGTTCATTAGCCCTGCAAAGCCCTGAAGCTGTAAATAGTACCATAAAAATCCAATTTCTGTCTTTGCCCGTTGATACAATCAGCTAGCAACTTCTAAAGCTAGCAAAATCTTGCACCTTTTGCGGAGATGATGACTATATTCCTGTTGTCTTAAGTGTTCATTTAAATTTCAATTATAACTTTTTGCAATATCAATATAGAATCCCTACTGTGCAGAAGAAGGCCATTCGGCCCATTGAGTCTGTACTGACACCTTGACAAAGCAGACCCTATCCCCACAATCCCATGTATGTACCCCACTAATTCCCCTAACTATAATAGAATCATAGAATCTCTTCAGTGAAGAAGGAAGCCATTTAGCCCATCGAGTCTGCACTGACCACAATCCCACCCAGGCCCTATCCCCATAATTTGCTCTAGCTACTATCCCTGACACTAATGGGCAATTTAGCATGGCCAATTCAACTAACTCACACACTTTGTACGGTGGGAGGAAACCTAAGCACCTGGAGGAAACCCACACAGACATGGGAAGAACGTGCAGACTCTGCACAAACCGTGACCCGAGCCAGTAATAGAACCTGTGTCCCTGGCATTGTGAGGCAGCAGTGCTAACCGCTGTGCCACCACGCCATCCCTTAGCAATTTAGTATGGCCAGTGCACATCTTTGTCAGTAAGGGGTAATTTAACACGGCTAATCCACCTAAACTGCACATCTTTGGACTGTGGGAGGAGACCAGGGTATCCGGAGGAAACCCGCACGGACACGGGGAGAACATGAAGGCTCTGCACTGACTGATGGTGACCCAAGGCCAGAATTGAACCTGGGTCCCTGGCACTGTGAGGCAGCAATGCTAACCACTGTGCCATCGTGCTGCCCTGGGTCCCTGGCGCTGTGAGGCAGCAATGCTAACCACTGTGCCATCGTGCTGCCCTGGGTCCCTGGAGCTGTGAGGCAGCAGTGCTAACCACTGTGCTGTGAGTAATATGCACGTTTCTTGGCTGAAAGGAAATGCTGACTTGTGATTCAGAGCAGAAACAAACGAACCGATAGGATTCTACAAATCCATCCTTTGAAGTTTAATTTTCTGAGGTTTATGTATAAGAGAATAATAAAATCGATACTGACATTAAGAATTACACAGCATTGTTTTTCAGAACATTCAGCAGACAGGACTCTCAGGGTCAGGAGATGGCTGATAGATCGATATATGCACTTTGCTTATATAATCTTAGAAATTATAGCATAAAAGGAGGCCATTTGCCCCATTGCTCCTGTTCTATCTCTTCAACTAAAGCTCATTCTCTTTCCCATCTCTCCTTTCCTCACTTCCTTCTAAAAGTGCTCCTTTCAAATAGCCGTCCAATTCTTCTTTGAAAGTAATTTATTTTTCTGTAGTCATCTGTTGCAAAGCATTCTTTGTCCTTAAAAAAAACCTTATTTTGGGCGGGGTTTTACAGCCTTACTCTGGCAAGGTCAACAGAGATTTCTGTTGTCGGACCCTCACCTGCTCCGACTCAGGGCAGCAAGGTGGTAGAGTTCTGGCCAGAGTGTTATTTGAGAAAGCAAACTTGGCAGTCAACACCTACTAGGTTTATTTTATAAGTATGCATTTTATTCAAATTTCCCATGTAGTCATGTTAAAAATAAACCAACGAGTATCAAGAACGTAACATCAGAAAGCAATGCACAATAATGTTGTAAGATGCTATTAAAGGATTATAGTATGGCATCACTAGAAAGGAAGTGTGTCATGCAAACCAGTTTTAGTTTCACTTTTGTTTTTCAGCAGAGCACACACGCACAGCTCTGATGTCTGTAACCTTCTTTGGGTGGCCCGATGGCGCAGTGGTTAGCGCTGCTGCCTCGAGTTTGATTTCAGCCTTAGGTGAACGTCTGTGTGGAGTTTGCATGTTCTCCCCGTGTTTGCGTGGGTTTCCTCCGGTTGTTCTGGTTTCCTCCCAGAATTCACAGATGTGTAGGTTAGGTGGATTAGCCGTGCCAAATTGCCCCTTGGTGTCAGAGTAAATATGTGAGGTTTTGAGGATTGGGCCTGGGTGGGATAGTGGTTGGTGCAAACTCGCTGGGCTGAGTGGCCTCCTTCTGCACTGTAGGGATTCTATGATTCATGATCAGAATGTTCTCACTTTTGCAGAGGGTGCTGCTGAGGTGAGAATGTGTGCAGCTCGCTGAAGCTGGAAAAACTGGCCACCACGGGAATTCCAAGTTCAGGGCACTGTTTTTAAAGGGTTCTCTGATCTCCAATATAAAAACTAATTACCAGCCCTCCCCACCACATACAAGTTGACTCTCCCTCCCCAAGCATAAAGGGAACTCTGCCCCCTGTCTGCGAACTGGGCGACACCCCCCCCTTCCCCCCTCCCCCCCAATGGACATGAGAAATCCTGCCTCATGGATAAAGGGAACCACCTCCCCCCCAACATCCCGCAAATCAAGCTCCCTAAGAGTGCCTTCCCCCCACCCTCCTGGGGTACCACACCATCGCAATAACCCCTGGGGGCAATGCTAGGGTTCCAGGGGCAGTGCCAAGGGGAAGTACCAGGGAGGCACAGTGACACATTGATTAGCACTGCTACCACACAGTGCCAGGGATCTGGGTTCAATTCTGGCCTTGGGTCTCTGTCTGTGTAGAATTTGCACATTCTCCCCGTGTCTGTGTGGGTTTCCTTCGGGTGCTCCAGTTTCACCCCACAGTCCAAAAGATGTGAGGCTTCGGTTGATTGGCCAAGCTAAATTGACTCTAATGTCAGGGGGATTAGCAGGGTGAATGAGGGTTACGGTAATAGGGCCTGGGTGGGGATTGTGGCCAATACAGACTCGATGGGCCAAATGGCCTCCTTTGGCACTGTAGGGATTCTATGATGAAATGCCAGGGTGTTTCCCAGGTATGTCCCTTTCCCCCCAGGGGCTGTATGTACTTGTGCACCCCTGGCAGGATTCTCTTCACTTGGTTTTTACAAACTGGCGTGACATCTCATCAGCAAGTGGTAGGTCCCAATGTGGCAGGGAGGGGGGTGGGGGGCAGTGGTTTATGGTGGGAAAGTTCTTTAATGATATGATAATTGATTTAAATGAGATTTCTGACTTTTCTGGGGCGGGGGGGAGCTTTGTTATGTCAATCGCAGGGCGGGTAGGAGAGGGTGGGTCGGTGTGGACAATGATACCATAGGATCCTGCCACCCAGGTTATCATTACAGACATCTTGTGGGGGATTTTACACACACACCGCCAGATGTGCCCAAAGAAATGTGGGTGCAAAATCCCAGCCATGCCTCTGTACAAATGTTTCCCTCTGTCCAGACCCAATAAATGAACCCTCAATGATTTTCCCATTGATTATGAGCAGTTGGTGCCTTTCTATCATAAAAACACAGCACTTAAATTACTGAGTTTATAAACCAAAGGACATCAGCTCATGTGTTGTCATGGTGGGGGAAGGCTTGAATTCATTTTTGTTTTCTTTTCATGGGGTTTGGGTGTCGCTGACAAGTGGGTCCCTGTTCCTAATTGCCCTTGAAGAAGTGGCAGTGAGCCACCTGTAGTGTTCAATGGTTTAATTGATCTGTATTTGATTATGTTAGCCTGTTGACTGATCAATAATTGATTGTGTGCCTGAATTGATTGATTGAATATGTCTGGGAATCGCCTCTGCATGCTAAAGTAAACAGAACTTTCCGGAAAGACCCGTAGAAGTCAGAGCTGAGGAGATGTGTATAGAAATGCTGTGATTCCTGAGCACTGGTAGATAAATTTATTGTGGATTTAGAACTAGTGTCAACTTGCATCCTGCAGTGAACCAGATACATAAAATATACAAGACTGCCTTCTTGAATCATTGCAGTCCATATGGTGTAGGTGAGGGAGGGAGTTCCAGGATTTTAACCCAGTAACTGAGATGGAATAGCAAAATAATTCCAAGTCAAGATTTTGTGTGTGTGTGTGTGGCTTGGAGGGGAACTTGCAGGAATGTCTCATTCACTCATGGGACATGGGTGGCTAAGCCAGAATTTATTGCCAATCCCTAATTGCTTTCCAACTGATAATTTGCTAAGACCACCTGGGAGGGCATTTAAAAGTAATTGCTATGGATCTGGAGCCATGTGTAGGCACGTGAGGACAACAGATTTCCTTCCCTGAAGGACATTAATGAACCAGACAGGTTTTTACGACATTTAATTCCAGTTTTTTAAAATTAAATACAAAATTCATCGTCTGCCATGGTGGGATTCGAACCCATGTCCCCAGAGCATTAGCCTGGGTCTCTGGATGACAAGTCCAGTGACACCATCTTCCCTATTTGGCAGATGTGATGGGTGGTAGGGTCTCTTTCTGTGCTATAAAAGTCTATGACACCATGACTCAAAAAAAGTGACTAATGGATTGTCATAAAAAAACCCTACTGGTTCATTAATGTCTTTTCAAAATGGAAACAAAGAACAAAGAAAATTACAGCACAGGAACAGGCCCTTCGGCCCTCCAAGCCTGCACTGACCATGCTGCCTGCATTAACTGAAACCCCCTACCCTTCCGGGGACCATATCCCTCTATTCCCATCCTATTCATGTATTTGTCCAGATTCCCTTAAACCTGCCATTCTTACCTACGGCCTATATGAGTTGCCACTCCCACACCATGCGATGTATTTTACCTGCTCTCTGTAGTGATGGCATTGGTCTCCTTATCCAAGGAAGGATGTGAGTGCTTGAGGAGCAGTTCAGAGATGGTTTACTGGGTGAACATCAGGAATGGAGAGGGTTGTCTTAAGAGGAAAGGTTGGACTGGTTAGGTTTGTATCCACTTGAGTTGGAAGAAAAGAGTCAATGTGATGAAAACCTTTCAGATCCTGAGGGGTGTTGTCAGGGCGAATGTGGAAGGATGTTTGCAGAACATAGAACTAGGGGGTCACTCTTTAAAAATAATTTAAAACGGAGATGAGGAGAAATATTTTCTCTTAGAAGCTGATCAGTCGCTAGAACCCTCTTCCTGGTAGAAGTTGCACATTTTTACAGCAGAGCTGGATAGATACTTGATAGACAAGGGGGTGAAAGGTATTGGGGGTTGATAGGTTATAATTGGATTAGCTATGATCTTATTGAATGGCAGAGCAGGTTTGAGGGTCTATTCTCCTATTTCATTTGAATGTTGATACAGAGCTACAGGGGAAAGGACAAGGGAGTGGGATTAGCTGAGCTGCTCTTCCAGAGAGCTGGCATAGAGACGATGGGCTGAATGGCCTCCTCCTGTGCCGTCACCGTTCCACGGTTCAATGACTCTCTCTCCAACCTCTTTGTTTTGATTGTTTTTCAGTGGATTTTCACTGGAATCTCACTTCCCATCATCCTGTCTGGAACCTGAGGGTGTTATTACAGCGGAACAACTGAAGCAAGCCATCATCAACATGGGGCTTGGAATGAACGATGTGGAACTCAACAACCTCTGGCTGAGGTGAGGAAAAACACCGGTTATTTCCGAATTATACTGGATATTTCCGACTGTCCTGCACATAAACCAGGCCTGATGTATTTGGGGAGGTGATGGCCTAGTGGTATTATTCCAGAAACTCAATTAATGTTCTGGTGACCCTGGTTCGAATCCCACCACGGCAGATGGTGGAATTTGAATTGAATAAAAAATATCTAGAATTAAGAATCTACTGATGACCATGAAACCATTGTCGATTGTCAGAAAAGCTCATCTGGTTCAGTAATGTCCTTTAGGGAAGGAAATCTGCCATCCTTACTTGGTCTGGCCTTCATGTAACTCCAAAGCCACAGCAATGTGGTTGACTCTTAACTGACCATTGAAATGGCCGAACGAGACATTGAGCTCAAGGGCGACTCAGGATGGGCAATAAATCCTGGTTAGCTGGCGATGCCCATGTCTCACAAATTAATAGAATCACACACCGAGCCAGGAGAAGAGAATAATGCAGACGCGTTGGGGGGTCAGTCAGTACCTGTGGGGAGAACTGACCAGTTAAACTTTCAACACACTTTCACATTCCAAGCGTTAGCTGTAGGTTCTCTCCACAGATGCCAGACTCATGGAATCCCCGTCAGAACAAAAAACAAAGAAAATTACAGCACAGGAACAGGCCCTTCGGCCCTCCAAGCCTGCACCAACCATGATGCCCGACTGAACTAAAACTAAACAGAGGGACCATCTCCCTCTATTCACATCCTATTCACGTATTTGTCAAGATGCCCTTTAAAACTCATCATCGTATCTGCTTCCACCACCTCCCCTGGCAGCGAGCTCCAGGCACTCACCAGCCTCTATGGGTGGCACAGTAGCACAGTGGGTTAGCACTGCTGCTTCACAGCTCCAGGGACTTGGGTTCGATTGCTGGCTTGGGTCAGTGTCTATGTGGAGTTTGCACATTCTCCTCGTGTCTGCGTGGGTTTCCTCTGGGTGCTCCGGTTTCCTCCCACAGTCCAAAGATGTGCGGGTTAGGTTGATTGGCCAGGCTAAAAAATTGCCCCTTGGTGTCTTGAAATGCATAGGTTAGAGGGATTAGTGAGTAAAACATGTAGGGATGTGGCGGTAGGGCCTGGGTGGGATTGTGGTCAGTGCAGACTTGATAGGCCAAAGGCCTCTTTCTGTACTGTAGGGTTCTATGATTCTCCGTGTAAAAAAACTTGCCTCGTACATCACCTTTAAACCTTGCCCCTCGCACCTTTAACCTATGCCTCTAATAATTGACTCTTCCACCCTGAGATAAAGCTTCTGACTATCCAGTCTGTCCGTGCCCCTCATAATCTTGTAGACTTCTATCAGGTCGCCCCTCAACCTCCGTCGCTCCAGTGAGAACAAACCAAGTTTCTCCAATCTCTCCTCACAGCTAATGCCCTCCATATCAGGCAACATCCTGGTAAATCTTTTCTGTATCCTCTCCAAGAACTCCACATCCTTCTGGTGCTGTGGCGACCAGAATTGAACACTATATTCCAAGTGCGGCCTAACTAAGGTTCTATAAAGCTGCAACATGACTTGCCAATTTTTAAACTCAATGCCCCAGTTGATGAAGGCTGGCATGCTGTATACCTTCTTGACTACCTTCTCCACCTGCGTTGCCACTTTCAGTGAGCTGTGTATCTGTACACCCAGATCCCTCTGCCTATCAGTGTTACTTCTTGGCCTTTTGGCTATGATCAAGTGTAGTATCGGTTCTGTCAGCTTCTGGTACATTCTGTTTCTGGACCAACCTCCGCTGTACTGTGATTTTTATATCTTTTATACATTATGACCTGGGAGCTATCACACAGACACAGCGTGAGGGGATCTTTATAACAGGGAGTTGGTTAGTTAGCTGGTTCATGATGTAGAGTGACACCAACAGCGTGGGTTCAATTCCCGTCCCGGCTGAGGTTATTCATGAAGGTCCCACCTTCTCAACCTTGCCCCTTGCCTGAGGTGTGGTGACCCTCAGTTTAAATCACCACTGGTCAGCTCTGCCCCCTCAAAAGAGGAGAGCAGCCCATCGATCATCTGAGATTTATTAAACGATATACAAGGTCAAGATTGACAACAGGTTTCTACTCTCCGAATCCAGGGCTACACTCGGAGTTTTTTCCCTGTCTGACCTGCACCTTACTGTTCCGTAGGCCGCGGTTTCCACACTCCGTTCCGATACATCCCAGGTGGGTCATGCCACCAGCGAACAACTGCCCCTTTAAGGGGCCATGTTACCACAATTACAAATTTAAACAATTAGTGAGCTATGAGGAGAGGCTGAATAAACTGGGCTTGTACTCGTTAGAGTTTAGAAGAATGAGGGGAGATCTCATTGAGACGTATAAGATGATGAATGGGATGGATAGGATAGAGGTGGAGAGACTCTTCCCGCTCAAAAAAGACAGTAGGACTAGGGGGCACAGCCTCAAGATAAAAGGGGGGCGGTTTAGAACGGAGTTGAGGAGGAACTTCTTCACTCAAAGGGTGGTGAATCTCTGGAATTCTCTGCCCGTTGAAGTGGTGGAGGCTGCCTTGCTAAATATTTTTAAGACGCGGGTTGATGGGTTTTTGATAAGAGAGGGGATTAAGGGTTATGGGGAGAGGGCGGGAAGGTGGAACTGAGCAGCGACAGATCAGCCATGATCTTATTGAATGGCGGGGCAGGCTCGAGGGGCTAGATGGCCTACTCCTGCTCCTATTTCTTATGTTCTTATGTTCTTATGATTGTTTAACTCAGTTTTCTGCATGACCTACCAATATACACATCAGGCAGAATTCTCCAGCCACGTTAGTCTAAAAGCCGGAAATTCTCTCCCAACTGTCGATGGTGTTTCACATTCTCCCGCAACCCACTGGCTAAAATTCCAGTGGCGGGTGGGATGGGGGAATTCAATGAGAGCAGAAACTAGTGGGGTGCCACAGGGATTGGGGCTGGGACCCCAGCTATTCACAATTTATATTCATGATTTGAATGAGGGAACAAAATGTAACATCTCGAAGTTTGCAGATGATACCAAGTTGGGTGGGAGGGTGAACTGTGACGAGGATGCAAAGGTTCTTCAGCATGATCTGGACAGATTGGGTGAGTGGGCTAATCAGTGGCAGATGCAGTATAATTTGGATAAATGTGAGGTTATTCACTTCGGAAGCAAAAACAAGAAGGCAGGTTACTACCTGAATGGCTGTAAATTGGGAGAGGGGAGTGTGCAGAGGGACCTGGGTGTCCTTGTGCACCAGTCGCTGAAGGTAAGCGTGCAGGTGCAGCAGGCGGTAAAGAAGGCAAATGGTATGTTGGCCTTCATTGTGAGAGGTTTCGAGTACAGGAACAGGGATGTTGCAATTATACAGGGCCTTGGTGAGGCCACACCTAAAGTATTGTGTACAATTTTGGTCTCCATTTCTGAGGAAGGATGTTCTTGCTTTCAAGGGAGCAAAAAACAAAGAACATTCCAGCACAGGAAACAGGCCCTTCGACCCTCCAAGCCTGCGCCGCTCATTGGTCCAACTAGACCATTTGTTTGTATCCCTCCATTCCCAGTCTGCTCATGTGACTATCCAGATGAGTCTTAAACGATCCCAGCGTGCCTGCCTCCACCACCCTACCTGGCAGCGCATTCCAGGCCCCCACCACCCTCTGTGTAAAAAATGTCCCTCTGATATCTGAGTTAAACCTCGGCCCTCTCACCGTGAACCTGTACAGGAGTGCAGCGAATGTTTACCAGGCTGATTCCGGGGATGGCGGGACTGATGTATGTGGAGAGATTGACTATGTTAGCATTGTTTTTGCTGGAGTTCAGATGACTTATAAAATTCGAACAGGACTCGACAGGGTAGATGCAGGAAGGATGTTCCCGATGGTGGGGGGAGTCCAGAACCAGGGGTCACAATCTGAGGATTTGGGATAGACCACTTAGGACGGAGATGAGGAGACATTTATTCACCTGGTGAGCCTGTGGAATTCATTGCTACAGGAAGTAGTTGATGCCAAAACATTGAATGTATTCACGAGGCAACTAGATATAGCACTTGAAGCGAACAGGATCAAAGGTTCTGGGGAGAAAGCAGGATTAGGCTGTTGAGTTGGATGATCAGCCATGATCATGATGAATGATGGAGCAGGTTCAAAGGGCCAAATGGCCTCATCCTGCTCCTATCTTCTATGTTTCTATATTTATTCAGTCCTGTTCTCAGTGGGGTGTTACTGATGAGCTACATTTTTATGGATTTGGTGGGGGTATGACACGTTTTTTCCGACCTTTTCCTTAAGGATGTAGCACTGGGCAATTATTGATGGCCACACATGAACCGGATACCAAATAAAAACTATTCACTCTGCGTTCTGTGCAGCTAATGAGCACAAACCTTGAATTTCTTATCGATTTGCTTCTTTTCTGCTGCGCTGGGTCCTAATTGTTGTCTAAAAGCAATCATCCCACTTTCTGTACTTTCTCAGTCTGAGAATAATTGGAATTCACCAGACAGGGAGTTGGATTTTCTGTTTGAACATTGTTTTATTTTTGGATGAGTGCCTCTCAATTAAAAAATAATCACTTCTGTGTCTTTTTTCCCTATTTCCGGCAACAGATTGTTAAAATCAGTTCTGTTTTTCTTTGTCCACTCAGTCTGTCCCCTTTCCTAGATACCGTTTGTATTTTTAAAAATAAGTTTGTTCTCTGGGCTCTGGGCATCACCAGCACATCACTGATTGCTCTGCAGAAACTGACAGTCAACAGTGTTAGCGGCAGACTGGGGTCAGATAGAGATCCAGACTGGGTAAAGGTGGCTGAGTCTGTCCTGAATGAGACACTAATGAACCCCTGTTGAATTTTTATGACAGTCTGGAGGCTTCCTGTCCACACCCAGATTGTAATGAATTCCGGTTCACTGTCTGTTGTTGTGGGAGGGTAAACACAGGCTGATAAAAGCAGGATTCTCCGTTTAACTCCAGCCGAGGTCTTTTGTTTCCAAGTTCGGGATCTCGTTAACATTTACCTTTTGAATCTATTCCTAGCCAAGCAAAAACCCACCCTTCATTTGGTACAGAATTCACTGTGTTTCTGTGGATACCACCCTCACCTTTCCTAACATGGGACTAACACAGACATCACAGAATCCCTACAGTGCAGAAGGAGACCATTTGGCCCATCAAACCTTCTCCAACAGCAATCCCACGCAGGCCCTATCCCTGTGGCCCCACGTATTTACCCTGCTAGTCCTCCTCCCCCCCCCGCAACAAAAAGTAGTCTCACAGCACCAGGTTAAATCTAACAGGTTTATTTGGGATCACGAGCTTTCGAGGCAGCAGTGAATCAACTCACCTGATGAAGGAGCAGCGCTCTGAAAGCTCGTGATTCCAAATAAACCTGTCAGACTCTAACCTGGTGTTGTGAAACTTCTTACTGTGCTTACCCCAGTCCGATGCCAGTCAATCTCCACATCAACCACCTCCCCCCCCCATCCACCAACACTAAGGGAAAATTTAGCAATCCACCTAACCTGCACACCTTTGGACTGTGGGAGGAAACCACAGCACCCGGAGGAAACCCACACAGACACGGGGAGAATGTGCAAACTCCACACAGACAAGTGACCCGAGCCAGGGATCGAACCCGGGACCCTGGCGCTGTGAGGTAGCAGTGCTAACCCACTGTGCCACTGTGCCAGTCCTAGAAAAGCCATGCTGATATGTGAAACATCACAGCAAGGGGTTTTGCCCTCAGCTGGCATGTCATTTGCTTATCCCAGTTAACAAAAAAGCCCCTGGGAATGTCTCCATCACTTTGCTATTATAACTCTTTACAGTAAGGTGCATTATTGGATTATAATCACTTATGTGCCTAATATCTCCATTTATATTTAATCATTGCTGTGCTCTCATTGGCAAGTAAAAGCTATGGGATGTACTAAACTATTGGATGCATACAGCTTTGATCATAGATAATCACCCAACACAATATCATTGATCAGAGATGCAATGGAATACTATTTCAACTTGAAATATAATCATCAGATAACTGACTGTGACACTTGGATATGTCCCTTCTTGAGTGCTGCGCCCAATGGGCAGGTTCTTGTTTTTTTTATTATTCATTCATGGGACATGGTGTCCGCTGGCTGGGCCAACATTTATTGCCCATCCCCAGTTGCCTTTGGGGGTCAGTTGAGAGTCAACCACATTGCTGTGGCTCGGGAGTCATATGTGAGTTACGGATGGCAAATTTCCTTCCCTAAAGGGACATTAGTGAGCCAGATGGGTTTTTTTTATAACAATTAACAATGTTTTACATCAGACTTTCAATTCTAGATATTCTTTTAATGTGAACCCGAGTCCCGGGTGGGTTTTTCCAACAATGGACAATGGTTTCATGGTCATCAGTAGATTAGAACATATAAACATAGTACATAGAACATAGAAAAACTACAGCACAAACAGGCTCTTCAGCCCACAAGTTGCACCGATCATATCCCTACCTACTAGGCTCACCTATAACCCTCAATGCTATTAAGTCCCATTCTTAATTCCAGATTTTTTTTATTGTGGAATTCAAATTTCACCATCAGCCGGGGTGAGATTCGAACCCAGGCCCCCAGAACATTAATTGTGCTTTGGGATTAGTAGCCCAGCGATAACACCACCAGCCCATTGCCTCCCCTGATTAGTCACTGAACCATTGTAAAGTGTTGTGATTTTTAATTCAGGTCGGGTGAGGGGGCAGGTCAAAAGTCAACTACCTCAACCAGAACAGGGACCAGTGAGTGTCACAGTTAGCAGTCAGATCCACAGACTACCTGTCTAACCATCAGACTGACTCAGCACACTGTTGTATATTGTTACGATCCCAGCTGATGTTACTGTGGGACAGTCAGGTCCCAGAGTGGAACCCTGGCTCAATACGTTCATTGTTTGTTTTGAGAGTTGGAAGAACCACAGGACCTGCCCAATAGAAACGTATAGATAGGAGCAGGAGGAGGCCATTAGGCCCTTCGAGCCTGCTTCACCATTCATCACGATTTTGGTTGATCATTCAACTCAACAGTCTAATCCTGCTTTCTCCCCATCACCTTTGATGCCATTCGCCCCAATGCTATATCCAGCCATCTCTTGAATATATTCAATATTTTGGCATCAACTACTTCCTGTGGTAATGAATTCCACAGGCTCACCACGCCCTGGGTGAAGAAATCTCTGTCCTGAATGGTCTGCCCCAAATCCTCAGACTGTGACCCCCTGGTTCTGGACTCCCCCGCCATCAGAAACATCCTCCCTGCATCTACCCTGTCCAATCCTGTTAGAATTTTGTAAGTCTCTATGAGATCCCCCTCCTCTTTTTCTGAACTCCAGCGAAAACAATCCTAACCTATTCAATCTCTCCTCATACATCAGTCCCGTCATCCCCACAATCAGCCTGGTAAACCTTCGCTGCGCTCCCTCGAGAGCAAGATCATCCTTCCTCATAGGGGTCTACAGCTCAGGAAAGGCCCTTCGGCCCATCGCATCAAAAACCACCACCTGATTCTTCTAGTCCCATTTTTCAACAGTTGGTCCATAGCTTTAACTTTTAATAAAAGAAGAAAACATTTATTAAATAGGAAAATATTGACAATAATACAGCACTCCTTCACCCCACCTATATCTTCACAGATATAAACAGATTCGTAAGGTTAACACAAGTTACAAATCTATCTTATACTCTAATGTTCATGGTCAGCACACAGTTCCTGTAAATCAACTGGTGAAATGTGGTCAGACACACCACACTCTGAAACAATGGGCGGAATTCTCCAGCCATTCACATCGACGGAACTTTCTGGTCTCGCTGTGGTGAATGTAGATTTAGCTGAGCACCAGATTCTCCATCCTTGCTTGCAGTGGCAGTGGGGTGTGAATGGCCAGTATTTTTTCAGCGGCAGCAGGGTATGAATGGCCAGTAGGTTTGTGTCCCAAATGCCAGGTATCCACCCAACACAACTGTGGATTGCTCATCAAATTCCCCCCGATTCTTGTCACTCTGAGCCAAGTGGTCTCAGTGGAACTCTAGATTTCCACACGAATTCCAAACTCCACTCTCAAAGAAACGCACCTTGGAATCTTCAGCTAAACAACATTTTCTCTCAGGTGCCTTGACCAAGGATCCACTTCCAGGATTTCAATCTCTCCTTTCAGTATTCCTCTGTCCTGGATTCAAGCTTCCACACAATCTCTCAGGGAAAACTGGTCCCAGCTGCTATTTGTACACCCACCCCCAATCCGCACCCTCCCGCCCACATTCCCCACCCCCCCCCCCCCACAGTGTCATTCCAAGTCCATGAAAATCCAGCCCCTGGTGTGTCAAAGTCCCCTGTTTATAGAATAGCAGCCATGGAAACTTTAACGTCCACTAAAGAGGGGAGACAATGGGCTGGGATTCTCCAACCTCATTTGCATCCACGATTCTCCAGTCCCGCTGCAGTGAGCGGCGATTTGGCTGAGCGCCACATTCTTCATCCTCGCTGGCAGTGAAGGCGGGGCGTGAATGGCCGGAGAATTCCGCCCAGTGTCCACAATTGATTCAAAAGACGGAATCTCTGGCACAGCGGCACTCCCTCGATACCGCATCTCATGTGTTATCCTGGATCATGTGACCAGGCTTCTGGTATGAGGCTTAAATTGGTAAAGTAAAGGAAGAGAAACAAGAAAGATCATTTTTCGGTTAACAGATTGTCTGTGGCAGCAGATTGCTGTTCTGCCTGCTGTTTGAGTGGCAATTAGCTGGAGTAATCACTTCTAAATTATGAAAATATATTTTGATCTAAGCCAAGCTGACAGTGCAGATTTTGATAATTGCCGCACAAGGCTGTTCTGTTGGTGAATCCTGGAATTAGCCAAAGTATTTTGAGGAGAATATTGATTTGCTAGTGTGCTCACTGCGAAACATTCATTCATTTCCCCTTCCTGCTTTCATCTGTTGGAAAAATATTTATTTTCTGTCTTCCTGAATGTTTTTTTGACCCAGTCGGTTTTGATAACGCACTGATTGCATTGTTAGAGGGATGCTTACAGCTGAAACCATTCTATCTTGCTCAGTGGGTATCTCTTTCCCCTCTGAATTAGTTCAGGTTCCACTCCAATGACAGAGCACCTAATCTAGACTGACACTCCTGCTGTGGGAACGCTACACTATGATCTTGAGGATGATGAGGCCCCTTCAAGCATTCTCGGCTTGATCTCAAAGATCCACAGTGTCCCTTGAGGAAGGGCAACAGGAAAGGGGGATTGTGGGGGGGTAATGGCTTTCATCAGGCAATTGAGGTGGGCCTTTAGGGCAGCACAGTGGTTTGCACTGCTACCTCACAGCGCCAGGGGCCCGGGTTCGACTCCCGGCTTGGCTGTGTGGAGTTTGCAAATTCTCCCCGTGTCTGCCCGGGTTTCCTCTGGGTGCTCTGAACAAAGAACATTACAGCACAGAAACAGGCCCTTCGGCCCTCCAAGCCTGCACTGGCCGTGCTGCCCGACTTAACTAAAACCCGCTACGCTATCCCATCTCATCCATGTACTTGTCAAGACGCTCCATAAAAGTCACTACCGTATCCGCTCCCACCAGTTCCAGGCACCCACAACTCTCTTTTCAAACTTGCCCCACTTACCTTAAACCTGTGCCCCCTAGTAATTAACTCTTCCACCCTGGGGAAAAAGCTTCTGACTATCCACTCTGTCCATGCCTCTCATAATCTTGTAGAATTGTATCACGTCTCCCCTCAACCTCCATCACTCCCACAGTCCGTCGCCCTGATTTCTTCCCACAGTCCAAAGATATGCGGGTTAGGTGGATTTGGCCGTGCTAAATTGCCCCTTAGTACCAGGGGGACGAGCTACGATAAGTGCATGGGGTTATGGGGATAAGGCCTGGGTGAGATTATGGTCGGTACAGGCTCGATGGGCTGAATGGCCTCCTTCTGCACTGTATGGATTCTATGATTCTATGTTAGAATATGACTAAGGGCCAAACTGATGAACCAATCAGGGAACTTCTTGCTTTGTAGTTAACCAGGCGTGTCAGTTCCTCTGGCACTCCGTGTGTAGATGCTAACTGAAAGCACTCTGTGTGCTGCTGTCTGACTTGTAAATAAATGGATTTTGGTGAAGGGATTTCTACCTCCTGGGACTTATTATAAGGAGTCTCCTCGATGTCCTGGGCCAATAGTTAACCCCAAAGTAAAATCGCTGAAACAGAGGCCCAGGTTTACGCTCAGGGGTCGAGTGCAGCCAAAATAGGAGGATTCCTTTTCCATGAACCCACCCTTTAAAAAGTGGCCACCCACAGGCTGGATTCTCATTCAGGGGTGGAGCTGGCTTAGAGACAGGCCCACCAGCTCTGGAACACAAGCAGAGGCTGCGGGATTTGGAGGTGGGCTAGAGCTGCTTCTGCACTTTAATATTGCATTGTAGTAAATTATAAAAGAGAATAAAACAAGTGATAACATTGCAGTCCTCAGCCCTCCCCCCCATAGGCATCCTAAGCCTCGTCCATGTTAGCCTTTGCTACCCCAAATGATTGGGCAGTTATGTCACAGTGCTATTGCTTGCTGTGTGAAAATTGTCTGCAGAATAATCTTTGATTTGATTTGATTTATTATTGTCACAAGGGTCTGTTTCCATGCTGTAAACCTCTTTGACTCTATGTAGTGAAAAGTATTGTTTCTTGCGCGCTATAGAGACAAAGCATACCATTCATCGAGAAGGAAAGGAGAGAGTGCAGAATGTAGTGTTACAGTCACAGCGAGGGTGTAGAGAAAGATCAACTTAATGCGAGGTAGGTCCATTCAGAAGTCTGACAGCAGCAGGGAAGAAGCTGTTCTTGAGTTGGTTGGTACGTGACCTCAGAAATTTGTATCTTTTTCCCGATGGAAGAAGGGAGAATGTCCAGGGTGCGTGGGGTCCTTGATAATGCTGGCTGCTTTGCCAAGGCAGCTGGAAGTGTAGACAGAGTCAATGAATGGGAGGCTGGTTTGCCTGATGGACTGGGCTTTGTTCACAAATCTTGGTAGTTTCTCGCAGCCTTGGGCAGAGAATATCCTTTGGAATGTACTAAGATGGCGAATTCCGATTAAGTGTCGCGAAGATATAAGCGGTGCATCTTCAGACGCAGAGATTATCAAAAAGCATTTCAAACATCCAAGAACTTTGCGTTCTTATCAGGTTTATCCCTTAACTATGAAGCTCTTCCCTTTCAGAATCGCTAGAGAGAATAAACCGGAGATTCCAACTGTGCAGCTTTTAAATGAGGTCCGGATGGATTCCCAACAACCTGTTCCTTGTGGAATGACAAATCTCGGCACCGCCTGTAGAAAAGGTAATTAAGAATTAGAGAAAAGTACCTCATTGAAGGAGGCCATTTGGCCCATCCTGCCTGTGCCAGCTTGGAAAAAAATCTTCCGGTCCAGTCCCACTTTCCAGCACTCGAGGCTGGATTTTATGGAATTCCCTGCCTGACTGAAAAGCCAATCATCATCGGCCTTCACTGGGGCGGCCCCTCTGCCCCCACCTGGGAGGAGGTCCAGCCCTGGAGAGCAGCTGGCCAATCTGATTGGTCAGTAGCTCTGTCGTCGCTGCAGCAACAGCTGCAGGATTGGGTGGTGGCCAATGCTGGGGGTGACCCGTCCCCCAGCGCGAAGCGGACTCCGGGTAAGTCTGGGGATTTTGGGTTGTGTCCATCAGTGATGGGGGAGGGGAGTCGGGGAGGGCAGGGTGGTGGACAGCCGTGTTGTTGAGGCCATAAGGGACGCTTCAATGGGAGGTTTAATCATGGAGCATGGGTCCCTCCCATGGGGGACCCTTCTACCCAAAAGGAGGACTGGTGACTGTGAAATTATCATTTAAAAACCCTGTTGGCTTACTCAGGGAAGGAAATAAGATGATAAGATATAGGAGCAGCAGTAGGCCATTCGACCCATCGAGTCTGCTTCACCATTCAATGAGATCATGACTGATCTGATGTGATGTTCCTCAACTCCACTTTCCCGCCTTATCCCCATCACTCTCGATTCCCTTACTGATTAAAACTCTGTCTATCTCAGCGTTGAACATACTCAACGACCCATTCCACAGACTCACTCCCCTCTGAGAGAAGAAATTCCTCCTTGTGTCTGTCTTCAACGGGCGACCCCCTCACTCTGAGATTCTGCCCTCTGGTCCTACACACTCCCCCCCCCCGGGGGAAACAGCCTCTCAGCAAACCCCTGAGAATCCGATATGTCTCAATAAGGTCGCCTCTCATTCTTCTAAACTCAAATGAGTACAGACTCAACCTACTCAACCTCTGCTCATGAAAAAGTCCTATCTGGGAGAGTTAAGTCTGGATATGTGAATAGTCTGGACATGGTTTAATGTTGTGACGTGGTTGGGATTCACCGATAAAGGCCAAATCCTGGATTTAGTGATGGACCAGAAGGAGATTAAAAATCATTTGATTTTAAGTGCACAGGAACAGGAGGAGGCAATTTAGCCCATCGAACCTGTTCCGCAGTCCGATTAGATCATGGTTGGTGTGTTTACCTCAATTCCAATTTTCTGCCTTTACCTCACCATAAAAATCTGTCACTCACTGTCCGGAAATTTTCAAACCCCCATCCATCTCTGTTCCCTGAGGAATGATGGCATCAAGATGATGTTACAGATCATATCACTTGCTGTTGCTAACCTTTGGGCTTTTGGAAATTGTTAGCTAGTGCAGACATTAAGGCACCAAAAACACAAGCACTGTGCAGTTTCACTTCCCTGCCCAAAATGTCATGGGCAATTGTTTAAAAAATTATTCTTTCCTGGAAGTGGACACCACTGATAAGGCCAACGTTACAGTATCAGGTCAGTTATTGGCGCAAATAGGCTTCCATTAACACTGCAATGAAGTTACCGTGAAAATCCCGTAGTCGCCGCACTCCGGTGCCCGTTCGGGTACACTGAGGGATAATTTAGCACGACCAGTGCACCCAACCGGCATGTTTTTTGGTCTGTGAGAGGAAACCGGAGCACCTGGAAGAAACCCACACAGACATGGGGGAAATGTGCAGACTCCGTACAGACAGTGACCCAAGCCAGGAATTTAACCCAGGTCCCTGGCGCTGTGCCACCCTGGCAGTTCAGGATTGTTGTCCATCTTGTATTGAGTGGCACGTCAAAGGACAATCACATTTCTGTGGGCCTGGAGTTACATGTAGACCAGACCACGTCAGGACGGCAAATTTCCTTCCCTAAAGGGCATTGGTGAAACAGATGGGTTTTATACTGAGACTACCATTATATTCCACGTTTTATTAATCGAATTAAAAACTCCAGCAGCTGCCATGTTGGCATTTGGTCTCCTGTCCCAGAGCATTAACCTGGGCTATTTAATTATCAGGGTAGTGAGATTACTGCTGTGTCACTATCTCCTCCATCTTTAAAGAGGATAAAAGATTAGAGAGAGAGAGAGTTGTGGATAGCGGTATGGTGAAAATATGACTGGATGGGTGAGAAGACCAATATAACTTAGTGTTAGATTGGGATTGGGACCAGCAGCAGGGTTGGGGAGCAGATGGCAATGCACAAACCTAATAGAGGGTGATAAAAGAATGATCAATAGGACTATGGTTTGGGGAGGTTCGGGCTGTGTGTGATGATACTGTGCTATTTTGATATACTTTGTGTGTAAGGTGCTTTAAGAGGAACTGTTTTGTTACAAGAGTCATTTTGTCTGGGAAACATACAGCAGATGCAGAGAATTCAGGGCAATAACTGATTTTAACAAGGAATGTGTCATTCCATAGAGTTAATGGATATTTTGTTTATTTAGGTTCTCCTAGAATTTTAGACTGAGTATGCAAAGTCATGTGGTAATTGGGAAGAGCTAAACTTGCAGGACAGAACAGTTTCATTTTCATTTTTTCAAACCAAGAGTAGTTGTTGCCTGGGCTGCTGGAAGAAAGAAGTTTCTCTCTGTCTCTTTCTCTCCAAAGGTTTTCTGAAAGCTCCAGGGTTGTTAACCTAAGTCATAAGCAATATGTCTGTGTTTGCTAGCTAATTTTAAAGAAGAGTGTAAACCTATAAAAGAAATATTGCTTGATTGGAACTAATAATGATTGGTTTACAGTTATCTTGGCATATTTAAGTACTGTTCAATTGTTAAGTTAAGCTAGTTCATTTGTTACAATTAAACCATGTTGTTAAATAAAGATCGTTTTGATAAAAGTTTGTCAATAGAATCTCGACTGGAGTGAAACAACTTACCCTCGTATTATTGCCAAATTTGAAAATTGTTGGACTTTATTCTAACTTCATAACATATCTTGGAATTCTGGTCTGGTATTCTAACGAATGGATGCAACTCATGTCGGGAGGAGAGTGGGTGCGGGACATGGGGTTAGGTGAAGATATTTTATTGTGGTTCTGGAAATTTCTTAGCAAGGGGCTGGAACGTGGCAGGAGGTTAAGAATCTGCAAACGGGGTTGACAGGTTTCCGGTGAGACGGTGACAAGACTGGCATGGGCTTCTGGGGGCTTAGAAAGGGCAGAACAGCTCTAAGCAATGTCAGAATGCGGCTTGTGAGTGTTGGCACAATATCGGATGCCCAGTTCACAATGGGGGTAAACTCTGAAGAATGAGGAAAACAGAGAACGGAAATTTTGTTTGAATGTTGAGGCAACTTATGATTCCAAGGCACAGGTTGCATTAGGCTGATTGTAAATCTCTTCCAGATTCGAATGAAGACGCAGCAAGGTTGTCAACTGCCAAAGATAAACACATCCCATCCAATGGTGCTGCAGATCTCAGTGAAGACATTATTAAGATATTTAAAGATAAGGTAAGTTGACACAGAACCAACAGAGACCTCAGTATTCTCTCAATATTCAGTCAACTGCTCAAAATATTGTAGGGTATGACTAGAATCTGGTTTGCATAAATGTGGTTCAGATTGGGAGTCCACACCTGGGGTCAGGGCTGGGTCAGATATATTAAACTAAAACAGGATAGGCTGGATAAAATCAGCACTTTCCAGCATTTGCTGATTTTATTTCAGAATTCCAACATCTGCGGTTTCTTTCAGACAAATTTAATATATTCCAGCAAATACCAGTGCCAATAAAGGGCCCAATTTGGTAGGATTTACATAGTGGACGGAGGCTACATGATGCTAGATGTCACATGCAAATCAACTGGAAAAGTGTTGTCCAGTTAAATTCCACCTTCCAGTAGACCTGCTTGACCTGTAGGTCACAGCACTCAAATTAGATCCAATGAAATAACTCCTTAGAGCCCAATGTCCCTTCACCAGATTCCCTTTATTTACAAATTCAGCCCCACTCCTCAGAGTGCTTCAGGGACACAGCCAGAATCCAGGGTGTCAGTATTCCTGATGTTCCTCAATCTATACACAGGTGAGACTCCCGGATTGGGCAGGCAATCATTACTTCAATCATGGAGCTTGTACTGGAGAAGCTGGTCAACCTCGAGAGCCTCATTGAGGTCATTACAGTCAATGTCCCAGATTGCACTCCCTAATAGCACTGTGGGAGCACCTTCACTACATGGACTGCACCTCCACTAATGGGCAGGGTGGCAACCAAGGAGGGGCATTAGGGGGACGCAAAGGTGCAGTGGTATTCTCGCTGACTATTAATCCGAAAACTCAGCTAATGTCCTGGGGACCTGGATTCGAATCCTGCCACGGCAGGTGGTAGAATTTGGATTCAATATGAAAAAAACCTGGAATTAAGAATGACCATGAAACCATTGTCGATTATCGGAAAAACCCATCTGGTTCACTAATGTCCTTTAGGGAAGGAAATCTGCCGTCCTTACCTGGTCTGGCCGACTCCAGAGCCACAGCAATATGATTGACTCAACTGCCCTCCAAGGGCAACAAGAGTTGGGCAATAAATACTGACCAGCCAGCAGTGCCCGTGTCCCACGTATAAATGAAAAATAAATCAATGCAGACCTTATCAGCAACATCCCGGATTGAGCATTGGATGGCACGGTGGTTAGCACTGCTGCCTCACAGCTCCAGGGACCAAGGTTCGATTCCCAGTTTGGGTCACTGTCTGCATGGAGTTAGCACGTTCTCCCCAGGTCTGCATGGGTTTCCTCCAGGTTTCTCTTACAGTCCAACGGACATGCTAGTTAGGTGCATTGGGCTGTGCTAAATTCTCCCTCCGTGTACCTGAACAGGCACAGGTGTGTGGCGACTCGGGGATTTTCACAGTAGCTTTATTGCGGAGTTCATAGAATAGAGTAGAATCCGAACAGTACAGAAGGAGGCCATTCAGCCCATCGAGCCTGTACTGACAACTATCCCACCCTAACCCCACATATTTATCCTGCTATTCCCCGTGACACTAAGAACGCGCAGACTTCACACAGGCAGTGAGCCAAGCTGGGAACTGAACCTGGGTCCCTGGCGCTGTGAGGCAGCAGTGCTAACCCACTGTGCCACCCTGTGTTAACGTGAGCCTACTTGTGACACTAATAAGTAAAACAAAACCTAACCAACGAGCTTTCTGCGAATGACATTGCCAGATTGGGCCTTCTTACGGCAGAACAGCTCGTCAGAATTTTGTTAGTTTATTCAAGTGAAGTAATTTGCTGACAGCCTCTGTGCAGACCTGTCTTTGTCTAATTTGATTTCTGAGGGTGGTATTTTTCTAAGCTTGTTTCCTTTCGCCCCACCCCCCCCCCCCCCCCCACCCTCCTGTTCCTCAGCCGATAGTTCTGAGCGCTGCGCGGTAACAAGATGCTATCTTGTACCTCGTGCTGTTCACTTCAAGTTTCAGCAATTTTAGCGAGGGTGTCATGATTTGCAGCTGCGAGGCCGGGATAATCTCCTCAGTGACGTAAGGCCTTTGCTGGGAAGTGTTTCACATTTGTGGTCGTTTGAGGATTTTGTCGGAGGTCAGTTAGTTCAGTGCAAATTAATTCCAGGGATCGGATTACATTGTCCGGAAAGAAAAGACCCTGGACCTGAAATTGGTCTTGGGCGCAATAGTGAGAACATAAGGAATAGGAGCAGGAGTAGGCCATCTAACCCTTCGAGCCTGCCCCACCATTCAATAAGATCATGGCTGATCTGAAGTGGATCAGTTCCACTTTCCCACTTTCTCCCCATAACCCTTAATTCCCTTGTCCATCAGAAACCTATCTACCCGTGACTTAAATATATTTAGCGAGGCAGCCTCCACCACTTCAATGGGCAGAGAATTCCAGAGATTCACCACCCTTTGAGTGAAGAAGTTCCTCCTCAACTCCGATCTAAACTGTCCCCCCCCCTTCCCCCTTATTTTGAGGCTGTGCCCTCTAGTCCTGCTGTCCTTTCTAAGCAGGAAGAATCTCTCTACCTCTACTCTATCCATCCCTTCATTATTTTGTACGTCTCTGTAAGATCCCCCCTCAGCCTTCTAAACCCCAGTGAGTACAGGCCCAGTCTAAATAGTGCCAGGCGTTCATTCATAGATTATAGAAACCCTACAGTGCAGAAGGTGGCCATTCGGCCCATCAAATCTGCAGCCACCACAATCCCACCCAGGCCCTATCACCGTAGCCCCACACATTTACCCTGCCAATTCCCCTGACACTAAGGGGCAATCTAGCATGGCCAATCAACCTAACCTGCACATCTTTGGGCTGTGGGAGGAAATCGGAGCACCAGGAGGGAACCCATACAGACACGGGGAGAATATGCAAACTCCACACAGACAGTGACCCAAGGCCGGAACTGAACCTGGTTCCTTGGTGCTGTGAGGCAGCAGTGCCACCATGCCGTCCTCTCAGACAAGAGACTGGGCCTTAATTTAGCATCTTCTCTAAAAATCGCCACCTCGACAGTGCAGCACTCCCTTAGCCCAGATACGGCTCAATGATCTGGAATGGGACTTGGACACACAACCATCTCACTCAGAGGCGACAATACGACCCACTGAGCTGACACTTCTCCATGACAACCAGAACATCTCAGAATCATAGAATGCTTACAGTGCAGAAGGAGGCCATCCAACCAATTGAGTCTGTGCTAGCTCACTGCAAGAGGAACTCAGTTAGTGCTTTTCACTACAGCCCTGCAAATCGGTCCCCTTCAGGTCCTCATTCAATTCCCTTTTCAAAGTCCTAGTTAGCATAGAAACATTGAAAACAGGAGCATGAGGAGGCCATTCAGCCCTTCGAGCCTGCTCCATTATTCATCACAATCATGGCTGATCATCCAACGCAATAGCCTGGTCCCACCTTACCCCCATACCCTTTGATCCCCTTCACCCCTAAATGCTCTATCTAACTCCTTCATGAAAACATACAATATTTTTGCCTCAGCTACTTTCTGTGATAGCAAATTCCACAGATTCACCACCCTCTGGGTGAAGAAATTTCTTTTCATCTCAACCCCCAAATGGTCTACTCTGTTTCCTCAGACTATGATCCCAGGCTCTGGACTCCCCCACCATCAGGAACATCCTCCTTGCATCTGACCTGTCTAGTCTTGTTAGAATTTAATAGATTTCTATGAGATCTATTCGTTGATTCATAGATTAAATGATTAAACAGCTCATTCATAGATTATAGAAATCCTACAGTGCAGAAAGAGGCCATTCAGCCCATTGCGTTTGCAGTGACCACAATCCCACCCAGACCCTATCTCCGTAGCCCCACACATTTACCCTGCCAAATCCCCAACACTAAGGGGCAATTCATTACTACTCAGTGAAGTTGAAGAAGATATTTTTACGTACATTCTAGATTCTAATCACTCACCGCATCAAAACAGTTTTCCTCTCGTCACATTTAACTACTTTGCCAATCACCTGAATTCCGTGCCTCTGAATCTTCAGCCACTGGGAACAGTTTCTCCTTCTCTACTCGGTCTAGACCTCTCGTGGTTTGGAAAACTTTTTATCACATCTCCTCCCAAGCTTGTCTTCTGCCATAAGGAGACCAGTATCTTCAATCCATCCTCGTATCTGATCTCCCTCATCGCTGAAACCATTCTTGTGAATCAGTGCTGAAAGGTGGAGACATTGGACCATTATGTCCATGGGATGGTTTGGTCAGATTGCCACTTCACCTCCTTCTCACTCCCCCAGTGACAAATCTGCTCCTTTCCCTTGGGGGGCAGTTGAGAGTCAACCACGTTGCTGTGGCTTTGGAGTCACATGTAGGCCAGACCAGGTAAGGACGGCAGATTTCTTCCCTAAAGGACATTAATGAACCAGATGGGTTTTTCCGACAATCGGCAATGGTTTCATGGTCATCAGTAGATTATAAATTCCATTTTTTTATTGAATTTAAATTCCACCATCGGCTGTGGCGGGATTCGAACCCGGGTCCCCAGAACATTAGCTGAGTTTCTGAATTAATAATCTAGCGATTATATCACTAGGTCATTGCCTCTCCCATCGTGGGGAGGGTTGTGGTCAGGTTGTCAGAGGTGTGGTCAGTGGGGGGCATTGTTCAGAGGAGGAGGGGTGGTCAGATTGTCAGTGGGGCGTTCAGTGGGTGGATGGTGAGGATAGTCCAATGGGTAATTGTTAGGAATGTATTTGGTTACTGAGGGCTGTGATTGGGCTTGGTGGGTGGGTCTGGGTAAATGTTACCGTGTGACAATTGGAACCAAGCAAAGTGATTTATATTGTGCCTTTGGATGGATCCCATTGGAGGGCAGTTGCTCAATGGATGTCGGAATATCCTAGGCGATTTTCAGTCCTTCCCCGGGGATATCTGGGCTGGCAGCGTGGGTGAGATCCCTGGAGTGGTGGGGCTCTCCAGCCTTGGGATTCCTCCCCACTTACAATGCCCAATGCTCAGAGGCTCGAGGCTATTATCAAACTATACCACCACCTCCCCGAGAGAAACACAACAACATGTATACAGTTCAAAGGACCATTATCAAATGTAATTTGACACAGAACCAAAGATGGAGATGTTAGTGAGAGGTGGTGATAAAGTGCTAATGTTACAGAACTGGTTAATCATAGAACATAGAACATTCCAGCGCAGTACAGTCCCTTTGGCCCTCGATGTTGCGCCGACCAGTGGAACCAATCTAATGACCCTCTAACCTCAGCTATTCCAATGTTACCCATATGCCTAACCACTGACCATTTGAACGCCCTTAAAGTTGGCGAGTCCACAACTCAGGCAGGGCATTCCACTACCCTCTGAGTAAAGAACCTACCTCTGACATCCGTCCTATAATTACCGCCCCTTAATTTAAAGCTATGTCCCCTCGTGTTAGCCATCACCATCCGAGGAAAAAGGCTCTCACTGTCCACCCTATCTAGCCCTCTGATCATCTTGTGTGCCTCAATTAGGTCGCCTGTTAACCTTCTTCTCTCTAACAAGGGGTAATTAGCGATGGTCAACAGGTGCTGGCCCAGCCAATGGCAGCCATGCCCCGGGAAAGAATAAAGGAAAAAAATGTGCTCCTGAGTCAAAGAAGTAGGTTTTAAACAGCGACGTAACTTTGGGGTGATCTTATAGAGGTCTAGAGGTCTATAAAACAATGAGAGGTATAGATAAGGTAGATAGTCAACATACTTTTCTAAAGATAGGGGAGTCTAAAACCAGAGGAGATAGGTTTAGGCGAAAGGGGAGAGATACAGAAGGGTCCAGAGGGGCAATTTTTCATATAGAGGGTGATGAGTGTCTGAAACAAGCTACCAGATGTGGGTACAATTTTGTCTTTTAAGAAGCATTTAGACAGTTACATGGATAAGATGGGTATAGAGGGATATGGGCCAAATGCGGGCAATTGGGATTAGCTTAGTGGTAAAAAACTGGGTGACACGGACAAGTTGGGCCGAAGGGCTTGTTTGCATGCTGTAAACCTCTATAACCAAGGAGAGGAGGGGTTGAGAGACAAAAAGGCGTAGGGAGGAAATTTGGGGATTAAGCGACAGCCACTTTTGGGGTGGAGGGGATAGAGAATGGAGAAGAGGGCAAAGAAGGAGGAATGTAGAGACCCTGGAGGATCGAAAGCATGGAGAGGGTTCCAGGAATAGAGACAGCCCAGTCCATTGGCTGGGTTTGGAATTGAGGAGGAGAATTCTAAACTCAAGCAGTTGCTGAACTGGAAGTTGATGTAGGGGTGGAAGGTGAGCAGGACCTGGTGCGTGTTATGATGAGGAAACAACATTTTGGACCATCTCCAGTTAATGGATGTTAGAAGTTCTAAGGACAGTAAGGAGTCTCACAACACCAGGGTAAAGTCTAACAACCTGTTGGATTTTAACCTGGTGTTGTGAGACTTCTTGTTGTGTTTACCCCAGTCCAACGCCGGCATCTCCACATCGGAAGTTGTAAGGACAGCCAGGAGAGGAAGTTGTGAATGACGGTTTCAGCAGTAAGTTCACTGGGTCAGAGACGGATTATAATATTCACCAAAGATAACTTCCCGTTTATTTCAGATGGATGAAGCCAGTGCTTCCACCCTCCATGAGTTTGCCAAATATGACAAAGAGAGCAATGGCTTGGTAAGTAGCTGATTAATTGAAGGTGGTGTTTTCTATTTTAACCAACCCATCATTGTCTGATAAAAGTGAGGCTTCACGCTGGCAACACAGGAGAGGAGAAAATTACCTTGCAGCTTCCACCTGCCAAATGTTTTGATTAAGAACATAAGAACCAGGAGCAGGAGTCGGCCATCTGGCCCCTTGAGCCTGCTCCACCATTCAATAAGATCATGGCTGATCTTTTCATGGACTCAGCTCCACTTACCCGCCCGCTCATCGTAATTCCTTTACAGTTCAAAAATCTACCTTTGCCTTCAAAACATTCAATGAGGTAGTCTCAAAACTGCTTCACTGGGCAGGGAATTCCACAGATTCAAACTCTTTGTGTGAGATTCCTCCTCAATTCAGTCCTAAATCTGCTTTCCCTTATTTTGAGGCCATGCCCCCTAGTTCTAGTTTCAGCTGCCAGTGGAAACAACTTCCCTGCTTCTATCTTATCGATTCCCTTCATAATCTTATACATTTCTATAAGATTCCTCCCTCATTCTGCTAAATTCCAATGAGTATAGTCCCAGTCTATTCAGCCTCTCCTCATAAGCCAACCCTCTCAACTCTAGTGAATCTCCTCTGCACCCCCTCCAGTGCCAGTGTATTCTTTCTCAAGCAAGGAGACCAAAACTGTACACAGTACTCCAGGTGTGGCCTCACCAGCACCTTATACGGCTGCAACGTAACCTCGCTGTTTTTAAACTCCATCCCTCTAGCAATGAAGGATAAAATTCCATTTGCTGCTTAATTACCTGCTGTACCTGCAAACCAACTTTTTGTGATTCCTGCACTAAGACACCCAGGTCCCTCTGCACAGCAGCATGCTGCAATTTTTTACCATTTAAATAATAGTCCATTTTGCTGTTATTCCAACCAAAATGGATGACTTCACATTTACCAACATTGTACTCCATCTGCCAGACCCTCGCCCACTCACTTAGACTATCTATATCCCTTTGCAGACTTTCAGTGTCCTCTGCACACTTTGCTCTGCCACTCATCTTAGTATCAGCTGTGAATTTTGACACACTACACTTGGTCCCCAACTCCAAATCATCTTTGTAAATTGTGAACAATTGTGGTCCCAACACTGATCCCTGAGGCACACAAATAGTCACTGATCGCCAACCAGAAAAAACACCCATTTACCCTCACTCTTTGCTTTGTTAGTTAACCAATCCTCTGTCCAGGCTAATACATTACCCGTAACACTGTGCACCTTTATCTTATGCAGCCTAGCCTTTGGTGCGGCACCAAATTGACACTATTCTCCCCTGAATCTGGCTAAGTTAGGGGTTCCATCATAGACACGCAGGGTAGAATAGGTGTAGGGTGATGCGGCGGCGCGGGCTCGTTGGGCCGAAGGGCCTGTTTCCCGTGCTGGGTTGTTCTTTGTTCTTTGTTCTTGTCGAATGCCTTCTGGAAATCCAGATACACCACATCCACAGGTTCCCCATTGTCCACTGCATTCATAATGTCCTCAAAGAATTCCGCTGAATTAGTTAAACATGACCTGCTTTTCATGAACCCGGGCTGTGCCTTCCCAATGGGAGAATTTATATCCAGATGTCTCGTTATTTCTTCCTTGATGATACATCTGAGGAGATCCATCAATGATGCCAAAAGACAATACCAGACAAAGATAGAATCCCAGGCTAGCCACAACGATCCCCATCAACTATGACAAGGTCTGCAAGACATAGCAGGTTATAAGATGAAGGTATGTAAAATCCCCGGCTCCAATGCACCCCTCCCTGATGAGCTCAATGCATTCTACACCTGTTTTGAGCAAGAGGTCAGCGAGAGCATGCCCTCCACCCTGGAAGCCCTGGATGAACCTGTATCTGGGGGTCACCATTGCAGATGTCAGAGCAGCTTTCTCATAGGTCAACCCACGGAAAGCCACTGGCCCGGATGGGGTACCCGGGTGTGCATTCAGATCCTGCATGGATCAGCTGGCGGGGGTATTCACAGACACCTTCAACCTCTCTTTACAACAATCTGGGGTCCCTATCTGCTTCAAGAAGACGACAATCATCCCAGTACCTAAGCAAAACAAAGCAGCGTGCCTTAATGACGATCGGCCGGTGACTCTGACATCCATCATTATGAAGTGCTTCGAAAGGTTAGTCATGGCACTAATCAATTTCCAGCCTCCCAGACTACCTGGATCCACTACAGTTTGCCTACCGCTGCAACGGGTCCACAACAGACGCCATTTCCTTGGCCCTGCACTCAACCCTGGAACATCCAGATAACAAGGACACCTATGTCAGACTCCTATTTATTGACTACAGCTCAGCCTTCAACACTATTATTCCCACAAAACTCATCTCCAACCTCTGTGGCCTGGGCCTTGGCACCTCCCTCTGCAACTGGATCCTGAACTTCCGAACCCACAGACCACAATCACCTCCTCTACGATCATCCTCAACACCGGTGCCCCACAAGGCTGTGTTCTCAGCCCCCTACTATACTCCTTACAAATGTATGACTGTGTGTGGCCAAATTCCCTTCCAATTCGATTTCCATGTTTGCTGATGACACCACCGTAGTGGGTCGGATCTCAAACAATGATGAGTACAGGAATGAGATAGAGAATCTGGTGAACGTGGTGCGTTGACAATAATCTCTCCCTCAATGTCAACAAAATGAAGGAGATTGTCATCTACTTCAGGAAGTGTAAAGGAGAACATGCCCCTGTCTACGTCAATAGGGATGAAGTAAAAAGGGTTGAGAGCTTCAAGCTTTTAGGTGTCCAGATCACCAACAACCTGTCCTGGTTCCCTCATGCCGACACTATAATTAGAAAAGCCCACCAATGCTTCTACATTATGTTTCTATAGAACACTAAGGAAATTTGGCATGTCATCTATGATTCTCTCCAACTTTTACAGATGCACCATAGAAAGCATTCTTTCTGGTTGTGTCACAGCTTGGTATGGGCTCCTGCTCTGCCCAAGACCGCAAGGAACTACAAAAGGTCATGAATGAAGCCCGGTCCATCATACAAACCAGCCTCCCATCCATTGACTCTATCTACACTTCCCGCTGCCTCGGAATAGCAGCCAGCATAATTAAGGATGCCACACACACAGACATTCTCTCTTCCACCTTCTTCCTTCGGGAAAAGGATACAAAAGTCTGAGGTCACATACCAACCAACTCAAGAACAGCTTCTCCCCTGCTGCTGTCAGACTTTTGAATGGGCCTACCTTGCATTAAATTGATCTTTCTCTACACCCTAGCTATGACTGTAACATTGCATTCTGCAGTCTCTTCTTTCCTTCTCTATGAATGGTATGTTTTGTCTGTATAGCGCGCGAGAAACAATACTTTTCACTGTATGCCAATATATGTGACAATAATAAATCAAATCAAATCAATTGCAAACAAAAATAAAACAACTACGGTAATGTATAACCCTTAACAAATGTATCTGAAATGTTGCAATCAAACAAAACTCCCCAAAGACAAAACCTTTTCCATGGGTTTAACACAGCAAAGACTAATACTCACATGATACAGGAACTGAGTCCTTTGGTTGGAGAATTGAAATGCTGCATTCTCAGCATTGTAACTTCTAGCAGTCCTCCGGATCCAACTTGATGTCCCTTCTAAACTACACCCTAGCTGTGACTGTGACATTCTGCACTCTCTCCTTTCCTGCTCCATGAACGGTATGCTTTGTCTGTATAGCGCGCAAGAAACAATACTTTTCACTGTATCCCAATACATGTGACGATAACAAATCAAATCAAATCAAATTAAACCCTAGGAACTAAATTGAAGAACAGGTCCTCAAGGGTTGTAATCTGTGGATTACTACCCGAGTCATGTGTAAATTGCATTGGGATAAGAAAATCAGGGAAGTGAACACGTGACTAAAGGAGTGGTACAGGAAATTTCATGGAGCATTGGCACCAGTATTGGAACAGGAGGTTATCTGTACCATTGGGATAGTCTTCCTGAACCATTCTGGAATCAATGTTCCACTGGAAAGGATAAATAGTGTGATCACAAGTACAGTAAACTAGCAAGTGGATGGGGAAGGAAAGAGTAAAACTATGGGAAGTATAATAAGACCATAAGACATAGGAACAGAATTAGGCCACTCAGCCCATTGAGTCTGCTCTGCCATTCAACCATGGCTGATATTTTTCTCATCCCCATTCTCCTGCCTTTTCCCCATAACCCCTGATCCCCTTATTAATCAAGAACATATCTATCTCTGTCTTAAAGGCAGTCAATGACCTGGCCTCCACAGCCTTCTGTGGCAAAGAGTTCCACACATTCCCCACTCTCTGGCTGAAGAAATTCCTTCTCATCTCTGTCTTAAAGGATCGTCCCTTTGGCCTGAGGTTGTGCCCTCTGGTCCTAGTTTTTCCTACTAGTGGAAACATCCTTTCCATATCCACTCTATCCATCCTCATGGTATCCTATAAATTCCAATAAGATCCCCCCCATCCTTCTAAACTCCAACAAGTACAGACCCAGAGTCCTCAACCGTTCCTCATACGACAAGCTCTTCATTCCAGGGATCATTCTTGTGAATCTCCTCTGGATCCTTCCCAAGGCCAGCACATCCTTCCTTAGATATGGGGCCCAAAAACTGCTCACAATATTCCAAATGGGGTCTGCCAGAGCCTTATACAGCCTCAGAAGTACATCCCTGCTCTTGTATTCTAGCCTTCTCGACATGAATGCTAGCATTGCATTTGCTTTCCTAACTGCCGACTGAACCTGCACGTTAATCTTAAGAGAATCTTAAACAAGGACTCCCAAATCCCTTTGTGTTTCTCATTTCCGAAGCATTTTCCCATTTAGAAAACAGTCTCTGTCTCCATTCCTCCTTCCAAAGTGCATAACCTCATACTTTTCCTCATTGTATTCCATCTGCCAATTATTTGCCAACTCTCCTAACCTGTCCAAGTCCGTCTGCAGTCCCCCTACTTCCACAATACTACCTGTCCCTCTACATACCTTTGTATCATCTGCAAACTTAGCAACAGTGCCTTCTGTTCCTCCAAATCCTTAATGTGTATTGTGAAAAGTTTGGTCCCAGCACCAACCCCTGAGGCAGACGACTAGTCATCTTGTTGCCATCCTGAGAAAAAACCCCTTTATCCCCACTCTCTGCCTTCTGCCAAGTAGCCAATCCTTTATCCATGCTAGGATCTTATCCTTAACACCATGGGCTCTTATTTGACAGTCTCCTATGTGACACCTTGTCAAAGGCCTTCTGGAAATCTAAATAAATCACGTCCACTGGTTCCCCTTTATCTAACTTCCTTGTTACTTCCTCGAAGAACTCTAACAGATTTGTCAGACATGACCTCCCCTTGACCTGTTGGATAAGGTCCAGAGCTGAGAGTCCTCTGGTCCTGGATTCAGGGTCTCCCTACCTGCCTCGCTTGCTCCCTGCTATCCCTGATCACTCACTGAATTAGAGCTACCTAATCTACCGGATGTGACCACCTCCTGAAACAAAGTGTCCAGGTATCTCACTCCCTCCCTGGTGCGTCTGAAGATCAGACTCCAGCCCATCAATTCTGAGCTGAAGTTCTTTGAGCGACCAACATTTGCTGCAGATGTGATCACTGCAGCTCCCACATCATACAGATACAGCACATCACCTGCCCAGCCACCTCTACTGAGTTCATTCATTTATTGATTAGTCTTGCAGTGTTCATTTTCAAATTTAACACAGATTTCCTACCAGCCAATCAGATCACAGCTTTCAGCTTTTTTTTCAGGAAGTTAGTTCCATATGGAATTCCATCCGATTCCTTTCCGATGTAGGGGGTTTATATAGAGGAGAAAGGAATAGGCAACGTTCACCCACAAGAGGGTTCATAACCATAGGTCACAGATTTGCATTATTGGCAAAAAAAGCATTGGGGGGGTTTACAATACACTGTGAGCTGCTGTAATTCTGTGTTTCTAACCTGGAATGTACTGCCAGAAAGGTGAAAGCAGATCCGGTGACTTGCAAAAGGAATTGGATAAATATTAAAGGAGAAATGTTTCCAAAGTTTTGGGGAAAGAGCAATGGAATTGCAATGATTTCTCATGCAAGGAGCAGTACAGGAAAAGTGGGCTGAATGGCCTCTTTCTGTGCTGGTTGATATGTATCTGTGGCATTTATCAACAGCAATGTAAGGCCATTACTCAAAGTGCATTAAATTCAGAGAAGGTAAACTTTATCACAGTCTCATTATCTCCTCGTAGCTCTGTATCAATCTAAAACTAATCTCTTTGCCTCACTCTGTCCCAACAGCCTTACATTAGTCCAAAGCTAATTCCTTTATCCTGCTTTCTCCCCATAACCTTGTATCAATCGAAAACTAATCCCGTTGCCCAGCTCTCTCCCCATAGCCCCATATCAATCCCAAACTAATCCCATTATCCCACTCTCCCCATAGCCCTGCATCAATCCCCAAACTAATCCCACTACCCCACTCTCTTCCCATAGCCTTGCATCAATCCCCAAACTAATCCCATTACCCCACTCTCTCCCCATAGCCCTGCATCAATCCCCAAACTAACCCCATTGTCCCACTCTCCCCATAGCCCTGAATCAATCCCCAAACTAATCCCATTACCCCACTCTCCCCATAGCCCTGCATCAATCCCCAAACTAATCCCACTGCCCCACTCTCTCCCCATAGCCCTGCATCAATCCCCAAACTAACCCCATTGCCCCACTCTCCCCATAGCCCTGCATCAATCCCCAAACTAATCCCATTACCCCACTCTCCCCATGGCCCTGCATCAATCCCCAAACTAATCCCATTACTCCACTCTCCCCATAGCCCTGCATCAATCCCCAAACTAATCCCATTACCCCACTCTCTCCCCATAGCCCTATATTAATCCCAAACAAATCCCACTGTCCCACTCTCTTCACATAATTCTCTGCTTCAATTATTTTTTGGTTGAGATTAAAATAATTTGAGTTGAACACAGTTTGATTTTATTTTTCAGATCAGCAAGACTGCATTTCGACACGCACTGGTTGATCTAAAGGTTTCAATGTTTGCAATGGATTTGGAGCATCTGTTGTCCAGGTACTGACACAGTTTAACTCTCATTACTTTACCTCTTAGCTGGAGGAGATCACTCAGTGATATCACTGCACTGATTAAAATGATCATCTTCTCACTAGGATCAGAAGGTTGTGGGATCAAGACCCTGTCCAGAGACACAGTGCAGTCTCTATGTTGATACACCAGCGCTGGGGGAGTGCTGTCCTACCTGAGGTGCCATTTAGCAGATGAGGTGTTAGAGGTGTTGTTCTCTCAGTTGGTTGTAAAAGATTCCTGGATCAATCAAAAACTAATCCAACTGTTCTACTTTCTTCCCATAACAATCCCAAACTAATCCCACTGCCGCGCTCTCTCCACATAGCCTTGTATCAATCCCAAACTAATCCCACTGCCCTGCTTTCTTCCATTGCCCCATATCAATCCCCAAACTAATTCCACTGCCCTGCTTTCTTCCATTGCCCCATATCAATCCCCAAACTAATTCCACTGCCCTGCACTGTCACCAAAGCCCTGTATCAATCCCAAACTAACCCCACTACCCGCTCTCTCCCCATTGCCCCGTATCAATCCCAAAACTAATCCTATTGCCCCACTCTTTCCCCATAGCCCTTTATCAATCCCAAATTAATCCCACTGCCTGCTCTCTCCCCATTGCCCCGTATCTATCTCAAACTAATCCCACTGTCCTTATTCTCTTCCAAAAGCCCTATATCAATCCCAAACTAATCCCACTGCCCTGCCCTGTCCCCATAGCCCCGTATCAATTCCAAACTAATCCCACTGTCCCCGCTCTCCCCATAGCCCTGTATCAATTGCAAACTAATCTCACTTTCCCACTCCCTCCCCATTGCCCTGTATCAATCCCAAAACCAATTCCCCCAGTGTTACTAGTTTGAGGAAGAGCAGGGCATTCTCCGCAGTGTCCTCACCAATAGTTATTCCTCAATCGATACTCAGCAATAAATTTATTCATCAAAACCTGTTTTCAAATTTTTCTGCAACGTTTCCGACGCAACAACAGTGATTAAATTCCAGGAGTGCTACATTGCCCGTATAGAGCTAGGAAACATCGTGAAAAATGTGCCATTATTTTGTTTCTAAAACTAAAGTCATTTCCATTGGTTCTAAATATTTTGGCAATCAGAAATTTGTAATCATGTTCAGTTGATTTATTTGTTGCTTTCTTGTAAAATGAGGAAATAGGAAGAGAAAGATTTTTTATTCATCCAACGGGGGTGGGCTTCACTGGCTAGGCAGCGGGAAATATAGATCAAATCAGTAGATGGGAGGTTGGTTTGAGCGATGGATTGGGCTACATTCACAACTTTTTGTAGTTCCTTGTGGTCTTGGGCAGAGCAGGAGCCCATACCAAGCTGTGATACAACCAGAAAGAATGCTTTCTACGCTGCATCTTTAAAAGTTGGTGAGAGTCGTAGCTGACAAGCCAAATTTCCTTAGTCTTCTGAGAAAGTAAAGAAATTAGCATGGGCAGAGAGAGGCTCTGAGTGGGCTAAGTGTTGATAACTCTCCAGGACCAGGCTGTTGAGTGAGATAGGGGAGGAAATACCAAGGACGCTGGCAATAATTTTCAGTTCCTCTCTGACCACAGGAGAGGTGCCGGAGGCCTGGAGGGCAGTCGATATTGTTCCGGTATTCAGGAAAGGAGGAACCTACAGGCCTGTCAGTTTAATCTGAGCGTTGGGGAAGCTATTGGAAGCAATTCTGAGAAAGAGAATGAATCTGCATTTGGAGAGGCCAGAATTAATTAAGAACATAGGAAATAGGAGCAGGAGTCGGCCATCTAGCCCTTCGAGCCTGCCCCGCCATTCAATAAGATCATGGCTGATCTGAAGTGGATCAGTTCCACTTTCCCGCTTTCTCCCCATAACCCTTAATTCCCCTGTCTATCAGAAACCTATCTACCCGTGACTTAAATTAGAAACAGTCAGTGCGGATTTGCTAAGGGGAGGTCATGTCTGACCAACTTGATTGAATCGTTCCAACAGGTGAGCAGGTGTGTAGATGAGGGCAATGCAGTTGATGTAGTCTACTTAGACTTCAGCAAGGTTTTTGACAAGGTCCCACTTGCTAGACTGATGGAAGATTCAATGAATTTTGGCAAATTTGATCTAGAGTTGGCTGAGAGCCAGGAAGCAGAGGGTGACATTCGAAGGATAGGGAAAAGGCAAGGGAATGGGGATGAGAAAAATATCAGCCATGACAGAATGGTGGAGCAGACTCGATGGGCCGAGTGGCCTAATTCTCCTTCTATGTCTTATGACCTTATGCTGTTATGGTCTTTTCCTGAAGACTGTGTACAATGGGGTCCTGCAGGGATCAGTGTTGGAATGTTTGCTTTATATAAAGGAGGGTTCACAGATCAGTAAGTTCACAGATGATCCAAAATTTGGTAAGGTGGTAAATGGTGAAGAGGATAGCCTTAGATCACAGGAGGATAAAGACGGGCTGGTCAGGCAGATCGGTCAGTGGCAAATGGAATTCAATCCGGCTAAGTGTGAGGTGATGCACTTGGGCAAGGTAAACAAGGCAAGGGAGTAGATGGTGAACGGCAGAATTCTGGAAAGCACCGAGGGTCAGAGGGGCCTCGGTCTGCATTTACACTGGTCCCTTAAGGTAACAGGACAGATGGATAAAGTGATTAAGAAGGCATAGAGAATATTTGCTAATATTAGCTGAGACAGTGGGCAGAATTTTATACCCACACTTGTCCCAAAACTGTAAAATCCCACCCACAGTCAAAGGACTTTCCCATGCTCCCCACCTCACCCTCTCCGATCCCCATGGGCTGGTAAAATTCCAGCCATAGGGTTTAAGCAGGGAAGTAATGCTGGAATTGTATTGGTGAGGTCACAGCTGGAGTACTGTTGTGCAGTTCTGGAATCCGCATTACAGGAGGGATATGATAGCATTGGAAAGGGTGCAGAGGTGATTTATCGGGATGTTGCCCGGGCTGGAGACCTTTCGTTATGAAGAGCTTGGAGCAGAGGAGACTGAGGGGGACATTATTGAGATGTATAAAACGATGAGGGGCATTGATACAATAGACAGGAAGAAACTTTTCCTCTTGGTGGAGGGATCAATGACCTGGGAGCAAGATTGAAGGTGAAGGGCCAGAGATTTGGTGGGAATATAGGGAAAATCTTTTTCCTAGAGGGTAGTGAGAGTCTGGAAGTCACTATCTGAAAGGATGGTGGAGGCAGAGACCCTCACAACACTTAATGTTATATTGGCATCGCAAGTGTACATTAGATGTGATGCCAAGGCACAGAAGGCTATGGACAAAGTGCTGGAAAATGGGATTAAAGTGGTTTGTCTTTGACTGGCATTGATGTGATGGGTCAAAACGCCTTTTTTCTGCGCCGTAAACTTCATTGACTCTACGACATTGAGGTGGAGGATCAGCCAGGATTTTTTTGAATGGTGGAGCAAGCTCGAAGGGCCAACTCCTGTCCCTATTTTCTATGAATCGTATTTGTTTCACTAATGTCCCTTAGGGAAGGAAATCTGCCACTCGTACCCAGTCTGGCCTACATGTGTCTCCAGAACCACCGCTATATGGTTGACTTAAACCTGCCCCATGAGATGGCGGAGTGAGACAGGCAGTGGGAGGGTAATTAGGAATGGACAACAAATGTTGGCCCAGCCAGCGACCCCCACATCTTATGAAAAAAAATCTGCACCCCATCCTAAAATGTTCAGCATTTGAGGGATTGAGAGAATGGCAATTTTAATATCGTGGGTGCATGTAGCGTAAAACCTTGTTTTTTTTCCAACCGGATCTCATGGACAAGAATAATTTAACAGCTGTGTTAAATTCCGAAGCTAAATGATCCTCTGGCATTGTTCCCTGTCTTGTGTGAGGAAATGAGAGATGGTCGGACTGTCCAGGTTGCCAGTGGGTGTATTATCTTTACGCCTCGTGATGAATATTCCCTGCCTCTTTGCTTTGGAGAATTTATGCACCTGGAGTTTCTACAGCAGCTGCGAGAGGCAACAAATCAATTTTATGCAGATGCAGCTATTCCAAAGTCTTCACATTGTCAGCTGTTGAGGCAAACGTGACCTGCTTACCTCTTTGTCTCAATGCAGTTAAACACCCAGCTCAGTGAGAGAGTTACTGCGCAGGAATTACCAGCCTTAGTTCAAGCGGTGTAACTGAACTGCCCGCATCCAACAACAACAACTTGTATTTCTATAACATCCTTAATAGAATAGAATGGCCCAAGGGCCTTCCCGGCAGAATTTTAAAGCAAGCGTTCACGTAAGGAGATACAAGGGCCAAAGGAAAGGGACACCTTAAAGCAGGAAGAAGACGCAGTGAGATAGAAGGGTTTGGGAAGGAAGTTCCAGGGCACTGGGGTCGAGGCAGCTGGAGGTAAGACCACTAACGGAGCAATTAAAATTGGAGGTGCGCAAGAGATAACGTTAGATTATAGATCATAGAATCAGGACAGAGCAAGTCTGCACTGGCTCTCCGACAGAGTATCTTATCTCGGCCCTATCCTTGTAATCCCACGCCTGTCCCGTGGCCAAGCCACTTAACCTGTACATCTTTCAGACTGTGGGAGGAAACAGAAGAACCTGGAGCCAACCCACGCAGACACTGGGAGAATGTGCAAACTCCACACAGACAGTGACCCAAGGCCAGAATCGAACCCGGGTCCCTGGAGCTGTGAAGCAGCAGTGATAATCACAGTGCCACCGTGCAGTGTTAAGGGCCTGATCGGCACCTAATTCCATTGGGCAATCCCAATCTTCATGGAACTGATGCGTTTTCCCACTGGTTGGAAAACCGGTGGGTGAGACTCTTGTTGGACCCATTAACCCCACTCCAAAGATGTGTAGATTGAGTGGATTGGCCATGCTAAGTTGTCCCTTTGTGTCAGGGAGAATTGGCAAGGTGAATATGTGGGGTTAAAGGGATAGCGCCTGGGTGGTATTGTGGTCGGTGCAGACTTGATGGGCTGAATGGCCTCCTTCTGCACCGTAGGGATTCCATGACTCTATGATTCTATGATTCAAGGTTGATGAAAAGACTCAAACCTATAAACTTCAGAGTCAAGAACAAGAGTATTACTCAATGAATCATAACTGATACATTTATAGAATGGGTGGCACAGTGGTTGGCACTCCTGCTTCACCGCTTCAGGGACCTGGGTTTGTTTCCTGGATCGGGTCACTGTCTGTGTGGAGTTTGCACATTCTCCTTGTGTCTGTGCGGGTTTCCTCCGGGTGCTCCGGTTTCCTCCCACAGTCCAAAGATGTGCGGGTTAGGTGGATTGGCCATGCTAAAATTGCCCCTTAGTGTCTTGAGATGCGTAGGTTAGAGGGGTTAGTGGGTAAAATATGTCGGGGTATAGGGTTAGGGGCCTGGGTGGGATTGTGGTCAGTGCAGCCTTGATGGGTCGAAGGGCCTCTATCTGCACAGTAGCGTTCTATGATCGATGATGTATGATCTAATCATAAAATCCATACAGTGCAGGAGAAGGCGATTCAGCCCATCGAGTCTGCACTGACTCTTCAACAGAGCATCTCACCTAGACCCTGCCTTTTCACAGTAACCCCACACACATTTATCATGGCTAATCTACCTAACCTATGCATCTTTTGGAGTGTAGGAGGAAACCCACGCAGACACGGGGAAAGCATGCAAACTCCGCACTGACAGTGACCCAAGCTGGGAATTAAACCCGGGTCCCTGGCGCTGTGAGAACATAAGAACATAAGAAATAGGAGCAGGAGTCGGCCGTCTAGCCCTTCGAGCCTGCCCCGCCATTCAATAAGATCATGGCTGATCTGAAGTGGATCAGTTCCACTGGCCCGCTTTCTCCCCATAACCCTTAATTCCCCTGTCTATCGGAAACCTATCTACCCGTGACTTAACCTATCTACCCGTGACCCATGAGGGAGCAGTGCCAACCACTGTTCATCCCCCCACCCCCCCTCCAAAAGTTATTAATATCCTACTGTGCTCAAATTCTCAGTTACTCAGGATGGGCGCTCAGAGACTGTTAGTATCTGAAATTTTACCAGTGAGCAGTGCCTTTAAGAGAAGAATGAACAATTCCCAACTAGAATTTGCAACAACCCAGCAAACAGTCAGGGACCAGAAGGAATTTCCAGCTCTCACAGGGCGAGAGATGTGTTAGCCAATGATGTAGACTCTTGGGTCTACTCTACAAATGCTATTGAATTTTGGGGATCCCAGATGTTGATTATAATGTCTCTCTACATTCACCCTTAACTAACCCTACCCCTGTGAGTTCGCACAAGTTTGGGAAATAAATCCTAATGCAGGCGTGATTGGGCAAATGGTCTATTTCTGTGCTGGAACATACTGGAGTTCTGTGTTTGTGCATTTATACATTTGTTTTTTTCTGCGCTGTGTAAGTAATAATTACCATTAACTGTAATTTTTATTCAGATTGAATTTAAGAAGAAAGGATGGATGGGTGGATTATGTGGCGTTTGTGGAAAAACTACAAAGCAGATCACATCTAAGCCTATTCCAAAAGATGATGCAGAGGTTAAGTCCCAGGTAACTGTTGTGTTTGGAACACACGGATCTGCTAGATGGTACACACTGCCACCACTGTGCGTCGCTGGTGGGGGGAGTGATTATTCGCGGAAATGATGCCAGTCAAGTGGGGCTGCTTTGTTCAGGGTGGTGCCACATACCATGAAGGGAGGCAATAGGACAGTGGTATTATCACTGGGCTAGTAATCCAGAGACCCAGGGTAATACCCTGGGGACCTGGGTTCAAATTTTTGAAAAAAAACTAGTACTAAAAGTCTAATGGTGATCATGAAGACTTTGTTGATTGTCATTAAAAGAAAGCATCTGGTTCACTAATGTCCTTTAGGGAGGGAAATCTGCCATCCTTACCTGGTCTGGCCTACACGTGACTCCAGATCCACAGCAATGTGGTTGATTCTTAACTCTCTGAAATGGAGGGTAGTTAGGGATGGGCAATAAATGTTGGCCCAGCCAACAATGCCCACATCCCCATAAATGAATTTTTGATAAAAAGAAGCTTCTTCAGTGTTATTGGAGCCACACTCATCCAGGTGTGTTTTCCATCACACTCCTGACTTGTGCCTTATGGATGGTGGGCAGGCTTTGGGGAGTCAGGAGGTGAGTTACTTGTCGTGGAGGGCCCAGTTTCTGACCTGATGAAGCAATTATGTAGCTGATCCAGCTAAGTATCTGATCAATGGTGACCATGTCACCTTATGTTGGAGTAGCTCCACCTTCGAACTTGCTACACTGATCGCCTTCCCCTCCTCTGACACACTCTCCCCCCTCTCCCCCGCTGTCTTCCTGTTGACCTAACTTTCCCACGTGACTAACTCGAAATTAATATCTGCTTCTTTACTTTAATCTCTTACTGGGTCGCCAGCGATGGAAGCAGTTTGAGAGCCGCCAAGATTAATCTGACTGCCTCAGAAGCTGCGGTTAATTTGTTGAACCAATGTCACAGGCTCTATCTCCAGCTACTGGCAGCGTTCAGGTATCCGCATTACCTTTACTTTTTGTATATTTATGTCGCGTGTGGAGAGTTGCTGAAACTCAGTCTGTTTTTTTTAATGAACTTAAGGAATTATGTCATAATTGGGAGATTGAGGGAAGTTTAATTTTAGGTGGGATTGTGGTGGAATTTCGTTCCAGTTCAGTTTGGTTCAAGGTATCTGCAATGAAGGAAATAGGTGAGATAAATGTAAACCCTAGTACTGAATATTTACTGAACCTCACCACAGTTACTTAGACAAGGCTTATATTCCATATGAAAGATTAAATAGGGATTTAATTGGAGTGTTTCAGATGATTAAAAGATCCAATAGGTTTGATTTGATTTATTATTGTCACATGCACTGTATATTGTTTCTTGTGTGCAATAAAGACAAACATACCATTCATAGAGTATATAGCTGGTGAAGGAAATGAGAGAGTGCAGGATATAGAGTTGCAGTTACAGCCAGGATGTAGAGAAAGATCAGATTAATATATAGTAGGTCCATTCAGAACTCTGACAGCAGCAGGGAAGAAACTGTTCTTGAGACGGTTGATACGTGATTTCAGACTTTTGTATCTTTTTCTGATGGAAGAAGGTGGAAGAGAGAATGTCCGGGGTGCGTGGGGTCCTTAATTATGCTGGATGTTTTTCCAAGGCAGACAGAATGTAGACAGAGTCAATGGATGGGAGGCTGGTTTGCCTGGTGGACTGGGCTACAGTCACGACTCTTTGTAGTTCCTTGCGGTCTTGGGCACAGCAGGAGCCCATACCAAGCCATGATATGTCTGGATGCTTCCTATGTTAGTTAGGTAGGTTAGATAAAAAAAATCTTTTTTCTCTTGTGGGGGAATACAGAATAAGGGGGCATGACCTAAAGATTAGTGCTGGACTAGAGTTTCCCGAACATATGCAGCAGGCTCCACATGATGCTTCGGGGTCTGAAGGTTGTTGAAGGGCATGGGAGGGGTGCGGAAGAAGGTGGCCTTCAACTAGCGGAGTGTGGGGGTGGATGGGGCGTGGAGGTGGGTGGGGGTTGGGGCTGGATGGGATGTGGGCAGGGTGTGGGGATGGATGGGGTGTGGGGGTGGACGGGGGGGGCGGGTGGACAGGGTGTGGGGGTGGATGGGCTCTCAGGGTGTGGGGGTGGATGGGGGGGGTGTGGGGTGGTCGGGGTGTGGGGGTGGATGGGATGCGGACTGGGCGTGGGAGTGGACAGGGTCTGGGGGTGTGGGGGTGGATGGGGGGGTGGACAGGGTCCGGGGATGGATGGGGTGTGGGGGTGGACAGGGTCTGGGGGTGGATGGGGTGTGGAGGGGGTGTGGGGGTGGATGGGGGTGGATGGGGGGTGGACAGGGTCCGGGGATGGATGGGGTGTGGAGGGAGGTGTGGGGGTGGACAGGGTCTGGGGGTGGATGGGGTGTGGAGGGGGTGTGGGGGTGGATGGGGGGTGGACAAGGTCCGGGGATGGATGGGGTGTGGAGGGGGGTGTGGGTGTGGGGGGGTGGACAAGGTCTGGGGGTGGATGGGGTGTGGAGGGGGTGTGGGGGGGTGGACAGGGTCTGGGGATGGATGGAGTGTGGAGTGGGTGTGGGGGGGTGGACAGGGTCCGGGGATGGATGGGGTGTGGAGGGGGTGTGGGGGTGGACAGGGTCTGGGGATGGAGGGGGTGTGGAGGGGGTGTGGGGGTGGACAGGGTCTGGGGATGGAGGGGGTGTGGAGGGGGTGTGGGGGTGGATGGGGTGTGGACGGAGTTGGGGGTGAACAGAGTGGAATTCAGCTGCTGGATTGGTTGGAATCCCGGTGTATTATTTTGCTTCTTAAAGTTCAAGAATATGCTTTCTACAGCAAGGAAATCAAAGTGTTTCTGGGAATGATTGGGTAAAGCTATCCTCATTACAGCTGTGTCATTGTAAATGTTTGAATATCTTTAGGAAATCTGATTCAATGTTCTTAACTAGAACTCTGCAAATTCATTCACAGGATGTGGGTGTCACTGGCGAGACCAGCATTTATCGCCCATCCCTGATTACCCCTTGAGAAGGTGGGGGTGAGCTGCCTTCTTTAACCCCTGCAGTCCCTGAGGTGTAGGTACACCCACGGTGCTTATTTCAAATCTAGTCTAACCGGCGGCAGGTCTGAGTGAGTCTCGTTGACTGCACCGTGTGAATCCAGTGTGACTAAAACATTTAGCTTTTTATAGCCTTTTTTAGCAGCAGCGATCAGTGTCCACCAAAGGGATTGCTGCTGTTAAACAAAAGCTATAAAAAGCTAAATATTTTAGTCACACTAGGTTCACACGATGCAGTCAATGAGACTCACTCAGACCTGCCATCGATGGCTAGACTAAAGGGATCTCGCAGCTATTAGCGTTCAGTCCCAGCTCCATGGCAACCATTTCTGCCTCCAAGCTCATGACCCCAAAGTCTGTTGTTGCGACCCCACTGGGGATGGAAGGGTCATGACTCAACAGTTTTGGAAAGCCATACATAAGGCCATTTAAGAGTTATATGAAGAAACACTTCTTGATGTAAAGAGGTGTTCATTTATTTATTAGTGTCACAAGAAAGGCTAATATTGACACTGCAATGAAGTTACGGTGAAAATCCCTTAGTCACCACAGTCTGGCACCTGTTCGGGTACACCGAGGGAGAATTTAGCATGGCCAATCCACCTGTGGAGACAAGCATTATTTCCAGATGTGTCACAGCTTGGTATGGCTCTCGCTCTGACCAAGATCGCAGGGTTGTGAACAAAGCCCAGTCTATTGCACAAACCAGCCTCCCATCCGTTGACACCGTCTACATTTCCCGCCACCTTGGAAAAGCAGCCAGCATAATCAAGGAACCAAAAACGAAAATGCTGGAAAATCTCAGCAGGTCTGGCAGCATCTGTAAGGAGGGAAAAGAGCTGACATTTCGAGTCCAGATAACCCTTTATCAAAACTTTGACAAAGGGTTATCTGTGCTCGAAACATTGGCTCTTTTCTCCTCTTACAGATGCTGTCAGACCTGCTGAGATTTTCCAGCATTTTCACTCTTTTGGTTTCGGGTTCCAGCATTTGCAATGATTTGCTTTTATATAGCATAATTAAGGACTGCACATACCCCGGACATTCTCTCTTCCACTTTCTTCTATCAGGAAAAGGATACAAAAGTCTGAATCCACAACCAGACGACTCAAGAACAGCTTCTTCCCTGCTGCTGTCAGACTTTTGAATGGACCTACCTCGCATTAAGTTGATCTTTCTCTACATCCCAGCTATGACTGTAACACTACGTTCTGCACTCTCTTGTTTCCTTGTCTATGAACGGTATACTTTGTCTGTATAGTGCACAAGAAACAATGCTTTTCACTGTATACTAATACAGATGACAATAATAAATCAAATCAAATCAAAACTCTCGCCCCTCCACCCAGAAAAAAGCTGTTGAATCTGGAGGTCAGTTTGAACATTCACTGATGTCCTTTAGGTGAGGGAATCTGCCGTCCTTACCTGGTCTGGCCTACCTATAACTGCAGAGCCACAGTAATGTGGGTGACTGTCAACTGCGTTGGGCAACCAGGGATGGGCAATAAATGCTGGCCCAGCCAGCGATGCCTGTGTCCCACAAATGGATAAAACAAAACTGATATCAAAAGACTCTGGTAGCTGAACATGTTAAAAAATACACGGAAAAAATGTGGCTGGATGGAATTGAGATGTGGGACAATCTTTATCTAATGGAATGCTGGATCAGAGAGGGTTCCTGTTCCTCGAATCTCTGACCTATATTAATTCAGTCTAACTTGCTGATCCAACAGAAAGGTTGAGATTTCCGGACAGGAGGCTGTGGATGTTCAAGTGTTTAAGGAGATCATTGAGAAGCATTTTCAGATCCAGCTCTCCACGCATCAGCTCGACTGCTTTGTGACCAGAGTCGGTGATCCACAAAACAACTTGGTTTTCTACTCAAAGTTCCTGTGCCTCTTCCAGAACCGGTGAGTTAAATACCGTAGACATTCCTGAGCCGCGTCTATCGAGCACCTCCCTTCACTTCGACTCAGAATGAGAGTGAATTTTGGGGTGATGCCCACACCTCATTATAGATCACAATGGATTCAGATTAAAGTTTATTTATTAGTGTCACCAGTAGGCTTACATTAACATTGCAATGAAGTTACTGTGAAAATCCTCTAGTTGCCACACTCCAGCGCCACCTAACAGGTCTGAGCTATTAGGGATTAATTAGAGTCCCTACAGTCCAGAAGGAGGCCATTTGGCCCATCGAGTCTGCACCGATGACAATTCCAATTAGGCCCTATCCCCATAACCCCACATATTTACCCCGCTAATTCCTCAAACCTATGCATTCTGGGATGCTAAGAGGCAATTTAGCATGACCAATGCTCCTAACCTGCATATCTTTGGAGTGTGGGAGGAAACTGGAGCACCCGGAGGAAACTCACGCAGACACGAGCAGAACGCACAGACTTCCCACCGACAGTGACCCAAGTCGGGAATCAAACCCGGGTCCCTGGAACTGTGAGGCTGCAGTGCTAACCACTGTGCCACCATTGTGAAGAGAGCCTTCTGAGAATATACAGGTAAGTACAGCCCTCATGGGGAGAGAGTCATGCCTGCGCAGGACCCTGACACTGCCCCCCTAATGCATTCTAATTTACTTTCCCATTCATTGAGATTGCATGGATCCAATGGTCTCATTTGGTGTTGTAACAATTGTGTGATTCTCTCCGACGGTCCAATGCCTTGATCCTGTTATCAGTTGATTCTTTCCCCACATTTTTATTCTGATGCAGACCCAGCACGGGGGAACTGAAACAGGAAGTCAGCCAGAATGCCCTCCTGATGAATGATAAGAATTTCCGCTTAGACAGAATCCGTTACTTGGACAGGTTCGGGAGTGACTGGGTGAGATACAGTCATGCACAGAAACAACGCTCCCTGCCAGAGGTAAACCTGATTAGCACAAATTGTAAGCTAAGCACAGACTTTGCTGGGAAAATGAAGGAAGAACATAACATTAGAACATAACTAGGAGCAGGAGTAGGCCATCTGGCCCCTTGAGCCTGCTCCGCCATTCAATAAGATCATGACTGATCTTTTCATGGACTCAGCTCCACTTACCCGCCCGCTCACCATAATCCTCAATTTCTTTATTGTTCAAAAATGTATCTATCCTTGCCTTAAAAACATTCAATGAGGGAGCCTCAACTGCTTCACCAGGCAGGGAATTCCACAGATTCACAACCCTTTGTGTGAAGAAGTTCCTCCTCAACTCAGTCCTAAATCTGCTCCCCCTTATTTTGGGGCCATGCCCCCTAGTTCTAGTTTCACCCACCAGTGGAAACAACTTCCCTACTTCTATCTCTATTCCCTTCACAATCTCATGTTTCTATAAGATCTCCCCTCATTCTTCTGAATTCCAATGAGTATATCCCCAGTCTACTCAGTCTCTCCTCATAATCCAACCCTCTCAACTCCAGAATCAACCTAGTGAATCTCCTCTGCACCCCCTCCAGTGCCAGTATATCCTTTCTCAGGTAAGGAGACCAAAACTGTACACAGTACTCCAGGTGCGGCCTCACCAGCACCTTATACAGCTGCAACATAACCTCGCTGTTTTTAAACTCCATCCCTCTAGCAATGAAGGACAAAATTCTATTTGCCTTCTTAATTACCTGCTGCACCTGCAAACCAACTCCCTGTGATTCCTGCACAAGGACACCCAGGTCCCTCTGCACAGCAGCATGCTGTAATTTTTTACCATTTAAATAATGGTCCATTTTGCTGTTATTCCTACCAAAATGGATGACCTCATATTTACCAACATTGTACTCCATCTGCCAGACCCTCGCCCACTCACTTAAGATTATCTATACCCCTTTGCAGCTTTTCAGCATCCTCTGTACACTTTGCCACCCATCTTAGTGTCATCTGTGAATTTTGACACACTACACTTGGTCCCCAACTCCAAATCATCTACGTAAATCGTAAACAATTGCAGTCCCAACACTGATCCCTGAGGCACACCACTAGTCACAGATCGCCAACCAGAAAAACACCCATTTACCCCCACTCTTTGCTTTCTGTTAGTTAACCAATCCTCTCTCCATGCTAATACATTACCCGTAATACTGTGCACCTTTATCTTACGTAGGAAGGTTTATTGGCATCTGCTGTTATTACTGTGTAACTCACCCAGTAACACATGATGAGGCCAGGTGATCTGTTTATGTATCATATATCTGATGTAATCCTACAGAAAGAACAATTAGATTAAGAGAAAGAAAAATGAGATAGAAAGGGAAAGCAGAGAAAAAATTAAGTTTAAGTTTGTTTATTCATGCTACAAGTAAGCTTACATTAACACTATAATGAGTTACTGTGAAAATCCCCTAATAGCGACACTCCAGCGCCTGTTCGGGTACACTGAGGGAGAATTTAGTATGGCTAATGCACCTAGCCAGCACGTCTCTCAGGCTGTGGGAAGAAACCGGAGCACCCAGAGGAAACCCACGCGAGACACAGATAGTGACCCTAGCCAGGAATCGAACCTGGGTCCCTAGCGCTGTGAGGCAGTAGGGCTAACAGTGAGTTGAGTGGCACAGTGATTAGCATGGCGTTGAACTCAGTGGCTTGCTGGGCCGTTTTGGAGGCCATGTTCAGATGGTGCGATGTGCAGAACAAGTTAATGAGGGCCGAGGCAGTCACTGAAACCACTGTTACTATTTGCACAGTGTTGTAATTAACTAACGGGATATTTTCTGGCCAGATTGTCAATATTACACAATGCTGTTCAAGGAAAAGTTGTATAGTCTAGTTTGTTTAATAGTCCATAAGAACATAAGACATAGGAGCAGAATTAGGCCACTCGGCCCATTGAGTCTGCTCTACCATTCAACCATGGCTGATACTTTTCTTATCCCCATTCTCCTGCCTTTTCCCCATAACCCCTGATCCCCTTATTCATCAAGGACCTATCTATCTCTGTCTTAAAGACACTCAATGATCTGGCCTCCTCTGCGGCAAAGAGTTCCACAGGTTCACCACTCTCTGGCTGAAAAAAACTCCTCCTCATCTCTATTTTAAAGGATCGTCCCTTCAGCCTGAGGTTGTGCCCTCTCTGGTTCTAGTTTTTCCTACTCCACGTCCACTCTATCCAGGCCTCACAGTATCCTGTAAGTTCCAATAAGATCCCACCACCACCCCCCCCCCATCATCCTTCTAAACTCCGAGTACAGACCCCGAGTCCTCAACTGTTCCTGATACGACAAGCTCTTCATTCCAGGGATCATTCTTGTGGACTCTTTCTGGACCCTTTCCAAGGCCGGCACATCCTTCCTTAGATATGGGACCCAAAACTGTTCACAGTACTCCAAATGGGGTCTGACCGGAGGCTCATATAGCCTCAGAAGTATATCCCTGTCAGGATATGATCACCTATTGCTGTGCACACAAACTGACACTGCATTATATCATTGCTTCCCTTAATGTTACTGACCCATGCTGAATATATATATATATATGTATATATATCGCATTGCTGCATCTATATTGGATGATATTTGTTAACCAGATGCCAACATTGGGTGTTAGTATTTTACGAGGGCTTTTCTGCAATTTGTTTAGTGAATTGCCAGGTGAATGTTGAACAAGTATCATATATGTCTGAGAGGGAGGGTTAAAGGGATGGTTTGTGGTGGTGAGGAGAGAGGGGCTTGGGGATAAGAAGAGGCTGGAAACAGGTGAGACGCCAAGGCTCGGGATTTCTTTCCCCGGTGGTGTTCCTGCATTCCCGAGTTTAATAGCTCCAGCGTTGCAGGTTGTACCATTCATTACCTGGCCCCAAGCTCTGGAGTTGCCTCCCTAAATATCTGAGCATTTTCACCTCTTTAAGGGTGCTCCCAAAAGCATTTGACCCTTTTGACCAAGCTGAGACCATCTTTTGTGTCTGGGCGTCAAGGTTTGATTGTCAACACCGCAGTGATTCAGTTTGGGACATGTTTCTATATTAACGGTGCTATTTAAATGCAGTTTGTTGTTCTCCCAAGTCATTGAATAGCGTTGCAGTTTCAGAATGCTGAACAGGTGGAGGGAGAAGGTGTGAACTCCCTCGAATGATGGCATTTTCCTGTTCTGACTTTTTCAGCTGCGATCCCTAATCTGGGGCCTGCTGCAGAGAAAATTCCGCTCCTTTTGTAAGGTTTTCATAAGCGTCTGCATCAATGATGACTGTATGGCGGATAAAGAGAAGCTGGATAGCGTGCTGCTAAGGTAACACGACTAAATACAGCAGCGGGACTTGCCAGCTACTGCAGGAAGCTAAGAATGAAAGACATAGAACCCCTACAGAAGAGGCCATTTGGCCCATCGAGTCTGCACCGACTCTCTGACAGAGTATTTTACCCAGGCCCTCTCCCCCGCCCAATCCCTGTAATCCCACACATTTATCATATTTACAATACCATCCGGAGTTCACTAATTTGAGGTTTCATGGAATCATAGAATCTACAGTGCAGAAGGAGGCCATTTGGTCCATCGAAACTGCACCAACAACAACCCCCCCTCCAAATCCTATCTCTGTAACTCCACACATTTATCCCCCCTAATCTCCCAACACTAAGGGGAAAGTTAGCATGGCCAATCAACCTAATCCGCGCAGCTTTAGACTGTGGGAGAAAATCAGTGCACCCAAAGAAAACCCATGCAGACACGGGGAGAATGTGCAAACTCCACACAGACAGTCACCCGAGGCTGGAATCGATCTTGGTTCCCTGGTGCTGTGAGGCAACAGTGCTAACCACTGTGCCATTGTGCCACCCCCAAAATGAATCAAAGAATATTAAAATGTCATTGCTGCTATGATACCTTAGTTAGGTCGCATCTGGTGTTGTGCGTGCAGTTCTGGTCACCAGGAGGACGTGGAAGCTTTGGAGAGAGTACAGAGTGCGTTCACCAGGATGTTGCCTGGTCTCGAGGGTGTTAGCTGTGAGGAGAGGTGGAATAAACTAGGATTGTTTTCACTGGAAAGACGGAGGCTGATGGGAGACCAGATGGGGGTCTACAAAATTATGAGGGGCAGAGACAGGCTGGATAGTCAGAGGCTTTTCCCCAAGGTGGAAGTGTCAATTATAAGGGGCACAGGTTCAAGGTGAGGGGGGGAAAGTTTAAGGGAGATGTGCAGTGTTTGGGGTGGGGGGGGGGTAGTTTTTTCATGCAAAGAGTGGTGGGTGCCTGGAACGCGCTGCCGGAGGAAGTGGTGGAAGCAGGCACATTTAAGAAGCATCTGGATGGGAATATGGATAGGGAGGGAATAGAGGGATACAGTCTGAGTCTGGGCAGAAGGCTTTTTTTTAGTTTAGTTGGGGCATCATGATCTTGGATCCAGACTTGGAGGGCCGAAGGGTCTAATCCTGTGCTTACTTTCCTTTGTTCCCCGGCGCGAGGCTGATTACGTTAAAAAAATAGTCCCGTGAAGATTGTGACCTGCTGGCCACTGGGCGGGAATGAGGTTTTTAGCTTCCTGCTTACATTTCCCATCTCGCTATGCTACTCAACCAGCGTAGCATGGTAGGAAAACCATGCCTGAGTCTGTGACATTTAATTGAGGATAGGTGTGCAAGAATAAATAACCTACATTTTAACTCACAAAAACTTGCTGCTGAATTATTTGATTGGGAAAACGCACTCCATTGGTGAGAAAAAAACACCTCCTTCCGTACAGAATATACAATCTAAAGATGTGCAAGTTAGGTTGATTGGCTATGCTAAGTTGCCCCTAATGTCAGGGGGATTAGCAGGGTAAATGTGTGGGGTCACAGAAATAGGGCCCGGGTGGGACTGTAGTCAGTACGGACTCGATGGACCAAAAGGCCTCCTTCTGTACTGCAGAGATTCTATGATTCCATGTTTCTATACTGATTATTGGCCTCAAGAGAGCAAATACATTCTGGTCGCAATATATCACAGCGTTTAATCTTTAGTGATGTGTCTATAACACCATCCTACAGGAGGTAAGGAAAGTCCCACGCACTGGAGAGTTTTGGGAACCATGGGAACCAAGTTATCTGTCCGACCCATTCTGCATTCACTCACCTCACATCATGTCCCCTATTACTTACACCCTGTATCCCAGTTTAATCAGGTTGTTTGATTTGATTTGATTTGATTTATTATTGTCACATGTATTAACACACCGTGAAAAGTATTGTTTCTTGCACGCTGTACAGACAAAACATACTGTTCATAGAGAAGAGAGAGTGCAGAATGTAGTGTTACAGTCATAGCTAGGGTGTAGAGAAAGATCAACTTAATGCAAGGTCAGACAGCAGCAGGGAAGAAGCTGTTCTTGAGTCGGTTGATGCATGACCTCAGACTTTTGTGTCTTTTTCCCAAAGAAAGAAGGTGGAAGAGAGAATGTCCGGGTGCATGGGGTCCTTAATTATGCTGACTGCTTTGCCAAGGCAGCGGGAAGTGTAGACAGAGTCAATGGATGGGAGGCTAGTTTGCATGATGGATTGGGCTACATTCACAATCTTCTGTAGTTCCTTGGGATCTTGGGCAGAGCAGGAGCCCATACCAAGCTGTGATACAACCAGAAAGAATGCTTTCTATGGTGCATCTGTAAAAGTTAGTGACATGCCAAATTTCCTTAGTCTTCTGAGGATGTAGAGGCATTGGTGGGTTTTCTTAACTAGAGTGTCAGTTGGGGGGACCAGGACAGGTTGTTGGTGATCTGGACACCTAAAAACTTGAAGATCTTGACCCTTTCTAAGAAGAAGGGAAATGGAGGGAGATGAAGAGAGAGAGAGAGAGGGGGGAGGTAGAAGAAGTGAGGAGGGAGTGAGAAAGAGAGGGGGGGATAGAGAGAGAGGAAGAGAGGGAGATAGAAGAAGTGAGGGGGAGGGAGAGAGAAAGATCAGAGAGGTTTAAGAAGGGAATTCCATACCATTCCCACACTGAATTGTCTTGAGTTGTACTTGAGATGAGTGTAAGTCCTTGCATTGCTGTTGTTAATCGGTGCCCTCTCTCTAGAATGAACGTAATTCTTCTCCCGATGGAACTGGAGAAGCTGTGGTACAGTTTACCAATCAGCTACCCAGTCGAAGCCATTTCATTGAGAAAGTTCCTTCGATATTTCAGCAGATTGAAGAAGGTGAAAGATTCAGGTCAGCGAAACGTTTTGCGTCTTTCTTGAGACTTGGAATAAAAATAAGATTTTGTTTTCAAGAGGAGGCCATTCGGCCCCTCTGAACCCGGTCTGCTGATAAGATCATGGCTGAATGTCTATCTCAGTTCCATTTTCCCATCGTATCCCCAGTAGCTCAAGATTCTCCCAGGGTCCACAAATCTGTCGATCTCTGTATTGAACACACTCGATGAGGGAGCAGCTGCCTGTGGTCTAGAATCCCAAAGGTCTCAGTAAAGATACTTCTCCTTGTCTCGATCCTAAACGGCTGAATCCCCCCTTATCTGGAGACCTCAAGTTGTAAACTCCCCAACCAGGGGGAACAGCCTCTCAGCATCTACCCTATCCAGTCCTCACAGAACTTCCAAAGAATCATAGGACCCCTACAGTGCAAAGGAGGCCTCTCCGTCCATTGAGTTTGTACCAACTCTTCCCACCCAGGTCCTATCCCAGTAACGCCATGTATTTACCCCATTAATCCCAGCCCTAAGCTGGGGTTCCAACAGGTAACTTGCAGCTGGAAGCAGGAGAAGGTATCGTGAATACCTGCTGCATTTCAGAAATTATGAATTGTACCACACAAAAAAACCCTTGCTTATAAAGTTTCCTTCTACTTTTCCAAACAATTTCTAATTTCAGTTCTGTGTTTGTGTACCAAGCCACCAAACCTGGAAGTGTGCTAGAACCCTACAGTGCAGAAAGAGGCCCTTCGGCCCATCGAGTCTGCACCGTACAATCCCACCCAGGCCCTACCCCCATGTCCTTACATATTATACCCACTAATCCCTCTAACCGACGCATCCCTGGACACTAAGGGGTAATTTTTTAACATGGCCAATCAACCTAACCCGCACATCTTTGGGCTGTGGGAGGAAGCCAGAGCACCCGGAGAAAACCCACACAGACACGAGGAGAATGTGCAAACTCCACACAGACAGTGACCCGAGCCGGGAATCGAACCCAGGACCCTAGAGCTGTGAAGCAACAGCGCTAACCACTGTGCTACTGTGCCATGCTGTGTGTTTTTGGGTGGGATTTTCCAGCCCCGCTTGCCGCAAGACCGGAAAATCCAGCCCGAGATCAATGGACACTCACATGGTGACCCCCACATCTCCAGCCCCCGCCTGCTATGATTCCCATGGTGGACAGGATGGGGACCCTTTGTGTCTAACCCTTTATTCTGACATCTTTCAAGTAGACAAGGACTTGCAGCAAAGCCCCATTGCCCACATCCAGGATAAGTTGCGACGAGATATTGTGAAACACTGGAATGACCTGAAATCTGTGCTGAAGGCCCGGGATCCCCATGGTACAGGGACCGTGCCGTTCCGAGACATTCACGCAATTTGCGTGAGTCTAAAGTGGAACCTGCTGCCTACAGAGATGGAGAAATTGTGCGCAGCCTACGACCTGGATAAGAGCGCCGAGTTTCATTACATCCCGTTCATGAAATCCTATGTCAAGAAAGAGAAAGGTAAATAACTTCCAGCTTCTTCATCCATTTATTATTTAGCAAACCAAGAGATCGGCCAGAATTTTGCCGCCACAGGAATCGGAGCGGGCAAGGACGGACAATGGGAAGGTCTGTTAACCTCGGGTGGGATTGTACGGTTTCGGGACGAGCGAGTCCATAAATTCCTGCCCATAGTCTCCTCGTTTGCAAAGTTTTAGGTGATTAGAACATAAGAACATAAGAAATAGGAGCAGGAGTACGCCAGGGTGTCATAGTTTGCAGGGAGACTTAGACAAGTTGCAGAGCTGGGCCGAGAGGTGGCGGATGGAGTTTAATGCGGAGAAGTGTGAGGTAATTCACTTTGGTAGGAATAACAGATGTGTTGAGTATAGGGCTAACGGGAGGACTCTGAATAGTGTGGATGAACAGAGGGATCTAGGTGTATGTGTACATAGATCCCTGAAAGTTGGGAATCAAGTAGATAAGATTGTTAAGAAGGCATACGGTGTCTTGGCGTTTATTGGTAGGGGGATTGAATTTAGGAGCCGCAGCGTCATGTTGCAACTGTACACAACTCTGGTGCGGCCGCACTTGGAGTATTGTGTGCAGTTCTGGTCCCCACATTATAGGAAGGATGTGGAGGCTTTGGAGAGGGTGCAGAGGAGGTTTACCAGGATGTTGCCTGGTATGGAGGGGAGGTCCTATGAGGAGAGACTGAGGGATTTGGGGTTGTTTTCGCTAGAAAGAAGGCGGCTGCGAGGGGACCTTATTGAAACATATAAGATGATTAGAGGTTTAGACAGGGTGGACAGTGATAGCCTTTTTCCTCGGATGGAGAAAGCTAGCATGAGGGGGCATGGCTTTAAATTAAGGGGGGGTAGTTATAGGATGGATGTCAGGGGTAGGTTCTTTACCCAGAGGGTGGTGAGGGATTGGAATGCCCTGCCTGCTGCAGTTGTAAATGCGCCTAGTTTGGGGGCGTTTAAGAGATCCGTGGATAGGTTTATGGATGAAAAGGGATTGGTTTAGGTTAGAGGGTCATTGTTTTTTAACTGGTCGGCGCAACATCGTGGGCCGAAGGGCCTGTTCTGCACTGTAATGTTCTATGTTCTATGTTCTATGTTCTATCTAGCCCTTCGAGCCTGCCCCGCCATTCAATAAGATCATGGCTGATCTGAAGTGGATCAGTTCCACTTTCCCGCCCTCTCCCCATAACCCTTAATTCCCTTGCCTATCAAAAACCTGTCTTCCCGTGACTTAAATATATTTAGCGAGGCAGCCTCCACCACTTCAACGGGCAGAGAATTCCAGAGATTCACCACCCTTTGAGTGAAGAAGTTCCTTCTCAACTCCGTTCTAAACCGCCCCCCCCTTTAACTTGAGGCTGTGCTCTCTAGTCCTACTGTCCTTTCTGAGTAGGAAGAGCCTCTCCACCTCTATCCTATCCATCCCATTCATCATCTTATATGTCTCAATGAGATCTCCCCTCATTCTTCTAAACTCTAACGAGTACAAGCCTAGTTTATTCAGCCTCTCCTCATAGTTCAACCCCCTCAACTCCGGTATCAGCTGAGTAAACCTCCTCTGCACTCCCTCCAAGGCCAAAATATCCTTGTGTAAGTGCGGCGACCAAAACTGCACACAGTACTCCAGCTGCGGCCTCACCAGTGCCCTGTACAGTTGCAGCAAGACCTCCCTACTTTTATATTCAATCCCCCTCGCTATAAAGGCCAGCATCCCATTCGCCTTTCTGACTACCTGCTGCACCTGCAGGCTGGGTTTTTGCAACTCATGCACAAGGACCCCGAGGTCCCTCTGCACCGTCGCCTGCTGCAGTTTTTCGCCACGTAAGTAATAGTCCTTCCTACCATTCTTCCTACCAAAGTGGACCACCTCACACTTGCCAACATTAAATTAGTCCGCCTCTTTCATCTGTAGTGGGGACCCTCTTTGGTAATGTGGAGCTGTGGATTGTGTCTCTCTATCAGCGCTAAAACGGTTTGTACAGAGGCCCAGTGTTAAAGGTTGGCAGCGCAGAGGCCTGGCCTACCCGGAACCTGTTTTGCAAGGACCACAGTTGTGGGGAAATTTCAAGAGGTGGTCAATTTTTGTCTTAAACTAAGACAATCCAGAACTCACAAGGTAATAATCTCTGTGCAAAGGACGTGACAAATTTATTAAATATAAAACATGAGGGACAATACAATACAAGCATACAGCCGACTGGAGTGTCACAGAGGGTTAAACAGGTCTACAGACAGAGCTTCAGAACCTCTCTGGAAGAACTGAATTACAGATCCAAAAACAGATCAATGATACTTTTTCAGAATCAATAATTCCGTCTTCCATTAGCTTGGAATCAATTCCATTTAACAATTATACATCAATACAAACCCTTGTCAAGTACCTAGACCAATCATAAGATTCTTAATAGCATGGCAATATCTCATTCGTCAGCCTGATTCCAGATGTAAACTCCCCTCTCGGCACTAACTAACTCCCTGTTGCTAGGTAACAGCAAATGCTACTGCAAGGTCAAAATGGACATTCCCACCAGCTCACTGCCCAGTTGAATAGACATGTGTTCTTGCATCCAGGTTCATATCTATTTTGTGTCTGGGCAATGAATGCATCTATTCTTAATATTGCATAATGCATACATGCTTAGGAATGCCATCCGAGAAAACTTTCTAACTAACCGGTTCCCAGACCTTTGGCTTTAAACTATTGACTCCGCCACGCCTTTCACCAACTTTGCTTGACCAAAGCATTCATTTACCTTGAAATACATTTAAAATATCAGCATATATGTTTTAAAATCATAATTACTTATTCTGATGCACTTATTTCATTCACATATGAGTAAGCTGTCTGTGTTAGCTTGCATAATAATCATTTAACAATTTACTGATCCCTTGTCCTCGAAAAGACTGGATTCTGCCCATAAATCTTATTAGCTGATTAGAAAGCCCCTTCCACATCCTCTGTCGCCATGGTAACTCAAGCCCGCCATTCGACAGGTGGGGTATGTCACGAGGAACTTGTTGTGACTTCCCATGTTTCCCATTCTTGATCCAGAGGATGTCCGCTGGGAGATCTTGCTCAGGAAGGGTGCCCCACGTGGGGTGCCGAGATGGGCTGGGTTGGATAGGGTCAGAGTGGAGTGGGTGAGTGAGGTACAGCACGGCTGGTTCCAGGCAGCTTGTGGGTTTGTCAGGGGGTGGGGTGGTGGGGCGTTGGGGGGGAGCTGGGAGGGGTGTGGGGGGAGCCAGGGAGGAGAGGTGTTGAGCACAAGGCTTTACCCTTGTTTCCAACACCGTCATGGCCTTGTCCCTCTGGCTCTGCAATCAGCTCCAGCCTCACATCCCCCTGAGACATCGTAACTCCTCTCATCCTCTTGAACATCTCAGATTTTAATCACTCTGCCATTGGTGGCCGTGCCTTCAGCTGCCTGGGCCCCAGGCTCCAGAATTCCCTCCCTGAACCCCTCCATCTCCTTTTCCTCCTTGATCAGAGGCTTAGGAACAGGAGGAGGCCCTTTGAGGCTGATCTACCATTCAATAAGATCAGGGATGACCTGGGTTATGATTTCAGCTCCACTTTTCTGTCCAGCCCTTCCCCCCTCTTCCCCCGCCCCCCCCATGACCCTTGACACCCCCCCTTGTCGATCAAAAATCCACCCAATTCAACCGTGAATATACCCGACAACCCAAATTCCAGCACTCTCCGAGGAAGAGGGTCACACAATCCTCTGAGAGAGAAGAACTCTCCACATCTCTGTTTTGAAGATGTTCCTCGGTGATCTGTCTCAATTTGTCCTTGTCTCAAATCCTGACTGATAATGCAATTGTGAAGTCTTTGAGTCTCCTTGCTGAGAGTAATGCACAGTGAGTACTCAAATCTCCCTGCTAGCAAGGAGAACAGATACAGTGAATTTCACTCTGATCTGCTGACAATTCATACAGATAATTAGCAGTTATAGTTAATTACAGCAAATGGGCAACTTTTTAATCCTTCATTTGCATACATAGTCCAGCAATCATAGCATAGATTTTTGCCCTTATCCAATAGAAAACTGCCTCTCCTTTATGCACGTAATTATGTCAACATGTCTTGTTATTTGGTAATTGTCATGGTAACTTGTTCTTTGTTTTCATCCTGTGTCCCAGCCTGGAATGCAGTGTTTCTGAAACTGATGCAAGGTTAGGTTAGTCTCTTATCCTGAGTATGTAAGCATTGGCCTTATCAAAAGCCTCGTAGACTAATAATCATTTCCATTACATAACAGAGTTGTTTGTCATATTCTAAGTTCCACATCACATCCTCACTGACTTGATTTGATTTATCATTGTTACATGTATTAGCATATGGTGAAAAGTATTGTTTCTTATGCACTATGCAGACAAAGCATACTGTTCATAGAGAAGGAAAGGAGAGGGTGCAGAATGTAGTGTTACAGCCATAGCTAGGGTATAGAGAAAGGTCAACTTAGTATAAGGTAGGACTGAGACTTAACTCAATAGGAACAATACAAAACTGGATTCCAATATGTATAACTTTAGTATTGTGTTATTGTGATTACAGCAGTGGACAAACAGTAAATGGAACCAATGTTATACGAACTAATGGTGCACGGAGACACTGAGAAACAGAATTAGAATGTGGATCATTCTGAGCCAGTATCAGAGCCAGTGTGAGAACCTCAATCTTCTCACTCATCAATACAGACTGAATGAGGAAACAAATGTCCCACAGGTTTACGAACACTGCATTTATTTTTTGAAATCAATGTGTCAAATATAGATCTGTAAATTCCTTGGAAGTAAGGCTATTCATTTTTTTAGTGCAGTAATTATTAAGTCGTTTGTTTTCTTGTTTTGAAAGCATGGCTTTCCAAACAACAGCTCATAGACTCACGTGTGTGCTCCCACTAGCCCACTGCCCCCTTATCCCTGAACCCCTACTGCTCACCACCTCCCCCTTCCGCTCTCCCTCCCCCTTCTCATAATCTTGCCTATGTTTCCTCTGTGCCCTCAGTACCCCTTCCTCCTCCCTCCCCCACTCATACCTCACTCCCCCCCTCCAACCCCTGCATTCCTTCACCATCCTCCCTCTATCTGGTGCCTCACCTCCCTCCTCTCAGCCCTCCCTTTGCGCCCCTTCCCCTCCCCTTAACCACTCTCCCTCCCACCCTCTCCCTCCTAAAGCCCCATTGAATTGACCCTCAAAGCTCAGGTCTGGTCCTATGGTTTGCCTGGCTTTGATCTCATGGTCTTGAATGAATAGAAGATAAATAGAATTATGGGGAACAGGGGATGATAACGGGATTAAAGTGGATTGATTCAGGACTGACAAAGGCACAGTGGGCTGAATGGCCTCTGATGCGCTGTTTCTAGAAGTCCTGTGATTTGAAGATTGATTGCAATTGTCTTTGTACATTAAACAATTAAACACTCTCTCCGTGACTGCTTTTTTATTTGTAAAATCAAAGAATATTGTTGATTGTGGAGTTTTTATTGGTTCACATTCAGCTGAATAGACACAATCAGGTCTTCCCTGATTTCTCTATCCCTTATCCTTTGTTTCTTCTTATGGCTGTTGCATTAATTATTGTACAATCTTAAATGCATGACCGCTTTAAGACTGTCAACAGCCACAGCTGCTGTTCCTCTCTGTGCTTTTCCTGTGCTCTTGCAGTTTTTTTCGGGAGCTACAGCCCCTCCTTCTTGGGCACTTTTTAAACCGTTTTCTAGCTGGTGGAAGATTTCCACAGTTTTCCATTGGTTTTTTTTCTTGGCTGCAGAGTCCATTACTCTCTCCTCGCTCCAATATCGATCTTCTTGTCAATTTCGCCGTGCCGTCCAGTCAGGATCAATCTCCTCCTCCAAAAACTTCCTCTCTTCTTCTCTGCTCCTGGGGAGACAAGACTTCTTCAGTTCCAGGACTTCAAATCCCGACCACCCGCAGCCCCTCAGTGCAGGGGTCACTCACCAGACCCCCTACAGGTCTTATCCAGCTTGGGGGGACCTGAAAATCTCGGTTTCTCACTTCCCCATGACCCTGGGTCACAGCCTGCAGCCTCCTATGGCTTTCCTCTCCCGTTGTAACTTCTGAGCTTATTTAACTGAAGCAATTCTCTGCCTTCTATCCTGATTTCTTCTTTTTAATCCTGAAGCACAGTTCTGTCATTTGGTTTCCGTTCCCTCCAGGACAAATAATCAGAGCACTCTAGGGCAGAATGGTGGCACAGTGGTTAGCGCTGCTGCCTCACAGCGCCAGGGACCCAGGTTCAATTCCTGGCTCGGGTCATTGTCTGCGTGGAGTTTGCACATTCTCCCCATGCCTGCATGGGTTTCCTCCAGGTGCTCTGGTTTCCTCCACAATCCGAAGATGTGCCAGGTTGATTGGCCATACTAAGTTGACCTTAGTGTCAGGGATTAGCAAGGATGTGGGGCTATGGGAATAAAGTCTAGGTGGGATTGTGGTTGGTGCAGACTCAGTGGGCCAAATGGCCTCCCTCCTGTACTGTAAGGATCCTATGCACTCCTGACTTTTTCTCCAGTTTTACTTCTCTTGTTCCCCTTGGGTGGCACGATAGCACAGTGGTTAGCGCTGCTGCTTCACAGCTCCAGGGTCCTGGGTTCGATTCCCGGCTCGGGTCACTGCCTGTGTGGATTCTCCTCGTGTCTGCGTGGGTTTCCTCTGGGTGCTGCAGTTTCCTCCCACAGTCCAAAGATGTGCAGGATTAGGTTGATTGGCCATGCTAAGAAATTGCCCCTTAGTGTCTAGGATAGAGGGATTAGTGGGTATAATATGTAGGGATGTGGGGGTAGAACCTGGGTGGGATTGTGTTCGGTGCAGACTCGATGGGCCAAAGGGCCTCTTTCTGCACTGGAGGGTTCTATGAAAGCTAAGCTCTCTTCAGTTTAATTTTCTATGTCTTTCCGAAGCTCTTGACTCGCCAAACCATGTTCGTTACTTTGTCTACTCTTTGGGGTCCCTGGCACTGTGAGGCAGCCATGCTAACCACTGTGCCACCGTGCCATTCCAAATGTCCGTGTTCAAAGATGTGCAGGTTAGGTGGATTGGCCACGTTAAATTGTCCCTCAGAGGATTAGCAGGGGAAATGTATGAGGTTGCAGGGATAGAGCCTGGGTGGGATTGTGGTCAGTGCAGACTCTATGGGCCGAATGGCCTCCTGCTGCGCTGTAGGGATTCTATGATTCTAAATAATCAAATGTTTGCTATTGGAACAACTCTCAACTATACATGAATACGCCAAACACCAGCGTTTGTTGGGTTAATGAAAGATTGCTACACTTAAAGATTATTTATATTTTAATATTTGAAATGTTACACACAGGGAGGAGGCTTGTGGGGAGCATAAACACCAGCATAGCACAGAGGGGCCAAATGGCCCGTTTCTGTGACTCGAGGGTGTGACCTCGCAGGTGGGAAGAGGAGGAAGGTTGCTGACAGTGAGACAGGTAATGTTCCGCCTGTTTAAGCCGATCTGTAGCTCACTAGCATCAGCACAGGTCATTGTATCCAAGAATATATTGAATTCCGACACATATTCCTAACTTCACTGAGGAAAATCCCCCGCTCCGCTGGGTAATTGTCTCATTTGCACTTGTGATGAATGGAATATTTAAGAACATAAGAACATAAGAACATAAGAAATAGGAGCAGGAGTAGGCCATCTAGCCCTTCGAGCCTGCCCCGCCATTCAATAAGATCATGGCTGATCTGTCGCTGCTCAGTTCCACTTTCCCGCCCTCTCCCCATAACCCTTAATCCCCTCTCTTATCAAAAACCCATCAACCCGCTTCTTAAAAATATTTAGCGAGGCAGCCTCCACCACTTCAACGGGCAGAGAATTCCAGAGATTCACCACCCTTTGAGTGAAGAAGTTCCTCCTCAACTCCGTTCTAAACCGCCTCCCCTTTATCTTGAGGCTGTGCCCCCTAGTCCTACTGTCTTTTTTGAGCGGGAAGAGTCTCTCCACCTCTATCCTATCCATCCCATTCATCATCTTATACGTCTCAATGAGATCTCCCCTCATTCTTCTAAACTCTAACGAGTACAAGCCTAGTTTATTCAGCCTCTCCTCATAGCTCAATCCCCTCAACTCCGGTATCAGCCTAGTAAACCTCCTCTGCACTCCCTCCAGGGCCAAAATATCCTTGCGCAGGTGCGGCGCCCAAAACTGCACACAGTACTCCAGCTGCGGCCTCACCAATGCCCTATACAGCTGCAGCAAGACCTCCCTACTTTTATATTCAATCCCCCTCGCTATGAAGGCCAGCATCCCATTCGCCTTCCTGACCACCTGCTGCACCTGCAGGCTGGGTTTTTGCGACTCATGCACAAGGACCCCGAGGTCCCTCTGCACCGTCGCCTGCTGCAGTTTTTCGCCACGTAAGTAATAGTAATAGTTTAATCATGGGGAGAAGATTGGGGAAATCTGGCTTTGCTTAACTTGACATCGTAATTTACCACGAAACCCATCATAAGAACATAAGAAATAGGAGCAGGAGTAGGCCATCTAGCCCTTCGAGCCTGCCCCGCCATTCAATAAGACCATGGCTGATCTGTCGTGGCTCAGTTCCACATTCCCGCCCTCTCCCCATAACCCTTAATCCCCTCTCTTATCAAAAACCCATCAACCCGCGTCTTAAAAATATTTAGCGAGGTAGCCTCCACCACTTCAACGGGCAGAGAATTCCAGAGATTCACCACCCTTTGAGTGAAGAAGTTTCTCCTTAACTCCCTTCTAAACCGCCCCACCTTTATCTTGAGGCTGTGCCCCCTAGTCCTACTGTCCTTTTTGAGCGGGAAGAGTCTCTCCACCTCTATCCTATCCATCCCATTCATCATCTTATACGTCTCAATGAGATCTCCCCTCATTCTTCTAAACTCTAACGAGTACAAGCCTAGTTTATTCAGCCTCTCCTCATAGCTCAACCCCCTCAACTCCGGTATCAGCCTAGTAAACCTCCTCTGCACTCCCTCCAAGGCCAAAATATCTTCGCGCAGGTGCGGCGCCCAAAACTGCACACAGTACTCCAGCTGCGGCCTCACCAATCAAAAGATAGGTCTTCTCAACACTGAGAAAGCCAAATGCAGCTGGAATGACTGTGTTGTAAAATACTGCTTTGCAGAATACAGCTTTGTGGAATACCACTTTCTAGAACACCACTTTCCAGAATACTGCTTTCTAGAACACCGCTTTCTAGAATACCACTTTCTAGAACACCACTTTCCAGAACACCGCTTTCCAGAATACTGCTTTCTAGAATACCGCTTTGCAGAATACCGCTTTGTAGAATATCTTCACTAACTCTGCAAAGCAGGGCCCAAACCTCTGAGAGCCAGCCGTTAACTCTCCACCTCACTCCCAGCGTTAATGCGAGCCTACTTGTGATACTAATAAATAAACTTTAAACTTCACTGAACAACTCAAACCTGAGGTGCTGTAGAAACGAGATCTTTCTTTGACCAAAAGAAGCATGCAGTGATGTGAGAACCGGACCCGTGTCTTCGGAGTTTATCTTGCCTCCCAGGTGTGGCGCCAATGGGAATATGTTAGGATCTGTTCTCTGATTTACTCTCCTGGATGTTTTGTGAACCTTAGCCATTGCGAATGTTCAATGCTGTGCTGTCCTTACCAGTGTATGATGTGGAGATGCCAGTGTTGGACTGGGGTAAACACAGTAAGGAGTCTCTCAACACCAGGTTACAATCCAACAGGTTTATTTGGTAGCAAACATCACTAGCTTTCAGAGCGCTGCCCCTTCATCAGGTGAGTGGGGAGAACCTTTCCTACCAAATAAACCTGTTGGACTTTAACCTGGTGTTGTGAGGCTTCTTACTGTGTTTACCAGTGTAACCAGGAGATGGCGCTCAAAGGCAGTCTGTCGTGTTGCCAACATTATCCCAGTCACAAATGTTTAGAGAAATGGAGGAATGTAGCATCAGAATGAGGCCACTTGGCCCTTCGAGCCTGTTCTACCCTGCAATATGATCATGGCTGCTCCGCTATCTCAATGCCAATTTTCCGCTTTCTCCCCGTACAATTTAGTGCCATCAAAATATAAAAATTCCCTCATCGGAATTAAGTAAAGCTTATTTATTAGTGTCACGAGTAGGCTTACATTAACACTGCAATGAAGTTATTGTGAAAATCCCCTAGTCGTCACACTCCAGTGTCTGTTTGGGTACGGTGAGAGAGAATTTAGTATGGCCAATGCACCCTAACCAGCACGTCTTTCAGACTGTGGGAGGAAATCGGAGCGCCCGGTTTCTGAGGAAGGATGTCCTTGCTATAGAGGGAGTCCAGCGAAGGTTTACCAGGCTGATTCCTGGGATGGCAGAACTGCCATATAAGGAGAGACGGCGTCGGTTAGGATTATATTCACTGGAGTTTAGAAGAGTGAGAGGGAATCTCATAGAAACTTATAAAATTCTAACAGGGTTAGAGAGGGTAGATTCAGAAAGAATGTTCCCGATGGTGGGGGAGTCCAGAACGAGGGGTCATAGTTTGAGGATAAGGGGTAAACCTTTTAGAACTGAGGTGAGGAGAAATTTCTTCACCCAGAGGGTGGGGAATGTGTGGAATTCAGTCCCACAGAGAGTAGTTGAGGCCAAAACGTTGTCTGATTTCAAGAAGAAATTAGATATCGCTCTTGGGGCTAAAGCAACCAAGGGCTATGGAAGGGAGGGGGGGAAAATCAGGATATTGAATTTGATGATCAGCCATGATATAATGAATGATGGAGCAGGCTGGAAGGGCCGAATGGCCTCCTCCTGTCTCAAGCTTCTATGAGTGAATCACAGGGCGGCAGTGGTTAGCACTGTTACCTCTCAGTGCCAGTGACCCAGGTTCAATTCCCAGCTTGGGTCACTGTCTGTGCGGAGTCTGCATGTTCTCTCTGTGTCTGCGTGGGTTTCTCTCCGGGTGCTCCAGCTTCATCCCACAGTCTGAAAGACGTGCTGGTCAGGTGCATTGACTCAAACAGGTGCTGGAGTGTGGTGACTAAGGGAATTTCACAATAACTTCATTGCAGCGTTAATGTAAGCTTTACTTGTGACTAATAAATAAACCTTATCTATTGGCACAAACCGGTCTGTCTGAACCAATCTCAATCTCTTGACATCAACCACATCACCCCACCCCCTCCCCACCCTTTCCATAATCTCCAAGACTGATCGTATATTGACCAGTCTGAATCAGAGAGTTGCATTGTGACACCTGATACAAACTGTGGCCGTAGCACAGTGGTTCGTACTGCTGCTGCACAGCTCCAGGGACCTGGGTTCGACTCCTGGCTCAGGTCACTGTGTGGAGTTTGCACATTCTCGTGTCTGCGTGGGTTTCCTCCGGGTGCTCTGGTTTCCTCCCACTGTCCAAAAATGTGCAGGTTAGCTTGATTGGCCATGCCAAAATTGCCCCTTAGTGTCCAGGCATGCGTAGGTTAGAGGGATTAGCAGGTAAGTGTGTAGGGATATGGGGGTAGGGCCTGGGTGGGATTGTGGTCAGTACAGACTCAATGGGCCAAAGGGCCTGTTTCTGCACTGTAGGGTTCTATGATGATGGCTCTCTCTGCAGTTAGGAGAAAGCGCAATGGGAGTTCAGGTCAGTAAGACTGCAGTCGAAGTTTGCACTTGCCTTCAGCAGTTACTTTTTATATTCGATTGTTGGTGAATGTTAACAAGCTGTTTCAGTGGGGCATTCTTCCCCACCATGTATTTTTTGTAAACATTTTTGTCCTTTCAAGTTTCCTTTCGCTACACGCTTTACCAGGCTGACAGCTGGTTACAAGTTTGCTGTAGTGTGGTCTCAGTTAGATGGGTAAGAGGGATATGGGCCCAAACGCGGGTGATTGGGACTAGCTTAGGTGGTTAAAAAAAAACAGTAGCATGGACAAGCTGGGCCGAAGGGCCTGTTTCCATGCTGTAAACCTCAATGACATCCACACTGTTGACAACCCAAGAACAGCACTGACTACAATTCAGAGCATAGTATGTTTTATTAAAACAGGCACAGGACAGTGTGTAACATCTGAAAAGTGCAATCAAGGCAAATGGTGACATCCGATATAACCTTTCTCTTCCAACCAGGTGTTGCTAAACTCACACTCTGGTGAAAACCAACGCAGTAAATTCCTGTTTAATACCAAATATCACTTGAGCTGCTCAAGAAATGCAAAGGAGTTGTATCGAGCAGAGATTAAGTGCAAGATACTGAACCCAACCTGTATCCAGGCAACTGGTTTACAAACAAGGATGAAAGGTGTGTTTTATACAAATATCAGGAACGTCTGTTTCATTAACATTTTCCACTCACCATCTTTAAGATGCTTTTATCAGTTCGATGATCAAATGTCTTTACACTGAGGTACATTTCATAAAGTCACTTTTCCAGTTTTAAAGGTTATTAGAACAGAAAGTTGGTGCTACGCACCCCACATCAGAAGCATGAAGGAACTCCAGCTTTTAACACCATTACCATTACTCGCGACCTACTTTGTATTTCAAGGTAGCCAGCTCTCTCTCTCTCTCTCGAGTAGCTTTGACCCAAAAAGGGGAAGGTCAGTAACCCCGAGGGCCCTAACCTTTCAGTTCCAGTTACTAATCCCCAGGAAAGCAGCGACTCAAACCGCCATTGGCCTCCTAAACATCAATGGATCTCTCAACTGCAATGAGAATCAAATGACTGACAAAGAAAGCAACTCCCCACCCAACCCCCACTCCCCCCACCCTCAAAACCCATAACATAAATCAATAATATTTAAAAGGTCAACCGCTAAGAGACACAATGATCTCGAACACTTGGGTTCCAGCGTTGGCAGTACCTAGGTATTCAAGTTTAAAATGTACATTTTCCTACATAGCAATGGCTGCTCTTCACACGCTAAATTATAATATTAATCAGCTATCAAGCCACTGGGAAAATCTAGGCAGCGAGCAGATACTAAGGAAATGCAATCTAAAACCATGAATGTAGGTTGCATGAACTTGGCTCGTACTCAAGAGTTTAGAAAGCCGAGGATGTGATGTGATCGAGGCCTTTATTCTTTTAAAGGGAATTGATTAGTACGGAGAAACTCTTCCGATCGGACTCAGGGAATCCAGAACACTGGCATAATGGTAAAGTTCCAGCTAGGCCATCCAGGAAAGAAACCAGGAAGGATTTCTTCACGGAAAGAGCAGCAGAGACCTTCTCCGGCAGAGGGCCGGGGGTGGGATTGCTGTGAGATGTCAACCTCGCAGCAACTATCACCCACACCGCCCCCACCCTGGCACCCCCCAAGAAATAAACCAAAGTGTCACTAAACCAGCAAACTGGTTGGTAAAATAATCTATATATTCCAGTTCACCAACAAGTAACAAGAACCATTCTCCTAGAATTCTAAGCACTTGCCCTTTGTGTAAATGTTTAAAATTGTTGTGGGGTGATCATCTATTTTGTAGATTTCACAAGAAATTGTTGAAGGTGGGGCAGCTTGGCACTACACTGCTGGCATCCAAATGTAGTTGATATGGCAGGTGGTGGCCATGGGGTTCGGTGCCTAATCTGCCCATGACGCAGCTCCTGCTTTTAGAACATCAAAAACCCCTGAGTTTATCGTAAAACTTGTAACATCGAACCAGGCAACTTTTCATCATCGCTAAGACACAACGGGGAGAAATCCACCTTGGGAGGAAACAGGGGACATGCAATCAGCCAATCGGGAACTCTCTTGAGACTTTGCCGGAGTTTCTTAACCTTTGAAGTCAATGAAGGAGATCCAAAACAAGCCAATTGCCTCTTGCCCCATGCTACTGCCCCAAGGTAAATTTATCCCCCCCACCACCCCACACCTTTGCAAACTACAGGACTTGGTGCTTTTATTTAGAAACCCTTTCTTTTTAAAGTAAATTCTGTCCCCTCCCCTCCAGAAAGCTTGGACTGGGCCATTCCCCATGCCCCAAACCACCTTCTGATAAGACCAACCAAGGGTCACCACCACTTAAGTCAACTCTATCATTGGATCATAACCTCTTTCATAGAATTCTACTTTAATCACAAATTTAAATACACACACATATATACTATATATATAGAACATAAATACAAGCGTCAGATTATAAAGTGCCTTCCCCCATTTTTTTTCCCCCAATCCATTGAGATCCAGCAAAATTGCTGAAAAAAAAACAGTATGAATAGGTGCTTCACCGAATGGAGAATTCTGGATGCCAATACTCGTTGTAGTGTCACGTACTCAACAAAGAAAAAGTCAAGAGCAAATACATCAGAACGTTGAGTGTTTTAGAATAATTAAAACTACAGTAGGACTGTTAATTAACCGTGAGAATTTTGAATGCAGTATTCCTTAGGACCGTCAAGATAAGTCATTGTTAATATAACAGAGATTACACCACCCATACCTAAGTAACAGTACCAATGAAAATGGTGATGAAAATATTGCACTATAGGTTGTTAGCATTCCCAGGTTCCTTGGCACAGTGCTCAATCCATATAAATTTAACAGTAAATCTTCATTTTTTTATATATACATTGATGCCTCAGTTTTGCACTCATTTTTAGCTGGTGGGCAAAAGCAACACAGCATCTGAGAAGTACCAATTGCAATCTTCAATGAATCTGTTACTTTCCACTCTTTTCTCCTTTTAAAAAAAAAGGAGCAAAGGTTTTCAGATAAAACATTGCTTTTTTCTTTGCCAAGGTGAAGGCCTGGATTTTGCATTTAGTGAAACACCACCAAGCTTGCTGATGCCCCCAAAAATCTAGTGGTTCCCCGTAGCGTGTACTTCCCCTTTCCGGATATTAACTTGAATCTAGCGCCAAGTCAAGGGGGCCTCCAGGCATCCAGTAACAGAGATTTGATCAAGTAAGGTAAGCAGCCAATGACATTAAAGTATTCGCACAGACAGCAAACCAGGAAGTAAAATGCACTGATTGTAATATATAAAAAAAAATTAAGGCTAAAGGGAACAAAATAAAAATTGGGACACGCAATAGCTGAAATATCGCAAAAAAGATTAAAAATTATAGAATTATAACAGAAACACTTAACATTATACAAATATATTAGTTTTTTTCTGGGTCAGAGGGATTATTCAGTAGTAATGATTTAGCATGTCAGTAAAATACCCATTTACACCTCATTAACAGACAATAACTTTCTCAGAAGAGGGAGGGGAATGGGTTAACAGTGATATTACAGTGTTAAGAGAAGATTTTTGTCCGCTCAGTTATTTTTAAGGATTGCCGTCTGCGAGAACTTTGGGGAATTACTGACAGCAACTTCCAGGTTTCCGCGTTCAATCGCGTACACGTGGAATCTGCTGTCACTTTTGCAGCTGTAACGACAACAAACAGACAGTTTCACTGGCATCACACCCACAAAACGCGACTCAAAGCGGTAAGTCACTTTGGGGAAAATACGGTCGGGAAAACTAAGCTCACAGTTGATGCCAGTGATGGTGATCGAGATTATTAAATCATAAGGCGAGAAGGAAAAGATTAATTTGACTGCACCCTAAAGGACAGTGACACCACGGGAGCCTTTACCCTTCTCCCTGACCAAGGGCATCGCTTATTGGACTGAAACAACTAACCTCCCCAATGATATCAAGTTGGCAATCGTACATGACCATTTGACTGTAAACTGAATAGGAATGTCTCATCTTCAGAGAAACTAACCTGCCCAAACTTGCTAAAAATAATAGAATTCCTCTATCTGCAAAATCAAACATAATAAAAATAGCGCAGTTTTCCAAAAGTGGAGATAATTTAGCACCAGTCAGGGGAACATATGCAAATAAGATGGAATTAAATTATATGTTTGCCAGGACTGTAAGGATCTGGAAGATAAGTAACGACAACAATCAGGAGCAGAAAGAAATGGTTTGGATGGATTACAGTTACATCCGGAAATGTATCTGACAATTAGTGTCAATTTCACCAGCACTTGTCATGATTATGACGTAAAAATAACCCTCGCTTGAGAAGCTGGGAGGGGAATGATGAGTGAGCTTCGTACATTTATGAAGCATGCATTATTCTCTCTTCCCTCTCTCAAAGAGATTGACTCCTGAGAGATTGGCATCTCTGCCATCTTGTTCAGGTGACCCTTCCTCTCACATTAACTCGGGCGTGGAGCGCTGGTGGGCATCTCACACGTGGCAAGCATCCTAGCCATAAACCCAACATCTGCTCATGAGGGTGTCCACTGGGGTGGGGCATTGAAGACAAATTGCGGGCAGGGACCCTAGACAATGCACCCACCCACCCCAGGACCTCCCTGGTTCAGACATTGAGTACGGTTTTTCTTGGAGAGTGGCAAATGCTGCAATTAGAACTCAACCGTAATCCATCCAGTCAACTGGTACCCAATAAAAGAGGAAAAATATATCAAACCATCCAGGGAATGTGGACTAGAGCCAATGGACATTACTGGAATTGTCAATCAAGATTGCACTCACCAGGATCTCTTTGCTCATAAGCAATTCTGGGATTGACAAATTTATTAAGAGCTGAGAGATATTCTGCACAGCTAGCTAAACATGGGCAAGGTGACTGGCCACAAATCACTGTCCAGTCTGTCAGGACCTGCACGTTAGTTCCATCACTGACTGTCCCATGAATGGTGATGGCAGGTCAGTCCACAACATTGTTTAAAAGGGAATTGGTGAGGAGTTGAATAGAGGAGGAATGTGCGGGGTGGGGGGAGGTGTTGGGAAACAGTTGGAAGTGGAGGGCTCCAGGTGAAGGGCTAGCACAGGGGCCATTCCCCTCGGCTCTGGAATTCCGGCTGGAAGCTTAGCTCTTCAGAGCAAACCAGGACAAAATGGTCAATTCGTTGACTTTAGATGGATTGAGGGGGAAATGGGAGAGCGGGTGGGTGGAGAGAATAGCGGAGGTGGTGTAGGGGATGGTGGGGAGCGATGGTGGGGGGGGGGGGGCGTGGTGGGATGAGAGTGAATGAGTGGGAAGGAGGGTTGATGGAGGGGGTAGCGAGGTGACGGAGAGGGGAGAGATGGAGGGGGTAGAAAGCTGCCAAATCTTGGATCGACCGCCTGTCACACAGAAGTCAGTGATGAGCAAGATTGGACGATCGGTATAAGGGGCGGTGGATTGGAGGGAGGGAGACACAGACTGGAACCCTGACTCCAGGCGAAAAGCTATCCACTCCCCAGGGGAACATGCCAACCCAGAACAGCACAAAATTCAAGCTGGGTTTTGTTCCAGAAACACAAAAACGGAACGAGAAAATTCTGAAATTAAAACAAATGGGGGGAGGGGGCAGTGGGGGGGAGCAGAGAGATGGGGAAATCCCAGAGTTGAGAAACCAATAGGTTAACGTTTTGGGGTGGACAATGTCGGAGACAAGCCACAACAATCTCTTTACGCAAAAGAACCACACTTACAAACCCATCACCGTTACCCTACCCCAGGGTAACTGCTTTGTTATTGCTATTTTACGCGCGATAAAGTCAACATCTTCACTCAGCATTTTGCAGCCAGGTTTCTCAAGGGAGCAGGCGAGGCCCCAGACGGACTCTTCTTACTTGACTGGGACTGTTTCACCGTTAGCGACTCGCCTTTTGCCTTGGGAGTGGATTTGACCGCGGGGGGCTGTACCCGTGGAGACTGCGGGGTGGTCGCCTCGGCTTGTGGCAGTTTGACCACGGCTAACGGGGTCCTGGGCGCAGACGTGGGGCCCCGAGGTGGCTTCTTACTGCCCGACGAAGGGGTCTTGGCGGACGCCTTCGGGACCTTCTCAGCACGGGGCGAGTCCTTGGCCGCGGCAGGCGCGCTCTTCGGAGCGGAGATCAGCTGGCGGGACACCGGCGTGGAGCTCGGGTGGGGGGTATGGAGACCTCTGACCGGTGTGAGGGGTCTCTTGGGGGCGGATGGGGATGTCAGATTTGAGGGCTGCAGGCGTTTCCCTGGAGACTGCGTCGAGCCAGACACCGGTGGGGTAGCAGAAAAGGAAATGGCCTCGGATGGGCACCGAGTCAACGAGGACGTGGTGTCCACATTCGGCGGGCATCTTCCTGGAGGCCGCTGAAGGAGTCCACACGGAGACTTTGAAGGCGTTGGGTGCTGCCTGGGAGAAGGTTGTCCCTGCCCAGTCCTGAGCTGTGCCACGCGTTTAGGGAGGCAGGATTGCTTTGCTGGAGACGGTGGATGTTTGGAGGTTGGCTGCCATCTTGGGGCAGGACACTTTGGTGCCCTGGAAGGAGAACTTGGTGCCACCCGAGGTAAATGCCTCCCCTCAGCGGTTGCTGGGCGAGACTCGGGTTTCAGTGGCTGCCCAGGAGAGGAGGGACACTTGCAGTGGACATGGGTCGCCCTGGGCGCAGACCACGCTGGCGAGCGGGGAGATCCATGGCATGTTGCCAGCGGTTGGACCGTCTTGATAGAGGATGGTAGGTTCACAGTCAGAGACTTGGGGGTTTTTGCCGGGAAGTTAGAGGCCTCGTTGCAATCCTGAGACACTCCCTTCTCAAAAGCCATAATCTTCTCCTCCAACATGGTGAAGTGCAGCACTCGACAAGGGTCATGTTTCAGGAGGAAGCCCTGGAGCGTGTCCCAACCGCCTCCCACACGCACCATCACGTGTTTACCATGCAACATCTGCAAGTAAATATTGGCAAGGACAAAGTTAATACTCGGCAATGGTAATTTCTGTTCATCCTTCCAAATATAATCTATATTTAAAGAATATTTCCAAATTAGCCATCTAAGTTGGCAATGGGAACTCCATTTCAGAAGAGATGTCAAAAGACTGCAGTGCATTCTTGCATTGAACACCTCGAGAGTGCGTTACCGGGTACCAGTGGAGGCCTGAAAAAAAAAGGGGAGGTTCTCAAAACCAAAAATCTTAGCAAATTGAGAAGGGATTCACGCTGTGCAAAGCCTCAGAGAGGTGGAACAATGAGGGACTGTTTTCATTTACTGGCGAGTTGGTAACGAGGGGGTAGTTCCATACAGGGAACAAAGAGGAACTCAGGCTGGTTTCAAACACAAGACGGCAATTCGAACGTGGAATGTTTTAGAGGTCACTGAGGCAGAGGCTGCAACATCAGCCCGAGGGGAATCACTGAAGCATTTCAAGCAGGAAGAATATAAAAGGGGATGTGGGAAATTGGGATAGGTAAGGAACGCGCTATCACAGGAACAATGGGACACTCAATCTCTTTCGCATCCTCTCATGAGTACCAGGCGGAAGTATAACTCAGGCCCCAAAACACAAGATTTAAATTCAGTTGTTGACTTTGGGATAAGTCCGCTTGCTTTGTAGAATAAAGGGAATGGGTTACAGTGGTGGAACCAAGGATAAGATGCCTGTTCAAGATATGCATCAGAAGAGGCCATTCAGCCCATCAAACCTGTTCTGTTAGATCATGGCTGATCTGTAATCACCTCCTCCCTCCTCCAACACACACTATCAGCAGCCTATAGAGTGTGTTCCGCATTCTCATTGCCGTGGGAAACACAATTCCAGATCTGAGCATCTCATGTTAATCTTAAGATTATACCCCAGTTAGCCTTGATCTAAACTGATGGTGGAAGAGCTTTTGATGGGCTGAATGGCCTTCCTCTGTTCTGATCTCATTAGCCCACATTCACCCTCTCGAATGCTAGTGGCGTAATGTGTACGTTCCAAGCATCCCATTCCTCTTAGGTGCCTCCGAGCAGGACTGTCCTCTGCTGTTGCCAGGCTGCCAAGTGGACAGTTGGAAAACGGGCATAAAAAAGCAGTTGTGGACAAAATCAAATATGCAGGAAACGTGACTGGGACGTTGGTTCTTTAATTAAAGATTGCACACAGCCGGTGTCCGAGGAGATCAGGGCATGGATATTCCATCATTCCAGCTACCAGCAACACACAGGGGAAACTGACATTCATTAAATCCATGCAAATTGAATTTACTCATTGGAACTAATCTGTGCCACACAGGTGCCAGGCAATGACCATTTCCAACAAGAACAGTGGTTAGCACTGCTGCTTCACAGCTCCAAGGATCTGGGTTCGATTCCCGGCTCGGCTCACTGTGTGTGGAGTTTGCACATTCTCCTCGTGCTGCGTGGGTTTCTTCCGAGTGCTCCGGTTTCCTCCCACAGTCCAAAGATGTGCGGGTTGGGTTGGCCGTGCTAAAATTGCCCCTTAGTGTCAGAGGGATTAGCTGGGGTAAATAAGAGTAATGGGAGTAGGGCTTGGGTGGGATTGTAGTCGGTACAGACTCAAATGGGCCAAATGGTCTCCTTCTGTACTGTAGGGATTCTATGACTCTAAATAGGGTAGGCCTAGTGGTATTATTGCTAGACAATCAATCCAGAAACTCAGCTAATGTTCTGGGGACCTGGGTTCAAATCCCATCACGGCAAATGGTGGAATTTGAATTCAATAAAAATATCTGGAATTAAGAATCTACCAATGACCATGAAACCATTGTCGATTGTCAGAAAAAACCCATCTGGTTCACTAATGACCTTTAAGGAAGGAAATCTGCCGTCCTTACCTGGTCTGGCCTACATGTGACTCTAGAGCCACAGCAAATACTCTCAACTGCCCCTGGGCAACAAGGGATGAACACAGTCTGAGGCCAGAACTCCCCATTCACCCGACGAAGGGACAAACCCCGAAAGCTTGTGCGTTTACTATCAAATAAATTGGTTGGACTTAAACCTGGTGTTGTCAGACTTTTTACTGTGTTTACCCCAGTCCAATGCTGGCATATCCACATCATGACAACTAGGGATGGGTAATAAATGCTGGCCCAGCCAGCGACAACCGTGTCCCATGAATAAAGGACAAAAATGAATAAAAATATTGCACAACTAATATTTAACCTGCTTGGAGGTATCCTGAAAGATCGGTTAGATGCTTTATAAATGAGAAGTCTTTCAACCTTTCAAGTGGCATCCAGTGTCCCCATCATCACCCCAACATATCAAAGGCTAATGTCTCAAATTGTGTGAATACATCACCCTACATTTCACCACGATCGCCAGTATTAAATTCACATTTATTTTGGTTCAATAGTTCCATATTTCCTCAGAACCGCAAGAAGCCACAAAAGGTCACGAAAGAAGCCCAATCCATCACGCAAACCAGCCTCCCATCCATTGACACTTCCCTCAGCAAAGCAGCCAGTATAATCAAGGATCCCACACACCCCGGACATTCTCTCTTCCACCTTCTCCCATCGGGAAAAAGATACAAAAGTCGGAGGTCACGTACCAACCGACTCGAGAACAGTTTCTTCCCTGCTGCTGTCAGACTTTTGAATGGACCTACCTGACATTAAGCTGATCTTTCTCTACACCCTCGCTATGACTGTAACACTACATTCTGCAATCTCTCCTTTCCTTCTCTATGAATGGTATGCTTTGTCTGTACAGTGCGCAAGAAACAATACTTTTCACTATGTTAATACAGGTGACAATAATAAAATCAAATCAAATCAGGATCAAAACCTCACCCTGATGAAAAGAATCTTCTCCCCAAGTCGATAACGGCCTTCCGATAAAAACTCAATGGAGAATCGGTGTGAACATTTACAAGGAGGGTCGTCAGCAATCGTCTTCACCTGGGGAAAAAAATAATTAGTTCAAGAGTTGTGAACAAAACATTAATTACAATCTGCTGAGGTAATAGACATGACAGGGAGGCCGAGAGTTTGCATCATAGGAATTATCATAGAATCAAAGAACCCTATAGTGCAGAAAGAGGCCATTCGGCCCATCGAGTCTGCACCGAACACAACCCCATCCAGGCCCTACCCCCATATCCCTACATATTATACCCACTAATCCCTCTAACCTACACATCCCTGGACACTAAGGGGCAATTTCTTAGCACGGCCAATCAACCTAACCCGCACATCTTTGGATTATGGGAGGAAACCAGAGCGCCCAGAGGAAACCCACACAGACATGAGGAGAATGTGCAAACTCCACACAGACAGTGACCCGAGCCGGGAATCGAACCCAGGACCCTGGAGCTGTGAAGCAGCAGTGCTAACCCACTATGCTACCGTGCCGCCCCTAAGTGTCAGGACTAGACAGGGTAGATGCAGGGGTGGTGGGGGGGGGGGGGGGGGGGGGGCGGGGGGTGGCGGGAATGTTCTTATGGTGTAGGTGCCCACAATCAGAGGTCACTGTCTGAGAATTCAGGGTAGACCATTTAGGACGGAGACGAGGAGACATTTCTTCAACCGGTGAGCCTGTGGAATTCATTCCCACGGGAAGTAGTTGATGCCAAAACATTGAATGTATTCGAGAGGCGGCTGGATATCACACTTGGGGTGAACAGGATCAAAGGTCATGGGGAGAAAGCAGGATTAGGCTATTGAGTTGGATGATCAGCCATGATCGCGATGAATGGCGGAGCAGGTTCGAAGGGCCGAATGGCCTCTTTCTGCTCCTATCTTCCATGTTTCTATGTCACTGGGGCTAGGGTTAACGATCTGGAAATGTGAGTTCAGTCATGTGCTCGAGATACTAAAGTTTATTTATTGATGTCACAAGTAGGCTTACATCAACACTGCAATGAAGTTACTGTGAAAATCCCCACACTTTGTACCCGAACAGGCGCCCAAGTGTGGGGATTTTCACAGTAACTTCATTGCAGTGTTAACATAAGCCTACTTGCGACACTAATAAATAAATAAAGCAGCAAACAATTGTGGCGCGCAGATTTCAGACACATTTAATATTCGGATTTCACTGAAAATAAACAGCAGGTAGAGATTGAGACCGACTTACAGCTTGGTGCAGTTCTTTATTGTGTGAACGTGGTTTTGTGCTTTCTACAGGAACCAGTTGTTCAGAGGTGGTTAATAGAGTCTCCTCCAGTTCAATCTCCTTCTCCAGTTTTATCAATACTGGAGGCTCCACACCATACCTGTAAATGTAAAGACAATATAAAGCAGCTCTCCTGAATACTAAACATCAGCTGAAGGATTGTAATCACTCCGTAAAATGGCTGAAAGCTTTTTTTATTCATTCGTGGGACATGGGCATCGCTGGTTGGGTCAGCACTTACTACCCATCCCTAGTTGCCCTTGGAGGGCAGTTGAGAGTTAACCACATTGCTGTGGCTCTGGAGTCACATATAGTCCAGACCAGGTAAGGACAGCAGATTTATTTCCCTACAGGACATTAGTGAACCAGATGGGGTTTTTCTGACAATCGGCAATGGTTTCATGGTCATCAGTAGATTCTTAGTTCCAGGTATTTTTTACTGAATTCAAATTCCACCATTTGCCGTGGTGGGATTCGAACCCGGGTCCCCAGAACATTAGCCGAGTTTCTGGATTAATTGTCTAGCAATAATACCACTAGGCCATTGCCTCTGTCAGAAAAAAGATGGGGGGGAAAGGTTTTTAAAGGTGAAGGTGGATAGATTCTTGGAAGACAAGGAGGTGATAGGTTATCGTGGATTTGAGGTTAGTCTCAGATCAGTTACGATCTTATTAGATGCTGAAATACGCTGAATGGCTCAATGCCTGCTCCTGGTTTGCATGAAGCAAGCTGGAATGGCATGTTGGCACTGCAGCCTCACAGTGCCAGGGACCTGGGTTCGATTCCCAGTCACTATTTGCGCTGAGTCCGCATGTTCTCCCCGTGTCTGCATGGGTTTCCTCCGGGGGCTCCAGTTTCCTCCCACAGACACGCTGTTTAGGCACATTGGCCATGCTAAATTTTCCCTCAGCGTACCTGAACAGGTTCCGGAGTAGGGGAATTTCACAGTAACTTCATTGCAGTGTTAATGTAACCCTACTTGTGACACTAATAAATAAACTTTAAAAAAAAACTTTCAAATACAGGAACTTTTTGGAAGCTGAAAGCATCTGTAGACCATTTGATAAAAAGACAGTAATTCTGCAGAGTGCGCAGTGAGTGATAAGTAAAAGAGGAATATTGCTCTCCATGTTTTAAAGATTTATAGATTGCCTACAAAAAGTGTTTAGTTAGCAGTGCTTTTAGTCAGTTGTTATAGTAAAAGTTTTAAAACTTGAAATTTTGATGCATCATTCTTTGAGTTATCAACTTCTAAAAATGAATTTGAACAGGTTATCAGTTTCTACAGAGATCGCAACAGGAAGTAAGATATGACCGAAAAGCGGAAGATGTTCGTCCTACTCCCTATGTTCCAAAGATATCTGTGATAATAAATAAATAGAGTAGATTACACTTACCGAGACACGATACGACCAATTTCAAGCAGACACAGACACACCTGCCGGGGCTGTTTATGCAAAACTGGCAGAGAAAAGAGAAAGCAGAAATGGATATCCATAAAATCACAGAATCCCTATAGCGAAGAAGGAGGCCATTCTGCCCATTGGGTCTGCGCCAACCACAATCCCACCCAGGCCCTATCCCTGTAACCCCACATATTTACCCTGCTAATTCCCTGGGACTAGGGTCTATTTAGCATGGCCAATCAACCTAACCCGCGTATCTTTGGATTGAGGGAAGAAACCAGAGCACCTGGAGGAAACCCACGTAGACACAGGGAGAAGGCGCAGACGGTGAGCCGAGCCGGGAATTGAACCCGGGTCCCTGGTGCTGTAAGGCAACTGTGCTAACCACTGTGCCACTAAGTCTCCCATAACACGTCACCCAAAATATATCATTAAGTCTCGGGTTCACCTGATTGGGTGGCCGTGCAGCAAGGAGCAATGATACTAGCGCTTGCAGATCTTTGACAGGCCGCAGAGGAGATTTACCATCTACAAGATGCACTCCAAAAACTCGAGACTCATGTCCAGATTGTGCAGTTATGGCAAACTGGCATTGCCCTGAATTCAGAATCAAACTGGTGATTCGAGAGATTTTATTGAAAGACCAGGAGGTAAAGCTAAGATTAATCCACACATGGATTGTACTTTTGGCGAAATATCGTAGGAGTTGAGCAGAAAACTGATGAGAGAGAAACAAAAAGGGAAAAGAGGCACTGTTAAGAATATCATGGGTAAAATAGCAATTCCACTCTAACATTGCCGGGAGAGGCTGAGATTCAAAGGGGCAAGATTATTATCTTGATGCAAAATGAGGTGCCAACTGGGTGAAGCTAAGTTTGTTTGCATGCTGAACCTCAAAGGCTGTATGCTATAGGTGTCCTGTGGCCCCCAACCAAAGCATTGCCAGATCCAGTCAGGAACGGTGTGGACAATCTAACAACTAACAGTAAGGAGCAAAGGTCAAACACAGCCCCATCCTCAATGATGGAGGGGTTCACCACACAGTACAAAAAAAAGGCTGAAACATACCCAGCCAGAAAAGGTGGGGGTGTGGGGAAAGGAGAAAGAAGGGGTTGGGGAATGGGTGGAGGGGGTGGGAGAGGGGGAGAGGTGTTGAAGAAGCAGCAATGAGTCTGTTACATAGAATCCCTACAGTGCAAGAGGCCATTTGGCCCATTGAGCCTGCACTGACCACAATCCCACCCAGGCCCTATTCCCACAACCCCCCTTTATCTACCCTGCTAAGCTCTCTGACACTAAGGGGCAAGTTAGAACATAGAACATAGAACATTACAGCGCAGAACAGGCCCTTCGGCCCACGATGTTGCGCCGACCAGTTACAAAAACAATGACCCACTAGCCTATACCAATCCCTTTTCGTCCATAAACCTATCCAGAGATCTCTTAAACGCCCCCAAACTAGACGCATTTACAACTGCAGCAGGCAGGGCATTCCAATCCTTCACCACCCGCTGGGTAAAGAACCTACCCCTGACATCCGTCCTGTAGCTACCCCCCCTTAATTTAAAGCCATGCCCCCTCGTGCTAGCTTTCTCCATCCGAGGAAAAAGGCCATCACTATCCACCCTATCTAAACCTCTAATCATCTTATATGTTTCAATAAGATCCCCTCTTAGCCGCCTTCTTTCCAACGAAAACAACCCTAAATCCCTCAGTCTCTCCTCATAGGACCTCCCCACCATACCAGGCACCATCCTAGTAAACCTCCTCTGCACCCTCTCCAACGCCTCCACATCCTTCTTGTAATGCGGGGACCAGAACTGCACACAGTACTCCAAGTGCGGCCGCACTAGAGTAGTGTACAGTTGCAACATTACACTGCGACTCCTAAATTCAATCCCCCTACCAATAAACGCCAAGACACCGTACGCCTTCTTAACAACCTTATCTACTTGATTCCCAACTTTCAGGGATCTATGTACACACACACCTAGATCCCTCTGTTCATCCACACTATTCAAAGTCCTCCCGTTAGCCCTATACTCGACACATCTGTTGCTCCTACCAAAGTGAATTACCTCACACTTCTCCGCATTAAATTCCATCCGCCACCTCTCGGCCCAGCTCTGCAACCTATCTAAGTCTCCCTGCAGACTATGACACCCTTCCTCACAATCTACCACACCTCCAATTTTGGTGTCATCAGCAAATTTACTAATCCACCCAACTATACCCTCATCCAGATCATTAATAAAAATTACAAACAACAGTGGCCCCAAAACAGATCCCTGAGGCACACCACTCGTAACTGTACTCCATGATGAATATTTACCATCCACCACCACCCTCTGTCTCCTATCTGATAGCCAATTCCTGATCCAACATTAGCATGGCCAATCCACCTAACCAGCACATCTTTGTACTATGGAAGAAAACCGGAGCACTCGGAGAAAACCCACGCACACACAGGGAGAACATGCAAACTCCACACAGACAGTGACCTAAGCTGGGAATTGAACCCGGGTCCCTGGTGCTGTGAGGCAGCAGTGCCAACCACTGTGCCACCACACCACCTACATCTAACTATACCAAACACAAACTGAGTGTGCTGACAGGTGAGTGAATGCGTGCCCATTTCTAAAGTCTCACTCCAAGAGTGATTTCAGATTACGTATCTGCGCACAAACTGGTTCAGTTTAGCAACCAGCAAAGAGTAAAATAACCCAAGTTCACACATGGAAACTTTCTTTTGACGCAGTCAGTTCTTGTGATCCAGAATCCAGTGCCTGAGGGGAGATGGAATCAGACTCAATCTGAACTTTCAGAAGGGAATGAGATAACGACATAACGGGAAAAGCATTTCTAAGGCTAAGGGGCCATGCTAATCTTCTGTCGTTCCAATTTTAGTATAAGTGCTGGAAACAGCAGGAGAGTGAGATTCATTGATTTGTTAAAGGATTTGGGCAGGGGTATCCTTGAGGATTCTATCACACTGATTCTGACGGGGCAAGTTAGAAACTGCAACATTTAAAAGGATAAAAAAGAAATAATGTGGAGATGCCGGCGTTGGACTGGGGTGAGCACAGTAAGAAGTCTCACAACACCATGTTAAAGCTCAACAGGGTTATTTGGTAGCACGAGCTTTCAGAGCGCTGCTCCTTTTTCAGGAGAGTGCAGGAGCCATGCATCCACTCTGAAGAAGGAGCGGCGCTCCGAAAGCTCGTGCTACCAAATAAACCTGTTGGATTTTAAGCTCGTGTTGTGAGACTTCTTACTGTGTCATAAGAAAAGAAAATGAACTGGAAAAACTCAGCAAGTGTGACAGCGTTGTCGGGGAGAGAAACAGGATTAATGTTGAGAGTCCCCATGGGCATCACGGTGGCACAGTGGTTAGCACTGCTGCCTCATAGCGCCAGGGATCCGGGTTCGATTCCCGGTTTGGGTCACTGTCTGTGTGGAGTTTGCATGTTCTCCCCGTGTCTGCGTGGGTTTCCTCCGGTGCTCCGGTTGCTTCCCACAGTCCAAAGATGTGTACGTTAGGTGGATTGGCCATGCTAAATTGTCCCTTAGAGTCCAAAGATGCAAAGGATAGGGGGATTAGCCATGGTGAGTGTGCCGGGTTACAGGGATAGGGCGCCTGGGTAAGATACTCTATCAGAGAGCTGATGCAGGCTCAATGGGCCGAGTGGCCTCTTCTGCCTGTAGAATTATAGAATCCCTACAGATGTGAGGAGTTAAAAATGAAAATTTTATTTATTAATCACAAGTAAGGCTTATATTAACATTGCAATCAAGTTACAGAAAAATTCCCCAAGTCACTACAGCCTGGCACCTGTTTGGGTCAATGCACCTAACCAGCACGTCTTTCGGACTGTGGGAGGAAACCCACGCAGACACGGGGAGAACGCGCAGACTCCAGACAGACAGTCACCCGAGCCGGGAATCGAACCAGGGACCCTGGTGCCGGAGATAGCAGCGCTAACCACTGTGCCACCCCGGGGAGAGACCAGAATGTGATGGTTGGGAGGAGTAAAGAGGAAAAATGGTGCGTGTTCACGGTCTGAAATTGTTGAACTCAATGTTAATTCCGGAAGGCTGTAAAATGCAGATGAGGTGCTGTTTACCAAGGATGGAAATGACAGCAAGCTGGTGAACTGAAATAGCAAATGACAGGGAGGTCGGGGGTCACACTTGTGAACTGAATGAAGGTGCTACAGTCACCTAGTCTGCATTCCGTCACCCCAAATATAGAGGGGCAATAAATACTGGCCCACACTCCGAGTGTGAATACATTAAAATAAGTCACACCCCCGTCACCTCAGCGTATACTTTGGTTTTCAAAATTGCTCCCAACAAATTATGGAAATGACTAATTTGCCTATTATAGCTACAGTGAAATCTCTCTGCATAATCTCTCTCATGCAGGGAAGTATTTTTCACTATTTATTGTTTGCGAGATAATACCAGGAACTACAGACAAACCACCCCACCCCCACCCCCACATATCTGTACCTTCACAAGCTTGTTAAACAGTTGGGAATTCATACCAGCTCCAGAGAGCAACCAAAGAGAGAGAGGGAATGAAACGCTGGCCTTAACCAGACAAGGAACCAGATTACAAAGTGGAGCAAGTAATGTTTTCTGTTGTCAAAAAGCCTTTGGTTGGGCTGCATGCGGAGCTAGTACGCTCAGTCTGGGATACTGCGCCTCAGGGCCGATGGAATGGATGTGCAGCCTGGAACACCAGCATCAGAAACTAAAGAAAAATGCCACAGTTGCTGTAAGTCTGAAGTGAACACAGAAAACGCTGGATAAACTCAGCAGGTCTGGCAGCGTTCGTGGAGTGAGAAACAGAGTTAACAATCTGAGTCTGTGTGACTCTTTCGACAGAACACCAAGCCCGGAGCCTCCGAGCCTCTTGCTTTCGAGACAAATTATTTTTTTTCGAAAGTTGCATCCTTAGTCCGGGCGGCACAGTGGGTTATCACTGCTGTCTCACAGCGCCAGGGACCCGGGTTCAATTCCCAGCTTGGGTCACTGCCCGTGTGGAGTCTGCATGTTCTCCCCGTGTCTGCGTGGGTTTCCTCTGGATGCTTCGATTTCCTCCCCCCAGCCTGAAAGATGTGCCGGTTAGGGTGCGTCGGCCGTGCTAAAATTCTCCCTCGGTGTACCCGAACAGGCGCCAGAGTGTGGCGAATAGGGTACTTTCACAGTAACTTCATTGCAGTGTTAACGTAAGCCTACTTGTGAAACTAATAAACTTTAAACCTTTTGTGGTTGACCCTTACACTCTGGGAACAGGCCTCTGTCTAGCCACCCTGTCTATGCCTCTCAGTTTTGCAGACTTCGATTAGGTCGCCCCCCCCTCAGCCTCCATTTTTCCAGGGAAAACAATCCGAATTTAGAACATAGAACATAGAACACTACAGCACAAACAGGCCCTTCGGCCCACGAGTTGCGCCGATCACATCAACACCTACCAACCTACAGACCTATCTATAACCCTCAATCTCATTAAACCCCATATACTCATCCAGAAGTCTTTTAAAAGACCCCAGCGAGTTTGCCTCCACCACCACTGACGGCAGTCGATTCCATTCACTCACCACCCTCTGAGTGAAAAACTTACCCCTAACATCACTTCTGTACTTTCCTCCCCACACCTTCAATCTGCGTCCTCTCGTAGCGACCATTTCAACCCGGGGAAATAGCCTCTGAGAATCCACCCTATCTATTCCTCTCAACATTTTGTAAACTTCTATCAGGTCACCTCTCAACCTTCGTCTCTCCAGGGAAAAGAGTCCCAGCTCCCTCAACCTAACTTCATAAGGCATGCCTCCCAGTCCAGGCAACACCCTTGTAAATCTCCTCTGTACCCTCTCAATAGCTTCTACATCTTTCCTATAGTGAGGCGACCAGAACTGCGCACAATACTCCAAATGAGGCCTGACAACCTCTCCTCATACCTAAAAAGGGGGGAGTTTAATAGGAATCTTCAACACTGATCGGTTCAGGGATTTGGGGTTAGGGAACAGATTTCAGGGGCTGGATGGTTTAATGTTCCTTTTTCTTTCTCCCACCCCACAAACGCAGGAGCATGGCAGCTACTCTCAAACACATCAAACGCACGTTTTTATTAATTTATTTTTGACAATCGCCCACTGGTCAGAATTTCAGTGGTGTTCTTTGTTCTGCGTTCCAGGCAGTGCAGAAAGTTGCTCTGAATAGAGGGGACACATTGCTCCATTGATAAAGGCTCTGGTACAAAGGCCAACCTTCCACTTTCTCAAAAGGACAGTCTCACTTTGCCCTTTCAAAGCGTAACCCCCCTGACCTCACCCCCCCCCCACAACTGTTCGAGATCGACGGAGATCCGCCCCCACAAAATCGACAAACATTGCGGCATTGTAGTACTCAGAAATCCATCACTGCCACCCCCGGCGTCCAGGGCCTTTCAATCAGATCACAGAACAGAGGACTGACCTGGGAAAGAATTTTATCTGAAATTGCGGGTCACGGAGTAAACTGCTGGTGAATGGAATTATTCAGCGAAACCCCCTGATCTGATGGGTAACTAGGAACCAATCAACAGCGCGGTGCACAAGAGCTCTCTCCCCGCACAAAGGATAAAGCGGCAAGTTGCATTTACATAGCACCTTTAAAGTCAAGCAACACCCCAAGGCATTTCCCAGGGGTGCCATCAGACGAAAAACAGATATCAGGAGATGTCTTTTCTCAAAATTCATTCATGGAATGTGGGCATCACCAACAATATCTGTATTGCCCCCGAACCGACTGTCTCACTCGGCCATTTTAGGGCGAGTCCAATGTTGCTGTGGGTCTGGAGTCACGTGTAGGCCAGACCAGGAAAACCAGGCAGATTTCCAGACCGATTCCTGGGACGGCAGGAATGGCTTTTGAGGAGAGGTTGAGTCGGTTAGGATTATATTGGCTGGAGCTCAGAATATTGGGGGGGCGGGGGATCTCAGAAACCTATAAAATTCTGACGGGATTAGACATGGTAGATACAGGAAGGATGTTCCCGATGGTGGTGGGGGAGTCCGGGGAGGGGGTCACAGTTTGATGATTCAGGGTAGACCCTTTAGGAGGAGGAATTTCTTCACTCAGAGAGCGGTGAGTCTGTGGAATTCACTATCACAGGAAGTAGTTGAGGCCATAACATTGAATGTATTCAAGAAGTAGATATAGATCTTGGCGTGAAGAGAATTAAAGGATATGGGGAGGGAAGGAGGGATCAGGATATTGAATTTGAGGATGAGCCATGATAAAATGAATGGTGGAGCAGGTTCGAAGGGCTGAATGGCCTACCCCTGCTTCTAGTTTCTATATTTTTCCTTCCCTAGAAAGGCAATAGTGAATGAGTTTTTTTTAAACAACAACTAATGATGGTTTTACGGTCACCAAGACAGAGACTAGGTTTTCAATCCCAGATTTTATTAATTGAATTTGAATTCCACCAGCTGCTGTGGTGGGATTTGAACCCCGTGTCCTCAGAACATTAGCCTGAGTGACGTTACCACTGCACCACAGCCACCGCCTCTCCAAAGCCTGGAGGGATGGGGCCAAAAGTTCAGCCATTTAACATACTCCCGCCTCTCCCCAGGTGACCGCCATTGGTTTGTCTGAGCAGCTTTCCCTCAAAGCAACCTGCGGTGCAGATCTCTGTTGACAATTCCACACAGCAAGATCCCACAATGAGATCACTGAATCTGTTTCAATGGAGCGAGCTGAGGATTAGAGGGGCCAGGGGAAGGCCATTCAGCCCCTTGAGCTTATTTTGCCGGTCAGGTTATGGTTGACCCGTATCTCAATTCCACCGATCAGCCGCACACCTTCCCTAACCCTCAACCCCCTCACTGAACAAATGTACAGCAATAGTAACTTTGAAAGAGCCCCCACCCCCCACAGTCCTAACAGCTTTATGGGTGTGGGGTGGAAGGGAAGACTCCAGTTTTCCGCTGTGTGAAGTGCATCCTGACACCATTCCCGAGAAAGAATATAAAACTTTCCAATAATTTGGATGCATTTAGGAGGGAACTAGGTAAATACACGAGAGAGTAGGACCAGAAGGATATGTAGATATAGTTGAATATGTTGGATAGAGAGAAGATTTTTCTCAAAGTAGAAGGAGATGCAAGTTTGAGGTGTGAGGGGCAAGGCTTAAAGGAGATGTACGAGGCAAGTTTTTTTTTAAAACAGAAGGTGGTGAGTGCCTGGAACTCACTGCCGGGGGAGGTAGTGGAAGCGGATACGATAGTGACATTTAAAGGGCATCTTGAATGGGAATAGAGGGATATGGTCCCCAGAAGGGTAGGGGGTTTTAGTTCAGTCGGGCAGCATGGTCAGTGCAGGCTTGGAGGGCCGAAGGGCCTGTTCCTGTGCTGTAATTCTCTTTATTCTGGATAGGGCGAGGGGTTGGGACAGGAGGTTGGGCTGAATGGCCTGTGTTAATACTCTGTGCTGTAACTGTAAACCAGCCTAGGTGGTGGCCATTTGGCCCATTGTTCCTGTGGGGCCTCTTTGAAAGACCAATCAGTCCCACTCCTCCCTGCTCTTCCCCACAGTCCCACAAATACTCGGCCGAATCCCTTACAAAGCTGTCCCAGGTTTGAATCGAGTGACTCTCAGTTAAAGACCGGATGGCATTTCCAAAACTCCAGGAACAGGGATCGAACTGGAACTTTAATTAAAATGTCAAGGTCCAGATCACGTAACTGGAGCCTTGGATAGATTTACAAACAAGGTGTGGTCACCACGGCTGAACGCAGGGAAGGCTGATAACCTACCTAAACCCTCGGACTCAAACAGGTAAGTCTCGTCAACGCCCACAGCTCTGCACCACGACAGGAAGTTGGCAGTATTGTCCCGTGCGAAGAACGACCCAGCTGGAGCATCAGATTTACATGGAACTTTCCTCATTGTAAAATGCTGGAAAAAAAAAGTAGCACACTCAAAATTAACACAAAAATACACCAGATTACACTTCAGAGACCCGGACTGTATACCAAAGGCTAAACATTCACTTCCTCCACCACCACCATGCAAAGTGGCCACAGTGTGTACCATCTACACAACGCTCTGCCCTATCTCACCATGATTCCATCAATGGCACCTTCCAAACCCATGACTGTTCCCATCTAGAGCAGCAGATACTTGGGAACGGCCGATATATCTCAACCTCAGTCATCTAGAAGGACAAGAGCAGCAGCAGCACCTGGAGGTTCCCCTCCAAGTCACTCACTATCCTGACTTGGAAATACATCACCGTTCCTTCACTGGGTCTAAATCCTGGAACTCTCTCCCTAACAGCACTGTGGATGTACCTACAACTCAGGAGTGTAGCAGTTCATAGAAACCCTACAGTGCAGGTGGTGGCCATTCGGCCCATTGAGTTTGCACCAACAACAATCCCACCCGGGCCATGTCCCCGAAACCCCACATTTTTACCTTGCCAATCCCTCTAACACGTACATCCCGCGACACTAAAGTCAACTTAGCATGGCCAATCAACCTAATCTGCACATCTTTGGTTCAGGAATGTGGCTCATCACCTTCTGAAGGGTAATTAGGGATGGGCCTTGCCAGCACATTCCCCATTCTTTTTAAAGTGCAGTATTAGTCTGGGATCTAAAGCAGTCGCTGGACTTTTTTCTCCAACTATTTCTACCTGGACGTCAGCAGCAGCAGAGTGAATTTTCACTCAAGTTCCAATTTTAATTTGGGTCAGGTGGCATGGCAGGAGGGCAGAAAGAGAAAAAGAGCAGAGAACCAAGCAAAGAATTTGAAACAGTTAAACTAACCCAGGTCTCATTTCCGCAGCACTCGATTCATTTCCAACTCCACCCACCCACAAGAGAGATCCCAGATGGTCACATTCTGCTGGAGGGTTTAAACCAGTTTGACAGGGGGATGGGATCCAAAGCAGTAGGGAGACAGAAGAGAAGTTTGAGGACAGCACAGAGGTTAAAGAGAGCACACTAATTAATAAAGGCAGTGCCAGTAATCCTAGTACCAGACAGATCAGGCAAAAGCAAGACGGAGAGAAAGGGAAGCCCAGGTTAAACTGCATTTATCTCAATGCAAGAGGCCTGATGGGCAAGACAGATGAACTCAGGGCATGGTTGGGTGCACGGGACTGGGATATTATAACAATTACTGAAACAGGGCTAAGGGGGGGACAGGACTGGCAGCTCAATGTTCCAGGGTACAGATGCTGTAGGAAAGATAGAACAGGAGGTAAGAGAGGAGGGGGAGTTGCACTTTTGATTAGCGAAAGCATCACAGCCGCACGGAGGGGGGATATATCCGAGGGTTTGGCCACTGAGTCTATATGGGTAGAACTGAGAAATAAGGGGGAAATCACTTTGATAGGGTTGTACTATAGGCCCCCAAATAGTCAGTGGTAAATTGAGGAGCAAATATGCAAGGAGATTACAGATACCTCCAAGAAAAATAGAGTGGTAATACTCGGAGATTTTAACTTTCCCATTGACTGGGACAGCTATAGTATTACAGGGTTGGGATGGAGAGAAATTTGTTGTGCATTCAGGAGGAATTTCTCATTCAGTATGTGGATGGCCCAACTAGAGAGAGGGCAAAACTTGACTTCCTCTTGGGAAATAAGGAAGGGCAGGTGACAGAAGTGTTAGTGAGGGATCACTTTGGGAGCAGTGAGTATTAGTTTTAAGATAGTTATGGAGAATGATAGGTCTGTCCCAAAAGTAAAAATTGTAAAGTGGGGCAAGACCCATTTTGATGGTATCAGGCAGGAATTTTCAAAAATTGGGGGAGTCTGTGTGAAGGCAAAGGGACGTCTGGTAAGTGTGTTAATCAGGGTTCAGGGTAAACACATTCCTCTTAGAGTGAAGGGCAAGGCTGGCAGAAGTCAGGAACCCTGGATGACTCAGGATATTGAGGCCCTGGTCAAGATGAAGAAGGAGGCACATGACATGCAAAGGGAGCTGGGATCAAGTGAATCCCTCGAAGAGTATAGAGAGTGTAGGAGTAGAGTTGAGAGAGAAATCAGGGCGGCAAAAAGGGGACACAAGCTTGTTTTGGCAGATAAGGCAAAGGAAAATCCAAAGAGCTTCTACAAATACATAAAGGGCAAAAGAGTAACAAGGCAGAGAGTAGGGCATCTTAAAGATCAACAAGGGCATCTATGTGTGGATCCACAAGAGATCCTAAATGAGTATTTCTCATCAGTATTTACTGTTGAAAAAGCATGGATTTTAGGGAACTTGGGGAAATAAATAATGTCTTGAGGAGTGTACATATTAGAGGTGGTGGTGCTGGAAGTCTTAAAGGTAGATCAATCCCCAGAACCTGATCAGGTATATCCCAGGATATCGTGGGAGGCTAGCGAGGAAATTGTGGGTCCCCTTGCTGAGATATTTGAATCATCGATAATCGCAGGTGAGGTGACTGAAGACAGGAGGGTAGCAGATGTGGTGCCTTTGTTTAAAAAGGGCTGCAGGGAAAAGCCTGGGAACTACAGGCCAGTGAACCTCACATCTGTGGTGGGTAAATTGTTGGAAGGTATTTTGAGAGACAGGATCTACAGGCATTTAGAGACACAAGGACTGATTAGGGACAGTCAGCATGGCTTTGTGAGTGGAAAATCCTGTCTCACAAATTTAATTGAGTTTTTTGAAGGGGTAACCAAGAAGGTAGACGAGGGCAATGCAGTTGATGTTGTCTATATGGACTTTAGCAAGGCCTTTGACAAGGTACCGCATGGTAGGTTGTTCCATAAACTTAAATCTCACGGAATTCAGGGTGAGGTATCTAAATGGATACAAAATTGGCTTCTTGACAGAAGCCAGAGGGTGGTTGTAGAGAGTTGTTTTTCAAACTGGAGGTCTGTGACCAGCGGTGTGCCTCAGGGGTCAGTGCTGGACCCACTGTTATTTGTCATTTATATTAATGATTTGGATGAGAATATAGGGGGCATGGTTAGTAAGTTTGCAGATGACACCAAGATTGGTGGCATGGTAGGCAGTGAAGAAAGTCATCTCCAATTGCAACGGGATCTTGATCAATTGGGCCAGTGGGCTGACGAATGGCAGATGAAGAAGTTTCATTTAGACAAATGCGAGGTGATGAATTTTGGTAGATTGAACCAGAGCAGGACTTACTCAGTTAATGGTAGGGTGTTGGGGAGAGTTACGGAACAAAGAGATCTCAGGGTACATGTTCATAGCTCCTTGAAAGTGGAATCACAGGTTGACAGAGTGGTGATGAAGGCATTCAGCATGCTTGGTTTGACCAGACAGAACATTGAATACAGGAGTTGGGACATCTTGTTGAAGTTGTACAAGACATTGGTAAGGCCACACTTGGAATACTGTGTGCAGTTCTGGTCACCCTATTATAGAAAGGATATTATTAAACTAGAAAAAGAGTGCAGAAAAGATTTACTAGGATGCTACCGGGACTTGGATTCAGTTATAAGGAGAGGCTGAATAGACTGGGACTTTTTTCTCTGGAGCGTAGGAGGCTGAGGGGGTGATCTTGTAGAGGGGCATAGACAAGGTAGATAGTCAATACCTTTTCCCAAAGGGTGGGGATTCTAAAACTAGAGGGCATAGGTTTAAGGTGAGAGGGGAGAGATACAAAAGTGTCCAGAGGGGCAATTTTTTCCACACAGAGTGTGAAACAAGCTGCCAGAGGTAGTAGTAGAGGCGGGTACAATTTTATATTTTAAAAAGCATTTAGATAGTTATATGGGTACGATGGGTATGGAGGGATATGGGCCAAATGCGGGCAACTGGGATTAGCTTTCTTAAACAAAAAGGGCAGCATGGACAAGTTGGGCTGAAGGGCCTGTTTCTACGCTGTAAACCTCTCTGACTATGAGTTCCCGGTCTGTGCGCCTGTACACCCACGTGTGCCATCACCGCAGTGTTCTCCATCACCCTCTGCAAAGCTCAGCTTTTGCCAAGTCTGGGATTGATTCTGATCACCATCTGTTGCACAATTTCATTCGTGATGTTCATGTAAAATACTCATTAAACTCCACTGGCAAGCGTCACAACATCCTAATCACTCCCATCCTTCAATCAAGCCTCATTATCTTCCTAACAGTGACTTCTTTGTGGAAGCCAGTGAGCTGCCAGCCCACAGTGAAGAGGGTTTAATGTTCCTCTCCTTGCTAATAAGCCGCTGTTTCAGCGAAAGGACGAGTGGCGGTAACAGCTTTTCAAAGAGGACATTAAACATCACTGCTCAGCACGGGGAGCTCGGCACACACCTCTCTGCCAATCCCGGGAAGATTCATAACAATCCGACTTAAAAGGAGCAGAGAAGAAACCTGAACACGTCAAAGGGAGAACAGAACATAGGAACGGAAGGCCATTCAGCCCCTCAAGTATGTTCCACCATTCACTTCGGCTCCCAATAGCTGCCTTCCATCACATCTCCATAAATTTATACACCCCAAGCTGGAGTTCTTCGTAGCCTTGTAAGTTCATAAGATATAGGAGCAGAATTAGTCCATTCGGCCCATCGAGTCCACTCTGCCAGTCGATCATGGCTGATATGCTCCCCATCCCCATTTTCCTGCCTTCTCCCCATAGCCCTTCAACACATCCCCAATTAAAACTCTGTCTAACTCCTCCTTAAATTTACTCACTGTCCCAGCACTTTGGGGGAGCGAATTCCACAGATTCACAACCCTTTGGGAGAAGTAGTTTCTCCTCAACTCTGGTTTAAATTTGCCGCCCCTTGTCCTAAGAGTACGCTCCCTCGTCCCAGAATGCCCCAACAACAGAAGTATCTGCTCAATGATGAGGTGGTGAGATGGAAGGAGAGGGAGTGTTCCACATTTCCGTTGTGTGAAGAAATCTTTCCAAATCACCTTAAGGCTTTGGTTCTTTGTTCTGGACTCTTCACCAGAGGAAATGGGTTCTCACTCTTTGCCCCATCAAATCCCTTAATCAGCTAAAACATCGCACTTCGATCGCTCTCAATCCTCTATTGGAACACAGGCCTGGTCATCGAACCTTAGTCATCAGAATTTAACCCTTTCAGCCCCTGGGTCACCAGCTGAAACTGCGCCATTCCCCCCTCTGAGGTTAACACATCCTTCCTGAGGTGCAGTTCCCAGAACTGGACACAGCTCCTCCAGGTGGGATCTGGCCAAGATTCTGAACCATCACTCCCACCCCTTTATACTCCAGACTCTCTTAAGAAATGAGTCACATTCCAGTAGCCCTTTTGTTCACACTTTATATCCATGCTTTTTAGTGTTTTACGTACCTGGATCCCAAGCCGGTCTCTGCACCCCCTACACAGCTCCTAGACTGTCACCATTAATAAGCTATTTTATTTTTCTCTTCCCTGAATGGTTTCAGTTCCTCACCTGGATTCTCACCCAAGGAGACCCGTCCAGTGTATTTGGAAGGGACATTCAAGTGGAGTTATTAGTCACAAGTAGGTTTACATTAACACTGCAATGAAGTCACTGTGAAATTCCCCTAGTCGCCACAGTCCAGCGTCTGTTTGGGTCGATGTACCTAACCAGCACGTCTTTGGACTGTGGGAGGAAACCAGAGCACCCGGAGGAGACCCACGCAGACATGGGGAGAATGTGTAGGCTCCACACAGACAGCGACCCGAGGCTGGAATTGAACCTGGGTCCCTAGCGTTGTGAGGCAGCAGTGCTAACCACTGTGCCATCTGAACATCGGGAACATTTTTTCTCAATCTATTTATCACCGATAAAAAAATTTACCAATGTGTCAATGCTCATTATCAAAATACCAAAACTTTATTGCCTCATTCTCCCCGTGTCCGTGTGGGTTTCCTCCGGATGCTCCGGTTTCCTCCCACAGTCTGGTAGGTAGCAGCACTATCTCCGCCAGACCTTGCAGTTTAGTGACTTGAAGATGAGAGACAATACCCGCACTCACCTGCTGATACTCTGGATTCCCGCACTCTTTCACTTTCTGCTGAAGAATAGCAATCAGCTTACAAAGCACGACCCCATTCTCCAACTCCGTCATGAAATTCTCTGCTCGCACCTCCTTCCCTGGAATAGAAATTCCTAATCTCACCGCGGAGGTCTGCGTTACGAGGGAGAGGATTTCCCCCAAATTTAACACCAATCAACAGAAGAGCGTGGGGAGGAGGGGAGGAGGGGTGGAGAACGAGCAGTGCGTAGGAGAGACGGGATCAATGTGTGAGGTGATTAGGCGGGGGCAGGAGGGGAGGTTGGTGGGGGAGAGTGTGCACATTTAGTGCTCTGGGGGCGGTCACTCCAGGGGTCAGCGCTCTCTTCGCTACAGGCCAACGCTGCAGAGATACCGCCACTGGTTGGAGAGTCTAGAAATAAGTGAGATAGACACAGGATAAAGGGATCAGCGATCTAGGACAGAGAGGCCTCACGCAAAGGGAGATAAAGCTTTGGAATTCTCTAACCCAAACAGCAGTAAACTCCAGACTGAGATCGAGGGGTGCTCAGACATTGGGGCAGCCAAAGGATCTGGGGCTAAGGCAGGAAAGTGGCAGCAGCCATGAGTGGCAGAGCAGATCAGAAGGGTGGCACAGTGGTTAGCGCTGCTGCCTCACAGCGCCAGGGACCCGGGTTCGATTCCCGGCTGGGATTACTGCCTGCGTGGAGTTTGCATGTTCTCCTCGTGTCTGCGTGGGTTTCCTCTGGGTGCTCCAGTTTCCTTCCACACTCCAAAGATGTGGGGGTTAGGTGGGTTGGAGATATTAAATTGCTCCTTCAGTGTCCCCAGATGTGCAGGCTATGTAGATCAGCAGGATTAATATGCGGAGCCCATCAGGAGTGATTCATTGGGTAATTTATTTATTAGCGTCACAAGCAGGCTTGCATTAACACTGCAATTAAGTTACTGTGAAAATCCCCGAGTTGCCACACTCCGGCTCCCGTTTGGGTACAAGGAGGGGGAATTTACCATGGCCAATCCACCTAGCCTGTCGGGTAAAATACTCCTTCAGAGAGTCAGTGCAGGCTCAATGGGCCGAATGGCCTCCCTCTGCACAGTAGGGATTCTGTGGTGCTGTGTCCACTGCTGGTCCTGTTTCTTATGTTAAGTAAACCTCACCAAGCATCCCGCTTAGCCAGATGGACAGGTCCTCCTGCATTGGCACCAAGCTGGCCTCGTGTCGCACTGCCAGCCACTGATCGTACTGGCCAACATCTGCAAGGCCCGGTCCATGTCTAGGGAGCAGCGGACTCCTCGTGCACGAAGGGGCATCACCAAACCACATCTACAGAAACAAAAACAAAACTTGCATTTATATAGCACCTTTTGGGATCTCAAGATGGTTCAAGTTCTTTGCAGCCAGTGAAGTACTGGTGACATCCAGTCAGTATTGTAATTTAGGAAACATGGCAACCAACCTGTTGTTACATCGGCTAGGGCACCGGTGACAGCTCCCCAGCAAAGCAGTGTGTTAGGACTGCTAAATATTAGATGGTTATGGCTTAAACCGTCTCTTTAATTCAAGGTAAAATAGTGTAATTAAAAGGAACACGTGAGCTGCTAGTAGTCCTGCCTGCCAATGACCCTGAGTGGCCTGGTAGCCATGGAGACAGGACCCTAATTCTGCTATTGAAATCCACACCCCATCTCCAGCACCTGAACGCAATGGACAGGGCAGCAGACTTTGCCATAAGATCTTCAGTCCCAGACAAGAACAGAGAAAGACAAGAAAGCTGCAATGAGGAGCGTGGGGAACAGGTTGTTCTTTGTTAGCTACCAGGCAGAATGCAGTTGGGAGCATGTTCTCTGGTTGGAGAGCCAGAACCCATGGTCATTGAAGAACACCAGAAGATTCACCCTGGAGAGGTCAGAGGGGAAATCAATGGAGTGGGATTTGCTGATTTGACTGTTCTCAGAAGAGTAAGGGAAACAACGTTCGACTTGGGACTCAGTGAAAGAGGGAGAAGCAAGCTGCTGGAAACTGGATGCAACTTTAGTCTGGTTCTTATAAAGAATACAGCGCTGTGGAGAGTGGAGCATAATGTGCAAACGTGGCACAGGGTTTAGAAACTGATAAAGAAGACCTGTTCTGTCATTTAGAGCACTAGCTCCCTAAATAATGTTTAGTTGATGTTGATTTTAGCTTTTTTGTTACAATAAAAGTCTCAAAACATGAACTCTTGTCGGGCGATTTCTTTAGATCAATGATTGGTAAATCAATTTTTTAGTTAAATTTCAGACTCTGCAAGCGTTGTAACAAGTGCCACAGAATCTTTAATTTCTGCCTAAAGAAAGGCCTCAGTTGAACAGGTCACCCGGGTGGAAATCAGATGGGACATCTTTTCCCAGAGAGTAATGAGAATGTGGGAGTTGAAGCCAATGGCAGACAGGCATTTTTGGGAGTGGGGGGTTCAGAGAACATGGTCTAATTGGACCAAAGACCTGTTACCGTGTCAAATCTCCCATGTAACCTGTCTGGGGACTAACTATTGCCCAGGAAACCAGGATGGACATCCCTGTTCTCCTGACGTTGCTGGGAGATCTTTTGCATCCGCTTGAGGGGGAGACAGGTCCACAGCTTAATGCCTTAATCCACCCAACCTCAACGATGGCCAACAGCACTACTCCAGAACAGTCTGCCTAACCACTGGGTTTGGGTCCAAGGACTGGGACCTTGGACTCAAAACGTCCAATTGCTGAGATGAGAGAGTGTTCCCTGGAGTGTGGTGGCTGAAAGAGAATGGTAATTAAACCTGAGGATTGAAAACTGATAGGTTTCTGGAAGAATGCAAGCTCGTTAAGAAATATAAAGCTTATCAACATTTTACCAGAGAAACTAAGATCCCATCATAGTCAGAGGTTTACAGCATGGAAACAGGCCCTTCAGCCCAACTTGTCCAGGCTGCCCTTTTGTTTTAGCCACTAAGTTAGCCCCAATTGCCCGAGGTCTCTCTATACCTGCCTTACCCATGTAACTGCTTAAATGTTTTTTTAAAAAGAAAAAATTGTACCCGCCTCTACGACTACCACTGGCAGCTTGTTCCAGGCACTCATCACCCTCTGTGTGAGACAAAGTGCCCTTCTGTTTCAGGTTTAAGCTACTCACCTGTTGAAATAAAGAGCTTACCATCAAAAGTATCATAGCCTGTTTTTTTTTTGAAAGCGTCTGAGCTGCTGTCTGTTTAACACTGACGGTACAGAATAATTTGCCAGACGTTGCACAGTCTAAAAGTGTGAAATGTGGGTCGAACGATTACACCTGAAAACCCTATGAAATTTGAAGCTCTCAGTTTGTCAAAATAAAGATTAATGGTTCCCCACAGAATATCATGCATGTAATTCATTAAAAACAGAAGTGAATTCAATTCTACTGAAATTATAACTTTACCTGAAGACCTTTCTGCAAAGCCATTGCTTATCCTTCACCTTTCGTGAATCCCAACTTCCCTCCTGAAACAGGACACACCAGTTAAACACGTGGAAGCACCACTGACAGAATTAATGTTCTCATCAACTTGTAAAATCCTCTCATTTATAGAATCCCTGCAGTACAGAAGGAGGCCATTCAGCCCATCAAGCCTGCACTGACAGGCAGGCTTAGCACTGATTAGAACTGCAGTTAGCACTGCTGTCTCTCACCTCGAGGGACCTGGATTTAATCCCTGGCTCGGGTCACTGACTGTGTGGAGTTTGCACGTTCTCCCCGTGTCTGCATGGGTTTCCTCCGGCTGCTCCGGTTTCCTCCCACACTCCAAAGATGCACGGGTTAGGTTCATTGGCCATGATAAATTGCCCCTTAGTGTCCCAGGATGTGTAACTAAGGGGGATTAGTGGGATAAATGTGTGGGGTGACAGGGATAGAGTCTGGGTTGGATTGTTGTTGGTGCAGACGTGATGGACCGAATGGCCTCCTTCTGCACTGTAGGGATTCTATGATTCTCCAACACAGCGTTGCAGTTAGACCCTATCCAATGCAGTTACCCCATCAATCCCCCTAACTTACACATCTTTGGACACTAAGAAGCAATTTATCACGGCCAATCCGCCTAACCTGCAAATATTTGAACTGTGGGAGGAAATCGGAGCACCCGAAGGAAACCCATGCAGACACGGGGAGAATGTGCAAACCCCACAGCAGGAGCCCAAGCCGGGAATCGAACCCAGGTCCCTGGCGCTGAGAGGCAGCGGTGCTAACCACTGTGCCACAGGATATGGACATCCCCTGCCCCTTCCCTCCCCCCGCCTCCCCCTGCCCAGACTAAACAGAGGACACGGATTTACGGGAGGGGATTGTTTTTGCTACAAAAGCAGCAAGGTTACGATCGGAAGCGTGGTGCCTGGAATTGAACCGGATTTATTGGGAGCTTTCAGGAACAAAACGGGATTAATGTATAACGGAGAAAAAGTTGCAGAGCAACTCAGAAAAACCGCGTGCCCAACTGTTCGAAGGACTGGCAGAGGCACAATGGGCCTAATGGTCTCCCCTGCACTGAATGGTTTGATGATTTTATCTTAACAGCCCACATTCAGCTAGATTGCAAAAAAAAACCTAGAAAAAAAAGAGATAATCAGGCATGGATATCTAAGGAAATAAAAGGAGGATATCAAGCTGAAAGAAAACGCCTACAAAGTGGCAAAGGTTAGTGGGAACCTGGAGGATTGGGAAATCTTTAAAGGACAGTAGAAAGCCGCAAAAAAAAAGCTAAAGAAAAGCAAGATGGATTATGAGAGTAAACTAGAATATAAAAACAGTTAACAAAAGTTTCTACAAATATATAAAATGAAAAAGAGTGGCGAAAGTAAACACTGGTCCTTTAGAGGATGAGAAGGGGGTGTAATAACTGGAAGCGAGGAAATGGCTGAGGCATTGAATAGGTATTTTGTGTTGGTCTTCACAATGGAAGACACAAATAACATGCCAAAAATTGATGACAGGAAGGCTATGGTAGGTGAGGACCTAAAAACTATTATCATGAGAGAGGTAGTGTAGGACAAGTTAATGGGGCTAAAAGTAGACAAGTCTCCTGGTCCTGATGGAATGCATCCTAGGTTACTAAAAGAGATAACGAGAAGAATAGCAAATGTACTAGTGGTAATTTACCAAAATTCACTGGATTCTGGGATGGTTCCCGCAGATTGGAAAACAGCAAACGTGACGCCACTATTTAAAAAAGTAGACAAAAGGCGGGTAACTATAGGCTGATTAGCTTAACTTCTGTAGTAGGGAAAATGCTTGAATCTATCGTCAAGGAAGAAATAGCCAGACATCTGGATATAAATTGTCCCATTGGGAAGATGCAGCATGGGTTCATGAAGGGCAGGTCATGTTCGACTAATCTGGTGGAATTCTCTGAGAACATTACATGCGCAATGGACAATGGGGAACCTGTGGATGTGGTGTATCTGGATTTCCAGAAGGCATTTGTCAAGGTGCCGCAAGACTGCTACATAAGATAAAGGTGCACAGTGTTACGGGTAATGTGTTAGCATGGATAGAGGATTGGTTAACTAACAGAAAACAAATAGTGTGGATAAATGGGTGTTTTCCTGGTTGGCAATCAGTGACTAGTGGTGTGCCTCACAGATCACTGGGACTGCAATTGTTTACGATTTACGTAGATGATTTGGAGTTGGGGACCAAGTGTAGTGTGTCAAAATTCACAGATGACATTAAGATGGGTGGCAGAGCAAAGTGTGCAGAGGATGCTGAAAGTCTGCAAAGGGATATAGACAGTCTAAGTGAGTGGGCGAGGGTCTGGTAGATGGAGTACATAGAACATAGAACATAGAACACTACAGCACAAACAGGCCCTTCAGCCCACGAGTTGTGCCGATCACATCAACACCTACCAACCTACAGACCTATCTATAACCCTCAATCTCATTAAACCCCATATACTCATCCAGAAGTCTTTTAAAAGACCCCAGCGAATTCGCCTCCACCACCACTGACGGCAGCCGATTCCATTCACTCACCACCCTCTGAGTGAAAAACTTACCCCTAACATCACTTCTGAACCTCCCTCCCCGCACCTTAAATCTGTGTCCTCTCGTAGCAACCATTTCAACCTGGGGAAATAGCCTCTGAGAGTCCACCCTATCTATTCCTCTCAACATTTTGTAAACTTCTATCAGGTCGCCTCTCAACCTTCGTCTCTCCAGGGAAAAGAGTCCCAACTCCCTCAACCTAACTTCATAAGGCATGCCTCCCAGTCCAGGCAACATCCTTGTAAATCTCCTCTGTACCCTCTCAATAGCTTCTACATCTTTCCTATAGTGAGGCGACCAGAACTGCGCACAATACTCTAAATGAGGCCTGACAAGGGTCTTATAAAGTTGCAGCATTACCTCCCGACTCCTAAACTCAATCCCTCGATTAATGAAGGCCAGTGCACCATACGCCTTCTTGACCACCTCCTCCACCTGCGAGGCCGATTTAAGAGTCCTGTGGACCCGGACCCCAAGATCCTTCTGCTCTTCAACACTACTCAGACTTCTGCCCTTGATAGTGTACTCGTTCATCCCGTTGGTTCTGCCAAAATGGACGACTACACATTTATCTGCGTTGAAGTCCATCTGCCACTTCTCCGCCCAGTCCTGCATCCTATCTATGTCCTGCTGCAACTTTTGCCATCCTTCCAGACCATCCACAACATGACCAACCTTCGTGTCATCAGCGAACTTACTTACCCATCCCTCCACTTCCTCATCCAGGTCATTTATGAAAATGACAAACAACAAGGGTCCCAGAACAGATCCTTGAGGCACTCCGCTGGTGACTGACCTCCATTCAGAAAAAGCCCCATCCACAACCACTCTCTGCCTTCCGCAGGCAAGCCAGTTCTGGATCCACAAGGCCAAAGGCCCTTGGATCCCATGCCCTCTCACCTTCTCAAGAAGTCTTGCATGGGGGACCTTATCAAACGCCTTGCTGAAGTCCATGTACACTACGTCCACGGCACTTCCTTCGTCAATGTGTTCAGTCACATTATCGAAGAACTCAACTAGGCTTGTAAGGCACGACCTGCCCTTGACAAATCCATGCTGACTATTCCTGATCATGTCAAACCTCTCCAAATGTTCGTAAATCTTGTCCCTCAGAAGCCTCTCCATCAGCTTACCAACCACTGAGGTTAGACTCACCGGTCGGTAATTTCCCGGGCTATCTCTGTTCCCTTTCTTGAAAATAGGAACTACATCCGCAATCCTCCAATCCTCCGGAACCTCTCCTGTCTCCATTGACGACGCAAAGATCATCGCCAGGGGCTCTGCAATCTCTTCCCTCGCCTCCCACAGTATCCTGGGGTACATCCCATCTGGTCCCGGCGACTTATCTACCTTGATGGAATTCAAAAGTTCCAACACATCCTCCTCCTTAATATTCACGTACTCAATCCTTTCCATCTGCTGGAAATCCATAACAAAATCTCCCAGATCGGCTTCCACTGTGAATACTGAGGCGAAGTACTCGTTAAGCACCTCTGCCATTTCTTCTGGTTCCACACAAACCTTTCCCCCCTCACCTTTTATAGGTCCTATCCCTTCTCTTCTTATCCTTTTACCTTTCACATATTTATAGAAGGCCTTTGGATTCTCCTTAATCTTACCCGCCAAGGTCTTCTCATGACCCCTTCTGGCTCTCCTAATTTCCCTTTTAAGTTCCTTCCTACAGTCCTTATACTCCTCAAGATCTTTAACCTCTCCTAATTCCCTGAACCTCTTGTACACCTTCCTTTTCTTCCTGACTAGGTTCAACACAGCCTTTGTGCACCACGGTTCCCTCGACCTACCAAAACCCCCTTGTCTCATCGGAACGTTGTCATTCAGAGCTCCAGACACACATTCCTTGAATATCTGCCACCTTCCTTCAGTACTTTTCCCTAAGAACGCCTCCTTCCAGTTTATTTGTCCAAGTAACTTCCTGACTTCTTCGTATCTCCCCTTACCCCAGACAAACACCTTCCTAGCCTGCCTGATCCTATCTCGTTCCAACGCAATTGTGAAGGAGATAGAATTATGGTCACCATTCCCAAGATGCTCTCCTACCGAGAGATCCATCACCTGCCCTGGTTCATTCGCCAGTACCAGGTCAAGTACAGCCTCTCCCCTCGTAGGCTTATCCACATACTGTGTCAGGAAACCTTCCTGAACACACCTAACAAACTCCTCCCCATCCAAACCCCTTACCCTAGGGATATTCCAGTCGATGTTTGGGAAATTGAAGTCTCCCATCACGACAACTCTGTTGTTAAAACATCTCTCCAGAATCTGTTTTCCTATTTGCACTTCAACTTCCCTGTCACTATTGGGCGGCCTATAGAATACACCCAGCAAAGTTTTCGACCCTTTGCTGTTTGTAACTTCCACCCACAGAGATTCTGTAGACAGTCCCTCCACGACATCCTCTTTCTCTGCAGCCATGACACTGTCCCTGATCAACAGTGCCACTCCACCACCCCTTCTGCCACCCTCCCTGTCCTTCCTGAAGCACCTGAATCCTGGCACCTGAAGTACCCAGTCCTGTCCCTGAGACATCCAAGTCTCCGTAATGGCCACCACATCACAATCCCAAACAGCAATCCACGCCCTAAGCTCATCTACCTTATTCACTACACTCCTTGCATTAAAATATATACACTTCAGCCCCTCAGTACAATATTGGTAAATTTGAGGTCATGCATTTTGGTAGGAATAACAGAAATATAGACTATTTAAATAGTAAAAAATTGCAGCATGCTGCTGTGCAGAGGGACCTGGGTGTCCTTGTGCAGGAATCTTAAGGAGTTGGTTTGCAGGTGCAGCAGGTAATTAAGAAGCAAATGGAATTTTATCCTTCATTGCTAGAGGGATGGAGTTTAAAAACAGCGAGGTTATGTTGCAGCTGTATAAGGTGCTGGTGAGGCCACACCTGGAGTACTGTGTACAGTTTTGGTCTCCTTACCTGAGAAAGGATATACTGGCACTGGAGGGGGTGCAGAGGAGATTCACTTGGTTGATTCCAGAGTTGAGGGTTGGCTTACGAGGAGAGACTGAGTAGACTGGGGCTGTACTCATTGGAATTCAGAAGAATGAGGGGAGATCTTATAGAAACATAAGATTATGAAGGGAAGAATTAAGATAGAAGCAGGGAAGTTGTTTCCACTGGCAGGTAAAACTAGAACTAGGAGGGCACAGCCTCAAAATAAGGGGAAGCAGATTTAGGACTGAGTTGAGGAGGAACTTCTCCATACAAAGGGTTGTGAATCTGTGGAATTCCCTGCCCAGTGAAGCAGTTGAGGCTCCCTCATTGAATGTTTTTAAGACAAGGACGGATACATTTTTGAACAGTAAAGGAATTAAGGGTTATGGTGAGTGGGTGGGTAAGTGGAGCTCAGTCCATGAAAAGATCAGTCATGATCTTATTGAATGGCGGAGCAGGCTCAAGGGGCCAGACGGCCAACTCCTGCTCCTAGTTCTTATGTTGCCTTTCTGTAAAATGCTAAACTTTAAAGAATAAGTTGAAAACAATGCGATACACAGCTGTGTTAATCTCTAGGGTTTTCACCCAAGTGGAGAGCCCTGTTCAATTAATCGCAGGGGACAGACACACAAACAACCACTGAACTTACCAACATAAAGTTGCTTCAGGCTCTGTAACTAGTTGCTAAACCAAACACCATCACCTGCACTGGCATACGGACGGAAATCTTTTCAGCCAGTCCACACCCTCGTGATAATCCTGCTCCCAATATTGCTCTGTATATTTGATTATGCAAAATCAACAGGGTAGGAGTATGAATGCCGCTGTTCTCCAGGCTGCAAGCAGAGAAAGTGGAGACTGCTCTTTTGTGAACTGGAGCAAAGGGCTTGGTTTCTCACCGACCTGGAGGTATCTCCTTACTGGACACCGGAGTAAACCTCCCCTTGCAACTTCAATAAGCACAAGTGAAGCCTTTGTGTCACACTCTAGGGGAACAAATCTGTGCAATCGCAGTTTGGAAGAGAAATCGTAGGGGGGGGGGGGGGGCGGGGGGGTAGTGAGACAGACAGCAGGCATCGCACTCGACCAGACAAAAGTCTCACTAGAATTGAAGGGGCAAGCCATTGCCAAGAGTGGGACAAAGACAACACTGATCGCTGAGAGTGGGCTATTCATACATGGATATAAAATGCCAAGTTCAGACATCACAAACATGTTCTGCATCTGTAGCAACAAGTAGCAATAAATAGCCATCGGGGTAACAAAACAACATTCAGGGAAAGTTTTACACGTGATACAAACTGTTTCCAATGCATCATTAGAACATTAGTAATAGCAACAATAGCCTGGTGTATTCCCCGGTTTATTTCATTAATTTGGAGGATGCTTACCATCAATGTGCATTTTTATTACAAACACCAGAGACATTGCCCTAGATTTTCTCAGCATCTCGCAGCCGTCCCCTTCAGTTAGGTTTACTTCATCCACATTTCCATTTGAAACGTTAACTCGCTGGGAATTACAAGGGAGAGCAGTGGGGGCAACGGGGCATCTGGGGGCTCAGCAAACAACAATGGGACCGACGACCGATTTCACTTTCCCCGTTAGCACAAGTTATTGAGAAACGTGAAATACAATTTCACTAGCTGTAGGAATGAGAGTCCACAGTTTCACTCATTTCCTTCCCAGGCTGGGGAGATTGAGTGACATTGCAGGAACAGGAAACTTTCCATTAAAAAAGTTCCTGATGCGGCACAGTGGTTAGCACTGCTGCCTCATTGACCCGAGCTCAATTCCAATCCTGGGTCACCGTCTGTGAGGAGTTTGCACATTCTCCCCATGTCTGCGTGGGTTTTCTCCAGGTGCTCCGGTTTCCTCCCACAGTCCCAAAACGACATTAGGTGGATTGGCCATGATAAATTGCCCCTTGGTGTCCAAAGATGCGCAGGTTAGGGGGATTAACCCTGGGAAATGTGTGGGGTTATGGAGATAGGGTGGGGGAAGAGGGCCTGGGTAAGATGCTCTGACAAGAATTGGTACAGACTCAACGGGCTGAATGGCCTCCTTCCGCACTGTAGGGATTCTATGATGTGCCAGCTTTAAATTAAATTTAATGGGCAATTAATGTAATGACGTAGCAATTTCATTAAATTGATGATGGTCGAGGGAGAGCTGCTATTTTCAGGAGGGCAACAACAAAATCATCAGCAGATTGCAGCAATTCAAAATTTACAGGGAACCTCTTCCTCATCACCAATTACTGGGCGATTCCAACATGGATGATAGTGACCAAATCCCCATCATTTCCCCAGTACATACTAGGCCACTATCTGCTTTTATCTCATTGCTGTTTGTGGGATCTTGCTGTGTGCAAATAGGCTGTTGCCTTGCAACTGTGTCCACAGTTCAAGAAGAATTTAGTGGGCTGTGACGTGCTTTGGGACACTGAAATGGTGAAAGACGCTATTAAAACCAAGAGGAGGACTTGTGTTTGTGAAACAGCACACAGGCGAGGCAAGGGAGAGTTAATTGTGAGTCAGCTTTCTCCTCTGGCAGTTTTTTTTAAAGCATTTTTCAGGTTCAAGGTGCCAGTCGTAACATTTGCTTTACACCTGTGAAATAACAGGGGGACCCCCATCACACTGATCCAGGAGCAGATTGGGGTGAGAAATGGCTTAAAAAAAAACAATGGTTGCTATGCAACTCAAAGGAAACAAATGTTTGCATTTATATAGCACTCTTCAGGACGTCCCAGAGCATCGATACAAACAATGAAGGTTTGAAGTCTAGGGCTACAGCTGATGTTAATGCTGAGCAAGTCAGACCCAGATTGAAATCTTTGTTGGCAGATTGCAGTTTTCCTATAGGAGTGAGGAGGGAAAGCTACTGAACACAAAAGCACAGAACCCCAGCGATGACTTGAAGAGTTAAAAGGCTTTTTTAAAAGAAAAGATATAACTTAAACACACAAGATAAAAGATACACAATTAGAAAGAAATTGAAAAAAAATAATCTCCCCCATAAGTTGCTTCAAAGGTACAAAATAAAACTAACTTTTTGGCAACAGATCTTATAGTTTCTGAACCATTACCCAAACCGAGAAATTGCTTTCACTCGAAATAGAAATAACATCCTTGACTTGTCGGAACAAACTGGTTTCAAAGAAACTGGTTTCTCCAGAGATACTCTGCTGGCCCACGGCAGGATCACCTTCTTCAATCACACAGCCTGACAACAGCCTCCAAAACACAAGAGGTAGCTTTCGGGGGAACTCCACCCACCAGCAAGGACACTGCAACTGAATACCCATTTCCATAACTCTCTCATCCATAGACTTGAAAATTTCTTCCACGGATAGCAGGGCAGGCTGGATTACTTGAATATATTCAACGCCGAGTGAGACAGACTTAGAACAGCTTCTTCCCTGCCACCATCAGACTTTTGAATGGACCTACCTCGCATTAAGTTGATCTTTCTCTACACCCTAGCTATGACTGTAACACTACATTCGGCACTCTCTCCTTTCCTTCTCTACAAACTGTGTGCTCTGTCGTATAGCGTGCAAGAAACAATACTTTTCACTGTATCCCAATAATAAATCAAATCAAAGGTTTCTGATTGACAAGGGGGTGGCGGTGGCGGGGAGGGTTGACAGGAAAGTGGAGCCAAAGCCACAACAGCCATTGCCTTATCAAATGTAGGAACAAGCTTGACGGACTGAATAGCCTTTTGTTTCTACTTAAGATAATGTGATCTCAGTTCATACATATAATATATATATTTCATTAATCTAAAACCAGGAGTTGAATATAATTGTGCGATTGGACAGATTCCATGGATTCATCTTTATAACACTCACTTTAAGAGCTGGCCATTATGGCAGGTAGGTTTTCATGGTAAGGTCTCATCTGAAATCGCACCATTCCCTCAGCGTGCCCCATTGAAGTGTCATAAGAACATAAGAACATAAGAAATAGGAGCAGGAGTAGGCCATCTGGCCCTTCGAGCCTGCCCCGCCATTCAATAAGATCATGGCTGATCTGTCGTGGCTCAGTTCCACTTTCCCGCCCTCTCCCCATAACCCTTAATCCCCTCTCTTATCAAAAACCCATCAACCCGCTTCTTAAAAATATTTAGCGAGGCAGCCTCCACCACTTCAACGGGCAGAGAATTCCAGAGATTCACCACCCTCTGAGTGAAGAAGTTCCTCCTCAACTCCGTTCTGAACCGCCCCCCCTTTATCTTGAGGCTGTGCCCCCTAGTCCTACTGTCTTTTTTGAGCGGGAAGAGTCTTTCCACCTCTATCCTATCCATCCCATTCATCATCTTATACGTCTCAATGAGATCTCCCCTCATTCTTCTAAACTCTAACGAGTACAAGCCTAGTTTATTCAGCCTCTCCTCATAGCTCAACCCCCTCAACTCCGGTATCAGCCTAGTAAACCTCCTCTGCACTCCCTCCAAGGCCAAAATATCCTTGCGCAGGTGCGGCGCCCAAAACTGCACACAGTACTCCAGCTGCGGCCTCACCAATGCCCTATACAGCTGCAGCAAGACCTCCCTACTTTTATATTCAATCCCCCTCGCTATGAAGGCCAGCATCCCATTCGCCTTCCTGACCACCTGCTGCACCTGCAGGCTGGGTTTTTGCGACTCATGCACAAGGACCCCGAGGTCCCTCTGCACCGTCGCCTGCTGCAGTTTTTCGCCCCGTAAGTAATAGTCCTTCCTACCATTCTTCCTACCAAAGTGGACCACCTCACACTTGCCAACATTAAATTCCATTTGCCATTTCCTGGCCCATTCGCCCAGCCTATCTAGATCCTTCTGCAGACTCTCCACACCCTCCGCACAATTTGCCTTTCCCCCAATCTTGGTGTCATCAGCAAATTTCGACACCCTACACTCGGTTCCCTCCTCCAGATCATCTATATAAATGGTAAATAGCTGAGGCCCCAGCACCGACCCCTGGGGCACCCCACTTTATATGCCCCTCTCTCTGATCAGAACTTTCCACACCTGACGAAGGATAAGTGTTTCTGAAAGCTTGTGGGTTTACTATCAAATAAACCTGTTGGACTTTAACCTGGTGTTGAGAGACTTCTTACTGTGTTTACCCCAGTCCAACGCCGGCACCTCCATATCATCACTGACAGCAGCCCAGAACATCTCACACATCCACAAACAAAACTGTTCAACAAAAAAATAAAAATGTAAAAGACTCAGGAGTGGAACGGTGGCACAGTGGTTAGCACTGCTGCCTCACAGCGCCAGAGACCCAGGCTCAATTCTGGCCTCGGGTAACTGTGCTGGTTTCTTCCGGGTGCTCCGGTTTCCTCCCACAGTCCAAAGGTGTGGGGGTTAGGCTGGTTAGCCATGCTACATTGACCCTAGTGTCGGGGGGGGGGGGGGGGGGGGGGGGGGGACACTAGCTAAGGTAAATATGTGGGGCTACGGGCTTAGGGTCTGGGTGGGATTGTGGTCAGTGCAGATATGATGGGCTGAATGGCCACCTTCTGCACTGTCAGGATTCTATGAAAGCTACCTTCAGGGGCAAAAAAGCAAAAATGAATGCTTTAACAGAACACCAGGCTATCAAAACATGTGTAAAGATGTACACAAATAACAAGAAGCAGATCACTGTGGTTGCAACATAAACCATCTGGAGGATTGGAATGCGGCTGGGCTAGAGATTTAAATTATAACATTTCAGTTTACAAAGAGTTTCCGAAGAAAGCATTGCAGTGATCCCTGCCATGTTCTGTCTTTAATAAAGCAATGCCAAAATCTCTGTGACTGCACCTTTCCATAACGGTATCAACTATTTCATTCTGAAAGCATCCAGAAAGACATTTTGATTTGTCAGCTGTTAGAGCAGTGTACATTGTACTGGGAGTTGTCCCAAAGTATTCCACAGCCAGTGACGTTCTCCAGTCACTTGCTGCAATACAGAAAATATCGAAGGCAAAGTCCGCATAGCAAAGTCTCCCAAATAAAACAGGACAATGGCCAGGTAACAGAAACCGATTGAAGGGCAACTATTAGCCAGGAGCCAAGGAGAGCTCCCCTATTCTTCTTCAAAGCAGTGCCATGGGATCTCTCACACACACCCTTGTCTGAAAGACAATCCCAGTTGAGTGCCAGTCTGGATTGGACAATCAAAACTCTGGGATGGAACTTAATTCCCACGTCATTCTGATCCAAAGATATATGGCTTTGGTGCATTGGCTAAATTGTCCCTCAGTGTCCCAAAATGTATAGGTTAGGAGGATTGGCGGGGTAAATACTTCAGGTTACAGGGAACAGATATAGGTGGGACTGCCTCTTAGTGTCAGGCAATTACGTGGGGTTACAAGGATAGGGCCTGGGTGGGATTGTTGTCAATGCAGACTCAATGGGCCGAATGGCCTCCTTCTGATCTGTAGGATTCTATTACTTGAGCAACAGAGAGAGAGAGAGAGAGAGAGAGAGAGAGAGAGGGAGGAATATCTACCCAGAGTCACAAGGCTGCTACCTTGGCAATAATTACAAGTGTGCTGTTATTTTTGCTAGTGCCCCAAACTGGGCTGTTCAGGGTGGATTGGGAGTGGTTGGATCACAAGCAAATTCTATTCATCACTAAACGTGAGTCATTCCTGCTATGAATAATTGCAACCAGTGGAACGTTTAAGTTCCTCTTTCAAAAACAAAACTAGTTTACTTGCTGGTCGTGAAGGAGAAAGATGTAAACGCACAAAATATAAAATCAGAACAAAGTGAATGTGGCTTAATAAATGTTTAAGTACAGGAAAAAGAAAGAGAATCTGATGAACCGGCGTGACAGCAATAATCTCTCACTCAATGTCAACAAAATGAAGGAGATTGTCATCGACTTCAGGAAGTATAAAGGAGAACATGCCCCTGTCTACATCAACAGGGACGAAGTAGAATGGATTGAGACTTCAAGTTTTTAGCTGTCCAGATCAATATCAACCTATCCTAATCCCCCCATGCCGACACTATAGTTAAGAAAGCCCACCAATGCCTCTACTTTCTCAGAAGACTAAGGAAATTTGACATGTCCATTATGACTCTCACCAACTTTTTCAAATGCACCATAGAAAGCAATATTTCTGGTTGTATCGCACATTGCTATGGCTCCTGACCTGCCCAAGAACAAGGGTTGTGAACACGCCCAGTCCATCACATACATAAGCCTTTGTCTGCACTTCCCGCTGCCTTGGCAAAGCAGCCAGCATAAGAACATAAGAACATAAGAAATAGGAGCAGGAGTAGGCCATCTAGCCCTTCGAGCCTGCCCCGCCATTCAATAAGATCATGGCTGATCTGTCGCTGCTCAGTTCCACTTTCCCGCCCTCTCCCCATAACCCTTAATCCCCTCTCTTATCAAGAACCCATCAACCCGCTTCTTAAAAATATTTAGCGAGGCAGCCTCCACCACTTCAACGGGCAGAGAATTCCAGAGATTCACCACCCTTTGAGTGAAGAAGTTCCTCCTCAACTCCATTCTAAACCGCCTCCCCTCTATCTTGAGGCTGTGCCCCCTAGTCCTACTGTCTTTTTTGAGCGGGAAGAGTCTCTCCACCTCTATCCTATCCATCCCATTCATCATCTTATACGTCTCAATGAGATCTCCCCTCATTCTTCTAAACTCTAACGAGTACAAGCCTAGTTTATTCAGCCTCTCCTCATAGCTCAATCCCCTCAACTCCGGTATCAGCCTAGTAAACCTCCTCTGCACTCCCTCCAGGGCCAAAATATAAGGACCCCATGCACCCTGACATTCTTTTACCTTCTTCCATTGGGAAAATAATTCAAAAGTCTGATGTCATGTACTTGCTGCAGCTGTATAGGGCATTGGTGAGGCCGCAGCTGGAGTACTGTGTGCAGTTTTGGGCGCCGCACCTGCGCAAAGATATTTTGGCCTTGGAGGGAGTGCAGAGGAGGTTTACTAGGCTGATACCGGAGTTGAGGGGGTTGAGCTATGAGGAGAGGCTGAATAAACTGGGCTTGTACTCGTTAGAGTTTAGAAGAATAAGGGGAGATCTCATTGAGACGTATAAGATGATGAATGGGATGGATAGGATAGAGGTGGAAAGACTCTTCCCGCTCAAAAAAGACAGTAGGACTAGGGGACACAGCCTCAAGATAAAAGGGGGGCGGTTTAGAACGGAGTTGAGGAGGAACTTCTTCACTCAAAGGGTGGTGAATCTCTGGAATTCTCTGCCCGTTGAAGTGGTGGAGGCTGCCTCGCTAAATATTTTTAAGACGCGGGTTGATGGGTTTTTGATAAGAGAGGGGAATAAGGGTTATGGGGAGAGGGCGGGAAAGTGGAACTGAGCAGCGACAGATCAGCCATGATCTTATTGAATGGCGGGGCAGGCTCGAAGGGCTAGATGGCCTACTCCTGCTCCTATTTCTTATGTTCTTATGTACCAACCAACTCAAGAACAGCTTCTTCCCTGCTGTTGTCAGACTTTTGAATGAACCTACCTTGCATTAAGTTGATCTTTCTCTACACCCTAGCTATGACAGCAACACTACATTCTGCACCCTCTCCTTTCCTTCTCTATGAACAATATGGTTTGTCTGTATAGCACAAGGAACAATACTTTTTAATTGTATGTTAATATATGGGTCAACAATAAATCAAATAAGTACCAGCTGTGACTTAGTGGGCAGTGCATTCCTCTCGAGTCAGATGCAAGAACACGGAGTAGGTCATCTGACCCCTCAAGCCTGCTCCACTATTCAATAAGATCATGGCTGATCTTTTCATGGACTCAGTTACACTTACCCACCTGTTCACCATAACCCTTAATTCCTTTACTGGTCAAAAATTTATCTAACCTTGCCTTAACATTCAATGAGGGAGCCTCAACTGCTTCACTGGGCAGGGAATTCCACAGATTCACAACACTTTCTGTGAAGAAGTTCCTCCTCAACTCAGTCCTAAATCTGCTCCCCCTTATTTTGAGGTTATGCCCCCTAGTTCTAATTTCACCCGCCAGTGGAAACAACTTCCGCGCTTCTATCTTATCGATTCCCTTCATAAATCTTATGTTTCTATAAGATCTCCCTTCATTCTTCTAAATTCCAATGAGTCTCGCCCCAGTCTACTCAACCTCTCCTCATAAACCAACCGTCTCCACTCTGGAATCAACTCTAGTGAATCTCCTCTGCACTCCCTCCAGTGTCAGTATATTCTTTCTCAAGTAAGGAGACCAAAACTGTACACAGTACTCCAGGTGTGGCCTCACCAGCACCTTATACAGCTGCAACATAACCTCCCTGTTTTTAAACTCCATCCCTCTAGCAATGAAGGACAAAATTCCATTTGCTTCTTAATTACCTGCTGCACCTGCAAACCAACTCCCTGTGATTTTTGCACAAAGACACCCAGGTCCCTCTGCACAGCAGCATGCTGCAATTTTTTTTTTACCATTTAAATAATATGCATTTTGCTGTTTTTCCTGCCAAAATGGATGACCTCACATTTACCAACACTGTACTCCATCTGCCAGACCCTCGCCCACTCAGACTGTCTAAATCCTTTTGCAGACTTTTAGCATCTTCTGCACACTTTGCTCTGCCACCCATCTTAGTGTCATCTGCAAATTTTGACACACTACACTTGGTTCCCCAACTCCAAATCATCCATGTAAATCAGAAACAATTGCAGTCCCAACACTGATCCCTGAGGCACACCACTAGTCACTGATCGCCAACCAGAAAAAACACCCATTTACCCCCACTCTTTGCTTTCTGTTAGTTAACCAATCCTCTATCCACGCTAATACATTGCCCGTAACACTGTGCACCTTTATCTTATATAGCAGTCTTGCCGCACCTTGACAAATGCCTTCTGGAGATCCAGGTACACCACATCCACAGGTTCCCCACTGTCCACTGCACATGTAATGTTCTCAGAGAATTCCACCAGATTAGTCGAACATGACCTGCCCTTCATGAACCCATGCTGCATCTTCCCAATGGGACAATTTATATCCAGATGTCTGGCTATTTCTTCCTTGCAAACACAGTAAAAAGTCTGACAACACCAAGTTTGCGGTAGATTCAAGACACATTAACCAGGCTGCGTCCTCAGTGCGGCACCGTCTGGCTGGGTGGCACTCACTGCCCCTCTCTCTCTCTTACCTGCGGGTCCGCTCCGGTAGCGCTGCTGATCCCGGGCTCTGTATCCCGGGCTGGGTCGCTCTTTCCTGGGCTCGGTATCCCGGGTTATCTTATCCCTATCTCCCAGGCTCTGTATCCCTATCCCGGTCCCGGGCTGGGTCTCCCCCCGCTCCCGGTCTCCCAGACTCTCTATCCCGGTCCCGGGAGCCCCGGTTTCTCTCTCCCAGGCTCTGTATCCCGGACTGGGGGTCCCGGTCCCAATCCCAATCCCAATCCCAATCCCGGTCCCGGTCCCAGTCCCAGTCCCAATCCCAATCCCAATCCTGGTCCCGGGCTGGGTCTCCCTCTCCCGGTCTCCCGGGCTGGCTGTCTCTCCCGATCCCGATCCCGATCCCGATCCCGGTCCCGGGACTCCGCTTTTCCTCGGGATTTTTCTCAATGGGAAACCGCCATTCACCCCGGGGGCAGCGCCATTTGAAACAGCCAATAGCGGCCTTGCTGCGGCTTCCGGGGGCATGGCCGGCGCGGGAGGGCGTGGCTTGGGGCGGGGCTTATTCCATTCATGGGGATTACAGAGAGTACACACCCAGCCCCCACACCCCCACACACACACACACACAAAACCCCCTCAACACACACACACACACACACGCACACACACAAACCCTCCCCCAACACATACCCACACCACCCCCCCCCCCACACACACACAACCCCCCCCCACACACACACACAAAACCCCCTCAACACACACACACACACACACACACAAACCCTCCCCCAACACATACCCACACCACCCCCCCCCCACACACACACACACACACACACACAAAACCCCCCAACACACTCACACCCCCCACACACACACAAACTCCCCCAACACACACACACACACCCCCAACACACACACACACACCCCCACACACACACCCCCACACACATACAACCCCCCCCACACACACATACAAACCCCCCCCCACACACACACAAACCTCACCTCCCCCCCCCGCACACACACACACACACACACGCACACACAAATAATCCACCCCCCCCCCCCCACCACACACACACTGCCCAGGGGATTCAAAGTCACTGTGTGCACACACACAGTGTTCACCACAGCAGCATGGTGGTTAGCGTTGCTGCTGTACAGCGCCAGGGATCTGGGTTTGATTCCCGGCTTGGGTCACTGTCTGCACATTCTGCCCATCTCTGCGTGGGTTTCCTCCAGGTGCTCCGGTTTCCTCCCGCAGTCCAAAAAACGTGCTAGTTAGGCACTTTGGCTGTGCTAAATTCTCCCTCAGAGTACAGAACAGACAGCGGAGTGTGGCGACTAGGGGATTTTCATAGTAAATTCAATGCAGTGTTAATGCAAGCCTACTCGTGACACTAATAAATAAACTTATTTAGGAAATTTGATTCGCTCCATATGGCAGGCCGCATTGTCCACCTGCCTGATTCAAGACTCCCAAAACAAATTCTCCCCTCTCACCCTTCTGAACTCCAGCAATATAATCTTAACCCACCAATCTCTCCTCATACATCAGTCACGTCATCCCAGGAATCAGCCTGGTAAACCTTCAGTGCGCTCCCTCTATAGCAAGAATATCCTTCCTCAGATAAGGACACCAAAACTGCACACAACACACCAACCCCCCTGTATAATTGTTTCAAGATATCCCTATTCCTGTACTCAAATCCTCTCGCTATGAAAGCCAACATTTGCCTTCTTTACTGCCTGCTGTATCTGCGTGCTTACTTTCAGTGACCGATGCACAAGGACATCAAGGTCTCACTGAGTATCCCCCTCTCTCAATTTACACCCATTCAGATAATAATTTTCTTATTATTGCTACCCAAGTGGATAACCTAATATTTATCCACCTTATTCTACATGACCACACACTCAGCCTGTCCAAATCTCGCTGAAGCATCTCTGCATCCTCCTCACAGCTCACCCTCCCACCCAACTTTGTATCATCTGCAAATTTGGAGATAGTACATTCAGTTCCCTCTTCCAAATCATTAATATATAATGTGAACAGTTGGGGTCCGAGCACAGATCCCTGTGGTTCTCCACAAGTCACTGCCTGTCGATCAGAAAAAAGATCCATTCGTGCCAGCTCTTTGCTTCCTGTCTGCTAACCAGCTTTCTATCCATCGCAAGACATTACCCCCAATCCCATACAGTTTAATTTTACACAGCAGTCTATTATGGGAGACAAAGTGACATGGTGGCACAATGGTTAGCACTGCTGCTTCACAGCACTAAGGACCCGGAGTTTGATTCCTGTCTGGCGGAGTCTGCATGTTCTCCTCGTGTCTGCACGGGTTGCCTCCAGGTGCTCCGGTTTCCTCTGACAGTCCGAAAGACGTGCTGGTTAGGTGCACTGACCATGCTAAATTCTCCCTCAGTGTATCCTGACAGGTGCCAGAGTGTGGCGACTAGGGGATGTTCACAGTAGCTTCATTGCAATGTTAACGTAAGCTTACTTGTGACACTAATAAACAAAAGCCTTGTTGAAAGCCTTCTGAAAGTTTAAATAAACCACATCCACTTCTCCTTGGTCAACTCTATTAGTTATATCCTCAAAATATTCCAATAGATTTGTCTATCATGATTTCCCTTTTGTAAATCCATGCTGACTTTGTCTGATTATCCCACTGCCTTCCAAATGCCGAGATATGAAATCCTTGATAATAGACTCTCATAAGTTCCCCAGTCCCGATGTTAGATTCACTGGTCTATAATTCCCTGTTTTCTCTCTGCCACCCTTTTGAACAGTGGGTTTACATTAGCTACCCTCCAATCTGCAGGAACCAGTCCAGAGCCCAAAGAAAATAACCACCAACTGATCTACTATTTCCAGGGCCACTTCCTTAAGTGCTCTCTGATGAAGATTATCAGGACCTGAGGATTTATCCACCTTCAATCCCATCAATTTCCCCAAAAACCATTTCTCTACTAATGCTAATTTTCTTCATTTCCTCATTAAAACATGTTTCTCGGAACTGCTGGTACATTATTCATGTCTTCCCACAAATATAAGATGTTGTTGTATTACTCTGGTTACGTGCCTACTTATGGTTTACAATTTTAAAGGTGCTATATAAATGTAAGCTTTTGTTTCGTTGTTTTCATTGATGCATTGAGACAGTTTCTAGTTATGATCTGCAGTTTGAGCAGAAACGTGAACTGCGGGGGGTTTCTCTGCTCCCATCACTCTTAATGGGAACCCCTACAGTGCAGAAGCAGGCCATTCTGCCCATCGCACAGTGGTGCAATGGTTAGCACTGATACCACACAGCAGCAGGAACCCGGGGTTCAATTCTCAGTTTGTGTCTGTGCGGAGCCTGTACGTTCTCTCCGTGTCTGCGTGGGTTTCCTCCAGGTGCTCTGATTTCCTCCTACAGTTCAAAGAAAGATGTGCTGTTTAGGGTGCATTGGCTGTGCTAAATTCTCCCTCAGTGCACCTGAACAGATGCTGGAGTGTGGCAACTAAGGGATTTTCACAGTAATTTCATTGCAGTGTTAATGTAAGCCTACTTATGGCACTATTAAACTTTGGCGTTTAATGCAGGCAAGTGTGAGGTATTGCACTTTGGAAGGACAAACCAAGGTAGAACATACAAGGTAAATGGTAGGACACTGAAGAGTGCAGTAGAACAGAGGGATCTGGGAATACAGATACATAATTCCCTAAAAGTGGCATCACAGGTAGATAGGGTTGTAAAAAGTGCTTTTGGAACATTGGTTTTTATAAATCAAAGTCTTGAGTATAAGAGTTGGAATGTTATGGTGAGGTTGTATAAGACATTGGTGAGGCTGAATTTTGAGTATTGTGTGCAGTTTTGGTCACCTAATTACAGGAAGGATTTTAATAAGGTTGAAAGAGTGCAGAGAAGGTTTACCAGGATGTTGTCGGGACTTGAGAAACTGAGTTGCAGAGAAAGGTTGAATAGGTTAGGACTTTATTCCCTGGAGCGTAGAAGAATGAGGGGAGATTTAATAGAGGTGTATAAGATTATGATGGGTATAATATAAAAGTAGGGAGGTCTTGCTGCAGCTGTATAGGGCATTGGTGAGGCCGCAGCTGGAGTACTGTGTGCAGTTTTGGGCGCCGCACCTGCGCAAGGATATTTTGGCCCTGGAGGGAGTGCAGAGGAGGTTTACTAGGCTGATACCGGAGTTGAGGGGGTTGAGCTATGAGGAGAGGCTGAATAAACTGGGCTTGTACTCGTTAGAGTTTAGAAGAATGAGGGGAGATCTCATTGAGACGTATAAGATGATGAATGGGATGGATAGGATAGAGGTGGAAAGACTCTTCCCGCTCAAAAAAGACAGTAGGACTAGGGGGCACAGCCTCAAGATAAAGGGGGGGCGGTTCAGAACGGAGTTGAGGAGGAACTTCTTCACTCAAAGGGTGGTGAATCTCTGGAATTCTCTGCCCGTTGAAGTGGTGGAGGCTGCCTCGCTAAATATTTTTAAGAAGCGGGTTGATGGGTTTTTGATAAGAGAGGGGATTAAGGGTTATGGGGAGAGAGCGGGAAAGTGGAACTGAGCCACGACAGATCAGCCATGATCTTATTGAATGGCGGGGCAGGCTCGAAGGGCCAGATGGCCTACTCCTGCTCCTATTTCTTATGTTCTTATGTTCTTATGTATAGAGTGAATGCAAACAGGCTTTTTCCATTAAGGCTAGAGGAGAAAAAAACTAGAGGACATGGGTTAAGGGTGGAGGGGGAAAAGTTTAAAGGGAATATTAGGGAGGCTTCTTCACACAGAGAGTGGTGGGAGTGTCGAATGAACTGCCAGATGAAGTGGTGAATGTGGGCTCACTTTTATCATTTAAGAAAAACATGGACAGATACATGGATGAGAGGGGTGTGGAGGGATATGGTCCAGGTGCAGGGCAGTGGGACTAGGCAGAAAAATGGTTTGGCACAGACAAGAAGGGCCAAAAGGCCTGTTTTTGTGCTGTTGTGTTGTATGGTTTCTAATAAATAAACTTTACCAACTTTAAAACTTAACTTTAAATACATCTCCTAAATTGACACAAAGCAATTTAGTCACCTCAGGAAGTATCTGTGATAGCTCATTCTTTATTCACTATTATAATAACATGTGTATTTTCACAAACACATTCCGGACTTCAAAGCATCAGTCTGAGTAACGATGGTAAATGTACATTCATATCATTGTCATATTGCCTGAATAAAAATTGGATTTTCTTCCCAATGTTACTGACGTACAAGTTACACACCTGACCTGCCAGTACTTTCAGTTTTGAAGGTGGTTTCTTTAGTAATGCTACAGAGGTTTTAAAACTATCAGAAATCTTTACACAATCCACTCTTTTCCTTTACTTTGCTGCTTCAAGTCACAATCTAACAGACGAGGAATTGAAAAAAAATGAAGGAAGGTTTCCGATTCTCCTGATTCACGGTGAAATTGTGCAGAACATTTTTCAATTTATCTTAAATAGAAAGTTGCCAATGACCCCAGAGGCTGTTCCCCACTTTGCTGGGGGAGAGGTTCCTGCTGGTGATTTAACCTGGGGGTCACCACACCTCAGGCAAGGGGGCCAAGTTGAGAAGGCGGGGTCTTCATAAATAATCTCGGTACAGGAATTGAACACACGCTGTTGATTTGATTTGATTTATTATTGTCACATGTATTGGGGTGCAGTGAAAAGTATTGTTTCTTGCGCGCTATACAGTCAAAGCATACCGTTCATAGGGAAGGAAAGAAGAGAGTGCAGAATGTAGTGTTGCAGTCATTGCTAGGGTGTAGAGAAAGATCAACTTAATATGTCACTCCATATCACTAACCAGCTGTTCCAGCCAACTGAGCCTTTTCATTTGTCTTAAATACCAAACTGCTGAACCCTCTTAGCCAGAGTTTAATTTCACAAGCGGTTGGAAGGCAAGGGAAGAACTTGCATTCTCTTTGGCCTTTGCACAACCTCTGTACATCCCAAAGTGCGCCGAGTCATTGAGTGTTTCTGACGTCACTGTTGTAATGTGGAGGACATTAAAGAGATCACTGGAGTAAAAATTGGTTTGTGTCATGCTTATTTCTTCAGCACCAAACTGGTGCAAAGTGGCAGCAATGGGGTGGGTTTGCCGGTCTGTACAGGTGTTGGGCTCCCTGCCAAATTCATGGTGGAGAGCAGGCATTTTACAGGTGCCCCCTCAGGTCTGTTTCGCTGATGGAGGCTGATGGGTAAATATTGACCAACACATCTGAGGTTCAATTTCCCAGCTTGTCCTTAAAATAGGGACCGTTCGGCCTTTTACTTCCCCCTGAGAGGGAGGACAGGAGCTCAGGTTAATCTTGGAGCTCAGAAGTTAGGGAATGTCTCCAAGTCTAGTTGTATTTGTCCTTTGTTTGGGGGTGAGTGGGGTGAATAAAACACTGGTCACCACACTCTGTCCATCATTAACATACCTGCACATACTTTCTGTATTTGAAACCATCTCACTTTCTGTCTATTAAACCAAATCTAACAAATTCCATCGCATAATGTTTCCATTTGGACATCCACTCTGGGCAGCACTGTTTATCACTGGCATCACCTCTGACCATAATGTCCTTTCATGCAGATCATCAGTAGGACTAGATCAGCTATGATTTCATTGAATGGCGGAGCAAGCTTGAAGGGCTGAATTTGCCTACATTTACTCCTAATTCCTTTAAGTTTAAGTTTATTAATTAGTGCCACAAGTAGGCTTACATTAACACTGCAATGAAGTTACTGTGAAAATCCCCTAGTCGCCACACTCCGGTGCCTGTTTGGGTACACTGAGGGAGAATTTATTGTGACCAATGCGCCCTAACCAGCACGTCTTTTGAACTGTGGGAGGGAACCGGAGCACCCAGAGGAAACCCACCCAGATACAGGGGAGAGCGTGCAGACTCCGCACAGACAGTAACCCCAGCTGGCAATTGAACCTGGATCCCTGGCACTGTGAGGCAGTGGTGCTAACCACTGTGGCACCATGCCACCCTACGCTCCACAATACCAGACAAGAGCCCAAAGGGACACCAGATAATCTTATATATTACCCGACTGATGTCTGTACATTACAATCTCAAAGGCAATTAGAAAAGACGTCGCACTTGTTATTCGAACATATTTGGGGTAGTTAGTTTCTGGTGGTTGTGCAGATTGGAGAATGGTCTAGAACTGTTGGGTCACGTTCCTGCGCTTGCTCGTAATGAGCCTTTGAACTGGTCACGGAGCCGCAGACACGTGTTTGTTCCCTCAGCGTTCACACACCAGGCAGTTCAGAATGTTCCAAAGTTTCGAAACTTCTCCTACTTTGCACATCTATTTTTTTAATTAGCGGGTCCTGTAACTGACTCAAGAGTTCTTGCAGGGAGGGTGTGAGACTTCACTGCACGTCCCAGATCTCACAGAGAAGGGGCGTGAACTTCTGGTCGTTGATCCTCCAGGACATCAGCATGTTCGAGTGATGGTGGTTAAAAGTCCGGAGCTCGGTCAGTCTGCCCAACAGCCGAGCAAAGTGCTGCGGGTCATCTGGGTGGTTCAGTTTGCAATATTTCTGCAGGATTTCCAGCAGAGGCTCCTGAAGTCTGTCAATAGCTTCCCGGTTCTTCACAAAGGAACGGTCTACGGCAGAGAAACAGATCGTTAAATGCAGCCATTTTGGTCACACCCTGTCCAATGGAACGCCGGACTCACACAACATTCCTCAATGCTGGCGATATTCCGATTACACAGTGATATCATCCCTCACATCCCTTTTTTTCAACAGTTTATTTATTAGTGTCACAAGTAGGCTTACGTTAACACTGCAATGAATTTAGTGCGAAAATTCCCTAGTTGCCACACTCCGGTGCCTGTTCGGGTACGCTGAGGAAGAATTTAGCACGGCCAATACACCCTAACCAGCACACCTTCGGACTGTGAGAGCCTGGAATTAAACCCGGGTCCCTGGCGCTGTGAGGCAGCAGTGCTAACCACCGTGCCACCGTGCTGACCTATGTTCCTACGTGGATTTTTGCAACATAGTACATTATCAGAGCAAAAGAACAAAATCAGTTGGACATAAACTCTTGAGCGCCAGGTGTGGAGGCCAAGTCATTGAGTGTATTTAAGACAGAGATCGATAGGTTATTAATTGGTAAGGGGATGAAAAGTTATGGGGGAAAGGCAGCAGAATGGGGGTGAGAAACTTAGCAGCCGTGATCAATTAGCAGAGCAGACTCGACGGGCCGAATGGCCTAATTTTGCTCCAATATCTTATGGTCTTAAGAGCCAGAGCCAGTTATGTGTCATTCGCCTGTCAGTAACCTTTCTCTGAGTCACTGTAATACCTCCAGCACATCTCTGCAGGAGTTCCTCAGGGTTAGTGTCCTCAGCCCAACCACCTTCAGCTGCTCCGTCAATGACCTTCCCTCCATCAGAAGTGGGGATGTTTAATGATGTCTGCCCAGTGTTCAGCATCATTCACAACTCCTCAGATACTGAAGCAGTTCATGTCCAAATGCAGCAAGACCTGGGCAATATCCAGACTTGGACTGACAACTGGCAAGTAATCGCGCAGTACGAGTGCCAGGCAATGGCCATCTCAAACACAGAGACTCTAACCATCACCCCTTGACATTCAATGGTATTACAATTGCTGCATCCGCCACTATCATTATCTTGGGAGTTACCATTGATCAGAAGTTGGACTGGAGGAGCCATATAAATACTCTGGTTACCAGAGCAGGTCAGAGGCCAGGAATGAGTAACTCACTTCCCGACTTCCCAAAGCCTGTCCACCATCTACAAGGCACAAGTCAGGAGTGTGATGGAATACTCCTCACTTGCCTGGATGGGTGCAGCTCCAACAACACTCAAGAAGCTCGACACCATCCAGGACAAAGCAGCCCCACTTGATTGCTACTCCTTCCACAAACATTCACCCCCTCCACCGCTGACAACAGTGGCAGCAACGTGTACCATCTACAAGATGCATCGCAGCAACTCAAGCTAGCTAGATCACATAAGTTAATAGCAATGCCCAGGATGCTGTTGATAGGGGATTCACCAACTTCTCAAGGACAGCGGGGGATGGTCAATAAATGCTGGCCTAACCAGTGACATCCACAGCATGAGAAACAAAACCCCCTATTCTCACTATGCTGCCGAGGACCCAATTTCCTCTCCTGGTCCCCGTGTTAGCTAGTGTTATTGGTGGTTCCCGCTCCTCGGGTTAACTTGTTGTAATCAACCATCTGAGTCAGACTTGAAATGTTAGCTCTAGTTGCTCTCCAAACCGGCTGAGATCATAGAATCCCTACAGTGCAGGGGAGGCCATTTGGCCCATCAAGTCAGTACTGATCACAATCCCACCCAGGCCCTATCCCTGTAACTCCATGTATTTACCCTGCTGATCGCCCTGACACTAAGAGGTAATTTAGCATGGCCAATCCACCTAACCCACACATCTTTGGATTGTGGGAGGAAACCAGAACACCTGAAGGAAACCCATGCAGACACGGGGAGACTGTGCAAACTCTAGACAGTGACCTGAGGCTGGAATCGAACCGGGTCCCTGGCACTGTGAGGCACCAGTGCTAACCTCTGTACCATCATGCCATCCCCTCATCAATGAATTGATGCATTATGGGTTCACTTGTTGTCTCAATGATCAGATCTTGGGATTAGTATGTTTAAACATAAACTAGTTAATCTTAATCTTTAACTATTTACCAATCCCAGCTATTGGCATGCTGTTTGCTGCCATTTCAATGCAGGTTGCTTCAAGAAAGTTCTATCTGAGCCCATTACCATGTGACATTACACATCATACCGTGGGAGTGTTATTCTCCAATCCCACGTTAACCCTTGCTCTGCTGAGCATTATTATCATCAGAATGGCTCACAGGTTCATAATACAAGATTTGCCACCAAAAAGCCAGGCAGCGTGCCTCAATGGCTATTGGCTGGTGGCCCTGACATCCATCATTATGAAGTGCTTTAAAAGGTTAGTTATGGTACGACTCAATTCTGGACCCCCAGATTGCCTGGATTCACTATAGTTCACCAACCGCCGCAACAGGCCCACAGCAGACACCATCTCCCTAGCCCTGCACTCAACTCTGGAACACCTATACAACAAAGACACCTACGTCAGACTCCTAGTTACTGACTATAGCTCAGTCTTCAACACCATTATTCCAACAAAACTCATCTCCAAACTCCATGGCTCGGGGCTCAGTACCTCCATCTGTGACTGGATCTTGAACTTCCTAACCCACAGACCAAAATCAGTAAGGATAGGCAACGACACCTCCTCCACAACCACCCTCAACACCAGTGCCCCACAAGAGTGTGTCCTCAGCCTCTTACTGTACTCCTTCACCTGTGACCTGAGGCCAAATTCCCCTCCAACTCAATTTTCAAGTTTGTTGATGACACCACTGTAGTGGGTCAGATCTCAAACAATGACGAGACGGAGTACAGGAATGAGACAGAGAATCTGGTGAACTGGTGCGATGACAATAATCTCTCCCTCAATGTCAATAAAACAAAGGAGATAGTCTTCGACTTCAGGAAGTGTAGAAGAGAACATGCCTTGTCTACATCAATGGGAATAAAATAGAAAGGGTTGAGAGCTTTAAGTTTTTAGGTGTCTAGATCACCAACAATCTGTCCCAGTCCTTCCATGCAGACACTATAGTTAAGAAACTTGATTGAAGCAACCAGTGCCTCTACTTTCTCAGAAGACTAAGGAAATTTGGCATGTCAGCTACGACTCTGACCAACTTTAACAGATGCATCATAGAAAGCATTCTTTCTGGTTGTATCACAGCTTGGTATAACTCCTGCTCTGTCCAAACTGCAAGAAACTACAAAGGGTTGTGAATGTAGCCCAATCCATCACACAAACCAGCCTCCCATCCATTGACTCTGTCAACACTTCCCCCTGCCTTGGAAAGCAGCCGGCATAATTAAGGACCACACGCACCCCGGACATTCCCTCTTCCACCTTCTTCTGCTGGGAAAAAGATACAAAAGTCTGAGGACACGTACCAACCGACTCAAGAACAGTTTCTTCCCTGCTGCTGTCAGACTTTTGAATGGACCTACCTCGCATTAAGTTGATCTTTCTCTACACCCTCGCTATGACTGTAACACTACATTCTGTACTTTCTCACTTCCTTTCCTATGAACGGTATGCTTTGCCTGTATAGCACGCAAGAAACAGTACTTTTCACTGTATGTTAGTAAGTTTGACAAATCGAAATGACCTCTGCACTCTTCCAATCCGCCCTCTTCAACATTCCCAATTCCCATCGCTTCAACGTCAGTGGCTGTGCCTTCAGCTGCCTGGCCCCGATGCTCTGGATTTCCCTCCCTCACCCTTCTGCCTTTCCCACTCCAGTTAAAGTGCTCCTTAAAACTCACTTCCTCACAAATGGCGCTGGAGTGTGGCGACTTATTGCAAGCTGTGCCCAGCACGCCTTCTAATTCTATCTTCTACTCTCATTCTAAGCTTCTAAAACTTTATTCTATCTCTTTTAACCATCAGACTTTTAAATGGACCTGCACACTATTTACTTGGTCTTTCTCTACACCCTGGCTATGACTGTAACACTACATTCTGCACTCTCTCCTTTCCTTCTCTATGAACAGCATGCTTTGCCTGTACAGTGCGCAAGAAAAGTTTTTCATGTTTACTTATTAGTCACAAGTGAGGCTTACATTAACACTGCGATGAAGTTACTGTGAAATTCCCCTAGTCGCCGCACTCCAGCGCCTGTTTGGATCAATGCACCCTAACCAGCACCACTTTTCACTCTATCCCAATTCATGCGACAATAAATCAAATCAAAATCAACCAAGCTTTTTGTCACCTCTCGTAATATTTCTAGAGGGACTTGGTGTCAGATTTTGTTTGATAATGACGTGGAGATGCCGGCGTTGGACTGGGGTAAACACAGTAAGAAGTCTCACAACACCAGGTTAAAGTCCAACAGGTTTATTTGTTGGCACGAGCTTTCGGAGCACTGATTCACTCCCCTGATGAAGGGGCGATGCTCAGAAAGTTCGTGCTACCAAATAAAGCTGTTGGGCTTTGACCTGGTGCTGGTTGGATTGTGTGCTTGTCAAGCAGTTTGTGAGATTTGATGATGTGGAAGGCTGTGTATAAAGAGAAGCTTCTTCTGCTGTTAATTAGAAACATGAGCTTGAAGAATTGTGTGCATTGTGGTACTGGCTCAGCTGTGGTATAAACACCTCTTTGTTACCCGCTCTCCGATCTCAATCTCATTCTTTCAAAGGGCAGCGATCTGATGAAACAAGCTGCAAGGTTTGGAGGCGGGACAGTGTCTGAACCCTGTCCTCCCCCTGACTGCTGCTCCCCCTACACACCCACTCACTCCCTCCGCAACACTGCCGCTGCGTCCACCTCATCTCACTGCACCACTGAGGAACATTCCTCTACAGAGCCGCACTCGCTGGATCTCAATGTATCAGGGAATCGAATCCCTGCAGTGCAGGAGAAGGCCATTCAGCCCACGCAGTCTGCACTAGCTCTCTGATACAGTATCTTATCCAGGCCCCCTCCCCTGCCCTGTCCCCAAACCCCAAACATTTATCACGGCTAACCCACCTGACCTACATATCGTGAGACACTGAGGGACAGTTTAGCACGGCCAATCCACCTAATTTACATAAATATAAAAGCAAAGTACTGCGGATGCTGGAACCTGAAAGAAAAACAGAAAATGCTGGAAAATCTGTGGAGAGAGAATAGAGCCAATGTTTCGAGTCTGTTTGATTTAATATGATTTGATTTATTATTGTCACGTGTGTTAACATACAGCGAAAGGTATTGTTTCTTGCGCGCTATACAGACAAAGCACACCATTCATAGAGAAGGAAAGGGGAGACTGCAGAATGTAGTGTTACAGTCACAGCGAGGGTGCAGAGAAAGATCAGCTTAATGCGAGGTAGGTCCATTCAAAAGTCTGACAGCAGCAGGGAAGAAGCTGTTCTCGAGTCGGTCGGTACGGGACCTCAGACTTTTGTACCTTTTTCCTGGGACAATGAGCAGTATTGATGAAAGCACAAGAATGTCTGGGTACCGTTGGTAGCAGCAACTTGTTAAAAGTTAAAGTTAAGTCTTATTTAAGAGGCATCGGTGCTAACCACTGTGCCACCCACAATCGCATTGCTGTGGTTCTGGAGTCACATGTAGGCCAGACCAGGTAAAGATGGCAGATTTCCTTCCCTAAAGGACATTAATGAACCAGAAGGGTTTTTATGACTATGACAATGGTGTCAGGGTCATTGTTAGACTTTTAATTCTAAATCTTTATTCAATTCAAATTTCACCATCTGCAATGGTGGGATTCGAACCTGGTTCCCCAGAACAGTTTGGGTTTCTGGATTAATAGTCCAGTGACAAGACCACGGCATGGATGTAACCTCCAGGTAGATAGATTATAACATGCCTGACATACGAATATTGGACATTGCTGGGAGCAGCCCCTACCTGGGGAAAGAATTGTGATGGCTGTTAGAAGACCATACTCCTCTTGTGTCATCTTCAGGTCACCGATACTTCGATAGAAGTTAAACATTGGGATGATGAACTCTTCAGCAATGCCTATTGAAGATAGAAGTGATCCTCTGTTATCACCCATTATAACCATTTCACTAAATAATAAAACATTTCACCTTGACAGTAAAATATGCAAGTAACACACAGCAAGGACAGGGTCAGGACTGTTCACCAATCCCATTCCTTCAACATTCTCAATGCTCACCGACCAACACTGACTCCCTGTCAAACAACATACCTTAACTTGTAAAATTCTCTTCCTTGTTAGAATCATAGAATCCTATTTGCAGAAAGAGGCCGTTTGGCCCATCAAGCCTGCACCCGACAACAATCCAACTATCCCCATAACCCTACGTACTTACCCTGCTGTAATAACTTCAGTCAGGCCATTGAGGTTGGCCTATTGGAGTGTGAACTCCCTGATTAAGGATCCAATTGATGGGCCAATCAGGAAGTCTTTGCCTGGCATTTAATCGGGCGTGTCAGTTCCTCTGGCACCCCTGGAGGCAGACTGCTGACTGCGAGCACTCTGTGAGTTTGTAAATTAAGGGATTTTGGTGAAGGGACCTCTGCCACTGATGACTTATTACACCTGCTAATCCCCCTGACACTAAGGAGCAACTTAGCACGGCCAATCAGCCTAACCGGCACTTCTTTGGATTGTGGGAGGAAACTGGAGCGCCCACAGAAACCCACGCAGACACGGGGAGAACATGCAGCCTCTGCACAGACAGTGACCCAAGCCAGGAATCGAACCCGGATCCCTGGTGTTGTGAGGCAGCAGCGCAAACCATAAGACCATAAGACATAGGAGCAGAATTAGGCCACTCTGCCCATCAAATCTGCTCCGTCATTCAATCTTGGCTGATATTTTTCTCATCCCCATTCTCCTGCCTTCTTCCCATAACTCCTGATCCCCTTATTAATCAAGAACCTATCTATCTCTGTCTTAAAGACACTCAATGGCCTCCACAGCCTTCTGCGGCAAAGAGTTCCACAGATTCCCCACTGTCTGGCTGAAGAAATTCCTCCTCATCTCTGTTTTAAAGGAGCATCCCTTTAGAACATAGAACAGTAGAGCACAGTACAGGCCCTTTGGCCCTCGATGTTGTGCCGAGCTATGTCCAATCCCAAGGTCAAGCTATCCCACTCCCTACCATTCTGGAGTGCTCCATGCGCCTATCCAAATAACCGCTTGAAAGTTCCTTAAGTGTCCGACTCCACTATCACAGCAGGCAGTGCATTCCGCACCCCAACCACTCTCTGGGCGAAGAATCTACCTCGGACATCCCTCCCATATCTCCCACCATGAACCTTACAGTTATTCCACCCCCCCCAGTAACATGCACACAAGCCTGATGTTGCCCCTCTATGCCGCCCTTGACATGATAATCCTTAACTTCACTTTCCCGCCTTATCCCCATATCATTCCCTGACTGTTAAAACTCTGTCTATTTCAGCCTTGAACATACGGAATGACCCAACCTCTGGCGGGAAAGAATTCCCAGATTCACTCCCCTGTGAGGGGAAAACTTCCTCCGTGTCTCTGTCTTCAATCAACGGTCCCATTTTGTTCTCCAGAGTTTGTTCCGTTTGACACAATCGATTTGCTTCCGGGAGGATCCGTGGGCGATGCCACAATGATGGTCTGAGCCTGAGAATCCTGGACTCTGCTCTTTACAAAGCGAATCCTCTCCAAACTGAATCCTGTGTGTGAGTAACGAGAGACACGGGCCGAAGAGCTCCTCTCCCGCCTGCCGTGCGAATCGTAGCGGGTGAGACAGGAAATGTGGTGGACCGTCCGAAGATCCATTAGCGTTAAGCAGGAATTTCCAGACTTGGGGCACGCGAGGCCGGCCAGAGGGACCTGCCCCGGTTAGTTTATTATTCGTGGGCCGTGGGCCAGCATTTATTGCCCATCCCTAGTTGCCCGAGGGCAGTTGAGAGTCAGCCACATTGCTGTGGCTCTGGAGTCACGTGTAGGCCAGACCGGATAAGGACGGCAGATTTCCTTCCCTAAAGGACATTAGTCAACCACATTGGTTTTTCTGACAATCGACAACGGTTTCACGGTCATCAGTAGATTCTTAATTCCAGGTTTTTTTTATTGAATTCAACTTCCACCATCTGCTGTGGGTGGGATTCGAACCCGGGTCCCCCAGAACATTAGCTGAGTTTCTGGATTAATAATTGAGCCATAATTCCACTAGACCATCGCCTGCTCGGTGAGTGGCGACTGATATCTCAGTACAGGGGCGTAGTGGGGGAGGGGAGGGTGGGGATGAGAGGGGAGGGGAGGGGTGTGGGGGGTGGGGAGGGGGGATGTGGGTGGTAGGGAATGTGGGGGGTGGGGAATGTGGGGAAAGGGGGGATGTGGGGGAGGGGGGGATGTGGGGGAGAGGGGGATGTGGGTGGTAGGGAATGTGGGGGGTTGGGGAATGTGGGGGAGAGGGGGATGTGGGGGAGGGGGGGATGTGGGGGAGGGGAGGATGTGGGGGAGGGGGGATGTGGGGGAGGGGGGGATGTGGGGAGAGGGGGATGTGGGGGAGGGGGGATGTGGGGGAGGGGGGATGTGGGGGGGGGGGGATGTGGGGGAGGGGGATGTGGGGGAGGGGGATGTGGGGGAGGGGGATGTGGGGAGAGGGGGATGTGGGGGAGGGGGGGATGTGGGGGAGGGGGGATGTGGGGGAGGGGGGATGTGGGGGGAGGGGGGGATGTGGGGAGGGGGGGATGTGGGTGGTGTGGGGGTGTGGGTGGGGTGGGGGAAGTGGGGGGGGGGGGGATGTGGGAGGGGGGTGGGGGTGGGGTGGGGAGTGGGGGAGGGAGGGGATGTGGGTGGGGGGTTGGGGGATGGGGGATGTGGGTGGGGGATGTGCCTTTGAGCTTTCATTCCCAAATCCCTCTTCCACTCTCGGTTTTCCCACACCCCTCTCGGTTTTCCACACCCACGTCTGGGCCCTGTCATAGAAACCGATGAAGGTGATTGGTCAGAACCGTCACCATCCTTGCATCATGTGACTATGAGGCGGATCTCATTGTTTTTCCCTCCAAATCCCTCCGTCCCTCATTGTAAATTCCCTCCTCAGCACTTCCCACGCCATCCAGGCGTAGAAACGCAGAAATGAGAAGCAGGAGGAGGCCATTTGGCCCTTCGAGCCTGCGCTGTCAGTCATCGCGATCATGGCTGATCATCGAGTTACCGTCCAGTCCATCCCCAACACCCAATACATTGAAGGAAAGGTTAAAGTTTGCGTTCAGAGTGTGGAAGCCTTGTGATCAGCCTGTGTCTATTACTCACTTCCTCATTCACAGAAACGTAATTCAGCCGATTTGGATCCTGAGCTAACCGGACGTGGGAGAGATAAGCAGCACCGGGATAGAAGAGCAGGAATGGCCTCAACAATACAATCCCCCTCAACCACAGAGCAATAATGTGTGAGCAAACCCCCAGAACACACAGAGACCCGGGGAGGGCTGGGGTTGTGGCGGTGGGGTGGGGGGAGGGTGCAGAATGGGGTGCAACCTCTTCAGAGTGGGCTAAAGGGCACAGGGAGAGGGAGGAGGGTCAGGGAGAGAGAGAGAGAGGAGGGATAGAGAGAGGGAGAGAGAGGAGGGATAGATAGAGGGAGAGAGAGAGGAGGGATAGAGAGAGAGAGAGAGAGGAGGGATAGAGAGAGAGGAGGGATAGAGAGAGAGAGAGAGGAGGGATAGAGAGAGGGAGAGAGAGGAGGAATAGAGAGAGGGAGGAGGGAGAGGGAGAAGAAGGAGGGATAGGAAGAGGGACAGGGCGAGGGAGGAGGGTCAGAGAGAGGAGGGATGGGGAGAGGGAGGAAGGACAGGGAGAGGGATGAGGCAGATGGAGAGGAAGAGGGAGAGGGCAGAGGGACAGGGACAGGGAGGAAGCAGAGAGGTAAAGGGCATGGTTCTGAATTACAAACATTTAAGAACATTGAACAGAATGATGGTACAGTAAATGCAGGAGTCTGGGGGTCAGTGAGAGAGTCACTAATAAACCCAGTCAGGAATCCAGCAGTAACTCCTTCACCCGAGAGAGAGAGAGAGTGGTGAGAATGTGGAACTCGGTCCCACAGGGAGTGGCTGAGGTGAATATTATTGATGTAAAGTTTATTTATTAGTCACAAGTAAGGCTTACATTAACACTGCAGTGAAGTTACTGTGAAATTCCCCGAGTCGCCGCACTCCGGCACCTGTTCGGGTTACACTGAGGGGGAATTTCGCACGGCCAATGCACCCTAACCAGCACGTCTTTCGGACAGTGGGAGGAAACTGGAGCGCCCGGAGGAAACCCACGGGGAGAATGTGCAAACTCCACACGGACAGTGACCCGAGCCAGGAATTAAACCTGGATCCCTGGCGCTGTGAGGCAGCAGCACTAACCACTGTGTCACTGGGCCGATGTATTTAAGAGGAGGCTAGATAAATGAACAAGGACTATAAGGACGTGTTATTACGGAGACATGAAGAGAGGTTGAGGGGAGGCTTGTGCACACACTTGTTAACCCAAACAGTCCGCTGGCGATAAAAAATATAAAACTTCCCCACCAGCTGGCACCACTCGCAGTTCAACCTTATCACCACTAGATGGGAGTGTCTGCTGTCATTTCACCATTTCACAGGTTATGGGGGAGTTTTTTTTTGGACCATTAAATAGATAAAGCTTCCTTACAGAAGAGGAATCAGTAAAAAAAACCTTCAATCATTGGGGAAATTCAAGGGTCAGGTGGAAAACAGAGGCAAGAGACACAAGCACACAGTTATCGCGAGAAACGGTCGTGAATTAACACTTGTGTCTGGTCATTTTGGGTAGTCCCGTCTCACTGGAAACTTCAGCAGGATTCTAAACGATCAAATTGTTCTGTCTGAGTTGGTGCCAATTGAAAGACAATAAAAGGTCAGCTTTATCCATCGAATTTACACAACCTGCGATCTGGAATGTTTGATTTCGGTCGGAGGGGAGGCAGGGCCTTGATTCAAACTCTCTCCAGAAAGACAGCGCCTCCAACAGTGCAGCACCCCACCCCCCCTCACAAACACCGCCCCCCCAACCCCCCACCCCCCTCACAAACACCACCCCCCCAAACCCCCCTCACAAACACCGCCCCCCCAACCCCCCCAAACCCCCCACCCCCCTCACAAACACCGCCCCCCCAACCCCCCCAAACCCCCCACCCCCCTCACAAACACCGCCCCCCCAACCCCCCCAAACCCCCCTCACAAACACTGCCCCCCCCAACCCCCCCAAACCCCCCACCCCCCTCACAAACACCGCTCCCCCCCACCCCCCTCACAAACACCACACCCCAACTCACAGCATTGTAATCCTCAATCATTCATGGGATATAAGATCTCGAGGGGCCCAATGGCCTCCTCCTGTTCCTTGTTATTATATTTTTATACGGGTGTCACTGTCTGCCGCCAGCATTTATTACCCATCCCTAATTGCCCCTTCCGAAGATAGCAGCGAGCTTCTGCCTTCTGGATCTACCGGAGGGTCGCAGCGCACCCCCCCCCCCCGCCCCAACTCCAGACCACCAGGCCACAGGCACCCCCCCCCCCACCCAAATCCAGAGTCCCCATCTTTGTCCAGGTTTCCCTCTTCCTTGCCCCCTCTCACACCCTCCCCAAGCGCATCCTGTCCGTCAAACCCCACCCCGATGCTCCCCCAACACAACCCCCACTAAACTGCTGACTGCAACAACAACCTGATTCTCTGTAGCACGTTTGGGAGGCGCATTGGAAAAGACAAGATGGCAGGGCACCGCGTAAGGACATATTGGGGGTGGCTCGGTGGTTAGCACTGCTGCCTCACAGCGCCAGGGACTCAGGTTTGATTCCCTTCTCGGGTCACTGTCTGTGCGGAGTTTGCACACTCTCCCAGTGTCTGCGTGGGTTTCCTCCGGGTGCTCCGGTTTCCTCCCACAGTCCAAAGATGTGCGGGTTAGGTGGATTGGCCATGCTAAATTGCCCCTTAGTATCAGGGGGACCAGCTAGGGTAAATGCATGGAGATAGGGCCTGGGTGGGATTGTGGTCAGTGCAGACTCGATGGGCAGAATGGCCTCCTTCTGCTCTGTAGAGATTGTATTTGATATCAGTAATGTGGGAATCACGTGACCATAAATTTTACGAATCAAGGGTCTGAAAAATGAAATCTGATTCACAAAAGAAGCTAAGAAATATCTGTCACAAATCTAATTTGATGGTGGGACAGGATAAAAAGGCTCTTCCTCTCTCTGACGATCGTCATATCATCGACTGTGGGTCAGTATTGGACTTCATTCCTTGCAGTATTTCCCCAGTTCACCTTCACAGAGAGACAGGGTAGGATTTTCCAGACCCGCAGCGGCAGGTTTTCCAGTGGAGGAGGGGTCTTGCTACTGGCTGCCAGCAGGACTTTCCAGTCCCGCCGATACGTGTGAGATTTTCCATACCCGACACCCACCTCCACGGGGGAAACGCATCGCAGGGCTTGCCACTGACGGGTCTGGAAGATCGTGCCAGTGGGAAGTATTGGAAAATGTTGGTCACCGTGCCTGTGTCAGACAAGAGCTAATCACACCTTCCAGACTAACCCTGAAACAAGAGAGAATCTATTTATTGAATTATTATTTATTATTGTCACAAGTAAGGCTTACATTAACACTGCAATGAAGTTACTGTAAAAATTCCCTAGCCGCCACACTCCTGTTCGGGTACACTGAGGGAGAATTTAGCGCGGTTAATGCACCCCAACCAGCACGTCTATCAGACTGAGGGAGGAAACCGGAGCACCTGGAGGAAACCCACACAGACACGGGGAGAACATGCAAACTCCACACAGACAGTGACCCGAGCCGGGAATCGAACCCGGGTCCCTGGCACTGTGAGGCAGCCGTGCTAACCCACTGTGCCATCTAACCATTACCCTTTGGTATTCAATGGCATCACCATCACTGAATACTCCTCCTTCCAACATGGTGCCAGAGCGAGGCACGTATAACAGACGACACACGCATGCACGACACATGCATGCACAATACACACACACACACGTGTCAGCAGGCATGCATGACACACATATACATGACACATGCACGCACAAGGCACGATAAACACGACACATGCACACAGGCAGGCATGCAGGCATGACACACACACACCTGACACATAACACACGCACACATGACCTACACACAAATGCAGGCATGACACATGCACACACAACACACGACATGTGATGCATGACTCACAACACATGCAAGCACGACACACACATGTACCACACATGCACGCACTAGACATGACACACGCGCTATACGCACACACACACACGTACACACATGACACGCACACATGCAGGCACACACGCACACACACCACACACACATTTACATTCACACACTCATGTGTTGTGCTGGTGGATTAAGTGGAGGTAAATTGAAGGGCTGACTCGGAAACTTGCTGCTCAGTCGACTCCAGTTCAGGAGGTCAGCTTATCGAAATTCACCCAGCTCAATCAGGAGGGGTGAACGGAAATTTCACGCTCGGAAAAAACCTTTCAAGTTTTCCCTGTCCTGAATACTGTGTGGGCGGAAACAGATGGCAATATTCTGCATTGCAAAAAGAGAAAAATCATCCATTTCATTTGTGTTGTCCACTGAAAATAGAATTCAGAGAAAGAAGCTGCCCTTTTATTTGAAGAGATGGTCCATCTCCATATGAATGAACGCCTGCGGTGCACAGGGCAGCTTCAGACATAAACCATTCACCTGGCACAATTACAAAGAATTCATTATGGCTCCTTGTACAATGGGAGACACGCAAATGAATTATTCACCAGAGTGGCCTGAAGTTAAAAGTTGATGGGTGACAATGTGGAGGACTCGTGTGGACATTTCAGGCACAAACGTTTCAGATATTGCCCGCAGACTGTCACGCTGCGACAAAGGGACCAGATGATATTTTCTATTCTTCAATGTCCAAATTAAATCAGAATTATCTTCCCTTTCCACCTGGGGGTGTCATTTCTTTCAGCTATGCCATTCCCAGCGCTATTCTCCTCAAAAGGTCCCACTCACTGTTTGAAGGAGGGACAGACAGCTGATAAACTGAAGAATCTATAATCTGATGACAGAGTTAAGATCAGACGATGCTAAAAAGGTAATTCAAAATGCGTCTCACCCCACAGAGGAAATCCAGCTTCGGAGTATCCAACACAGAATCCACAGGCACCACTGAGAGAGTCAGGGGGTCAGTGCTGAGGGAGTGCCGCACTGTCAGAGGGTCAGTACTGAGGGAGTGCCGCACTGTCAGAGGGTCAGTGCTGAGGGAGTGCCGCACTGTCAGAATGTCAGTACTGAGGGAGTGCCGCAATGTCAGAGGGTCAGTGCTGAGGGAGTGCCGCACTGTCAGAGGGTCAGTGCTGAGGGAGTGCCACACTGTCAGAGGGTCAGTGCTGAGGGAGTGCCGCACTGTCAGAGGGTCAGTGCTGAGGGAGTGCCACACTGTCAGAGGGTCAGTGCTGAGGGAGTGCCACACTGTCAGAGGGTCAGTGCTGAGGGAGTGCCGCTCTGTCAGAGGGTCAGTGCTGAGGGAGTGCCACACTGTCAGAGGGTCAGTGCTGAGGGAGTGCCACACTGTCAGAGGGTCAGTGCTGAGGGAGTGCCACACTGTCAGAGGGTCAGTGCTGAGGGAGTGCCACACTGTCAGAGGGTCAGTGCTGAGGGAGTGCTGCACTGTCAGAGGGTCAGTGCTGAGGGAGTGCCACACTGTCAGAGGGTCAGTGCTGAGGGAGTGCTGCACTGTCAGACGGTCAGTGCTGAGGGAGTGCCGCTCTGTCAGAGGGTCAGTGCTGAGGGAGTGCCGCACTGTCAGAGGGTCAGTGCTGAGGGAGTGCCGCACTGTTAGAGGGTCAGTGCTGAGGGAGTGCTGCACTGTCAGACGGTCAGTGCTGAGGGAGTGCCGCTCTGTCAGAGGATCAGTGCTGAGGGAGTGCCGCACTGTCAGAGGGTCAGTGCTGAGGGAGTGCCGCTCTGTCAGAGGGTCAGTGCTGAGGGAGTGCCGCACTGTCAGAGGGTCAGTGCTGAGGGAGTGCCGCTCTGTCAGAGGGTCAGTGCTGAGGGAGTGCTGCACTGTCAGAGGGTCAGTGCTGAGGGAGTGCCACACTGTCAGAGGGTCAGTGCTGAGGGAGTGCCACACTGTCAGAGGGTCAGTGCTGAGGGAGTGCCGCTCTGTCAGAGGGTCAGTGCTGAGGGAGTGCCACACTGTCAGAGGGTCAGTGCTGAGGGAGTGCCACACTGTCAGAGGGTCAGTGCTGAGGGAGTGCCACACTGTCAGAGGGTCAGTGCTGAGGGAGTGCCACACTGTCAGAGGGTCAGTGCTGAGGGAGTGCTGCACTGTCAGAGGGTCAGTGCTGAGGGAGTGCCGCACTGTCAGAGGGTCAGTGCTGAGGGAGTGCCGCACTGTCAGAGGGTCAGTGCTGAGGGAGTGCCACACTGTCAGAGGGTCAGTGCTGAGGGAGTGCCGCACTGTCAGAGGGTCAGTGCTGAGGGAGTGCCGCTCTGTCAGAGGGTCAGTGCTGAGGGAGTGCTGCACCCTCAGAGGGTCAGTGCTGAGGGAGTACCGCACTGTCAGAGGGTCAGTGCTGAGGGAGTGTCGCACTGTCAGAGGGTCAGTGCTGAGGGAGTGTCGCACTGTCAGAGGGTCAGTGCTGAGGGAGTGCCGCACTGTCAGAGGGTCAGTGCTGAGGGAGTGCTGCACCGTCAGAGGGTCAGTGCTGAGGGAGTGCTGCACCGTCAGAGGGTCAGTGCTGAGGGAGTGCCGCTCTGTCAGAGGGTCAGTGCTGAGGGAGTGTCGCACTGTCAGAGGGTCAGTGCTGAGGGAGTGCCGCACTGTCAGAGGGTCAGTGCTGAGGGAGTGCTGCACCGTCAGAGGGTCAGTGCTGAGGGAGTGCTGCACCGTCAGAGGGTCAGTGCTGAGGGAGTGCCGCTCTGTCAGAGGGTCAGTGCTGAGGGAGTGTCGCACTGTCAGAGGGTCAGTGCTGAGGGAGTGTCGCACTGTCAGAGGGTCAGTGCTGAGGGAGTACCGCACTGTCAGAGGGTCAGTGCTGAGGGAGTGTCGCACTGTCAGAGGGTCAGTGCTGAGGGAGTGCCGCACTGTCAGAGGGTCAGTGCTGAGGGAGTGCTGCACCGTCAGAGGGTCAGTGCTGAGGGAGTGCCGCTCTGTCAGAGGGTCAGTGCTGAGGGAGTGCTGCACCGTCAGAGGGTCAGTGCTGAGGGAGTGTCGCACTGTCAGAGGGTCAGTACTGAGGGAGTGCCGCACTGTCAGAGGGTCAGTGCTGAGGGAGTGCCGCACTGTCAGAGGGTCAGTGCTGAGGGAGAGCCGCAATAGAGCTCTGTGTTGTTGGAGGGTCAGTACTGAGAGTGCTGGACCATTGGAGTTTCAATATTGAGTGAGGAGCAGGTCAAAGTTTGGGAATACTGCGGAGAGTAACTCACCTCCAGACTCCCCAAAGACTTTCCACCGTTTACAAGGCACATGTCAGGAGTGTGATGGAATACTCCCCACTCGCCTGGATGGGTGCAGCTCCAACACCACTCAAGAAGCTCGACACCATCCAGGACAAAGCAGTTCATTATATTGGCACCATATCCCCAAACATTCACTCCCTCCACCACTGACGCTCAGTAGCAGCAGTGTGTACGATCTACAAGATGCACTGCAGCAATTCACCAAGGCTCCTTAGGCAGCACCTTCCAAATCACAACTACTACCACCTAGAAGGACAAGGGCAGCAGATATATCAGACCACCACAATCTGGAGTTTCCCCTCTAAGCCACTCACCATCCTGAATTGGAAATGTATCTCCATTCCTTCACTATCACTGGGTCCAAATCCTGGAATTCTCTCCTTAACAGCCCTCTGGGTGTACCTACACCATATGGGCTGCAGCAGTTCGAGAAGGCAGCTCACCACCGCCTTCTTGAGGGCAATTAGGGATGGGCAATAAATGTTGACTTCAGCAATGTTGCCCAAATCCCAAGACAAACTCGAAACAAGTGTAATGGGTAAGTGACAATATTAAATCATATTACCTCCACTTTCTCAAATCAGAATATCAATGCTTCATAAATGATGGTGTCAGTAAATCATGGCATCAAACCTTTGTTAAATTACTCCAATTGGCTGAACAGTGAGAACCTTCAGGTTTGCTGGAGGAGAGTTTATTTTGAGAAGTGAGTTGGGAATCACAGACAGAGATAGGAAATCAGGAACACAAAGAGACTTGGGACCTATTCTTCAAGATTCTCTTAAGGTTAACGTGCAGGTTCAGTTGGCAGTTAGGAAGGCAAATGCAATGTTAGCATTCATGTCGAGAGGTCTAGAATACACGAGCAGACATGTACTTCTGAGGCTGTACAAGGTTCTGGTCAGACCCCATTTGGAATATTGCGAGCGGTTTTGCGCCCCGTATCTAAGGAAGGATGTGCTGACCTTGGAAAGGGTCCAGAGGAGGTTCACAAGAACAATCCCTGGTTGTTGTATGAGGAACGGTTGAGGACTCTGTGTCTGTACTCGTGGGAGTTTAGAAGGATGTGGGGGAATCTTACTGAAACTTACAGGACTGCAAGGGCTGGATAGAGTGGACATGGAAAGGATGTTTCCACTAGAAGGAAAAACTAGAACCAGAGGGCACAACTCAGGATAAAGGGACGATCCTTTAAAACAGAGTGAGGAGGGATTTCTTCAGCCAGAGAGTGGGGAATCTGTGGAACTCTTTGCCTCAGAGGGCTGTGGAGGCCGGGTCATTGAATGTCTTTTAGACAGAGATGGATAGATTCTTGATTAATAAGGGGATCAGGGGTTATGGGGAAAAGGCAGGAAAATGGGGATGAGAAAAATATCAGCCATGATTGAATGGTGGGGCAGACTCGATGGGCCGAGTGGCCTAATTCTGCTCCTATGTCTTATGGTCTTACATTTGCTGTTGGCATGAATGTGGGTGTGTTGGTTGCATCCGAGGGCTGCCCCTCCATGGAGTAGGAAAGTATTTCTGTGTCTGGAAGGCAGAGGATTTAATCCTCATGGACGCTGTCAGAAGCACCCTGGACATCCAGCCCAGCAATCTGCATCACAGAGTGTGAGTGTGCGAGGGGTCACTCCATCCCCATGTGGTTACTTTTTCAGGCACTCAGCAGACTGGAGCAGAAAGGTAACCCACATCTTAAAGCAGTCCGAAACCCGACCCCAGGTTGAGCAGCTGATACCCTCTCTGCCCTGAGCCTGTGACATAAGCACTCAGTGCCACAATACAGCTCACATTCTGCACTGAAATATTTATCTTTTCCAAACCCTGGTTTCAAACTACACTCTGTATTATTCATGCCCTCGTTTGCTCGTTGCCTGGGCTGAGTTGCAGGATGTAGTTACTCACACTCATCCCGAATTAACACAACAGAACTACAGCGCGTAAAACTGGTAATAAATTTAAATTTAAAAGAATTAATACGCTTGCCGGTGAGGTCGCAAGCGATTTGTTTCCCTGCGTAGTGAAAAGAAACCCAAGGGTTTTTGTGGAGTAGAGTTAGAACCACAGAGTCCCAACAGTGCAGAAGGAGACCATTCAGCCCATCGGGTCCGCACTGACACTCGGACCCAGGCCCACACCAACCTGCCCTCCCAGCCATCCCCGTAACCCCGCACACTTACAATGGCCAATCCACCTAACCTACACATCTCTGGACACTGAGGAGTAGTTTGGCCAATCCATTCAATAAAAATCATAGAATCCTAACAAATACAGGAGGAGGCCATTCAGCCCTTTGAATCTGTACTGCCCACAATCCCACCCAGGCCCTAGGCCCATAACCCCATACATTTACCCTGCTAGTCCCTTGACACTAAGGTCAATTTAGAATGGCCAACCCACCTAATCCGCATATCTTGGGACTTAATGACATTCGAGCATATTCTACCCCTCCATGAGTTCCTACCTGACCTGCATCCTAACTGCATCTTCCCACCTAGTCTCCATATGGAATCGCTGAATAATACAGCACATTAGGAGACCATTCAGCCCATCACATTTGAGTCAGAATCCCTGTTTACCCCTTTTAATATGCTCAGTGAGCTAAAACCTTCCAATCTCAGAGTTGGAGATAACCCAGAATCAGTTGGTTTATCCGAGGAGGGGCCCATCTTACATGTGGATGAAGCTTTTCCTAACTTCTCCCAAACAACCAGCCTCTGATTTTAAGGTTAAATCCCCTTGTCCCAAATTCCTCAGTCCCCCCCCTCCCCCTTGCAGGAACAGTTCCTTTCAAAATAGGGAGTTACAGGTGGACAGAGTGGTGAAGAAGGCATTGGGCATGCTTGGTTTCATTGGTCAGAACATTGAATACAGGAGTTGGAACGTCTTGTTGAAGTTATACAAGACATTGGTAAGGCCACACTTGGAATGCTGCATACAGTTCTGCTCACCCTATTATAGAAAGATATTATTAAACTATAAAGAGTGCAGAAAAGATTTACATAAGAACATAAGAACATAAGAAATAGGAGCAGGAGTAGGCCATCTAGCCCTTCGAGCCTGCCCCACCATTCAATAAGATCATGGCTGATCTGAAGTGGATCAGTTCCACTTTCCCGCTTTCTCCCCATAACCCTTAATCCCCTTGCCTACCAAAAACCTATCTACCTGTGTCTTAAATATATTTAGCGAGGCAGCCTCCACCACTTCAATGGGCAGAGAATTCCAGAGATTCACCACTCTTTGAGTGAAGAAGTTCCTCCTCAACTCTGTTCTACACTGCCCCCCCCCCTCCTTATCTTGAGGCTGTGCCCTCTAGTCCTGCTGTCCTTTCTGAGCATGAAGAATCTCTCTACCTCTACCCTATCCATCCCTCTATAAGATCCCCCCTCATCCTTCTAAACTCCAACGAGTACAGACCTAGTCTATTCAGCATCTCTTCATAGTCCATGGTCATATGACTCATGGTCATCAGTAGATTCTTAGTTCACCATCTGCTGTGGCTAGATTCGAACTCAGGTTCTCAGTTCCATCCATATAGCCTGGCTGGATGATCCCTCAGAAGCATCCTCTCAGCACTGCCCTGAGATTGTCTCTCATTTATTAGGATGCTACCAGGACTTGATGGATTGAGTTATAAGGAGAGGCTGGATAGACTGGGATTTTTTTCTCTGGAGCGTAGGAGGCTGAGGGGTGATCTTATAGAGGTCTACAAAATAATGAGGGGCACAGATCAGCTAGATAGTCAATATCTTTTCCCACACATAGGGGAGTCTAAAACTAGTGGGTATAGGTTTAAGGTGAGAGGGGAGAGATACAAAAGGGTCCAGGGGGATAATTTTTTCACACAGAGGGTGGTGAGTGTCTGGAACGAGCTGCCAGAGGTAGAAATAGAGACGGGTACAATTTTGTCTTTTAAAAAGCTTTTAGACAGTTACATGGGTACGATGGGTACAGAGGGATATGGGCTAAATGTGGGCAATTGGGACTAGCTTAGAAAAAAAGGGCAGCATGGACAAGTTGGGCCAAAGGGCCTGTTTCCATGCTGTAAACCTCTATGACTCTGTCTTCAAAAATATTGAATGAACGTCTTTGGTTGGAACACACCCACTGCCAGTAACTCGCAACAGGTCAACTCCATTGTTTAGTTTACCTCCCATTCTCTGAAAACTCTGGAGTATGAATAACACACCAATACCATCACAATAACACACTAATACCATCACCAGTGCCAGGGGATTGTGATTACAATTAATCTCCAGGTCAGATAGCGTTGAACTGAAAGCTCTCGCTGTTTAAATAGCAAAGGGTTGTTGATGGAAGCGGTGAGGTGAATGCAGACGGCTGCACCAACCTATCTTCTCAAATTAAACATTAATTTTTAAGCCTTCAAAATATTTTCTGGGAGGAACCACCACACACTCGTAAAATAATTACAACCAGCTGCCATGTTTCATAGAATCACTGCAGTGCTATTCCCATAACCCCACATATTTACCCCACTAATTCCTCTAACCTACACATGTGCACCATGGTGGCATATTGGTTAGCACTGCTGCCACACAGCACAAGGGGCCCGGGTTCGATTCCCGGCTCGGGTCACTGTCTGTGTGGAGTTTGCACATTCTCCCCGTGTCTGTGTGGGTTTCCTCCGGGCACTCCAGTTTCCTCCCACTGTCCGAAAGACGTGCTGGTTAAGTGCGTTGGCCGTGCTAAATTCTCCCTCAGTCTACCCAAACAGGTGCTGGAGTGTGGCAGCTAGGTGATTTTCACAGTAACTTCCTTACAGTGTTAATGTAAGCCTACTCGTGACAAATAAATACTTAAACTTCATCTTTGGACAATTTAGCATGGGCAATCCACCTGACCAGCGGGTCTTTGGACTGTGGGAGGAAACCAGAGCACCCGGAGGAAACCCATGCAGACACGGGGAGAATGCGCAGATTCCACACAGACAATGACCAAGGCTGGAATCGAACCCGGGTCCCTGGTGCTGTGAGGCAGCAGTGCTAACCACTGTGGCACCTTCGAGTTGCTGAAACATCAGGCTGCAGATCTCCTGTGGCATTGCTTGTCAACAGATTGGTTCAAATACAAACCTGGCCTCGTGTCTTTAAGACCTGCACTTTAAATAGGCAAAAGAAAATCCATGTCAGGTTAGCCACACATAACCTGCTGAGTCAAAAGTAGAAACTGCTGGAAAATCTCAGCAGGTCTGACAGTATCTGCAGAGAGAGAACAGAGCCAAAGTTTTAAGCCAGGATTCAGACTCGAAATGTTGGCTCTATTCTCTCTCTTCAGATGCTGTCAGACCTGCTGAGATTTTCCAACATTTTCTGTTTCTGTTTCAGATTCCAGCACCCACAGTATTTTGCCTCTATCTCAGTGTAACCATAGAACCCTACAGCGCAGAAAGATGCCCTTCGGCCCATCAAGTCTGTACCGAACACAATCCGCATCCCGGCACTACCTCCATATCCCTACATATTTTACCCACCAATCCCTCTAACCTACACATTCCTGGACACTAAGGGGCAATTTCTCAGCACGGCCAATCAACCTAACCCGCACATCTTTGGAGTGTGGAAGGAAACCGGGACACCTGGAGGAAACCCACGCAGACACGAGGAGAATGTACAAACTCCACACAGACAGTGACCCGAGCCGGGAATCGAACCCAGGACCTCTGGAGCTGTGAAGCAGCAGTGCTAACCACTGCGCTACCGTGCTGCCCAATCTACAAACGTCAGGCAGTTGGAGTGAATATTTAAGATCAGCTTTCCCCTTGTTTGTTACACCTGGATTTTGCCAGTCGTGACTCTTGGTACAAGCCTCTTCCAAGTAAAGAGGCTAAAGGAGACACGCAGGGAGAACGGTTGCACAGAAATGTAGCACTGTGTGTTCCTGTGTCAGAATTTGGGTGATGTTTGTTTACTATCGTTGTGTTGTTATTCATTTGCTGATGGTGGATGAATAATGCAGTGATCAGTAAGAGATGCACAACTCAACATAACAAACCCTCACGCTCCAGTAACACTGCGTGTTTAATGCACATTAACTGCCTCTCTCTATTCTCCAAAAGGAGCAAGGGTAACTCAGCAACAAAACTTAGAGACCTGTCACCAGAAGGGTAACGTATCATTAATTTTTTTTTAAATTTGTTTACGAGATGTGGGTGTCGCTGGCTGGACCAGCATTCATTGCCCACCCCTAAGGCCAGCTGACAGTCACCCACATTACTGTGCCTCTGAAGTCACATGTGGGCCAGACCAGGTAAGGACAGCAGATTTCCTTCCCTAAAGGGACAGAATGGGTTTTTCTGACACTCGACAATGGTAGACTTTTAATTCCAGATTTTTTACTGAATTCAAATTTCACCATCTGCCGTGGTGGGATTCGAACCCAGGCCCCCAGGTTTCTGGATTACTAGTCGAGCGATGATACCACTATGCCACCATCTCCTCATCATAGAATCGTAACACTTGGCGGAAACCCACACAGACACGGGGGGGACGTGCAGATTCCACACAGACAGTGACCCAAGCCAGGAATCGAACCCAGGTCCCTGGCGCTGTGAGGCACCAGTTCAGTATTTATACCAGAGCCACTGAGTCTGTCCCAATATCCGCCCCGACGGGTGTGTCCTCTTCAATCCCGGACTGACATTTGCCCTGAGCCCGCAGTCCATCTCCTCCCGAGATAGCTGCTGAGTCTAAGTCTGATCCTTGGACTCACCACTGTGACGGATCCGATCTTCCAGCTGCTGGCTCTGTTGGCAGGGAATCTTCCTGCTGAATATTTGGGCGGAGCGCAGGAACATCGCTTCGACAGCTGAGCCTTTCAGCAAGGCAATCTGGTCTTCGTGGTCCAACGTCTGGAACCCTACAGACAGAGCAGAGGCAGCGTCACCCTCAGAATCCTGGGTCCCGCCCCACACTCACATTGTCCAGGGTCAGCCGGGGGGTTAGGGTCCCTCCCTCCCCATCCCCACTCACTCCACATTGTCCAGGGTCAGCCAGGGAGGGGGGAGCAGAGGGGAGGGTCCTGGGCCCCCCACCCACCTTCCCCCTCACTCGCTCCACCTTGTCTGGTGTCAGCCATGGGTTAGGGTCCCAGCCCCCATCCCCCCAACCCCCTCACTCATTCCACAGTGCCAGTGTCAACCAGGAGGAGGGGGCGGTGGGGGGGGAGAGGGGGGAGAGTCCCAGGTCCCCCACCTGCCCTTCCCCCTCACACACTCCGCATTGCCCAGTGTCAGTCGGTTGGGGGTGGGGGGGAAGGGGGAGGGGGGGGGGGGGAGAGGATGTCCCGGGCTACCCCTCCCCCTCACTCCGCATTGCCCAGTGTCGGTCAGTTGGGGGAGGGGGGGGGGGTGGGGGCGGTATTTGATGTAGGGAATGAGCAGTCCCAAGGGAGGGGGGTGCAAATTCGATTGATTTCTGTCTGAAACATTAGATTGCAGTGTAGGAGTGACCCGAGACAGAGACACGGAGGTTGCTACACGTTTGGGAAGAATAGATTATTCCAATGTTTCCGCAACTCTCGGCCCAAAGCTCAAATTAGCTCTTTAATGGATTGAGATTGATTATTTGGGTTAATTAACAATTCCACTGACATTGCATCATAAGATATAGGGGCAGAATTAGCCCATTCAGCCCATCGAATCTATGGCTGATATGATTCTTATCCCCATTCTCCCACCTTCTCCCCGTAATCCTTGATCCCGTTAATGATCTATCTCTGTCTTGAAGACACTCGATGTGCAATTTCATTACCGTGTGAATATAAGACCACTTGTCAACTAATAAATAAACTTTAAAAGCTTGGGTGCCCCCATTAACCAAGCAAGACACTCAAAATTGAAAACAGCTCACTGCCACCTCTCAGGGGCATCGAGGATTCGGGCTAACTTTGCCATCACACCTCGCTTCCCAAGAATTGACAAGTCAATTCCCTTACCCGGCAACTTTTTGGTGAACTCAACAAGCACTTGAACGTGGCTGGTGGCTGTCTCAGTGAGGAGTAGGAAATTTTCCTCAGCATTGCTTCGTTGCTGCAGCTGTAGAGAAAGAGAAAGAACAGTTAAACTCCGACTGTAGAGAGAAAGAACAGTCAAACTCCGACTGTAGAGAGAAAGAACAGTCAAACTCCGACTGCAAAGAGAAAGAACAGTCAAATTCTGACTGTAGAGAAAGAACAGTCAAACTCCGACTGTAGAGAGAAAGAACAGTCAAACTCCGACTGTAAAGAGAAAGAACAGCCAAACTCTGACTGTAAAGAGAAAGAACAGCCAAACTCCGGCTGTAAGGAGAAATAACAGTTAAACTCCAACTGTAGAGAGAAAGAACAGACAAATTCTGACTGTACAGTCCAACACTATTTATAGGTTATAGGGAATAGTGAAATCACACCAGTACTGTCATTTAGATTTGTTAAAAATTGGGCTTTGCAAATTATTTGTGGTCTTTTTGTACATAGAAACTAGAAGCAGGAATAGGCCGTTCAACCCTTCCAGCCTGCTCCACCATTCATTATGATCATGGCTGATCATCAAATTCAATATTCTGATCCCCTCTTCCCCCTCCCTTGATCCCTTTAGCCTCAAGAGCTATATCTAATTCCTTCTTGAGATCACACAACATTTTGGCCTCAGCTACTTTCTGTGGGAGTGAATTCCACACATTCACCACCCTCTGGGTGAAGAAATTTGTCCTCACCTCAGTTCTAAAAGGTTTACCCCTTATTTTCAATCGATGATCTCTAGTTCTGGACTCCCCCACTATCAGGAATATTCTTTCTGAATCTATTTTGTCTAACTGTGTTAGAATTTTACAAGTCTCTGTGAGATCCCTTCTCACTCTTCTGAATCCAACTAAATACATCTCCTGCTTTGTGGTTTCATGGTGTATCGTGGTAAACTAGTAAACAATTTGTTTCTTAGAGTTACGTTTTCTCTTGGGTCTTTATACAGTGTTGATCCCGATGCAACAAAGGGACCTTGTTTTTCTTTAACCTTCATGCGTGCTTGAGTCTGAAGTCGAAATATGCTGAGGATGTCAGAAGTTGCAGCGTGACATAGATAGGATGCAAGACTGGGCGGAGAAGTGGCAGATGGACTTCAATGCAGATAAATGTGTAGTGGTCCATTTTGGTAGGTCCAATGGGATGATGGTGTACAATATCAAGGGTAGGACTCTTAGCAGTGTTGAGGAGCAGAAGGACGTCGGGGTCTGGGTCCATAGGACTCTTAAATCGGTCCCGCAAGTGGAGAATGTGGTCAAGAAGGCGTATGGTGTACTGGCCCTCATTAATCGAGGGATTGAGTTTAGGAGTCGGGAGGTAATGCTGCAACTTTATAAGACCCTTGTCAGACCCCACTTGGAGTACTGTGTGCAGTTCTGTTCACCTCACTACAGGAAGGATGTGGAAGCTATTGAGAGGGTGCAGAGGAGATTTACAAGGATGTTGCCTGGATTGGGAGGCATGCCTTATGAAGATAGGTTGAGGGAGCTGGGACTCTTCTCCCTGGAGAGACAAAGATTGAGAGGCGACCTGATAGAGGTTTATAAAATGTTGAGAGGAATAGATAGGGTGGATTCTCGGAGGCTATTTCCCAGGGCTGAAATGGTCGCTACGAGAGGACACAGGTTTAAGGTGCTGGGGAGCAGATACAGAGATGTCAGGGGTAAATTTTTCACTCAGAGGGTGGTGAGTGAGTGGAATCGGCTGCCATCAGTGGTGGTGGAGGCGAACTCGCTGGGGTCTTTTAAGAGATTTCTGGATGAGTACATGGGGTTTAATGGGATTGAGGGTTATAGATAGGCCTGGTAGGAATGGATATGATTGGCGCAACTTGTGGGCAGAAGGGCCTGTTTGTGCTGTAGTGTTCTATGTTCTATATGTACGGTGCCATATAGATGCAAGTTTGTCACCTACCCTGAAGTACTGAGCTTGGGGGGATCAGATGAAGGAAATATCGGAAACCAAAGCCTTGTCAGCTGGTGTCACCACTGGACATTCAGAGAGTTCTCCAGATGTCAGTGCCAACATTCTCACCTCCAAAACCACCAAGTAAAAATTATTGGGTCAGTCTACAAGATGATAAAAGGTATGGATAAAGTAGATGGGGAGCGGATGCTTCCCTTTGTGGGGTATTCCAGGACAAGAGGTCACAGACCTAGGATAAGGGGTAGCAAATTTAAAACAGAGTTGAGGAGAAACTATTTCTCCCAAAGGGTTGTGAATCTGTGCTGTGGACGCTGGGACAGTGAGTAAATTTAAGGAGGGGTTAGATAGATTTTTAATTGTTAATGGGTCGAAGTGTTATGGGGATGAGGAGCATATCAGCCATGACCGAATGGTGAAGCAGACTCGATGGGCCGAGTGGTCTAATTCTGCTCCTATATCTTATGAACTCACGAACAGTTGTTCATTTGCTCTGTGTGAACTTTGCTATGCAGAAATTGCTCCCGTATCAGTGTTGTTGATGCAGCAGAAGTCAAGGTGACCCCTGGGATGTCCTGTGGAGGTGAAAGGCACTAAATGAATGCAGAATCTTCTTTTCCATACTTACTAACTTCTTGGTCACTTCTTGAGGGATTCGATATTTGGTGAAAGCGTCGAGAATGTGCTCCAGGATATCGCGTTGCTCCTGCGTGAATTCTATTTTATGCTAAATGAGACAGAAAGAGGGGCACATGATCAACACCTCAGCCCCAAGGTTAAGCAATGATTGAATTTGGTTTGACTGGACAATCATTACTGCCGTGCAAACCCAACGCTATGAGTCATCTGAGGCTGCGCTGGTGAGTGGAGGGTGCTTGGGAGGAGAAGGTTGAGTTTGGACCTGATTCTCCAATCTCTCCATTGGGGTTTTCTTCACCTCACACCTGGCTCTGTTTCTAGACATGATGACAGAGCGTGATCATTGTGATTGGTCAACTCCATTATCATGGAATCATGTGGCCACCAGTATGGTGGACGGTACACGAGGTGTACATTGGGCCTTTTTATAGATCATAGAACATCTTAGAAACCCTACAGTGCAAAAGGAGACCATTCAGAGCATTGAGCCTGCGCCAACAATACCCGTCCTATCCCCATAACGCCACACATTTAATCCCCCCCGAAACTAGGGTCAATTTAGCATGGCCAATCAACCTGACCTGCACATCTTTGAACAGTGGGAGGAAACTGGAGGACCCGGAGGAAATCCACTCGGACACGAGGAGAATGTGCAAACTCCACACAGACGTCACCCGAGCCTGGAATCGAACCTGGGTCCCTGGTGCTGTGAGACAGCAGTGCTAACCACTGTGCCACCATGCCCAATATCTAGCTATTTCTAATGTTCCTCAATCATCTGTATTAAAGGGGCAATGCATGATAAGAACATAAGAACATAAGAAATAGGAGCAGGAGTAGGCCATCTAGCCCTTCGAGCCTGCCCCGCCATTCAATAAGATCACGGCTGATCTGAAGTGGATCAGTTCCACTTACCCGCCTTCTCCCCATAACCCTTAATTCCCTTATCGATCAGAAATCTATCTACCCGCGACTTAAACATATTTAACAAGATAGCCTCCACCACTTCAACGGGCAGAGAATCCCAAAGATTCACTACCCTTTAAGAGAAGAAGTTCCTCCTCACCTCTGTTCTAAGGAAGTTCCTCCTCAACTCCGTTCTAATCTCATGATAAAATAATGAGTTACTTATAGCAGTTGTCATTGAAAATGTAACACAAAGGATGATAGAAATGTCAAACTCTCTTCTGCAAAAAGCAGTAGGTGCCGGCTCAGTTAATAATTTGAAATAACAGACTGATCGTTAGACAGGGATGCTCAGTGATGATGGGCGGATGAAGTTAGACTACAGATAGGCCATAATCTCCACGAATGACAGAACATGCTAAAGGGGCAGAATGGTCTCCTCTTTTCCAACATTAATGAAGAAAAAGGATCCTTTTGGAAAGCCCTCCCAAGAGAACAAACCCCGAATCCCAGACCACGTGATTCACACAGAGGCTACATCTTCACTCACCAGCCAGCAAGTCATGGGTAAGTCCACCTCTCTCAGTTTTGGTAGCCAGGGCCACATTTTACCTGCTTCAGGTAATTAGTTATCTGAAGCAGTGGTTTCCGCCCCTCCCGTGAGGGATGCCCCATCTCCAAAAGCTGCTGGCCAACCTGAGGACCGGCGGATTTTCAGACCCAACAGCACCATGGGAGAAATGGCCACTGCAGGCAGGATCTTGAGGCCCTCAGGCCCTATCCCTGTAACCCCATGTATTTACTTTTCTAATCCCCTGTCACTAAGCAGCAATTTAGCATGGCCAATTCAACTTATTTGCATATCTTTGGAGTGTGGGAGGAAACCGGAGCACCTGGAAGAAACCCACGCAGTCACAGGGAGAATGTGCAAACTCCACACAGTCAGTGACCCGAGGCTGGAATTGAACCGGGTCCCTGGTGCTGTGAGGCAGCAGTGCTAACCATTGTGCCAATGTGCTGCCTGAGTCATCCTAACTCAAAACATTGGCTCTATTCTCTCCCCACGGGGGTCGTCAGACCTGCTGAGATTCTCCAGCATTTTCTGTTTTTGTTGCAAATCTTTGGAATTCTCTACCCCAGAGAGCAGCGAGTGCCTGATCTTGAAGTATATCGAAGACTAGGATGGATGGATTTTTGTTCTTCTCATGGAATCCAGAGATGAGATGAGGAGAGTGGGCTGGGGACTGGAGTCGAGATTAATCAGCCGTGCCGATATGGAAAACCGGAACAGTCTCAATGGGCCAAATGGTCAACTGTTCTATTTCCTAAGACCTTTCAAGCAGCCCCTCACCCTTCCCTGCCACAACCTCACTTCTTGCCTGGGGTGTGGTGACCCTTGGGTTGAATCACCACCAGTCAGCTCTCCCACCTCCCCACGCCCACCGCCTTCAAAGCGATGAGCAGCCTCTGGTCATCTGGGACTAAGGGTCCAGAGCTTCAAGCTTTTAGCTGACCAGATCACCAACAATCTGTCCAGACTTTTGAATGGACTTACCTCGTATTAAATTGATGTTTCTCTACACCCTAGCTATGACTTTAACACTACATTCTGCACTCTCTCCTTTCCTTCTCTATGAATGGTATGCTTTGTCTGTATTGCGCGCAAGAAACAATACTTTTCACTGTATGTTATTACGTGTGACAATAATAAATCAAAACAAATCTTTCTTGATAGAGGAATCATTTTGTTCTTAACACAAACGTGGAGAAACATAATTTGAACAGCGTATTAAAATAGTAATAGCTTGTGTATTTTTACTTTGTTGTATCTTGTTGTGGAAGTCACTTGTTTGGAATCCATTCCATCAGCAATCTCTCTGCTTGCTTGCTCCGCAGACAGCGCTGGGTTCTTCCTCAACCGTTTTGACTTGCATTGTATTTCTGTTAATAAACCTGTAAGTATAGAATGGTGTCTCTCGATTACATAGTTTCACTGCAGAGTTTTACAGGAATGATTCGATGTTCTCTGTGCTCCAACCCCCAGCTCATCAGCTCGGCTTCAGTGAAATCCTTCCAGGGTTTCGCTCATCCTTATCCCTGTCATCTCCTCCAATCCTACAACTCTCCGATATCTCTGCACTCATCTCATTCTGGCCTCTTGACCGTCCCAGATTTTAATCACTCCACCATTGGTGACCATGCCTTCAGCTGCCTGGACCCCAAGCTCTGGGATTCCCTCCCTCACCCTCCCCATCTCTCTCCCCTCTTTTAAGATGTTCCTTAAAACCCACCTCTTTGATGAAGCTTTTGGTCATATCCTAATGTGTGGCTCAGTGTTAAATTTTGTTAGATGATGCTGCTGTGATGAGGTTTGAGATATTTTACTAAAAGGTTAAAGGTCGAGTCGCCACATGACCAGAGGCTGCTTATCCCTTGGAGGGAGGGTGAGAACCTACTGGTGGTGATTTAACCCGAGGGTCACCGCACCCCAAGCAAGAGGCAAGATTGTCTACACTTCCCGCCGCCTCAACAAAGCAGGCAACATAAACAAGAACCCCCATGCACCCCAGACATTCTCTCTTCCACCTTCTTCCATCGGGAAAATGGTACAAAAGTCTGAGATCACGTACCAACCGCCTCAAGAACAGCTTCTTCCCTGCTGCTGTCAGACTTTCATAGAAACATAGAACATTACAGTACAGTACAGGACCTTCGGCCCTCAATGTTGTTCCAAGCTATGTCCAAAGCCAAGATCGAGTTATCCCACTCCCTATAATTCTGGAGTGCTCCATGTGCCTATCCAATAACCGCTTGAAAGCTCCTAAAGTGTTCGACTCCACTATCACAGCAGGCAGTGTATTCCACACCCCAACCACTCTCTGAGTGAAGAATCTACCTCGGACATCCCTCCTACATCTCCCACCATGAACCTTATTGTTATGCCCCCTAGTAGCAGCTACATTCACTCAAGGAAATAGTCTCTGCATGTCCACCCTACCTATCCCCTTCATCATCTCATAAACCTCTATTAAGTCACCTCTTATCCTCCTCCACTCTAAAGAGAAAAGCCCCAGCTCCCTCAACCTTTCCTCATAAGATCTACCCTCCAAACCATCCTGGTCCTTTCGAATGGACTTACCTTGCATTAAGTTGATCTTTCTCTACACCTGAGCTATGACTGTGACATTACATTCTGCACTCCCTCCTTTCCTTCTCTATGTATGCTTTGCCTATATAGCGCACAAGAAACAATACTTTTCACTGTGTATTAATACATGTGACAATAATAAATCAAATCAAATTAAGGTTGAGAAGGTGGAACCTTCATGAATAACCCCAGCCACGATGAGAAATAAATCAATGTCAAGACGCTACGCAAACACCAGGTTTTATTCCAAATGCACTGTCCACCTACCTCTGGATCGGGAAGCTGTCAATTAGGAGAACATTTTCTCACCTCGTACTACTGAGGGTGAGCCATGGGAACCTCACTGACACCCAGGAGAGGGCACACCACTGGTGCAATTTACACTGATAGCGAAAACCGCCCTCTACATTTCTTCAATAAGAATGTTAACAATAAACAAATTCATTAGTTTAACCTTGTTAATTGGTTGAGATGGTGCGATTACAAAGAAACATAGAAAGTAGGAGCAGGAGGAGGCCATTTGGCCCTTTGAGCCTGCTCCACCATTCATCACGATCATGGCTGATCGCCCAATTCAATAGTTGGACAATCAATCACTCAATCCTGCTTTTTCCTCACAACCTTTGATCCCATTTGTCCCGAGTGCTATATCCAGCTGCCTCTTGAATACGTGACAACATTGCATTTATACAGTGCCTTCAATGTTGTAAGATGTCCCTGGCGCTTCACGGGAATCTTCTGATTGAAACTGAGCCTAAAAACGATGAGCGACCAAAAGCTAGGTCAAGAAATAGGTTTGAAAAGGGGTTTCGAAGGAGGAGAGGGAGAGGTTTAGGGAGAGAATTCCAGCGCTTAGGGCAGCTGAGGGCACGGATACCAGCAGTGGAGTGTTTAAAATCGGGGATGGTCAGGATTCAGAATTGGAAATATCTCACATGATTGAGGGGCTGGGGACCATAAGACAATAAAAAATAGGAACAGGAGGAAGCTGATTGGCTCTTCAAACCTACTCTGCCATGCAATAGGATCCTGGCTGATCCCATATTCCTCACATCTGCTTTCCTGCGTTTTTCCTGCAACCCTTGATTCCCTTACTGACCAAAAATCCATCTATCTCAGTCTTAAATATACACAAGGACTCTATGCCTCCACAGCTCACGGTGACAAGGAGTTCCAAAGGCTCTTAACACTCTGAGAGAGGAAACTCCTTCTCATCTCAGTCTTAAATTGGCATCCCTCTATTCTGAGTCTATACTGTCTGGTCCTAGACTCTCCCATGAGAGGAAATATCCTCTCAGTATTTACCCTGTCAAATCCCTTAAGAATCCTTGATGTTTCAATGAGATCACCTTTCATTCTTCTGAATTCCAATGAGTAGTGGAGTAGTGGGGATGCCGGCGTTGGACTGGGGTGGGCACAGGAGGAAGTCTCACAACACCAGGTTAAAGTCCAACAGGTTTATTTGGAATCACGAGCTTTCAGAGCACCGCTCCTTCATGAAGGACCGGCGCTCCGAAAGCTCGTGATCCCAAAGAGTAGAGTCCCAGCCTGTTTACCTGACAAGACAATCCCTCCATATCGGGGGATCGTCCGAGTGAACCTTCTCTGAACTGCTTCCAGTGAAATGGTGGAGGTTCCAGGGCTAGGGAGGGATGAAGGGAGAAGGACACGGGGAGAATTTGCATTTTAAATTTGAGATGTTGCTTAACCAAGGAGCCGTGAAATGGGTGACTGGAGGGAGTTGGCAAACGGGCAGCAGAGCCTCGGCGTAGGGGTTGGCTGGTCAGGGATACTCGAGTATTTATAAATAACTGTAATGTTCAATTCATGAGCAACTTGAGCAGCCCGTCTTGGAGTTCAATGTTTCCATTACTCAGTGCTTGGAATAGCACCATCTAACTCAGCGCACCATTGTGATCTGACACAGCTTTCAATGTAACCTAGCTTGCATCCAGCCACCGCTGACCTTTAAACCTTGCTGGAAATGAAGCCTCGACTCCACCAAGCTTTTAACAAAATGTCATTTCAAAATGACAGGAGGACGGCCACTGTCAGAGCTCTCAGCTCACAGCTGTATTTTACTCCTCTTACAGTCCAAGATAAAAGCAATATTTGCAAATGTCGGTGAAGAGGTGGAAGCAGTGATCGAATCAATCTCCATCCACCCTATTCATAGTCATTTGGGGGCAACCTTTAGATGGAAAAGCAGGAATTAAATGGGGGAGGGGGAACTTAAAGACTGAAGATTGGGGTCAGTCATCTCCCTGCCCCGATGACTCTAACGATCAGTCAGGGAGAAAAAGAGAGGCAGAATAATTTCTGCTCCTAACAGCTTCCAGAATCTTCTCCCTCTTATACTCTCTCCACTCAGGAGATTACGCCCTTTTCTGTAGCTGAAAAGGGAGTCGAGAGATATTGGGATGGAGTTTGGTCCTCACAAGCCTCAAAAATGAACAATTTTGAATTCGCTGCAATGGGGAGGTAGTGGAAGTGGATACGATAGCGAGTTTTAAGGGGCATCTGGACAAATACATGAATAGGATGGGAATAGAGGGATATGGTCTTCGGAAGGGTAGGGGGTTTTAGTTCAGTTGGGCAGCATGGTCGGTGCAGGCTTGGAGGGCTGAAGGGCCTGTTCCTGTGCTATGATTTTCTTTGTTGTTTGAGAGTGTTGTCCCAGGATGGCAGGAAACATCCCAGCCTATTTTGGCTTTTCCCATTCTAAGGCAAAGAACAAAGAACAGTGCAGCGGAAGGATATATTGGCCTTGGAGGGGGTACAGAGAAGGTTCACCAGGCTGATACCAGAGATGAGGGGGTTAGCTTATGAGGAGAGATTGAATAGATTGGGCCTGTACTCGTTGGAGTTTAGAAGGCTGAGGGGGGATCTTATAGAGACATATAAGATAATGAAGGGGATGGATAGGGTAGAGGTAGAAAGATTCTTCCCGCTTAGAAACGAAACCAGAACTAGAGGGCACAGCCTCAAAATAAGGGGGGGGGGCGGGGGGTGCAGTTTAGAACAGAGTTGAGGAGGAACTTTTTCTCTCGGAGGGTGGTGAATCTCTGGAATTCTCTGCCCATTGAAGTGGTGGGGGCTACCACATTGAATATATTTAAGTCACGGGTAGATAGATTTCTGATCGAAAAGGGAATTAAGGGTTATGGGGAGAAAGCGGGAAAGTGGAACTGATCCACTTCAGATCAACCATGATCTTATTGAATGGGGGGGCAGGCTCGAAGGGCCAGATGGCCTACTCCTGCTCCTATTTCTTATGTTCTTATGAAACTTCCATTCCCTGTAACATTTTTCCAAGGGCAGTATGTTGGAGACCTGATGATGGGTCAGATTGGGGACGGTCACATCCTGCGGTATGTGGGAAACAGCCACTCTGGTGATGTTCTCTAAATTGGCCAATTAGTGGCTCATAAGGGAGGGTCGCTGTTCAATTAAGGATGATGGACAGATTCTCAAAACAGGAGGCCAGTAGGAGGCATACCTGCACCTTAGGACCAACTGGAACATTTCAATCAGCCCCTGACAATAGGCTTTAACAGCCTTTACCATTGCCCGGTTGGTTATCTGCCACTTGCAGTCATGGCCCACAGTGGCAGTGGCATCAGCATGCCAGCTGGTATTGCAGGTTTTCTTGACTACCCGATTTCATAATATCCCCTTTTAAATGTCTGCCCAATATTTCAATGGCAGTTACAGTCGTTACTCTGTTGGCCTGTGAGCAGATTTACTCGCTGTGTCTGCCACCTTGGAAACTTGCAGGCTCAGGATTACAATTGTGATCATTTTTATAACACATCACAATCCCTGCATACCCTCAAATTCAATCTTTTACTCTTGTTGAATGGTGTTAGCACTGTACCCTAACTCCTTTAAAATTCCTAATTACGCTCTGTTTAAGTTGATCTTTCTCTACACCCTAGCTATGACTGTAACACTACATTCTGTACCGTCTTGTTTCCTTCTCTATGAACGGTATGCTTTGTCTGTATCGCACGTAAGAAACAATACTTTTCACTGTATGTTAATACATGTGACAATAATAAATCAAATCAATTGGGTAGCTCAAGCTGCGACAGGGAATCACGATGTGTGACGGGAAGTGTGATAACTTGTGTTGATGCTGAGGTTTAACATTGACACTTGTCACACTTGGTGATAATAGAAAATCTCTCCCTTATGAGTCTGTACTGATTGCCTTCCAGTGTGTGGACAGCCAATAAAGACAACCATTCTGAGAGTGCTGGTCACAGCCACCCTATCAAGGTGGCACGGGTGGCACAGTGGTTAGCACTGCTGCCTCACAGCACCAGGGACCCGCGTTCGATTCCCGGTTTGGGTCACGGTCTGTGCGGAGTCTGCACGTTCTCCCCGTGCCTGCGTGGGCTTCCTCCGAGTGCTCCGGTTTCCTCCCGCAATCTGTGAAAGACGTGTTGGTTAGGTAGATTGGCCCTGCTAAATTCTCCCTCAGAGTATCCGAACAGATGCTGGAGTGTGGTGGCTAGGGGGAATTATACAGTAACTTCATTGCAGTGTTAACGTACACCTACCTGTGGCTAATAAATAAACTTTAACCTTATCAGATTGCTGGTCACAACCCATTCATTCATGCTCAAGAAAATTAATACCTGTCGTTTGTTTTACTTTACCTTAATTATTTAATAGACAAGACAGGACATTGTGAGGCTGATACAAAGATGCTGCGGAGGAATATAATCACATTGTGCGAGAGCCCAGCAGATGGAATACATTGTGGAGAAATAGGAAGTTATTCACTTTGGTTGCAAAAGTAAAAAAGCAAATTAAATGTTGAAACCAGGAAATGTTTGCATTCAGGGTTTGGGTGTCATTGTATATAATTCATACCAGGTTAACATGCAGGTACAGCAAGAAATCAGGAAGGCAAGTGGCACGCTGGCTTTTGTTACAAAAGGATTGAGTGTAAAACAAAAAGCCTTACATAATTGTACAAGCCATATATAATTATACATATAGTTCTGGTTCCCTTCAGCTGAGGAAGGACATGCCGGGAGGACACCAAGGTTCACTGGACTCATCACTAGGATGAGGGAGATTTCCTATGAGGAGAGGAGCAATGGTCTAGTGGTGTTATCACTAGGCTATTAATCCAAAAACTCAGCTAATATTCTGGGAACCCGGGTTCGAATCCCGCCACGGCAGATGGTGGAATTTGAATTTAATAAAAAATATCTGGAATTGAGAATCTACTGATGACCGTGAAACCATTGTCAATTGTCAGAAAAACGTTCACAAATTCCCTTTAGGGAAGGAAATCTGCCATCCTTACCTGGTCTGGCCTGCATGTGACTCCAGAGCCACAGCAACGTGGCTGATTCTCAACTGCCCTCCAAGGGCAACTAAGAATGGGCAATAAATGCTGGCCAGCCAGCGACACCCATGTCCCACCAATGAATTAAAAAAATGTTTTGAGTAAACCAACCCATGTTCCCTGAGGCTGAAATTTTCTGACTTTTTCTGTTGGGGGGATCTCCCGGTCCTGCCGATGGCACCCTCTCTGCGGCGGGTTCCCCAGGCGGCAGAGATTGTGAACAACCGAAAAACACATCACCGGGACCAGAAGATACTGCTGCCAGCCACTTCCACCACCACAAAACACGTAGCAGCATAAAAGCCCACGCTATAGCTTAGAAGAATAAAAAGTGATTTCATTCAAGCATATACAATTCTTAAGGGACCTGACATCGAGGGTAGATGCTGAGAAAATGTTTCTTTGTTGAGTCATTGAGGTTTACAGCATGGAAACAGGCCCTTCGGCCCAACTTGTCCATGCTGCCCCTTTTTTTAACCCCTAAGCTAGTCCCAATTGCCCACGTTTGGTCCATATCCCTCGATAACCATCTTACCCATGTAACTGTTTCAACGCTTTTTAAAAGACAAAATTGTACCCGCCTCTATTACCAGCACTGGCAGCTTGTTCCAGAACTCATCACCCTCTGTGTGAAAAAATTGCCCCTCTGGACCCTTTTGTATCTCTCCCCCCTCACCTTAAACCTATGCCCTCTAGGTTTAGACTCCCCTACCTTTGGGAAAAGGTGTTGACTATCTAATTGATCTACGATCCTTATTACTTTATAGGCCCCTATAAGATCACCCCTCAGCCTTCTACGCTCCAGAGAAAAAAGTCCCAGTCTAACCAGCCTCTCCTTACAATTCAAACATGGAGATTAGAATATCTTCCACCTGATCTAATATTGCGCTTTTCCAAAACTATTCACATCTTAACTTGCTCAAAATCTCATTTACCCTTCACCCCCGTGTTTTCCTGCTCTCCCATCTGGCCAGCTACACATCAAAGGGACATGGAATTCCTTTATGCAGAAGGAGGCCATTCGGCCCATTGAGTCTACACCGCCTGCCATCCCACCCAGGGCCTATTCCAGTAACTGCACATATTTACGCTCCTAATCCCCCTGATATTAGGATCAATTTAGCAAGGCCGGAAATTGAAACCAGGTCCCTGGCGTTATGAGGCTGCAGTGCTAACCACTGTGCCACCTCTGGGCGCTAGCGAACCAGACAGATTTTTCTGACAATCGCCAATAGTTTCATGGTCATCGGTAGATTCTTAATTCCAGAGTTTTTTTATTGAATTCAAATTCCACCATCAGCAGTGGCGGGATTCGAACCCAGATCCCCAGAACATTAGCCGAATTCCTGGATTACTAGTCTAGCGATCGCCTCCCCTCATTCCTCTAACCTTCAAATCTCTACACTCCTCTAATCCTGAACCTCCTTAATTTTAATTGGCCCATGTTTGGTGGCCATGCCTTCAGCTGCCAAGACCTTAAGCTATAGAATTCCCTCTCTAAACTTCTCTGTTTTCCTCCTTTAAGACGCTCCTTAAAAAAATCTCTTTTATCAAGATTCTGGTCATTTGTCTTAATATCCTCTCAATGTATCCAATCTTGTTTGAGGGGATTGTACTTTCAGCTATCTGGTCTCCATGTTCTGGGAAACCCTCACAAATCTCTTCATATCTTATCCTTTATGGGATCACCGTAAGGCTCACTGCTTTGACCAAGCTTTTTATCACTTGTCCTAATGTTCAGTGTCAGTGCCTGTGGTCAGATAGTGTTCCTGTGCAATGCCTTGGGACATCTTGCTAAATTAAAGTTGCAAGTTCTTGTTGACCTTTCCAAGGAGGTTCCTTTGGGCACATTTGGATTATTGAGTCGAACATGTCCAGAATACTCACATTCGGCAAGCATTCCGACTTCCTTACACTTCCTCAGACGGCATTCCTGGCACCTCCGTCTCATGTACATGTCCATTTCACAATTCCCTCCATTCTTACACTTGTACACTGCATTCTTAGTAATGCTACGACGGAAGAAGCCTGGAGAGGTTGTAAAGAGAAAAATACTCAGAAAGATGTGGGGTTGACAATCCATGCAAATTCACCTGTTTCCAAGTGAACAAACAAAATAAAATATTGCTTTTTATGAAACTAAACCACATTTCAATTGGTTCAAGCAGGTGGAGGATTGTTTTAAACTTTGATAATACCAGAGTCTTGTTTCAATTATATTCTCATATCCTGGCATTGACGTTTGACCCTGTAACCCTCTCACCAACTAAACCAAGCAGCCACTTAGAACTCGAGGTACAGAGTGAAATGGATCAGAAACGTGACGTTGGGAAGAGTTTACAGCATCCCCGGGATTAAAGTGATGTCCAGGTTCTTGTTGCAATCATTGGCCATCCTGAGCTGTCTTGAGAAGGTGATGGCGACTTTCTTATTAAACTCTTGGTCGCAGGTTTGATATTATTGAGTGACTTGAGAATTTATTTCACCACGGCCAATCCACCTAACCAGCACATCTTTCGGACTGTGGGAGGAAACCGGAGCACCCGGAGGAAACCCACGCAGGCACGTGGAGAATGTGCAAACTCCACAAAGACAGTGACCCAAGCCGGGAATCGAACCGGGGTTCCTGGCACTGTGAGGCAGCAGTGCTAACCCACTGTGCCACCGTGCACAGTGGGTTACCTGGGTCACCTTGGAGGGCAGTTTGGAGGTGAGCATAGTGGTGTGGCTCTGCAGTCACAGAAAAGCCAAACGGTGTACAGGCGGCAAATTTCTTTGCCTGAAGGACCAACTGGGATTTTCTGATCACAGTCAGTTCTCCTGAGACCAGCTTTTTGCTTCCGATTTACGTTTCAGTCTTTCAAATTGCTGTGTTCTGTCCTCATGGCATGACCTTATCCATGTTGTACTGACTGGTTTACAGCTTGCTGCACACCCTAATGTTAAACTGATGTTGTAAAAACCTGCTGATTATCATTCCTGTAATGGTTAGCTTGATCCACAATGTTAACCAGCGAGTTATAAATCTCCCCGTTAGTGCTACAGGGATATGACAATGATGTTAGTGGATTGCTAATCTGGTACAACATGAGGACATCTGGTACAACATGAGAATTTGAATCCAGATTTGGAAACAAAAACAATGCTTGTCCATTCCACTGGCATCAGAGTGGCACCAAATCTCAAGGGAAAGTGTAACTCCAAGAAACATTTACAGGGAACATTCACTGCTGGTTTTCCAGATCTCTGTCCTATTCAGGGACTCAGTTCCTCATTGGAGTCACTCACCTTACTTGTTCTGCTGCCCAGTTCTTGGGCTTCAGTCTTGTTCTCTCTCTCGAGTGCAGGAGTAGGGATGTGTTGTTGGAATTATACAGGGACCTTGGTGAGGCCACACCTGGAATATTGTGTGCAGTTTTGGTCTCCTTTTCCGAGGAAGGATGTTCTTGCTCTCGAGGGAGTGCGGAGAAGGTTTACCAGGCTGATTCCGGGGATGGCAGAGTGATGCATGGGGAGAGATTCACTAGGTTAGGATTGTTTTCACTGGAATTCAAATGAGTAAGGGGGGAACCTCATAGAGATTTATTATTTCTAACAGGACTAGACAGGGTAGATGCAGGGAAGATGTTCTCGATAGTGGGGGAGTCCAGAACCAGTCTGAGGATTCAGGGTAGACCATTTAGGATGGAGATGAGGAGACATTTCTTAACCCAAAGAGTGGTGAGCCTGTGGAATTCATTGTCACAGGAAGTAGTTGATGCCAAAACATTGAATGTATTCAAGAGGCGGCTGGATATAGCACTTGGGGTGAACGGGATCAAAGGTTATGGGGAGGAAGCAGGATTAGGATATTGAGTTGGATGATCAGCCATGATCATGATGAATGGTGGAGCAGGCTCGAAGGGCTGAATAGCCTCCTCCTGCTCCTACCTTCTATGTTTCTCTTCTCTCTCTCTCTCTCACACAGACAGCTCCTCAGACTCAGGGCTGCTGCCAATCTGATTGACGAGGTTTCCGATTCCTTTCCTGCTGTCTTAATCACCCTCAGAGGCACCAAGCTGCTCTCTTCTCCTGCCACTCGCAAACCCTGGAACGAGTCCTTGCTGCTTTCCTCCTCGCCTCATGGTCCCTGGCCCCACCCCACCACTTGTCAAGGGCACTGCTCCCTGCGGGGAGGGCAGTCATGGAGACTGACCCGTTCCCCTGCTCAATGATCTTCCCCATTACTGACGCCTGTGGCTGGAGGCCTCACTATAATCCTGGTGCTTGCAGTGGGGAAATTGCCACTAGTGACTACACCTCAGAAGTACTTAGGCATGTTACAGTCCTCTGGACCCAACACTGTGCTCAACCACTTTAGAATGTGACTTCTTCCCTCCATCCGAACCATTTCTTTATATCCCAAATATTCTTTGCCCCAATACAAAAACTCCCACCTCTCCCCCACTGGGCCGTCTGTCACTTACTCCATCTTTTTTGCTCCATCTTTTTTGCTACAAGGGGTGGCAACGGTGGCACAGTGGTTAGCGCTGCTGCCTCACAGTGCCAAGGACCTGGTTCAATTCCCGCCTTGGGTCAAGGTCTTTGTGGAGTCTGCACATTCTCCCCGTGTCTGCGTGGGTTTTCTCTGTGTGCTCCAGTTTCCTCCCACAATTCAAAAGACAAGTTGATTAAGTGCATTGACCCGAACAGGCGCCGGAGTGTGGCGACTAGAGGAATTTCACAGTAGCTTCATTGCAGTGTCAATGTAAGCTTTACTTGAGACTAATAAATAAACCTTAACTTTATGTCTATCCTTCAATCTCTCACTAATCAATGCTCCAGCTGTTCCACCCCCTCTTAATTTTAATCACATTTTCCCTTCTCTTTAGTTCTGAGGAAGGCTGCTGTAGGCTGGAAAAATCCGCAACTACTTTCTCTCTGCCAGACTTACGTAGAAAACCATAGAAACCCTACAGTGCAGGAAGAGGCCATTTGGCTCATCGAGTCTGCCCCAACCACAATCCCACCCAGGCCCTAACCCCATATACCTACACGTTTAACCGCTAATCCCTCTAATCTACGCATCTCAGAACACTAAGGGGCAATTTTAGCATGGCCAATCAACCTAACCCGCACATCTTTGGACTGTGGGAGGAAACCGGGGCACCCGGAGGAAACCCACGCAGACACGAGGAGAATGTGCAAACTCCACACAGCCAGCGACCCGAGCCGGGAATCGAACCCAGGACCCTGGAGCTGTGTAGCAGCAGTGCTAACCCACTGTGCCACCGTGCTGCCCAAACCTACTCTGTTTTTGTTTTAGAATCCAGCATCTGCAGCATTTTGCTGCCTCACAAACCCTTCATTCATTCATTGTAAAGTGCTCTTGAATGTTCACGAAAGATCAATGGCCGGAATTCCCCGACCTTATCTGCAGCTGGGATTTTCCAGTCCTGCCATTGTGAATGGAGGCTTGACCGAGCACTGAGTTCTCACTGGCAGCGGTAGCAGGGAGTGCAAGATGGGGGAAATCCGGCAAATATATATAAAATACACACCTTTCTTTCTGATGGGTGGAACTGATTACCTCCCACACTCCCCTGGCAGAGAGTAGGTGCAAGGCAGAGTTCTCAATTAACAATGGGGCCAGTTATACTTTGAACATGTTGTGGGGTAACGTGACTGAAGTTAGTCCCAAGTCGCTGCTAAACAAGGCAGAAGAGAACTGCAGTCCACTGACTAAAACCATCAATATAACTAATGAACCATTGGTTCAATCACATGAGTCCTGTATATTATTTTTAGAGCCCTCACGGGATAATCACTCCTTTTGCTCCAGAGTTACCATCAAAAAATGAAAAGCGCTGTTAAAATTTAAACTGCTTTATATTTTAATTGTGATTGTAAGACTTTATCATTTCGACATGTAAAGCAAATGTTATTTCTACACCCTACCAAGCTCTCCCACATTACCTGGTGATTAGACAGTGGAACAGAAAAGGCTCAGTGGTAAAGGGGGTGCAGAAACGCAGGGAGCTGGGGGGGGTATTATGTACTCAAATTATTGACAGGTCGAGAAAGCAATTCATAGGATTTTGTTAATACAAGCATAGAGTACAAAAGCAAGTAAGTTATGGTGAATCTTTATTTAACACTGATTCCCACTCTCAACTGGAGTATGTGTCCAAGTCTGGTCACCGAACTTTACAAAGGATCACAGAATCATAGAATCACTGCAGAGGAAGCCATTCGGCCCATCGAGTCAGCACCAACTCTCTGAAAGGGTATCTTACCCAGGTCCTCTCCCCTGCCCTATCCATGTAACCCCATGCATTTTCCATGGCTAATCCTCCTAACCTACACACCTGGGGACATTAAGTGGAGATTTAGCACGGCCGATCCACCTAACTTGCACATCTTTGGAGTGTGGGAGGAAACCGGAGCGCCTGGAGGAAACCCACGCAGACTCGGGGAGAATGTGTAAACTCCACACAGGCAGTGATCCAACGCCGGAATCGAACCCCTTCTCCTGGAGCTATGAGGCAGCAGTGCTAACCACTGTGCCACCAGCAAAGGGCTCGTCCGAGAGCTTGCAGAGAAAATACATGTGAACGTTCTGTGGATGAGGGATCTCAGCTACAGGGCTAGATTGACAATACTAAGACCATAAGAAAGAGGAACAGGAGTAGGCCATTCGGCCCACCATTCAAAAGGATCACGGCTGATCCCACACTCCTCACATCCACTTTCCTGCCCTTTCCCTGTAACCCTTGATTTTCTTACTGGCCAAAAACCTATCTATTTCAGCCTTAAATATACACAAGGACTGTATCCCTGCAGCTCTATGTGGCAAGGAGTTCCAAAGATCCACAACCCTCAGAGAGAGGAAACTCCTCCTTATTTCAGTCTGAAATTGGTACCCCTTTATTCTGAGACTGGGCCCTCTGGTCTGTCCCATGAGGGGGAACATCCTCTCAGCATCTACCCTGTCAAGCCTCTTAAGAATCCTTTCTGTTTCAATTAGATCACCTCTTATTCTTCTAAATTCCAGTAAGTAGAGTGCAAATCTGTTTAACCTTTGCTGATAGGACAATCCCTCCATACCGGGGATCATCCTAGCGAACCTTCTCGGAACTGTCTCTAATGAAGTAATGGCTGGAATTCTCCAGCTGTTCGTGCTGGTGGGATTCTCCAGTCCCGCTGGAAGCGCAGCCCCCACCAGGGGTTTCCCACTGGCCAATCAACCTAATCCGCACATCTTTGGACTGTGGGAGGAAACCGGAGCACCCGGAGGGAACCCACACAGACACGAGGAGAACGTGCAAACTCCACACAGACAGTGACCCGAGCCGGGAATCGAACCCAGGACCCTGGAGCTGTGAAGCAGTAGTGTTAACCCACTGTGCTACTGTGCCACCCACATAGTAAACTGAGCTGGTCTCTTTAGACAAGATGTCAAAAAGATAGCGATAGCGGTGTCCAAAATTACGAGGGATCGGGATAGAGTCGATAGGGAAAAATTCTTCCCATTGGCTGAGTGGTAAGGAACTGCAGGACACTAATTTGAGTCGATTGGCCAAAGAACAACAGTGACAGGGGGAAAATCCTTCTTTACACAGCGAGTGTTTAGGGTCTGGAATTCTCTCCTTGGGATTGCGGTGGAAGCAGATTCCGTCACAGCTTTCAAAAAGGAATTGGATAATTCTCTGAAGAGAAAAGATTTGCAGGACTATGGGGGAAGATGGAGAGTGGGGCTAGGGTCGAGGTGAGTTGCTGTTACAAAGAAGCAGTACTGGCACAACAGGCTGAGTAGCCTCAGTTGAGGAGGAACTTCTTCACTCAAAGGGTGGTGAATCTCTGGAATTCTCTGCCCGTTGAAGTGGTGGAGGCTGCCTCGCTAAATATTTTTAAGACGCGGGTTGATGGGTTTTTGATAAGCGAGGGGATTAAGGGTTATGGGGAGAGGGCGGGAAAGTGGAACTGAGCAGCGACAGATCAGCCATGATCTTATTGAATGGTGGGGCAGGCTCGAAGGGCTAGATGGCCTACTCCTGCTCCTATTTCTTATGTTCTTATGTTCTTATGTCCTACACCCTAACCATTCCAAATGATCAGATCATAAGCCGCTGAAACATTACAGAAAATTATCCAATGTTTGTTTTAAAGTTTATTTATTAGTGTCACAAATAGGCTCACATTAACACTGTAATGAAGCTGCTGTGAAAATCCCCTTAATTACAAGGCGATAGATGTACCTCCTTAAACCTCTTTGTCTCTCAACCTGTCTCTCATCCTTTGCGATGCTCATTGCAACTTATTTCTTTGACCAAGCTTTTAATTATCTGCACCTTCTTTGTTTGGTGTCAATTTTTGTCGCATAATTAATGCTCTTATTGATCACCTTGAGTTATTTTACTAAATTACAGGGAGTATATTAATGCAAGTTATTCTTGGCTAAATTAGTTTTTAGTTACAGTATTGTGCACCAGGGGTAAAATAGAATGCCTACCACATTCACCAGCTCCCTCAGATATGCCTGACGTTCAGGCTAAAACTAATAATTGGATTTAGTTTCAAATAAGGTAATTATAGAGAACAGCAAAATACAGCAAGTAACAATACTTACACAGGGAATATCATCAATGATTTCCAATTTCTTAATGACCAATCTTAGTATGACAGGAATATCTTACACACATGCACACACACACAGCTTGTTTGTAATGATAATTGGATTAGAATAATACTACAATGAAAGCTTTCAACATCAACTGTCTGTGTAGAGTTTGCACATTCTGCCCGTGTCAGCGTGGGTTTCCTCCCGGTGCTCTGGTTTCCCCCACAGTCCAAAGATGTGGGGTTAGGTTGATTGGCCATGCTAAATTGACCCTAGTGTCAGGGGATTGGTGGGATAAATATGTGGGGTTATGGGAATAGGACCTGGGTGGGATTATGGTCAGTGCAGACTCGATGGGCCGAATGGGCTCCCTCTGCATAGTAGGGATTCTATGATTCTTTGATCAATGGTTGATGTCAGGAAAGATCAACAAAATCTCCAAATTATCCTTTTAGGGGCATTACTTTCCAATCAAATTTTCCTATCAAATCTTTCCTATCAAATGTTTTTCTCCTGTCATATTGCAGAGTAAACGCAACCTGGTGTCAGTCTCCATTGAAGCAAAGTAACTCACCCAGGCTAACTCTATAATGATATCACATGCTTGGCCAACAAGCCCAGCTTATTTCTCATTCATTAACATTTCAATGCAAGAGTATGCATTTGCCTCAATGATTACAGATGTTGGATCAGGTGGAAGATTATAGTTTCTCAGGCATTATCCCCCTGGATTATACTCCGCTGTGATAATTGAGATTCTATCTGTCTCAAGTATGATGAATTTGATTTAATTTATTATTGTCACATGTATTAGCATACAGTGAAAAGTATTGCTTCTTGCACGCTATACAGACAAAGCATACCATTCATAGAGAAGGAAACAAGAGAATGCAGAATGTAGTGTTACAGTCATAGATAGGGTGTAAAGAAAGATCGACTTAATGCAAGGTATGTCCACTCAAAAGTCTGATGGCAGCAGGGAAGAAGCTGTTCTTGAGTCGGTTGGACGTGATCTCAGACTTTTGTATCTTTTTCCTGATGGAAGAAGGTGGAACAGAGAATGTCCGGGATGCGTGGGGTCCTTAATTGTACTAGCTGCCTGCCGAGGCAGCTATAAGTGTAGACTGTGTCAATGGATGGGAGGTTGGTTCGCATGATGGATTGGGCTACATTCACGACCTTTTGTAGTTTCTTGTGGTCTTGGGCAGAGCAGGAGCCGTACCAAGCTGTGATACAACCAGAAAGAAAGCTTTCTACGGTGCATCCATGAAAGATTGTGAAAGTCTAACTGACATGCCAAATTTCCTTGGTCTTCTGAGAAAGTAGAGGTGTTGGTGGACTTTCTTAACCATAATGTCAGCATGGGGGGACCAGGACAGGTTGTTGGCGATCTGGACACCTAAAAATTTGAAGCTCTTGATCCTTTCTACTCGGTCCAGAGTGATGGAGACAGGGGCATGTTCTCCTTTCTACTTCCTGAAGTCAATGACTATCTCCTTAGCTTTTCATGTTCACTCATCTCTTTGGCAGTCAGGGAGCTCTGGATTTAGCCTTGTTGAGTTTTGAGAAGTGATTCAGCCATTAGTCCTGCTGCACTGTCAGAGGCAGGAATAAGTCTGACAACACCAGGTTTAAGGTTTAAACCTGGTGTTGTCAGGCTTCTTACTGTGTTTACCCCAGTCCAATGCCGGCATCTCCACATCATGCACTGTTAGAGGGTCAACCCTGAGGGAGTGCCACACTGTCAGAGGGTCAGCCCTGAGAGAGTGTGGCACTGTCAGAGGGTCAGTGCTGAGGGAGTGCCGCACTGTCAGAGGGTCAGTGCTGAGGGAGTGCCGCACTGTCAGAGGGTCAGTGCTGAGGGAGTGCTGCACTGTCAGAGGGTCAGTGCTGAGGGAGTACCGCACTGTCAGAGGGTCAGTGCTGAGGGAGTGCCGCACTGTCAGAGGGTCAGTGCTGAGGGAGTGCCGCACTGTCAGAGGGTCAGTGCTGAGGGAGTGCCGCACTGTCAGAGGGTCAGTGCTGAGGGAGTGCCGCACCGTCAGAAGGTCAGTGCTGAGGGAGTGCCGCACTGTCAGAGGGTCAGTGCTGAGGGAGTGCCGCACTGTCAGAGGGTCAGTGCTGAGGGAGTGCCGCACTGTCAGAGGGTCAGTACTGAGGGAGTGCCGCACTGTCAGAAGGTCAGTGCTGAGGGAGTGCTGCACTGTCAGAAGGTCAGTGCTGAGGGAGTGCCGCACTGTCAGAGGGTCAGTGCTGCAGGAGCGCCGCACTGTCAGAGGGTCAGTGCTGCAGGAGCGCCGCACTGTCAGAGGGTCAGTGCTGAGGGAGCGCCGCACTGTCAGAGGGTCAGTTCTGAGGGAGTGCCGCACTGTCAGAGGGTCAGTGCTGAGGGAGCGCCGCACTGTCAGAGGGTCAGTGCTGAGGGAGTGCCGCACTGTCAGAAGGTCAGTGCTGAGGGAGTGCCGCACTGTCAGAGGGTCAGTGCTGAGGGAGTGCCGCACTGTCAGAGGGTCAGTGCTGAGGGAGTGCCGCACTGTCAGAGGGTCAGCGCTGAGGGTTCTGGAGGGTTGTCAACCCTGGCCCTGCTGGAAAATCAGGTGAGGATTCAGTGTGTGGATGGAACTATGTCAAAGTGTGAAAGTCATGATGTGGAGATGCCAGCGTTGGACTGGGGTAAACACAGTAAGAAGCCTCACAATACATGGGTTCATGTCACACTATTTGTAACCCCCATGACTTGCCTGAACTTGCAACATCTCACTTACTGTCCTATCTGGAGACAATACACATCTCTTTAACCTGTGCTTAAAGCTATCTCCACTCACATTGTCTGCACCTTTAAGATTTGATAAGCTGTAAAGACTTGCATTCTAGTCAGTATTCTGTAAACTGAGTGTGTGGCTTTATAGGTCCTGTTTGTGATCAGATCTCCCCACTCACCTGACGAAGGGGCAGAACCCCGAAAGCTAGTGGCGCTTACTACCAAATAAACCTGTTGGACTTTAACCTGGTGTTGTGAGACTTCTTAAAGTGTGAAAGAGCAGGACTCAGCACATCTGGAAGATGTGGCATGTCATAAAATTATCAACCTCCACGACTGTAGGCAAACGGAATAAGGTCTGCAGCCCAGCAAGTGGGCATGTCAGCAGATTCCCTCCAGCTTTTACAGATATATTTACAGTCTAAAGTGATGCAGTTATTAACACAGCAGAGGCTCGAAGGGCTAAATGGTCACCTTCTTTGCTAGGACACTCTGTGACCCCACCTGTAATCTGAAACAAATACTCCTCCGCAGTGAGCGGCAGCTAACCTTTCCTGCTGCTGTGAGGAATTAATGTTTGTTCTGGATGATTAATCCACTGAGAGCGTCACACGTCACTCTCTGTGCCTGAAAATAAGAGAGTTGCAAAAGTTGGACCTCACCTCACCTTGCTTCCCAGTCAGATTGCACAAGCCATTATCAGTATCACAAGGACACTGGCACAAATCCCAAGGCCGCTCCGCTCACCTCGAAGACACACACAATAGGATGTTTGCTGCTGTGACTCGGTAAGGAGGGTTTAACCTGTCTGCACCAGGCACTGAGCCGGTTCCACGCGTCCCCTCCCCTCCTGCCCCCTCCTCCTCCTCCTTCCCCCCACCCCCCCCTCCACCCCTCACCTCAGCACACCTCGGCTGAAAGGCGTTTGACAGGGTGGAGAAGGTGATCGCAAGCTGTAGAAGTCGTTTATCACCCGTTCCACTCCCTCCCCCACCGGCTCCCCCTCACTCTGATGACATCAAATGGAAAAATCTCCCTCCGCACCTATCCAAGGATCATCCGTTAAAAATGATTTTAGATCAGGGGGTTAATTCCAGTGTCAATCCATGCACCGCACCATCTCACAGGCGACAACCAAAGCAAGAACAGGTGATCGCGTGACACAACAGCTCAGTATCTCAGTGTAATTGATGGAACAAAAATCCTTTCGATGTTTAGTGCTGATGTGGAGATGCCGGCGTTGGACTGGGGTGTGCACAATAAGGAGTCTCACAACACCAGGTTAAACTTCCTGAGGTTTATTTGGTAGCACGAGCTTTCAGAGTGCTGCTCCTTCATCAGGAGGTCAGGAACGCTCCTCCTTCACTCACCTGAGGAAGGAGCAACACTCCGAAAACTGGTGCTACCAAATAAACCTGTTGGACTTTAACCTGGTGTTGTGAGACTCCTTATAATGTTTAGCACTAACCTGGAGACGGTTTGTCTCCCTTTCACAGACCTCCGGACGCTGAATCATAGAATTTTAGAATCTCAAGAGTGCAGAAGGAGGCCATTCAGCCCATTGAGCCTGCACCAACAACAATCCCATCCTATCCCCTTAATCACACATATTTAACCTGCTAATTCCCTGACATTAAGGGGAAATTTATCACGGCCAATCAACATAACCCGCCGATCTTTAGATTGTGGGAGGAAACTGGAGTACCTGGAGGGAACCCACGCAGGTGTGGGAAGAATGTGTACACAACCAGTCACCCGAGAACGAGTTGAACCCGGGTCCTTGGCGCTGTGTGTTAGCCACTATGCCATCATGCCGGCCATTGGTTTGATGTGGATTGGTGGCACAGTGGTATTTCACTGGAGCAGTAATCCAGAGACCCAGGGTAATGCTCCGGGGGGCCAGGTTCGAATCCCACCACAGCAGATGGTGAAATTTGAATTCAATTAAAAATTTGGAATTAAAAAGTTTAATAATGATAATGAAGCCATTGTTAATGGTCGTAAAATCCCTTCTGGTTCCCCAAAGATCTTTAGAGAAGGAACATAAGAAATAGGAGCAGGAGTAGGCCATCTAGCCCTTCGAGCCTGCCCCGCCATTCAATAAGATCATGGCTGATCTGAAATCTGCCATCCTTATCCAGTCTGGCCTACATGTGACTCCAGAGCCACAGCAATGGACTCTTCGCTGCCCCTTCAAGAAAGGGCAATAAACGCTGGCCCAGCCCATGTCCCAAGAACTCATAAAATAAATATTTGTGGGGTGTGGGATAGCGGGGGTGGGGAATGGTTGTGGGGTCCACCTCCCCGTGGGTGGCATCCTTGACACCCAGCCCCTTGAGCATGGACGGAAACCACTTTGCCCCCTCTTCCCCAATGAGTGACTCATGGGCTCCACGTATGGGATCCGGGTTAGAAGCCACCCCAGGCAGTGAGTGCACAGTTCATGGACAAAGAGTACCCATTGTAATGATGCCACAGGCAGCAGCTGGGATTGAGCCCATTGCTTTTTATAGGAAGAATAAATAAACATTTGAAAAGAGGGAAAGAGATTGTTTCGGATTTTCCCAGCAACAATCTAGCCCAGCAACAATGGACTTCTATGTTTCAAAGGACTTTGGCTTGCGATAGGGTAATAAATAACCATAATAGAATCATAGAATCATACAGTGCAGAAGAGGCCCTTCAGCCCATCGACTCTGCATCAACACATTGGCAACACCTGAACTGCCACCTAATCCCATCTACCAGCACTTGGCCCACAGCCCTGAATGTGATGGTGTGCCAAGAGCTCATCCAGGTACTTTTTGAAGGATGTGAGGCATCCCGCCTCCAACACCCCCCCCGGCAGCGCATTCCAGACCCTCACCACCCCCTGAATCGAAAGGTTTTTTCCTCAAATCCCCCCTAAACCTCCTGCCCCTCACCTTAAACCTATGTCCCCTCTTGACTGACCCTTCAAAGAAGGGGAACAGCTGCTCCTTACCCACTCTGTCCGTGCCCCTCATAATCTCGTACACCTCAATCAGGTCGCCCCTTAGTCTTCCCTGCTCCAACGAAAACAACCCAAGCCTCACCAACCTCTCTCCATAACTTCAATGTTCCATCCCAGGCAACATCCTGGTGAAACTCCGCTCCAGCTCCAGGTTCTCACCCTTTCTCAGTAAATCTGTGTATTTGGATTTTTTCAAGACTTTTGAGAAGATCCCACAAAATAGATGAGTAAACAAAATTGGGATTGGGGGTAATGTACTGATGTGGATTGAGAACACGTTACCTGATAGAAAACAGAGAGTAGGAATAAATGGGTCATTCTCAGGTTGACAGGCTGTGACTAGTTAGGCACCGTAAGGACCAGTACTTAAATCCTAGCAATTTACAATCTAAATTACTGATTTGTGTGTGGGGACCAAATGTAATATTTCCAAGTTTGCTGGTAACACAAAACTAGTGGGAATGTAAGTTGTTAGGAGGGTGCAAAGAGGCTTTAAGGGGATTTAGACAGAATAAGTAAGTGAATAAGCAAGACTATCACAGAAGGAAGTTTGACATGGCGGCAGAGCGGTTAGCAAAACTGCTTCACAGCGCCAGGGACCTGGGTCCAATTCCAGCTTTGGGTCACTCTCTGTGGAGTCTGCATATCCTCCCCATGTCTGCGTAGATTTCCTCTGGGTGCTCCGGTTTCCTCTCACATTCCAAAGGTAAGCAGATTGCATGGATTGGCCATGCTAAATTGCCCCTTAGTGCCCAAAGATGTGCAGGTTAGGGGGAACACAGATGGTATGTTGGTTTATTGCCAAAGGGTTTGAGGACAGGAGTAAAGAGGACTTGTTGCAAGTGTACAGAGCCTGGGTAAGACCACATCTGGAATATTTCTTACAGAATAGTAATGAAAGTGTTTGGAAATTGTTGACAATCTTTACACTTCTAATAAGACAGCTTACTGCTACAATTTAGGGTTAACACCTCTACTAGAAATAGAGATGTTTGCTACTGTTTGCATTGGGGGAGATTTGAACAAGGAAGAATTTAAGCGTTTGTATGTTAAAAACCTCTCCTTATCTCTAAGATACTGCTCCTTATTCAATTCGAGGACTATTTTGCGAGTGTTAAATATGATTAATGGTACAACTGATTAAAAATAAATGACCTTTCAATAATGCATACTGTATCACATGCAGTTTTGTCCCAATAATGAAATAATTACCTTTACTTTATAGCAAGCTTCCTTGACAAGAAAACTGGATTTTTTCCTTCTGTTTATATCCACATAATGAAATATGGACCCCATGTGAATTTCCATTCATTTTTACATAGAATTTACAGGGCATTTGGTGCAGCTGGTGTTTATGCTCCACTTGAGCCCCCTTATTTCATCTCAGCCCATCAATAAACCCTTCTGTTCCCTTCTCCCTTGTGAGTTTGTCTAACTTCTACCCATTTTGTAATGTTCACCTCAACCACTCCCTTGTCAGCGAGTTCCAAACTCTCACCACCAAAGAATTCTCTTCTGAAGGCCCTGTTGGATTGGTTAGTCATTACTTTATATTTATGGCCTCTCATTTTGCACTCACGCACAAAAGGTTTTTAAATTACTTGACCTGGAACGAATCACTTCACTGTTTGTGGAAGCTTGGGGTATATGTGTGTGGGGAAAGGGGGGAATCAGGATATTGAATCTGATGACCACAATGAATGGTGTAGCAGACTTGAAGGGTCAAATGGCCTCCGTCTGCTTCTATTTATATGTTTCAATGTATGAAGCATTTAGATGTGCCAAGGTGTACAAAGCCAAGTGCCAAGTGCTGGAGAATGGGGTTAGAAAGATTGGGTGGATTGTCTTTGACACAAGAGGTTGAAGGCTCTTCTCCTGTGCTTTATATCTTCAAGCCTATATTGCTCTGACTCTATGACAGATTTCTGTTAGGGGAGGGTGTTGAAGATCATGGCTGGGATTCTCCGCCCCTGTGGATGGGAAAGCCAAAAGGGCAGAGAATCATTGGGAACCCCCAAACAGCTTTTACACCAGTGGGTTTTCCCGTTGAGATAGTTCCCGTCCCACACCAATGACAGAATGGGGTTCCCACCATGGAATGTGTTGCGGGCATGTGTTCCAGGGTATCCCATGTCAACGGAGAGGTGGGAGAGGGAATTTCCTTGTGTCTGCAGGGGGTGAAGGAGGTGTTTCTCTTGTCAGTGGGAGGGATGATTCCCTATGTACGTGGGACATGGCTCCTTGTGTCCATGGGGGTTGGGAGGGTTCCTAGTGAGTGTAGGGGGTTCCCTGTGTCAGTGGAGATGGGGGGTTACCTTTGACAATGGGGAGTGGGGGGGGGGGGGGGTTCTCTGTGTCAATAGGGAGGGGGGTGTCCCAGTGTCAGTTGGAAGGGGGGTGTGGTCCTGTGTCAATGATCTCCGGAAAGTTGAGGTAGTTGGTGAGCTGGGCTCGCGCAGCATGGGAGCCACACCTGAATATTTAACTGTGTCAGATGCCTTAAGTTAATTGGATGCTAGAACAGATTTGAGGAGCTGAATGGCCTCATCAGGTACCGGCCCAGGGGGTGGGGTGGGGTGGGGGTCACCATCTAAGTCGGAGATGAGGCAATTATTTTTCTCTCAGAGGGTGGTGAGCCTCCAGAACTCTCTTTCTGAAAAGGCCATGGAAACAGTGCCTTGAAATATTTTTAAGGCAGAGCGAGATAGATTCTTGGTAGCAGGGAGGGGTCAAAGGTCAGCAGGGGTAGGCAGGATGCAAATTTGAGATTAGCATCAAACCAGCCATGACCATGTTAAATGGCGGAGGAGGCTCGAGGGGCTGAATGGCCTTTTCCTGCTGCTTGTTCAGATGTTCTTACGTTCCTAGAAGAAGGTGGAGAAGGTCAACCATTCGGCCCACTCTTTCAAGGTGCTATCCAATTAGTCCCAATCTACTGTTCCATAATCCTTCCAATTCTTCCTCTTCAGGTATTTGGCCAAATCATTGAAAATCATTATCAAATCCCATTTTTATCCCTTCTGGACTTCCACAATAACCCAGTGTTATCTGAGAGCCTGGATAAACAGGTGCACGGTAAATAGCCATCCTTACCTTTACAACCTTCACAGGTAAGTGCGTTGTAGTGATATCCTGAGGCCTTGTCACCACACACCACACACAACTCATCACCTTTCAACTTCCCAGACAGGGAGCCCGTCCTGGATTTCTTGGCGGCTGGAATGTCATCCTCGTCCACGTCTTCGGGGAAGATGGTGTCGCAGGGCAGCTTTTTAGCGTCGTACATCGTTGAGGAGTACCAGGCATCAGGGTACTGGTTGTAATAGTTGTTGCTGGGGTAATATGGAGGCGCAGATGTGGAGCACAGCTGCATCGAGGGTAAAGGTGTATTGGGGTACTGAGCATAAGCAGAAATATCTGGTTCTTGCAAGGATAGGCTGGGCTGGTCTGTCAAAAAATAAAGAGAGACAGTCAATTTGAATCTTAGAGTCAGGAGGACATTCAACCCATCCATTCTGTACTAGCATTTTGAAATACGATACACCTCACCCGCCACCTCTTTCTCCAGAGTTCTGCAATGTTTTTCTTTCCAAGTATGTATCCGATTCCTTTTGGAACCTATTTCCATTGTTCTGCTTATTCAGCACAACAGGAGAAACAAATTTCTCCACATTTGCCTCTTGGCTTCTTTTGTTAATTATCTTAAATCCGGGTAACCAACATGGCTGCCAGTGGAGCCAATCTCTCCTGAAAAATACTCTTTCCAACGCTTCAACTCCATTAAACCTCCTCTTAACCGTTTCTGCTTTGAGAAGAACAATCTCAGCTTCTCCAGCTTCTTTTCCTGGTACCGCTCCAGGAAATCTCCTCTACACCTTCCCCAAGGCCTCAGCAGCCTTCCTAAGGTGTGGGGGCCAAAACTGGAAACTTTTAATTCATCCAAAGCCCATTCATTTGAACAGAAATAAAATCGGGTCCCAGTATCCCTAGAACGGTCATTAACTTAAACTTGATATTAAATCAAAATAAGGGCCAATAATGCTTATGTACGCTCATGGCAGCAACACAGACCACCTCTCTACAGTATTTGGGTGTTCAGGGTTGAAAGGGTTAATGTATGAGGCTGGAGAAACAGTACCGCCCACATGATGATGTAAGAGACATGTGACTGAGAGTCGAGAGGAGGAATGCTCGTGGCTGAGACTGAGTAACTCCCAGGGTCGGATTTTCCTTGTTATGGGTGGGGAGGGGCTGCCTTCGGCAGGACTGGGTGATCCTGTCTGTGGTCAATAATGAATCACTCCAACCACTGGAAAACACTCAGCAGGAGGATTGGATGGCACAGTGGGTTAGCACTGCTGCCTCACAGCGCCAGGGACCCAGGTTCGATTCCGGTCTTGGGTCACTGTCTGTGCAGAGTTTACACGTTCTCCCCGTGTCTGCGTGGGTTTCCTCCGGATGCTCCGGTTTCCTCCCACAGTCCAAAGACGTGCTGGTTAGGGTGCATTGGCCCTGCTAAATTCTCCCTCCGTGTACCCGAACAGGCACCGGAGTATGGCGACTAGGGGATTTTCACAGTAACTTCATTGCAGTGTTAATGTAAGCCAACTTGTGACAAATAAATAAACTTTCCTTCACTTTACTGGTCTTGTACATCTGTGTATAGCTTTTTGAAAAATGTTTATTCCATGCAAAAAAACCAAATCCGCATTGAATCCGATTCATGGTTCCCACGAGAGAGACAAACAGGCTGGCAGGATGAAACATCGCCACCACCCCGCCCTCCCCCCCACCCCATTTCCACCCCCCGACCCCCCCCATCCTCCTCACTACCCCCCATCCCCTCTCCCGGGCTTGATCTAACGCTTCATCTTAGCTAAAAGGCCCAGATGGATTTGGAAAAATTGCATCTTGGATGACACCTTGGTTGAACCTCATTGGCTGCCCTGATCATAGACTCTACCCTGGCCAGGGAGTTCAGCCTTCCTGATCATTGGCTCTTCCCCGCTGGGTAAGTTACGTTCATCGAATAACCCAGTCCTTGCTCAGATATACCCATGTCTCAGCTATCGTTCCTCAGCCAGTCACAACCAGCACAGCACACCCTGGAGCAGCATCATACAAAGGGCTCCATTTTGACCTTTGAGTGCCTGACTGGTGGAGTGCTCTGTCCGGTGATTGGTAACCATGGTGAGGAGGCGGAGAAGATCATTGCATTGACCCAGAGAGCCGTGAGATTCCAACTGGGTGCCCCCCACCACCAACCCCCCCCCAACACACGCCAACTCACCAACACACACACCAACTCACCAACACACACATGCACCAACACATGCACACACACACACAAAAACACACGCACACACCAACTCACCAAACACACACACACCAACGTGCACACACACACACACACACACACACATAAACTCACCAGCGCGCACACACACACGCACACATACACCAACACATACACACAGCAACACACATTCACACACACATACACACCAACACACACATACACACACACACAAAACACACCTGCACCTACTCACCAACACATACACACAAACGTGCACAAACACACGCACACTAACTCACCAACACATGCACCAACACACACACTCACACATACATTGCACCCAACAGAACCGAGGGCTGCAAAGGTGGCCCCAAACCTGGTGTAGAGCCTCTTACAGGGTGGATGTAGGTAAGATGTTTACCCTGGCTGGCGAGCCTAAAACCAAGGAGCTAAACTCAGAATGAGGGGTTGGTAATTTAACACTGGGATGAGGAGGAATTTCTCTGCTCGGAGGTTTGCAAATTCTCTACTGCAGGAAGCGCGATCATTGAACATGTTCAAGATAGAAGTCAATGGATTTCAGGATGGCATCAGGGAGTAAGGAAAGTGGCATTGAGGTAAATGATCAACTCTGATCTAATTGAATGGCAGAACAGGTTCGATGGGCTGAATGGCCTCCTCCTGTTCCTATATTCCTATCTTCATTGGTAATTAGGATCCTGGCCACATGCAATCAAATTGTTTCCAAATTTGCATTTCCAGCTGCACCCATTATGTTCACAAACAGAATGGGCAGCAATTCGAAATTTGCACTTCCCATCTGTTCAGTAATGCATTAACCACAGTGTTCTTGTAATGACTTTAACAAGGCCACAATGTGGACCTCTTAGAATACCAGCTCCCAGATTAAGGCAGTAATGGCTTGTTCATTTAGGGAGCTCTGCATGGGTACAGAATGTGGAGTGTCAGGGTTACTGGCAGTCAGGGTTTACACTCTGTATGAGGAAGAACCAGTTTGAGTGTTGCTCACTATGTAAATAAATCTAAAGTTGGTGAAGGAACATTGGCCTTGGAGGAGATATTTCACTCCTGTTGTAAGCAACAGACTGGCACCAATGTCAAATCCCCTCATTCAAGACAGCTTATCAAAGAAGGTGCATTTCTGTAGCACCTTTCCCAACTTCAGGACATCCCAATACTCTTTCCAGCCAGTGAAGTACTTATTAAAAGGTAAACACATTGGTAATGTCCGAAACACCGCGGTCTATTTCCACATAGCAAGATCCCACAAACAGCAAACGGCCAGATAATTGACCAGATTGAGGGAGAAGCTTTATTCGGAACATTTGGCAAAGCTGAATTCCTTTTCTTTCCTTCAGTCTTTTATACCCACCTGTGCAATGCCCATTTTGTACCTCACCTTAAAGATTGCCCTGACTGTCAACTGAGATTTTTGTATGCTCACATTTCTAAAGTGGGACAGCAGACACAATGGGCTGAACAGCCTACTCTTCCTTCGACATGTTATGGTCTTATTTTGGGATTTGAACAATTAGCTTCCAGACTCAGACTCCCCATTGATTCACAGCCGTCACTAAAAACAGAAAATGCCAAAACAACTCTACAAGCCTGGTGGCATCTGTCCCAAAGCATCAGAACGATACTCCTGTGTTTCCTGTGTGTTAACTGGCCTGCTGAGTATTTCCAATGTTTTATTTTTGTTTTATTTTGCTTTAATTCAGATATGATGCCTGTGCCTCTTTCTCTAACAAAGTTGTTAAAATGACGTTCTTATGCAACATTTTCTGAACTAATTCCAATGAAATTAAACCCCTCCTTCGGCAAGGAGACCAAAACTGTCCTGTACTCAGAACACGAGTTGTAGGTTCGCCAAAGTCCTGTCCAGTTATAGCAAAGCTTCCTGACTGTGGAGATTCAATCTCTCTTGCAATACAGGTCAACATTCAATTTGCCTTTCCAATTACTACGGGGGGATTAAACTGAGCCCCATCTGAGAGTAAAGGATTCCTACGCTCACTATTTTGAATTAGAGCAGGGGAGTTCTCTCCAGTGTCCTGGATGATATTTATCCCTCAACCAACATGACCACAACAGCTTGTCCAGTCACTGACACATTGCTGTTTGTGAGAGCTTGCTGGGCACAGACTAGCCACTGCACTTCCTACATCATAACAGTGACTAAACTGCAAAAATATCTCATTGGCTATAAAGTGCTTTGGGATATCTTGAGGATATCTTGGCTGTGAGGAGAGGTTGATTTCACTGGGAAGATGAAGGCTGAGGGGAGAGCTGATGGAGGACTACAAAATTATGAGAGGCATAGACAGGATGGATAATCAGAGACAAAAGAGAAAATGCTGGAAAATCTCAGCAGGTCTGGTACATCTGTAAGGAGAGAAGAGAGCTGATATTTTGAGTCCAGATGTCTCTTTGTCAGAGCTCTTTTCCCTCCTTACAGATGCTGTCAGACTTGCTGAGATTTTCCAGCATTTTCTCTTTTGGTTTCAGATTCCAGCATCCACAGTAATTTGCTTTTATTGGAAACTTGAACCTGTGCCCCCTTGAAATTGACCCTTCCAAGGTGGAAGGGTCAATTTCAAGGGGGCACAGGTTCAAGTTTAAAGGCGATGTGCGAAATAAGTTTTTCACACAGAGAATGGTGGGTGGCTGGAATGCACTGCCAGAGGTGGTGGAAGTAGGCACAGTAACAACATTTAAGAGGCACCTGGATGGGTACATGAATAAGGAGGGAATAGAGGGATATGGACCGAGTAAAGGCAAAGGGTTCTTTTTTAGTTTAGTTAAGGCATCATGATTGGCACGGGCTTGGAGGGCCAAAGGGCCTGTTCCTGCACTATACTGTTCTATCTTCTTGTTCTGACTGGTATTGGATAAACCAAAATTAATTTTTATTAGGGCATCAAATATTTTTACATTTATTCTTTTCATGGGACATGGGTGTCACTGGCTGGACAATTTTTTATCCATCCCCCGCTCAACCATTTCTGGGGGAGTTAAGAGTCAACCACATTGCTGTGACCCTGGAGTCACATGTAGGCCAGACCAGGTTACGGACGGCAGATTTCCTTCCCTAAAGGACATTAGTGAACCAGATGGGTTTTTACAACAATCAACAATAGTTTCATGGTCACCGTTACCGAGACTAGCTTTGCATTCTAGGCTTTTATTAATTGAATTTAAGTTCTATCAGCTGGCACAGTTGGATTTGAACCCATGTCCCCAGAGCAGAAGATTGAGCCTCTGGATTACTCATCCAGTGACATTACCAGTACACCGCTGTCTCCTAACTGATGCAATTGTGCCTCATTAACATGGATTTGGACAAGTTAAAATCAGTCCCTGTTTAGATCTTATTAAAGCTCCTGTACGATGGAGAGGAGCTTTCCACTTGATCTTCCAGGTGAAAAGTCATGTTTTTGATTTCTTTGTCTGGGCGAGCTGCCTGTTCATGCAAAGACCCCAGCTCCGAAATGCAGGCCAAAGCCACATTAATATCCCAGTTAGGGTTGGCTACAGCTCATTGACCTGAAAGAGACTGTTGGGTCTATTCATTCTTTTGAATAGACGACGGGACAGCACTTGGGAGGATTTAAAATGGTTTTCTTTTTTGAACAGAACTTAAAACAAAATTAACATAACAGAGGTAGAAAGAGTCAAGAGCTTCAAGTTTTTAGGTGTCCAGATCACCAACAACCTGTCCTGGTTCCCCCCCACGCCGACACTACAGTTAAGAAAGCCCCACCGACGCCTCTACTTTTTCAGAAGACTAAGGAAATTTGGCATGTCAGCTACGAGTCTCACCAACTTTTAGAGATGGACCATAGAAAGCATTCTTTCTGGTTGTATCACAGCTTGGTATGGGCTCCTGCTCTGCCCAAGACTGCAAGGAGCTGCAAGAAATCGTGAATGTAGCCCAATCCATCAGGCAAACCAGCCTCCCATCCACTGACACTGTCTACACTTCCCGCTGCCTCAGCAAAGCAGCCAGCAAAATTAAGGACCCCAGCACCCCGGACATTCTGTCTTCCACCTTCTTCCTTTAGGGAAAAAAACAAAAGCCTGAGGACACGTACCAACTGACTCAAGAACAGCTTCTTCCCTGTTGCTGTCAGACTTTTGAATGGACTTACCTTGCATTGAGTTAACCTTTCTCTACACCCTAGCTATGATTGTAACACTATATTCTGCATTCTCTCGTTTCCTTCTCTGTGAATGGTACATTGTGTCTATATAGCGTGCAAGAAACAATACTTTTTACTGTACATGAATACATGTGATGATAATAAATTAAATCAAATCAAGTCAAGAAGCAAAAGAAAAAGTGAACTTGGAGACTGGCTTCTCCGCCAGGTTGTGTACTGAACTGAACATGAACACGCTGAACTGAAACACTCTAAAATCTAAACTATATTTCAATCCTTATCTTGTTATTGGAATTGTCCTTCACATGCTGTCTCTGACTAGAAAAACAATTCTTGCACCTGCTTTATGCTGTTGTTTGCCTGCATTGTGTACCCTTCAGGAATGCAGTCATTTTTTAGCTAACCCATCATGCCTTCTGATTCTATAGTCAAACCAGCTACAATTGTTCAGCTTAGCAGGGTTAATTGGATAGGCAGAAATACCTTCAAATGAAGTCTTTATACAGACTGAAGCAAACAGGGCTAACCAATTTGCACCTTTAGTTCAGATGAAAGAACATCATCCTGAAACGTCAACTCTGCTCCTCTCTCTCCAGGTGCTGCCTGGCCTAATGAGTGTTTTCCAACATTTTATCCCATCCCTTTACTGTTTGACAGAAAGGTATCACTTAATGTTCTCACTCCGAATTTGCCAATGTCCATTACATGATGTCCTGCTCAGAGTTAGAATTCCCTGAAAACCATGAGGATCTCAAAAGGTTTTTAATATGCTGAAAGAGCGTTTGGAATTCATTTTCCTTGAAGAGTAAGCTTGTACTTGGAAATTTTACTTCTGAAGATGATTGGTTCCAGGATTGGAAAATATATTTTCAGTCATCAATTCTCTTATTCCTCCACGTTACAAGGTTCTGTATCTTTACCACAACACATTACAACCATTATCCAAATGTTTAAAACATTTTCATCCTTTAGAAAGTAAATAAAACTTTACCATGAGGAGATTGTCAATCCTTAAAGAACATAATTTTAGAAACAGGATTGCCTCTCAATCCAAAGCCTTGACCTAAGATAGCAATCCTGTTTATAGTGTTGCAAGTGTTAATCACATTAACAGCCACTGCCCCCAGTCTAAGCTTACATTACATTGTGCCTAGAACAAGCTGGTAATCACCTCCTACCTTTTACAGCTTTCATTCTAAGGAGCTCAGGAGCAGGCATGACGCTAAAACCTCTTCCAGGATCCACAGCTCTGAATAAACTTCTGATGGCCAAGACCTACCTCACCAACAGCTGGGAAATACTTCCTTCAGGAGAGAAGTATTGCTTACTTACGGGGAGCAGTGAAGGACTGAAATCTTCTTCCAGTAAATTACAGTTAATGACTTCCTTGATTAGGTCAGAGAGTAAAGGTTAGGGAAGCTTACTCATTAACTCCCCTTATAGAATACTGATATCAGACAGCTCAAAGCACCTGATTGCAGGAATGTCTTACGCGCAGTGTTCATACACTCCCTGAATGTTAATACATCAGTTCGGGAGTTTAGAGGATGCCACTGCCCTTCATCAAGAGTGTTCGGGTCTCTCAATATTCAAGTTGGGCTGAAGGGCCTGTTTCCGTGCTGTAAATCTCTATGACTCTGTCTCGGAAATATGATATTCCATGGTGACACTCCTACCTCAGTATGAGAGAGCAGAGAAAGTCTAACATGGGGAATTAAACCCAACTTACAATCCAATTGGTGATAACAACCAAATGATTTTGTTTCTTCTAGTGGATGTTGGGCTAACCTGAGACCTCATCTCAGCGGCCTGGTGGCACAGTGGTTAGCCCAGCTCCCACCCAAAGCTGGGGTCCAGGGTTCAATTCCAGCTTCGGGTGACTGTCTGTGTGGAGTTTGTATGTTTTCCCCATGTCTGCGTGGGTTTCCTCCTGGTGAAATCCTAGAATTACTACAGTGCAGAAGGAGCCTGCACACACAACAATCCCAAAACAGTCCCCATCCCTTTACAATCATAGAACCCTACAGTGCAGAAAGAGACCCTTCGGCCCATTGAGTCTGCACTGAACTCAATCCCACCCAGGCCCTATCCCCACATCCCTACATATCATACCCACTAATCTCTCTAACCTACGCATCCCTGGACACTAAGGGGCAATTTCATAGCATGGCCAACCAACCTAACCCGCACATCTTTGGACTGTGGGAGGAAACCGGAGCACCCGGAGGAAACCCACGCGGACACGAGGAGAACGTGCAAACTCCACACAGACAGTGACCTGAGCCAGGAATCGAACCCTGGACCCTGGAGCTGTGAAGCAGCAGTGCTAACCACTGTGCTACCGTGCCGCCCATATTTACCCTGCTAATCCCCCTGACACTAAGGGGAAATATAGCATGGCCAATCCACCTCACCAGCGCATCTTTGGAGCATGGGGGGAAACGGGAGCACCCGGAGGAAACCCACGCAGACACCAGGAGAACGTGCAAACTCCATACGGACTGGAATTGAACCTGGAACCCTGGCACTATGAGGCAGCAGTGCTAACCACTGTGCCACTGTGCCACTCTGGTTTCCTCCCACATCCAAAGATGTGCAGGTTAGGTTGATTGACGTGCTAAATTGACCCTTAGTGTTCCAAGATATGTAGGTTAGGGAGATTAGCGGGGTAAATATGTTGGGTTAAGGGGATAAGAACTGGGTAAGATGCTCTTTCAGATGGTCGGTGCAGATTCTGTGATGGCCAAATAGTTTCCTTCTGCACTGTAGGGATTCTATGAACATAAGAACTAGGAGCAGGAGTGGGCCATCTGACCCTCGAGCCTGCTCAACCATTCAATAAGATCATGGCTGATCTTTTTGTGGACTCAGCTCCACTTATCCACCTGCTCACCATAACCTATAACCTTTATTTATTATTTATCTATCTTGGCTTAAAAGCATTCAATGAGGTGGCCTCAACTGCTTCACTGGGCAGGGAATTCCACAGATTCACAACCCTTTGTGTGAAGAAGTTCCTCCTCAACTCAGTCCTAAATCTGCTTTCCCTTATTTTGAGCCCATGCCCCCTAGTTCTAGTTTCACCCGCCAGTGGAAACAACTTCCCTGCTTCTGTCTTATCTGTTCCTTTAATAATCTTATATGTTTCTATAAGATCTCCCCTCATTCTTCTGAATTCCAATGAGTATAGCCCCAGTCTACTCAGTCTCTTCTCATAAGTCAACCCTCTCTACTCTAGAATCAACCTAGTGAATCTCCTCTGCACCCCCTCCAGTGCCAGTATATCCTTTCTCAGGAAAGGAGACCAAAACTGTACACAGCACTCCAGGTGTGGCCTCACCAGCACCTTATACAGCTGCAGCATAACCTCGCTGTTTTTAAACTCCATCCTTCTAGCAATGAAGGACAAAATTCCATTTGCTTCTTAATTACCTGCTGCACCTGCAAACCAATTCCTTGAGATTCCTGCACAAGGACACCCAGGTCCCTCTGCACAGCAGCATGCTGCAATTTTTTTACCATTTAAATAATAGTGCATTTTGCTGTTATTCCTGCCAAAATGGATGACCTCATATTTATTAACTTTGTATTCCATCCGCCAGAACCTTGCCCACTCACTTAGAGTATTGATATCCCTTTGCAGACTTTCAGCGTCCTCTGCACACTTTGCTCTGCCATCCATCTTAGTGTCATCTGCAAATTTTGACACACTACACTTGGCCCCCAACTCCAAATCACCTACATAAATCGTAAACAATTGCAGTCCCAACACTGATCCCTGAGGGACACCACTAGTCACTGATCGCCAACCAGAAAAACACCCATTTACTCCCACTCTTTGCTTTCTGTTAGTTAACCAATCCTCTATCTATGCTAATACGTTACCCGTAGCATTGTGCACCTTTATCTTATGTAGCAGTCTTTGGTGCAGCACCTTGTCAAATGCCTTCTGGAAATCCAGATACACCTCATCCACAGGTTCCCCATTGTCCATTGCACAGGTAATATTCTCAGAGAATTCCACCAGGTTAGTCAAACATGACCTTCCCTTCATGGAACAATGCTGCGTCTTACCAATGGGACAATTTATATCCAGATGTCTCACTATTTCTTCTTTGATGGTAGATTCAAGCATTTTCCCCAAATCAGGAGTTAAAGTAACCGGCCTATAGTTACTTGTCTTTTTTCTACCTCATTTTTTAAACAGTGATGTCACATTTGCTTTTTTCCAATCTGCGGGAACCACCCCAAAGTCCAGTGAATTTTGGTAAATTACCACTAGTGCATTTGCTATTTCTCCCGTCATCTCTTTTATTAACCTGGGATGTATTCCATCAGGACCAGGAGACTTGTCTATCTTTAGCCCATTAACTTGTCCAACACTATCTCTTTCGTGATAATGATAGTTTCCAGGTCCTTACCTACCATAGCCTTCCTGTCATCAATTTTTGGCATGTTATTTGTGTCTTCCACTGTGAAGTCCAACACAAAATACCTGTTCAATGCCTCAGACATTTCTTCATTTCCAGTTATTACACCCCCCTTTCTCATCCTCTAAAGGACCAATGTTTACTTTAGCTACTCTGTTTTTATATATATTTGTAGGAACTTTTGCTATCTGGTTTTATAATTCTGAGTTAGTTTGTTCTCATTATCCACCTTAATTTTCTTTATAACTTTTTTTGTGGCTTTCTGCTGACCTTTAAAGATTTCCCAATCTGCTGGTTTCCCACTAATCTTTGCCACTTTGTATGCTTTTCTTTCAATTTGATACCCTTCTTTATTTCCTTTGATACCCATGGCTGATTATCTCTTTTCCTACAGTCCCTCCTTATCACTGGTATATACTTTTGCTGAACACTTGTGAAAAATCACTTTGAAAGTCCTCCACTGTTCCTCAATTGTCCCACCATAAAGTTTTTGCTCCCAGTCTACCTTAGCCAACTCCTCCCTCTCCCATTGTAGTCTCCTTTGTTTAAGCACAAGACACTGGGATTGGATTTTACCTTCTCACACTCCAATTGGACTTTAAATGCAACCATACTGTGATCGCTTTTTCCGAGATGATCCCTAACTGCGAGATTATTAATTATTCCTGTCTCATTACACAGGACCAGATCTGGGATAGCTTGCTGCCTTGTCAGTTCCATTACATACTGTTCAGGGAAGCTATCGCGGATACATTCCATGAACTCATCCTCAAGCCTGCCTTGGCTGACCTGGTTTGACCAATTGATATGTAGATTAAAATCCCCCATGATAATTGCATTTTTACATGCATCAGTTATTTCTTTGTTTATTTCTCCCCCCACCGTGATATTATTTGGTGGCCTATAGGCTATACCTATCAGTGACTTTTTCTCCTTACTTTTTCTAATTTCCACCCAAATGGATTCAACCTTTTTTTCTATAGAACCTATATCATCTCTCACTACTGCCCTGATATCATTCTTAAATATCAGAGCTACATCGCCTCCCTGACCTTCCTGTCAGTCCCTCCGAACAGTTTGATACCCCTGGATATTCAACTCCCAGTCGTGACCATCCTGCGACCATGTCTCTGTAATGGCCACTCATTCACAATGATTTGTGCCATCAGCTCATTTACCTTCTTTCGAATGCTTTGGGCATTCAGATAAAGTTCCCCTGACTAGTTTTTGTACCTTCTTTTTGAATTTTAACACCTCCATTAATAACATCTCCTGAGTTCTCCATCCTTTCAATGGTGTTACTGTCACTGAATCCCCCAAAGTCAGCATCCTGGGGTTACTATTGAACAGAAACTGAACTGGACCGGTCATATAAATACTGTGGCTACCAGTGCAGGGCAGAAGCTAGGAACCCTGTGGCGAGTGATTCACCTCTTGACCCCCCCCATAGCCTGTCCACCATCTAAACACCCAAGTCAGGAGTGTGATGGAATACTCCCCATTTGCCTGGATGGGTGCAGCTCCAACAACACTCAAGAAGCTCAACACCATCCAGGATAAAGTAGCCCACTTGATTGGCACCCCATTCACCAACCTAAACATTCACTCCGCCCACCACCAACGCACAGTGGCAGCTCTGTGTACCATCTACACAATGCACTGTAGCAACTCACCAAGGTTCTTTCAACAGCACCTTCCAAAGCTGCCACCTCTATCACCTAGGATAAGGGCAGCAGATACCTGGGAACACCATCACTTGCAAGTTCCTCTCCAAGCCACTCGCTGTCCTGACTTTGACCTACATTTCTGACTCAGCAACAGTGAAGGAATGGCAAGATAGTTTCAAGTTTGGACAGTGGATTTTACAACAGCTGCCTGAGGCAGGCCTTATGTCCCTCGAATCTGCTGATAAGGACTCGAAACCTGTGTTAGGAATCACTGCAAAACCTGAGCTGCTGTGAGAGAAGCCAGTGCAGGATCCTTTTAATCTAGATAGGAACATGGAACTGGAAGAGTGGATTAGGAACATACCATTGAATCCATTCATCCTGCACAGGGTGTTTAAAAAAAAGGGAAGAACAATGCTGTGGGAGCTTGCTGTGCACAAATTAGCTCCCAATATTAGAACAGTGAGTACTTATCAGCTGCAAAATGCTTTAGGATTTTTTAAGGATGCGCCAGGTGCTATTTAAATGCTTGTTCTTTCCCTTTTTTAAAACACTCTGTGCAGGTTGTCTCTAAACCTGTGATCCCTAACACAGGTTTCGAGTCCTCATCAGCAGATTCGAGAGACATAAAGCCTGCCCCAGGCAGCTGTTGTAAAATTCCAAACTTGAAACTATCTTGCCATTCTGTCACTGTTGCTGAGTCAGAAATGTGGGTCAAAGTCAGGATGGTGAGTGGTTTGGAGGGGAATTTGCAAGTGATGGTGTTCCCATGTGTCTGCTGCTTTTACCCTAAGTGATAGAGGTGGCAGGTTTGGAAGGTGCTGTTGAATGGACCTACCTTATATTAAATTGATCTTTCTCTATACCCTAGCTAACACTGTAACTCTCTCCTTTCCTTCTCTATGAACGGTATGCTTTGTCTGTATAATGTGCAAGAAACAATACTTTTCACTGTACACTAATACATGTGACAATAATAAATCAAATCAAATCAAATCAAAATCTTATTGCTTTTTGTGAATCTTGCTGTGCCTATATTGGCTAAGAACATAAGAAATAGGAGCAGGAGTTGGCCATCTAGCCCCTCGAGCCTGCCCCGCCATTCAATAAGATCATGGCTGATCTGAAGTGGATCAGTTCCACTTTCCCGCTTTCTCCCCATAACCCTTAATCCCCTTGCCTACCAAAAACCTATCTACCTGCGTCTTAAATATATTTAGCGAGGCAGCCTCATTCCAGAGACTCACCACCCTTTGAGTGAAGAAGTTCCTCCTCAACTCCGTTCTAAACCGCCCCTCTTATCTTGAGGTTGCACCCTCTAGTCCTACTGTCCTTTCTGAGTGGGAAGAATCTCTCCACCTCTACCCTATCCATCCCCTTCATTACCTTATATGTCTCAATGAGATCTCCCCTCATCTCTACCACATTACAATGGCGGCTACTTGATGATAGAGCACTTGGATAAGCACTGAGGATGTGAAAGACGCAATATAAAGAGAGACTTTTCCTCCTTCTGTTTCCTCTTTGTGACCTTACCGAAGAACGAGGTGTCATTGAGACAAAATCCTTCCGAGAGTGAAAACTGACCGTGACCCAACATATTCACCTCAGACCTCATCTACCGCCTCGTCCAAACTCCCGACGGGACCAGTGGAAAACTCTGCAAGACAGGAATTGCAAAATCCGGTGGGTTGGTTCGTCGATCCATTTCATTTACAATTTCAGCTGTGGGAATATATAAACATGGTCTCTGTAGATGAGGGAAAGCCGTAAGATTCGATGCGTTAATCTTACATGGCTTAGTTTAGTGACAATAAGGAAATGTGGAAAGTTTGCAGAAAGGGGAGATACGGTCACTCCAGGAGAGGAGGGTCATACGCAAGTTGAGTCATACACAGTGATCCATTCTCCGCAAATAAAAAGGATATGACCAAGCCTTGCACATTTTTTGAATTATCCTGGAGATTTGGGAGCCAAACATTCCTCATTGCTTTCTCCATGGCACTGCCTCAGCCAATCAGGATTGACTTTCTCACCAATCCGCACCCTTTTCTCCTGCGGTACAAATTGTGATCATTTGAAATTTGGCATTCTTGTGTTTATCCTGATGAGTGCAAGGAGAAAAGTTTCAGCGACATATCAGTAATATTCAAGTTGTGTGCCAACAAGCAGCTATTTAGAAAATTTGTGACTGCTCAAGGCTGGATATCTGGCATTCAAATGTATCAAAGCAGTAACCATAATGCCTTTAGAGAAATAATTTCACAAGGATTTTAATCCTAAGTTGCCCTACAGTCTTTTCCTCTGATTTTCCTCACCTCTGCCCAGGGGGAAGGGGTTGATGATATTTATAATCTGCACCATCTCTGAGTGGGATAATGTGTATGGGATTGTGTGTCCCAGCTAATTAATGACACACAGGTCGGTGACGTAGTAACTCCGCCAACTGGAGCACCGCAAGGAGGCACTGACAGATTCGGTGAGTGGGCAAAACTGTAACTGATGGATTTCAGCGCAGGTAAGTGTCCAGCCATCCACTGGGACTGATAAAAGAGGGATTCACGCGTTATTTAGATACCCTACGATGAAAAAATAACAACAAGGGAGGTCCATAGAGATTTAAGCCTCCATGTGATATGTAATAGTCAAGGACAAAAGAAAAATCAGGCCTTTACCACCATACAGAGCAGCACAAGAAAAAGGGAGGAAGCCCCGAAAGAGACACTGGACAGAGGTTAGAAGACCACCCACAAACCTTCCATCCCACGCCAAACTTAAATGAGGCAGAGGCAGCAAGGAAGGAGGATACCCACCTGCCACCATCTCATGGGATTAACTATTGCCAAAACTTACACGGAATTTTGTTTTAGGGTAGGAATATTCAGATGGCCGCAAGTTCTGCTGTCATTTGGGTTTCAGACCAGAGGGACAGGAGGAGGCCATTCCATCCTTCATAGAATCCCTGTGCTGCAGCAGGAGGCCATTCGGTCCATTGAGTCTGCACCGACTCCCTGACAGCGCATCCCACCCAGATCCTCTCCCTGCCCTATTCCTGTGACCCCACCTATTTGCCCCAGTAATCCCCCTAACCTGCACATCTTGGGACACTAAGGGGCAATTTACCATGGCCAATCCCCCTAACCCGCACATCTTTGGACTGTGAGAGGAAACCAGAGCACCTGGAGGAAACCCACGCAGACACGGGGAGAATGTGCAAACTCCAGACAGACAGTGACCCAAGGCTGGAATTGAACCCAGTTCCCCTGGCGCTTTGAGGCAGCAGTGCTAACCATTGTGCCCCCCTATTAGATTGTGACTGATCCGTATATCAGCTCCATTTACCTGCTTGTTGAACAGAAATGCAGAGTTAGAGAAAGATTAAGTTAAGTTTTAAGTTTTAAGTTTATTTATTAGGGTCACAAGTAGGCTTACATTAACACTGTAAAGAAGTTACTGTGAAAATCCCCTAGTCGCCACAATCTGGCACCTGCTTTGGTACACTGAGGGAGAACTTAGCGTAGCCAATGCACCTAACCAGCCCGTCATTCTGACTGTGGGAGGAAACCGGAGCACCCGGAGGAAACCCATTCAGACACGGGGAGAACGTGCAATCTCCGCACAGACAGTGACCTAAGCCGGGAATTGAACTTGGATCCCTGGTGCTGTGAGGCAGCAGTGACAGGATTAGATATTGGACTAGTAGTATGATAGCATAGAGAAAGGAACAAACTGTGGACTTGTCTCAAACCATTTTATCTCCCGTGTAAGACCACTGTGTAACGCCCCACTTCCCCGCACACATTCATACACCACAACATTTACCTTCACACATCATGGGCTAAAGATCTCAATTAATATCACATTTTCAGATCGAATTTAATTGGCTGAGGACCATCAGAGCTAAACATTCAATTATCTGCTTATCTTTATAATTCTGCTATCAACCAGGAATTCACTTCTTAAAAAGCATTAATCAATCAGATAAATTATCTGCTTTATCTGGGAGTCTATTCCACATCATGGCTGGACTATGTTGCATCTTGTGTGATTATACAGCCCAACGTAGCAGAGTGAAGACCCAAAGCAATAAGCTTGATCACGGTTATCACAATAAGGAAGCCATTTAACAAGTGGGCTTGTTTAGATTAGATTCCCTGCTCTATCACTGATAAAGGAAGCTGGTAACACGTTCAGCGGTGCCACAGATAAGTAGCTGTCGATGCACATTCGTGACTCATGTACAGCCACAGAATGGGGAGCAATCATTTTCCACTAATGCGGTGTGGACTGAGAAAAAAATCACAGGAAGAGAGTGCGGAGGGGGCTAAAGAGAAGGGGAGGCGATGGCCTAGTGGTATTATCCCCAGACTATCAATCCAAAAACTCAACTAATGTTCTGGGTGACCTGGGTTCAAATCCCACCAAGGCAGATGGCGGAATTTAAATTCAATAAAAAATTATCTGGAATTAGGAATCTACTGATGACCATGAAATCATTGTCGATTGTCACAAAAACCACTAATGTTCTTTACAGAAGGAAATCTGCCGTCCTTACCCGGCTTACATGTGACTCCAGAGCTACAGCAAAGTGGTTGACTCTCAACTGCCCTCGGGCAACCAGGAATGGGCTAGGGATTTTTGTCTAGGTTGCCCTTCTCCTGGTGATTCCCTACACTTCAGTGGCCTCTTGTTACTGTCTCCATGCTGACATCAGAGCAACAACTGGCAGAAACAGAACCTATCTTATCGACTTTACACTGCTAAACATTTTGATGACATATCTCATTACAATAGTGATTAAAATTAGTGAGAAGGTGCAGTTCTGTAACCTCACCCTCTGAATACTACACAAAGCTCTCCGCAAAAATAACTTGCAAAAACATTTATTTCAGGCAATTAATTAGCAGAGCCTGAGTCCATTGGTCCTTTGAGCGCCTGCAAAAACTGTTCAAAATGACACAATATCTATAAATCTCTCAATCTCCACGAGGAAGCTGTCGAAACATTTCCAATATTACGGGGTATTTCACAAGCGTAAGTATTTTTTATATTATAAAAAAACTACATGACTGACAAATATTCATTGGTGTGACATGATGGCACAGTGGTTAGCACTGCTGCTTCACAACGCCAGGGACCCAGATTCAATTCCGGTCTTGGGTCACTGTCTGTCCCGAGTTTGCACATTCTCCCCGTGTCTGCGTAGGTTTCCTTCGGGTGCTCCGGTTTCCTCCCACAGTCTAAAGATGTGCATGTTAGGTTGATTGACCATGCTAAATTGCCCCTTAGTGTCCCAAGATGTGCAGGTTAGGGGGATTAGTGGGGCAAATACGTGGGGTACAGGGATAGGGCCTGGGTGAGATGATCTGCCAGAAAGTCAGTGATGGGCCAAATGGCCTCCTTTTGTACTGTAGGGATTCTATGATTCTAAAACTTCTTAATTTATCAATCAGACGAGATCTTGGACTTGGGGTGTTGAAGGAGACATTGTATGGCTTGGGATTTTCAACATTTATGCAGTTAAGTTGGACAGCACAGTGGTTGGCACTGTTGCCTCACAGCGCCTGGGACCCAGGTTCGGTTCCCAGCTTGGGTCACTGTCTGTGTGGAGTCTGCATGTTCTCCCCGTGTCTGTGTGGGTTTCCTCCGGGTGCTCCGGTTTCCTCCTACAATTCGAAAGACGTGCTGGTTAGGTGGATTGGCCGTGCTAAATTCTCCCTCAGTTTACGCGAGCAGGCGCCAGAATGTGCCGACTAGGGGATTTCCACAGCAACTTCATTGCAGTGTTAATGTAAGCCTACTTGTGACACTAATAAACAAACTTTAAACTTAGTGATTCTAACAGTACATAGTCCATCTTTGGAAGTACTCATGACTAAAAGAATAAGTTTCCCATAAAGCTGCCAACAGCAAAGCCTGATATGCATTTTAAAGAAATATATACTTACAGATATGAACCTGTCGCCACTAATCAGAATGTAAATTCCACGGCTTTGACAGCATGTTGTCTGTGTGATGATCTAATGCCTGTGGTCGTGTTTCAGCAACATTTTACAGAACTCCTCATACCTCCAATCATCACAATCTCTTCTGCAAAGTGCTCCTGGGTCAGGATGAAAGTGCAAACATGGGATTATTCATTAAACAGTTTGCCTAATGTTCACTGAAACATGTCTTGTCTGTGAGCAGCTTGTGATATTGCTTCATCGTAAGAAAATGCAGATAGACCCAGGACAGGCCAGAGGAACAGACAATATTGAATGGTCTGAGATTGGGCAGAAAGAGGGTATAGGATTAAAAGGAGGAGACGGGGAACAGAATATGCGATGAAATTGGTATGGGATAAGCAATTGGTATGGATAAGCAATTAAAACAAAGCGATCTTACAGAAATAGCTGTGGAAATTAAATGATTAACTCTGCAGTCAACAATTTATAAGATGTGGAGATTCCGGCGTTGGACTGCACACTAGGAAGTCTCACAACCACAACCTTTCAGGGTGCCGCTCCTTCACCAGGTTAGCACTCTGAAAGTTTGTGATTCCAAATAAGCCTGTTGGACTTTAACAATTTATACGATAGGGTTTGTGACAGGGTAAAAACTTTCCATATAAATTATCAGTAAGAGCATTCAAAACATTGAATCCTCCTTTCCAGACGCTCACTTTTCAAAGAATAACCTCAACAATTATAGAAAATATGAAGAGGATGACGAAAGAATGATTTCAAATATCTAACAGGTCGGATGATTTTCATATCCAGGTCTGTCCCACTCTTCCTAAAAGCAAATTACTGCAGGTGCTGGAATCTGAAAGAAAAACAGAAAATGCTGGAAAATCTCGGGGGGGCTGGAGAGAGAATAGAGCCAATGTTTCAAGTCTGGATGACCCTTTGTCAGAGTCACTGTTTGTTGAATTTGAAGACAAATTATGGCAGTTTGAAACATATATTTTAGTTTACAAATACACATGTGATTTGATTTGATTTGATTTACTATTGTCACATGTATTGGGATACAGTGAAAAGTATTGTTTCTTGCGCGCGATACAGACAAAGAACATAAGGAATAGGAGCAGGAGTCGGCCATCTAGCCCTTCGAGCCTGCCCCACCATTCAATAAGATCATGGCTGATCTGAAGTGGATCAGTTCCACTTTCCCGCCTTCTCCCCATAACCCTTAATTCCCCTGTCTATCAGAAACCTATCTACCCGTGACTTAAATATATTTAGCCTCCACCACTTCAACGGGCAGAGAATTCCAGAGATTCGCCACCCTTTGAGTGAAGAAGTTCCTCCTCAACTCTGATCTAAACTGTGTATTAGACCTGTGTATTTTAGTTTACAAATGCACATGTGATTTGATTTGATTTGATTTATTATTGTCACATGTATTGGGATACAGTGAAAAGTATTGTTTCTGGTGCGCTATACAGACAAAGCATACCATTCATTGAGAATGTAACAAGAGAGTGCAGAATGTAGTGTTACAGTCATAGCTAGGGTGTAGAGAAAGATCAACGTAATGCGAGGTAGGTCCATTCAAAAGTCTGACAGCAGCAGGGAAGAAGCTGTTCTTGAGTCGGTTGGTACATGACCACAGACTTTTGTATCTTTTTCCTGAAGAAGGTGGAAGGGAGAATGTCCGGGGTGTGTGGGGTCCTTAATTATGCTGGCTGCTTTTCCGAGGCACTGGGATGTGTTGACAGAGTCAATGGATGGGAGGCTGGTTTGTGTGATGGATTGGGCTACATTCACCACCTTTTGTAGTTTCTTTATTGTTACTTTTATTTATTATTAGTGTAACAAGTAGGCTTACATTAACACTGCAATGAAGTCACTGTGAAAATCCACCCATCGCCACACTGCTCAATCCTAAATCAATATCACAGAAACAGCTGATCTGATTATTTATTGAACTGTGTTTTTGGGATCTTGCTGTGCGCACAATGCTGGCCATGTTTCCGACATTACAGCAGTAGCTAAACTTCAGAAAGCACTTCATTGACAGAAGGGTGTTTTTAGATTCCTCTGTGGACAAGCTGTGTCAGCCCAATTGTTTTCATTCTGATATCCTGCAACTATTGATTTTGCCAATTTATGGGCAGAAATCCAGGCATTGTGGAGATTTGTATCTCAGAGTGAGGAATGTGAATTTATAAAATTCCTTGATTAATAACAACTCCCTGAGCCCCAACTGAGCAGCACCCTCACTCTTACCCCCCATCCTAGCAATAGACAATTGATCTCCTTAAACTCTGACACCTCCAAACACACACCAGGCCCAGAATGCCGAATCCATTACCTGCCCATTTATCCCACTCCACTCGCCATGCCACCACTCCTTCCATCTGCCCAATACATGGCATCTAAACTCAGGTAACTTATCAACATGTTATCCACTCCAATCTGTCTTGCAAGTTGTGAAAGTGCCAACACTGATTCAAGGCTGCTCCTGTCCTCTCCCCGTGCTCCTGTCCTCTCCCCGTGCTCCTGTTCTCTCCCCGTGCTCCTGCCCTCTCCCCATGCTCCTGTCCTCTCCCCGTGCTCCTGTCCTCTCCCCGTGCTCCTGTCCTCTCCCCGTGCTCCTGTCCTCTCCCCGTGCTCCTGTCCTCTCCCCGTGCTCCTGTCCTCTCCCCGTGCTCCTGCCCTCTCCCCGTGCTCCTGTCCTCTCCCCGTGCTCCTGTCCTCTCCCCGTGCTCCTGTCCTCTCCCCGTGCTCCTGTCCTCTCCCCGTGCTCCTGTCCTCTCCCCGTGCTCCTGTCCTCTCCCCGTGCTCCTGCCCTCTCCCCGTGCTCCTGCCCTCTCCCCGTGCTCCTGTCCTCTCCCCGTGCTCCTGTCCTCTCCCCGTGCTCCTGTTCTCTCCCCATGCTCCTGTCCTCTCCCCGTGCTCCTGTTCTCTCCCCGTGCTCCTGCCCTCTCCCCATGCTCCTGTCCTCTCCCCGTGCTCCTGTCCTCTCCCCGTGCTCCTGCCCTCTCCCCATGCTCCTGTCCTCTCCCCGTGCTCCTGTCCTCTCCCCGTGCTCCTGTCCTCTCCCCATGTCCCTGTCCTCTCCCCATGCTCCTGTCCTCTCCCCATGCTCCTGCCCTCTCCCCATGCTCCTGTCCTCTCCCCGTGCTCCTGCCCTATCCCCATGCTCCTGCCCTCTCCCCGTGCTCCTGCCCTCTCCCCATGCTCCTGTCCTCTCTCTCTGTGCCCCTGCTCCCTCCCCACGCTCCTGCTCTCTCTCTGTGCCCCTGCCATCTCCCCGTTCTCCTGTTCTCTTCCTGGGCTCCAGCCTTCTACCGGTGCTCCTGCTCTCTCCCCGTGTTCCTGCTCTTTCCCTGCACTCCTGCTTTCTCTCTGTGCTCTTGCTCTCTCTCCATGCTCCTGTCCTCTTTCCCCATGTTCCTGCCCTCTCTCCATGCTATCTGCGTTATCTGTGTTCCTGCCAATTCTGCAGTCCTGCTCCCTCTAAGCTTTGATCAAGAAGGAGTTTATCTGGGATTGATCTGGGATTTTGATCAATTTGTTCATTGGGCTAATGAATGGCAGGTGCAGTTTAATTTAATTTGATTTGATTTGATTGATTATTGTCACATGTATTAGTATTCAGCGAAAAGTATTATTTCTTGTGCGCTATACAGACAAAGTATCCCGTTCATAGAGAAGGAAAGGAGACAGTGCAGAATGTAGTGTTACAGTCACAGCGAGGGTGTAGGGAAAGATCAACTTAATGCGAGGTAGGTCTATTCAAAAGTCTGACAGCAGCAGGGAAGAAGCTGTTCTTGAGTTGGTTGGTACATGACCTCAGACTTTTGTATCTTTTTCTGGACAGAAGAAGATGGAAGAGAGAATGACCGGGGTGTGGGGTCCTTAATTATGCTGGCTGCTTTGCTGAAGCAGCGGGAAGTGTAGACAGAGTCAATGGATGAGAGGTTGGTTTGAGTGATGGATTGGGCTACATTCACTACCTTCTGTAGTTCCTTGCAGTCTTGGGCAGAGCAGGAGCCCATACCAAGCTGTGATACAACCAGAAAGAATGCTTTCTATGGTGCATCTGTAAAAGTTGTTGAGAGTCATAGCAGACATGCCAAATTTCCTTAGTCTTCTGAGAAAGTAGAGGTGTGGGTGGGCTTTCTGAACTATAGTGTCAGCATTGGGGGATAGGACAGGTTGTTGGTGATCTGGACACTTAAAAACGTGAAGCTTTCAACCATTTCTACTTCATCTCCGTTGATGTAGACGGGGCGTGTTCTCCTTTATGCTTCCTGAAGTCGATGACAATCTTCTTTGTTTTGTTGACATTGAGGGCTAGATTATTATAGCCACACCAGTTCACCAGATTTAGATAAATGTAAGGTGATGCATTTGGGTAAATCAAATTGAGGCAGCACCTACTCAGTTAATGATAGGGTGTAGGGGAGAGCCACAGAACAAAGAGATCTAAGGGTACAGATTCATAGCTCCTTGAAAGTGGAGTCACAGGTGGACAGAGTGGTGAAGAAGGCATTCAGCATGCTTGGTTTCATTGATCAAAACATTGAATACAGGAGTTGGGACATCTTGTTGAAGTTATACAAGATATTGGTAAGGCCACACTTGGAATACTGTCTACAGTTCTGGTCACCCTATTATAGAAAGGATATTATTAAACTAGAAAGAGTGCAGAAAAGATTTACTAGGATGCGACCAGGACTTGATGGATTGAATTATAAGGAGAGGCTGGGATAGACTGGGACATTTTTCCCTGGAGTGTCGGAAGTTTAGGGGTGACCTTATAGAGGCCTATAAAATAATGAAGGGCACAGATAAGGTAGATAGTCAGCATCTTTTCCCAAAGGTAGGGGAGTCTAAAACTAGAGGGCACAGGTTTAAGGTGAGAGGGAAGAGATATGAAAGGGTCCAGAGGGAAAATGTTTTTACTGAGAGGGTGGTGAGTGTCCAGAACAAGCTGCCAGAGGTAGTAGTAGAGGAGGCTACAATTTTGTATTTTAAAAAGCGTTTCGATAGTTACATGGGTCAGATGGGTATAGACGGATATGAGCCAAATGTGGGCAATTGGGACTAGCTTAGTGGTAAAAACTGGGCAGCATGGACAAGTTGGGCTGAAGGGTCTGTTTCCATGTTGTAAACCTTTATGTCTCTAAGTATAGACAGGCCCTGGAATGTGAGGCAGAAACACCCATTTCACTGATAATTGTTAGCAAATACCTGTTTTCTTCAAATTATTATTAAATAATAATAATTACACACAGTACCCTCACACTATATATATTATATTTTGGATGGCGGACCTCTTGTGACGCAGTGTGTATTTTCCCTGTCTCTGAACCAGAAGATCCAGGTTTGAGTCCCATCCCAGGACTTAATAAACAAGGAAGGTGCATTCATAATGTGGCCAAACAGGTTTAATATCAACCTGTAAATCCCCAATGACTGGCGGTGAGACAGAATGGGTCACTCAATGATGGAAAGAATGTTGGAGCCTCCACTATCCATAACTCCATGCTGCAACATGCTTGTAAAGGTGGGTGTTGTCATGGCAACTCAGGGGTTGGTTGGGTCAGTTGGCTGGGCGAGGAATCCAGGTTAGATTAGTGCCATTGGCATGGGGGTTTGATTTGCCAGTTCTGACCGGGGTGAATTTGGGGCCCCCTCTACTGGCCCTATCCATAGTGGAGATCACAGGTTAGACCTGCCTTTGCTCAGAAATGTGACAAGAAGGAATTTTTAATGGGCGTCCATGACTAATTGTCCAATTGACAAGGAATCCTTCGGCCAAAAGCCTTGGAGAACCACTGGCACTGACCAAAGTACAAGACTCGGGCTTCACAATTATCAGGAGAAATATCAGGAAAGCAAAGCTGCGTATGTTAAGTAAATAGCAAGTTGTACAACATGTATTTGGTACAGAGCCAGAACCTGTTTGCCGTCCAAAGCAAATTCACGTTCATCTCTGCTTCACGAGGGTCAAGTACAAAGTCAGTCAATATTTTACAAGGAGAAAACCACTAACAGAGGCACATTGCGAGAGATACTGTTGCATACAGTGGAAAACCGCTGGAAAGCCTTCTGCTGTATGCTTATAAGAAAGAAAAATGACGTTATATCAGGTCTCTCACACGCCAAAGCCACTGAGGTCTTTCTGAAATGTAGAACTGCTGTAAAGTAGGAAACGCAGCAGCTAATTTGCAGCCAATAAGTTACTGGGTGCATCGCCCTGCTCTGCTTCCAAAAGCATCGTGACCCAAAACTGAACTGGACCGGTCAAATAAATAACCTGGCTACAACAACAGATCAGAGGCAAGGAGTCCCGCAGCGAGTAACTCACCTCCTGACTCCCCCAGCATCTGTCCACCATCTACAAGGCACAAGTCAGGAGTGTGATGGAATACTCCCCACTTGCCTGGACAAGCGCAGCTCCAACAACACTCAAGAACCTCGACACCTTCCAGGACAAAGCAGCCCAAGGCAGACTCCGATATTTAAGGCTAAGATAACTATATTGTTGATCAGGAAAAGGAATGGAGGGTCCCAGGGAAAGGGCAGGGAAGTGGGCATGAGGATTATCTGGGGATTTCTCTTGATGTTTGGTGTGAGTTCTGATGGCTGAGGAGGGCGGTTAGGTGACTGATGCAGCTACAGTGTATTGAGTAAGCTGCTGTTCTAGAGTTTGGAGATGTCACGTGAAGTTGCATTCACTGACCTTGACCTGCCCCATGAGGTGACTCTTGATATACTGTTGCCAGTCCTGATCAGGACAGATCTGCCTCAATAAGAAAGATGGGCAGGTTGGGGGAAGGGGGCAGATCACTAATCATTATGTCCCAGGTCTGGAGACAAGCCTTAATACATTTCTCCCTCAGTGTGTTAAAGTCTTAGAGCTGAATCAGAGGCAACAGGGCAAACTCACTGAGCTACAGACAGCACCTCACTCCAGCCAATGCAGTGACCTTGAAATGTAATCATTGTTGTTGTGTAAGGAAGGTGGCAGCCAAATTGGACACAGCAAGATCCCACAACAGTCAAGTGATGATGGTTGAGATGTAAATATTGATGCAGGACAATGGGGAGGACACCCTGACTGTTCTAGTGATCATGGGGCCAATGACTTGGGCAGATTTTATTGAGCAATCGCAAATTATCAAAATTGTTTTTCATCTGGGAAGCAAGAGACTCGGAGTGTATTGAGGAGAGACTGGACAATAACCAATTTGACAGTGAACCTGGTCCATTGCGTTGTATTGGCACAACAGTTGACACAAGGCAACAAAGAGAGTAAAGGACAATCCTAGCATTTCAGTAGCGTCTTTCACAACCTCAGGATGTGCCAAAGCACTTCACAGCCGATGAACTAGCGCAGTCACTGTTACAGTGTGGGTAACACAGCAGCCAAATTTTACACAGCAAGATCCCACAAGCTGCAAATGAAATAAATGAGGAGATGATCTGCTTGCCTCTGAGGGTGAGGGAGCACGGTCGGTGAAAACACCGGAATTATTGAGGGAGCTACCCGATGTTACAAGAGTTCCATGTGGGTTCAGAGAGGGAGACAGCTGGCCAGCAAAATCATTACTTTACCAAAATAAGTTGGGATGAGAAATTGGTCTGGGAGGCTGATTAATGATTGACAGGTTGTTGCTTTGAGCCTCGCATTGAGCTTAAACCATCACTGTAAGATGATAAAGCCAAGCAGTAGTAAATAAAACCTTTGTCACAAATTGCAGTGTCGACTTTGTTGAAGTTGTGCCAACGCAGTCGCGTGACAGTCAAGAATCCATGACTTTACCGAGAGACCTTTGAAATTTACCAGCTTTTCCAATATTTCACACAGAGAAAAACACATTACTCAATTCTCCAACTCAGGATTTGTTTTTTTCCATCGCATCTCAGCGGTGGTGACTTTTGATGCGGTTAAAAGCAGCTCTGTTGGCAATGGCAACAAGGTGTAGATGGTTCCTCAGTACGATCCCCACTCCTCTGTCACTCGGAGCGTTACCCACTGAGCCAGGGGTCACACCTTCCATCTTCATCAGGTCGGCCTAACACGTGACTCCAGTCTCCTATCTTGTGGTTGGCTCGCGCTGCCCTCAGGCACAATGGGACTTTCATGTCCAAGAATTTGACTGTGTGACCCACGCACGTAGGACAACCTAACCCTGGAGCAGACCAATAAAATTGGTGCATATCGATCAGTACATTGAGGTATAAACTATTGGCAGCAGTGATTTCGAATGGGTTGATGAGCGGATAAGATAAGATCGGGTAGCCTGATTGGTGTACGTCAAACAGTTTAATGTGCCCAGGGTTGCACAAGCTTAATGTGTTTGCATAAATTTATGACATGTCATTTTAACACAAGAAATCGAACTGTTTAATAACCGGCTCATTTTAAAAGGGTTGACCTTTCCCTTAAGACAGAAAGAAATCTTGTTTTATGAAAGGAAGTTAAAACTTCAGTTGTTTTTCAAAGAGAGAGCCCCATGCAGAAGTTTTGGAAATGTTAAATATTTGAGAAGAGGACGCAGAGAGATGGTTGTGTACAATGTAAGGCACCCATCAGAGAGAGTCTGACCATGCCTCAATACATCCCAACAACATTCCCATTTCTGAATCCCCCACCACCAACATCCTGGGGTTTATCATTGACCAGAACCTGAACTAGACTCAGCCAAATAAAAACTCCAAAAGTAAGTCCGAGGCTGGAAATTCGATGGCAAGTATCTCAACTCCTGTCTCCCCCAAGCCGATCCACCATCTACAAGGCAAAAGTCAGGAGTGTGAAGGAATATTCTCCACTTGTCTGGATGGGTGCAGATCCAACAACACTCGAGAAGCTCAACACCATCCAAAACAAAGCAGCCCTGCTTGATTGATACTCCATCCACCACCTTCAACATTCATTCCCTCCACCATTGATACACAGTGGCTGCAGTGTGCACCATCCACAGAACACACTGAATCAACTCACCATGGCTCCTTTAACAATGCCTTCCAAAGCCCTGACCTCTTACCGAGAAGGACAGCAGACACTTGGGAAAATCACCGCCTGGAAGTTCCTCTCCATTCCACACACCATCCTGAGTTGGAAATATATTGCCATTCCTTCATTGCCTCTGGGTCAAAGTCTTGGATCTCCCTTCCAAAGAGCACTGTGGGTGTACCTGCACAAGATGAACTGCAGTGGTTGAAGAAAGCACACCACCGCCTTAGAATCATAGAATCCTGAAAATGCAGAAGGAGGCCTTTCGGCCTATCAAGTCTGTGTTGGCTCTCTAACAGTGTATCTCACCCAGACCATTTCCCCAACACTATTGCTGTAACCCCATACATTTACCATGGCTTATCCACTTCACTACACCGCTTGGGACACTGAAGGTTAACTTAATATAGCCAATCCACCTAACCTGTACATTTTTGGACTGTGAGAGGAAACCAGAGCAACCAGAGGAAACCCACACAGACACGGGGAGAATGTGCAAACTCCACACAGACAGTGACCCGAGGCCGGAATTGAACCTGCGTCCCTGGCACTGTGAGGCAGCAGTGCTAACAACCTTCTCAAGGGTATTTTGTTTTCTTCTTTATTCTTTCATGGGATGTGGGCATATCTGGCAAGGTCAACATTCATTGCCCATCCCTAATTGCCCCTTCAACTGGCTCTGAAGACACATGTGGGCTAGACCAGATAACAACAGCAGATTTCCTTCCCTAAAGGATATTGGTGAACCAGATAGGTTTTTATGATGGTTTCATGGTCATCATTACTGAGACAGGCTTTCGTTTCCAGATTTATTCATTGAATTTAAATTTCACCAGCTGTCGTGGCGGGATTCGAACCTGAGAGCCTGGGCCCTTGGATTAGTTACCCAGTGACACTATCACTAAACCACCATCTCCATCAGGGAGGTACGAGTGCTGCTCTCATCAGCAATAACTTCATTCCTGTAATGGAGCTTTCCACAGCAATTAAAAATCCTTTATAGAAATGTGTTTGTTTAATGTTCCACTGTTTGTGTTGATTGGATTCACCAAGGAAACAGTTTCAATTTTAACAAAAACTGGTCTAAAGACTTGCCCTTCACTTGCTGACAGATATTACTCTGCAGCTCGGGTTCAGAGTCCCTAACACCTGTAACTAGTTTACATCTCACAATTAAAACTTATTAGCCTCAACTATAACAAAAGTGGTTATCATCAGCTGTTGGAACAATGGCTAGTGGACACAGACTTCAAGGTTCTGGGCAAAAGGTGCAGCGAGACGTGAAGGGCTTTTCTACAAGGTGAGTAGTAATAACCTGGTGGAACTGCAGACGATCGCTGAGTTCAAATCAGATTGGATCATTCTTGAGGGCAAAACATGAGCAGGGCTGCTGGGATAGACTGGGGGGGGGGGAAGGGTCTGCTGGATTGCTCTACGGATAGGTGGCATGAATTAAATGGGCTGAATGGTCTCCTTTTTGCCTCAAAGACGTAATGACTATAAACTCCAGAGACTTGAGCACAAAATCCAGGCTGGCACTTTACGGCAGTGCTGAGGGAGTGCCGCACTGTCAGAGAGTCAGTACTGAGGGAGTGCCGCACTGTCAGAGGGTCAGTGCTGAGGGAGTGCTGCACTGTCAGAGGGTCAGTGCTGAGGGAGCGCCGCACTGTCAGAGGGTCAGTACAGAGGGAGCGCCGCACTGTCAGAGGGTCAGTGCTGAGGGAGTGCCGCACTGTCAGAGGGTCAGTGCTGAGGGAGTGCCGTACTGTCAGAGGGTCAGTGCTGAGGGAGTGCCGCACTGTCAGAGGGTCAGTGCTGAGGGAGTGCCGCACTGTCAGAGGGTCAGTGCTGAGGGAGCGCCGCACTGTCAGAGGGTCAGTGCTGAGGGAGCGCCGCACTGTCAGAGGGTCAGTGCTGAGGGAGCGTCGCACTGTCAGAGGGTCAGTGCTGAGGGAGCGCCGCACTGTCAGAGGGTCAGTGCTGAGGGAGTGCCGCACTGTCAGAGGGTCAGTGCTGAGGGAGTGCCGCACTGTCAGAAGTAATTGTGGGCTCTTGTACTGGGAGTCATATCAGGAGCTGATTGCAGCCAGGAGGTCAAGAGCCTCTGTGTAGTTTTAACCTGTAAATAAATAAGTTGTGTTTTTCCTAATTTGGTGAACAAGTGCCTGTACGGGTTTTTCTAGTAGATGAATCACAAAAGGCTGTTATGCAGGTACTGCAAGTTATTGTCACCAGGAGAACTGAATACAAAATGAGGCAAGTCATGCTTCACTGAACAAATCACTCCAGAGACAACACCCAGCTGTGGATTCCTTATTTAAGGAAGGGTGTAAGTAGATTGGGAGCGGTTCAGAGAAGCTTTACCTAACTAATACCGGGAATGGGTGGGTTGGTTTATGAGGAAAAACTGGCAAAGCTGGAATTGAGAAGGCTAAGAGATATTGAAACGTATAACATTCAGAGGGGCATTGATAAGATTTGGTGGAGGAATTTTTGTATCTCAGAGGATTCTGAGTCTCTGGAACTCTTTCTCAATAAGCAGTGGAAGTAAAACCTTTTAATATTTTCAACGCAGTGCTGGATAGATTCTTGATATACTGGGGGGAGGGGGGGGTGCTAAATCATTGGTCAGCCCGGGACCCCCGCAGTGCTGCCCCTCCATCCCCCCCTCCCCCACAGCCCAATCACAGCTCCCACGACAATTCCCAGGCCAGCCCCAATCCCCCCCATCCCGGAGTGTCCCAATGAACAGCAGCACCCCCACAGCAGTGGCAATTTCCCCACTGCCCCCCCTTCACCTTGGCAGTCCTCCGCTGAACCCCCTCAGGGTCAGATCGCCCTGCCACCCACCCACCCCACCCAATAGCTGCCCTCTCTTGATCTGAGACCAATCCTGTCTGCAGAGTGGAAGCGAGGATCCCCCACCCCCAGGATCACCCCTAGGCCCCAACCATAATAAACCCTGCCGCCTTGGCACTGCCTGATGCCCGATGGACAGTGCCATGGTGCCCCCCAAGACATGGGCACTTTTCCCCCTTGGATTCCCCCTGCATTCAACCGAGTGTGGCATCAAGGAGCCCGAACAAAACTGGAATCAATGGGAATGAGGGGAAAAGCCTCTGCTGGTTGGAGTCAAATCTGGCACAAAGGAAGATGGTCGTGGTGGTTGGAGATCAATCATCTCAGCTCCAGGACATCACTGCAGGAGGCCCTCAGTGTCCTAGGCCCAACCATCTTCAGCTGCTTCATCAATGACCTTCCCTCTGTCATAAGGTCAGAAATGGGGATGTTTGCCAATGATTGCACAATGTTCAGCACCATTCGTCACTCCTCAGATATGAAGCAGATTATGTTCAAATGCGACAAGATCTGGACAATATCCAGGCTTGGACTGACAAGCAGCAGCTAACATCCATGCCACACAAATGCTAGGCATCTCCAACAATAGATGATCTAACCACTGACCCCTGACGTTGAATAGTGTTACTTTCAACATCTTAGGAATTACCATTGACCAGAAATTGATCTGGAGAAGCCACAGTGGTTACCAGAGCAGGTCAGAGGCTGGAAATCCTGCAGTGAATGACTCACCTCCTGACTCCCCAAAGCCTGTCCGCCATCTACAAGGCATAAGTCAGGAGTGTGATGGAAAACTCCCCACTTGTCTGGAGGGGTGTAGCTCCAACAACACTCACAAAGCTTTACACCATTCGGGATGAAGCAGCCCCACTTGATTGGCACCCCATCCTTGAACGTTAACTCCCTCCACTTTTTGAAACACTGTAGCAGCCGTTGTATACCATCCACAAGATGTACTGCAGGAACTAGGGCAGCATGGTAGCCTGGTGGCTAGCGCTGCTGCTTCACAGCTCCAGGGACTGGGTTCGATTCCCGGCTCGGGTCACTGTCTGTGTGGAGTTTGTACATTCTCCTTGTATCTACGTGGGTTTCCTCTGGTTTCCTCCCATAGTCCAAAGATGTGCGGGTTAGGTTGTTTGGCCATGCTAAAATTGTCCTGAAATGTGTAGGTTAGAGGGATTAGTGGGTAAATGTGTAAGGATATGGGGGCAGGGCCTGGTGGGATTATTGTTGGTGCAGACTCAATGGGCCGAATGGCCTCTTTCTGTGCTGTAAGGATTCTATGAACTCACTACATTTCCTTAGGCAGCACCTTCCAAACCCATGATCACTACCTTCTAGAAAGACGAGAGCAGCAGATATTTGGAAACATCATCCGCAAGTTCCCCTCTATGTCACTCCAACCTGACTTGGATATATATCATCACTCCTTCACTATCACTGGATCAGAACCCTGGAACTCCCTCCCTAACAGCACTGTGGGTGTACCTACACCACATGGACTGCAGCGGTTCAAAATGGCAGCTCACGACCACCTCCTCAAGGGGCAATTAGGAATGGGCAATAAATGCAGGCCTAGCCAGCGATTCCCACATCCCTTGAATTAAATTCAGAAAACTATCCCCGTATCCGTGATGCTTGCTTTAAGAAAGAATGGGGCACAGTTTAGCAAGTTTGTGTGGGATGTTTGTACAGGGAGAGCGTTAGTATCTGTTGCATTATCTTCGTAGCTGAAGGAGTATCGAAGAACACCCGAGCTCAGGAACTGAAGTGACGTGCAACAGAAGGACAGGTGTCACAGCAACTGACTGACCTAAATAATGAGTTGGGTACTCTGACCCTATTAAAGGAAACAGAAGCTTTCGCACTAATTAACTGAAGATAAGCAATGAAAAGAATTGCTTATCTCCCGCTTATATTACCTGAAGTTTGCCTTTGACTTCACTCTGTTCCCTCTAACACAGCGGCTGTCGTATTTACGTGGCACTGTCTTTCGTTTTGCGCAAAATGTTTCATTTTATTCTCTTTTTTGCTCTGTGTTGCAGTCAATAGCAGCACCCTCCTCTCTGGACCTGGAGACACTGGCTTCAAGACCCACTGCAATAATTAGATTGACACAAGGGTGAGGGAGTCAAACTAGGCGCAAAGTTTGAATAGATGACAAAGGGACACCCAGGCTTTATTCTCTCTCCACAGATGCTGTCAGACCCACTGAGATTTTCCAGCACTTTTTGTTTTAGTTTCGGATTCCAGCACCAGCAGTAATTAGCTTTGATCGATTGAACAGGCTCGGACTACATTCTCCAGATTTAACAGAAGGGAATGTGTTAAATGAGTTTGACAGAGTCAATGCCAAAAGCCAGCATGCCCCTGGCTGGTAACTAGGGACTCAAGTTCCCACCGAGCTCGCCCCCCCAGGATCAGAAAATCCCACCCAAGGTCAATGGGACTTTGCATGGTCCACCCCCGCCTGCTACGATCCCCATAGCGGACGGGACAGAAAGATTCCAGCCATAGTCTCAGGATATAAAGGGACTGCCATTTCTAACTGCGATGAGGACAAACATCTTCACTGAGAGGGTTGTGAATTCTCAATTGTTGAACATGTTCAAGACAATTTGAAAGGTTTTTCACCATTAAGAGAATCAGTGATGTGGATAGGGGGGGAGGGAGTTGAGGTAAGGGTTCAAACATCATCTTATTGAATATGTGGAGAGGTTTGAAGGGCTGTGTGACCTGTTCCTGATCCTATCTCTTATGTTCCAGCCCTTCATGATCTCTGCGCTCCTCCAATTCCGGCCTCTCGCACATTCCTGGTTTTTATCGCCGTCTCATTGACCTTCAGCGGCTGAAGTTTCAGAATTCCAAGCTGGGATTTGAACCCCTGCCCCCAGAACATTAGCCTGGGACTCTGGATTGCTAGTCAAGTGACGTTACCATTATCTTCCCCCATTACTTGCTTCCATATTTTCACTGTTACTTCACTGTGGCTGGGTCAAAGTGCTGGAACCCCTTTCCTAACAGTACAGCGAGTGTATCGGCATAACACGGCCACAACATAGTTCAGGGAGGTACCTGTACACCACCTTCTCAAGGGCAAATAGGGAAGGGTGATAAATGCTGGCTTAGCCAACGACGCCCACACCTTAGAAAAAAAATGGGAAAAGAAAAGAACAAAGTTGGCATAATTCCTCCCTCTCTGCATCATGTAATCTCGGAATTGTCCCAGTTATGACACATTGCTTGTTTATTGTTATATTCACACCAAGACCAATAAATCCAGAATAGTTCACATCAAAGTTCAATCAGTTTAACATCAATAGTGGAATGTAAGGGCTGGACAGACTCGAGTGGTACTGTGAGGCAAACAGAACACGGGCGGTGAAATGATTTCAACCAAGTTTTAACATTATAGAGTTCATTCCTGAAGTAAAGTTGTAACCTGTCTCCAGCCTGAAGATTCCCACTTAGTTGCCCCACATTCTTCATTCCTGGGTCAGGCGTTGTCAGTGAGGGGAGCAGGTTTGGATATGGACAAAGTTCATCTGTTTTATTCACCTCTCTGGGTCGTACACGACCTTTTTGTTTTAGCACAATGTGGTTTTTCTGACCTGTGTGACTTTCTGCGTTCACGACTGAGAGAGGTGACCTCGTAGAGGTCTTCAAAAGCCATGAAGTGGTTTGATGTGTTGGGGGCATGGAGAACACCTGTGTTCCCACCTGTGGGAGAACCCTAAAACCAGGGGCCATAAATAAACATCAGGCGGTCACTCGTACGTCCACTCAGGAACTCAGGAGAAACTTCTTTATCTGGAGAGTGGTGAGAGTGCGAGACTCGCTGCTGCGTTGAGTGGTTGAGGAGACTAACCTCCAGACATTTCAGGGGGAGTTAGACAAACATATGCGGGAGGAAGAATTAGAGAGATTGATCGGATTTGATGAAACAGCAGCGGGAAGAGACTCAGATGGAGTAAAAATACTGGCACAGACCAGTTGGGCTGAATGGCCTGATTGTGTGCTGTATATTTTATGTAATGTAACTCCCATTCAGGGCCCATTCCTTTTAGGATGGTTATAGTCACCAATGACCAATGGTACAATTTGAGGGAAGGCCATTCCTACCACTGCAATCTTTAAAAAGAAAGGCCAATAATTTTTATGAAGTTGTTAAATGTAACATTTATAAGCCAATAAAACAGATTCTCCCTTGAACCTTGATATTCAGTCACAGCATATAGTCCCGGTCACGTACTCTCATTGTGACGTATCACGATAGTCTCCGTTTTCACAATGATAACTGTTCTGATCTTCAAACACTTCCTCGTGCGCTTTGCCCCTGCTCTTCCTCCAGCTCTCTTTCCGGGCTCCGTTGATTTGGCTTGTAGCACCATAGGACATCTTCTTCTTTGGACTGATGTAGCTCTCGTCGTTAAGCTCCGTCTCCTCGGCCAGTTCGTCGTGGTCGATGATGCCACACTTGTCTTCGCTGGTGTCCTCGGGGTCAGCCCAGTCCTGTTTCTCGCCCGAGGCGAAGATCCCGTAGAAGACGACCCCGCTGTAATGGACCACCGAGGCGATCACAAACACGTTCTGCCACTCTTCACGGGTCTGAAGGCAATTAATTCAAACACATAAGACGGCTTCCAATGATTTCTCAAAGAAAGAAGAAAGTTTCTCAAGCTTCTAAATCACCGTATAGACAGTGACTTTTTTCACTGTAGTGCGGTCACTTTTCTAATATAGGAAGAAGTCTCACAACACCAAGTTACAGTCCAACAGTTTTATTTAGTAGCACGAGCTTTCGGAAGGCTGCTCCTTCATCAGGTGAGTTGGACTTTAACCTCATGTTGTGAGAATTCTTACTGTGCCCACCCCAATCCAATGCCGGCATCCCCACTTTTCTAATATAGGGAAATTAGCAGCCAATTTGAACACCACAAGCTTCCCAGAGATTACAACTCAATAAATCATCTGTTTCTAGTTGTTCATTAAGGGTTAATCATTGGCCAGGGCAACAGGGAAATCACCTTTGCTCTCCTTTGAGGTGTGGTGACACAGTGGTTAGCACTGCTGCCTCACAGCGCTAGGGATCCAGGTTCAATTCCGGCCTTGGGTCACTGTCCGTGCAGAGTTTGCACCTTTTATCCATTTCTGTGTAGGTTTCCTCCGGGTACTCTGGTTTCCTCCCATACTCCAAAGATGTGCAGGTTAGATGGATCGGCCGTGCTAAATTGCCCCTTAATGTCTCAAGATGTGTAAGGTTAGGGGGATTAGCAGGGGTAAATGTGTGGGGTTATGAGGAAAGGGCCTGGGTGGGATGCTGTGTCGGAGAGTCAGTGCTGACTCTCTTCATAGCGAGGGGGATTGAATATAAAAGTAGGGAGGTCTTGCTGCAGCTGTATAGGGCATTGGTGAGGCCGCAGCTGGAGTACTGTGTGCAGTTTTGGGCGCCGCACCTGCGCAAGGATATTTTGGCCCTGGAGGGAGTGCAGAGGAGGTTTACTAGGCTGATACCGGAGTTGAGGGGGTTGAGCTATGAGGAGAGGCTGAATAAACTAGGCTTGTACTCGTTAGAGTTTAGAAGAATGAGGGGAGATCTCATTGAGACGTATAAGATGATGAATGGGATGGATAGGATAGAGGTGGAAAGACTCTTCCCGCTCAAAAAAGACAGTAGGACTAGGGGGCACAGCCTCAAGATAAAGGGGGGGCGGTTCAGAACGGAGTTGAGGAGGAACTTCTTCACTCAAAGGGTGGTGAATCTCTGGAATTCTCTGCCCGATGAAGTGGTGGAGGCTGCCTCGCTAAATATTTTTAAGAAGCGGGTTGATGGGTTTTTGATAAGAGAGGGGATTAAGGGTTATGGGGAGAGGGCGGGAAAGTGGAACTGAGCCGCGACAGATCAGCCATGATCTTATTGAATGGCGGGGCAGGCTCGAGGGGCCAGATGGCCTACTCCTGCTCCTATTTCTTATGTTCTTATGTTCTTATGACTCGGTGGGCTGAATGGTCTCCTTCATTCTGGCTTTATATGATTCTTTGACCTTTACACCTGGCAGAGGGGTCAAATGGGGGTCTTGGTTTATCATGTCATTGAGAGACGTGGCTCCGCTGACAGCGCTGCTCTCTCTCTGCTCTGCATTGGCCATGTCAACTGAGAGATTGACTCAAGGCTCTGGAGAGAGACCTGAAGCCAAACATTTCTGATATCGAGGTGACTGAGCCTAGACTGACCCATTAAGGCCATGTCAGTGTTTGGCACAGGAAAGGTTACAATGGTTCACACCATTTGGATAATTTTATATTTTTAAATTAAGATAACACATCCGTCGCTCACAATGCCCTGAAACCAGTAGCTGCCATGTTGTCATCTCCATGTAGACATTTTGGAGACACCCAACTTGACAGACTCCTTAACCAAACAATAACAGAAGCGGATCCCATTAAAATGAATTCATAGAACCAAAGGGGGCCATTTGGGCCATTGTGTCTGTGCCAGCCCTTTGCCACTCCCCCCTCCCCCCTTTCCCCGAAGCCCAACAACTTTTACGCTTTCAGCCATTTGTCCAATTCCTTTTTGCGAGTTCCTGTTGAATCTGCTTCCACCGCCCTTTCAGACAGTGCCTTCCAGATCACAACAACTCACTGTGTGAAATACTGCCTTCTGGGTACCAGCCAACGGAAACTATTTCTCCCTATCAACTCGATCAGAATCCCTTAAACTGTTGGAAGCTTTATTAAACCTCCCCTTTTCTATGTTCTACGAGAAGGATGAGAAGTGACTTAATAGAGGTTTATAAGATTATTTTAAGGTTATAAGAGGGATTGATAGAGAGGAAGAGCAGAGGCTATTTCCTTGGGTGAATGTAGCTGTTACTAGGGAGCACAACTATAAGGTTGATGGTGGGAGATATAGGAGGGATGTCCGAGGTAGATTCTTCACTCAGAGAGTGGTTGGGGTGCGGAATGGACCGCCTGCTGTGATAGTGGAGTCGGACACTTTAGGAACTTTCAAGCGGTTATTGGATAGGCACGTGGAGCACTCCAGAATGTTAGGGAGTGGGATAGCTTGATCTTGGGATTGGACATAGCTCGGCACAACATTGAGCGCCAAAGGGCCTGTACTGTGCTGTACTGTTCTATGTTTAACCTTCTCAGTTTGAAGGAGAATCCCATTTCTCCATTCTCTCAGTCTAACTGAGATCTCTGATCCTCTGTTACCATGATTATAAATCCCACGCAGACTGCAGCAGTTCTAGAAGGCAGCTCTGCACCACCTTCTGAAGGGAGCAGTTAGGGATGGGTATTAATGCTGACCTAACCAGGGATGCACACACCCCAGGGATGAATGAACCCAAAAGACAAACTCCCTCCACATTCTTTCCAGGACCTTGGATGTTCTCCGAAATGTTTGGTGCCCAGACTGTGACACGAAACTGCCGCTGAGAAACTAACGCAAACTGTCATTCAGAAACAGACGGATTTTGTTCTTTGTTCTTTGATTGGTTCTACCTTGTGTATTGTCATTGCTCCAACGATTAATGGACAAATCATTCCCGACAGCGTTCCCACTCCATTGGATATTCCCATCAGGATGCTGGCATAACGAGGGGCAATGTCCAAGTGATTTACATTGAACCCTGCAATCAACAACAATGGGATACATTTCATCATCATAGATAACACAGTGGGGGCTCCTGTGGCGCAGTGGTTAGCTCTCCTGCCTCTGAGGCAGAAACACTGGGTTCACGACCCAAAGGCTGAGGAAGGTGCATTCGTAACACAGTCAAACAGGTTTATTATTGACTTGTAATTCCTTCCAATACACGCCAAAGGTAAGAATGGAAGAGATTCCTGATCAGCCATAGAATCAGAGAATCCCTACTGTGCAGAAGAGGCCATTCAACCCATCGGGTCTGCACTGACTCTCCGACAGAGCATCTTACCCAGGTTCACCCTCTGCAACCTCACATATTTATCCCTCTGACCTTAAATCTTTGAACACTAAGGGGGAATTTAGCAAGGTCAAGCCACACATTTTTGGGCTGTGGGGGAAACTGGAGCACTGGGCGAAAACCCACGCAGACATGGGGAGGATGTGCACACTCCACACAGACAGTGACCCAAGGCCGGGATTGAACCTGGGTCTCTGGCACTGTGAGGCAGCAGTGCTAACCACTGTGCTACTATGACACCCTACACGTGATGGAAAGAAAATTGGAGCCTCTCTTGTCACTATATACAGTTCCAGACTACGATGCACAGATGAAAGTGTGTGTTGCCACAGCAACTTTGACCCTTTAGATGGCAAGTGTGGATCAGGTTGGTGCCACAGCAGTGGGTTCAAACCCTGCTCTGGCTGGGGTGGATTTGGGATCTGCCTCCTTCTCCTGTCGACGGTTAAAGGCGTGGCACTGTGGGGGAGACCCACTGTTGGGTGGGGAACTGAAGAAAATGGGCTTCTCTTTAGTCCTAAGGATACCTGAAAACTCATTGGGTTCTGAAGATCCATCACTCGTGAATCTTTTTGGAGGTGATTCATAGAAATCCCGGGAACTGATTAACTCACATCCACTTAGCACCTTTAATGAAATAGAATGCCCCAAGATGCTGTACGGAAACAAATGAAATCTGACTTTGGTCCGTGTCAAAGTGATATTGAGACAGATAACCAAAATGTTTGGGCAAAGGGGATGGTTTTTAAAGAGCGGTGGAGAGAGAGGGAAAGATGGAAAAGTTTAGGGAATGAAATCCAGAGTTTAGGAGTTAGGCCAGCTTGGATGAGATGCTATCACCCTGTTGGGCTGATTTCTATGTGGATGTTGCTAATATCTGATTGTCGGTGAGAACAAAATGGAAAGATCCAGCAATCCTAGCCAAGTGTGAAACTTACAAGGAGCTCTCAGCCATACCACCCTTAATCCAGCCGTGGGTGAGGGAATGCGAGGGGGTCTGGGACAGCTCTGTCTGTGAGGATATGGCTGCAGAATCACCTGTGCTTTACTCAACCAATCTCCCGGTCGCAGAATCCCCTCACTTGCATTGTAAAACACGGTCTGTGTCCTGGGGAATAGGATCTCATCAATTTGTCATATCCAGCGATCTTATTCCATAATGCAATCCGTGTGATTCTTATTCATCCTCCTCCTCACCCTCATACGTGGGATTTCCTGCAGCTCATCTGTTGCCTAAAAGGAAGACGCAGCTGACAAGGAGGCCATTTGGCCCATCATGCTTGTGCCGGCTCATGAAAGCTATCCAATTAATCCCACTCCCTGTACCTTTTCCACGTAGCCCTGCAAGATTGATCCTTTTTGAAAGTTATTTGTGAATCAGTTTCCACCGTCCTTTGAGGCAGTGCTTTCCAGATCACAGCAACTCGCTGTGTAAAGAAATTCTCAAAGTCAAGACCAGCTTTTCAATCCTGCACTCCTGCTACAGAGTTGCAGTCACGCAGGGTTCAGGTGGGAGAAATCTGGCTGCTTTGCCTGACTTGTTTCCATCTCTGACCCATACTTCATTCATATTTGCCTTTCCCATTGGGAGCCTTAAAATGACTCTGTGACTCATGTGCGGTTCATGTTACAGCCTCAGTTATTGCACACATGTGATAGCTTCTGCCAACACTGTTCAGACATGAGGAAACATTTGCTTCATGAATCATACAGCATAGAAACTTGGCCCATCGGGCCTGTGACGGCTCTTTGAGAGATCTTCCAATTACTTCCATTCCCCCCCTCCCCCCCTTTCCGCTTTTCCCCCTTAGGCCCTGTGGATTTTTTTTTCCTATTCAAGTCTGTGTCTATTTAACTTTTAAAGGTTATTATTAAATCTGCTCCCTCAACAATTTCTGGTAGGCATTCCAGACGAAAGATTCTCAACCATCCAACTGATGGTTGAGTGGTTAGCACTGCTGCCTCACATTTCCAGGGTCCTGGGTTCGACTCCCAGCTCAGGTCACTGTCTGTGTGGAGTTTGAACATTCTCCTCGTGTCTGCATGGGTTTCCTCCGGTACTCCAGTTTCCTCCCACGGTCCAAAGATCTGCCGGTAAGGTTGATTGGTCATGCTAAGAAATTGCCCCCTAGTGTCCAGGATACGGAGGTTAGAGGGAATAGGGGGCGGGATATAGGGGTAGGGCCTGGGTGGGATTGTGTGAGGTGCAGACTCGATGGGCCGAAGGGCCTCTTTCTGCACTGTAGCTTTCTATGATCTATGATCTATGATCTGTGCTGCTTCACAATGCCAGGGACCCGGGTTCAATCCCGTCTTTACACTGTCGGTGTAAAATTTGCATGTTCTCCCTGTGTCTGCATGGGTTTCCTCCAACAATTCAAAAGACATGCTGGTTAAGTGGATTGGCCATGCTGAATTGCCTTAATATCCAGAGATGTGCAGGTTAGGGGGATTTGCAGGGTAAATACATGGATTAATGGAGATAAGGCCTCAGTAAGATAACAGGGCCTGAAGTGTCTTTTCTTCCTGTACTCTGTTGAAGTGTCTGTACTCGTTGGAGTTTAGAAGGACGAGAGGGGATCTTATAGAGACGTATAAGATAATGAAGGGGACGGATAGGGTAGAAGTAGAGAGATTCTTCCCGCTTAGAAAGGACAGCAGGACTAGAGGACACAGCCTCTAAATAAGCGGGGGGGTTCTAGTTTAGAACAGAGTTGAGGAGGAACTTCTTCACTCAAAGGGTGGTGAATCTCTGGAATTCTCTGCCCGTTGAAGTGGTGGAGGCTACCTCGCTAAATATATTTAAGACACAGGTAGATAGGTTTCTGGTAGACAAGGGAATTAAGGGTTATGGGGAGAAAGCAGGAAAGTGGAACTGATCCACTTCAGATCAGCCATGATCTTATCGAATGGCGGGGCAGGCTCGAAGGGCTAGATGACCTACTCCTGCTCCTATTTCTTACGTTCTTATGTTCCTTCCAAGGCAATGTGGCTGCCACAGTATTTATATAAATGCCTCCATAAAGGGGAGATGGTGGCATAGTGTTAATGTTACTGGGTAATCAAGAAGCCCAAGCTAATATCCTGGGGGAACGTTCCACCCTCGCCGCTACCAGAATGTAAATTTGATTAATTAATAAAAATCTGGAATATAAAGCCAGTTTCAGTGATGGTGACCATGAAACTCATCAATTGTAAAAAACCCATCTGGTTCACTAATGTCCTTTAGGGAAGAAAATCCTGGTCTGGTCTACATTTGACTCCAGATTCACAATAATGTGGTTGACTCGCAATTGTTCCTCTGAAATGGCCAAGCAATTCAAGGGCTATTAGGAATGGGCAATAAATGCTGGTCTTGCCACTGACACCCACATCTCATGAAGAGAATGAAATAGAACCCAACTTTTTTACCTGGCTGTTCAAGGAGGGTGAGTGGAGTTAGGTACAGGATTGAATGTAGGAATAGGTTCAAAAGGCCAAATAGCCTCTTTGTGCTCCAGTCATCCTAAAGCAACCCTACTTTCCAAGGGGAATGATGCCAAACAACCAGTCCATAAAGAGAATACAATGGAGAATTATGCATCAAGCAATTAGAAACTATTAATTTGATTGGACACAGATGATTAGAATACAAGATAACCTACCGGAAATCGCGAATCCACTGAATCCAACAGCAAGAACCAAGAAAGAGATTGCAACCCCTCTGGTGTGGGAGTAACCAACTATTAGCAACAAGGTCGCCTCCATCCCGAAGCCTTTGGAAAATCAAAGCTTACATTAGTCACTGGAATCATCATTTCTACCTTTATACAAAGCTCTATGCAGAGGGAGCATCGTGGTACTGTCACTGCACTGATAACCCAGAGACCCAGTGTTAATCCTTCAGTACCCAGGTTCAAATCCCACTACAGCAGATGGTTAAAATTTACCTCAATAGAAAAAATCTGGAATTAAGTGTCGATCATAGAACAATAATATTCCTACAAAGCAGAAAGAGGCCATTTGGCCCATCAAGTCTGCATCGATCACAATCCCACTCGGGCCCTATCCCCATATTTTTATCCAAGGTAGTCTCACAACGCCATTCGGCCCATCAAGTCTGTACCACCCACGCCCCATCCCCATAACCCCATGCGTTTACCCTAGCTCGTCCCCCTTGACACTAAGGGGCAATTTAGCATGGCCAATCCACCTAACCCGCACATCTTTGGATCGTGGGAATTGAACCCAAGTCCCTGGTGCTGTGAGGCAGCAGCGCTAACCACTGTGCCACCTGTATTGTTGGGACTGTAGGAGCTGACAACCAATCAGTTTGTCTGGCAGCTCTGAAGGGGCAAGACTTGCCCCCAGTGAGGGGCAGGAGTCTGACCTTGGGCCTATTTAGCCCATCCCCAGTGTGATATCACAGTGGAGGAAGCTTTTCAAAGTCAATCCATTTGGGGCTGACTTTTCTTCCGGGAGGGGCGGTGGGGGTCTAAACTCTGGCGTTGCTCTTTGAATGGGCACTGGCGCAAGGTGTGAGTGAGTGTGCCCATACCGCTGGGTGGTGATCAGATGGATGCAACATTCCTAAAAAAGTCCACTATTCATCTCCTCCTCAGGGCAATACTGCCAACCCTCACCAGCGAGGCTCCAGAAGTGACAAAGAGATTGTATTCTTGGCAGCACTGGCAGACATCAAATTAGGCTGATTGATCAGAAATAGCGCGGCGGCAACGTTTGGTGCTAACTTTGACCAACCCTGGCTCTGAGTGCAACACACTTCAGGCAGAACATGGAGAGGGTGCGGAGAGGATTGGTTCGAATGGTCACAGGGATTGGGGAGGAGCTTCAGTTACACGGAGGTAACTGGAGAAACCGGGACCTTAGAGTTGAAAGAAAGGAAAGATTTAAGAAAGTTGTTCAATGTTATGAAGAGTTTTGATCAGATGAATATGGAAAACCCTTTGCTGCTGAATGAAATATCAGTAACCAAGTCACAGCTTTCAGACAATTGGGAAAGGAAGCAGAAATGAGGTCGCGAGGACATTTTGAACAGAATGAGTTGTTGTGATCTGGAAGACGCTGCCTAAGAGGGCAGGGGGAATCAGATTCAACATTTCAAAGAGGGATTGGATAAATATTTGCAGGGGAAAAGTCATAGAATCCCTACAGTGCAGAAGGAGGTCATTGGGCCCATCGAGTCTGCACCCACCACAATCCCACCCAGGCCCTATTTCCATAATCCTACATATTTACCCAGCTAATCCCCCTGGCACTAGTGTCAATTTTGCAATCAGCCTAACCCCCATATCTTTGGGATGTGGGAGGGAACACTAGGCCCTAATGTTACCGGCACACGGTACGGCATTTCCCGTTGGCCTCGGGTGCGATTGTACGAGCCTCGGGCGAGCGTGCCAGTAAAATTCCGGCTATAGAGTCATAGAGATTTACAGCATGGAAACAGGCCCTTCGGCCCAACTTGTCCATGCTGTCCAGTTTTTACCACTAAGCTAGCCCCAGCTGCCCGCATTTGGCCCATATCCCTCTATACCCATCTTACCCATGTAACTGTCTAAACACTTTTTAAAAGACAAAATGCCAAAAAGGCAGAGAAATGGGGTCAATTGAGCTGCTCTTTCAGAGAGCCGGTACAGACTGGATGAGCTGAAGAGTCTCTCTCTCTCGTTCTGAAAGATTCTTCGATTCCGCACTCTTTCACACAAGAAAGTGAAAATATGGTGACGTTAAAAGTTGTGAAGGTCAGTTCTCTCGGGATCAGATTGTCAGCGGTTGCCATGGAGAACACCGACACGATCATTGCCTTGTCAAAAAACTCCAGACATTTAATTGTGGCTCAGGAATACTGAGAAGGCATCACTGAGGGTGGCACACAGCTCGGAATGTCAGAGGGAGAATTTCACAAAGCTTCCCTCCCCGGCTGAGTCAGGAACAGGGCGTTCTGACAGATTTGGGGCAACTCAACCCAGGGTATGGGTTAGACAGGGAAAAAAAAACCCCATTCCCGATAAAATATCTGTCCAATGATTCTCTCGATTCAGCAGAATAGTAACCTGGAGGAAATACTCCAATCAGAACAGAGTCACCGATAAATCCAAAGGAGAATTCAGGAGGAACCTCTTTACCCAGAGAGGGGCAATAGTGTGGCACTCACTACAGAGAGGGGCAATAGTGTGGCACTCACTACAGAGAGGGGCAATAGTGTGGCACTCACTACAGAGAGGGGCAATAGTGTGGCACTCACTACAGAGAGGGGCAATAATGTGGCACTCATTACAGAGAGGGGCAATAGTGTGGCACTCACTACAGAGAGGGGCAATAGTGTGGCACTCACTACAGAGAGGGGCAATAGTGTGGCACTCACTACAGAGAGGGGCAATAATGTGGCACTCATTACAGAGAGGGGCAATAGTGTGGCACTCACTACAGAGAGGGGCAATAGTGTGGCACTCACTACAGAGAGGGGCAATAGTGTGGCACTCACTACAGAGAGGGGCAATAGTGTGGCACTCACTACAGAGAGGGGCAATAATGTGGCACTCACTACTGCACAGACTGATCTTATGAAGAAAGTTTGGACATGTTGGGCTAAGACCCTGTAGACAGAGATGATCTGATTGAACCATTAAAGATCTTGTTGATTTGATTTAATTTGGTTTATTATTGTCATATGAATTAACATACAGTGAAAAGTATTGTTTCTTGCACACTGTACAGTCTAAGTACACCGTTCATAGGGAAGGAAAGGAGCGAGTGCAGAATGTAGTGTTTACAGTTATAGCGAGGGTGTAGAGTAAGATCAACTCAGTGCGAGGTAGGTCCATTCAAAAGTCTGACAGCAGCAGGGAAGAAGCTGTTCTTGAGTCAGTTGGTACGTGGCCTCAGACTTTTGTATCTTTTTCCTGATGGAAGAAGGTGGAAGAGAGAATTTCCGGGGTGTGTGGGGTCCTTAATTATACTGGCTGCTTTGCCGAGGCAGCGGGAAGTGTAGACAGAGTCAATGGATGGGAGGCTGGTTTGTGTGATGGATTGGGCTACATTCACAACCCTTTTGTAGTTTCTTGCGATCTTGGGCAGAGCAGGAGTCCATACCAAGCTGTGATACAACCAGAAAGAATGCTTTCTATGGGGCATCTGTAAAAGTGAGAGCCTTAGGGGAGCTGATAGGGTAGGTACTGGGAGTATGTTTCCCACTGTGGGGAAGACTAGAAGAGTTTAAAATTAGAGATCTCCCTTTAAGACAGAGGTGAGGAGAATTTTCTCTCTCGGAGAGAGGCTCATCTGTGGAATTCCCTTCCCCGGAGGGCAGTGGAAGTTGGGTCAGTAAATTTATTCAAGGCAAAATGAGATAGAATTTTGATGGTCAAGGGAGGTTGGGGGTTTTGGGGAGCGGACAGAAAAAGTGGAGTTAAGACCACAACCAGTTCAGCAGTTCGAATGGCAGAGCAGGCGTTAAGGTCTGAATGGCCTACTCCTGCTCTGAAGCTGTATGTTCCTAGAAGGAGTGATTGGTTATAGATGCTTTGAAGAGGGAGCTGGATTAACACAAAATGAAGGAAGGATGTTGCAAGGATTTGATGAGGGACGAGGAGGAGGAGGCTCGTGTGGAACAGCATTGACCAGTTGGGCTGAAAGGCCTGTTTCTCTGCTGTAACTACAATTAATTACAATTCATAGAATCATAGAATCCCTGCAGTGCAGGAAGAGGCTATTCGGCCCATCAAGTCTGCACCAATAATACTCCCTCCCGGACCCTATCCTATAATCCCACTTATTTATCCTGCCAAACTCCTGACACTCAGGGACAATTTAGCATGGCCAATCAACCTAATCCGCACACCTTTGGACTGTGGGAGGAAACCGGAGCACCTGAAGGAAACCCAAGCAGATACGGGGAGAATGTGCAAACTCAACGCAGACAGTCACCCAAGCCGGGAATCGAACCCGGGACCCTGGGTTTGATTCTTGGCTAACCACTTGCCACTGTGTTGCCCTGAGTTTAATTCCACCTTCCTCTTCCCAATTCACTAGCCTAGAGCAGAGGGCAGGGTCATTCACTGACCCATGATTGCAATGATCCAGTTTACATTTGTGGCCTTTCTGATGTTCCACTACTAGCCAAGCGAGAGCGAATATAAACCCCGGAAGGCTGTGTTGACTGGAGGATGGAGGTGGGAGGAGGGAGGGGAAGGGCGGAGGAGGGAAGAGGGATGGTGGGGATTGAGAGCCAGTTGGTGTCAAACCCATCGGAGAAACACAGATTGGGGGAAGAATCAGAGCTAGGAGCAAGAGTAGGCAATTTAGCTTCAGGCCTGCTTCACTTCAGAGAGGCCAGAAGTCTGACCAATCTTCTGGAAGGCCTAGGAAGAATGAGCAGCCTCCCTCTTCGGAACTGCAGAAAGAAATCCTTGGAGCCTCTCTTGTCCCCATCTTCCCTCTGACCTCATGTTCAACCCTGCTAAGTATTTATGAACACTGTTCACCAGCACTGAACCCTGTATGGTGGTGTTAGTCAGGCTGTCTTGAGTTTTATTTGGCAGAGTGTGGTCAGAGAGAAACACACCGCTTTTCTTGCCAAAAACAATACTTTCTTTTGGTAAGAGTTGGCTGCCTCAGTTGTTTGGCCTTGTAGATTGTTACCTATTCTCGTTACAGTATGGACTATAGGCCTGTGCACGAGCCTGTGTCCACTGCACCCAAGGCGCTGCATTCTCAGCCAAGTCTTCAATGTTTTTCTTCTTCTCCCACCTTTTTCCCAAGGATCTTCAATCTTCACCTGGAGGTTTCCCGGGTCTTCACACCCTGTCCACTACCACCGTGGATTTACCTGTTACCCGAAGAATGCTGCTATGGACCAATATTCACAAAAAACATTCTAATTTATTTATAGATCTACATATACCTCTGAGATTCAGCAGTTACATCACAATGTAATGGTGCTTCTGATGTTAATCATTTCCACTCTACAGCCTCAATATTTTTCCTCCTCTAGCTGCAAACACAAGAGGCTGAGGGCCATTAAAGCTTTATGAATGTGACATTCTATACATCTCCTGTGATAAACCCAAGATATTGTTAGGTCTTCAAACAGCCTCACCATTGAAAACGCACATAGACAACATTGAAATAAACTGTAGGCTGACAGCCTTCACTGAGAACTTAACGTTGGAGTTACCTCCGCAATTCATGATCTTTCGGACGGTTGTCGTAGAGAGAATATTTCTGCTCCTCAGGAAATCGGCTATTTGTCCTCCAATTGGCACAACGATAGTCATCACCATGTGGGGCACAGCCGACAGTATACCCACCTGCCAGGAAGAAGGTTGAATATTGCAGTGGTGTAATTTAAGACACTATATATCTTCAATGTAGCTGGTGGGTTTGGCAAGTGCAACACCATGATGATGCGATGACCTTAGTGGTATTATTGTTGGACTTTTAATCCAAAAACTCAGCTAATGTTCTGGCAACCCAGATTCAAACCTCACCAGAGCAAATGGTGAAATTTGAATTCACTAAATATTCAATAAAAATAATAACATACAGCATGGAAACAGGCCCTTCAGCCCAACTTGTCCATGTCGTCCAGTTTTTACCACTAAACTGGCCCCAATTGCCCACATTTGGCTCATATCCCTCTATATCCATTTTACCCACATAATTGTCTAAATGTTTCTTAAAAGACAAAATTGTACCCACCTCTGGCAGCTTGTTCCATAGAATTCAACAAAAAGTATCTGAAATTAAGGATCTACTGATGACCCTAAAACCATTATCGATTGTCGGAAAAATCCATCTGAGTCACCAATGTCCTTTAGGGAAGGGAATCTGCCTTTCTTACCTAATTAGGCTAACTTGTGATTCCAGAGCCACAGCAATGTGGTTGACTCTTAACTGCCCCCGGGCAACTAGGGATGGGCAATAAATGTTGGCCAGCCAGCAACGCCCATGTCCCACAAATGAATAATAAAAAAGCTCTTGTTATCTATTCTGCACTGTTACATCGAGAATCCTAATTTTTATCGGCACAGCGGCGCAGTAGTTAACACAGCTGCCTCACAGCGCCAGGGACCTGGGTTCGATTCCCAGGCTTGGGTCACTGACAGTGCAGAGTTGTTACATTCTCCCCGTGTCTGCATGTGTTTCCTCCGGGTGCTCCGGTTTCCTCCCACAGTCTAAAGATGTGCAGGTTAGGTGGATTGGCCGTGCTAAATTCTCCCTCAGTGTACCTGAACAGGCACTGGAGTGTGGTGACTAGGAGATTTTCACAGTAACTTCCTTGCAGTATGAATGTATAAACTTTAGTGTCATAGAGGTTTACAGCATGAAAACAGGCCCTTCGGCCCAACTTGTCCATGCCATCCAGTTTTTACCACTAAACTGGCCCCAATTGCCCGCGTTTGGCCCATATCCCTCTATACCCATTTTACCCATGTAACTGTCGAAATGCTTTTTAAAAGACAAAATTGTACCTGCCTCTACTACTGCCTCTGGCAACTTGTTCCAGACACTCACCACCCTCTGTGTGAAAAAACTGCCCCTCTGAACACTTTTGTATCTCTCCCCTCTCACCTTAAAACTATGCCCTCTAGTTTTAGACTCCCCTACCTTTGGGAAAAGATGTTGACTACCTACTTGATCTGTGCCTCTCATTATTTTGTAGACTTCTTTAAGATCACCCCTCAGCCTCCTACATTCCAGGGGAAAAAGTCCCAGTCTATCCAGCCTCTCTTAACTCAAGCCATCAAGTCCTGGTAGCATCCTAGTAAATCTTTTCTGCGTTCTTTCTAGTTTAACAATATCCTTTCTTTAATAGGGTGACTAGAACTGTACACAATATTCCAAGTGTGGCCTTACTAATGTCCTGTACAACTTCAACAAGACATCCCAACTTCTGTATTCAATGTTCTGACCAATGAAACCAAGCATGCCGAATGCCTTCTTCACCACTCTGTCCACCTGTGACTCCACTTTCAAGGAGCTATAAACCTGTACTCCTAGATCCTTTTGTTCTATAACTCTCCCCAGCACTCAACCATTAACTGAGTAAATCCCGCTCTAGTTCGATCTACCAAAATGCATCATCTCGCATTTATTAAATTAAACTCCATTTGCCATTCGTCAGCCCACTGGCCCAATTGATCAAGATCCCGTTGCAATCCTAGATAACCTTCTTCATGGTCCACAATGCCACCAACCTTGGTGTCATCTGCAAACTTACTAACCATGCCTCCTAAATTCTCATCCAAATCATTAATATAAAGCGAATAACAGTGGGCCCAGCACCGATACCTGAAGTGCACCACTGGTCACAGGCCTCCAGTTTGAAAAACAACCTTTTACAGCCATCTTCTGTCATCAGCCAATTTTGTATCCAATTGGCTAACTCACCCTGGATCCCATGAGATTTAACCTTGCACAACAACCTGTCACGTGATACAGGTCAGGTGATGCCTCGGGGATAGCTTTTCCTACAGCAGAGATTTAGATGCGGTTCGGACTTGAGACAGAAAGCAGAGACTCATATTTTCCTCTCTCTCTGCAGTAGAAAATGCTGCTGTCTGTGTTAAGAAGCTGCAAAATCCAATATCACTGAGCAGTGTTACTTTCTGTACAAAATCTAGAAAGGGTTTTATGTTTCTGAGATGCTGTTTGACTTGGAACATCATAGATAGTTAGCTGTCATTGGCTGTTTCTTATAATTGGTAAAAATTAGCTCATTTTTCTTACACGTTAACTTAAATAAACTCTGTTTGATAAAAGCTCCCCAGTGGGTCACTTGAATCATTCCAGTGAGTGAAATACCTTCCGCTCACCCTAATGCCAAATTCAAAGGTAAAATCTTCAGGTCTGGGTTAACGTCATAGAGCACTTTGGAGTTTCTGGATGGGTCATAACAAAAGGAAGAATGTGCAGGGTTACAGGGAGAAGGCAGGGGGAAGGGCATACTATGAATTGCTCCTTCCACAAGCCAGTGGTGTGGGCTGAATGGCCTCCTCCTGCGATTCCTTGTGATTTTAGCCCAATATTTGCCATGAGCATTACGCCTCCCAGTCGCTCAGCCTGGGAGGGATAAAATTAAATTCAGGAATGATTTGGCTGTGGGCTGCAAGGAATAGAGCTAACATTCAGGTCCCGTACATTATCCCTGAGTATTCTGCTCAGGTTGGGTAAGTAACTGAAATTAAAGTAATGAAAGTGTTGAAGTCATATCTGATTGAAGCAATGGTCCAAGTGAACTATTTTATGAAAGAAGCATCCATTATTAGAACACCACCTGGCTCTCGGCTGATAGTGATCTGGAGAGGATGTTATCAGGGGCAAAGAGACAGGATATCTGCTGGAAATGTAATTAGTCAGGATGCCATGAAGTGAAGGCCTGAAAGAAACTGTCTTAGCAAATAATATATAGGCAGTGAAGAAGCAATGATAATAATGCCACCCTAATCGAAAGCCCATTGTTACAGAAAGGTTAATTAATGCAGGAAGAAAGTGAAGAGTGAGGAGTATAACACTCAAAATAAAAACAGAAAGTTCTGGAAGCTTTCAGCAGGTAAAGCAGCATCTGTGAAGAGAGAAACAGAGGATTCTGCCCCTTCACACCAGCGGGAAAAGACACTGAGGGGAGGCCGGGGAATCTCAAACATTTCAACTCAGTTACCTTTCACCAGAAAAAGGTGAGAGACAGTACGGTGAAGGCAGAGGGCAGGGAGAGGGGTGAGGGGGAGGGAGGACAGGGAGAGGGCGAGGGGGAGGGAGGGCAGGGAGAGGGGTGAGGGGGAGGGAGGGAGGGCAGGGAGAGGGGTGAGGGGGAGGGAGGGAGGGCAGGGAGAGGGGTGAGGGGGAGGGAGGACAGAGAGAGGGGCGAGGGGGAGGGAGGGAGGACAGGGAGAGGGGCGAGGGGGAGGGAGGACAGGGAGGGGGGCGAGGGGGAGGGAGGGAGGGCAGGGAGAGGGGTGAGGGGGAGGGAGGGAGGACAGGGAGAGGGGTGGGGGGAGGGAGGTCAGGAAGATGGATGAGGGGAGGGAGGACAGAGAGAGGGGTGAGAGGAGGCAAGAACAAAAGGGACGTTCAGTGATAAGGCAGAAAGCGGGGAAGATTGAATGACGAAAGGGAAGATGGTGTGAGGCAGTCATCAGCGAACATCCCCACTTCTGATCTCATGATGGAGGGAGGGTCGTTGATGAAGCAGCTGAAGACGGTTGGGTCTCAGACTCTAACCCTGAGGGACTCCTGCAGTGATGTCCTGGAGCTGAGATGATTGACCTCCAACCACCACAACCATCTTCCTTTGTGCCAGGAACGACTCCAACCACCAGAGAGATTTCCCCCGATTCCAGTTTCACCAGGGCTCCTTGATGCCACATTCAGTCGAATGCTGCCTTGATGCCAGGGGCTGTCACTCTCACCTCTCCTCTAGAATTCAGCTCCATGTTTGAACCAAGGCTGTGATGAGGTCAGGAGCTGAGTGACCCCCTGGCGAAACCCAAACTGGGCGTCACTGAGCAGGTTATTGCTGAGCAGGTGCTGCTGGATCGCGCTGTCGATGACCCCTTCCATCACTTTACTGATGATTGAGAATAGACTGATTGGGCAGTAATTGGCCGGGTTGCATTTGTCCAACTTTATTGTGTACAGGACATACCTGGGCAATTTTCCACATTGCCGGGTAGATGCCAGTGTTGTAGCTGTCCTGGAAACCGTGACAAGGGGTGGAGATAGTTCTGGAGCACAAACCTTCAGTATTATTGCTGAAATAGTGGCCACGTCATTTGCAGTATCCGGTGCTTTCAGCTATTTCTTGGTATCATGTGAATCAAAATAGGTGCTGGGGACCTCAATAAGAGGCTGAGGTGAATCATTCATTTGGTACTTCTGGCTAAAGCTGATTGTATATGTTTCAGCCTTATCCTATGCACTGATACACTGGGTTCCTCCATCACTGAGACTTTGTAGAGCTGCCTCCTCCTGTGAGTTGTTTAATTTCCCACCACTATTCACAGCTGGATGTGGAAGGACTGCAGCGTTTAGACCTGATCATTGGTTGCTTAGCTCTATCATTTGTTGCTTACGCTGTTTGACAGGTAAGTACTCTTGTGTTGCATCTTCACTAGGTGGACACCTTATTTTTAGGCACTGTTCCTGGCATTGAACCAGGGTTGCTTTGCTGGAGTCACAGAAACATAGAAGATAGGAGCAGGAGGAGGCCATTCAGCCCTTCAAGCCTGCTCCGTCATTCATCACGATCATGGCTGATTGTCCAACTCAATAGCCTAATCCTGCTTTCACCCCATAACCTTTGATCCCATTTGCCCCAAGTGCTATATCCAGCCACCCCTTGAATACATTCAATGTTTTGGCATCAGCTACTTCCCGTGGGAATGAATTCCACAGCCTCACCAGGTGAAGAAATGTCTCCTCATCTCCGTCCTAAATGGTTTACCCCAAATCCTCAGACTGTGACCCCTGGTTCTGGACACCCACACTATCAGAAACATCCTCCCTGCATCTACCCTGTTTAGACCTGTTAGAATTTTATAATTCTCTATGAGATCCCCCCTCATTCGTCTGAACTCCAGCGAAAACAATTCCAACCTGGTCAATCTCTCCTCATACATCACTCTGCCATCCCCGGAATCAGCCTGGTAAACCTTCACTGCACTCCCTCGAGAGCAAGAACATCCTTCCTGAGACAAGGAGACCAAAACTGCACACAATACTCTAGGCGTTGCCTCACCAAGGCCACACCTAGAACATTCATTCCACTTCCCAATCTGTCTCCAGATCTTCCCCATTTTTCCACCATCCCCCTTCACCTGCCAAACCCTATCACATTTTGAACATTCCTCAGTTCCGATGAAGGGTTATCACCCTGAAATGTTAGCTCTGTCTGTCCTCAGCCTGACCTGCTGGGTATTTCAGCATCTCCTGTTTTACTTATTAATCTCCCTGACACGTAACTCTGGGAGAAACATTGAAAAACCATACACCGTTAAAGAAACTTCTCCAAATAGTTTAGTTTATTAGTTATAAAGTATTGGAAATGGGGAAAAGAATCATTGTTAAGCCAACAATTGACTGGGACTATTCATTTATTTTTAATTTGTTTGTGGGGCATGGGCATCGCTGGCTGGGTCAGCATTTATTGCCCATCCCTAGTTGCCCGAGGGCAATTGAGAGTCAACCACATTTCTGTGGCTCTGGAGACACATGTAGGCCAGACCAGGTAAGGACGGCAGATTTCCTTCCCTAAAGGACATTAGTGAACCAGATGAGTTTTTTCTGACAATCGACAATAGTTTCATGGTCATCAGTTGGTTCTTAATTCCAGATATTTTAAAAATTGAATTCAAATTCTATTATCTGCCGTGACTGGATTCGAACCTGGCTCCCCCAGAACGTTAGGCAAGTTTCTGGATTAATAGTCTGGTGATAATACCACTAGGCTATCACCTGTCCATAACAGCCATAGGAAGGCAGGAGACTGCAATGACTGACAAGCCCAGTGGCCCAAGTCATTGGAAGCTTAAGGGAATCACAGGACAAAATCTCCTGGAGTATCTCCAACCAGAGTCAGCAACACCAGGGTGGTGATAAGGTTGGACAGTGGAACGACACGGCTCCCCACCGTGACCCTGCCATGACCTTACCCAATTACTGGGATCGTCACGAATCTCCTGGCCAATTTCTAACACCAAGAGGAAGAGAGTCAGAAGAAAATCCTCATCATAATGCAGCACGCCCTGGGATACAATGACAATCTGGACCCTATTCCAACATTTGAAGCTCTGTTCATTGTGTAACCTGAGCTCCCTCCTGGCTCAGAGAGGTAGATATCTGTCAGGCAACGTGAACAATGTGGTGGGTGGTTGGAAATATCAGCTCCCAGACTGAGCGCAGTAAATACATTATAAACAGGGACAGGGATTGAGAAATTCCTCTTGGTAAATAAAACATGCTCTGACTCACCTTGCTGATGGGGAAACCAAAGACCTCCTCAAAGTAGGCGGGCTGGCTGATGAGCAACAGGTAGAAGGTCCAACTCCTGCAGAAATTGGCCACAATGATGGCATAAACAGGCATGGAGGTGAAGAACTTCAACCAGGGTGTCCTGAATTTCTGGGAGGGAAGCAGACAGTGGGTGCAGTCAGTCTTAGGGTGTCAGGAGTGTAAGAAACCAACATTGGCACTCTGCGGGTTCAGTTTGACAAGAGTAGCTTCCAGGTGGGAGAGGATTTAACAGGAATAACTTTGGAAAACAAGGAAAATTATTGGCTAAAAATGAAAGACATGCACGGATGTTGCACATCATGTGAGTTCCACCCAGTTGGAATGCACACCAAGGATTGAAGCTCTAGATAATTCCTCCCTACACAGTTCGTTATAATGGTGGAAAATTGTAATGTCCCACTGACTTAGGGGTTGCTGATTTTTAGCAAAAAGGAAAGATGCGATTTGTACACAGAGATTCAAACTAACAACAACAGATTTATTCTAGATCTTGCCTGTACAAACTGAAGCTAAAACAACAACCTCTGCGCACACCGTAATGACATCACCATCAATTCATGTGATCAGCTCTTAAAGCAACCATACAACCATTTAAATATGTAACAAAAATGTTCACCATCCACACTGGATTCTACACTTCACTCGCACAAAGTCCTGTGAAGCATGTGTTTACTTACAGCCACTTTTTGATACAGAACTTGAATCTTGTTGAAAAGAGTTTTTCTTTTAAGTTTATTAGTGTCACGTTATTAGCTCACATTAACACTGCAATGAAGTTACTGTGAAAATCCCCTAATCGCCACACTCTGGTGCCTGTTTGGGTACACTGAGGGAGAATTTAGTACAGCCAAATACCTAAACAGCAGGTCTTTTGTGGGAGGAAACCAGAACACCCGGAGGAAACCCATGCAGACATGGGGAGAACATGCAGACTCCACACAGACAGTGACCCGAGGCTGGAATCAAACCCGGGTCCCTGGTGCCGTGAGGCTGCAGTGCTAACCACTGTGCTACCCTGCCACACAGCCTACCTAGATTATAGGGGGGAGCCTAGAGTGGAATTCTCCCACCAGGCAAATCTTAGTGGGCAGGGCACAGGCAATGCAAAGATCCATTGACCTTGGGTGGGATTTTCCAGGGTGAGAACAGCTAGAAAGTCCTGCCCCTAGACTCCGGTTTCAGTGTGAGTTTTACGTGCTGGGACCACAGGTTGGGAATTCAGGCCCAGAAGCTACTGGGTTTTGTAACTTTATTCCACAGAATGCACAGCACAGACACAATCTCACTGCTCTGTTCATGTTCCACCAGAGCCTCACCCTATTTTAGCTCACCCTATCAGCATATCTTGCTTTCTCAATCCTGCCTTTATCCAACTGCCCCTTAAAGCTATCAATACTGTTCACTACAACTCCTCCCTGTGACAGCGGACTCCACATTCGTACCATGCCCTGGGTCACTCCTGAATTCCTCATTGGAATTATTGTTGACTATCTTATTCTTATGGCCCCTTAGTCTTGGACTATCATTACCCACACTTTAAATTATTAGTCCCTTAACACAATTTGATGGGTCACTGTCTGTGTGGAGTCTGCAAGAGGTCTTGAGGCCTCCACACTTGAGTAACCAGAACACAAAATCTGCCACACTGGGAATCTTGTGGAATCAGTTCTAACTGACTCAATTGCCAGCTTAAAGAAGCAGAGGATTGTCTAACCGCTGGCAATGGTCTCGATGGTAGAAAAAAAACCAAAAGAGAAAATGCCGGAAAATCTCAGCGGGTCTGGCAGCATCTGTAAAGAGAGAAAAGAGCTGATGTTTCGAGTCCAGCCGACACTTTGTGAAAGCTAAAAGGCGGAGGAAGTGGGAGATATTGAATTGACCCTGCCTTACAAACATTATACAATTTCACTTCTCACTGACTTCTGTTTGAAACCATTATCCAAAGTTAAAATCACCCTCAGGACCTTCTGCTCAGTTAAAACTGAGGAAAGCTGTCACTGAGTCCCTCTGCTGCACTAGCCATCTCTATCTCTGTACCTCCTACAGCTATTCAAGCCATCTCCACTGCTCCAATTCTGGCCTTTTGAGCATCTCTGGTTTCTATCGCTCCCTCACTGGCAGCTGAAATAAGTCCTCAGAGACCGGTGTCCCTTCACCAGATTCCCTTTATTTCAATCCCACTCCTAAGATACAAAGTCAGAATCCAGTGTGTTAGTAGCCCTGACGCTCCTCAAAGTATACACAGGTGAGGCCGCCCGATTGGGCAGGTAATCATTACCTCAATCAGGGATCTTGTACTCCGAGAGGCCCACCTCATAAGAAATAGGAGCAGGAGTAGGCCATCTAGGCCTTCGAGCTTGCCCCGCCATTCAATAATATCGTGGCTGATCTGAAGTGGATCAGTTCCACTTTCCCGCTTTCTCCCCATAACCCTTAATTCCCCTGTCTATCAAAAACCTATCTACCCGTGACTTAAATATATTTAGCGAGGCAGCCTCCACCACATCAATGGGCAGAGAATTCCAGAGATTCACCACCCTTTGAGTCAAGAAGTTCCTCCTCAACTCCGTTCTAAACTGCATCCCCTCCCCCCTTATTTTGAGGCTGTGCCCTCCAGTTCTGCTATCCTTTCGAAGCGGGAAGAACCTCTCTACCTCTGCCCTATCCATCCCCTTCATTATCTTGTAAGTCTCTATAAGATCCCCCCTCAGCCTTCTAAACTCTCATTGGCCTCGCTGAGGTCATTACACCAGCTGTGTCTTTAGTTGTCTTGGCCCTAGGCTCTGAAATAACCTTCCTAAATCTCTCCACTTCTCCATCTTTATCTCTCAGATTTTAAGGCAGTCCATAAAACCTCCCTCTTTGGCTGAGTGTTCGAACAGACGCCCCAATACCTCAACATGCAACTCTGTGTCAAAGTTTATCTGATTTACACTCCTGTGAAATGTGTTGAGACATTTTATTCCAGTAAAGGCGCTATATAAATGTAAGTTAGTGCTGTTCATCCCAGGATGGCCTGATTCTGGAGTTTCTACCAGATGTGCAGCTCACCTGGTTTGCGCCAGTGAGGGTGGCCCTCTCCCCAATGCTGGTCTCAATATATGTCTTCTCTTCACTTGTTATTGTTGGGTGCTTTGCCGGACTCTCGTAGGCAAAGAGCACCCAGAAGATGTACCATATCATTCCAAACATACCTGCAAAAGAGGAGTTGCTACATCACAGTCGGCCAACTGCCTGTTAGGTTACAATTCTGCTTAATGTTTGAACATTCGGAACTCTGCACAGATAACCCGTAGAGATAGGAACCAGTCGTGGCTCAGTTACTGCCCCTTCTGTCTCTCAGTCACAAGGCTGTTCAAGTCTCCATGCACTGACTTGAGAACTGGATTCGGGCAGATATATCTACAGAGGGAATGCTGCACTGCCCTATGCCAGATGAACCATGGTCCTGTTTGCCCTCACGGATGCTAGGATTTGAATTCACCTCTGGGGTTATCTTTACTCATTCGTGGGACCTGGGCATCGGTGGCTGGGCCAACATTTATTGCCCATTTGGTTGCCCTTGGAGGGCAGTTGAGAGTCGACCACATTTCTGTGGGTCTGGAGTCACATGTAGGCCAGACCGGGTAAGGACGGCAGATTTCCTTCTCTAAAGGGACGTTAGAGAACCTGACGGGTTTTTTTCTATCAATCGACAATGGTTTCATGGTCATCACGAGATCTCGATTCCAGATTTTCTATTACTTAATTCAAATTCCACCATCTGCTGTGGCAGGAATAGAACCCGGGGCCCCAGAACATTAGCTAAATTTCTGGATTAATAATCTAGCAATAAGACCACTCGGCCATCACCCTTAATTCCAGATTTTTTATTGAATTCTAATTCCACCATCGGCCATGGTGGGATTTGAACCCACGTCCCCAGAACATTAGCTGAGTTTCTGGAATAATACTCCAGTGAGAACACCACTAGGCCATTGCCTCCCCTGATACAAGCTGACAGATTGTTATAGAATCCCAACAAGAACTAAGTAGATAACCGGCCATCCCTACCCGAGTCTATCAGACCAATATCTCCAGATGGTGCAGCTAACAGGTTTTGGTGCTGTTGCAGTAGGAGATATGGTGAGTTACTGCACTGCAGCTTATCCCTAATCCTGGCCTGCGTGACAGAATGTGTTACCACCAATTATAACACAAGCACTTGCTTCAGTGGAGCTCAACACCAGGGAGCAGGTTTTGTAAAGTTAGGCCCCTTGTTATTTATTCTCTCGTGAGATGTGTTCATCACTGGCAGGGCCAGTATTTGGTGCCCATTCCTAATTGCTCTTGCACTGGGGCATTTCAGAGGGCAGTTATGAGTCAACCTGGTCTGGAGTCACATCGGATAAGGACAGCAGATTTCCTTCGCTAAAGGACATTAGTGAACCAAAAGAGAAAATGCTGGAAAATCTCAGCAGGTCTGGCAGCATCTGTAAGGAGAGAAAAAAAGCTGACATTTTGAGTCCAGATGTCCCTTTATCAAAGCTTTGACAAAGGGTCATCTGGACTTAAAATGTCAGCTCTTTTCTCCTCTTACAGATGCTGCCAGACCTACTGAGATTTTCCAGCATTTTCTCTTTTGGTTTCAGATTCCAGCATCTGCAGTAATTTGCTTTCATCAGTGAACCAGATGGGCTTTTACAACAACTCATCATGGTGCCATCATTGTGAAGAACCAGCTTTACGTTACAGATTCTATTAACTGAATTCAAATTGCAATAGCTGCAGTGAGATTTGAACCCATGTCCCCCAAGCCTTAGGTTAGGCCACTGGATTACTAGCCCAGTGACATTACCACTACGCTACCATCGCACCTTTGAACCCAATGATTGCATCTTCACTTGGCCCAAACACCCAGTTGGGTCTTTGGAATGCTTTATCCCAGGAAGCTGTGGAGGACGAGTCCATGGACATTATCAAGGCGGAGATCGATAGGTTATTAATCGGACAGAGGTTAAGGGTTACGGCGAGAAGGCAGGGAAGGGGATTTGGTGAGACCAGCCATGATCTAATTAAATGGTGGAGCAGGCTGTAAGGGTTGAATGGCCTTAGATAATAATGAGCCACTTTTATACCCTGTCTCACTACCCATTGAGGATAAATTCCTCAGCAATGGTGCCTTGTATACATAAGAAATAGGAGCAGGAGTCGGCCATCTAGCCCTTCGAGCCTGCCCTGCCATTCAATAAGATCATGGCTGATCTGAAGTGGATCAGTTCCACTTTCCCGCCTTCTCCCCATAACCCTTAATTCCCTTGTCTGTCAGAAACCTAGCTACCCGTGACTTAAATATATTTAGCGAGGCAGCCTCCACCACTTCAATGGGCAGAGAATTCCAGAGATTCACCACCCTTTGAGTGAAGAAGTTCCTCCTCAACTCTGATCTAAACTGCCCCCCCCCTTATCTTGAGGCTGTGCCCCCTAGTCCTACTGTCCTTTCTAACCGGGAAGAATCTCTCTACCTCTACCCCATCCATCCCTTCATTACCTTATACGTCTCTATAAGATCCCCCCTCATCCTTCTAAAATCGCAGCATCTTGATCCACCTGGGTGCTTTGAAGGGAACTCACCGTAAACATAGAAAACTGAAGGCCAGCCTTTGTACTGGACCAACAATCCTGCGAGTGGCATTGCCACGACAGCCCCTGCGTAGGAACCTGGGAAGAACATGCAATTAGACAATGAGAGGCAGTCAGCTAGAACATCAGAGGGACAAGCTGTGTACAGTGTGACCGATGACCAGGGAGAAACTGTCTCCACAATTGGAAGAGTCAGGAATCATTGATCATGGGAACACCAAAGAACCTGAGTAGGGAAGAATAGGATCTTTATAAATGCAGTGGGGTGAACCTGTGCTGCACCCCATTCTAGGCCAATCTATCATCAAACCCTATCCAATCTTGTGAACAGGGGAAGGGATAAGAACATAAGAACATAAGAACATAAGAAATAGGAGCAGGAGTAGGCCATCTAGCCCTTCGAGCCTGCCCCGCCATTCAATAAGATCATGGCTGATCTGTCGTGGCTCAGCTCCACTTTCCCGCCCTCTCCCCATAACCCTCAATCCCCTCTCTTATCAAAAACCCATCAACCCGCTTCTTAAAAATATTTAGCGAGGCAGCCTCCACCACTTCAACGGGCAGAGAATTCCAGAGATTCACCACCCTTTGAGTGAAGAAGTTCCTCCTCAACTCCGTTCTAAACCGCCTCCCCTTTATCTTGAGGCTGTGCCCCCTAGTCCTACTGTCTTTTTTGAGCGGGAAGAGTCTCTCCACCTCTATCCTATCCATCCCATTCATCATCTTATACGTCTCAATGAGATCTCCCCTCATCCTTCTAAACTCTAACGAGTACAAGCCTAGTTTATTCAGCCTCTCCTCATAGCTCAATCCCCTCAACTCCGGTATCAGCCTAGTAAACCTCCTCTGCACTCCCTCCAGGGCCAAAATATCCTTGCGCAGGTGCGGCGCCCAAAACTGCACACAGTACTCCAGCTGCGGCCTTTTATTTTTCTTATTCATTCTCAGAACGTGGGTACCAATGACAAAGCTGGCATTTGCTAATAGTCCTTGGGGAGGTGATGTTTGTTGGCCTTCGCTTTTGAATGCTGACCGGAGTAACCAATAACAACTGAGAGTCAACTATGGTGCTTGAGACTAGAGTCATGGATACACCCAGACTGGGTAAGAATGGTATGTTTTTGCCCCTAAAGGACGGTGGTGATCTCACTGGGTTTTCAGGCAATCTGTAAGATTTATAAAACAGAGTCATAGAATCTCTACAGTACAGAAGGAGGCCATTCAGTCCATTGAGTCTATACTGACCACATTATACCCAAGGCCTGTTCCCCTAACCCCACACATTTACCCTGCTAAGCCCCCCGACACAAGGGTCAATTTAGCATGGCCAATCAACCTAACCCACTGTGGGAGGAAACCAGAGCACTCGGAGGAAACCCATGCAGACATGGGGAAAATGTGCAGACTCTGCACAGACAGTGACCCAAGCCAGGAATCAAACCCAGGTCCTTAGCGCTGTGAGGCAGCAGCACTAACCCACTGTGCCACCATGCCACCTACATAATTCAGCCTTTTATTTTCAGATTTTAAACTGAATTTCAAACCTCAGTCTCTGTGGTGCACATGGCCCAATCCTGCTCCTTTTCTCCACAGTTCCATGGACTCGTGGTCTCTGGGTCTGCAGCCCAGTACACAATAAAACCCTATATTTCACACACTCCATCAAAAGGAGTAACTGAGTAAATCTCCAATCTGACAGCTTCAATTACTACAATTATTTACTATTATCCCACTCTGCCCAACACAAAACAAACCATTATACTTTATAATCATGAAATGATACAATACAGAAGGCCATTCCACCCACTGTGTCTGTGCCAGCTCCTTGATAGAGTTTCCCACTTAGTCCCACTTGCCCAGTTCTTTCCCCACAGTCCTGCAATCATTTCCCTTCAAGTGTTTATCCAATTCTCTTTGAAAAGTTACTGTTCACTCTCCTTCCACGCCCTTCGCAGACAGCATACCCCAGATCACGACTCTGTGTCAAACAAAATACTGCCTTGTGTCACCGCTGCTCTTTCGCTGATCAGCTTAAATCCCTGTCCTCTGGATAAGGATCCCTCTGTCACTTGAAACAGTTTCTCCTTATTGATTTTATCAAGATCGCTCACCTCTATCAAACCCGCACGGTGGCACAGTGGTTAGCACTGCTGCCTCACAGCACCAGGAACCCAGGTTCGATCCTGGCCTCAGGCGACTGTGTGGAGTTTGCACATTCTCCCTGTGTCTGTGTGGGTTTCCTCCCACACATGTAAAGATGTGAGAGTTAGGTGGATTGGCCGTGCTAAATTGCCCCTTAGGGTTGGGGGGATTAGTAGGGTAAACGTGTGGGGTTACTGGGTGGGATTGTTGTTGGTGATGACTTGATGGGCTGGCTGGCCTCTTTCTGTGCTGGGATTCTATGAAACCTCCCCTTGTCATTCTTGTGCCTAGAGAACACAATCTTAGCTTCTCCCAACTCTCCAAATAAGAATCATAGAGTCCCTACAGTGCCGAAGGAGGCCATTCAACCCATCCACCGACAACAATCCCACCCAGGCCCCAGCCCTCTACCCCACATTTACCCTGCTTATCCTCCTGACGCTATGGGGCAATTTAGTATGACCAATCAATCTAACCTGCGCATCTTTGGAGTGTGGGAGGGAGCTGGAGCACCCGGAGGAGACCCACACAGACACGGGGAGAATGTGCAAACTCCACATAGACAGTGACCCAAGCCAGGAATCGAAGCCAGGTCCGTGGCGCTGTGAGGCAGCAGTGCCAACCACTGCGCCATCACTCACCCTCGCCACCTCAATATTGTTAGTGAAAATGTGTAACTTTGGCGCTGATGGGAGGAAGCTTTATATCCGTCAGAATCCTTTCAAAACTGCGCTGGGGAATATTAAATGTTTAAATTTGGTAACTCATAATATCCGAACACTTCCATTGTTAGCCAATCTGAGCGAGTGATTACGTTGGAAGTTGCTCTCTGTTGAATGTGCGGGTTTGTATTAAAAACTTCCGTTATGAGGCAATATTAATATGTCACCATAGCAACGGGAGTTCTTTCCCATCAGATACCAGTTACTAAATGAACATTTACCATGTCTCTGCCCTGCCTGCTCAGAGCTTTGATGGAAATTAACTGTGCAATCTCAATGCCACGTCAGAGAGTGTTACTTTGGCGGTGACAGCGCTGATAACATCATCAGCTTCTGCTGCTTTACTTTGCTTCACAACTCAGAAACTAAACTTTTCTCTTCACGGGTCAGGTGGAACCAGCTCTTGGGTGTCCTGTGTAAAGTTTGAGTGCCCATTTCAGTAAATCCCCACAATTATCAGTTAGTACAGAGAGGTGTTTGGGTTCATTATTTGGGTGTCCGCCATGATTCACTGGGTACAAATCTCTCACTAAACCCCTGAGTCAGATCATCAAGGATTTGAGCTACAGTCCAGAGATTTGAGCACAATATCTAGGCTGACATGTAGGGCTGCCACATGGCACAGTGGTTAGCACTGCCACCTCATTGTGCCAGGGACCCAGGTTCAATTCCGGCCTTGGGATAACTGTGTAGAGTTTGTACTTTTTCTCTGTGTCTGTGTGGGTTTCCTCTGGGTGCTCCAGTTTCCTCCCATAGTCCAAAGATGTGCAGGTTAGAGGGATTGGCCATGCTAAATTATCCCAAAGTGTCTCAGTATGTGCAGATTAGGTGGAGTGGTCATGGTAAATTGCCCCTTAGCGTCCAAAGATGAGCAGGTTAGATGGGTTGGCCATGCTAAATTCACGGGATTATGGGAATAAGGCGTAGGGATGGGTGACCTGGGTGAGATGCACTTTTGGAGAGTTGGTGCAGACCCAAAGGGCCGAATGGTCTCTTTCTGCACTGTAGGAATTCTGTGAGGTCTATGGACATGCTTAGTGCCATACTGGAGGAGTGCTGCACTGCCAAAGGTGTTGGATTTTGGATGAGATGTTAAAATTCTTAAACCTTGGCTGCAAAAGAAACACCATCTTGAGTTCTCCCCAGATTATCTCCTTGCTGTTTGTGGGAGCTTGCTGTGCGCAGATTGATTGCCACATTCCCCGGATGAGCCTACATCGATAGTTTATCAATGGCTGTGGAGCATTTTGGAACACTCTGAGATTATGAGGCAACCCATGTTGGTACGTCTCTGACAAACCGAGGAACTAGCCAGCAGAGGAGTAACATTGCCAGCGAGCAAACCTCCAGACACTGCTCAATATTCAAAGTAGCAAGTACAAAGAGAAGAAAAAAGAATTATAATGTACCTTTCAAATCCTCAAGAAGATCTAAAACACGTCATAACCACTGAATTATTTTTGAAGACTGACACATGTCGGTAACTGAGGTGGAAATGCAAAAATTTCTTGACACTATGGGCGTTGATTTTACCGGCACGCCTGCCCCAAGGCTCAAAGAACGACATTCGCCATTGGCATTGACCGCAGTCCCATGAGCCTTGGGCAGACCTGTCACTAAAATTCCAGCCACACCTCATAAAGCTTATCATTCTTGGACACAATTTTCCCCCAATATGAATTTGAATTTAGGTTTACCAGCCTGATTCCGGTGGGAATGATGTATGAGGAGAAATTGAATAAATTAGGATTGTTTTCGCTGGTGTTCAGACGAATGAGGGGGGATCTCATTGAGACTTATAAAATTCTAATCGGACTAGACAGGGTAGATGCAGGAAGGAGGTTCCCGATGGTGGGGGGAGTCCAGATCCAGGGGTCACAGTCTGAGGATTCAGGGTAGACCATTTAGGACGGAGATGAGGAGACATTTCTTCACCCGGTGAGCCTGTGGAATTCATTGTCTGCACCCACCCCACTGCCAGCGAGAAGGGAGAATTCGACGCGTAACCAAAATCCTTTTCACTGCCACGGCACCGCAGAACCCCAGCCGTGGGTGAGGTCAAAGGTTATTGCCAGTGATCTCAATGAAAAACTTAAAATATTGAGAGGGTTTGATAGGGCGGATGCTGTTTCCCCAGCATGAAAAGTCTAGAATTAGCAGTTTCAAGTTAAGAAGTTGGCCGTTTAGGACTAAGATGAGGTGAAACCTCTTCTCCCGGGGTGTTGCAAATATTTAGAATTCTCTGTCGCAGTGTATTGGGTTACTCGGCCATTGAGCATGCTCAAGACAGAGATGGATGGAGTCTTAGTCACTGAGGGGATCGTGGGAACAGGGCAGGAAACACGAGTTGTGTTAGATGATCTATATGATGTCGCTGAGTGATGGAACAGCTTCAAATTGCTGTGCGGCCATGTTTCTCTTCCAATCCCTGCCAAGACTCCAGACCCAGAATAAAATCTCACAAACTCATGGTTTATATTCTTCAGGAAGAATCCATTCTTTTCCCCATTAGGAACCCAATGCATTCCAGTTCATTACTAATGGAAACCCTCTGAAGACCAAAATCCTTCCAGCTACGTACCTACTCCACTCCTCCACCATTGGTTCCCACACGCTACGTTCAGCATATCGTTATTGCTGAGGAGTTGAGGGCTGGGCTTTCTACAAAAAGATAGCAAGAACTCAGACACTAACCACAGAAAGACGTAGTAGCCAATCGACTCCTTTCAAGTGGTGGGGCCCACAGGCTCCAGAGCCCGTGGCATGCTGGGTAGGTGACTCCCTGTAAGAAAGTAATGGCCAATTTTATTCACTAACAGTCACAAGTAAAATTCACAATAACAGCAGGAAGTTAGACATTATACAGACTTGGACGCAAGTTGGCCATTCCTTTGTCGTCACTGGACCACAATCCAGGAACTCCTTCTCCAATTTCCATTCCATTTCCGGGATATTGACATCACTGGCAATGCCAGCATTTATTGCTTATTCCTAATTCCTAATATCCGACTATCCTTCCCCTTCCCGTAACTGGATGGAAGGCTCAACACAAAAGGAAGATGGCAGTTGGAGGTCAATCATCTCAACTCCAGGACATCTCTGCAAGTATTTCTCAGGGGAGTGTCCTGGACTCAAACATCTCCAGCTGCTTCATCAATCACCTCCCTTCCATCATAAGATCAGAAGGGGGATGTTCGCTGACGTCTGTACATTGTTCAGCACCATTCACAACTCCTCAAATACTAAAGCAGTCCATGTCCAAATGCAGCAAGACCTGGACAATATCCAGGCTTGGGCTGACAAATGACAGGTAACATTCACCTCACACAAGTGCCAGGCAATGGCCATCTCCAACAGGAGAGAAACTAACCATCACCCCTTGACATTCAATGGCATTGCCATCACTCGAACCCCCACTGTCATCATCCTGGAGGGAGGGGTGCACCTCAGAGGCTAGCTCACCCTCTGTCTCCCCAAAGTTTGTCTACCAGGACGGCATGGTGGCACAGTGGTTAGCACTGCTACATCACAGCGCCAGGGACCCGGGTTCAATTCCAGCCTTGGGCCACTGTCTGTGTGAAGTTTGCACATTTTCCCTGTGTTTGTGTGGGTTTCCTTTAGATACTCTGGTTTCCACCCACAGTCCCAAGGATGTGCAGGTTAGGTTGATTGACCATGCTAATTTGCCCCTTGGTGTGTCAGAATTAGCGGGGGTAAATCTGTGGGGTCACTGGGATAAGGCCTGGGTGGGATGGTTGTCAGTGCAGTCTTGATGGGCCAAATGGCCTCCTTCTGCGCTGTAGGGATTCTATGATTCTATAATCTACAAGGCATAAGTCAGGAGTGTGATGGAATACTCTCCACTTGCCTCTACAAGCTCTGGCAACACTCAAGAAGCTCAACACCATCCAGGACAAAGCAGCCTACTTGACTGGCAGCCCTTCCACAAACATTCACTCCCTCTACCACCGGCGAACGGTGATATTAGTACAAGACGCACTGCAGCAACTCACCAAGGCTTCTAAACCCACGATCACTGCCATCTAAAAGGACAAGGGCAGCAGACACAGGGGAACACCACCACCTGCAAGTTCCCCTCCGAGCCACTCACCACCCTGACTCGGAAATGTACGGCCGTTCCTTCACTGTCAAGGGGTCAAAATCCTGGAACCCCTTCCCTAACAGCATTGTGGGAGTCCCTACATCACATGGACTGCAGCGGTTCAAGGAGGCAGCTCACCGCCACCTTCTCAAAGGACAATTGGGTATGGGCAATAAATGTTGTCCTTGCCAGTGATGCCCACATCCCATCAACGAATAAAATAAATTCCAGCCATTAAATGAATGCTATCATTACGTACAATTACCTGAATCAGATTGCACCAGAATTTGCAGCAGTAACTGATAACAAGGCTGAGCAGATAGTGAGTCTCACCCTATCGAGCGTTAATATTTTACTGCATTTGGCAAGAGCAACATTTCAGTTTTCATTTCTTGTTGCTGCAGCTACCTCGAGTTCTGTTAAAACAGTCCCTAAATTCTACGTAATTTAACAGTGATCTCAAAATAGAGCAGAGGATTCTCCAGCCTTTCCCACCAGCTGGGTTTTCCAGTGGTACGGGCGGCAGTGGGTAGCACGGTAGCACAGTGGATTGGCACTGCTGCTTCACAGCTCCAGGGTCCTGGGTTCGATTCCCAGCTCAGGTCACTATCTGTGTGGAGTTTGTACATTCTCCTCGTGTCTGTGTGGGTTTCCTCTGGGTGCTCCGGTTTCCTCCCACAGTCCAAAGATGTGGGGGTTAGGTTGATTGGCCGTGCTGAGAAATTGCCCCTTAGTGTCTAGGGATGTGTAGGTTAGAGGGATTAGTGGGTATAATATGTAGGGATATGGGGGTAGGCCCTGGGTGGGATTGTGGTCGGTGCAGACTCGATGGGCTGAAGGGCCTCTTCCTGCACTGTAGGGTTCTATGATTCAATCCCACCAAAGAAGACAACCCCTCCCCACCCCGTGGACCCAGACCCAGCAGTGGGGATGGGTCATCCATGCAAAAACCTATGCAGCCAATGGTGAATGGCCTCTGCTGCTAGACAGCATGTCATGGGGACCATGGGGAAGGGCAGAGGTGAGTGGGAGTGGAAAATCTTGCCCAGTGCGTGAGTCCCTTCCATTTTCAAAGTTTATTCCTTTTGATCCAACAACAGTGAAGGAACGGCAATTTATTTCCAAGTTAGATTGGTGTGATCCTTGAAGAGAGAGCTTGCAGATGGTGATGTTCCTATGTGTCTGCTGCCCTCAACCTTCCAGATGGTAGAGACTTAGGTTTGGAAAGTGCTGTCAAAGGAGCCTTGGTGAGTTCCTGCAGTGCATCTTGTAGATGGTACACACAGCTGCCACTGCGCATCGATGGTGGAGGTAGAGTGTTTGTGATGAGGTGCCGTTCAAGTGGGATTGTTTTATCCTGGATGGTTTGAGCTTCTTGAGTGTTGTTGGAGCCACACCCATCCAGGCAAGTGAAGAGTGTTCCATCACACTCCCGATTTCTGGAAAAGTTGGCTGGTATTTTAAGACCTCACTCGGGTGATGGGATAAAATTCCAGCCGTTAAGTTGATTACATTGCAACGAAAAACACAACATCTGCATTTGCTCTGTCAAATCCAGTTATACTTCCCAAAGCTCTGAGTAGAAAGGTGCACTGTATAATTCTTTCACCTGGCCTCTTCACTCAAGAGGAAATGAAATCAGATCCACACTGTTGTTTATCTGGGATCTCCACAATTCTAACGTCAAGGTTACAGCACACAATGGGGCCATTCAGCCCATTGCACTGTGCTAGCTCTCTGATGGACATATTACCTTCTTACTCCAATTTCCCTGCTCTTTCCCCATTCAGCCCATTGCCCCTGTGCTAGCTCGCTGAAAGGTCTATCAGTTTGGTCTCAGTCCCCTGCAGTGTTATGTAGATTTAGAAACATACCTCCACAAGGCCTTGAAGTATCCTTACAAACAAAACACATCCAAAATGCACTCTCGCTGCTGATGGGATGAGCATGTTCAGTGTTGATGTCAAAAATATAGCAGCTCCAAAAACTCTGCGGTTAAATAAGCATAAAGAAATTTAAACAGTGACAGCAGTTAGATCATCATTATCTTTGTCCATAATGAGAATACCCTTCATCAACAACTGAGCTACATATAAAGGATCATTTCAATATTGTCTTCATGGAGATTTTCATTTCATTACCTGGGCTGTTGTTTGAACAATTGTAAGCTGATGACATTCTCAGCGTTACTGGATCAGCTTGAGAGAGTGCAATTACCTTGTCACTTTTTCTCTTTATGTTAATTCAACTTCCTCACAATTGGTTTCAATAATTCTTCATGAGCTCGTGTCCCGATGGTGTAAACCAGGTTTGGTGAACAGAAAGAAGGAGATTCGATCACCCTGCCCACTTTCTTTTATTCATTTGTGGGACATGGGCATTGCTGGCTGGCCAGCATTTATTGCCCACCTCTAGTTGCCCTTGGGGGACAGTTGACAGTCACATGTAGGCCAGACTGGATAAGGGCGACAGATTTCCTTCCCTAAAGGACATTAGATGGGTTTTTCGGACAATTGGCAATAGTTTCATGGTCATCAGTAGATTCTTAATTCCAGATTTTTTTTTAATTGAAATCAAATTCCAAGGGCATGTTCTGCGCTGTAATGTTCTATGTTCTATCTGCCATGGTGGGATTCGAACCCAGGTTCTTATAACATTAGCTGAGTTTCTGGACTAATAGTCTAACGATACTACCACTAGGCCATTGCTTTCACAGTTTTAACTTTACAGCGTCTGTCCTGTTCCTGCAACTAGCCCCCTGCACTCAGCAGTTAGTGGAAATTCTTCAGAGCAGTTAGGATCCAAAAGCAAGTAGGGAAGCCTGTAGCCTGATCACTAACACTGTGGGGAATTGGGGTTAAGTCCAGGTGTTGGGGGAAAAGTCACCAAACCCAGTGAGGGTCTGATTCACAATGTCGAGGATGAGACTGCAATCGTGTGAGAGCTATCATTGGATCCTAGGGTGAGAGGTACCCTTTGGGAAACAGAGAAGAAGATGGGGGAGGGATGGGCAGAAATCCTGCTTCCCTTGGCCCACAAGCAGTGCTGCAAAGTCACTGCTTCCCTATTCCACACAACAGCAATTGGTTCATTTTATCCCCCAGGTTTCCCAATGTCTGGGGAGAGCAATAGCCAGGGGTGAGCTGGAAGGTAGGTCAAAATGATAGAATTTGACTTCAGTGGAATTAAGAATCTACTGATGGCCACGAAATCATTGCCGATTGTCGGAGAAACCCATCAAGTTCAATAATGTCTTTTAGGGAAGGAAATCTGTCGTCCTTACCCAGTCGAGCCTACATCTGACTCCAGAGCCACAGCAATGTGGTTGTCTCTCAATTGTAACTAGGGATGGGTAATAAATGCTGCCGGCCAGGGACACCCATGTCCCATGAATAAATTAAAGTCCACTGTTCGCATACATTTAAAATATTCCAATTGCCAATTCCTCTCCCACTCCTACTCCAATCAAATTAGAAGTGGGTGGGTTGGATGCTGTTTGAGACTCAAGGCATGACAATCAGCCAGGATTTCAGAAATTAAGCATCCCAGTATTCCAACTCTCAGTCCTAGCATGCTGTCAACTGAATGCACAACCAAAATGAGGCCATTCAGCCCCTCAAATCTGTTCCACCATTCAATAATCTCAACTCCATTCTGCAATCTTTGCTCCTTTTCCCCGATGCCCAACAAAAAGCAATGTCAAAACCTCCAATTAACTGAGAGTATCCTCTTATTAGAAAGCAATGCATGGACCTGAGATCACCACGAGGCATTGTGTAGGTGTGTGAAGATGCACGGAGATATCGAAAGGAAGTAGGAGATGCCCTCACTATCATCTCCAGCGTTCTCTCAATTTGGGAATCGTTCCTCTGGAGAGGAAAATTATGCACTCCAGCCTGCTATTTCCGAAAGGTAAACGATCAAAGCAGGGAGTTGTAAACAAATTGAGAGGAAATTACTCAAGTTTATAATTAAGGATAGAGTGAAGACTTTCATCTGATCAGGGAGAGCTAGCATAGATTTGTGCCAGAGCTGCTTAAAGGGATGGACAGTAGTGGTAAGTATTTATGGATCTAATTTACATGGACCTCCAGTAGACATTAGATAAGGTCCCTCAGAAGGGACTGTCTCTCCTGAGGTTTAATCTCATGGAACTGAATTGGTTGAGTGGCTGAAATAGAGAGGAAGAGTTATGGGTAGATATTCTAATTGGCAGGATTTGTTGTGGCCTCAACTTTTCAGCATATTCATTGATTATTTAGATAGAAGCATAGAATCCCTACAGTGCAGAAGAAGGCCATTTAGCCCATCGAGTCTGTACCAAACACAATCCTACCCAGGCCCTATCTCTATAACCCCACATATCTACCCTGCTAACAGCACTGATACAAGGGGCAATTTAGCATGGCCAATCAACCTAAACTGCTCAACTTTTGAGTGTGGGAGGAAACCGGAACACCCAGAGGAAACCCGCAAAGACACAGGGAGAACGTGCAAACTCCACACAGACTGTCACCCAAGGTTGGGGTCAAACCTGGGTCCCTGGCGCTGTGAGGCCGTAGTGCTAACTACTGTGCCACCGTGTCACCCGTATAATGATAACAGAATAGAAAGCCAAATTTACCAAATATCCCAATTTGCCGATGATACAAAGAACAGGAGCATTGTAAATAAAGGAGGTGAAAACACAGAAGGTCAAAGAAATATTGATAGATTCAGTGAATGTGGAAAATGGATTTTAAGCTGCAGGGTTAAGAAAAGTAAGTAAATGGTTAGAATAGTCGAGTCTGGTGGTAACAAAGGCAGGAATGAGGGTGTCAACAGTGAGAAGGAGCTGAAATGTGACTGAGTCACAGTGTCTAATGTTACAGAGCCGAAACTGGGCAGACTGATTGATGGTGTGGATGTGTGATCGGAAGTTCATCTCGGGGTCAAATATGAAAGCAATGTTGTGAAGCGTATGGGTTCAGCCAGAAGTAGTTTCCAGTGAGAGAAACGTGTCAGTGATAAGGAACAGAGTTTCTGCTGCAGTCATACAAGGTGAGGTAATGGTCTTTTCAGCAGCCTAATACTCAAGTGACCCAGGGTAATGCTATGGGATACTAGGTTCAAATCCTGCCACAGCAGATAGTGAAATTTAAATTCAATTTTTAAAAAAACTGGCTAAAATAAAAGTCTAATGACGATGAACCCACAGTCAAATTGTTGTAAAAGCCAATCCAGCTCATGATGTGCTGTCCTTACCCAATCTGGCCTATGTGTGACTCCAGAGACACAGCAATGTGGCTGACTCTCAAATGCCCTCTGACACGGAGGGCAAATGGGAATAACTGCTGGCCCCTCCAGTGGTGTCCACATCCAATGAATAAAAAAAGTTATGTGGTTAATTCTCAGCTCCCTGTTGTTTTTGCACAACTGTTGAATGAGCTTGCGTCAAATTACCATCAACACTAAAGGATCAGAGGGCTAACTGTGTTTTATACACAGAGAGGAACTCAGTACGTGCAGCTTGGATACCTGTGGAGGGTGGAAAGGGTCTCCTAAAAAAAAAATTGAAATTATAATTAAAATGAATGAATTCTCAACTTCATTTTCAGCAGTTTTCAAATGTTGCCCTTGGGTAAAATAAAAGAAAGGAGAGCAATATTTACCAACCCTCTAGCCGACATCTACCACCATGAGTTTCAGACCTCTCAATCACATCAGCCCACACTGTGGCCCTGAGCTATTTACCCTACTTGAAGAGGATATGAAATTCATTTTAACTTCAAGTGAATGGGTTTTCAGTGAGTTTCATTCAAGCCCAATGTGTCTATTTACCTCCCACCTCCTATCAAACGTTTGGTACATTTATACCCGCTTGTTAGCTAACTCAATGCATAAGAGACTCATATATTGTTCAGAACATATCCCCACTTTGTACATAAACGGTAATGGATTTCTCAGTCAATAAATAATCTAGCTGACAGCCAGGCCTCAGAAGCGATACAATTTCAAAATTCCAGGCTGGGTACGATGCTACTGTGTCTTTAAGAAATGCATTTTAATCATAGTTCTCTGCAGTTCTGTGCTTGCTGCCAACCTGTCTGAATCAATGTCCTTTTATTCTTTTTAATCATTTGTGGGCGTTGCTGACTGGGCCAGCATTTATTACCCATCCCTAGTTGCCCTTGGAGGGCAGTTGAGAGTCAACCATATTGCTATGGATCTGGAGTCACGTGTAAGCCAGACCAGGTAAGGATGGCAGATTTCCTTCCCTAAAGGATATTAGTGAACCAGATGGGGTTTTTTCCCAATAATGGTTTCATGGTTATCAGAAAATTCTTAATTCCTAGGTTTTTTTTTGTTGAATTCAAATTTCACCATCTGCCATGGTGGGATTTGAACCCCAGAACAGCTTCTGGATTAATAATCTAGCAATAATAACACTAGGCCATGGCTTCCCCACTTGCTTTTATTGTTGTTAGAATCATACAACAAGCTTTTTGTTTATTTTGAATCTGGGCCTAATGCACTCTGTTGGAGTTTACAGTCTTGTTGGAACTGTTGGGGGGAACAGTGATCGGCAGGTCAAGTGGGACAGTTTCTTTCCTTACAAGAGTCCTTACTTTCAGTTTTGCCTGCTGGCTGGTTAGAAGGTGCTTGGACTGCAGGCTGAAGGCAGTGTGTTTGTCTCTCTCCGTGCTATTAGAAATTCTGCTGGCTAATTGGAAGCAGTCTTTCTTGCCTTTCTGAAGTGAAAATTTTACAGCTGGTGGTTTGCTAGTTTGAGGCACTATCTCTACCTCGAGGTACTGGGAGGGGGCTCCAGAATGAAAGAGTCAGAGTTTTAATTCTCCATCCAAAGGACTAATTCACAGCAGGTGTTGCAGAGCATTTAAAATCATGCAAGTATAGATTTTTTTGTGCTAAACCAAAACTGGGAACATGTGTTATTAAGAATGTTGTGTTAGAACAGTACATTGAGCTGTTAAGGTTTATACAATATCATGATTGATTTTTTTCTTATTTGTAATTGGTAAAAATTATTGCTAATTTTCCATGTGTTAGTAAATGTCCTTAAATAAAATTTGTTTGATAAAGCTCCCTAGTTGGTTGTTGGAATCATACCTGGGGTGAAATATCTGATGCTTACCTGCGCCAAATTTGAAGTGCAAAACATGTGGGGTGGGGTTTTATGGCCTCATTTGTCCTGAAACAGTAAAATTCCGCCTGAGGTCAGTGGGCTTTTCCACGGTCTGCCTCTTGCTCGATCCCCGTGACGGGCCGGACTGTAAAATTCCAGCCATGGTCTAGGCTGACTCCATAAAACAACTTAGAGTTTCTGACCTTGACTATAACATGGGGCAGATCATTAAATGGTTCAATCGATTGCAAATCACAGACACGGCATCAAACATAATGTCAGAGCTAAGAGATTACGATGACCAGGAAGGATTGAACAGGGTGAGGCTCTATTCTCGAGAAAAGAGAGGGCTGAGGGTGACCTGAGAGGATTTGATGGGTTAGATACAAAGTACTTACTTCAATTCATAGAGGGAGTCAAAAGCTAAGATGCCATAAAAACAAAAATAAGATAGGTGGTACGATGGTATAGTCAGTGGATCATTAATCCAGAGTCCCAGGGTAACGCTCTGGTAACCCGAGTTCGAATCCCGACATGGCAAATTGTAAGATTTGAATTCAAGAAAAATCTGGAATCAAGTGTCTAATGATGACCATGAAACTATTATCGATTGTAGCAATTGGGTCAATTGGAGTGGCACAATGGTTAGCACTGCTGCCTCACAGCGCCTGGGACCCAGGTTCAATTCCCAGCTTGGGTCACTGTCTGTGTGGAGTTTGCACATTCTCCCCATGTCTGCTTGGGTTTCCTCTGGATGCTCTGTTGCCTCCCACAGTCCAAAAGACGTGCTGATTAGGGTGCATTGACCCAAACAGGCACCGGACTGTGGCGACTGGGGGAACTTCACAGTAACTTCATTGCAGTGTTAATGTAAGCCTTACTTGCAACTAATAAATATGCCCTTCAGGGAATGAAATCTGCCTTCCTTACCTGGTCTGGCCTACATGTGACTCAGACCCACAGCCATGTGGGTGACTCTTAGCTGCCTCTGAAATGGCCAAGTGAGACATTCAATTCAAGGGTAATTAGGGATGGGCACCTAATGCTGGCCTTGCTGAAGACACCCACATCCCGTGATATAATTCTTTAAAAACTCAATAGGAAATTCAGGAGAAATAGATAAGGAAGAAGTCACTTCCACATGGAGTGGTTGAGGTGGATAGCACAGAGGCACTTAAATAAAAACTGGCTGATGGGCTGGATGAGTTGATGAGTTGAAATGTGAGATATAAACACTGGTACAAACTAGTTGGGGAAAGTGAGAGAACTTTACTGCTCTCCAACTAATACCATGAGACCTTTAATGTGCATCAAAACACACAGCCATCATTTGGTTTAACATCTCATTGGAGAGTGTAACACTCTCTGTGTCTTTGACTCTAAGCAGAAATGGTGTACTTAGTGCAACAACCCAACCCGGGTCTGGTCTCACTCTGCATTAACCCTCCTAACCATCAACCCAACCTGGGTCTGGTCTCACTCTGCATTAACCCTCCTAACCATCAACCCAACCCGGGTCTGGTCTCACTCTGCATTAACCCTCCTAACCATCAACCCAACCTGGGTCTGGTCTCACTCTGCATTAACCCTCCTAACCATCAACCCAACCTGGGTCTGGTCTCACTCTGCATTAACCCTCCTAACCATCAACCCAACCTGGGTCTGGTCTCACTCTGCATTAACCCTCCTAACCATCAACCCAACCTGGGTCTGGTCTCACTCTGCATTAACCCTCCTAACCATCAACCCAACCCGGGTCTGGTCTCACTCTGCATTAACCTTCCTAACCATCAACCCAACCTGGATCTGGTCTCACTCTGCATTAACTCTCCTAACCATCAACCCAACCCGGGTCTGGTCTCACTCTGAATTAACCCTCCTAACCATCAACCCAACCCGGGTCTGGTCTCACTCTGCATTAACCTTCCTAACCATCAACCCAACCCGGGTCTGGTCTCACTCTGCATTAACCTTCCTAACCATCAACCCAACCTGGGTCTGGTCTCACTCTGCATTAACCCTCCTAACCATCAACCCAACCTGGGTCTGGTCTCACTCTGCATTAACCTTCCTAACCATCAACCCAACCTGGGTCTGGTCTCACTCTGCATTAACCCTCCTAACCATCAACCCAACCCGGGTCTGGTCTCACTCTGCATTAACCTTCCTAACCATCAACCCAACCTGGATCTGGTCTCACTCTGCATTAACTCTCCTAACCATCAACCCAACCCGGGTCTGGTCTCACTCTGCATTAACCTTCCTAACCATCAACCCAACCTGTGTTTGGTCTCACTCCGCGTTCTAACTAATATAACAAATTGACCCAGCAACAATAATCTCACTCGTCAAAAAATATTCCCGTGCTAACTTTGGGCTTTCACTTACTGCTTCACCCTGGGTGTGATCTGTTTAACATTCTTCTCAATGAGTGAGACCTCAGGGACTCTGTAAAGTCCATTTACTGTGCTTGCTCTAGACTTCCTCTGTTAACAGTACCATCTAGTGGGTTCAATAAGACATGCGTCATTGTTCTACAGGGCTTAATGTGAGCAAAAATGAATGGCCTCAGCCAGTTAAAAATGACAAGTGTGACTGAGTTGCTGGAAAAGTACCAGAGTGCACTGTTGCTGTATACTCAATAATAATTGGATAACAACAACTCCTTGCATATATATAACGCCTTTGGCACAATAAAACATTCCAAGGCATTTCACAGGAACATCATCAACCAATATTTGACACTGAACCTTGGAGAAATATTGGGATAAATGAACAAAATTTTGGTGACTAGTAAGTAGTAATTCATAGAGTGGCATTGCGGCACTGTGGGTTAGCACTGCTGCCTCGCAGCGCCAGGGACACGGGTTCAATTCCCAGCCTGGGTCACTGTCTGTGCGGAGTTTGCATGCTCTCCTCGTGTCTGCATGGGTTTCCTCCAGGTGCTCAGATTTCCTCCCACAGTCTGAAAGGCGTGCTGATTAGGGTGCATTGGCCATTCTAAATTCTCCCTCAGTGTAACCCGAACAGGCGCCAGAGTGTGACAAACTAGGGGATTTTCACAGTAACTTCATTGCAGTGTGAATGTAAGCTTACTTGTGACACTAATAAATAAACTTTAAACTGTAATCCATCTCCCCGCCCTCACACCCCTTCCCCAAGCCATTACAGCTCTTCTGTACGCTCATCAAAATCTTCATATTCTTCCCAAAATGCATTGCCCAGAATTGGACTCAATTCTCCAGCTTGGGCCAAACTGATGTCTTCCATTTGCTTAGCGTGACTTTTGCATTGTGTCCTCTGTGCTTCTATTTATAAAGACCAATATCCCATATACCTTATTGTTAATCTGTTCCTCACCTTCAAAGACACCTCAGCCAGAATTTTACTGCCCCGCTCGCCACAGGAATCAGAGCGGGTGACGGGTGAACAACGTGAAGGTCCATTGACCTCAAGCAGGACTTTATAGTTTTGGGACGAATGAGACGGTAAAATCCCTGATGTTCATCTCAGTAACCTCAGGCAGCTGCCGATCAGTTTCCTTCCCAGTTTCTTGGTGTAGCTGGAGATCTTACTGACTGCCCTGTGTTACTGATCAATGATTCTCCTTCACTCAATCCTTAGCCGCCCATTATCCCTCTGCTTGCTGGTCTCCATTGGCTCCAGGTTAAACAGCAGCTCAATTTTAAAACTCTGATCTTTGCTTCCCAATCACTCAATGGTCTTGCCTCCTCCCTAATTGTGTAACCCCTCCCCCTGCCCCACCCCACCCCATGATATGCGCACTTCTGGCCTCTAAAGAGACCACAATTTTAATTGCTCCCTCTTTGGTAGCCATGCCTTCAGCCTTTGAGGCCCAAAATGCTAGAATTCCCTTCCAAAACTTCCACCTTCCCCCCCCCCTCCTTTAAGAAACTCTTTAAAATCCAGGTCGATCCTAGAGAGCCGTGGGGGAGGTTGTGGGAGGGGTGGTTTGCGATTGCAGGGGACAGGAGTACTGCCTCAGTTGTATAGAACCTTGGTCAGACCCAAGGCTCCTGCTCTGTCCAAGACCACATGAAACTACAAAGAGTCATGAATGAAGCCCAGTCCATCATGCAGCCTCCCATTCATTGACTCTGTCTACACTTCCCGCTGCCTCGGAAAAGCTGCCAGCATAATTAAGGACCCCACTCACCACCGATATTCTCTCTTCCACCTTCTTCCGTCGGGAAAAAGATACAAAAGCCTGAGGTCACGTGTCAACCGACTCAAGAATAGCTTCTTCCCTGCTGCCATCAGACTTTTGAATGGACTTACCTTGCACTAAGTTGATCTTTCTCTACACCCTAGCTATGACTGTAACACTACATTCTGAATCTCTCCTTTCCTTCTCCATGAACGGTATGCTTTGTCCGCATAGCATGCAAGAAACAGTACTTTTCAATGTATACTAATACGTAACAATAATAAATCAAATCAAATCAAATCAAAAGACCCCATGTGGAATAATATTCAGTTCTGGAAACTGGATGTCAGGAAGGATATATTGGCCTTGGAAGAGGTGCAGATGCAATTTAACATGGATAAATGTGAGGTTATCCACTTTGGCGGCAAGAATAGGCCACCTGACTGAGAGAGGCGGATACTCAGTAAGAGCTAGGTGTCCTTGTGAATCAGTCACTGAAAGTAAGCGCGCAGGTACAGTAGGCAGTAAAGAAGGCAAATTGCATGTTGGCCTTCACAGTGAGAGGATTTGAGTATGGGGATAGGGATGTTTTACTGCAAGTGTACAGGGCGTTGGTGAGGCCACACCCGGAGTACTGAGTGCAGTTTTGGTCTCCTTATCTGAGGAAGGGTGTCCTTGCTATAGAGGGAGCACAGCGAAGGTTTACCAGGCTGATTCCTGGGATAGCAGGTCTGTCATATGAGGAGACAGTCAGTCAGTTAGGATTATATTCATTGGAGTTTAGAAACATGAGATGGGATCTGATAGAAACTTATAAAATTCTAACAGGGTTAGGCAGGTTAGATTCAGAAAGAATGTTCCCAATGGTGGGTGAATCCAGAACTAGAGATCACAATTTGAAGGTAGGGTGAACCCTTTAAAACTGAGGTGAGGAGAAATGTCTTCACCCCAAGAGTAGTCAATGTGTGGAATTCACTCCCAAAGAGGGTAGTTGAGGCCAAAATCAGGAATAAGTTAGATATAGCTCTTGGAGTTTTAGGAATCAAGAGATCAGGGTATTGAATTTGATGAAGGAGCAGGCTTGAGGGGTCGAGGGGTCTGCTCCTGCTTCTATTTTCCATGTATGTTTCCAATGTGGATTTACTTAAATGATATCAGGGCCAACAGGATTGAAATACCAGAACAGATTGCATAGACGAGGCTATGTATCCGCTCGAACATCAAAGATCTCATAGTGTAGGCAGAGAAAAACTATTTCCTCTTGCGGACAAGCCCAGAACAAGTATTATTATAATCTAATACTCCAGAGGCCCGGGTTAATGCTCTGAGGACATGGGTTCAAATCCCAATGGTGGAATTTATATTTAAATTTACTTAATGAAATCTGGAATTGAAAGCTAATCTCGTTAATGGTGACTATTTAACTATCGTCAATTTTTGTAAAAACCCATCTGGGTTCACTAATCCCTCGTAGGGAAAGAAATTTATTGTCCTTACCCAGTCTGGCTTACAGGTGAGTCCAGCTCCGCAATAACGTGGTTGACTCATTGAAATGGTCCAGCAAGTTATTCAGTTTAAGGGCAATTAGGGATGGACGACAAACACTGGCCCAGCCTGCGATGCCCAAATCCCATGAAAAAATGAAGGAAAAGAAATTAGAGCTATCTTGTTCTGAAGTGAAGACAGCAAGCACTGCTTCACGGGAAGGAGACACTGGCAATCTGTAACTCTCTCTCTCTCTCAACAGGTTTTGGACGCCGAGGGTTCATTGGAATTTTCAAGACTGATTTGGGGCCAAGATGGATAAAGGAAGCCAAGAATCAGGTCAGACGTTCTCTACTCGAATGACAGAACAGGCTCAAGGAGCTGAATAGTCTCCTCCTGTTTCTAATGTTGCAATTAAGGACACTTGTAATCTGACTATCTACAACATCTGAACTTACTGAGGAGTAAAATAAGTTTAAATGTTTTGAGCTGCAGAAGTCTGGCAAGTATTTGAGACTGAAAAATATCCTTATCATTTATCATGTTCCTGCCTTCCAACGGTAGTTCGTTTGTCAGAGATAGATTTTCTGACAGATATCTATCCCTTATCAAAGTGTAATGTGCTCCGATCACATTTCTCACTCTTCTTTACTGGGACGTTAACCCTTAACAGCAAACATCGGAATATTCAGGAATACTCAGCAGGTCAGGCAGCAATTGTGGAGAGAAAAAGATTTGAGGCTTGTGACTTTTAATCAGAACTGAGGAAAGTTCGAGATAAAGTGGGTTCGGGGCAAGTGAGCAAGAGGGAAGATAAACACAGGGATGGTCTGGGGCAGGTTGAGTTGTACAAGAGCTAAAGGGACTGGTGAGGGGTAAAGAGACTGACGTTGTGCCCAGGTGAGGTGAGATTGGCTGGATAACAGCTGTCCAAATGCAAAGTTAAGGAATAACAAAAGCAAAAAAACAGCGGGAAGAAAACCCCACAAAACATAACGGATGTAGAGATAATGATCGTAAATAGATGAACACAGTGTTGGGTCCAGGAGGTGGTAATGTACCAAGGGGACAGTGTGGTTCTGTTCCTCCACTGTCGCAGGCCAAGGAGAGAATGACCAGGGAGAGTGGGAGCATTGAAATAACAGGTAACAGGAAAGTCAGGGTCGTGCTTGTGGATTGAATGAAGGTGTCCTGCAAAGTGGTCACTATGCCTGCATTGACTCTACTTTTCTCTCCACCTGACTTGCTGAGTATCTCCAGCCTTTTCTGATTTTTAATTCATCCATGGGCCATGGGCATCGCTGGCTGGGCCAGCATTTATTACCCATCCCTAGCGGCCTGAGGGCAGTTGAGAGTCAACCGCATTGCTGTGGCTCTGGAGACACATGTGTAGACCAGACCAGGGTAAGGACGGCAGATTTCCTTCCCTAAAGGGCATTAGTGAACCAGATGGGTTTTTCCAACGGTTGTTTCAGTAATTCTTAATTCCAGTTTTTATTTAATTCAAATTCCATCATCTGCCGGGGTGGGATTCGAACCCGGGTCCCCAGAACGTTAGCTGAGTTTCTGGATTAACAGTCCGGCGATAATGCCACTAGGCCATCACCTCCCTGATTTTTAGCACCCGCAGTGATTTCCTCTTGAATCGGAGGACCCATCTCTGTATGCGTGGGAAAGCTTTGAAAGTGGTTGTAGTAAAGTGTGAAGTTTATCTCCATCTCCTCCCTTTTATAAAGCCACCGTGCTCACTGCGTTTCCACAGTATAATCTGATATTGTGAGTACAGATTAAGCTGCATGAATAATTAACTGTACCGACTGTATCCTCAAGATCCCGTTACTACAGACATATCATTTGACAAAGAGAACCATGGTTAATAAATTATCTGTGTGCACACGGGCAGATATTTCCTGTTCTCTTCCTGTGTGAGCAGAAAAAAGTGCATTTAAAATTTAATCAATTTACCAGCAATAGCTGGCTCAGTGAAAACCTTAAAAGCTAATAACAGTGCGTTGACAAGTCCATGGACACAGGAGGGTCTAAAATCGGCAACATGAAATATTCTACTCTAACATATAAGATCAAAGCTTCACGTTTTCACAGATCCCTTTATTAAATTGGACAAGATGTGATTCCAGTCTCAGACAATGGATGTGAGAATATTTCCCCTGTGTGTACATTACCCAAAAGGGTGAGTTGAAATGTTTAAATTCGCCACGCTGTGGTTATTGCGTTTTTTATAAAACTGACATGTCGAAACGGGGTGACATTCCCATTCCAAAAGCTCCACTCCAAAGGACAAGATAGCAATGCTTCTGCACACTACTGAGGGAGTGCTGCACTGTCGGGGCTGTCGCCCTATTCGTAAGACCATAAGATATAGGAGCAGAATTAGGCCATTCAGCCCATCAAGTCTGCTCCACCATTCAATCGTGGCTGATATCATTCTCATCCCCATTCTCCTGCCTTTTCCTCTTAACCCTTGATCCCCTTATTAATCAAGAACCCATCTATATCTGGCTTAAAGACACTCAATGACCCGGCCTCCACAGCCTTCTGCGGCAAAGAGTTCCACAGATTCACCACTCTCTGGCTGAAGAGATTCCTCCTCATTTCAGTGCTAAAGGAGCGTCCCTTCACTCTGAGGTTGTGCCCTCGAGTTCTAGTCTCTCCCACTGGCGGAAACATCTTCCCTGTGTCCACTCTATCTAGGCCTGTCAGTAATCATTTAAGCCAAGACCTGAGTTCCCTCTCACATGGATTTTTGAGATTTTATGGCACTATTTTGAGGAAGAGCAGGAACACTCTTCCAGGTGTCTTGGCTAACACTCAACCAACATCAATTATTCATTGGTGGGATTTGTGAGTGTGTGCTCTGCACAATATTAAGAGTGCGCTGACCTGTATAACAACCAGCACAGCATTTCAAAGTAATTCCTCGCATGAGAAATGCGCTGAAAGATTTCTGAGAAACACAATATGATATTAAATTTCTTTTATTCATTCATGGGACGTGGGCATCGCTGGCTGGGCCAGTATTTATTGCCCATTCCTAGTTGCCCGAGAGCAGATGAGAGCCAACTACATTGTTATGGGTCTGGTGTCACATGTAGGGGTAAGGATAGCAGATTTCCTGCCCTAAAGGACATTAGTGAACCAGAGGGGTTTTCCCAACAATTGACAATGGTTTCATGGTCATCAATAGATTCTTAATTCCAGATCTTTTTGTATTTAATTCAAATTTCGCCATCTGCCGTGGCAGGATTCGAACCCAGGTCCCCAGAACATTAGCTGTGTTTCTGGATTAATAATCTAGCTAGCGGTAATACCACTAGGCCTTTACCTCCCCTTAAATTAAATCCCGACTCTCTCTCTCTCTCTCTCTCTCTCTAACATAAGTAGAGTCAGAATCATAGTAATCTGTTACTGCAGAGTTCAAGTTATCCATTTCTGTTTTGATGAACATTTTGGTTTGAACCATGCCAGGATTCTCCACTTGATGGTGAGTTTCTACCCTGCTCTCAATGTGCCTAACCTGGACTCACGGAACTGAACCTTTAGTCCTGGGTCAGGTCATTTGTCTGTTTCTTGACGTCTAGCATTGATGGCAAAATGACTAAATTCATACAAAAATGAGAGAAGAGGGAAAGATTAACTCCTCCACAAAGCCTAGCCTCACATGCATAATAGCTGGAACATTATGGATACACTCTTCTTAGTCCACCAGCCCTCCCCCCAGACATGGAGATATAAGTTTAAGTTTTGAAGAGAGGTTGGATAGGCTTGGGTTGTTTTCTTTGGAGCAGAGAAGACTGAGAGGTGTCCTGATTGAGGTGTTCAAGATTATGAGGGACATGGACAGAGTGGATAGGGAGCAGCTGTTCCTCTTTGTTGAATGGTCAGATATGAGGGGACACAAGTTAAAAGTGAGGGGTGGGAAGTTTGGGGGGGATTTGAGGAAAAACTTATTTACCCAGAGGGTGGTGAGGGTCTGGCACATGCTGTCTGGGAGGGTGGTGGGGGCGGGATGCCTCACATCCTTTAAAAAAGTATCTGGATGAGCACTTGGCACACCACAACATTCAGGGCTGTGGGCCAAGTGCTGGCAGGTGGGATTAGGTGGGCAGTTCAGGGCCTTTCATACATCGGTGCAGACTCAATGGGCTGAAGGGCCTCTTCTGCACTGTAGTATTCTGTGAGAGGAGCCATGTAATCCATGTAGCAAGGCAAAATGTTAAAAAGGGGAAAATAACTCTGTTAAATTCTCCTCCTACCCCATCAGGCAACTGAAACCACACAGGAGATCACACTCCATGTTATCTGCTCCAAAATCACACAATGTAAACTTGACCCATTCATTCACTCACAAACATTCAATGACTTGCACTCTCAATACTTCAGATGCCTTGACAAGTCAAATGGAGCCACTAACATCTCTGCTGGAACATCCTGATAGCCCTGATTGGATTGATGGTGTGTCTTTATCAGACAGAGAGACAGTGTATTTATAGACATGTAAATATAGGAATTAGGAGCAGGAATAGGCCACTCGGACCCTCAGGCCTGGTCCGTTATTCAATAAAGTCATAACTGATCTAATTATAACCTCAACCTCACATTCCCACCTATCTCCGATTACCTTTCACCCCCTTATCTGTCAAGAATCTATCTTGCTGTGCCTTAGAAATATTCCAGAACTCTGCTTCCACAGCCTTTGTAGAGAGAGAGTTCCAAAGACCCACCACCCTCTGAGAGAAAAGAATTCTCCTTATCGCTATCCTAAATGGGTGACCTCTTATTTTTCAACAGCGACCCCTCGTACTCTAAACTTCTAGCTCCTTGACACACCTCCCAAAATGCTTCACGCCCATTGAAACATGTTTGAAATCTAACCTCTGTTACCTGAGCTAATGCGGGAGTCTATCTGTGCATGGCAAGATCCCACAGTTACAGTGAGAGAGATGGTTGGATAATCTGATATAGCGATGGGGTTAGTGTTGGCATAGCTACCCAGCAGAACTCCCCTTTCCCTCTGAACTTGAGCCCATGAACCAAAGCAAGGCTAAGATACAGTATAAAATATCAACAGAAAAAGGATTGTATTACTATAGTAACTAAATGCAAAAAATCCGAATGATTTGGAATATGAATGTTCCCAGAAATTTGATAAAGAAGGAAGTCATTTTGCTGTTTTATTTTCCTCGTTACTTCAAAGAGTTTAATTCTGTTCTAGAACCAGGCAGCGTGGATTCGAGATTAGTGGCAGGAGGTGTAGAGGGGACATGAGTAAAAACTTTTTTACAGAGAGGGTGTTGGGTGTCTGGAATTCGCTGCCCGAGTTGGCGGTGGAGGCGGAGACCCTAAACTGTTTTATAAAGAACCCGGATCAGTACCTTAAGTGTTGTAAGCCACAGGGCTATGGGCAGAGTGCAGGAAGGTGGGGTTAGAAAGGTGTCCTCGGTCTAGCATGGAGAAGTTGGGCCTCCTTCTACACTGTAACTTTTCCATGGTTCTGTGATTGTACAATCCACTCGGCTTAAATATAATTCATAATTGGGAAGAACTGTCCCAGAATCGGAACTACTATCTTGAACAACATTGAGCTTTCCCAGTGACCTGGTTCAAAAAAAAATCAAAAAATCAATCTCATGGTTCACATTCATCCAGTTTGTGGGATTGTGCTGGTGCATTAACACCCACGGTGCTTTCATTCATTACATATGAAATACTTCATGATGTTTCTGATTGATAAGATAGAATTCCTTTGGGAAAGGCTGTGGTAAAAGTTACCAGTAGGGGACAGACATGATGAATTCGCACATTCGGGGTCCATAGATTCCTGATGCACTGTCAAGTGCTGAGTCTACACTGAAAGCACACAGTCAGACATGCACCTGACTGATCCAGTGCAACACTGAGGGAGCCCTGCACTGCCGAGGATTGCTTTCCAGCCCTGTCTGTGGTGTGCTTTCTAGCAATGGACGTGTCTCAAGATTGGCTGCCAGTGGGATCTTCCAGACCCGCCGATGTCTACGGCATTTACACGGCTCCTCCGTCTTTCCACCATGGAGGCCACCTCGGGTGGGTAGAGGGAGTTGCCTTTGGCGGGACTGAAGATCCCACAGTGGGAGTGGCTGAAGAATCATTAGAATGAGACATTAGAGCAAGGCACCCTCTGTCCTACTACAAGGGTCGTGAATGTAGTCCAATCCAACCCAATACAAACCAGCCTTCCAAACATTGACTCTGTCTACACTTCCCGCTGCCTCCGCAAAGCAGCCAGCATAATTAAGGACCCCACACACCCCGGACATTCTCTCTTCCACCTTCTTCCGTCAAGAAAAAGATACAAAAGTCTGAGGTTATGTATCAACCGACTCAAGAACAGCTTCTTCCCTGCTGCTGTTAGACTTCTGAATGGACCTACCTCACACTAAGTTGATCTTTCTCTACACCCTAGCTAGGACTGTAACACTACATTCTGCACTCTGTCATTTCCTTCTTTATGAACAGTATGCTTTATCTGTAAAGAACACAAGAAACGATACTTTTCACTGTATGTTAATACGTGTGATAATAATAAATCAAATCAAATCCAAAAGATTGATGTTAAAGATCCCATGGCACTGTTTTGAAGGAAAGTAGGGAAATTCTCCCTGGTGTTCTCTTCAATGTTCATCCAACATCCCAAAAACAGACATAAGGACAGAACTTCTGTGACATTTGACATGATCTAGTCATTATCACAACGCTGACCGTGGGATCTTGCTGTGTGCAAATTGGCTGCTGTGCTTTTTACATTACAACAATTTCAGAAGTCTGTTCCTGGCTGTAAAGAGCTTGGATCATCCTGAGGTTATTACTGCCATTAGATACTTTACAATACTCTTTAATCCCTTATATCCCTTACTATACTCCTTACGCACTTATGACTGTGTGGCCACATTCCCCTCCAACTCGATTTTCAAGTTTGCGGTTGACACCACCGTAGTGGGTCAGATCTCAAACAATGATGAGACAGACTACAGGAATGAGATAGAGAATCTGGTGACCTGGTGCAGCGGTAATAATCTCTCCCTCATTGTCAACCAAAAGAAGGAGATAGTCAGCGACTTCAGGAAGCATAGTGGAGAACATGTCCATGTCTACATCAACGGGGATGAAGTAGAAATTGTCGAGAGCTTCAAGTTTTTAAGTGTTCAGTTCACCAACAACCTGTCTGGTCCTTCCATGCCAACACTATAGTTAAGAAAGCCCACCAATGCCTCTACTTTCTCAGCAGATTAAGGAAATTTGGCATGTCAGCGACAACTCTCACCAACTTTTACAGATGCATCATAGAAAGCATCCTTTCTGGTTGTATCACAGCTTGGTATGGGCTCCTGCTCTGCCCAAGACTGCAAGAAGTTACAAAGGGTTGTGAATGAAGCCCAATCCATCACGCAAACCAGCCTCCCACCCAGTGACACTGTCTGCATTTCCTGCTGCCTCAGCAAAGCAGCCAGCATAATTAAGGACCCCACACACCCCGGACATTCTCTCTTCCACCTTCTTCCATCGGGAAAAAGATAAAAGTCTGAGGTCACGTACCAACTAACTCAAGAACAGCTTCTTCCCTGCTGCCATCAGAATTTTGAATGGCCCTACCTCACATTAAGCTGATCTTTCTCTACACCCTAGCTCTGACTGTAACACGATATTTGGTACCCTCTTGTTTCCTTCCCTAAGTGCAGTATGCTTTGTCTGTATACGCACAAGAAACAATACTTTTCACTGTATAACAATACATGTGAGAATAATAAATCAAATCAAATCAAATTAATGTCAACCTTTCTTTCTACTTGAATTATCCACCTGATAGCACACACTGAAACGTGGATAATGTTGTGTTGTTGTCAGTGTAGCTTCAACTTCAATGAGGAGGCCATTCAGCCCCTCATTGCTCTGCCAGCATTTTGAAAGGCTGACCCAATTAGCCCACAAACTGGCTATTTGGGACAGGGATGAGGAAAAATTTCTGCACTCGAACAGTAGCAAATAATTGGAATTCCCGACTCCAGAGGGATGTGGATACGCCACTATTGAGGATATTGAAGGCTGAGATCAATTATCTTTGGACACCGAGGCTGGGACTTTCTGGCCCAGATGCGACGGGTTTCCCTACAGAAGCGATGAGTATTCTTAAATGTCCGTCACGATCTGTGGGACCAGAAGATCCCACCAGTGAGAGAGGCTGGAAAACCCCGCTCCAGGGACACGGGAATAGTGCCAGAAAGTGGAGGTGGAAGATCAGCGTTAGATCTTATTGAACGGCAAAGCAGGGTTGAGAGGCTGAATGGCCTCCTCCGGTCCCTGTTTCTTAAATCCTAAAGTTCTTAAAGTTCTTACCTGTTTGCGGCAAACTTGTTGGAAATAAATCCTCCTGGGATTTGAGTTACAATATAACCCCAGAAAAAGGAGCCATGAATCAGCCCTACGGTCTCGGGGTTCCAGTTGAATTGAGGTTTCTGGAGAGAGAGAGAGACAGAGAGAAAGGGATAGAACTACTGTGGCCCTTGACATATCTGCTCACAATGTTATTCTGCTTAATTAGATCTTTGTCTGAAGTGGACTGTTATTGATGTAATGTACAGCGTTACCAAAGAGCCTCATCTACCCATTAAACAGCTGCTCATCCACAACTCCTCCCGGTTAAAACACAGAAACTCCCAAAAGGCAGCCTTTAGTTCCTCTGGCGTTTCAGCAAATCTCATTAAAGTTAACATAAATGAATTAAAGATTCAGTGAAATTGAGTGTCACTGCCCAATTCCTGTTCTTCCGTTTACAAGCACACACCTGCCTACTTACCTACACAAATAATTGGGATGCACAGGGACTTTTTCATTAACTCCTCACACGGGCTGCCAACCTGCAGAGAGATTTCTGCCTTTCTTCATATTTAGCAGATGACAGAGTCAACTTTTTTTTTTGAAATCTCAATTATATGCACAAATTAGATTGCGTGAATCACTTCCTACACATGTTACATCCAGAATGAGTTCAGATATCCTCCAGGAACAATCTGTCAAAGATGCTTAATGCATTTTTCTATCCGTTCCGGGGATGTGGGCGTTCGCTGGCAGGGCTGACATTTAGCACCCATTCCCATTTGTCCTTGAGAAGGCAGTGATGAACCAGCTCGCGGGTCTGGGCCATGGGTACATCCGCAGCGCTGTTAGGAGAGGAGATGGTGGCCCGGGGGTTATTGTCACCAGCCTGACAATCCAGAGGCCCAGCTGAGTCGGGATTCTCCGGCCTTGTACGCCCTGCTGCCGCTGCAGCGGGGCTGGAAAATCCCAGCCACCAGCGAGGTTGGGAGAATTCCAGCCAAGGGTTCAAATCCCACCACAGCAGGAATTTAAAGTTAGTGCGTTACCTGGAACGAGCATGAGGCCACTGGTGTCAAAACCCTTCTTTTAGGGAAGGAAATCTGCCATCCTTACCCAGGCTGCCCTACATGTGACTACAGAGCCACAGCAAGGTGGCTGATTCCCATCTACCCTCTGAAACAATGTGGCAAGCTACCTAGTTCAAGGGCACGATGGGCAACAAATGCTGACCCAGCCAGCAATACCCACATCCCATGAAAGAACAAAGGAAAAAAAGATTCCAGCATATTGACCCAACCACAATGAAACAATGGAAACATGGTTCCGAATCAGAATGGTGTGTGACTTGGAGGGGAACCTGTAGATGATGGTGTTTTCATGTATCTATTGCCCCTGTTAATCGGGGTTATTGGTGTCACAAATTTGGAAGAATGTGACAAAGTGGGAACCTTGTTCTAGCAAAGGAGTTTCTGGACCAAGGGAATCTGCCGTTCTTACCCAGTCTGGGCTACATGTGACTCCAGACCCACAGCAATGTGGTCGACTCTCAGCTGCCCCTCCTGAAGTTGCTGTTTAAGCCACTCAGTTACGTTCGAGAAGACAGATCACCGTCGCCTTCCCCCGGGGAAATTAGGGACGGACAATAAATATTGCCTCAGCAAGTAATACCCGAATCCCCAGAATGAACATTAAAGAAACGGAGAGAGACGCTGACATTAACTGGATCAGTGATCCATGCTGGGAAAAAGCTTAGGTTTGCCATCCTCCAGATTATCAGAAAATAACTGAGATAACTAATATAACCGATATAATTGACTATAACTGAAATGGACAGTTTCTGGTTGAAATTGGATGGCTTGTTTTCATCACTTCCTGTGTGCACTCAAATGGAGTCAACATGCAGCAGAGATATGTAATAGAAATGATTCTTTGTCCACTCGGAATAGGTTTAAAATTTATCATTGGATGACTGCCCGGTGCAAATATCATTTCCAAACCCCCCACCCACACCCCCCAACCCGGCTACACGTCCTCGCACAACAGCAGCTGTGATTTTTGCCAATGGGAGGCTCTACCACCCCACCCCACCTCCCCCCCACCCAACAATGGAAAAACAAATTTCCGTGGAGGTTGACAGGGAAAGCTGGAAACCAAATCAGCCAAATCCCAACCTAACCATTGGAGCCCCGTCCTGTGGAATTGACGGAGGGAGGGTGCGCAGAGGGACAGTTTCGGAAGGAGGGGTGGAGGGAAGTTGGGGGAGTGAGGAACTGGGAGGAGGGGGCTGAAAACTCAGACCCACCACTTCATGGCTACCCAACCTTCCCTTTGAGAGGTTGGGAGTTAATTCTATTCAACCACCCGCACTCCATCTTATTTTATGGCAGCATTTTTGATATGAATCTGTAGATTGCTCTTGTACTGTCCCAGGAACTTTGATAGGGGGGGTGGGTATACACAGATCACAAAGCATTTACAGCATGGAATCAGGCTACTAGCCACAACCGGTGAAAGCTAATATTTATCCTTTGTGCAAGTTTCCTTCAACATTGTGTAATCTCATTCATTTCTTCCTTATCCACTTATTCAATTTCCGCTTAAGTGTGACCAGTGGAATCTCAGCCTTGCCGAGAGAGGGAGCTGGTTATATTGTGGGGACATATCAGGGTGTAATACTGAACAACTCTTGGACTGCTCTAACTCATACTACCTCTTACTCTTCACTTGGGAGTTCGCAGTCAATGGGATGTGGAACAGGCAACAGAAGATGGTTCAAAGACACCTAGGGCTTCCGCCCAACTCCTTTCTGCAGTCACGCTGGCGCCAATTGAATTTTGAGGCTCTCTTACATGAGAACGTGGCCAAAGGTTACACCCAGAAAAAAATGCGATCCCAATTTTCCTTCCTTCTCACTATGTTGCATGCCCCTCTACAAGTTCATTCCGTTTGCATGGCACCTACCTCGATCTCCGCCTTGCCATTCACGTAGACGGTGTTGTTGTTGACCATTTCAACTATTGCCACGCCCAAGTTGCACCTGATGCCAAAGGAGATGCAGAATCCAAGTCCACTCATGATGGCAATGATGTAGCGCTTCGGCATTCCAAAGCAGTGACAGTCACATAACGGCTGCTTCAATACCGGCGTCCTGACCGGCTGGCCATCTTCATTCAACTCAATCCCTTCCTCCTCCTCCGCGTTTGTGCCATCCACAGCTCTGTAAGGGGTTTGAGGGGGTGGGGGTGACAGCAATAATAAAGGATCAAAGGCAGCAGCAAATTGTGGAAATGTTGACATCGTCACAAAGGGAACTAGGCACAAAATCGAGATCATTCTGTGTATGAAGCAATGAGACACAAAGGAGTGTCTACAGATGGGCATTCCATTAATTTTAATTTAATTAATCATTTTAACAGCCCAACACTTTATGTGGCACAGTCCTTAGGATGTAACTTTGGAAACCGGGGTGACACAGGGAGCTAAAGTGGATGAATAACACTAGCTGCAGAGTTCCCGAAACAATGTAGGGGAGATTTATTGGCCAACGCTGCTCCTTGACAAATACAATTTTGCTCAGTTGGCTGGACAGCTGGTTAGCAATGCCAATATTGTGGGTTCGATTCCCGTATCGGCTGAGGTTAGTCATGAAGTTCTCCTTTGTCAACCTTGCCCCTCACTGGAGGCGTAGTGATCCTCACCACCAGTCAGCTCTCCCAATCAAAGGAGAGAGCAGCCCATGGTCATTCGGGACTATGGCGACTGTACCTCATTGAGGCTAAATTCTGCCACAAAGCTTCCAGTGTAATCAGGCTCGTTGTCTGCATTGCAAAATCAAAGTGAGATTTTATTAGGAATCTTTAGGAGATCACAGACAAATGGTGTTGGTGGGAGATTATACATTTGTATCACTCTCTCCATCCTTGTCCATAGAAAGAATAGAAAATAATAGAGAGTTTGCAGAACTCGGGGGTACAGGGGGATCTTGATGTTCTGTTACATGAATCACAAAAAGTTAGTCTGCTGGTAGAGCAAAATGATTAGGAAGGCAAATGTTTATTGCAAGGGGCATGGATTTAGGTAGAAAGGCTTTACTGCAGCTGTACTGGGACTTGGTGAGACCACATCTGGAATACTCAGCACAGTTTTGGTCTCCTTATTTGAAAAATATATAATTGAGTTAGAAGCAGTTTAGAGATGTTTCACTGGACTCATTCCTGGGATGAGGAGTTTATCTTCCAAGGAAAGGTTGAACAGGTTGGGCCAATCAACAGGAGTTTAAAAGAATGAGGGGGGATCTTACTGAAGCATATAACCCTGCCAGAGCTGGATAGTGTGGATACCAGAAGGATGATTCCTATTTTGAGGGAGACCAGAACTAGGGAACATAGTTTAAGAATAAGAGGCTCTCCCTTTTAAGATAGAGATGAGGAGAATTCTTTTCTCTCCAAGGGTCCTTAGTCTGTGGAATTCTCTCCCCCAGAGAGCAGTGGAGGCTGCATCATTGAATATAGAATCATAGAATACTTACAGTGTGCAGAACGAGGCCATTTGGCCCATCGAGTCTGCACTGACCACAATCCCATATTCAAGGGAGAATTAAACATTTTTTGATAGGCAAAGGGTGGGGCAGGGGGGAGCGGTGGGGGGTGGGGGGGGCAGCAGTGGGTTGGTGGAGGAAGGGGAGGTGTGGGTCCGGTGGGGTCAAACAGGCAGGAAGGTGTAGCTGAGACTACAATCAGTGGTTGGTGCAGTGGCACAGTGGTTAGTACTGAAAAGGGTTATGGGGAGAAAGCGGGAAAGTGGAACTGATCCACTTCAGATCAGCCATGATCTTATTGAATGGTGGGGCAGGCTCGAAGGGCTAGATGGCCCACTCCTGTTCCTATCTCTTATGTTCTTATTTACTGCTGCCTCACAGCACCAGGGACTCAGGTTCATTTCCGGCCTCGGGTTATTGTCTGTGTGGAGTTTGCATTTTCTCCCCGTTGCTGCGTGGGTTTCCTCCGGGTGCTCCAGTTTCCTCCCACAGTCCAAAAATGTGCAGGTTACACTGATTGGCCATGGCAAATTTACTCTAATGTCAGGGAGATTAGTGGGGTAAATGTGCAGGTTGCAGGATAGGGTCTGAGTGGGATTGTGGTCAGGAAAGGCTGAATGGCCTCCTTCTTTTCTGTGGGATGCTATGATCTAGTCTATGATCTAAAATCAGCCATGACCTTATGAAAGGGTGGAACGTGGACTACTCCTACTCCGAGACCCCTGTTCCTATCTTTCTCCCAGAATCTATTTCTGCCTCCGGTTCTCTAGCCAACATTTTCAAACTTTTCCTTGTTGTTCTATCTCTGACTATTGCCACGTTTACCACAGCAGGGACTCGAGCAGATATTTCAGGCTGGAGTTTGAGCCTGGTGCTGAGGGAGTGCTGCACTGTGACGGGTGCCAACTTTCAGTTGAGTTATCAAACAGCGATCTTGCCTGCCTGTTCTGGTGACGGTGCGATATCCCAGGATACTATTTTGTAGGTGACCATGGGAGTTCTCCCAACTTGCTGACCAATATTTATCCCTCTATCTAAAACTAATCATGTGGCTATTTGTCTCCTTGCCATTTGTGGGCCTCACGGTATTAATACTAACAGCTACATTTCCCTACATTGAAACAGTGATTACATTTTAAAGAGAAACTTGATTTATTAGCTGTGAAGTGTTTTGGGACTTTCTGAGCCTATTAAAGGTCCTGGTAAATTCATGTTTTTCAATATATTTTAGTAAATATTTTACCGCAGTAATATCACAACTTTCCAGTGTGTTTAAGCTGGGGGAATAATTTCATCTGTGCATCATGTGTAATGGAATTGTAAACCTGTTCCTTTTGTGATACTCTAATAATTCCTGTTCACCAGTTCAGGGAAAAGAGGCAACACATTTACTTACAGGTAATGGCTATTCTGAGGTTTGCAGAGAAGGTTCTGGAGCAGCAGACCCGGTTTACCAAGGTGATTTCCCCCCCATCCTAGCCCCCAGTTGCTTCCCGGAGTCACGTAATCAATTTCTCTGCTGACTGATCCTTAAAGGGGAATCACCACAGATACATAGTCCTCAGCGGAAATCTACCCCCAACACTCAAACATCCCTCCCCATGTATTTCCAACTCAGATCACAGGATGACGGAGCTCTTTCTCAGGGACATCCAGAAGGGCTCTACACTTCAGTGGTTGCGACATTCCATTGGAACTCTATGACACAGAAGGAGGCTATTCATTATGCTAGCTACTTGAAAGAGCTGTCCAATAATGTCCCACACCCCAGATTTTGTTTACAGCCCTGCAAGTTAGCCCTCTTCAAGTATGTGGCCTTTCAAAAGCCCCTACATAATCTGAACTGTTTCTCAATAACTCAACAACTTGTTATTGACAAATCTGCCCGGACGCAGACGGAAGAAAAACTGTCTTGGATGAATTCTAAGAAGGTATTCTTGTTTTCAACCCAAATTGTGGCCTTATACCAGCCTACAATGGGATAGTTATTGCAACTCTGTTAACATTGCAAACCTCCAGAGAACAGCAGGTGGCAAAACTGATTGGAGGAACAGAGTGAATCGTAGACAAGTATTGCACAGAATTGTCTATTCCTGCTCCGATCTCATCTATGTTGTTGTGTTATTTGAAGAACGCATTTCAGAATACATCTCAAAATAGGTCCTGGTGTTTATAAGAACATAAGAACCAGGAGCAGGAGTGGGCTATCTGGCCCCTTCAGCCTGCTCCACCATTCAATAAGATCATGGCTGATCTTTGCGTGGACTCAGCTCCACTTACCCATCTGCTCACGTAACACTTAATTCCTTTACTGTTCAAAAGTTTATCTATCTTTGCCTTGAAAACATTCGACAAGGTAGCCTCAACAGCTTCACTGGGCAGGGAATTCCACAGATTCACAACCCTTTGTGTAAAAATGCTCCCCCTTATTTTGAGGCTACGTCCCCTAGTTCTCGTTTCACCTGCCATAGGTAGAAGTAGGATCTCCCTGCTTCTATCTTATCTATTCCCTTCGTAATTTTATATATTTCTACAAGATACCCCTTCATTCTTCTAAATTCCAATGAGTATAGTCCCAGTTTACCCAGTCTCTCCTCGTAAGCTAGCTTATTTAGCCGGGACACAGAAACAGTAATTATTCACCAAAAACACCTAATAATTAGGAGCCACTATGACGCCACTTTCAGGAGGGACAGTAACTGGAGAACAGGGGTTTCTGGCAATGCGATAGTAAATGCCGGAAAGACTCAGCAGGTCGGGGAAAAACGGAAAGGTGGCAGATCCAAAACATTCACCGAAAACCTCTGACCTTGCCCACGACTGAGATTCTCCAGTCCTGCTGCAAGGAGTGGGGTTTGGGCTGAGCGCCAATTTCCCCATTCTCAATAGCAATGGGGCGAGCACGCACTCGGCTGGAGAATCCCACCCATTAACCCTGTTTCTCTGTCCACAGATGCTGCTGAGAATTGCCAGCGTTTTCTGTTTTAATTTCAGGTAGTTTGTCCTCACTTTTGAGCCAGTTCTTCCCAAGCTGAGCTTTCTATCTGAGCTGTAACTCTGGTGAAATCTTCACTATCTGTCTTTCATAATGTGACATTGTGTGCCCGGAGAACGTTACAACCCTTCAGCTTAATCAATGTCTTGTGCAAATGCAACCTTACTCAACGTTCCAATATAAGATCAGTGCGGCACGGTGGCACAGTGGGTTAGCACTGCTGCCTCACAGCGCCAGGGGCCCAGATACAATTCTGGCCTTGCATCACTGTCTGCGTGGAGTCTGCATGTTCTCCCCGTCTCTGCATGGGTTTCCTCCAGGTGCTCCGATTTCCTCCCAAACTCGAAAAATGTGTAGATTAGGTGAATTGTCCATGCTAAATTGACCCTTAGTGTCAAAGTTAAAGTTTATTTATTAGTCACAGGTAAGGCTTACAATGAAGTCATTGTGAAATTGCCCAAGTCGCCACACTCTGGCGCCTGTTCAGGTACACTGAGGGAGAATTTAACACGGCCAATGCACCTAACCCGCACTTCTTTTAGCCTGTGGGAGGAAACCAGAGCACCTGGAGGAAACCCATGCAGACACAGGGAGAATGTGCAGTCTCCACACAGACTGTGACCCAAGCCGGGAATTGAACCTAGGTCCCTGGTGCTCTAAGTACATGGTAATTACAGTGGGTGGTTAAGGGGATGGAGCCTGGGTGGGATTGTTGTCAGTGCAGGTTGGATGGGCTACTGACCTCCTTGTGTACTGTGGGGATTCTATGATTCCATAAAAAAAAGGAACAGGAAGAGGCCATTCAGTCCTTCAAAGCTGCTACACGATTTAATAAGATCACGGCTGATCTAACAGTGACTAAATCCACTTTCCTCCTTCCTCTCCATAACCCTTAATCTCTGACTGATTAAAATCCTATCAATCTCAGCCTTGATAATGTTCACAGACTCGACCTCCACAGCTTCCTGGGGCAAAGAATCCCAAAGATTCACCATTCCAAGGGAAGAAATTCTTCCTCAAATCCAACTTAAATCAGAACCTCCTTATTGTGTGACTGGGCCCCTCTGGTCCTACACTCTCCCATGAGTGGAAACATCCTCCCAACATTTACCCTGTCTAACCACTAATATTTACCCTGTCTGACCGCCAATATTTACCCTGTCTAACCCCCTAACATTTACCCTGCCTAACCCCCCAACATTTACCCTGTCTAACCCCCTAACATTTACCTTGTCTAACCACCAACATTTACCCTGTCCAACCCCCTAACATTTAGCCTGTCTAACCCCCTAACATTTACCCTGTCTAACCCCCTAACATTTACCCTGTCTAACCCCCCAACATTTACCCTGTCTAACCCCCTAACATTTACCCTGTCTAACCCCCTAACATTTACCTTGTCTAACCGCCAACATTTACCCTGTCCAACCCCCTAACATTTAGCCTGTCTAACCCCCTAACATTTACCCTGTCTAACCGCCAACATTTACCCTGTCCAACCCCCTAACATTTAGCCTGTCTAACCCCCTAACATTTACCCTGTCTAACCGCCAACATTTACCCTGTCCAACCCCCTAACATTTAGCCTGTCTAACCCCCTAACATTTACCCTGTCTAACCCCCCAACATTTACCCTGTCTAACCCCCTAAGAATCTTCAAGGTTTCAATCATACCACTTCTCATTCTCCTGGATTGGGATCAGTGCTGACCAGGACTCTGGGAGAACTTAACCTGTTCTTCTTCAAAGTAATGTCGTGCAATCCACCTGTTGGGTAAACAGGGTTTCCGTTTAATGTCTTATCCTAAGGGACCTCTAGCAATGCAGCTCTCTGTCCACAGTGTCACTGGGAGTGTCAGCCTGGGTTATTAGTTCAACTTGCTGGAGTGGGACTGTTGACTCAGAAACCAGGGTGACAAATGCTGATCCACTGCTGACACCTAATCCAGCTGCGAATTATCAATAATATCGATTGAAGTGGCTTTCAAGAATGTAGTACATTCTCTGGTTTAGATAGAATTATGATGTGGAGATGCTGGCGTTGGACTGGGGTAAACACTGTAAGAAGTCTGACAACACCAGGTTTAAATCCAACCGATTTATTTGATAGTAAACTCACAAACTTTCGGGGTTTGCCCCTTTGCCAGGTGAATTAAGACTTGAACAGCAGGTTAATTGTAAAGACTGGCATTCTAATCAGTAATCTGTAAACTGTCTGCGCTGTTATATACTCTGTCTGAGGCCAGAGCTCTCCATTCACCTGACGAAGGGGCAAACCCCAAAAGCTTGTGAGTTTACTATCAAATAAATCAGTTGTTCTTAAACCTGGTGTTGTCAGACTTCTTACTTAGATAGAATTAGCCAGTTTTAATTTGCCAAGTCACAGTCAATTAACATATTATCTTTTCAGAAAACATTTCAGCCGATATGCTAACAACAACAATTTGAATTTAAGTTGTGCCTTTAATGTAGTAAAAATGTCCCAAGCTGTTTGAAAGGAATATCATCAAACACAGGTTTGACACAAACAAACATACAAATTAGAACAGATGCTTCAGTTTCCAAAGATGTGCAGGTTAGGTGGATCGGCCATGATAAATTGCCCCTTAGTGTCCCATGGTGTATAGGCTAGATGGGTTAGCCATGGTAAATGTGTGGGGTTACAGGGATAGGGCAGGGGAGAGGACCTGGGTAAGATACTCTGTCAGAGAGTCGTTGAAGATAAGGTGGGCCAATGACCACTTCTTCACTGTAAGGAGTCTATGATTGTATCAAATAGGTTACAAGGAGCTTCTTAAGAGGATGAGAGAGAGGTAGAGAGGCTCAGGGAGGGAGCTCCAGGGTTTGGGACCCAGGCAGCCCAAGGCCAGTGGTGGAACCATTAAAATCAGTGTTGATCAAGAGGCCAGGTTTGGAGAAGGGAAGGTATCTCAAAAGGTTACCGGGCCAGAGGAGATTACAGGAATTGAAAGCAGGATAAAAAGCATTGGAATGATTTGAAAACAAAGAATTTATAAAAACCCAGGTTTGGTTAGGTGAGCACAGGAAGTGATGGGTGAATAGCATTTGGCGTCAGCTGGGACATGGACAGCGCTCCTGGGCTGGAGATTAATAGAATCACAGAGTAGTAAGGACAACAGTCGAAAATATTTAAATATTGGAACACGTATGAAAATAAGCGATCATCTCAATGTTATGTTTGCCTTTGCCATTACATTTGCATTTGCCATTAATTCTAAACCATAGCTCTGGAAAGGATGGCCTCGCAATTATACATACAGTTCAGTCTCAATGCACCAAGCTGCGCAGAATCAAGATCATTTTTTTGCGTTAGAAGCAACCTTAAATACAATGGATTCTCTAACCAATAAACTCTCTTTCGAGAGAGAATGATAGTGGGCAGCCGTGACTAAAAAACTACAGTTTAATGTAATTGTTCAGAGTAAACCCCGTGTAAATCACTGCCAGACAAGGTTCCCCTTTTCTGTTGAAAGGTTTGTGGTGCTGTTTCATTACAAACGACACTGGGATTGCATTTGTTTATCCATTTATATCAATTAACAAGGCAGCACTAATCGATTTACAGTTTCCGCCAGCGATAGGGCGTATTAGATGGGGTTGATTATTCTAAGGTTTGGTTTCTGAGTGAGACTGCGATGGAGTCTTCCTGTGTCTATCAAGCTAATGACATTAAACTCTGGAGAATTATTGCCATTGAAACCTTCCAGTGAAACCACACATCAATAAACACTGCTCCCCATTGTAATGAACATCAAAGGGACACACTCTGTCATAATGGAATGATAAATATTCTTTGTCGCATCTTAATCTTGTCTCTTGTAACATTATTTCGGGGTCTTGTTCATAAGAAAGTCCTTCACAGACGTTTTGAGAATGTCTGTGCTGGTGGAACAACATATCATCATAAAATATCCCAAATTGGCCTGGTTTAGAATGAGATAATGAGTGATGTCTATGTAACTGCCACAATCTTACAAACCGACCCAATTTTACAAATATCTCCAAACTCATTCGCGGAATATAATTCATCTCATTGAAGCGATGACAGTCCCATCAAACTGTTGATTTTTTTTCTAAAAAGTATTTTCTTTAATTAAGAAAAAGTTAAACCAAGTTAAATCCAGCGACAGAAAATAATCTAATTGTTGTTGGAAAGAAGGTTCGGGGATCTGAACAGATTCGGTTACTTAGTAAAATAAAACGCACAAAAGTAAAACATTTATGGGAAGGTTTGTTTTTTTTGGAGATTGTTGCTGAACAATATTCTTTTGTACAAAAAGTAACATTTAAAACATTATAATATTGAGACAAGCAGGTAGGAATGTTACAAGTTAACCCTTACCCACTCCCCTGTAACATTTTGTCCCAATATTACAGTTTTCTTTTAATGTTATTAATTTTATGATAAATATTCCCAGTCAGATTGTAACCTCACCAAATCTTACCCCTCCACCTATCCCTGGACTGCAATCTCTACAACAGGTACTCTCTGAGTGAAGCTATTACACCTCCTCTCTCAGAAACTTCCAATTTGAGGATACACGTGAAAATAAAATTTAAACAATCTTTCTCTTCCTGTGTACCTTCGGATGTGACCCAGTGAGTCTCCCACTGCGTACTTAGCTTCCTCCTTGGCAGGTTTGAAGAAGGTGTCCTTCAAAGTGGTAAATCCTTTAAAAGGCATCTTTATTTTTCTGGAAGGGACACGTCTCTCCTTCCCAGTTGCTATTCGATTCTATCAGTGTCTATGGCACCCGGGACACTGGTGTCCTCGCTGTGTATTCCATTGTCACTCTTGAGAGAATGCAGCGAGAAATAGTTTCTGATCTGGGTTTTTTTTTTCGTTTTAGCACCTCTTCACCTTGTCTGCACCCGTCTCTGCTTTCCAACCAGTGAAAGTTGGCAGTGAGAATCCCCAGGAACTCACTGGCGACCTAGAGAAGACACCAAGTTTTACCATCCATGGCACAGGTCCCTGCTGCTCCTGGGAGGGTCTCTTCCTGTGTTCTCAAACAGAAAGAGGAGGGGGTGGGGGTCAATAGATTTCTGTTGCCCACTCACCCCCGCCACCAGCCACCCTTCCCAATGAAAATAGTCAAAGAATCGGTGATATTTCACCCATCACACACACACACACAACCTGGCACCTAGCTGCGGCCAGGAGTACTTGTTATCTATTCGTCTCCCCTTCAAATGGCTCATAAGTTCTTGCCACAAGACAAGTGGCAGTGCACTGAGAGAGAGAGAGAGAGAGGGAGAATGAGTTTATTAAAAATTGACAGCTTTGTACTCAATCTGAATGACGCAGGTTCCAGTCTCCAGTGCTAGCAATCTTGCCTCACTGTAACTGTAGCTGATATTGAGGAGAGACACTCATTGTTAAAACTCTACACCCCTTTACATAGAAGATGCACGAATCTTTTGGAACTTAAGGACACCGCATCCATCTCTCGGACACATCCCAGTACTTCCCTCAGCAATTATTCATTTCATGGGGGTAATTCACAGCAATCCCAGCCCTTCCCTTTGTTTGTGCAAGATGTATTTTAAGAACGAACAGGGACTATTTATAATATATTTGACCATACTACATTATTTATATATTCCATTACAAAGAAAGGCTTTCTCGGTGAATGGGAAATTAGCAGAAGTTAAGCCGTTTCCCCAAATCTTTCTTTTAAACATTTTAAACCAGCCAGCAGTCCCCTGGAATTAAAACCCAGCCGGTGAATTTGACACCGCTGCTGTTATTTAATATTTCTGAGTGATTGTTCCAAGTTATTCAGAAGAGAAGGAAAGGAAATACAAAAGAAAACGAGGATTTTCGCTTTGTTTCTTTTCCAGACACCCAACCTGATAATTTTTTTACAGAATTATATAACTTGCTTTAAAAACTCTTCATTTGTATAGGTACGAAATATCCCAAACTCCTTCAAGGAGGTTAATCTGACACCAAGTGCCAAAAGGGGAGAGGTCAGGTGACTGAAGGTTTATTAAAATAGTTGGGTTTTTAAAGAGGAAACGTCTTAGAGGCAGAACGTGAGGCTTGGGGAGGTAATTCCAGAATTTAGGGGCGAGAATTAGGTGAGCCCAGATATCACAGAATCCTCCAGTGCAGAAGAGGCCCTTCAGCCCATCGAGTCTGCACCCAGGTATGAAAGGTCCTGACCTGCCCACCTAATCCTACCTGCCAGCACTTGGCCCATAGCCCTGAATGTGATGGTGCGCCAAGTACTCATCCAGGTACTTTTTAAAGGACGTGAGGCATCCAGCCTCCACCACCCTCCCGGGCAGCACATTCCAGACCCTCACCACCCCCTGGGTAAAAAAGTTTTTCCTCAAATTCCCCCAAATCTCCCACACCTCACTTTTAACTTCTGTCCCCTGGGAACTGACCCTTCAACTAAGGGGAACAGCTGCTCCCTGTCCACGCAGTCCATTCCCCTCATAATCTTGTACACCTCAATCAGGTCGCCCCCTCATATATCTGGATAGTTTGGGGTGGGGGGGGCAATGACTGTGCTGGCAATTGTTCCCCACAATGCAGCTAACACAATTCATGAATTAGAGTCACATGCTGGTAAAAAGTAGCATCAAAGATTACCACAATTATTTAGTTGTTTATTTGTGATTTTCTCATCAATGTCTGCACTGGTCATTTTGTCCTTTAGTGCAAATTTGGACCAATCGGTCTCCTGCTCCCCTCTGCTGCCCACTGGTGGTAAATAAGATGCCTTACACCAGAAGCTTTCAAACTTTCATTGACTCTTGCAATGAGTCAGATTTTGTCAGGGTGTAAAGGCCATTCCTCCAGTTTTCCCAATGCTGTTCCAAGTTGTCATTGTTAGGCTGGATATCAGGCAAACAGTCGAACAAGGACAGAGGTGTAGGAGTCGAGAGGTGGTGAAGATATGAAGCCGGGAGTCAGCGTATACATGATACTGGGATTACAGGGATACAATGGGATTGCTCTCAGTGTAGGCTCAATGGGCCAAATGGCCTCTTTCTGCACTGTACAGATTTTATGATTCTATGATCTATGTTAATTATAAAGTAGTGTGAGGGTAGAGAGAGCTGGTGGTGTTATGCAAAATCTTTGAATCAGTAAGAAGCCTCACAACACCAGGTTAAAGTCTAATAGGTTTATTTGGAATCATGATCTTTAATTCCTTCATCAGGTGAGTGGAGGTTAGTTCACAAACACAGTATATATAGACAAAGACACAATTGCAAGATAATTACAGATTGGATTGTGAAGAATAGCTGAAATGCACATCTTTACAGGTAATCAAGTCTTTACAGGTATGAACAGTGTGTGTGGAGAGAGGGCTAATCACAGGTTAAAGAGGTGTGAATTGTCTCAAGCCAGGAATTAGTAGGATTTTGCAAACACAGGCATTATAGTGTGACATGAACTCAAGAGGCCATCCTCATGAGGGATCACTGAAAGAACAAAGAACAAAGAAAATTACAGCACAGGAACAGGCCCTTCAGCCCTCCAAGCCTGCACTGACCATGCTGCTCAACTTAACTAAAATCCCCTACCCTTCCAGGGAACATATACCTCTATTCCCATCCTATTCATGTATTTGTCAAGATGCCCCTTAAAACTCACGATCGTATCCTCTTCCACTATCTCCCCCGGCAGCGAGTTCCAGGCACCCAACACCCTCTGTGTAAAAAACTTACCTCGTACATTTCCTTTAAACCTTGCCCCTCACACTCTATGCCCTCTAGTAACTGACTCTTCAACACTGGGAAAAAGCTTCTGACTATCCACTCTGTCCATGCCCCTCATAACCTACAGCAGGATCTCCTCACTCACCAGGATCTTGGGGTCATGTCACACTACAGCAATATTAACACTATGCCACCATTTTCCCGTTATGGAGGCATCTATGTCAATATTGTGACAGCTCCAGACTCACGACCTTGCCTTGGAAAGAAGACTTGAGATTCCCGTAATGACATTATTTTTCATTGATTGCTGCTTTGGTGTTTTCTCAAATTTGGTGTAATTTCTAAAATCAGTGCGGGATGCTTGAGGATCTTTCCTCTGGAATGCACTGCCTGAAAGAGTCGAGGAAGCAGTTTCAATAATAACTTTTAAAAGTGAATGAGACATAGATTTGGAAAGGTAAAGAAACTGCAGCGCTAATGGGGAAGGGCAGAAAGGCTGGGGGTGTGGGACTAATCTAAGTTTAAAGTTTTAAAGTTTTAAAAGTTTGAAGTTTATTTACTAGTGTCACGAGTAGGCACAACTAATTGGATAGATCTCTCAAAGAGCTGACATAGGATGGGCTGAATAAAGTTTTAAAGTTTATTTATTAGTGTCACAAGTAGGCTTACATTAACAGTGCAATGAAGCTACTGTGAAAATTCCCTAGTCACTGCACTCCGGTGCCTGTTCGGGTACACTGATGGAGAATTTATCATGCCCAATCCACATAACCAGCACGTCCTTTGGAGTGTGGGAGGAAACTGGAGCAGCCAGGGAAAACCCACGCAGATATGGGGAGAATGTGCAAACTCCACACAGACAGTGGCCCAGGACCAAAATCGAGCCCAGGTCCATGGCGTTGGTGAGGCAGCAGGCAGCAGGCAGCAGCACTGTGCCACCGTTTGTGTGCTGTATGATTCATGAAGCAAATGGTTTCTCATTTCTGAACAGTGTTGGCAGACGCTATCACATGTGTACAATAATTGATGTTGTGACATGAACCAACTGCACATGAGTCACAGAGTCATTTTAAGGCTCCCAGTGGGAAAGGCAAATATGAATGAAGTATGGGTCAGAGATGGAAACAGGTCAGGCAAAGCAGCCAGATTTCTCCCACCTGAACCCTGCGCGACTGCAACTCTGTACCAGGAGTGCAGGATTGAAAAACTGGTCTTGACTTTGAGAATTTCTTTACACAGCGAGTTGCTGTGATCTGGAAAGCACTGTTATCAGGGGCTTTGATCCTGGGTACTGAAGGATTACACTGGGTCTCTGGGTTACCAGTGCAGTGACAATACCACGATGCTCCCTCTGCATAGAGCTTTGGATAAAGGTAGAAATGATAATTCCAGTAACTAATGTAAGGTTTGATTTTCCAAAGGCTTCGGGATTGAGGCGACCTTGTTGCTAATAGTTGGTTACTCCCACACCAGAGGGATTGCAATCTCTTTCTTGGTTCTTGCTGTTGGGATCAGTGGATTTGCGATTTCTGGTAGGTTCTCATGTATTCTAATCATCTGCATCCAATCAAATTATTAGTTCGTAATTGCTTGATGCATAATTCTCCATTGTATTCTCTTCATGGACTGGTTGTTTGGCATCATTCCCCTTGGAAAGTAGGATTGCTTTAGGAACATTGGAACAGGAGGAGTCTATTTGGCTCATGCCATTAGATTATACTTAGAACATAAGGCCATAAAATATAGGAGCAGAATTCGGCCATTCAGCCCATCAAGTCTGGTCTGCCATGGCTGATATGATTCTCATCCCCATTCTCCCACCTTCTCCTCATAACTTGAACCTGATTTAAATGGTTGCATGATTGGCTTAAGAGCTGAATGTATGATTTGGTGGTGACATTATTGGGGTGTTACACAGGTTGCTGTTCAGTTTCAGTTTGTACTCTGTGCAGTGCAGAGAATATCCCTTTCAATAAACCTGTTGTGCGTTACTTTGAATTGACGTGTGCAAACCACATTTTTTTGTGTAAAACCCACAGTCCCTAATATAGTTAGGGTGTTACACACACAGTCATCGAAAAACCCACGATGCAGGGAGGTTACTCAGCCCATGTTGTCTGATAAACAATTATCCAACTGATTCCTGCTTTCTAGCTCTCAGCCTGTGGCCCTGTAGGTTATGGTATATCCAAATGTTTTTAAATTTAATCAGGGTTGCTGTTTCAATTGCCCTTCAAGGCCCATCTGCTGTTATGGTTGTTGGACAGGTTGATTGGACGCAAGAGGAGATGAACTGTCTGGGCTAAAATAAAAGTTAAAAGTTGTCTGGGGACTGAAGCTTGTATTTGAATGTGCTGCCTAGACATTCTTAGCATAGTTTCTCAGCCACTATTTATTTTTCACAAATCTGCAGAGAAAGGGAGACAGAAGATTCCAGACAAAGGGAGATAATATTCAAATAAATCACAAATTTGTTGTCAACCCCATCAGTGCAATGAAATGCATGGGCTGAAGGTAGATGTTCTGCTGGAAAATGTTCTCATCAGCGCTGAACTGGAAGAGTTGAAGGACAAGATTCAAGCTGAATACATACCTTTCAAAATGCATAATAAACTGAAGCTTTCAATGAACGAAGCTATGTGTGATCTGAACAAATGAATTTCGGGGGCAACATAAAGGTGACAAGAGGAAAGAATTCCACTTAACCGGATATACAGACGCAACCATAGGCATATTGCTCAAGTAGTGAAGCTGCTCCTTCACAGCAATTGGTTAGTCCTGGAGATGGAATCTCACCGGCCGTACTAAGTACAGAATTACCATCAATCACAGAGGTCCACGTGTTCCCTTACCACCTCAAGAAAATATTGGGTGGCGCGGTAGCACAGTGGTTAGCACTGCTGCTTCATAGCTCCAGTGACCTGGGTTCAATTCCGGGCTTGGGTCACTGGGTGGAGTTTGCACATTCTCCTCATGTCTGAGTGGGGGTGCTCCGGTTTCCTCCCACAGTTCAAAGATGTGTGGGTTAGGTTGACTGGCCATGCTAAAATTGCCCTTTAATGTCCTGAGTTGCGGGGAATTTGTGGGTAAATGGGTAGGGATAGAGCAGTAGGGCCTAGGTGGGATTGTGGTCGATGTAGACTCAACAGGCCAGATGGCTTCTTTCTGCACTTTAAGGTTTCGATGATTCTATGAAAATAACAGTCACCAATAAAGGTGTCAATCAGATGTCTTAAGATCAGTAGAATAAAGCCCCTCACAGAAACACATACTAATGGCGACTGCTATCATTATACTTGCAACAGATATGGTGATGTTGGATGATGAAGAATGGGAGCCATCGGGGCTGCTGTGTTGAACTTGTGTTCTTATGTTACTGTGCTAAAAAGATTTAGCAGGAGGCCATTTAGCCCCTTCAGCCATTTATGGAGTCCTACAGTGCAGGAGTGGTCATTCAGCCCATCGAGCCTGCATCAAAAACTATCCCACCCTATCCCAGTAACCCCACATATTCACCCAGCTAATCTTGCTGACTCTAAGGGGCAATTTAGCATGACCAATCCACCTAACTGACACATCTCTGGGTGATCATTGATGTGCAGCCCACCTCCACAATGTCAACGTACATGCCCCTTTCACCCTGCCCAGCCTCCTGAGCTGCTGCTGCACCCACTGCTCACAGCGCCCCCTCTGCTCTGGAAGAGTCTCTGCTCACAGTGCCCCCTCTGCTCTGGAGGACACACTGCTCACAGCACCCCCTCTGCTCTGGAGGAGACACTACTCACAGCACCCCCTGCTGCTCAGGATGAGACACTGGTAAGGAGTCTCACAACACCAGGTTAAAGTCCAACAAGTTTATTTGATAGTAAACCCACAAGCTTTCGGAACGCTGTTCCTTCGTCAGGTGAGTGGAAAGTTCTGACCACCTGACAAAGGAACAACGTTTCCGAAAGCTTCTGGGTTTACTATCAAATAAACTTGTTGGATTTTTAATCTGGTGTTGTGAGATTTCTTACTGTGTTTACCCCAGTCCAAAGCCAGCATCGCCATATCATGAGACATTGGTCATAGCGCCCCCTCTGCCCTGGAGGAGACACTGTGTGAAGGAGAACCTTCCACACACCTGACGAAGGAACACCGTTTCCGAAAGCTTGTGGGATTACTAGCAAATAAACTGGTTGGACTTTAACCTGATGCTGTGAGACTTCTTACTGAGACACTGCTCACAGCGCCCCCTCTGCTTTGGAGGAGACATGCACTGTGTCCCTGCGCGCATGCGGACGGCGTTGGGGACCACAGCTCCCGGCGGGCACCGCGCGGCGCGCAGGCGCGTTGCTGGCACGGTTTCCGGTTCCGGGCGGGAGCTTCATGGAAGTGGCGGCCAAATGAGGTGAGGCCGGCGGGAGAGCGGCTCCGGGGGATGGAGTGGGGTGTAGTGGGAGGAGGGAGAGACAGAGAGATCCCGGCCCTGGACACCGCCTGCGGGGAGCCGCGGAGAGGGGGGAGATGGCACCGCGGCTGAAGATGGCGCTACACGGGGTGTCCCGGTCCGCGGAGCAGGGACTAAAGGGCACTGGAAACCTCCCCGTATCCCCCCCCCCACCGACCCCCACCGACCCCCCTCCCCCGCCCACCGACCCCCCCCACCGACTCCCCTCCCGACCTCGAGCCACCCCCACCCCCCCCCCGGACTCCGAGGCCCCCCGGCCCCCGATCCTCTTCCCCGAACCCCGACCTTCTCTCTTCCCCCCCCCGAGCCCTTCTCTCCCCCCCCCCCCGATCCCTTCTCTCCCCCCCCCCCCCGAGCCCTTCTCTCCCCCCCCCGAGCCCTTCTCTCCCCCCCCCGATCCCTTCTCTCCCCCCCCCGATCCCTTCTCTCTCCCCCCCCCCGATCCCTTCTCTCTCCCCCCCCCGATCCCTTCTCTCTCCCCCCCCCGATCCCTTCTCTCTCCCCCCCCCGAGCCCTTCTCTCTCCCCCCCCCGAGCCCTTCTCTCTCCCCCCCCCGAGCCCTTCTCTCCCCCCCCCCCCGATCCCTTCTCTCCCCCCCCCGATCCCTTCTCTCTCCCCCCCCCCGATCCCTTCTCTCTCCCCCCCCCGAGCCCTTCTCTCCCCCCCCCCGATCCCTTCTCTCTCCCCCCCCCGAGCCCTTCTCTCCCCCCCACCCCCGAGCCCTTCTCTCTCCCCCCCCCGAGCCCTTCTCTCCCCCCCCCCCCGAGCCCTTCTCTCTCCCCCCCCCGAGCCCTTCTCTCTCCCCCCCCCGAGCCCTTCTCTCTCCCCCCCCCCCGAGCCCTTCTCTCTCCCCCCCCCCCGAGCCCTTCTCTCTCCCCCCCCCCGAGCCCTTCTCTCTCCCCCCCCCGAGCCCTTCTCTCTCCCCCCCCCCGAGCCCTTCTCTCTCCCCCCCCCCGAGCCCTTCTCTCTCCCCCCCCCGAGCCCTTCTCTCTCCCCCCCCCCGAGCCCTTCTCTCTCCCCCCCCCCGAGCCCTTCTCTCTCCCCCCCCCGAGCCCTTCTCTCTCCCCCCCCCGAGCCCTTCTCTCTCCCCCCCCCGAGCCCTTCTCTCCCCCCCCCCCGAGCCCTTCTCTCCCCCCCCCCCCCGAGCCCTTCTCTCCCCCCCCCCCGAGCCCTTCTCCCCCCCCCCCCCGAGCCCTTCTCTCCCCCCCCCCCCGAGCCCTTCTCTCTCCCCCCCCCCGAGCCCTTCTCTCCCCCCCCCCCGAGCCCTTCTCTCTCCCCCCCCCGAGCCCTTCTCTCTCCCCCCCCCGAGCCCTTCTCTCTCCCCCCCCCGAGCCCTTCTCTCTCCCCCCCCCGAGCCCTTCTCTCTCCCCCCCCCCGAGCCCTTCTCTCTCCCCCCCCCCGAGCCCTTCTCTCTCCCCCCCCCCGAGCCCTTCTCTCTCCCCCCCCCCGAGCCCTTCTCTCTCCCCCCCCCCGAGCCCTTCTCTCTCCCCCCCCCCGAGCCCTTCTCTCTCCCCCCCCCCGAGCCCTTCTCTCTCCCCCCCCCCGAGCCCTTCTCTCTCCCCCCCCCCGAGCCCTTCTCTCTCCCCCCCCCCGAGCCCTTCTCTCTCCCCCCCCCCGAGCCCTTCTCTCTCCCCCCCCCCGAGCCCTTCTCTCTCCCCCCCCCCGAGCCCTTCTCTCTCCCCCCCCCCGAGCCCTTCTCTCTCCCCCCCCCCGAGCCCTTCTCTCTCCCCCCCCCCGAGCCCTTCTCTCTCCCCCCCCCCGAGCCCTTCTCTCTCCCCCCCCCCGAGCCCTTCTCTCTCCCCCCCCCCGAGCCCTTCTCTCTCCCCCCCCCCGAGCCCTTCTCTCTCCCCCCCCCCGAGCCCTTCTCTCTCCCCCCCCCCGAGCCCTTCTCTCTCCCCCCCCCCGAGCCCTTCTCTCTCCCCCCCCCCGAGCCCTTCTCTCTCCCCCCCCCCGAGCCCTTCTCTCTCCCCCCCCCCGAGCCCTTCTCTCTCCCCCCCCCCGAGCCCTTCTCTCTCCCCCCCCCCGAGCCCTTCTCTCTCCCCCCCCCCGAGCCCTTCTCTCTCCCCCCCCCCGAGCCCTTCTCTCTCCCCCCCCCCGAGCCCTTCTCTCTCCCCCCCCCCGAGCCCTTCTCTCTCCTCCCCCCTGACCCCGAGCCCCCTCTTCCGTGACTCCAAGCCCCCTCCGTGTCCCCCTCAACTCTTCTGTGACCCCCTAACCCCACTTCACTCCAATCCTCCTGTGACCCCTCACCCCCAACCTCCCCTCATCTGCGACTCCCCCTCACTCCAATGCCCCACCACTGGGCACTGCAGAGTTCAGAGGGCCAGATGGATCTTTGGGTTCATGTCCCTGGGTACTGAAGGCAGCGGGACAGGAAGATAAGATGGTTAAGAAAATATATAGGAGACTTGCCTTTATTACCAGGAAGCATAGAGTACCAGAGCAGGGACGTTATAATGAAGCTTTATAAAAAGGTCACAGCTGGAGTACTGTGTGCAGTTTTGGTTGCCATACAATAGGAAGGATGCGATTGCACTGGAGAGAGTGCAGAGGAGATTCACCAGGATTAACACTGGAAAATCTCAGCAGGTCTGACAGGATCTGTGGACAGAGAATAGTGCCAACGTGTTGAATCTGGATGACCCTTTGTCAGGATGTTGCCTGGGCTGGAGTGTTTCAGTTATGAAGAGGCACTGGTTAGGCTGGGGTTGTTTTCTTAGAACAGAGACGGCTGAGGAGGAACATGATTGAATTGTGTAAAATTAAGGGATACTGATAGGAAGAAACTCTTCCCCTTAGTAGAGGGGTCAATATCCAGGGGGCATAGATTTAAGGTAATGGGCAGGAGATTTGAGTAAAAACTTTCTCACCCAGAGAGTGCTGGGTGGGAATCTGGAACTCACTGCCTGAAAGGGTGACAGAGGCAAGAACCTTCACAACATTTAAGAAGCATTTATGTGAGCGTTTGCAATCGCAGCAAGGCTATGGACAAATTGCTGGAAAATTGGGTAAGAGTAGATAGGTACTTGATGGCTGGTCCAGACGTGATGAGCTGAAGGGCCTATTTTTATGCTGTAAAACTCTGATACGTACCAAAGCTCTCCCCACTTGCCTGAGCTCCCCATATTCCATGCGCTGCCGGCTTGTGTCTCCCCTGTTATTTATAAAGTGCTTAAGGTTTGTTTGGAGCTTAACTGCAGTATTTGATTTGGCATGCCAAGCTTTGATAACGCACATGCAATGTGACTGAGGAATAAGTTCTCTTGTAACCACAACACTCCTAACCTGCAGCCACAGACAATCTCATCATAAATGTGACACAGTAGCAAAACACTGTCAATGCTGGGATTCTGAAATAAAAATGGAAAGTGCTGGAATACTCAACAGGTCAGGCAACATCTGTGGAGGGAGAAACAGATCATTGATCTTTCATTAGATATGGATTGTGAACCACTGTTGCTGCAGATCTGGTACAAAATAGCAACTGTCTTAGCCATTGAAGTGAAAATCTGGTTTAATTGGAACACTGGTAATTAGGTCAGTGCAGTGGTGATTAAAACATGAGGATTTTTGCAACCCTACCCCAAGTTTGTTAAAAAGTTATTTTGGTTCAATTGTTCTCCAAAGCAGTTGAAGGATTTTCTTTCATCACAACCACTGGGACCCTTACAAATGTGATGGGTTCAAGTACCACTGCAAGACCCAAACATGAAGCCTACTGCTCCATTGCAGCACTGAGAGAGTGCTGCATCATCAGAGGTACGCTCCAGTGAAATAACCAATGGTCCCATCTGCCTGTTTTAACAGTTATGGTAGGTAGTCTTTGAAGATCCTGTTTTATAACCAATGTTTCACACCCATAGCTTTACTGAAAGCTGACCACAGTACGAATTCTCAGAACACCAGGTTAAAATCCAACAGGTTTATTCGAAATTATGAGCTTTTGGAGCGCTGCTTCTTTATCAGGCGAGTTCATCTGCTCATCTGATGAAGGAGCAGCGCTCCGAATCTCATGATTCCAAATAAACCTGTTGGACTTTAACCTGGTGTTGTTTAAGTTTATTTATTGGTGTCACAAGTAGGCTTACATTAATATAGGAATTAAGTTACTGTGAAATTGCCCTAGTTGCCACTGTCTGGCACCTGTTGTGAAACTTCTTACTGTACCACCCCAGTTCAATGCCAGCATCTCCACATGAAAGCTGACCAGTTCACCCAATTGTTCTTTATGTGACCTTGCCTTGCATGTGGCAGATTCCCTTGCTTATCTACGTGACGCAATCCTGCTTAACCTCAGTGTGGCCTTTATGCTTGAAAAGGAATGTTTGCAAGGGTATGGCAGAGAAAGGGACTAATTAAAGAGCTTTTACTTAGAACCTCAGCAGTCAAGATGGGTTGAATTATCTCTCTGTGCCTGTTAAGTGTACACTCCAAAGCAATCTGTTGCGCTTGCAATGTTTTGGCATGTTCAATGAGCTACATGCAAAGGTGCCCATTAAAACCACCCGTTACTTTTGCAGAAATGAGTTGTACTATAGAGAAGGTTCTGGCTGATGCGAAAGCGCTGGTAGAACGGCTGAAAGAGCATGACAGTGCAGCGGAAGCCCTCATTGAACAGACCACTGCCCTTAACAAAAGGGTGGAGGCCATGAAACAGGTGAGTGATGTACAGCGTTACTCTGCAGTCTCGGTCAGCTCACGTTTCAGCTTTCTTTTAAAATATCTGGTATGTTGTAAGTGATCTGGGCGATGGAGATATGTTGGTGAAAGTTTTGAAGCTTGGGTGTTTGATACGGCACTGTTAGTCTGTGCATTTCCTGCATCTTAATTTGGACTGCGGCTTTCTTTGAGAAATCCCACTTACCTGATTTATTAAATGTGTCTGGTTTGAATGAAGGAAGTTTTGTGTAGCATAATGTGAAGCCGATTAACATAAGGATATCGGAAAAACTTAATCTTTTGATCGGCTGCTATCATGAGGCACATAAAAGGGAAAAGTACGTCTGATCGATGCTTTTGTACAAACAATTGTACTGTTTCGGTGTGAATGCGCTGCACCTTTAAATAATAAACATTTAGAAATTGCTTGGTTGCTTCAGTGCATATGGTGAATTGGATGGGGCTTATAGAATCCTAGAATAGAGTCTTATTATATAAACAGTCTTAATGTGGAATTGCTTCCACAAATCTGTCCCTGTTCACTCATTATTACATTCAGAATGACAGATCAATTTAGGAGGTTGTTGCTAGGATATTAGCAAAGAGCAGTGGGTGAACATTTGAAATGTTCAAACTGTTTGCACTCAAATGAAAAACACACAGTATGTGTCTATGCATTTAACTCTTTGATCGCAAGTTCATCTTGAGCAGCAGAACTCATGGGTGGAAGCCTCTAATAGTTGTTGATAATGAGTGCATTGAGATAATAGATTAAAAGGGAAGGTACAACGTACTCAGTAACTTAGCATGTCTCTTAGAAATAACCAAAACACTTCATAATTGGTTGTTAATTTTCAACTCCAATTACTTATGCAGGCAAAAACATCAGTCATTTTGTGCATAGCAGGATCCCAATGTCAGTAAGGAGTTAGCTGGCTAGCTACTTTGTACTATATATTGTATAATTATATGTTTATAATATATAGTATAAATAATAAATCAATATAGCACCTATACAGTAAGCTCTGTGTCAATGTTGCATGTGGTTATCACAATTTTATGTTCTTTATTCAAATATTGGGAAGACTGAAGCTGTCGTTTTTGGTCCCCGTTCCAACCTCCATTCCCTAGTCAGGAACTTCCGCCCTCTCCTTGGCAGAAATCTGTGGTTGAATCAATCTGTTCGCAACCTTGCTGTCACATTTGATCCTGAGATGAGCTTCCAAGCTCATTGGTGCCATCATTAAGACTGCCTGTTTCCACTTCCAGAACATTGCTGTTTTTCATTCCTGTCTCTGCTCATCTGCTGCTGAAACCCTCATCCTGCCTTTTTTACCACAAGACTCGACTATCCTGTCACACTCCTGGATGGTCTCCCACATTCTATTCTCTGGTCATCTAAAATGCCTTAATTTGCAGCAAGCCCCATTCACCTATCACCTCTGTGTTCACTGACTTAACATTGGCTCCAGGTTAAGAAATATCTTGACTTTAAATGGCCGCTCCCTGTATCTGTAATCTCCAGTTGCAAGATATCTGCAGGGCTCTAATTCTGATCCCTTGTATATTCCCAGTTATAATTGCTCCACCATTGGTGACTGTGTCTAGACCCTAAACTCTGGAATTCCCTCACTGAACGATGGCACAATGGTTAACCCTGCTGCCTCACAGTGCCAGGGATCTGGGCTCAATTCTTGGCTTGGGGCATTGCTTGTGTGGAGTTTGCACTTTCTCCCGTGTCTGCGTGGGTTTCCTCCGGGTGTTCTGGTTTCCTCCCACAGTCCAAAGATGTGCAGGTTAGATTGATGTGCTAGGCTAAATTGACCCTAGTGTCAGGGGGAGTAGCAGGGTAAATGTGTGGGGTTACGGGAATAGGGCCTGAGTGGGATTGGGATGACTTGATGGGCTGAATGGCTGCCTCCTGTACCGTAGGGATTCTATGATGAAACCTTTCTGCCTTTCTAGCTCACTTTCTCATTAAAACCTACTTATTGACTATGATTTTGGTTTTCTGAATTAATGTCTCTTTATATGGCTCAGTGTTTTGCAGTGCTGCTGTGAAACACCTTGTGATGTTTCGTCACAAAGTCATGATGTAAATGTACGTTGTTCACACAGATTATTGTAAGAGATGAGAATGTAAGGAATAGAGTACCCCCCTCTAGTCCATTGAGCCTGCTCCACCATTCACTAAGATAATGGCTGATCATCTACCCGCACTATCTTCATATCTCTTAATTACATTCGCCGGAGGAGGGGTGTGGTGTTTGTCAGGGGTGCTTTGGTGGTCCCCAGGGATAGGGTCATATGTGCGTGGTGTCCCCTGCGAGATTAGGTCTGGGTGTTTAGTTACTCTGGTCTTGTGTATTCCCCCCCCCCACTTCTAAATCTTTCAGAGTAACTCAGGGGAAACCATCTGCAGTTAGTCATTTCAGTTGCCTCTGTCAGATGTTTTCCAGCCCAGCTGTCCAAAGGAGTTCACACATCATAGAATCCCTACAGTGCAGAAGGAGGCCATTCAGCCCATCGAGTCTGCACTGACCACACTCCCACCCAGGCCCTATCGCCATATCTCTACCTGTTTATCTTGCTAATCCCATGACATTAAGGGGTAATTTAGCATGGCCAATCAACCTAACCTGAAAATCTTTGGACTGTGGGAGGAAACTGGAGCACCCAGAGGAAACCCATGCAGACATGGAGAGAACATGCAAATTCTACACAGTGACCTGAGGCTGCAGTTGAACCTGGGTCCCTGGCGCTGTGAGGCAGCAGTGCTAACCACTGTGTACTGCCTTCCTGGACAATTGCCTGGTAAACCCTTATGTAGAAACTTCCTAAAGAGATTCCGCAGCGTATCATTGGGGTGCAGGAAGTTATGGGTCAATAAATCCAACAGGGAATTGAGAGAAATTCCTTCACCCAGTGTGGTTGAAATGTGGAACTTGCTATGGCAGGAAGTGGTTAACAGAAATAGCTTGGATGTTATCAGAAGGAAACAAGACAGTATGTGAGAGAAAAGGGAAGAGAAGGATCAGCTGAAAAGATGTAGATAGAATATGAGGAGATCCGTGTGGTGCATAAGCATGAGCACCGACTCTTTGGGCCAAATGGCCTCTTTCTATGTTATATATTCTATTTGGTTCACCAAGAAAAAGCTGACAAGTCAGAAAGAGTTTTCTAGTGAAACATCCAGAGTCGCATCAGATGATCAATGAGACCATGTTCGCCCTCTTGGGTACAAGGTTTCAGATTATTACAGGAGAGACCATGGTATTGTGTTTAAATGTCACCGCTATCTAAATGATTTGTGTTTAATTTAGAGCTATCACCAGGTTTTAGTTGGAAATAACAGTTGAATATACTTTTGTTCAGCAAAAATACTAGGATGGTCTGTGAGCAGACATCTCCAAGACCATTATTAATTCCGCTTGGTCATCAAACAGCAGGAAATGTGACCTTGATAAAGCAGATGATACCAGTTGTTCCTTCTTGCAAGATAACACGCTTTTTCTCTTTCTCTCACCATCCTACTCCCCACTGCCCGTCTCAAACTGAGAGAAGCAGGTTTGTGAGACAGGCAGACTCCACGCCTCTTAACTTGCTGTGTCAGATTCACTCAGCTAAAAACATTGCATGGTGACCTACTTCTGTGGCAGAGTCGTCAGAACCAAATACTGTGGATTTGTCACTTTTTTATGTTAGAAACATAGAAAAAACATTTAAAAAACTACAGCACAGACAGGCCCTTCAGCCCACAAGTTGCGCAGAATGTGTCCCTACCTACTAGGCTTACCTATAACCCTCTATCTTACTAAGTTCCATATACTTAACCACAAGTCTCTTAAAAGACCCTATCAAATCCGCCTCCACCACCACTTCCGGCAGCCTATTCCACGCACCCACCACCCTCTGATTGAAAAACTTACCCCTGACATCTCCTCTGTACCTACTCCCCAGCACCCTAAACGTGTGTCCTCTTGTGGCAACCATTTCAGCCTTGGGAAAAAGCCTCTGACTATCCACTTGATCAATACCTCTCATCATCTTATACACCTCTAGCAGGTCACCTCTTATCCTTCATCTCTCCAAGGAGAAAAGACCGAGCTCTCTCAACCTATCCTCATAAGGCATGCCACCCAATCCAGGCAACATCCCTATAAATCTTCTCTGCACCCTTTCTATGGCTTCCACATCCTTCCTATAGTGAGGCAACCAGAACTGAGCACAGTACTCCAAGTGGGGTCTGACCAGCGTCTTATACAGCTGCAGCATTATCTCCCAACTCCTAAACTCAATTTCTCGATTGATGAAGGCCAGTACACTATACGCTTTCTTAACCACATCCTCTACCTGCGAAGCTGCTTTGAGCGTCCTATGAGCTCAGACCCCTAGATCCTTTTGATATTCCACACTGCCAAGAGTCTTACCCTTAATATTATATTCCGTCATCCTATTTGACCTGCCAAAATGAACCACCGCAGACTTATCTTGGTTGAAGTCCATCTGCCACTTCTCCACCCAGAATTGCATCCTATCAATGTCTCGTTGCAACTTCTGACATCCCTCCGCACTATCCACAACACCTCCAACCTTTGTGTCATCAGCAAACTTACCAACCCATCCCTCCACTTCCTCATCCAGGTCATTTATAAAAATCACAAAGCGCAAGGGTCCCAGAACAGATCCCTGGGGCACTCCACAGGTGACCGATCTCCATGCAGAAAAAGACCCATCTACAACCACCCTTTGCCTTCTATGTGCAAGCCAGTTCTGAATCTGCAAAGCAATGTCCCCATGGGTGCCATGCCCCCTCACTTTCTCAATAAGCCTTGTATGGGGCACCTTATCAAAAGCCTTGCTGAAGTCCATATAAACTACATCTACTGCTCTCCCTTCATCAATGTGTTTAGACACGTTCTCAAAAAAATTCAATCAGGCGTGTAAGGCATGACCTGCCTTTGACAAAGCCGTGTTGACTATTCTTGATCGTACTATACCTCTCCAAATGTTCATAAATCCTGCCTCTCAGGATCTTCTCTATCAACTTACCAACCACTGAGGTTAGACTCACTGGTCTATAATTTCTTGGGCTATCTCTTCTCCCTTTCTTGAATAAAGGAACCACATCCGCAATCCTTCAGAACCTCTCCCGTCTCCATTGATGATGCAAAGATCATCGCCAGAGGCTCTGCAATCTCTTCTCTCGTCTTCCACAGTAACCTGGGGTACATCCCATCAGATCCCAGCGACTTATCTAACTTGATGCTTTCCAAAAGCTCCAACACATCCTCTTTCTTAATGTCTGCATGCTCAAGCTTTTCAGTCCACTGCAAGTCTGCACTACAATCACCAAGATCCTTTTCCACTGTGAATACTGAAGTAAAGTATTCATTGAGTACCTCTGCTATTTCTACTGGTTCTATACAAACTTTCCCACTGTCACACTTAATAGGTCCTATTCCTTCACATCTTATCATAGAACCCCATAGTGCAGAAACAGGCCCTTCAGCCCATCGAGTCTACACCGACCACAATCCAGCCAGGCCCTACCCCCATATCCCTACATACCATAACCCGCTAATTCCTCTAACCTAAGCATCTAGGGACTCTAAGGGGCAATTTTATCATGGCCAATCAACCTAACCTGCACATCTTTGGACTGTGGGAGAAACCGGAGCTCCCGGAAGAAACCCACGCAGACACGAGGAGAACGTGCAGACTTCACACAGACAGTGACCCGAGCCGGGAATCGAACCCAAGTCCCTGGAGCTGTGAAGCAGCAGTGCTAACCACTGTGCTACCGTGCCGCCCATGGTATCCTTTTGCTCTTCACGTACTTGTAGAACGCCTTGGAGTTTTCCTTAATCTTGCCTGCCAAGGCCTTCTCATGACCCCTTCTGGCTCTCCTAATTTCCTTCTTAAGTTCCTTCCTACTAGCCGTATACTCTTCTAGATCTCTAACATTATCTAGCTCTCTGAACCTTTTGTAAGCTTTTCTTTTCTTCTTGACTAAATTCATTTCAGCTTTCATGCACCACGGTTCCTGTAACTTACCGTAACTTCCCTGTCTCATTGGAACGTTGCAGAACTCCAGACAAATATTCCTTGAAAATTTGCCACATTTCTTCTGTACATTTCCCTGAGAAAATCTCTTTCCAATTTATGCCTCCAATTTCCTGCCTGATAGCCTCATAATTCCCCTTACTCCAAATGAACACTTTCCTAGCTTGCCTGATCCTATCTCTTTCCAATGCTAATGTAAAAAGATAGAGTTATGATCACTACCCCCAAAATGCTCTCCCAAAGAGAGTGGAATGTTGTGTTTGAGGAGAATTGCAAGCCTTCTTCTGTTATTCAGTACCAGGAAGACATTCAGGAATTAAATGAAGTGGCCAGGCACCGACCCCGCTCCACCCTTGTGATGGGAATCCAGCAGGAGAACAGGCAAATCCGAGACCTACAGCAGGAAAATAAAGGTGAATCTTCATTATGTCTATTAATAAAATTAATTGAGAGGTGCTGACTCGATGTGCCATTCGTCACTGAGGCAATTCAGTAACTATATTTTGTTTCTGCACATCAGAATTCTTGATAATTAAGATATTGAAAATGATGAAGCAATTTGTTGTTGCTGTGAGAAATAAATGTATTTTTACTGGTGGGGAGCAAGCTTAAAATCAAAGCTCAGCTGTTTAGTGTTCAAATTCTTATGGCAGTCGGTGAAGGCAGAGACCAGAAGTCAGTCTTTAATCCGGTTTAGACTTATTCGTAATGTGAGACATGACAGATGTACAGCTGTTAACTTAGAGTCTCTTTAATGTTTTGAACCAAATAAAGAAAAATCAATGAACTAATTAACAGAGTGAGTATCTCTTAAAATGCCTCTTTATATGTGCAAAAGTCATTATCTAATGAGAGCTGGAGGGGACAATTGAATTTTTTCAAGACTACAATTGATGAATTTTTGCCAGGTAAAGTGAAGAGATAAATGAAGTTTAGATAGAAATAAGATGGCATCAGACTGAATTGTGGACTAGGCTGAATGACCTCCTCCATTAGGTCCCCCTCCTTTGGTCTTAATGTGAAAGACCTAGTAACAGAAGCCAGGACAGCTAAATATTCTGTTTAATCCGTGAATTATTTTGCTGATATTAAAACAAAATCGGACTTTGTCGATTTTTGCCGAATGCAAAATGAAGCAATCTGCACGGAACCGGATTTGTTTGAAATTTCTGAATACCTGAGTTTTATCATTAATAAGCTGTTCCAAGACAAGAATTCAACAGCTGAGAGATAATTGAGCGTAAAGGATCAGTGAGGAGCATTTATACTCCAACTGTAACGTCTGTTGGAAGTGATTTCACTTCGAACCTAATGCTGCTCTAACAGTGTAAAGGAATCCATTGAGCCTTAGTGGTCAATTTACACTCTCCACATTTGGGTGATATGAAGCCAAGGCCATCTTGCGCGCTGACGCTAAACTCTCCATACTAATCTTTTATGACTTTATTTATTAGTGAATTGTCTGCTCCCTAAAGGTTTAGCCACTTTCTTTCCTATTGAAATGTTTGCATTCTTAACCAACCACAGCAAATTAATTACACAGAAATGCTTTATTGGGTTGTTGCCCATCATTCATAAATCAGGCAGCTGGTAACTCGCATCAGCTTCCCTTCAATCTGTCAATTCTGATATTCCAGCCAATTGGCACCAATAGTTTTACAGCATTTTGCCAGAACACAAGTGTTGAATTTATCAATGTAGTATATCATAATATATGTATTCTCATTAATAGATTACTTATTTCAGCATATTCCAATAATCTAGGTTAGGTGGCCTAGTGCATTACTGAGGGAATACTTTATTGCTGGAAATATTGTCCTTGAAACGACTTGTTAAACTGAGATCCCGTGTTGCTGGTTCAGTTGGACATTCAAGGTCCCATACCTATCTGAAGAACAGTGGGGAGTTCTCCAGCTGCTGCAGATGATGTTCCCTCTCAGCCAACATGTCTTTTGGAATCGAGCCATGCATAAAGTGACTGCAGTGGTCACCTATGTCACAGTAAAAAGTCTGACAACACCAGGTTTTAGTCCAACCTATTTATTTGATAATATTATCAAATAAATAGGTTGGACTAAAACCTGGTGTTGTCAGACTTTTTACTGTGTTTACACCAGTCCAACGCCGGCATACCCACATCATGACCTATGTCACAACAGCCCTTGCACTTCAGAAACAATCCGTTGTGAAACATTGGAACATTTCACAGGATCGTCATAGGGCAGTTTCTAATTGCAAAGCTTTTCGTGTTCAATCACTCAGCAAAGCTTGCCTTGAATAAAGCTTATAACCTGCACTTATTTCACACAATAACACTTGTAATTCTCAATCAAAGGGTTTATTTAAAGAATCCCAAACAATATGTAAAATTCCGTGGAACCGTGACTCTATCTTCCTACTACATATAGTAAAATAAAATTGAGAACAAACTATTTGTTCAATGAATGGTTATTTTTGATTCGATGTCAGAACTATCTGATAAGAGTTTTCAAATTACCTAAAAATTGCACAAAACCTTTATGGGGTACTCAGGGAACACTGGTTGAGAAATGCTGGTGTAAGGCTATGGAATGCCTTTAGTGGCTACATGTTCAGAAGCCCATCTCTGCCATCACATGTTGTGCTTGCATGTGCACTTTGGTTCAGGCTTTGCATTTGTTTGGTAAACATTGCTCTGAGTGTTGGTATTGTAAGAATCTTGGTTAACAAACAAGATGCTTTTAAGATCATAGGAATTGGGAGCAGAAGTAGACAAATTCGGCTTTTCGAGTCTGTTCTGCCATTCAATCAGATCATGATTGATCTTTCCCTGATCTCCAATCCACCTGTCCCCACGTTCCCATTTCCCTTTTTTAATTAGAAATATATATATCTCCTTCTTGAAACCATTCAATGATTCATACTCCACTCTGGGTCAGCAAGTTCCATAAATTCACCACCCTCTGTGAGCAGCACGGTGACACAGTGCATAGTACTGATGTGCTACAACACTAGGGGCCCAGGTTCAATTCCCGGCTTGGATCATTGTGTGGAGTCTACGCGTTCTCCCCGGTTCCTTCTGGGTGCTCCGGTTTCCCCCCTCAATCCGAAAGATGCTCTGGTAAGGTGGATTGGCCATGCTAAATTCTCCCTCAGTGTACCCTAACAGGCGCCGGAGTGTGGCAACTAGGGGATTTTCACAGTAACTTCATTGCAGTGTTAATATAAGCCTACTTTTGACTAATTATAAACTTTAACCTTAAAATAGTTACTCCTCATCTCAGTTTCAAATCTACCATCTTGAAACCTGTACCTGTGACCTTGTGGTAGGACAATGCAAAGCGTTTTCAGGAAACATTGGCAATGTGTTGTCTTTGTGTCCCTAGAACTGCGGACATCACTAGAAGAACATCAATCTGCCCTGGAGCTGATCATGAGTAAGTACAGGGAACAGATGTTCCGCCTGCTAATGGCCAGCAAAAAAGATGACCCTATGATGATTACAAAATTGAAGGAACAGCATTCCAAGGTTAGTGACAGACTTCCTTTTTTCCTTCCATTGTGTAACAAGTACGCTGTACAGTTCTGTGTGTCAAAGCAGCCTTATATAATGAACATGATTCACCAAGGGGGAATCTACTCTTAGATTACACCAAAATAGAATTGTGGCATTTTATAATAAAAAAGCTTCTGATCCAGTTCAAAGATTAACATTTTTTACAATTTTGAATAAAGGTTAATTAGACAACCACTTTATACAAATGCAGGCAGTTCTGATGATCGGGAATGTGCTGCCTGAAAGGGCAGTGGAAGCAGATATAATTGCAACTCGTAAAATGATTTGGAAAAATACTTGAAAAGGCAACATTTTCAGCACCTTGGGGAAAGAATGGAGGGAGTGAGGCTAATTTGAAAAGCTCTATCAAAGAGCTGACACAGGCACAGCGGGCTGAATGTCAATTTGTGATGTAAAGTTCTAGCATTTTAGGTGTGAGATATAATATGGTGCTGCCTAGGTCCTTAAGAGCATTTAAATACTTGTTTTAAAAATACAATTCTGTTAGAACTGTTATTTGTAATATGTCAGAATTGTTTTCAAACTGAATGCTGCATTCTGTTAATTTACCACAGTGGCATTTGGTTCAGCATGCTGGCAAAACAGCATGGTAATAAATACACCCCAAAGCAGGCGAGTTGGGGTTGTTGAGCGTTGCAATGGGCTATTGCATAACCTATACTTTCTTCTGAAGTTTGGGGGTGACTCCGACTTGCTGAGACTGTAAAGCTCCCAGAGTAGATTAATTTTAGAAGGGTCTGCAAAGGGACGGTGATATATTTCCAAATCACGATGGTGAGTGGCTTGGAGGGGAACTTGTAGGCAGTGGTGTTCCCATGTATCTGCTGCTCTTGTCCTAGATGGAAATGAGTTTGGAAGGTGCTGTCAAAAGATCTTTGGTGAATTGCTGCAGCTCATCTTATAGATAGTACACACTGCAGCTACTGAGTGGTGGTGGAGGGAGGTGGACTTTTGTGGCTACAGTGCCAATCAAGCAGTGTTGCTTTTCCTGGCTGGTTAAAAGTTTTAAAGTTTTTATTTATTAGTTACAAGTCAGCCTTATGTTAACACTGCAATAAAGTTACTGTGAAATTCCCCTAGTGGTGTGAAGCTTCTTGGGTGTTGTTGGGGCTGCACTGATCCAGGCAAGTGGAGAGTACTCCGTCACACCAAAGAGAAAATGCTGGATAATCTCAGCACGCCTGGCAGCATCCGTAAGGAGAGAAAAGAGCTGATGTTTTGAAGTCCAGATGACTCTTTGTCAAATCTAAAAGGCATAGAAAAGGGGAGATATTTGTACTGCAGGATGAGGGAATGAAAGATGAGTCATAGCCACAGAAACCAGAGGAAAAAGGTTGCCAGTGGCAGAGAGAATAAAAGATGTGAATGGCCAAATGGCAGAGAAGTTGTTAACGGAGTGTAAGCAGATTCCAGCATCTGCAGCAATTTGTTTTTATCCAGTATTCCATCATTCTCCTGACTTGTGCCTTGTAGATGATGGACAGGTTTTGTGAAGTCGGGGCGGGGGGTGGGGGGGGGGGGGGGAGTGAGTTACTCGCTGCAGGATTCCTAGCCTCTGATCTGCTCTTGTAACCACTCTGTTTACGTGGCGAGCCAAGTTGAGTTTCTGGTCAGCGGTAACCCCCAAGGATGTTGACTGCAAATTCCTGTGTCCTTGAATTGGTTAGTGTGGAGAAGAGATGGTCTGGTACATTGGAATTCTGTGCTTGGTTAGGACTGAATTATGGTCATTCAAAGTAGGTGGTTTTTGCTGCAGAATTCATCTGTTGACTCTGTTCCCTGCAGGAACTCCAAGTCCATGTGGATAAGATCAATGAAATGGCCACTGTGATGAGAAAGGCGATCGAGTTAGATGAGCAACGGCTGTTCAAGGAGCAAGAGAGAATTGTTCAATTAGAAGTGAGTGAGTTGAATACGAGAATAAAAACCTAATTAGTCGCTTCGTGACTGCAGGTTGCTTAACTTTCTCTGAAGTTCGGTTTTACTCAGATAATTACCTTGTTTAATTCAAATAAATGTCTTTCTGTACATTAAAATGTATTCAATCATCAGGAGACTGTCAGACATCTGACGTATTGAATGTTTCACAGTTTTTGCATGTACACTTCTGCTTGTAGTTTTAAAAGCTATTTGAAAGATTAACCTGGTTATACTCCATGAAATGGGTACATGGTACTCAGCAGGTTCAGCCAGCTTCTCTGAACAGATAAAACATTTCAAGTTGCAGAACGCTTTTACAAAAAATTTAACATCTGAAACACACACACTCCCTTAAAACCATACAATCCCTGCAATGCAGAAGGCAGCCATTTGGCCCGTCAAGTCTGCACTAACTCTCCAAAAGAGCATCTTACCCAGGCCTAAGACTCCCACCCTATCCATGTGACCCTGCTAACCTACACATCTTGGGGCAATTTTAACATGGCCAATGCACCTAACCAGCGCGTCTTTCAGACTGAGGAAACTGGAGCACCTGGAGGAAACCCATGCAAACTCTGTACAGACAGTGAACCGGGTCCCTGGCGCTGTGAGCCAGTAGTGCTAACCACTGTGCTGCCCGTGCTAACTCGTACTCTATCTTTACAGATTTCTGACATTTTCTGTTTCAAGTCTGGTTTCCAGTTTTTGTTCAGTTGTATTATAGAATCTTAGAATCCCTACAGTGCAGCAGGAAGCCATGCGTCCCCTCAAGTCTGGACCGACCACAACCCCATCCAAACCCTGTTCCTGTAACCCCACATATTTACCCTGCTAAACCCACTGACACTGTGGTCAATTTAGCATGGCCAACCAACCTAACCCGCACATCTTTGGACTGTGGGAGAACCTGGAGGAAACCCGGTCCCTGGTGCTGTGAGGGATGAGTGCTAACCACTGGTTACGCTGATCTGTTTTGAGAAGTTAAACAATCCTATGCATTGTCATTTTCAGGTTAATCTGACCAAAGATGATGATTGTTCTGCTATGTATAATGTTTAGTGTGTAATGTTTCTGACACTGGAAGGATGCTATGGAACATTAAAAATTGTTTGTAATAGTTTCAGTTGACCTGTTTTGGAAGACATTGTCGAGGTTGTTCAATTGCATAAAAGCTATAATTGTCTCTTTGCAGTTTGAAAATAAAGGCTTGAGAGAGGTGCTGCAGATAAACAAAGAATCTTTCCTCTATCTGAAGGAAGACCTAGCGGAAAATACATCGTTATCCGGCTTGGTGACAAATGCCAACCTCAGCATGCGGAAGAGCTGAAAGACTGCTCAAATCCTCAAGCTTCCACTTATTAATCTCCGTGTCAGCACGTGTTAATGTTCTATCCAAACTGACTGAGCCAGTCCATCAAGAAGGTACAGATTACTGTCAATTTTTGCAAGTAAATAGGGATTTCATGACAAGCTAATTAAACTGACAGAAGTATCTAACTATTTTTCAATGCATGATTGACTTTGTTTAGTTTAGAAAAGAAATCTGCGTATGTGTTCGTTTTGTTTAATGCGGCCGGCATTTTATCTTCAGTTTAGAGTCTAGTTTCATTCCTATCTGGTTGCCTGCCAGTGAGTGCGATTAAAAATCAACCTCTATTGCTGCTGCCACCAGAACAGGCCTCAGGGAAAAATCAAGCAATCACTAGTTTGCAATTACCCTTTGCAACAATCTTAACTATGAAACCCCTGTGTGTGTATATAAAGAAAAATGTGTAATTTATAATGTTGATCGAGGGGGAGAAATAGATTGTGCCAAACACCTAAACATGATCACAGTTGGAATTGGATAAATATTTATTCTTTACAAATTTAACTGACCAGGGGCGAGTGTGAACTAGCACTTGGTGCAGGGTGGGAGAAATGAAATAACTTTGCTCCTAGTCGATGCTACATAGAATAAGTTCTATTTTTTACCATGTTGATTCACAATGTGAGATCAGTAACTCGGATTGGGTGGTTAATCCTACAATTTCTGTACAATATGTCTGTGGATGTGTATATTTTTGTTTTAATAAAGAGATATTGATTAAAGTCTGCTGTCTTACACATTGAATCGGTGAAGAACGGCACTAAAACTGAACCATCGGAGGCTGAAAATCTGCAGGGTTGAGTCAGTTTTATTATAATATTGTTTACCCATCTTCCCTTGGACAAGAGTGGGTTAATGTTTAGCATCTTCAGATACTCTTGCCCTGGAAAACCAAAGTTGCCAAATGATTTTCAGATTGGTTCATCATTCTGTAAGCAGATAGATTGTGTTTGGCTCCCCTCTCCAGGAGATGGCATTGTCAGCATTGGGCAGAGGAAGTATAAACATATTGCACCTTGTACAGGTGGGGAATTTGGCAGGTTTGTACACATTCTTTTTCCCCTCATCAATATTTACAATTATCATTAACTATATTTGGGGTTTGATGTGGAAATTGTGAAACTTTTCTGCCAACTTCCTCAGGCAAACAGCTATGGAATTTTTCTAATCCACCTTCAAATGAGAATTAAACCAAATCCACAGGTAACTTACATAAGTTGAAAGGTTATTATCATGAGAGTTCTACTTCACATCTAGGCTCATTTAAACAATCTATTGGATAGTTGAAAAGGGAATGATAATCTGTACTTTATATTAATGATGTAGTGATTATGCATTCACTTCACTTCTCTCATCCAAGTTTGGAGATGAGGAGGATAGATGGAAAGGCAAGTGGTGAGGATAACATCTACAATGAGACATAGACAGGTTGAGTGGGCCAAAGCTTGGCAGATGAGACATGAGGTGAAGTCATGCACTTTGGTGAGAAGAATGGAACTGAATATTTAAATGAAATGTTGGCTTTTGACAAAGGGAAATGGAGTATAGAGCTGATGAAGTCTTGTTAAGAACTAAACAAGATAGACCTCACCTGGAGCACAATGAACAGTTTGGGTCTCCCTAAGAAAAGGTATTCTGGCACTGGAGAGGTGACCTTAGAGACATCAGATTCTCCCAGGGGGAGAGTTCACAGGATAGAGGTTGGTTCCAAGTGGGGGAGTCTAAGACCAGAGCTGAAGAATAGCTTCTGTGGGGAGTGAATCTGTGGATTTTTTTAAGAAAAGAGGGCAGTTCACTTTTAATCAAAAGAATCAAGGGATAAGGCAAGAAAGAGTTGAGGTTTGTCAGATCAATTATGCACTCACTGAATGGCAGAGCAGACTGGCTGAATCATCTGCTTCTGCTGGTAATCCAGCTGTCAAGGGTCCTTACTGTTGCAGTGTGATTAAGAGGCATGTGGTCTCTTTTGCATTCCCAAGAATACAATCCATTTACTGATACTCCATGAACCTTGGCTCTGTGCTAGCACAGAGGGAATATATCAACTTTCAGGTAAGATTAAATTATGATCCAATCACCTTGATTTGTAGATCCTATTTGAATATTTTTCTGACATTTATCCCTCAGTTGCTATTTTTCCTAATTGCTTTTGGTTGCTGCATTTTCTGCAAGTGAATCTTTAGTTAATTTGCCCCATAGATGTGGAGGTACAACCATAGTGGGGCAACTTTAAGTTGAGATAATTGTAATTGGAGATTTGCCAATGTACCTCATGCCCATTTTGAGAAGCCAGCAAGAAGACGTCTTCTGTTCCAGAAGCCTCAACTAAACCAGTATCTGGAGATCACCTTTGCAGACAGATTTAACTTTAAAGTTAATCCATTGATTGCCACTGGCCTAATGCACTCAGATTCTGCATGGACCAGCTGGCAGGGGTAGTCACAGACATCTAATGTCTCCTTACACCAATCTGCGTTCCTTACTTGTTTCAAAGCAGCAACTATCATCCCTGAATCAAAGAAAAGCTAGGCAATGTGCCTTAATGTCTACCACCCAGTGGATCTGACAAAGTCCTTTGAAAAAAGGTTAGTCATGGTACTCTGGTCTCCCAGATTGCCTGCATCCACAACAGGTTTGCAGCAGATGCCATCTCTTTAGTGCTACGCTCAGCTCTGGAATACTTGCATAAAGACAGTTGTCAGACTCCTATTTATTGATGACAGCTCAGCCCTCAACACCATTATCCAAATAAAACTCATCTCCAAACTCAATAGGCTAGGGCTCAGTTCCTCTAGCAACTGGAAGCTAGACTTATTGCCTATCCTTGCTGATTTGTGGCCTGTTTTCTCCACAATTATCCTCAACACTAGTGCCTGCAAAGCTTTGTCCTCAGACCTAACTATATTCCTTAGCCAAATTCCATTCCAATTCCATTTAAGTTCAGACACCACTGTAGTGGGTCAGACCTCAAAACAATGAGGAGACAGTATAGGAAAGAGAATCGCAATGGAGGATGTGCACATCTGTATTAATGGGGATGAAGTAGAAATGGCCAAGAGCTTCAAGCTTCTCAGCTCAATCTTCTGCTATAGTTAAAGCCTACCAATGCCTCTTTCCAGTAAAGAGCATTCAGCATGTCCACTATGACCAATTTTTATAGGTGCACCATAAAGCATCCTTTCTAGATGATTTATTAGAACTTATGGCTCCTGCTCTGACCAAGACCAAGGGTCGTGAATGTAACCCAGTCCATCACACATCAGCCTCCCATCCATTGACACCATCTACTCTTCCCACTAACTTGGAAAAGCAGGTCAGTGTAATCAAGGACCCCATGCACCCTAGACATACCATTTATCAAAAAGATAGAAAAGTCAGATTTTTGGGGGGCAGTAAGATGCTCTCTGAAAGTTGGTGCAGAATTGGATGGGCCAAATGGCCTCCTGCACAGATTCAGTGATTAAGTGCCATGTCATTTCTTTTTGAAGGAGACAATTAAAAAACTCAACCACAAATGTATCAAATATTTTAATCTTGTATAAAATGTATACAAAATAGAAGCCATTGCTTCAAGTGTTACAGACTGTGGAAGAGGTTTTATTATTCACTATTACTAAGATATGCATTTCCAATTCTAGAATACACCCATGCTCAGTTGTAACTGAGAGTCACTGCAGAGGGCACAATTTTTTTTTAAAAAACATGCCAGAACAGAAACTTTTAATTATGTCAGTGGAGATTAAAGCCAATAATCATGTGTTGAATGCATCATTTCCCTTTCCCAATCCAGGTAATCTTAAGACAGGCTCCTGGTGGAAGAGAAAGGTCAGAAACACAACCCTAAGTGCCCAATAACTGACACATTAATGCTGGGTAAACAAGAGGCTGCAGTGAATCCTTAGTTGAATTTCATTGTCAGATTAGTTTTAATTTAGCCAAAATCTGTTCAAAAATGAAGCCTCCAGTAGCAAATGTTTACTACAAGTCACATGGTAATAACATCCTAGAAATTACAATTAGGACTGGAAGTGAATACTGTGGAACAAAGCTTTAGATTTATGAACTTGTAAACTTGAGAATGAACTTTGTTGTAAACAATATTTAATTTCTAGATCAAAATTTTGTTCTAGAATTCAATGAGGTATCTAAATGTGCATCGCACTGTGCAAATCTTGAATTTCCTTGGCTACGTAAAAACCCAACAGCTCCAAGGTGCTTGAACGTCACTCTTAGAACAGAGACAAGTGTGAATCCTTAGAAGGACAAAAATCTTTCCTCACTTTCCCCAAGATATATCTTTTAAAACAAAATAACCATAGTAATGTGCAAATAACCAAAGGCGAGGGAACCATCTCAGGACAAGCTCCATGTATCTAATCACCACCACCATTGGTTGACCATTTCTCTCAGGACAGGATTCAGTGCAGTTTTAGTGACCATTAAGCAGCCAATCACAGTTCAGCCTAATAAATCAGGTTACAAAATGGGATTAACCAACCCTTTGGAGACAATCCAGTAACACTTGGAGGATTGAAAGTAAACTCCTTGTACCAAAATTAACACTGCTTTGAGAAAGTCCACCATTTGGATTCCAAAGTGAATTGGCAGGCCAGCAGTGACCATCCTGATTTATGACCACAATAGGAAGAGGTTGCCATACCCTCAATGGCTGTGCCCTGCTGTCTACAGAAGCAATGGGGTCTGTTCACCAGCCGGCTGCTGTTTGGTGAAGAGCTGTTTGACATCAGCCAGCATGCTCCTCACCCGATCCTTCATTGGAGGCATGTGGTGACTGGGATCCAAGACATTAGTTTCACGGCGCTCCCTCTCCCGTTTCCAGGTTTGGTACGGATTAGATGGAAAGAGGGGCTGTTCCTTCTCACGGTGAAACTGGAGCACCATTCCACTTACCAGCAAGACTACCCACACAGATATTAAAATATAGTCTGCATTAGAAAGAGAAAGAAAGAGGAGATATTTACAACACAAACTGAGAAATGTTAAAATGTACAATCCACAGCAAAGTCCATTCAGCCCAGCTTGTCTGTAATCACTTTTTAGGGCCAAGAAAGCAGGAGAATAGGACTTATTGCAGCACAGTGGCAATGTTAGCACTGCTGCCTCAGGAGCACCAGGAACCCACATTCAATTCCAGCCTTGGGTCAATGTGGAGTTTGCACACATTCTCCTTGTGTCTGTGTGGGTTTCCTCCAGGTGCACCATTTTCTCAGTCCAAAAGATGTGGGAGTTGGGTGGATTGGCCATGCTAAATTAGCCCTAGTGTCAGGGGGATTAGCAGGGTAAATATGAGGGGTTACGGAATTGGGCCTGGGTGGGATTGTCAGTGCAGATTTGATGGGCCAAATGGCCTCCTTCTGCACTGTAGGGATTCTACAAGAAATGGAACACTTTCAAATTTGATCTCCAACTATTATCTCATTCCCTTCAAAAGATTACTTTTGAATCTGCTACCACCACTTTCTGGCAGTGTACTCCAGATCATAACTGCACAAAGATTCCCAAACCCATGATTCTTTGATTACACTGTATAATTCTGCACTCCAATGACACTTCAAATACCATCAATGCAATTAAAAAAGTTCAATTGCAGCAGGTTGATCTAATAAAAAGAATCTGGACACTAGATGGCCAAAACAGGCCAGTTTTACTCTCCTATAACAGTTCCCCAACTCTACTCCCATATGGGAGTATAGATATATTTGCCAAGGTGCCCCTTGAAGTCACTATTGTATCTGCTTTCACTACCTCCCTTGGCAACAAGTACCAGGCACCCACCACCCTCAAAAAACAAAAAATGCCTTGTACATCTCCTTTAAACCTTGCCCCTCAAGCCAATGCCCCCTATTAAATTGACTCTTCCACCCTGGGGAAAAAGCTTTGCCTCTCAATCTGTCATTTCAGTGAGAACAAACTAAGTTTCTGCAATCTCTCCTCATAGCTAATGCTCTCCATACCAGGCAACAGCCTGGTTAATCTTTGTTAAATTATGCTTTTTATTTAGCAATGCACCAAGGAGGAATTACATAATTCAGAACCGATCCGAGAAGCTAAACCGTGGGGAGCTTACACTTTCCTGTGTCCGTGTAGGTTTCCTCTGGGTGCTCTGGTTTCCTCCCCGTCTGAAGATGTGCAAGTTATGTTGATTGGCCATGCTAAAATTGTCCCTTGGTGTTTGGGGGATTAGTGGTGTAAATGCATGAGGCTACGGAATAGGGCCTGGGTGGGATTGTGGTCAGTGTGGACTTGATGAGCTGAATGGCCTCCTTTTGCACTGTAGGGATTCTATGATCAGGAGGCAACAAAACTGGACTTTATAATAAATAACCCATAATTTCTCAAATTCTAATCAGAACGTGACATATTTTCTCCAAATGTATGGCCTCATAGCAGCCTCTCAACACTTACCGTTCATCTGGAAAGGTACATCTGTGTACGTGCTGTTGAAGTTGTCATTGAGTGCCCGTTTGAGGGTATTTAGTGTGATGTAGGTGAGGCTTGTGTATACAAAATTATGGACTGCTAGAATCACTGCATAGGAACCAACAAATCCACAGGTTGTTATGTTCAGCTAGAAAAAAAATAAAGAAAAACCAATTAAACACAAAAGTGTGCTAAACATTTAAAATGTTATTCCTCCCCCCCATCATGCTGTGTGATAATTCATACTAGTGAGATTCCTTTTTTGGAAAGTCTTACAAGTACTGATTTGTGGTTGGAGAGTGTCATTTTGGATCTATGGTTCCCAAATCTCTCCTCCACTAGGAATTTTTGCTCACCTCACCTGTCTGGGTCTGTCATAGACATTGATAGCAATTAGTTGACGATATGATCTCAACCAGGTGTAGAGATAGAATCCCTATGGTGCAGAAGGAGACCAGTTGGCCCAGGAGAAGCTGCACCAAATCCCACCAGGTCCCATCCTTGTAACCCCACATATTGACCCTGATAATCAATTCAACATGGCCAATCAACCTAACCCACCTCATCTTTGGCATGTGGGAGGAAACCCAGACATGGAGAATGTGCAAACTCTGCACTGACAGGTGACCCAAGGCTGGAAGTGAACCTGGATCCCTGGCACTGTAAGGCAGCAATATTAACCACTGTACCACTATGCTGTGCATCAGGTATGGTAACAAGTCTGCCAAAAACAATATTTTAGAACTATTGAGTCATCACACCCACAGAACAAGGTAGAGGGAACAACAATTTTATTTTGGCCTGTAATCGGGGGGTGGGGGTGAACTTTATAAACCATTTGTCCCCCTCTTGTTCCTCCCACATTAGGATCAGCTCAAGCTGGATGTCTGTCCTGCTCAAGTTTCATCATCCTAGATATAATTGACAAGTGCCCCGTTTTGAAACACAGCAGCCTTGGCAATGTTAAAATCACCAGGAAAGTTACATTCACTGCCCAGTATAAATCAGAGGAACGTACTGGTCGTGGGAAGCTGAAGAATATTAAAGGTACAAGTAAAGTCACACTCGCAAACGCCACCCAGAAAACAGCATCATTATTGAAGACTTTAATGTTCCCTGAAAGACAAAAAAGATCAAACCCCAGGCATGAATTTGTTAACAAATGAAAACCGTTAGAAGTTAACATCAAGGCAAACTTATAACAAAATCCTCAATGCAGAAATCAAATAAAGATTTTTCCTATCAAGTAACATGTGTTCAATCAAAATTCTGTTACCTTAAAAGATCAGGTTTTGTTGGACCAGTTACTAGACTGTTGAATTACTCACCCAAGGGTGTGAAGAAGATCAAAGAGGATAGCAAAAATCCCAGCACGAGCCCAACGATCATCATACAGAAAGCAACACTGCCAGATCTCCACCAGCACATCACCAGCAAACTCCCACCGACACATCCTGAGACTGCTACCAGACCCAAAACCACTGTGCAAACAAATACAGTAGGTTCTTATTGAAGACTATATACACATCAACTCTCAGACTCAAGTTATGCAGTATTAACAATGTAAAATGTGTTTGGGTTTAAATTCTAGGAAAGCATCAGATTCTATTGACTTTGTTGCATTGGGGTTTGGGGAGGGGCTAAGGGGAGTAGGTGTGACAGCAAGTAGTGGGCAAGGGAGCAGAAAGTCTGTTGGGTTTCAGGGACCCATATCCAAATCAATTCCAGACTGACAGGCTTTCCCTTCTATCAACAAAAGGAGAACTCTGAAAATTAGAGCACTTTTCAAACAAGGCCAGAATGAAACAGGCAAGTTGCATGGACCAGGTCAAAGCACCCACTTTATTGTGAATGACAATGAAAGCAAAATAAGTCACATTCTTGTACAATGTATTTTTAAGATAAAGAGCAGCTACATCTATTTAAAATGGAAGAACAGACTCAAGGGATTGCAAGACTTCAGCTGATATACAAGGAATAGTGTTAGACAAGTTGCCCTGATGGGCCAAATGCCTCTTCCTCCTGTGCTCAACTATTGAGTCTGAATTTAAGCTGGAAGAGTAGAGGAAGAGGGAAAATTTTAAACACAAATCCCTTCAATTTGGCAATTCAATAAATCTTCAGACAGGGATCCACAGGGGTGGTGATTAGTGACTTGATTTATTGTTGTCACATAAAACCATAGACCTATAGAGCACTACAGCACAGAAACACCTTTTGGCCTTTCTTGGCTGTGCCTAACCATTTTTTCTGTGTAGTCCCACTGACCTGCACCATATCCCTCCACACCTCTCATCCATGTACTCGTCCAAGCTTTTAAGTGTCAAAAAAAAAGTGAGCCTGCATTCACCACTTCATCTGGCAGCTCATTCCACATTCCCACCACTGTAGAACCCCACCCCCCAATATTCCCTTTAAAAAATTTCCCCCTTAACCCATGTCCTTTTTTTACCCTCCCAGCCTCAGTGGAAAAAGCCTGCTTGCATTCACTATCTATACCCATCATAAATTTTATACATTATCAAATCTCCTCACTCTTCTACACTCCAGGGAATAAAAGTCCTAACATGTATTAGTATACAGTGAAAAATATTTTTTCTTGCATTCTATACAAACAAAAAAACTTACCATTCATAGAGAAGGAGAGTGCAGAATGTAGTGTTAGTCATAGCTAGGGTGTAGAGAAAGATCAACTTAATGCAAAGTCAGTCCATTCAAAAGTCTGATAGCAGCTGGGAAGAAGCTGTTCTTGAATCATTTGTTATGTGACCTCAGACTTATGTATCTTTTTCCCCCCTGACAGAAGGTGGAAGAGAACATTGAGTGCATGGGGTCCTTAATTATGCTGGCAGCTTTTCCAAGGCTGGGTGCAGTGTAGACAGTCAATGGATGGGAGGCTGCCTCAAAAGACCATTCTGATTAGGCAGCAAGTTTAGTTGGCTCCCATTTGAAGTTTAAAAACAGCCACGAAATACTAAGGTCAACTTTAAAGTCAACAACCAATGTGCCCCAGACCAAGTTAAACAGCACCAAGCTCTGTTCCCTGTGTAGGTGTACAGTATAGGACACCAGGTTCATCTAGTTTGCACCCATGCTAATTTAATCACAAGTCAACTGCTTTTCAGCCAATTTGTGCATTTTAGATTCAATGCCATTAAAAACAATTAGATAGCCAGTCAACTTAAAGTCGTACAAGACACAAAGGTTTGGAATACTTAAAATGCTGTACAATTCTGTTCACAGAAGGATATTAAGCTAGAAAGAGTGCAGAAAAAGATTTAAAGGTGCCACCAGGACTTGGATTGAATTAAGGAGAGGCTGAATAGACTAGGACTTTTTTCCCTCTGAAGCATAGGAGGCTGAGGGATGATCTTAGAGGTCTACAAAATAATGAGGCGCACAGATCAGCTAGATAGTCAATATCTTTTCCCAAACATAGGGGAGTCTAAACTAGAGGGCATAGGTTTAAAGTGAGTGGGGAGAGATACAAGGTGGTCCAGAGGGGCAATTTTTCCAGAGGGTGGAGTGTCTGGGTCAAGCTGCCAGAGATATAGTAGAGGTGGGTACAATTGTCTTTTAAAAAGCATCTAGACTGTTAGATGAGAGAGTATAGAGGGATATGGGCCCCATGTGGGCAATTGGGATTAGCTTCATGGTTTCAACTGGGCAGCATGGACAAGTTGGGCTGTAGAGCCTGGTTCTATGCTGTAAACAGCTGACTCTGTGCTGGCTGTGGGGGGGAAGAGAAACCCATTAATTCCACTCTGTTGCTCTTTCCTATAGTCCTGAGTTTTTCCTCCCTTCAAATATTTATCCAATTCTCTCTTGAAAGAGACTATTGAATCTCCTTTAATGCCCATTTCAAGTGGTGCATTCCAGGTTACAAACAAATGTTTCTTCATTCAGCGTCTGGCTCGTGTTGTCTGCTTACCATCTCTCCTGCCAACAGAAACCATTTATCCTTATTATTAAATCCCTCACAACTTTGACTACCTCTACTGAATTAGAACAATCCCACCACCTCAAGTCTCTTCAGATAACTGTAGGCCCTCATCCGTGTCTGATAAATCTCCACTGCACCACCTGAGGCTTCAACATCCCTCAGTGCAGTGCCCATAATATTCTAGCCAGTCTTTTTCTTAAGCATAATGTAACTAGGAGGAGCAGGCCATTTGGCCCCTCAAGCCAGCTGTCATTCAATAAGATTGTGGCTGATCTTTTCATGGACTCAGCTCCACTTATCCACCCACTCACCATAATCCTTAATTCCTTTACTGTTCAAAAAAAAATTATCTTTGCCTTAAAAACATTCAATGAGGTAGCCTCAACTGCTTCACTGGGCAGGGAATTCCACAGATTCACAACCCTTTGTGTTAAGAAGTTCCTCCTCAACTCAGTCCTAAGTTTAGTACAACTGCCACTTGTAAACCAAGGCTTTCACACACTCTGCAAAGACAAAATGGCCTTTTCAACTTGTCCTGCCCCACATAATGATTCATGTAAACACACCCACATTCCTGAACCCTCAAAGTGGTCCATTTTGATCAAGTTTCCCTTCATTACATCCAATAAAACATACCTTTGTATTTTCCATATAAACTCCACGATTCGGGCAAAACAGAACCCTGCAAATGATTGGCTGGGTATTGATGATACAGCAACACTTACCATCGTAATCTATCACAAACAGTCGGACAATTAGAACGAAGGACAGAAATCCCAGGAAAATGAATCCCATGAAGAATAATTCTGTAACATACAAAACAAGGGTTATTCAACTTAGACTACAAAGATTATCATGCTGTCAGCAGTGCTTTTCCTGCTTATTATCAGGCAAAAAGTTGGACTTAATATTTAGGCTTCTCTAAAAGAAATTGGCATTTAACTATTTAAAACTAAGATTTGGCACAGAAATGCATATAATCTGTAAAAGGGAAGCTAGCTCTTTGCCCAAGAGGCCTAGGCTGGTTGTTGTGCACCTCCCCGTGCATCCAGAAATAGAGTTTGAGGAAAAAAAACTTTCTGGATTTCTGCTCCCTTTTCAGTGAAATGCTTCCTGACATCACCCCCCCAAATCTGCCTGGCTCCAGCTTAAAAGGTTCTGCCCTCCTCTACACTCACTCATTGCTCTATCAAATCCTTCAAATAAACATTAATCATGAACAAATTAAAAACCCTTAAATCCTCTTGAGGATAGGAGCCCAGTCTATGCAGACTCTAGAAGTTCACCCCTTGTAGCCCTGGAATCATTCTAGTGAATCTCTGCCATGTATCCCTTTCATAGTCAATGCATCTTCCTGGAGGTGCAAAGGCCAAAATTGAACAGTTCATAGAAAAATAGTGCAGAATTAGGCCATTCAGCCCATCAAGTCTGCATCTACTTTCCAATGGAGTCTCACCCAGACCCCATCTGAGTAACCCCATGTGTTTACCCTGCTATTCCCCACCAACTTGCACATCTTTGGACACTAAGGGACAATTTAGCATAGCCAATCCATCTAACCCACACATCTTTGAACTGAGGGAGGAAACCCACATGGGGAGAATGTGGGTGGAGTTTACACACAGTCACCCAAGGCTGGTATGGATCCTGGGTCCCTGGTGCTGAGAGGCAGCAGTGCTAACCACTATGCCACCCAATGGACAAAAAAAAATCAGAAGGAAACTGCCCAGTGGTGTGAAAGGCCAGTTACCCCACACCCTGCAGGAGAACACTGGCATAGTTATGTTACTGTCTGAAGCAATGGTACTACTGTTCAATGTAGTAAATGTTCAAAACAAAAAAAGGTGGAATTCTCTAACAGCCAGAAGTTACCTGTTTTTAGGTATCTATGCCCGAAGAAACAAACAAATAATCCAACCAGCCCAACAGAAACAAAGAATACTTTTGTTGATGTTCGTTCTAGAAGGAAAACAGAAAAATATCAGGATGGATAGAGTTCTCCATGTGGAGATTACAAACCAAAATATTACACCTTGCAACACTTTCCCAAAAGTAGGCAAACTGCCCAGCACTAGGTCGATTTTAAAATTCTCAGCTTTAGCCTTCAAGTTACTGAATGGCTTTCTTCTTCCTCTAAAGATGTCCCTGCACACCACCCCCACCCCTCCTCCCCTGCCAACACTGCTTTGGTAGCATCACCACCTTCATTGTTCATGTGCAGAGTCTGAATGGTGGATCAGGGTCAAGGGGCTGAATGGCCTCATCTTTGTTAAAGATGCCAAGTTCCTCCAGTGCATTGGCATTGGTGGAACCTCAGAACTCAAGGCCATGGGAGTTTGTTCTACACAGATTTAGAACTACAAAATTAAGTTGGTCAAAAACCAAATTCACTATTTAAAATAGAATCCCTAACAATGCAGAAGAGGCCATTCAGCCTATCGAGTCTGTACCAACTCTGAAAGAGCATCCTACCCAGACTCTAGTTTCCCCTTCTCCCTATAACCCCACACAACTCCTATGGCTAATCCATCAAACCCATGCATCTTTGGACTGTAGGAAGAAACCCATGCAGGCACAGGGAGAATGTGAAGACTCTACAATGACCCAAGGCCAGAATTGAACACAGACCCCTGGAGCTGTGAGACCCCAGTGCTAACCACTGCAGCACCATGCTGCCTGATCACTTATCTTGTACGCTTCATCCTTTCCAAGCTGAACTTGCTGCAAAATATAGGAAAAAAATGCCTGCCTGAAAAATGCTCTCAGGAGTTTGGGAATGCTCAATAACAGCGTAAAGGGCATAGAAAGGCAAAACAGACACCAAGATCCCCAAACTCAAGCTACTCTCCAAGAAGACCAGTATCAAAAGTAAAGGAGCAGATTGGCTGCCAATGAGGAACTGTATGCTGTACTCTAGGAATTGGCAGCCAAGTACTCTGGATAATCAAGATCCTGAAGAATCTTCAGGGTGGAGTAGTGAGGGATTACCTAGAGAGAAAGGGAGAAGAGTGGAATCCTAGAATGACACTTAGATTAACCATTGGAAGCTGTTCAAACCCTAGGCAAGGTAAATAATTGATACTTACTCTGTGTGTAGCAATTGTCCAGCTTGTCAGTGAAGCTACAGCCATACATGTGAGCAGGGGTATAAGCTGCTGACGTGTTTGTCTCTGGGTCCTTAACAATAACATTGTAAATCACCCCTTGGCCGGGTATTGATGGTACGGTGACACTGGCCTTGTCTTGTGCACGCAGGCTGAAGAGCTGGAAACAGAAACAATGCTGTGAAAATAGATCAGTGATGCCAACCACAGGAAAGCTCACTTCTGGTCAATCAGGGGAGGCAATGGCCTAGGTGGTATTATCACTAGACTATTAAATCTAGAAACTCAGCTAATGTTCTGGGACACCTGGGTTCTAATCCTGCTGTGGCAGATGGTGGAATTTGAACTCAATAAAAGATATCTGGAATTAAGAATCTACTGATGACCATGAAACCATTGTCAAAAAACCCATCTAGTTCACTAATGTTCTTAGGGAAATCTGCCATCCTTACCCAGTCTGGCCTACATGTGACTCTGGAGCCACAGCAATGTGATTGACTCAACTGCCCTCCAAGGGCAACTAGGGATGGGCAATAAATGCTGGCCAGCCAGTAATGCTCATGTCCCATGAATTAAGAATACCCTTCAAATGTTGAGTAAAGCAGATTTTAGCTCAATTTATAAAAGAGTTTCTTAATCCATTATTAAACCGCCCGAGTCACTCATTTGCTCTAAAATTCAAAGCTTTGGATTAGCTGGGCTGGTAACCCTTGGGGGTCTAACTCCAGTTCTAGGCCCAATTAGTTGTTTGTATCGATGTGGAAGAAAAAATGCACCTTGTCTTTAGGTTCCAGGAATTCATAAAAACAATCTTGATTTAGGACAGTCAGGATGAAGTGAAGTGGATGCAAGATGGCAAATTTCACTCAGACAGTGTGGGGGAGCGGTCGGGGGGGGGGGGGGGGGGGTGAAATTTGCACAAATTTTCCTCATCTATCCCAAACTAGCAGCCTGAAGAAAAGCCTTTCCGATGGTGATGCCAGGCTTGAGTGTCTTGGGACACTGAACAAAATGGGTATTAGCCTTCAACTATGAGCTGCATCCTCTCTGAACACCATCCCCAACCCAACCTCACTCCCACCCTCGCAGGAACTGCAGAACTACAGCAGGCATCAACCCTGACAACAATGACTTCATTCCTCAGAATTTGGAAAAGGGCAACTCAATCCTAAAAATCAGAATTGCAGGCACAAGTTGTGTTGGAGATGGGGAGACAACAGTCAGACTCCTGGACTCAATGTTAACTCTGCTTCTCTCCTGATAGATGCAGCCTGACCTGCTGAGATTTCCCAGTGTCCTCTGCTCGTTTCAGATTCCAGCATCCACAGTAGATTCATAGAATCCCTTCAGTACAGAAGGCAACAACTTGGCCCCATCAAGTCATAACCCCATTTATTTACCCTGCTAATCCCCATGACACTAAAGGATAATTTAGCATGGCCAAACTAACCCACACATTTCTGGACAGTGGGAGGAAACCCATGCAGACATGGAGAGAACATGCAAACTCCACTCAGATAGTCACCTGAGGCCAGAATTGAACCTGGGTCTTTGGCATAGTTGCTTATTTTACCAGTATAACCCTGTTAGCCAAATGGCCTGGTCTATGAATTCTATAGAAGCAGTTCTGACAATATCCTAAATGGTGATCAAATAGTAAATTACAATACATCATACCTCCTGTAGTTAAAATGCTGAGAGTGGACTGAGAGGGTACACCACAAACAGAAAAAAGGTTTGTGAATTTTCTATTCAGAGAATTAGAAATGTTTAGCCAATCCACTGGCCTATCAATAGACACATCTTAATCTTCAACCAGGAGTGATTAAAAAGTTCATTCGCAAGGTGGAGGGAAAAGTTACCTTGATTCCATTTGCTTCCACCTGTTGGACCTCAGCCATCTTTTGGAGGGAGGCAAAGAGGACCTTCTCGTTCATGTCAGTTTCTGGTAGGAAATACTGATAGACTTCATATTGGAGTCGTGATCTGGACCCCTGGCCAGTATAGTCACACGAGGGTGGAACCGCTCCCCTGTAACAACAATCCCTGAATTTATCACTTCTACTTCCACTAGAAAGAAAAAAAACTACAGACACGTTGCCTGAAGGGACTCATCACCAATCCCGAAGCATATCTACCTTCAAGCGAAATGAGGATATTTTCTAGTCAACACTCAAACCATCAGATCTTTCCAGCAAATAGGTCGTGTTCATGTTTAAAGTTATAACATTTTAGTGTCACAAGTAGGCTTACATTAAACATTGCAATGAAGTTACTGTGAAAATCCCCGAGTCGTCACACTCTGGCACCTGTTCAGGTACACTGAGGGAGAATTTAGCATGGCCAATGCACCCTAACCAGCACGTTTTTCAAACTGTAGGTGGAAACTGGAGCTCCCAGAGGAAACCCACACAGACATGGAGAACGTACAAACTCCACACAGACAGTGACCCAAGCTAGGAATCAAACCCAGGTCCCTGGCACAGAGGCAGCAGAGCCAACCACACAGTGTTGCTCCATGTGTATTTAAGAAAGTCATTATCTAATCCTAATATTCCCAATGTTATTCTTTCATCCGTCCAATTAAAAATAATTTGGGATTAACTAAGAAATTGTTAACTGATAGCAATTAAGGCAGTGTGCTTATTGCAGAATTGGTGGCATGGTGATTAACTTTACATAACAGGGTGCTTGCTATTCATCCAGTCAACTCCAGTCTGTTTCCAATCTCAGTGGAAGATGAGCTACACTCAGATAGCGAAGACTTTCTCAATCAGTAGAGTGAAGCAATTTCCTTCAAGTTCCCAAAAGGGTAAACCCCAATTATTAACAAAGGCTGGAATGAGAAACTTGCATTTATATAGAACCTTTCACAGAGAGGACACCCAAAGCCAGTGGAGTTAACTGCTGTGTGGGAAACCACAGCAGCCAATAGCATTCAGCAAGATCTCTAGTCATGTGATAATGTCAGGCTTTTTTTTTTAAAATAAAGATTTTGGCCAAGGGATGAATGTTGATTTGGACACCAGGGAGAGCTTCTTGTTCAGCAGTGCCACTCAAGGGGGCGCTAAGCCTTGGCTTAAACACCTCAAAAATAACCAAGACACCCACCAAATATGTCTGCTTGGATTTGGTGCTGAAGTTCCTGGGATGGGTCTCGAATCCATAATTCTCTGGTTTGAGGTGAGATCCACTCAGCACTGTGGATGATGGTATTCAGTGGTTAATCAGATGATTACAAACAAGCTCAGCAGGTGATCTCCAAGGCTGTGCCCGGTCCACAAATGGCCCGTGAAGACAAAAGGGATTTATGGAAGAAATCCTGAACTCTTCTACTTTCTATTCAGGCCTCCCAATGACTCAAGCCCACCCCTACTAGCCTTGACACATCCACTGGCCCCTGCACAAGCCTCACTTTTAGCTATTTCAATCACAGGCAAGGCCTTTGTAGTTAGTAAGTGACAATTCCAGAAGGGGGCAGCCACCATTGCTAAAAACCAAAGCCAGCTTAAATGGTGGGTGGGAGGGAAGCTGAAGCCAACACCATGATCTAGTTAAAACACACCAAGGATTTAAGTGTAAATTTACTAGAGGCAGGAATCTAAGTGGAGTCCATGCTGCAGTCACCAGTGTTAAACCATTAGGCTCAGTTGGCTGGATGGTTGATGTAGAGCAATGACAACAGTGTGGGTTCAATTCCCATACTGGCTGAGGTTATTCTCGAAGGCCCCACCTTCTCAACCTTGCCCCTCACCCAAGGTGTGATGGCCCTCAGGTTAAGTCACCAGTTAGCTCTGCCCCTCAACAGCAGAGCAGCCAATGGTCACCTGGGACTATGGCAACTTTCCCTTTCATGCTGTTTCTTGTTAATTTTTGTACCTTCAGGATTTGTAGCTTTGACAAGACAGTGTCAATTACATTCCCAGGAGATATATAAGAACATAAGAAATAGGAGCAGGAGTAGGCCATCTGGCCCTTCGAGCCTGCCCCGCCATTCAATAAGATCATGGCTGATCTGTCGTGGCTCAGTTCCACTTTCCAGCCCTCTCCCCATAACCCTTAATCCCCTCTCTTATCAAAAACCCATCAACCCGCTTCTTGAAAATATTTAGCGAGGCAGCCTCCACCACTTCAACAGGTAGAGAATTCCAGAGATTCACCACCCTTTGAGTGAAGAAGTTCCTCCTCAACTCTGTTCTAAAACGCCCCCCCCCTTTATCTTGAGGCTGTGCCCCCTAGTCCTATTGTCTTTTTTGAGCGGGAAGAGTCTCTCCACCTCTATCCTATCTATCCCATTCATCATCTTATACGTCTCAATGAGATCTCCCCTCATTCTTCTAAACTCCAACGAGTACAAGCCTAGTTTATTCAGCCTCTCCTCATAGCCCAACCCCCTCAACTCCAGTATCAGCCTGGTAAACCTCCTCTGCACTCCCTCCAAGGCCAAAATATCTTTGCACAGGTGCGGCGCCCAAAACTGCACACAGTACTCCAGCTGCGGCCTCACCAATGCCCTATACAGCTGCAGTAAGACCTCCCTACTTTTATATTCAATCCCCTTCGCTATGAAGGCCAGCATCCCATTCGCCTTCCTGACCACCTGCTGCACCTGCAAGCTGGGTTTTTGCGACTCATGCACAAGGACCCCGAGGTCCCTCTGCACCGTCGCCTGCTGCAGTTTTTCGCCACGTAAGTAATAGTCCTTCCTACCAAAGTGGACCACCTCACACTTGCCAACATTAAATTCCATTTGCCATTTCCTGGCCCATTCGCCCAGCCTGTCTAGATCCTTCTGCAGACTCTCCACACCCTCCACACAATTTGCCGTTCCACCAATCTTGGTGTCATCCGCAAATTTCGACACCCTACACTTGGTTCCCTCCTCCAGATCATCTATATAAATGGTAAAAAGCTGAGGCCCCAGCACCGACCCCTAGGGCACTCCACTAGTCACCATCCGCCAATCTGAATAGCACCCGTTGACCCCCACTCTCTGCCTCCTATTTGACAACCAATCCTCTATCCACGCTAACACCTTACCCCCAACTCCAAGTCCCCTGACCTTCTGCAATAACCTCTTATGAGGTACTTTGTCAAATGCCTTCTGAAAATCCAGAAAGACCACATCCACCGGCTCTCCTCTATCCACCGCCCTAGGCACATCCTCATAGAACTCCAGTAAATTTGTCAGACACGACTTCCCTTTAATGAAACCGTGCTGCGTCTGCTCTATCAAGCAATTCCCTTCAAGATGCCTCGCAATTTCCTCCTTAATGACGGATTCTAACATTTTACCTACCAGACGTTAAACTAACCGGCCTATAATTCCCCGCCTTTTGCCTGGCACCCTTCTTAAACAACGGCGTAACATTAGCCGTTTTCCAATCTTCCGGCACTTCCCCGGAATCCAGCGATGTCTGGAAAATAACCACCAATGCATCCACTATAACCTCCGCCATTTCTTTCAGAACCCTCGGATGCATTCCATCCGGTCCTGGGGACTTGTCCACAATCAGCCCCCTCCAGTCTGTCAAGCACTGCCTCTCTAGTAACAGTAATGTCATTAAGACCCTCCAGTCCTGAGATGAATCATTCCAGATCCAATCTTACCGTCACCCAAATTTCCAAAGACAAACAACTCAGACTTTAATTATCTGAAAGTAAGCTGGATATTTTTGGGAATATCTAGTCATTTCCTGGTATTCCAATCAATTCACATCAATCGTAAGCCCCTGGCTTATAGATCAAGCTGGATCACTTGTAGCCCTTGGAGAGAAAAACCTATCAAATCACAGCATTTATTTCCACTTGCTGTCCTGTGGATGTTAGAGACAGAACTCTTGACAGTAAGGAGCTTGAATATTGCCGAAAGAATGACATCATCTACCCCCCAGCACAACGCGTAGCTCATTGTTCGATTTGCGATATCCTGACCATTGTTCACTGTTTTGCGCACACACAAATAGGCCAAAGGTTGACACTTGGAAAATGCCCAGTCTATACCAAATGTCCCTGGAAATATCTCAAAATTTGCAACAGGTTAAACAAGCCAATCACACAATAGCTACAGGATGCTGCCATTAGTTCAAACAGACAGTCTACCAAACAGTTAAGCAACATGTGAATTTCAGCACCAAGATGTCAGGTACAAACCTGTACAGCAAATCAGCCAAAGGGAAGTGTATTCCTTCAGTTGTTCAGAAGGAGTTAAACAGCCTGTGTGTGCAAAATCCAAAACCAAATGGCTGTAAAATGTAATTTTGCCATGGGCCAGCACATCCTGAACCATCCCTAAAGTAACAACCAATTTAAAGGCCACCAGTCAAGCTTTTAAAGTGACAGAGGGACCCATTCTCTGCAAACAAAAAGGAATATGTTCAAGCTTCATTTTATAATTACCCAGGAGTGCCAGGCACCTACAGTTCTCTACTGCATTCTTCATGGCCTCAGCTAGAGTGAGCACCCCTTTTCTCCTGTAGCACAAATGATCTGTAATTTGTTTGAAATTTGACATTGTCGATACTTTTCATCTTGTGCTCATCAAGACAAAGTCTCTCTTAGGAAAATTCATGATTGAGGTGCATTCATTAACAGGCTCCCAGGGGTGCTGAACTTGAAGACAATGGAAAGATACATTTGAACCCAAAACACCAGTGTTTGCAGTTATGGGAGTGTATTAGACCACTAAATAAAAAGCTAGGTTGACTTTCCCAGTGCTGTACTGAGGAAGTACCATGCTGTCAAAAGGTAGTACCTTTCAAATGAGATGTTAAGCAAAGGCTCCAAGGTGGATGTAAAAAAAAATATAATTGGAGGAGTTACAGCTACTGTACTTTCCGATGCTGATCCCTCAAACTAAATAGTCATTTTCACATCTGAGATCTTGCTGTGTACAATTTGCTACAGTTTATGATTGCTTGAAGCACAAATTTATGAAAGGCATTGTGTTATACTTTTGCAAAAAGAGACTTGCGACTACATCAGATCAAAAAGACAAACAAAAACAGAATGGGGAACTCTGTACCTTGCATATCCAACACTGGCTGGTGCAAAACTTATTGTGGCTTCATAGAGGTTGTACTGCAAGTGTACACTTGTATCAGTCAGGTTAGAGTCCAGACTGCATCCACCTGGTACAGGATCTGCCGAAGTGATGGATAGGAAAGTTAGCGTAGGAATTCTGAGTGTACCAAATACAACTGAGACAACTCTGGATGGGTCAGAATGAATAGCCCCAAAAGAGTTGGGAAAAATCATGGCTGGGATTCACCCCTCCCCCCCAAAAAAATTCTAAGTGCTGAATTTGTGTAAAAACCAGGAGTAAATTCCACTGCTTTTATTGAAGCAGGACTTTCAGAACAAATCTCTGCATTAGAGCCCTAGCATGAAATCATACTGAAAAGCTGGATATGGGGCCTATTCCCACTGAAGAGGCCAGCAGCATAACACTGAGAAGGCTAGGGTGCACCCCCCCCACTGCATTCCCAACACATCCCGCAATAGTGATCCCTGATCAGCCCTTCCCTATCTCTGCTCACCATCCCAAATGCAGAGTGGATGAAGGACCTCCTCTCCTCCAAACCCCATTGATCTTCCCCAGTGCTGCCTGATGACTGCTGGGCAGTGCCACCTTGTCCCTTGGGCAGTACCAGGAGGCCAGGCTGACAATGCCTAGGGGGCATTCCCCTCCCCACTTCCTGCAGCATCTCTACGGCTCCTGCTCACTTCAGTGGGACAGTTCCCCATTAGTGCAGTGAAACTCAGTCCCAGGTCCACTAAATCAGGTTTAAATGAGCATTATTCAGCTCCATGCCTGAAAGCTGACGCTGGGAGAATCTGGCAGCTGGAGTTGTGAAGGCCTGATGCTCAGTGAGAAGCCCATTACATGGCCTGTCTCCAGGCTTTACCAGAACTGGAGGGCACAGCCTCAAAATAAGGTGGGGGGGGGGGGGGGGGGGGGGGGTGGAGGCAGTTTAGAACGGAGTTGAGGAAGAACTTCTTCACTCAAAGGGTGGTGGATCTCTGGAATTCTCTGCCTGTTGAAGTGGTGGAGGCTGCCTCGCTAACTATATTTAAGTCACGGTAGATAGGTTTTTGACAGAGAAGGGAATTAAGGATTTGGGGAGAAGGCAGGAAAGTGGAACTGATCCACTTCAGATCAGCCATGATCTTATTGAATAGTGGGGCAGGCTCGAAGGCCTACTCCTGCTCCTATTTCTTATGTTCTCAAGGAGACTGGAACATGGGCTCAAACCTGCAGTAGGTAGTTTCACACCCAGTTAAAAGTCCAACATTTGGTAGCACGAGCTTTTGGAGCACTGCACCTTCCTCAGGCAAGTGCTCTCACCTGATGAGGGAGCAGCACTCAAAAGCTCATGCTAGCAAATAATCCTGCTTGACTTTAACCTGGTGTTGAGGCTTCCTACTGTGCCCACCCCAGTCCAATGCCAGCATCTCCACATGAAGCTTGCAGCGAGAGACTTGAATTGACTCAGGAGTGTCACAAACTCGGCTGTTGTTATCTGTGATGGTATCCAGCTTGGGACACTGATTCAGTGGTTATGGGAATGGTGTGAGAAGTCATGTAGAAGACCCAGGCAGGGGAGAACATTAACCAGCCCAATATAACAGACTATGTATCACAAAGAAAAGACATCTACACAAATGGGACTATAAAGACAATTATATGTAGGAATTACTGAACACAGTTTATATAGAAATTTCCCTTTTTGATTCAAAGTATATTTGAGACCTGATCTTTGCAGGATTTGCTTTTTCCTAAACACCCATTTCAATAGATCTATAAAAGGTCAGCTTATTGCTACAACACTACACAATTGAGGAGTTATTCTGGGAAATGTCTCGGTTCAGTGAAGATACGTTTTTTACTGCCCTCAAATGTTTCTGCACTCTTGCTTCGTATCTCCTAGCAAAGACTGGATTCAGGGCTGCTTCTGAGTGTTGGCAGTTATACTATTTTCCCTTTGACTTATGTGTATTTGCTGCCTGTCCCCTCAGATTCTGTGGCTCAAAAAAAATTAACATAGATGTGTCTCCCTGATGGTTCAATCCTCCTGATAAAGGCATTTCCTGTTATGGAGATGATATTTTTCTGGTCTGCCTGCAGTCTGCTAATCACTGGGAGACTCGCATCCTGTGAAATGCTAATGGCTTCCAGTAGTTCGTTTTGTTACATTCCTGGTATTGCTTGATACTAGGCACAATCATAACAGCAGCCAGAGTACTGGGAAAAGAACAGTTATAGGATTCCAGTATTGCTGAAAGGAACACATTGTTGAAGCTGTCTCTCGTGTACTCATCAGGACACAGAGTCTGGATGCAAAAATACCAAACTTGGAAAGGGAACAACACTTTGTATTGCATGAGAATGATTGAGAGAATGATAGGGAATGGGATAGCTTGATCTTGGATTCAGACATAGCTTGGCACAACATCGAGGGCTGAAGGGCTGGTACTGTTCTAGGAAGACGGTGCTGATTGGGCAAGGAGTTACCTCAAGAGGGAGCTATCAACCCCCAAGGCTTTTAATATTAAGCAAAGGTATAATCCCTGGACTAACTCCTCTGGCCTCAGATTTCCAGCATCCACATTCAAGACTGGTTTTGACAACCAAAATCATCATGTAGAGTTCCTGATAAGATTGTAACTTTAAGACTGCATCATCTAATGATGCAGGAATAGTTACAGCAGTATTTTCCACTCCTAGAACCTATTGTTCATTCCCTCCCACTTCCATTGGTGCTTGATCTGGGACTGTGCCCCCACAGGGATGCTAACAGCCAGTTTTATCTCTGATTCGTCACTTTGGCAAACCAGTGATCCAACCTGACCACCAGTTTTTCTTTGCACTAAAAAATTAAAGACCCCACCACTGACTCCATATCCCAAACTCAGATGGGGCCAGTCTGCTTGTAACTTTACAGTCTTATCCAACCCTGTGAAGAAAATGGATGGCACATCTACTGCCACTCACGATTCATCTCCAATCCACCTCAAGTCATCTCATACTGTACTTCTGGTCACTTCCTGATTTCTATTGGTGAGCCTCTTATTTTTCACCAACTCATCTTGTTTTCATGCAATTGGGCCATTACTAGCTGGGCAAGTGTCTATTGTCCATCCCCAATAGCCCTCATTGGTGATAAGCAGCCTTCTTGAATTGCTGCAGTCTTGTGGTGTAGGTACACCCATTGTGCTGTTAGGGAGGCAGTTTCAGGATTTTGACCCCGTGACAGTGAAGGAACAGCAATAGATTTCCAAGGGGAGACAGTGACATTGTCACTGGACTAGTAATCCAGACACCCAGATTGATGTTCTGGGGCACCCAGGTTCAAATCCCACCACAGCAGATGGTGAAATTTGAATTCAAATTCCTGAATTATAAAATCTGGTGATGCCCTCAAAACCATTGTCAGAAAAACCCTGTTTGCTTCACTAGTGTCCTTTAGGGAAGGGAACTGCCATCTTTACCTGGTCTGGCCTGATCTGAAGTGGATCAGTTCCACTTTCTCCCCATAACCCTTAATTCCCTTGTCTATCAGAAATCTACCTGTGACTTTGAATATATTCAATGAGGTAGCCTCCACCACTTCAACAAGCAGAGAATTCCAGAGATTCATCACCCTTTGAGTGAAGAAGTTCCTCCTCAACTCTGTTCTAAACTGCCCACCCCTTGAGGCTGTGGGCTCTAGTTCTGCTATTCTTTCTAATCAGAAAGGATCCCTCTACTTCTACCCTATCTAGCCCCTAGGTACTTGGAGGGTGTGGTATTCCTATGCATTGCTGTCCTTGTCTTTCTAGTAGGTAGTGGTCACAGGTCTGGAAGGTGCTGTTGTTGAAGGAGCCCTGACAAGTTCTGCAGTGCATCTTGTAAATGATACATATTGCTGGTGGGAGTGACACCAAGTGATCTAGTTTGTCCTGGATGGTGAGGCTTCAGGTTTTGTTGGAGCTGCACCCATCCAGACAAGTCAGGAGAATCCTCTCCACTTGTACCTTGTAGATGGTGGACAGGCTCTGGGCTGTCAGGAAGCAAGTTACTCACCACAGTATTCTCAACACTGACCTGCTCTCATAGCCACTGAGTATGTGATGTGATGAGTCCAGTTGAGATCCTTGGTCACCATTGACCAGAAAGTTATGATGTGCAGATATATAAGAACATAAGAAATAGGAGCAGGAGTAGACCATCTAGCCCTTCGAGCCTGCCCCGCCATTCAATAAGATCATGGCTGATCTGTTGTGGCTCAGTTCCACATTCCCACCCTCTCCCCATAACCCTTAATCCCCTCTCATCAAAAACCCATCAACCCACGTCTTAAAAATATTTAGTGAGGTAGCCTCCACCACTTCAACAGGCAGAGAATTCCAGAGATTCACCACCCTTTGAGTGAAGAAGTTCCTCCTCAACTCCGTTCTAAACTGTCCCCCCTTTATCTTGAGGCTGTGCCCCCTAGTCCTATTATCCTTTGAGCGGGAAGAGTCTCTCCACCTCTATCCTATCCATCCCATTCATCATCTTATACGTCTCAATGAGATCTCCCCTCATTCTAAACTCTAACAAATACAAGCCTAATTTAAGAACATAAGAACATAAGAAATAGGAGCAGGAGTAGGCCATCTAGCCCTTCGAGCCTGCCCCGCCATTCAATAAGATCATGGCTGATCTGTCGTGGCTCAGTTCCACTTTCCCGCCCTCTCCCCATAACCCTTAATCCCTTCTTTTATCAAGAACCCATCAACCCGCTTCTTAAAAATATTTAGCGAGGCAGCCTCCACCACTTCAACGGGCAGAGAATTCCAGAGATTCACCACCCTTTGAGTGAAGAAGTTCCTCCTCAACTCCGTTCTAAACCGCCTCCCCTTTATCTTGAGGCTGTGCCCCCTAGTCCTACTGTCTTTTTTTGAGCGGGAAGAGTCTCTCCACCTCTATCCTATCCATCCCATTCATCATCTTATACATCTCAATGAGATCTCCCCTCATTCTTCTAAACTCTAACGAGTACAAGCCTAGTTTATTCAGCCTCTCCTCATAGCTCAACCCCCTCAACTCCGGTATCAGCCTAGTAAACCTCCTCTGCACTCCCTCCAGGGCCAAAATATCCTTGCGCAGGTGCGGCGCCCAAAACTGCACACAGTACTCCAGCTGCGGCCTCACCAATGCCCTATACAGCTGCAGCAAGACCTCCCTACTTTTATATTCAATCCCCCTCGCTATGAAGGCCAGCATGCCATTCGCCTTCCTGACCACCTGCTGCACCTGCAAGCTGGGTTTTTGCGACTCATGCACAAGGACCCCGAGGTCCCTCTGCACCGTCGCCTGCTGCAGTTTTTCGCCACGTAAGTAATAGTCCTTCCTACCATTCTTCCTACCAAAGTGGACCACCTCACACTTGCCAACATTAAATTCCATTTGCCATTTCCTGGCCCATTCGCCCAGCCTATCTAGATCCTTCTGCAGACTCTCCACACCCTCCGCACAATTTGCCTTTCCCCCAATCTTGGTGTCATCAGCAAATTTCGACACCCTGCACTCGGTTCCCTCCTCCAGATCATCTATATAAATGGTAAATAGCTGAGGCCCCAGCACCGACCCCTGGGGCACCCCACTAGTCACCAACCGCCAATCCGAATAGCACCCATTGACCCCCACTCTCTGCCTCCTATTTGACAACCAATCCTCTATCCACGCTAACACCCTACCCCCAACTCCATGTCCCCTGACCTTCTGCAATAACCTCTTGTGAGGTACCTTGTCAAACGCCTTCTGAAAATCCAGAAAGACCACATCCACCGGCTCTCCTCTATCCACTGCCCTAGACACATCCTCATAGAACTCCAGTAAATTTGTCAGACACGACTTCCCTTTAATGAAACCGTGTTGCGTCTGCCCTATCAAGCAATTCCCTTCAAGATGCCTCGCAATTTCCTCCTTAATGACGGATTCCAACATTTTACCTACCACAGACGTTAAACTAACCGGCCTATAATTCCCCGCCTTTTGCCTGGCACCCTTCTTAAACAACGGCGTAACATTAGCCGTTTTCCAATCTTGCGGCACTTCCCCGGAATCCAGCGACGTCTGGAAAATAACCACCAAGGCATCCACTATAACCTCCGCCATTTCTTTCAGAACCCTCGGATGCATTCCATCCGGTCCTGGGGACTTGTCCACAATCAGCCCCTCCAGTCTGTCGAGCACCACCTCTCTAGTAACAGTAATGTCATTAAGACCCTCCAGTCCTACCACCTTTCCATCGCTAACACCCGGCAAATTATTCACGTCCTCCTCCGTGAAGACAGAAACAAAAAAGTTATTCAATACCTTAGCCATATCCCCATCCCCTACCACTAGCTCCCCTTTCTCATCCTCTAAAGGACCAACGTTCACCCTAGCCAGCCTAGCTGGCCTCTGAGCTACAGACACTGAGGCTCATCAGGGGGAGAGAGGGTGCCATTGTCAATGGGGTGCAAGTGACATCCACCCCTGCTAGACTGGCTAAATCTAAGGGTCAGGGACAAAAGGGGGCTGCTGGGAGGAGGAAGGGGGGTGAGGAGCAGAGGCCTCAGCCTCTTAATCTGCATAACAGGTTTGAGGTTCTTGCTTCCAGTCTGGAAGAGGACGAGGCAGGTGAGGTTGGTGAGCAAACTGCACACGGTACAGTGATGCAGCAGGACATAGGCAAAGAGAAGGGGAAAAGGAACGTAGTAGTGATTGGGGATAGTGGGGTGAAGGGTATTGACACTGTCCTTTGTCACAATGACAAAGTGCACAGAAGGGTGTGTGTCTGCCTGGTGCTCGGGTACAGGATGTCGCAGCTGGGCTGCAGAGGAATCTGGAGTGGGAGGGTGAGAACCCGGTCGTTGTAGTACATGTGGGTGCCGGCGACATAGGCAAAGTGCGGACTGAGGATCTGGGGAGGGAGTATGAAAAGCTGGGAATGGAATTAAAAAGTAGAACCGACAAGGTGGTCGTCTCTGGGCTACTGCCTGAACTGAGTGCAGACGGGCGTAGGGTTGACAGGATAAAGGAACTGAATGGGTGGCTCAGGGATTGGTGTGGGAGGAATGGGTTCGAATTTATGGGGCATTGGCACCAGTATTGGGGTAGGTGGGACTTGTTCGGGCGGGATGGGGTGGGTCTGAACCGTGCTGGGACCAGAGTGTTGGCGAATCGAGTAAAGAGGACTGTAGACAGGGCTTTAAACTAAACTAATTAGGGGGGGGGAGGGTGCGAGGGTAGGTGACGCTACGAGGTCTAAAGTTAAGGATAGGGTACAGGTAAGGGAAGAGGCCGAGGATGTCCCAATTGGTGGCGTTACGGCAAATAGGGTCCAGGTGAAGGCTGGGATGAAAGCGCTTTATCTGAATGCACGAAGCATTCGGAATAAAGTGGATGAGCTGGTGGCGCAGATCGACACAAATGGATACGATCTGGTGGCCATTACAGAGACGTGGCTGCAAGGTGACAGGGACTGGGAGATGAATGTACGGGGCTATCAAGTGTTTAGGAAGGATAGGCAGGAGGAAAGAGGGGGTGGCGTAGCTCTGCTGATTAAGGATAGTATCAAGGTGGTAGCAAGGGATGATATCGGAGCCAAAGAGCAGAAAGTGGAATCGTTGTGGGTGGAGATTAGGAACAGCAAAGGGAGGAAGACGCTGGTGGGTGTCGTCTATAGGCCCCCGAATAATGATCTGGAGGTGGGGCGGGCTGTTAACGCGCAAATAAGTGCGGCGTGCAGGAATGGGACGGCAGTAGTTATGGGAGATTTCAATCTGCATATTGATTGGTCGACCCATGTTGGACGAGGTGGGCTCGAGGAGGAGTTCTTGGAATGCTGCCGGGATAATTTCCTTGAACAGTGTGTGTTGGAGCCGACGAGGGAGCGAGCTATCTTGGATCTGGTGCTATGTAATGAGGCGGGTAGAATTAGGGACCTTGCGGTGAAGGATCCTCTTGGAGAGAGTGATCATTGCATGGTGGAGTTTCTGTTGCAGATGGAGGAGGAGAAAGTGGGTTCCCGGACACGCGTCCTTTGTTTGAATAGAGGGGAGTATGGTAGGATGAGAGAAGAATTGGCGAATGTGGACTGGGGGAGCGCGTTGGAAGGTAGGTCTGCTGAGGAGCAGTGGAGGATCTTTAAGGAGATCTTTCTTGGTGCTCAGCAGAAATTTATTCCGATGGTCAAAAAGGACAGTAGGAGGAGAGGTAATAAGCCGTGGATAACGAAGGAGGTGAAGGAAAGTGTTAAATTAAAAGCGGAGGAATTTAGAGTAGCTAAGAGCAGTGGGCGAGAAGAGGATTGGGAAAGGTTTAAATGTCAACAAAGATTGACAAAGAAGTTAATAAAGGAGGGTAGGAGAAGCTATGAAGCTGGGCTAGCGCTTAATATAAAAAAGGATAGCAATATTCAGCCTCTCCTCATAGCTCAACCCCCTCAACTCCAGCATCAGCCTAGTAAACCTCCTCTGCACTCCCTCCAAGGCCAAAATATCCTTGCGTAAGTACAGCGCCCAAAACTGCACACAGTACTCCAGCTGCGGCCTCACCAATGCCCTATACAGCTGCAGCAAGACCTCCCTACTTTTATATTCAATCCCCCTCGCTATGAAGGCCAGCATCCCATTCGCCTTCCTGACCACCTGCTGCACCTGCAAGCTGGGTTTTTGCGACTCATGCACAAGGACCCTGAGGTCCCTCTACACCGTCGCCTGCTGCAGTTTTTTGCCATGTAAGTAATAGTCCTTCCTACCAAAGTGGACCACCTCACACTTGCCAACATTAAATTCCATTTGCCATTTCCTGGCCCATTCGCCCAGCCTATCTAGATCCTTCTGTAGACTCTCCACACCCTCCGCGCAATTTGCCGTTCCACCAATCTTGGTGTCATCCGCAAATTTCGACACCCTGCACTCGGTTCCCTCCTCCAGATCATCTATATAAAAAGGTAAATAGCTGAGGCCCCAGCACCGACCCCTGGGGCACTCCACTAGTCACCATCTGCCAATCCGAATAGCACCCATTAACCCCCACTCTCTGCCTCCTATTTGACAACCAATCCTCTAACCACGCTAACACCCTACCCCCAACTCCATGTCCCCTGACCTTCTGCAATAACCGAGGTACCTCGTCAAACGCCTTCTGAAAATCAAGACAGACCACATCCACTGGCTCTCCTCTATCCACCACCCTAGACACATCCTCATAGAACTCCAGTAAATTTGTCAGACATGACTTCCCTTTAACGAAACCATGCTGCGTCTGCTCTATCAAGCAATTCCTCTCAAGATGCCTCGCTATTTCCTCCTTAATGATGGATTCTAACATTTTACCTACAACAGACGTTAAACCAACCAGCCTATAATTCCCTGCCTTTTGCCTGGCACCCTTCTTAAACAACGGTGTAACATTAGCCGTTTTCCAATCTTCCGGCACTTCCCCGGAATCCAGCGACGTCTGAAAAATAACCACCAAGGCATCCACTATCACCTCCGCCATTTCTTTCAGAACCCTCGGATGCATTCCATCCAGTCCTGGGGACTTGTCCACAATCAGCCCCTCCAGTCTGCCAAGCACCACCTTTCTAGTAACAGTAATGTCATTAAGACCCTCCAGTCCTACCACCTTTCCATCTCTAACACCCAGCAAATTATTCACATCCTCCTCCGTGAAGACAAACAAAAAAGTTATTCAATACCTTAGCCACATCCCCATCCCCTACCACTAAGTCCCCCTTCTCATCCTCTAAGGGACCAACTTTCACCCTAGCCAGCCTCTTCCTTTTTATATATTTATAAAAACTCTTGCTATCTTTTTTATATTAAGCGCTAGCCCAGCTTCATAGTTTCTCCTACCCTTCTTTATCAACTTCATCAATCTTTGTTGACATTTAAACCTCTCCCAGTCCTCTTCTTGCCCACTACTCTTAGCTACTCTAAACGCCTCCACTTTTAATTTGACACTTTCCTTCACCTCCTTCGTTATCCACGGCTTATCACCTCTCCTCCTACTGGTGGTGGTCCTCCACTAGATGCTGGTGTCACCACAGTAAGAAGTCTCTCAAACACCAGGTAAAGTCCAACTAATTTATTTGATGACAACTCAAGCTTTTCAGGGTTTGCCCCTTGTCAGGCAAGAGGAGTGTTCTGGTCTCAAACAGGGCATGTAAAAAAGGCACACAGCTTACAGAATACTGATTAGAATGCAAGTCTTTACAATCTCATTTACTGTCCTGTCTTGAGACAATACACATCTCTTTAGCCTGTGCCTGATGCTATGTGAGTGGAGATAGCATCAGGCACAGGCTAGAGATGTGTATTGTCTCCAGACAGGACAGCAAGTGATATTTTCAAGACTTGAATAGCAGGTTAGCTGTAAAGATTCACATTCCAATCAGTATTCTGTAAACTGTGTGCACCTTTTTATATGCTCTGTTTGAGACGAGAACTCTCCACTCACCTGACAAAGGGGCAAACCCTGAAAGCTTATAGGTTTACTATCAAATAAACTGGTTGGACTTTAACCTGGTGTTGAAACTTCTTACCCTACCAAGGATGTTGACTTGGGGAGGGGGGAGTGAAATTCAGTGGTGGTAACATTGTCCTGTAACATTCAGTGACCATTACCAATAATTCTAACCATTGCCTGGTATTTGTGGGGCATGAATGTAACCTGCCACTTGTCAGCCCAAGCCTGGATATTGTCCAGATCTTGCTGCATTTGAACATGGACTGCTTCAGTATCTGAGTCTACTACTGATGAGCTACTATATAATGTGTTTCTGGAACTAAGAAATTGGCACAAGTTCTAGATTTCAAGCGAAGTATTTGCATCAATTGCTATGTACAGCAATTGTACAAATTCTTTATCGAATACTTATGCTGAAAGGTGTTGTTTCAGAGATGCATTGCATGGTCACTAAAATTAGCACAAGTTAGAATTTTACAGCTAGCTTTCAAGCTAAAAGTATGTGCATCAACTGCTATGTACAAGAATAGTACCAATTCTCAGAACTGTTGCTTTACAGAAGAATGGGGCAGTCTAACCTCTCGCATAATATGGGAGAATGACAGATGTTGCAGAGGTGTTTCCAGTCAGTGAGCGTAGATGCCACATTGATGCATTTTCCTCTGGTTTTAGACTTCTCAACAAGCCAGGATCTTGACCACTCATTGATATTCTTCCTGTAGGAACCTGAGAAGATGGAAAATCAAAGTTTCAAAAAAAAACTGGGGGTGGAAACAATTTTAAAAAGAGCCTGTGTTAACAAGTTAGGGACCAATCCCAGTTACTAATGTTACAAAAGCAGCAACATTCATATCTTTTTAGCCTTTGAAGGTTTCCTCCAAATTGTTAGGAAGCAACTTTCCAACAGTTTAATGTAAAACAATACTACAGGCAGTGGAAAATAAGCAGAAAATTCTGGAAATACTAGAAGGTTTGACAGCATCTGGGAGGGAGAAACAGTTAACGTTTCGGATCAATGTCCTCATCAGAAATTAGGAAAGGTTACCTAGAATAAGCTTGGTGGGAAACAGCTATATTTATTGGGTGTCACATGTAGGCTTACATTAACACTGCAGTTACTGTGAAAATCCCCTAGTTGCCACACTCTGGTACTTGTTCGGTTTAAACACAGTAAAAAAGTCTGACAACACCAGGTTTTAGTCCAACCTATTTATTTGATAATATACTCACAAGCTTTCGGGGTTAGCCCCTTCGTCAGGTGAATGGAGAGTTCTGGCCTCAGACAGAGCATATAAAGCACAGACAGTTTAGAGATTACTGATTAGAATGCGAATCCTTACACCTAACCTGCTGTTCAAGACCTGAAGTGGCTGATAATGTGAGTGGAAGGAGCACTGATCACAGTTTAAAGAGATGTGTATTGTCTCCAGACAGTACAGTAAGTGAGGTTTTGCAAACCCAGGCAAGTCACGGGGGTTACAGATAGTGCGACATGAACCCAAGATCCCTGTCGAGACCGTCCTCGTGTGCGGAACTTGGCTATCAGTCTCTGTTCAGCAACTCTGCACTGTCGTGTGTCGTGAAGGCCGCCTTGGAGAATGCTTATACATCAAGGTTTTTACAGAGATGCAAGAAAGCAGACTTGTTCGGTTACACAGAGGGAGAATTTAGCACAGCCAATGGACCTAACCAGGACATCAGATGCTGCCACACCTGTGTATTTCCACCATTTTGTTCTTTTAACCTTAAAAAAAGGCCATTAAATATGATAAATATTCTTCAATTTTGATTTGAAGGCAAGCAGCAGTCAGAAAACATGGCTGGTTAACCAATAGGTAACAATCTCAAAAGGCTAAAAAAGTCACCAACTTTGCCCGATGCACGTTGGCAGGGTTAAAGTCCCAGACCGCTTCCAGCACAAATACACACTTCAGCCAGTGAAAAATCAATGATTTATTTCCTTAAAACAATACCTAAAGCTTAAAAACAAAGTGAGAGAGTCAAGAAAAAAAGTTCTGCTTCATTTGCAGTTGTTCTGCCTTAAAAATGAAGCTGTCAAACAAATGTGACCTGAACACAGGAACAGCCGTGGACCAAACTGTGTTAGAAGCTTCAGATGTCTCAAAATAGTAGGTGTACTGATAGAATGAAATTAGTATCAGCCACCACTGGTCAGGAAGCTGTCTTCCTTGACCAGTATTATGAAGCATTTTGCATTTACTGTTTAGTTAAGAATTTAATGCACAAGTGATTAATCAGGTTACCAGTGACGAGTACTGATTAGCTGTAGAGCACTGGGGGGGTGGTGGGGGGTAAAAAAGATGTCAGTGGTTGTAAACTGCAAATCCTTGTGGTTTCACTCTTACTCACGGGGAGTCTGGTTTTGTAGAAATGACCACAAAGCTGACCCAGCAGAATAGGCAGCTCAACACCTATAGTGTTAGATAGACAGGCAAGGAGGCAGAAACCCCAACTGACAGTCACAGGTTTCAGCTGGTGACTGTTCCGAAACATGTTCCAACAGACCATTCCTTCCCTGGAGTGGATGAGAATTTAAAGTTTCCTCTTATTTTCAAGACAGGTCTTGCTGGCTCAGAAGGCAGGAGAGTTACCAAGCACAGGGGATAATTAAATGAATGGGACTTGGAGTTGGGATTCAGGACTGTGTGTAGTATTAGGGGGTATTCAGGGCTGTAAGGGTTAATGTGGGACTGGAGAAGCACTACAACCCACAGAGGATTCAGAGGCTCTGAAACCCTCTTCCTCAGGAGGATCAGTCTAGATCCAGTTGAGTAGAAGCTGCATCAAATCAAAACAAGTCACAACTGAGGTTATTCACCCTCCCAACTTGCAAGAGAAGAGTCCTGGAGAACAGTGAGAGCAGCAGAGACTGTTTAAATCTGTGAACAGCAAGAAGTCTCAACACCAGGTTAAAGTCCAGCAGGTTTGTTTGGTCCATCAGGTGAGTCTGATAGACATTAACCAAGGTGTTGAGACTGCTTACTGTGCCCACCCTAGTCCAATGCTGGCATCTCCACGTCATGTAAACTTGTGAAATCAAGGGCAGAAAGTGTTAGTGTAAATATATTTGAGTAAAGTCTGGGTGGGGAGAAGGGGAGCAATATCAGAAATGTTCAAGACTGAATATGGGGCTGGAGAGTCAGTACTGCCACATGTATAAAAACAAGTCACATGACTAGTTCTTGGGACCAATTATACAATGCAAAAGGAGGCCATTCAGCCCATCGAGCCTGCACTGACCACAATCCACTTGGGCCCTATCCCCATGCATTTACCCTAGCTGGTCAGGGGCAACTTAGCAGAGCCGAGTCCACCTAACCCACATATCTTTGAACTGTGGGAGGAAACCCATGCAGACATGGGGAGAACATGCAGACTCCAAACAGACAGTGACCCAAGCTGGGAATCGAACCCAGGTCCCTGGAGCTTGTGTCTTGGGCTGAAGTCACCTACTTGTACATATCCATAAGCACTGTTCAGTCCATGCCTCCATACCGTCAATCATAGCAGGCAGACAACAGCGTAATGTATGAGAGAAAATTCCTACTATGGGGGGAGCTGGTTATTGAAAAGCAAGAGTGGTGATTAAAGTATCAACGTCAGACTAAACAAGATCAAAAGCAAAGTTGAATTTCCAGCACGTTTAAAACCAAGCACATACCTTATAAAAGGACAGAAGTGTGCGAATATATTTAGTGTGCACTTGAATAATGATGAACACCACCTCTTCCGGAATGTTCCGCAAAAAGGCATCAAATGTCTTGTTCTCAAATAAGGTTACTTCTTGAAATCTTCCAAGTTTAAATTCAATTCGGTCTGTACAGAGCAGGGGGAAGAATTACATGTAACTACAACACTTGGACCATTGACAGAAACATACACTAGAGCATTGTCCACATCACATCTTAGACCACCTCATGACATGTCACTGCTTAATAGACAATGACATCCTTTGCAATTGGAGTCACAGTAATTTAATAAGTATACCAAACTCCAACTAACATTAAACCAGATAATCTGCTTTTAAATTGATGTTATTTGAGGGATATCAGCTGGGAAACATTCCTGTAAAAGTATCATGGGATTTTTTTGAACTCGATTTGAAGAGGGCAGAGATTTCTATGTTTGAAATGGCATTCAGGAGAATACTGTTGGTGCGGGGTCTTAGTTGTGATCTGAACATTACAATTCATAGAATCCCTACACTGTAGGAGGTGGCCATTTGGCCCATCAAGTCTGTACTGACCACAATCCCATCTAGTCCCCATTCCCGTAACCCCATGTATTTACCTGTTAATTTGCCTTGTACTAAGGGTGAGCTTAGCATGGTCAATCTAGCTTGCACATCTGGACTGTGGAGGAAACCCATGCAGACACAGGGAGAACATGCAAATGCCACACAGATAATGACCCAAGCTGGGAATCGAACACGGCTCCTTGGTGCTGAGAGGCAGCAGTACTGACCACTGTGCCATCCATGATGCCATAAGTTATGATCTGGTCAACATTTGTTCCTTAAAGAGTCTGGTCAGAATATTGCACTTGGGAGCTTGTGGTTCATTAATTGGCTCCCACATTACAAGGGGGAGTGGGTGTGTTCTGCATGGTGATTATCCTCTGCTAGAGATTTTTGAATGACGTCTTAACATATCGTTCATCGAATGATCCCAACTAACTACTTGAAGGCAAAAGGAAAGCCAAAGTCATTATTGAGCCAACTCTGCTCCAATGTTGGAGGTTTCATCACATGATCTCCTGCCCCCTACCTTCTAATCTGTACTGTCCTACCTTCCCTCAGCCAATCGGAAACTTTTACAAAGTGGATGATTTGAGACAGGACAAACATTCTTTTTTCCTGTAGTTTCAATATTTCTATTTTTTTTTTAAAAGAGAAGGCACTGGTGATATTGTCACTGGGCTAGTAATCCAGAGACCCAGAGTAATGCCCTGGGACCTGGGTTCAAATCCCACCATGTCAGATGGTAAAATTTGGAATTAGTTGACCAATGGTTACATGGTTGTTGCAAAACCATCTGGTTCACTAACATCCTTTTAGGGAAGGATATCAGCTGTCTTTACCCAGCCTGGCCTACATTTGGCTCCATACACAGAATAAAGTGGCTGACTCTTAATGTCCTCTGAGCTGACCCAGTAAGCCACTCAGTTTAAGGGGCAATTAGGGATGGGCAACATGTGGTGACCTTGCCAGTTAGGTGCATTAAAGAATAAAAATGCAACAAGGAGATTAATCTCACTCTTGGAAATTCCAGGGCTGGAGAAGAGAGACTCAACAGGCTGGTAGTGGGACAGAATTGAATAATGAAATAGAAATTGCATTAGCAAATTTTAGATCTTAAACTGGGAGAGGAACATAAATGATCCTTGATCAGAGGTTTTTCCACTGATGTTCCTTACTGCTACAGAATGCACAGTATAACTACTGTTTTCTTTGAAGTTGGTGATGGAAGTGTTTTTAAACACATGAATTACCTCCAGAGTGCAAAGCAGAGCAAGACTGCACAACTTAGCTCCCCTTCAGCACAGCTGATCTCAAATCAGATTATGGATTGCTCTGCACAGTGGAACCATCTCAAAGTGGCCCCAAACCAACTTCCCTCTTGCTGTAAAAAGGTGAGAAATTGAGATGATTAGACCAGTGTGTTAACTGTACAATATTAGGCAGCCATAACTGACAAGCTGGCAGGAGAAAGTGAACACCTCCACAATCCAGGAGCAGCATGGTGGCACAGTGGTTAACACTGCTACCTCTCAGTGTCAGGGACCCAGGTTCGATTCCAGCTTTGGGTCACCGGGTGTGGAGTCTGCACATTTTCTCCACGTCTGTGTGGGTTTCCTCCGGGTGCTCCAAATTCCTCCCACAGTCCAAAAGATATGTGGGTTAGGTGGATTGGCCTGAACAGGCAGAGTATGGCTACTTGGAGAATTTCACTGTAACTTCATTGCAGTGTTAATGTAAGCCTTGTGACTAATAAAAGTGGCCACGCCAAGGCTCTGGAATTCCCTCTCCGCACCTCAGTTGCTTTCATTTAAGACACTAGTAATAGGCCTCTGACTGAGCTTTTGGTCATTGTATCCAATATGTCCTCCTATACCATACTTTGCTTTCTCCAGTGAAACACCAAGTTGGGTTCTGTTAAAGCTGCGTTATAAATACAAATTCTGATAGTCGTAATACAGAACAACTTGAGACAAATCACAAGCAAAGCGCAGGTTCACAAAGCAGGCCCTCAAGTGAGCACTTAGCAACTTGCCTCAGAAGCTTTAGCTGCCTCGTGCAATGTAAACTCTCAAAAATCTCCCAAGTACAGGAAACTGAGGTTGCACTGCCATATTTATCCACAAACTGAACTCAAAACTTGATAAGCAATGCAGAATGTAACAAATTAAATTGCTAAATTGGATCAGGAGCCGTGTAATTCTATCAAAAGGTAAAGATTCTGTTGAAAGCTGATCCACTTCAAAGGGTGGATCTCAAACGTTATCCACATTTGGTCCCCAACTCTTGGGCGGGTGGGGAATCTTCCCCCAGTATCTCGGCCAATAATAATCCTGCTACCAATACCCAAAAATTACACTGCAGGGTCCAGAATTCTGAAAGTGTGCAGCAAACCTGACAGCATCTGTTATTGTGAACCGGAGTTAACACTTCTGGTTGCTGGCCTTTTCAGCCAGAACTGGGAGATTGTTTTTAAAATGTGTGAAAGGAGGGGGTGGAGAGAGGACAGATTAAGTGACATTGGCTATGCATCAGGAAATTCAAGTGAGCGAAAATGGGGACAACTGGAAAAAAAAGGTGCGCAGAGGTGGCAAAAATGGCAGCATTGTGAAGCTGAGTCCTGAATACAAGTAAATGAGAACAACTTTATCCCCATCTACATTATAAAAACAACTAAACTTCACTGGCTGTAAAATTACAGTGGGATATTCAGCAGTCAATAGTGTAACAGTGATTAGCACTGCTGCTTCAGTGCCAGGTTCAATTTCCACACTGTCCATGTAGACTCTTCAGACATTCTCCTGTCTGCACAGGTTTCCTTCCAGAGTCATAAAGGCATGCTGGTTAGGGTGCATTGGCTGTGCTAAATTCTCCTTCAGTGTTCCTGAACAGGCACTGGAGTGTGGCGACTAAGGGGATTTTCACAGTAACTTCATTGCAGTGTTAGTGTAAACCTAGTAAATAAGGTTTAAACTTTATGGTGCTATATAAATGCACATCTGTCCTGTCTACACCTCATGAATAGCAAGCTGGAAACATAAAAGAAAGGCTTGTTCAAAACTCCAAACATTTGATTTTTTTTTTTAAAACAAAATGGTTCTCTTTTGAAAACAAATCCAGAATCGCTCTTTCAGGAAATCCTTCAAGTCAGACATTGCAAAGCTGAGTGACGAGAAACAAAAAGCCAGTTTTAAAAAAGTCACGTTGTAACGGGGTGGCAGAGTGGTTAGCACTGCTGCCTCACAGCTCCAGGGAGCTGGGTTCAATTCTAGCTGTGGGTGAATGTGTGAAGTTTAGAAGTTCTCCCTGTGTCTGTGTGGGTTTCCTCCCAAAGCTGTGCAGATTTGACCATGGTATTGCACTAGGTCATGGGGATTGTGGGGGTGGGGGGGTAAGTTGTTCTGGTGGAGAATCAGTGCAGACTCAAAAATGGGCCGAATGGCCTCCTCCTGGACTGAAAAATAGGGAATGGTATTAAAGAAGCCAATGCAATATTGGCAGATCAGTAGCTCATTAGGTCATGGACAACTCCCCCTACAACTTACAGGCATCTCTAGCCAACTGTTGGTTTGAAATGGCAAAGAAATCTTGTCATTCATATCTTCAAGAAACAGTTATCCACACAGCTCTCAAATTAACCTGCACATCAAATAAAAGTCACAAGCCAAAATTTCAAAGGCACCAGTAGATCATTAACCAGAAAAGCTGAAGAGTTGTGTTTTTATTCTTCTTTGAATATTCTAGGTGGTGAAAGTCAGCAAAAATGCAACTAGCTATTAAAAAAACCATCTGTTGTAAGTAGGCTTACATTAACACTGCAATGAAATTCCTCTAGTCACCACACTTGGTTTGCATACACAGAATTTAGTATGGCCAATGCACCTAACTAGCACATCTTTCAAACTGTGGGAGGAAACCCATGCAGACATGGGGAGAACATGCAGACTCTGCACACAGTGACCCAAGCCAGGAATTGAACCCAGGTCCCTGGTGCTGTGAGGCAGCAATGCTAACCACTGCCACCCTTATTGCAATTAATACACCAACGTGGGCATTTGATTTATCACATGTATTGGGATAGTTATACAAATACAGATAAAGCACTATTCGAAGTACATTTTGGTGAAGGAGAGAGAGTGTGGAGAATGTAGTGTTAGTCATAGCTAGCGTGTAGAGAAAGAGCAACTTAATGCAAGGCAAGTCCATTTCAAAAGTCTGATGGCAGCAGGAAAGAAGCTGTTCTTGAGTTGAAGGATACAAAAGGTCTGATGTCGTCATGTACCATTTTCCTGACAGAAGGGGGAGGTAAAACAAGCACTTGCAGAGATTTTCAGGTTGTTAAACCTTCCCTGACCCCTAGAGAGCATCAGTAAACTTGCTGTGGCTCATCCTGCTCATTCATTGCTTGCCCAGTTGGAGTGACTCAGCGCTTGGTTCATTAGGCTTGGGTGATTTCAAACAGTTATTGGAAAACAAAATTTATCTAGGTCAAGCAGACATTTGTGGACTTCCAGGTTCCAAAAAGTTTAATGGAATTCTTAAACATCTTAATATTTAGTCCAATTGTCAAGTCAGGTTTTTGGTTTGGGAAAGGGAAGGAGGTTCAAGAGTGAACCAGTTAAAGAACCAAAATCTTATGAGCTAAAAAAAAAGCACAGGATTCTGTTGGATAAAGACAGCAGGAAACCAGTTCAGCAACAAATGTCATCTAGTTAAACAGAAATTAATGTGCCCTCGAGAAATCATCCTAAACTAAGAAAAACAACCCATGACGAAGTTACACATGATCAAATTGTACTGCATCCAATTGATTTATAGAAAAGCAAACACCCTCATCTCAGAATTATGGAAAGTTTAAAATCTAGAACATCAACTGTTGACAACATATCACAAGTCAGATCATGCTGTGTCATGTGGTTTGCGAACATTACACAATCAACTGCAGTGTATGTAAGCCAGTATTAGCGGAAAGAATTTATTCAAGATTGGCAATGTAATTAGTTCCAGAAGTTGCTACATCCTTTCCAGATTCAACCACAGAATAGGGTCACTGCAGCATTAAAGTTTAGCCGTCAGCAAGAGGTAGCATTCTTGCCTCAAAAAGGTTGTGGGTTCAGTCCCACAATCCTAACAGATTACCAATTATAGAATTGAGTGCTGCGCTGTCAGAGATGCTGTCCAAAGATCTAGGAGTTGTGTGGTTTATCCACACCAAGTGCATTGTGCTACAGGGATAGGGCAGGAGGGTGGAGCTAGCTGGATAAGATACTCCATTGGAGTCAGTGCAGACTTGATGGGCCAAATGGCCTCCTCTCACACTGTAGGGATTCTAAGGTTGTGTCTTCTGAGTGAGGCACAAACCATGCTCCACCGTACGTGCAATTAGATGTGCATGGAGATGATCATTGACCACACTGAGGTTGCTTCAAAGACTTTTGATCAAGTCTTTGAACAACGCAAGTTTCCCAAATCAGAAAGATAAGCAAAAATACTGCAGATGCTGTAATCAGAAACTGAAAATGCTAGAAGATCTCAGCAGGTTTGATCAATGTCGAGTCTAGATGATTTGTTGTCGGAGGCCTGATTTCTGCTATTCTTCCCAAATCAGAAATTTGCTTCAAATAACATTTTAAAGACGAAATTTGAGAGCCAGCCCTAAACAAAGGCTGCATTTCAAACAATTATCTTCCCAATACTTGTTATCCAAATAGACAGTGGTTAGCATTGCTGCCTCACAACACCAAGGCCCCAGGTTCAATTCCCAGTGTTAGGTTACTGTGCAAACTCCACACTGACATTCTCCCTGTGTCTGCGTGGGTTTCCTCCCACAGTCCAACAATGTGCAGGTTAGATAGATTGCCCACACTAAATTGCCCCTTAGTGTCCCAAGATGTGCAGGTTAAGTGGATTAGACATGGTAAGTGGACAGGATTATGGGGATCAGACTGAGGGGATGCTTTTTTGCAAAGCTGGTGCAGACTCAATGGGCTGGATGGTCTGTTTCTGTGCCGTAGGGATTCTGTAGAAATTCAGAAGTCCAAGCGAATGAGAGCTTGTTTAAAAAAGGACTCTGGAAGATTCACCCTGGCAATGCAACTGAACGGATTGTTAGAGCCAGGATCAGCAAGAGTACACATTTATGGGCAGTGTACTGTTATATCTAAATGCAGCACAGGATTGCATGTTGTATAAAGTCAATGGGGAATATTTCCTGTAGTTTAGTGTCTTAACTGCTTACTCAGTCATTTCTAGTTAGTGTTGATTTCCCACTGCCCCCCCAAGAATGACTTTTAGTTTGCAAGAATAAAAAGCTTAAAGGTGAAATTTTGTCATGTTATTTAGATCATCACAATTCACTGCATTAAAAATAACATTCCCTCGAGACATATTCAGCTGCTCAGTCCCAAGACGGAGCATTACGTCCTCCCTAAACTCCTCTTGATTACCTTAAAACCCATCCCTCAGCAATCTGATCACATGCCCAACTGTTTGATAACATGCCAACGAAGCAACTTGGGATCTTTAAACAAAGTGCTACACAAGTACAAGTTGTTGGTGAAAGAACCACCATAAGAACACAAGCAATAGGAGTAGGCCATCTAGCCCTTTGAGCCTGCCCCGCCATTCAATAAGATCATGGCTGATCTGAAGTGGATCAGTTCCACTTTCCCGCCTTCTCCCCATAACCCTTAATTCCCTTGTCTGTCAAAAACCTATTTACCCGTGACTTAAATATATTTAGCGAGGCAGCCTCCACCACTTCAACAGGCAGAGAATTCCAGAGATTCACCACCCTTTGAGTGAAGAAGTTCCTCCTCAACTCTGTTCTAAGCTGCGCCCCCCCCCCCCCCCACCATCTTGAGGCTGTGCCCTCTAGTCCTGCTGTCCTTTCTAAGCAGGAAGAATCTCTCTACTTCTACCCTATCCATCCCTTTCATTATCTTATACATCTCTACAAGATTCCTCCTCATCCTTCTAAACTCCAACGAGTACAGACCCAGTCTATTTAGTCTCTCTTCATAGTCCAACCCCCTCATCTCTGGTATCAGATGAAAGTTGTTCTCTGGTTACACCAATTCCTCTGCTGCTGGAGGACAGTTTCCACTGATATAATCTCAAAACCATTTGAGAATGGTTAGCTCATTAAATCTCCTCAACCTCTCTTCTCCAAGCTATAACAATCTCCATATAGTTCAAATCCAGCATGCAAATGTCATTCCAGTAACTGACTAAAGTTTAAACAAAATTAGGGGAATAACTTCCCTCCTGAATTCAGATACACACACTCACTATTACCTCCAAAGACTTGACAGGTAACAACATTGTGCATTCCAACTATAACTCTCTAGTTAGCATGTCACTAAAGAGGCCATTCAGCCCATCATGTCTGCCTCCATACCTTTGGACGTTCCAGCACATCAGATGCAGATCCAGATACCTGTTAAAAATGAGTTGAACATTTTGACCACAAACACACTGACATTGAATTCCAGATGTCTACCACCCTTTTGGTAGGTTTTCCTCATGCCCCCTCTAATCCTTCTGCCAATCACCTTAAATCTAAGCTCCCCTCCGATAACTTTTCTGGTGGTCCCTCAACCTCTCCTGTTTAAGGGAACCAACCTTATCCAACCTCTCAACCAAAATTTAAGCCCTGGCAATATTGTAAATCTCAATTATCTTCCATTTATTGACTATCCCCTTGCTTTGTTTGCCCTCCCTGTATGTATTCCCTCACCTTCTGGATTGAATTCCATTTGCCAGTTCTCTGTCCACTCAACCAGACACTATCCACTTTGCTATCAAATACATGGCCAATTTGTCATCTGCAAATTTTCCAATCAAGCCTAAAATCATTAGCATACAAAACAGGAGTCCCAAAACATCTAGAAGCCGCTTTCCATTCACAAATACATTGAGCATTATCCTTTGTTTCCTGTCTGAGCCAATTTTGGATCCAAAATGCCACCATCCCCTGTATCCAGTGAGATTTCATTTTTTTTTGACTAGTTTGCCATGTGTTTCCTCCCACAGTCCAGAAGATGTGCTGGTTAGGCTGCATTGAGGGAGAATTTAGCACAGCCAATGGATCCAAACAGGTGCTGGACTGTGACAACAGGGGGGTGGATTTTCACAATTTCACTGTAGTGTGAACACAAGCCTATTGGGACACCAAACTAAAGTTGAAACCACCAAAAAAATCAGTGATCAGTCTAATCTTTGCAATCTAATTAAATGGTACAATGTTTGCAGAGCTCCAATCCTCTGGTACCTCACCTGGTATCCAGTGAGGATTGAAAAATTGATGCTCCGAGTATGTTGTTTCCTCTCTGGCATCATTTGACAGCCTGGGACACAATCCATCCAGCCTGGCTATTTATCCATCTTCAAGCACATCAGTCCCTCCAGTTCTTCCTTTCACACTGCATTTATCGTATCCAATACTTCCCATTCTTCGTCTTTAAACCAGAATAGAGTCCCTACAGTGCAGAAGGGGGCCAATTGACCCACTGAGTCTACACTGACACTCTCCGAAAGAGCATCCCACCCAGGCCCATTTCCCCTGCCTTATCTCCATAACTCCACAGGTTTACCATGGCTAATCCACCTAGCCTGCACATCTTTGGATACATTTAAACCTACATGTCACAACTGCACAGGCAATGACTATCCATAACAAGAGAGGATCTAATTATTGCCCCTTGACACTCAATGACATCACCATTGCTAAATCCCCCACTATCAACATTGTGGTTTAACATTTGATTTATTGTCACATGTATTAACAGTGAAGCGTTGTTTCTTGTGTGTTAAATTAAAGTAGACCATTCATTAGAGAAGGAAAGGAAAGAGTGCAGAATGTAGTGTTACAGTCGTAGCTAGGGTGTAGAGAAAGACCAACTTAATGTGAGGTAGGTCCATATAAAAGCCTGACAGCAGCAGGGAAGAAGCTGTTCTTGAGTCAGTTGGTATGTGACCCGAGATACCCACTGTATGAAAGTGTCTGGAGTTGTAAAGAGGATAGCATTTCTCATTGAATCTCTAGTCTTACCCACATCCTGTGGAAGAATTTAGATCTTACACATTCACAAGTGCCCCTTGACGTTGGGTTGTCTCTCTCTGGCTTTACTCAGAGCTCTGGTTTGTGTTTATTGTTATTGGATAATTGCTCAAAATTTTCTACTCAACCACAGATTGTCTCCTACTGTCCATAGGAATCCATTTTGATTGTAGTGGGAGCTCAGACTGCACACACAACTGTTGAATGACTCCATTCTTTGCCATAAATCAGTTCAAAAAGTTATATCCACAATTGATGGGCTGCTTCAAGTCTCATGGTCCAGCATTTGCCAACATTAAGAGTTACGCACAGCTCTGGGCTCCATATTACAGAATAAAGAATTAGGCGCTCAAAATGGTGCACATAAGATTGGCCTGATAACAGAACAGAGGTTACAAATATCAGGAAGAGAATTCTGACCTTTGTTATAATTATTTCTCTGGGTGACACTAGCAAAGGCAGCTTGTTGCTTATCCCAATTGCTCTTGAACTAAAATGGGCAAAGCCCCTCAGAGGTCAGTTAGGAGTCACATGTAGGCCAGACCAGGCAAGGATGGCAGATTTCCTTCCCTAAAAAAGGACATGAACTAGATGGATTTTTCCCCCCCAACAATGGTTTATTGAGACTAACCTTCTATTTCCAGATTAATTGAATCTAAATTCTACTAGTGGTGATGGGAGTTGAACCCATGTCCATAGAGCACGAGTCCATGTGTCAAGATTATTATTCCATTGATGTTAACACTCTCTCTCCTGCCCCAACAAAAAGAGACTTTTGGAACTAAGTTTGAAGGTGGTGGGGGAAAACAGAACTAGGGAACACAATCATACTGCCTCCTTATTAAAATAAAGGCATTTAACCCAGTTAAAATTTAAAAAACCCACACAAGGCCATTCAGCCCATCAGCTCTCACTCATCCATCAGCTCCACCAGTTTTGCCTCTGAGAGCCACAGATCATAGAATCCCTACAGGAGACCATTTGGTCCATCAAGTCTGTACCAAACAATCCCACCCAGGCCCTATATCCACACATTTACCCTACTAATTCCCTGACACTGAGGGTCAATTTAGCATGGCCAATCAACCTAACCCCATGCTCCAAAAGTATGGAGGAAGCTGGAGCACCCAGAGGAAACTGATGCAGACATGGGGAGAACATGCAAACTCCACAGTCACCCGAGGCTGAAACTGAACCTGGTTGATACAGTTGGCTCTCCTCACTCTGGGGAAGTGCATTCCACATCCCAATCACTGGCTGCATTTTCAAAAATTCTTCCCATTAGCTTTGGATTCTCTCAAGCATTTCTGGCTTGTGATCCATTCACCAATGGGAATGGTTTACTAATCCTGATTTTGAACACTCCATCAATTCTCCTCTCAGCCTTAGACCATAAGATATAGGAGCAGAATTAGGTCACTTGGCCCATTGCGTCTGCACCATCATTCAATCATGGCTGATATTTTCTTGTCCCCATAACCCCCGATCCCCTTAAGAACCTGTCTTAAAGACTCTCAATAAGCTAGTATCCACAGTCTTCTGAGACCAGCCCCAACCTATCCTTACAAAACTCCTCAGCCATATTTGTAAAGCTTCACAAGTAGTCTCACCAGCTTAAAGTCCAACAGGTTTATTTATTAGCACGAGCTTTGAGCACTGCTCCTTCATCAGTTAGTTCTTTTAAGGCACTAATTAAAACTAACTCAAGTTAATTTAACTTAGGGACAAAGTGAAAAGGACAGCTCCCCAAAACCAGGGGGTTCATCAGGTAACTGCAGGATGTTCCACAAACAGGAGATATATAGACAAACTCAATTACAAGATAATAGTTGGAACGCAAGTCTTAACAGACAATGTGAGCGGGGGGGGGGGGGGGGGGGGGGTTAAACACAGATTAGAGATGTGAATTGTCTCAAGCCAGGACAGTTATTGAGACCTTACAAGCCCAGGCAAGCCTTAAGGGTTACAAATAGTTTCACATGAACCCAAGATCCCAGTTGAGGCCGTCCTCATGTGTGGCTCAGTTTTTGCTCAGCGATTCTGCATTGTGTCTCTTGAAGGCCATGTCAGAGAACGCTTACCTGAAGATCAGAGGCTGAATGCTCAGGACTGCTGAAATGTTCCAGCAGGAAGGGAGCACCCCTGCCTGGTGATTCTCAAGCACTGTTCATTCACCCATTGTCGTGGCATCTGCATAGTCTCACCATGGATCTGTACTAACCTGGTGTTGAGACACTACTTATTGTGCCTACCCCAGTCCAACACTGGCGACTCCACATCATGTGAAGCTTCTACGTCCCTCCTCCAAAACTAGACAATCCTCCAAGAGCTTAGTTATTAAATAACGCTTCATCATGCTTTCCTTGCTATTGTGCTCTATGCCTCTGGCTACAAGCTCAGCCATGCAATTTATTAAGCTAACTTACCCAGTTCTGCAGTGCCTGAATTGCATTCTGTGTTAATCATTCCAGTGAATTACATTGCCAGACTTTTGGAACGCATCTTAAGCGGAACGGTGAATACAATTTTTTTAAAAAAAATCCAAGTTCCTTTACAATCATCCGTAATTATTAGGAGATAAAGAGTGTTCAGAAACACTCCTTGTTATCAACTCCAGAAACTGATAAGAATCATTGAGAGTTATAGCGAGCAGACAGCTATGAAGTTAGGGTAGTTCCCCTGACACTTTGAACAACGTAATAACATTACAAGTAAAAGTTAACGCTTTAAAAAGTTATCCCCTTCCACGGGAGAGAGAGTGTGAGGAAAGCCCAGATACTCACCTGATGGAGACAGGGACAGGGCGAGGTGGAGCAGGAGGAGGGGTACAGCCCATACAGCACACTTCAGCCCGGGGAAGGACATCTCTCTCTCTCTCTCTCTGAGTCACTGGCACATACTATGTGTTGTCTCCCGGCTCCAAGCTGCTGTCCTTCAGCCTTCTCTCCCCGCTAGTGCACACACTCACAGGCAGCTGCCACCTTCCCCTCTTTATATCTGGGCTCCAGGTCCTGACTCTCAGCCGCAGACACTCACCGGGGCCGAACCCTGCACTGACAGTGCCTCGATATCCGGCACCTACCGCTTGATTACACTGATACTCGTGATGTGGATTCTGAGAGCCAGCCCCGGGCTGCATTAACCCTTCCCAGCCCGGTCATTAACTTTAACCAGCTCCATCCAGAGGCAGGGAGCCCGTGTCAAACTCTGTGGGAATCTTTATTACATCAAAACCCTTCTGTAAATTAAGTTGTTGCAGCCTCGCCAATGTTTACCAATCGCGTCCCTGTATGAAAGGGATTGGTTTAAGGACCCACTCTCCACTCTCCTCCTAATCAGTGTGAAAGAGTTCCAAATCAAAGAGGTTTAAAAGTCACTTAAAAATCACTGTTAGCTTCTCAAAGTAAGAAGTCTGACAACACCAGGTTTAAGTCCAACCGATTTAATTGATAGTAAGCTCACTAGCTTTCGAGGTTTCCCTCTTTGTCAGGTGAATGGAGAGTACTGGCCTCAGACAGAGCATATAACAGCACAGACAGTTTACAGATTACTGCTTTACACCTAACCTTTACACCTAACCTGCTGTTCAAGTCTTAAATGGCCAACAATGTGAGTGGAAGGAGCACTGATCACAGGTTAAAGAGATGTGTATTGTCTCCAGACTGTACAGTAAGTGAGGTTTTGCAAACCCAGGCAAGTCACGGGGGTTACAGATAGTGCGGCATGAACCCAAGATCCCTGTTGAGACCGTCCTCGTGTGTGTGGAACTTGGCTATCAGTCTCTGCTCAGCGACTTTGCGCTGTCGTGAGTCGTGAAGGCCGCCTTGGAGAACGTTTACCCGAAGGTCAGAGGCTGAATGCCCGTGATCACTGAAGTGTTCGCCAACAGGAAGGGAACAGTCTTGCCTGGTGATTGTCGAGCGATGTTCATTCATCTGTTGTTGTAGCGTCTGCATGGTCTCCCCAATGTACCATGCCTCGGGACATCCTTTCCTGCAACGTATCAGGTAGACAATGTTGGCCGAGTTGCAAGAGTATTTACCATGTGCCTGGTGGATGGTATTCTCACATGTGATGATGTCATCCATGTCGATGTCTCAGACATGCCGGATCATCCATGTCGATGTCTCAGACATGCCGGATCATCGACATGGATGACATCATGTCACGTGAGAATACCATCCACCAGGTACACGGTAAATACTCTTGCAACTCGGCCAACGTTGTCTACCTGATACGCTGCAAGAAAGGATGTCCCGAAGCATGGTACACTGGGGAGACCATGCAGATGCTATGACAACGGATGAATGAACATCGCTCGACAATCACCAGGCAAGACTGTTCCCTTCCTGTTGGCGAACACTTCAGTGGTCACGGGCATTTGGCCTCTGACCTTCGGGTAAACGTTCTCCAAGGCGGCCTTCACGACACACGACAGCGCAGAGTCGCTGAGCAGAAATTGATAGCCAAGTTCCGCATACATGAGGACGGTCTCAACAGGGATCTTGAGTTCATGTCGCACTATTTGTAACCCCTGTGACTTGCCTGGGTTTGCAAAACCTCACTTACTGTACTGTCTGGAGACAATACACATCTCTTTAACCTGTGCTCAATGTTCCTTCCACTTACATTGTTGGCTACTTTAAGACTTGAATAGCAGGTTAGGTGTAAAGATTCGCATTCTAATCAGTAATCTGTAAACTGTCTGTGCTTTATATGCTCTATCTGAGGCCAGAACTCTCCATTCACCTGACGAAGAAGGAAACCTCGAAAGCTTGTGAGTTTACTATCAAATAAATCAGTTGGACTTAAACCTGGTGTTGTCAGACTTTTTACTGTGTTTACCCCAGTCCAACGCCAGCATCTCCACATCATGAGTCTCTCAAAGACAGAGGAACCCCAGTGAGAAACCATTTGCCTTAACAACAGATAACAGTCAAGGACCGTGTTGTATTGAGTATTCAGGAGGCTTTCTTCACACAACAATTACTGAACATTCTGTATCCTGTGTGCCCACTGAACAGGGGACAGTGGGTAAGGGAGTTGATATAAATTTGTTACATCACTGCTCAAATATATTTTATCATGCTTAAGTCTGGAAGTTAATAGATAAGTAGAAAAAAAAATGTGCTTCTTTTGTACTGGAACCAATTTTATTTACACAGCTTGGGGCAGCATGGTGGCTCAGTGGTTAGTGCGGCTGCCTCACAGTGCCAGGGGCCTGGGTTCGATCCCCAGCTTGGGTCACTGTCTGTGTGGAGATTGTCCGTTCTCTTGTGTCTGCGTGGGTTTCCTCCGGGTGCTCCAGTTTCCTCCCACAGTCTAAAGATTGTGGGTTAGGTGGACTGGCCGTGCTAAAATTGCCTCTTACTGTCCCAGGATACATAGGTTAGCGGGGTAAATATGTGGGGTTATGGGGATAGGGCCTGGGTGGGATTGTGGTCGGTGCAGACTTGATGGGCCAAATGGCCTCCTTCTGTACTGTAGGGATTTTATGATTTCTAGGAGCATTGCACTGCCATGAGTAATAATCTCATTCACCGTCCTAACTAGAGTCAGTTTAACCAATCTCTGCTCGTCAAACATTAATCAACAACTTTAACCATTGACACCCATTGACCTTCTCTCCAATCTCTTCGGTTTTTATATAACATTGTTCATGGTTGGTTATCTGAAGATCCAATGTCGGATTTCCCAGAACAAAGTAAAGTGCTGGAAAAGCGCAGCAGCATCTATGGATTCACAGAAAATGTGATACTGGACTCGAAACATTAACTCTTGCTCTCTGAACAGATACTGTTGAGTTTATCCAGAATTTCCTGCTTTTTATTTCAGATTTCCAGCATCCATAGTATTCTATTTTTTGTGTTATATTTCCCATTTGTGCTTCAAAATTCCTCAGTATTCTTTGCATCCAGTTGGAACTCTCAATGAACTTCTAATCCCACGCAATCTCCAGCTAGTTTAGTTTATCATTACAGCCTGATATTTAAAATGTAACTCAACTCACTCAGGAAACTACTGCACAGAAAGAGGCCATGCAACCCTTCATAATTACGTGAGCTTCTTCTTCTTAACTTGGCATGTTTGGTTCCATCGGTCAGAACGTTGAATACAGGAATTGGGACGTCTTGTTGAAGTTGTACAAGTCATTGGTAAGGCCACACTTGGAATACTGTGTGCTATTCTGATCACCCTATTATAGAAGGGATATTATTAAACTAGAAAGAGTGCAGAAAAGATTTACTAGGATGCTACCGGGACTTGATGGATTGGGTTATAAGGAGGGGCTGGATAAACTGGGACTTTTTTCTTTGGAGCGTGGGAGACTGAGGGGCGATCTTATAGAGGTCAGTAAAATAATGAGGGGCGTAGATCAGCTAGATAGTCAATATCTTTTCCCAAAGGTAGGGGAATCTAAAACTAGAGGGCATATGTTGAAGATGAGAGGGGAGAGATACAAAAGAATCCAGAGGGGCATTTTATTCACACAGAGGGTGGTGAGTGTCTGGAACAAGCTGCCAGAGTTAGTAGTAAAGGCGGGTACAATTCTGTATTTTAAAAAGCATTACACAGTTACATGTGTACGATGGGTATAGAGAGATAAGGGCCAAACGTGGGCAATTGGGACTAGTTTAGGAGTTTTAAAAAAAAGGTCGGCATGGACCAGTTGAGCCAAAGAGCCTGTTTCCATGCTGTAAACCTCTATGACTCTAACTGGAATGGTCTGTTCTAATACTATTTCCCTGTCAGTTGTGGCCCAGCGGGTAGCATTCTCACCTCTGAATCAAACCAATCCCAGAGGTTTGATCACATCATTCAAGTTGACAATCCCAGTGCAGCATTATGGGACTGCTGCCCTGCCAGCGGTACCGTTCTTCATTTGAGGCATTAAGCCAAAGTCCCAACCTACCCACTTAGGTGGTCCTGAAAGATCCCGTGGCACTATTTTGAACCACAATTGTCTAAAAGACAGATGATCCGGTCATTTATTTACTAGCTGCTTCTGGGATCTTGCTGTGTGTAAATTGGTTGTTGCGTTTACTACTTTACATTAGCAACTTCTCAGGACTTCATTGATCGTAGAGTCCTTTTGGATGCCCTGTGAATGTGGAAGGTGCTATATTAATGCAAGTTCTTTCTTTGTTTAACTATGTAACCAAAACAGTAGAATGTCAGTTAAAGAAGATTATTAAAAAAGTTTAAAGTTTATTTATTAGTCACAAGTAGGCTTACATTACCCCTGCAATGAAGTTACAGTGAAAATCCCCTAGTTGCTACACTCTGGCGCCTGTTCAGGTACACTGAAGGAGAATTTAGCATGGCCAATGCATCTAACTGGCATGTCTTTTGGACAGTAAAAAGTCTGACAACACCAGGTTTAAGTTCAACCGATTTATTTGATAGTAAATTCACTAGCTTTTGAGGTTACCCTCTTCGTCAGCATTCACCTGACGAAGAGGGTAACCTCAAAAGTTAGTGAATTTACTATCAAGTAAATCGGTTGGACTTAAACTTGGTGCTGTCAGACTTTTTACTGTGTTTACCCAGTCCAACGCCGGCATATCCACATCATGTCTTTTGGACTGTGGGAGGAAACCGGAGCACCCAAAGGAAGCTCAAACCTGGAAACAAACCCGGGTCCCTGGCGCTGTGAGGTGGCAGTGCTAACCACTGTGCCACCGTGCTGCCGCACAGCATGGTGATGGTCAAACTGCAGTGTGTGCTGGTCAAACTGGAGCTTGAAAACTGCATTTGAGAAATGATGCAGACATTCAAATGCTGGTAGTGCTCAAGATATGAGCCTCACTGTCAAAACCTGGAGTTAATGCTGAAAGATTGGACAAATCATAGAATTCTACATTGCAGAACGGACACTATTTGGCCCTTTGAGTCTGCATCACCCCTCCAATGCAGCATCCCACCCAGACACTATCTCCATAACCCCACACAGTTACCATGACTAATCCCCATAACCTACACCTCGTGGGACACTAAGGGCCAATTTAGTGTGGCCAATCCACCTAACCTGCACATCTTTTGGTTTTCTTAGCCTGGAAGAATGAATATATGAAATGCTGTTATAGAGATATAAGGTTGTTAAGAGAATAAAAAGACTAACCCAAAATTTCACTTTTACATCAAGCTGTGGCAGTGGAAAGGGATGAGAGTGGCTCAAACTAGTAAAACTGATATTAAGCAATCCTTCTTCACAGAAGAATGACCAATGTGTGGAATGGATTATAAGACAGAAAAATGGAGGCTAATCACTTAAACTGATTTAAAAATCAATGGGATTCCACAATGGGGGTACAATAGATGGAATTAAGGGGAGCCAAATGGCCTATAATCATTTAGTGGCCTTGAGTTGGGCTTTGTTCACTTTGTACGGAGCCAATTTGAACAACATGAACTTGCATATTCTATATGTTATGAGAGATTCTAAGGCAACGCACAGGTTGTTGTGTTGGAGAAGGTTGTAGAAATAGTGATGAGCAAGCGTATGGAGGGATTTGAACATGAGGATGAAAATTTGAGGCACTGCTGGAGCAGGAGCCAAATATAGCTCTGGAAACACAGGGATGATAGGTGAACAGAACTTGGGACAGATTACAGCAGCAGAATTTTAGAATGGGATCAAGCTTACAGTGGGTGTAAGTTGTGAGCTTGAGTAGGACAGCACCAGAATAGTTAGGATCATAGAACCTGTATCATGCAGAAGGAGGTCATTTGGTCCATCAAGTCTGCAATAACTTTCCAACAGAGCATCCCACCCAAGCCCATCCTAATAACCACGAGCATTTACCTCACTACTCCCCCTAACTATACATGTAGTAGAACTGATTGAGAGCTTCAGGTTTTTAGATGTCCAGACCACCGACAACCTGTCCTGGTCCCCCACATGCTGACACTATAGTTAAGGAAACCCACCAATGCCTCTACTTTCTGAGAAGACTGAGGAAATTTGACATGTGGCCATGGCTCTCACAGCTTTTACTGATGTACCATAGAAAGCATTCTTTCTGGTTGTATCACAGCTTGGTCTGGGCTCCTGCTCTGCTCCAAGACTGCAAGGAATTACAAAAGGTCATGAACGTAGCGTAGTCCATCGCGCAAACCAGCCTCCCATCCATCGACACTGTCTACACTTCCCACTGCCTCGGCAAAGCAGGCAGCATAATTAAGAACCCCACGCACCCCGGACATTCTCTCTTCCACCTTCTTCCGTTGAGAAAAAGATACAAAAGTCTGAGGTCCCTTACCGACCGACTCAGAAACAGCTTCTTCCCTGCTGCTGTCAGACTTTTGAGTGGACCTACCTCGCATTAAGTTGATTTTTCTCTACACCCTAGCTATGACTGTAACACTACATTTTGCACTGTCTCATTTCCTTCTCTATGAATGGTATGCTTTGTATAGTGTGCAAGAAACAATATTTTTCACTGTATGTTAATACATGTGACAATAATAAATCAAATCAACTACTGGAATGCATGGATAGAAAAAAGATCTTGTGCTATTTTTCTGGTAATTTATTATTGCAGACCTTTTAAAAGCCACACTCATGCTGTAAGTTCCCAGTGACTAAAGACTCTCTCTCATTCCCATTCAGCAGCAAGTGTCAACTGAGGGGCTGGGCTCTGTGATCCTGCTGACTCTGATTGGCCAACCCCTGAATTTGGGTGTATGTGATTGGCTATTGTTCTGTACGTCTGATTGGATAATTCCTACCCAGTCGCTGATTGGTCCGATGCATTGTTCACGCCCTCGCTCTCTAATTGGCTCAGAGCCAGAGATTCGCACTCTGATTGGATGACTACCGTGCTTCGCGATTGGGTGGCTCTGCGTACCCGCCTGTGATTGGCCGGTTTTGTCACCTCGCAGTGAGGACGGCGCCCGTTGGTTGCTGGTCGCTGCGAGCCTCTTCCAATGGGGGAGCGGCTTGTTGTCGCTGCCGCGGGGAGATGGCGGATCGTCTCACGCAGCTGCAGGACGCCGTCAACTCGGTGAGTGGGAGCGGCCGGAGCTTCGAGTCTGGCCTGGGGCCCGCGGCGTCTCCATCAACCCATCACCGCCCCCCCCCTCCCCCCTCGTTAGCCCCGGTCGGGCCTTCCCCCCCCAGAGCTGAAAAAAAAGGTTACATTTCTATAGCGCCTGCCCCATCCTCAGGGCGTCCGAAAGCCATTCGCAGCCAATGAGATCCTTTGGAAGGATTGTAATGGGGGAAACTCGCGCACAGCAAGATCCCACACGCAGCAGGCCGCTGACAACGGTGTCTCTTAGAGTGGTGATCACTGGCCACAGGGAACAGGGGAGAACATCTAGGTTGCACCTCCTAATTAATAAACATCTCCCGGGGTGCCTCAGTATAATGTGGATAAATGTGAGGTTATCCACTTTGGTAGCAATAATAGGAAGACAGATGATTACCTGAATGGGTGTAAATTGAGGGAGGTGGATACTCAGTGAGACCTTGGTGTCCTCAAGCATCAGTTGCTGAAAATAAACGCGTAGGTACAGCAAGCAGTCAAAGCGACAAATGGTATGTTGGCTTCATAACGAGAGGATTTGAGTATAGGGATGTTTTGCTTTAATTGTATAGGGTGTTGCTGAGGTCACCCTTGGAGTATTGTGTGCAGTTTTGGAGTCCTTCTCTGAGGAAGATGCTGTAGAGGGAGGACAGCGAAGGTTTACCAGACTGATTCCTGGGATGGCAGGTCTGTCATATGAGGAGAGACTAAGTCGGTTAGGATTATATTCACTGGCGTTTAGAAGAGTGAGAGGGGATCTCATACAAACTTATAAAATTCTAACAGGGTTAGACAGGGCAGATTCAGAAAGAATGTTCCCAGTGGTGGGGAAGTCCATAAGAACATAATATAAGAACATAAGAAATAGGAGCAGGAGTAGGCCATCCAGCCCTTCGAGCCTGCCCCGCCATTCAATAAGATCATGGCTGATCTGTCGCTGCTCAGTTCCACTTTCCCGCCCTCTCCCCATAACCCTTAATCCCCTCTCCTATCAAAAACCCATCAACCCGCATCTTAAAAATATTTAGCGAGGCAGCCTCCACCACTTATCAATTATCAATTATCAAAATGAGTAGCTGGGCAGGCTGGAAGGGCTGAATGGCTTACTCTTGCTTCTGGTTTCTATGTGGGACAAATTATTGGTGATCTGAGTACCTAGAAACCTGAAGCTTTCGGTCATCTTCACATGATCATCGTTGATGTAGGCAGGGGCGTGTCCTCCACTATGCTACCTGAAGTTAATGACTGTCTTGCTCATTTTGTTGATATTATCATTGCACCAGTTCACCAGATTCTCTATCTCTTTCCTGTACTCTGTCCCATCATTGTTTGAGATCCTAGCAGATGTGCGAGGCAAGTTTTTTTTTACATACAGGATGACGGGTGCCTGGAACTCGTTGCCGGGGGAGGTAGTGGATGCAGATGTGATAGTGACTTTTAAGGGGCGTCTTGACAAATACATGAATTGGATGGGGATAGAGGGATACGGCCCTTGGAAGGGTAGGGGGTTTTAGTTCAATTGGGCAGTATGGTTGGTACAGGCTTGGAGGCCGAAAGGCCTGTTTCCTGTGTTGTAAGTTTCTTTGTTCTTTGTTCAACCCACTATGATGGTGTCATCAGCAGACGTGAAAGTGGAGTTTGAGGGGAATTTGGCCACAGAGTCATAGGTGTATAAAGAGTATCGTAAGGGACTCAGCACCGGTACAGAAGATAATCGTGGAGGAGATAGTGTTGCCTTTCGTATTGATTACAGTCTGTTGGTTAGGAAGTCTAGGGTACGATCGCAGAGGGAGGGAAGGAACCCTGGGCCATGGAGTTTGGAGATGAGTTTTGTCGGGATAATGGTATTGACGGCTGAGCTGTAGTTAAATAGAAGTCTGACGTAAGTGAGCTTGTTATCCAGGTGATCTAGGGTTGAGTGTAGGGCATCTGCTGTGATCCAGTGGCAGTGACAGGTGAACTGTAGTGGATCCAGGCAACCTGGGAGACTGGAGTTGATGAACGCTATGACTAACCTTACAAAGCATGATGATGGATGTTAGAGCCACTGGCGGTAGTCATTAAGGTACGCTTACTGGCTTTTCTTTGGTACACAGATAATGATTATCTTCTTAAAACAGATAGGGAACTCAAATCGGAGTAAGTCAGAACTGTCGAAGGTTAGGGATAAGGTTAGGTCCCAGTCGACTTCAGAGGCAGTGAATGAGGGAAGGGGAGGAACAAAGTGTCAGATTGAAAGGCTGGAATGATGAAATGACAATTGGGATGATGGTACAGTGCAGAAATGGGTGTAGTAGAATGAGTGAAGAATCATGGCTGGTCTATATCTTAACTCCAATCACCTACCTTCCGTTACTCTAAATATGTTTGCCTAACAAATAAATAACTATTTGATTTTATATGTTGTTTTCTATCTAGCTGGCAGACCAGTTCTGTAATGCCATCGGTGTCTTGCAGCAGTGTGCTCCTCCTGCATCATTTACAAATATCCAAACTGCCATAAACAAAGATCAGCCATCTAATCCAACTGAAGGTGAGACCTAGTGTGTTTGGATATCCAGAGCATGCTTTGTTTCAAAAATAAGTTATTGCGATTGAGTCTCTGTAGCCATGCTTGAGTCCTGTCTCACCCTGCAAACGCTGACCTAAATTGGTCATCACCTGTCCTAATACATACCTATGTGATTTGGTGTCAAATTTCTTGATTACACTGTTGTAAAGTGTCTAGGTATTAATGAATATTTTAAATTATATTGTTAAGATGGGTGTCATGGACCGGAAGCAGGTTTAATTTAAACAGTGGATAAAAGCAAATTGCTGCAGATGCTGGAATCTGAAACTAAAAGACGTTTGGTACACGACATTGGTAAAGCTACACTTGGAATACTGTGTGCAATTCTGGTCACCCTATAATAGAAAGGATATTATTAAACTAGAAAGAGTGCAGAAAGAAATTTACTAGGATGCTACTGGGTCTAGATGGATTGACTTATAAGGAGAGGCTGATTTTTTTCCCTGGAACGTAGGAGGCTGAGGATGACCTTGTAGAGGCCTATAAAATAATAGACAAGGTAGATAGTCAATATCTTTTCCCAAAGATAGGGGAGTCTAAGACTAGGTGGCATAGGTTTAAGGTGAGAGGGAGGGATACAAAAGTGGCCAGAGGCACAATTCTTTCACACACAGGGTGGTGAGTGTCTGAAACAAGGCGGGTACAATTTTATCTTTTAAAAAGCATGTAGATAGTTACATGGGTACGATGGGTATAGAGGGATATGGGCCAACTGTGAGCAATTGGGATTAGCTTAGGGGTTTTTAAAAAAGAAGGGTGATGTGAACAAGTTGGGTTGACTCTAAAATGCTGGAAAATCTCAGCAGGTCTGGCAACGTCTGTAAGAGGAGAAAAGAGCTGGCGTTTTGAGTCCAAACAAAGGGTCGTCTGGACTCGAAACGTCAGCTCTTTTCTCTCCTTACACTTGCTGCCAGACCTACTGAGATTCTCTTAATTTAAACACGTCTGATTTCTTCTCTCTATCCACCTGTCTGTAACCAGAATGGTGTTTGGATTCTGATTGTCCACTTTACGCTCATAGCATATTTCCCTACCCTCAGTTTTGGCATGATCTAGTTATAGCAATAACCCCACAGCAAAATTGAGATTGTGTAAACTCAGAAGGTTAGTTTTTTGCCAACACTCAAAAGTGAGAGGATGGTCACAACTTGGCCTTCTTTCCACTCCTGCAATAAAAGAGGAGAATAGGAATAGATTTACAGGGCAAAGAATTATTGTTTCACATGAATCCTGAATCAAAATCCAATAGTGTATTCCTCCATAGAGTTGGTAGGTTGAAATAATACGTGTTTCCAATAGAAATGGCGTCGAGGGTGGGATAGGCAAGTAGAGGTAAATTAGTCTCGTAGGCAATGTTATAGGAGTTCAGAAGTTCCGTTAAAAACATTGTAGATGAGGTAGGGCTGGAGACCGGCAATCAGACCTGGACAGAGCCCTTGTTCCGTGCTACTGCTTGCTAGGTGGAAGATGGCAGACTGTCTTGCAATTCAGCAAGACAGTATAGCTAGTTCTCTCACCTGCTGATGTCTCATCACTCTCTCCTCTTCCTTTTGGCTTTGATAATCTATATTCCTTTGTCTGGGCTTCTGAGTTTGCTAATGTTACAGCATTAACTAGTTAAAAGGAGGTTTTAGGGTCTGTTTGTTCTAGCAGATTAGGAGACTCCAGTGGCCAGGCCTTTGTATAATTTTCTCTGAATATGGTCTTTGCAGTCCACGTGGTCATTAGTGTCCCTTCAGGGGTAGCGAGATGTCAGCTTCTCCGATACGACCAGTAAGTTCATTTTGTTCAGGGCTGCAGACAGACATAACATCTGCCCTTTAGAAGTACTTGTTCAGTTTTTATAATTTTAAAAATCAGCCAGAAGAGTGTATATTAGTAATCAGATAGCCCGGATTTAAGGTAATCAGCAAAAGCATCAGAGAGAAGGTGACCTTTTTGAAACTCAGTGAATTGCTATGACCTGGAATGTATTACAGAAAAGGTGCTGGTTAAAGGGAAAACATTTACAGGGTTAGGGATGTAGTATAGGATGGTTAAACAAATTGGATAATTCTATCAAAGAACCAACACAGGCATGAAAGGCCAAATGACATCCTGCTGCATTGCAAGATTCTATGTAAAGGGCTGCCACACTCCTTTCTCATTGTGTCCTCACTGGCCTGGTACTTTTCCCCACAGAGTATGCACAGCTTTTTGCGGCATTGATTGCACGGACTGCGAAAGACATTGATGTGCTAGTTGACTCATTGCCGAGTGAAGAATCAACAGCAGCATTGCAGGTAAGAGTGGAAGCCACGTGTGAAATTCTGTCTTTGAGAGCTGCACTGATAGTGGAGCAGCGATAGTGTTTGTGGGGACAACACGTTTGCCAAATTCTGGCAAGGGATTTGTGCACACCTGTTGTAGGTTCTGAAGTAGGCAGTTCTTTTGCAAAGTTACCAGGTATTTACAGGACATTCATTCCAGCTGGTCACTGTTGCTGTTTGTGTTTCACAGGAGCCTCTTCCCATTGTCCTTCATCCTACCCTATTAACAAATCCTTCTATTCCTTTCTTCCTTGTGCTTATCTAACTTCCCCTTAAACATATATCTGATATTCGTCCCAAATAGTCCCTGTGGTAGCGAGTTGCTCACCAATCTCTGGATAAAGAAGTTTCTTCTGAGTTCCCTATTGGATTGAGTACAGAAGGTCTTGTATTTGTGTCCTGAAAACTTTTCCTTATCAAAGTCACATTTTGACTGTTGGTGAACGATGCCTCCTCATCCTTCCTATCCGGAGCTCCTGGCGCAGTTGACCGCAGCATCCTTCTGCAGTCCTTGTTCTGTGTTCTGCAGTCCAATGGAACAGCATTCCATTCTTATCTATTGGAACATCCTCAAATCCGCCCCCTGCCCCCAGGTCTCACCATTTCTTCTCCTCCCCCTCCCCGTCCCCCTCCCCGCCTCTACACAACCCTGGTCTCACCATTTCACGCAGTGGATTGTGTCCTATTTCTGTAACATCCTCTAGTCTGAGGTTTTGAAAACTGTGTTTCTCCAATTCTGACCACTAGACCATCACCAGTTGTAATCACAGAACTGGCTGTACCTTCATCTGTCAAGGCTGTAAGCCCTGAAACTCCCTTCCTCGTTTTCCCCCCTCCTCGGCTTCTCTACATTTGTCTTCCTCTGCAAATAAACTTTTGGTCATTTCCTTAATTGGCTTGGTAATGCTCCCGTGAAGTGCTTTGTGAGGTTTCCCTGTATTACAGGTGCTGTACAGATGCATGTTGTTGCATCCACTATGTTCTGAAGGTTAAGAAAATTGCTGTATAACCCTGATCAAAATATGATTCTTTCCTGATTAGCCTTAGTGGAATTGTTTTTTTGAGGTATCATAGAATCATAGAACCCTACAGTGCAGAAAGAGGCCCTTCAGCCCATCGAGTCTGCACTGAACACAATCCCACCCAGGCCCTACCCCCATATTCCTATATTATACCCACTAATTCCTCTAATCTACGCATCCCTGGATAGTAAGGGGCAATTTCTTAGCACGGCCAATCAACCTGACCCGCACATCTTTGGACTGTGGGAGGAAACCGGAGGAAACCCACGCAGACACGAGAAGGATGTGCAAACTCCACACAGTGACCCGAGCCGGGAATCGAACACAGGACCCTAGAGCTGTAAAGCAGCAGTGCTAACCACTGTGCTACTGTGCCGCCCTTACCTTCCGTATCTTCCCTGAGTGAGAGTGTGGCCCTGAAAGGAAAGTGATGTCATGCAGGAGCAGGGCCCATGATTGTGGGTTGTGCCCTTACATATGGACCAGTGCTCCAGGTTCAGATCCAATGCCAGAACTTGTTGGCCACAGAAGGTGTGTTTGCAACGTGGTTCCAAGGGCTGATCGGCTTCAGATTCCTTCCATCAGTTCCCCATTATTTCCAAAAGTGGAAAAAAAGAATTCTATGAAGGTGCATTTAAATGAAAAGGCCCATGATATTCATCGCCGTAGGCTTCACAGCCTGTGGTTTGTGCCTCAGCAATGACTCTCGGAGAGGCGTGAATCAGGCTCAACCCTGGACGCTGTTGTAACTGGGTCACCCTCCTAGTGACAGCTTTCAGAGTGGTTTCCACATTGACTTGGATGATTGATGCATCAGCAAAGAATATGGAAAGCAAATGTTTTGTGTTCATTTGTTGCATAATTTGCATTTAGTGCAAGATAATGTAAAGATAGTTTAATCTGCTGAATATTTTGATGCAGCAAATATTGAGATTTCATACACAAAATGTGATTTTATTTTTAAAACTTTTTTGGGGGGCACTTTTGCTGTGAAAACGTCAGATACCAAGAGGTTAATGATTGTAAAGGGCATAGATGCAGTGGTTTGGTGGATAGGTAGAAAGTGTCAAATGTGAGACCACCCACACGCGCTTGCTTTGGTCGTGGCAGTTGAAAAGGTACATCCTGTTTTGTAAGAATTCAGCGCTGCGGTTCAGATGTGCAATGCAATGTTTGATTGCGACGACAAACAGAATCTCGTCTGATGGGGAATTTTTTATCTCTCTCTCTCTCTCTCTTTCTCTCACGCACGTGCCATGCGTTCTGTCCCATCCTTCATCTGTTCATTAACATAGAAAAGTAATGGTGCAGAAGAGACCATTCAGCCCATTGTCTGCTCTGGCCAAAAAAAATAAAGAAACTAGCTGCTCGTTTTAATCTAATTTTCCAGCACCTTGTCCATAGTCTTGCAGGTTCCAGCAGATCCAGGAATCTTATAAATGAGTTGAGCATTGCTGTCTCGACCACCAATATAAGGCAGGTTCGATTCCTGGCTTGGGTCATTGTCTGTGTGGAGTTCTCCCTGTGCCTGTGTGGATTTCCTTCGGATGCTCCAGTTTCCTCCCACAGTCCGAAAGACCTGCTGGTTAGGTGTTTGGCCATGCTAAATTCTCCATCTGTGTGCCTGAACAGGTGTCAGAGTGTGGCAACTAGGGGATTTTCACAGTAACTTTATTGCAGTGTTAATATAAGCCTACTTTTGACACTAATAAACTTTAAACTTTTAAACTTAGGCAGTGGATTCCATCTAGATGGAAAAGCTTTTCCTTGTGTCTCCTCTAATCCTTATACCAGCCTCCTTAAACCTATGCCCCTGGTAATTAACCCCTCAGTTTTGGGAAACAAGTCTTTCCTGTCCAGGCCCCTCATATTTTTGTATACCTCAATTAGGTTACCTCTTCATCCCTTCTGTTCTAAGGAAAATAATCTTGGCCTATCCAGGTGGTGGTGTAGTGTCATTGTCACTTGGACTAGAAATCCAGAGATCTTGGGTAACACTCTGGGCACCCTGGTTCAAATCCTGCCAAGGCAGATGGTGAAGTTTGGAATTAAAAGTCTAAGGATAAACCATGACCAATTTGTCTCTTTGTGAAATCTGCCATCCTTACTTGGTCTGGCCTAATTGTGACTCCAAACCCACAGCAAGGTGGTTGATACTGAAATAGCCTTTAGAACAATTAGAGATGGATAAGAAAATGCTGGCCCAGTCGGTGAAGCCCAGATCCCATGAATAACTTCAAAAAAGCTCTTTCCTCAAACCTGCAATTTTCAAACCCTGCCGACGAACATTCTCGTAAATCACCTCTGCACACTGTCCAGAGCAGTTCTCTTTTTTGAAATGTGATCAGAATTGTACACAAAACTCTAGCTGTGGCCGAACATGCATTTTATATAATTCCATCGTTACATCCCACTTTTCTATTCAGCACCTTGCCCAATAAGGAAAGCATTCCAGATGCTTTCTTTACCACCTTGTCCACGTATCCTGCCACCTTTACGAATCTGTAAACATGCACTCCACGATCACTCACTTCCTCAATCCCGTTTATTGACTATACCCTTGCTTGGTTTGCCCTCGCACTTTTCCAGATTTGCCACTCCACTATCCAATGAACCAAACCATTAATTTCATTCTGACATTGATAGCTGTCCTCTTCACTATCAACTACACAACTAATTTTTGTGTCCTCTGCAAATTTCCCAATCATGTCTCCCACATTTAAATCTAAATCATTAATGTATACAACAAATAGCAAAAGTTACAACTTGTTGCCCTTTGGAACATCACTGAAGCTGTTTTACAAAAACATCCATCAGCCTTTGTTTCCTGCCACTGAGCCAATTCTGGATCCAACTTGCCACTTTTCTGTGTATCCCATGAGTTCTCGCTTTTCTGACCAGTCTACAATGCAGATCCTTGCCATCTCTCATACTGCACACCCCCCACCCCACCATTCCTTTACCCTACTCCACCCTCAATAAGGTAGGAGACTTAGGGGTGATCTTATAGAGGTCTACAAAATAATGAGGGGCACAGAACAGCTAGATAGTCAATATCTTTTCCCAAAGATAGGGAAGTCTAAAACTAGAGGGCATAGGTTTAAGGTGTGAGGGGAGAGATACAAAAAGGCGCAGGGACAATTTTTCCACACAAAGGGTGGTGAGTGTCTGGAACAAGCTGCCAGAGGTAGAAGCGGGTACAATTTTGTCTTTGAAAAAGCATTTCGACAGTTACATGGGTAAGATAGGTATAGAGAGATATGGGCCAGGTGTGGGTAATTGGGACTAGCTTAGTGGTTTTAAAAAAAGGGCAGCATGGACAAGTTGGGCCGAAGGGCCTGTTCCCCTGCTGTAAACCTCTGACTATACGCCTCCCTGAAATCCATGACGTTTTTGGAAAGCTATCCGCCATTCTTTTATTTTACGTAGGGCACCATCAAGTGGTTCTTTCTGTGCCAGGTCTGAAGTGGGCATTGTTTTGTAGATCTGTGCCAGTGCTGAGCCGAGTCTGCTGCTACAGCTTTGCAAGCAGTCCCTGGGCTGGAGAAAGTGCCCGGCTTGTAGCTAGAGCAGTGTGTGAAGAGCATGGTGACTGCCTAACCATTTGATTCAAATTCACAGTATTTGGGAAAAAAAAGGAAAGCGTGCAAGTTCTATTTCTTGATTTGCCAACGTGCAGTTAAACAAAACTGCTGTGAGTTAACTAGTTGCAATAAAAGAACAGACACTGAAAGCAAGTGGCAGTCCTTACTGAAATGAGAGAAGAGTAGATTAGCTTTGTGGAGTACTGAACATGTTTTGCAATGTGCATGCTTGTTAACTGCTAAAAATGATTTTTCAGTCCAGTGTTAGTAAATGTTGCTGGGTCAAACGTGAAACTGAACCTACGTGGTACATCTCAAATTATCTGCAGTTGACATTGTGACGACAAGTGACAGTGAGTCACAGAACCGGAAAGTAAATGGCGTAATACTCAAGACAGATTAGTTAGTTAGGGAACTGAATCCCAATTTGCTCCCATTTAATAAGATTGATGCAATCACTTAGTTTTCTCCAGTATTTCTGTTTGGAAAGGTTCTAACTATCAAAAAGACAAAATAGACTGGGGTTCTCTTCTCTAGAAAAACAACAGACGGAGGGGTGAGAGCTGATGTTTCAAGTCCAGGTGACCCTTTGTCATCAGAACTCAAAACATCAGCTCTTTTCTCTCCTTACAGATACTGCCAGACCTGTTGAGATTTTCCAGCATTTTCTCTTTTGGTTTCAGTTCCACCGTCTGGAAATTTGCTTTTAACAGAGCGAGGGTTGACTGATTAGAGATCTTCAAAACATGGAAGAGTTTAACAGAGTGAGAGTGAGGGTGATGTTTCCACTTGAGTGGGAGACCAGAACTAGTGACCGTATATATAAGTCAGTAATCCAAGAGAGAATTCGAAAGAATCTACGTCACTCATAGAGTACATCTGTTCTCAATGTTTTCTGTTCTTTTTACTCGTATCTCAAGTATTTTGATTTATTTTTTGGCTCTCACTGAGCTGTAAAGTCACAGTATTTGTTTTGACATCTTTGCACTTTCTCCCTGTAAGTGTCACTTAGGGTAATGATGTATGTACAGCTGTGCAAAACATTTCCAGTAGCGGGAAGCATGTGGGTAACTTCAGTTTTATAGTAATTGGGGTTAAATATATGGTTGTGTTATGGAGAAAGAACAGAAGGAAAATGTAATTGGGAGAAAACTGGGAAAGGACAATTCTGGTTTTGGGTAGAAGGAGATTGATGGTAACAGATGGAGGATGTTGAGGATTGTAAACTCAGTGTAAAAGTTAAACCCAGTTGGCAACAGCAGAGGGAGTTGTCCCTATTTTGTTTGTGTTTTCTGCTGGTTTTCTTCAGTCACTGACTGAATCAGTGGTTGTCTGAAATAGCAAGAGAGTGAAGCCAAACCTTTAACTGGTAGTTGAGTTTGTTGCTTTGTGCCTTGCCATAACCTGACCAGACCACTGCATGGTGCTGCTTTCCTGCAAACCATTCGTCCTCTGAACACACAAGGACGTCTTGGCAAGGGAATGAGAGGATGTAAAGTTGCTGCAGAGTATATCCGAGTGCGAATAGGAGGGGGAATTCCACATTTCAAGGAACATGTTTATAAGTAATTTAAAAGTTACAGAATTTAAATTCAAGTTGCAATGAACAGGTTACACTTGATGAGGAAAGGCTAAAGGGACTCTTTTAGCATTTTTAATGTTTTTTTTCAAAAAAAAAGAAAAGGCTGAGTGATGGCTTGTCAAAGGCCTTTAGAATTATGGAAGGATTTGCAGGGGTAGCTGTAGAGAAAATCTTTCTACTTGCAGTGGGGGTCAATGGGTGCTATTCGGATTGGCGGTTGGTGACTAGTGGAGTGCCTCAGGGGCCGGTGCTGGGGCATCAGCTATTTACCATTTATATAGATGATCTGGAGGAGGGAACCGAGTGTAAGATGTCGAAATTTGCTGATGACACCAAGATTGGTGGAACGGCAAATTGTGCGGAGGGTGTGGAAAGTCTGCACAGGGATCTAGATAGGCTGGGCGAATGGGCCAGGAACTGGCAAATGGAATTTAATGTTGGCAAGTGTGAAGTTGTCCACTTTGGTAGGAAGGACTACTACTTACATGGCGAAAAACTGCAGCATGCTACGGTGCAGAGGGACCTCGGGGTCCTTGTGCATGAGTCGCAAAAACCCAGCCTGCAGGTGCAGCAGGTGGTCAGGAAGGCGAATGGGATGCTGGCCTTCATAGCGAGGGGGATTGAATATAAAAGTAAGGATGTCTTGCTGCAACTGTACAGGGCACTGGTGAGGCCGCAGCTGGAGTACTGTGTGCAGTTTTGGTCGCCGCAGTTACGCAAGGATATTTTGGCCTTGGAGGGAGTGCAGAGGAGGTTCACTAGGCTGATACCGGAATTGAGGGGGTTGAGCTATGAGGAGAGGCTGAATAAACTAGGCTTGTACTCGTTAGAGTTTAGAAGAATGAGGGGCGATCTCATTGAGACATATAAGATGTTGAATGGGATGGATAGGATAGAGGTGGAGAGGCTCTTCCTGCTCAGAAAAGACAGTAGGACTAGGGGGCACAGCCTCAAGATAAAAGGGGGGTGGTTTAGAACGGAGTTGAGGAGGAACTTCTTCACTCAAAGGATGGTGAATCTCTGGAATTCTCTGCCCGTTGAAGTGGCGGAGGCTGCCTCGCTCAATATTTTTAAGACGCGGGTAGATAGGTTTTTGATAGGCAAGGGGATTAAGGGTTATGGGGAGAAGGCGGGAATGTGGAACTGAGCCACTTCAGATCAGCCATGATCTTATTGAATGGCGGGGCAGGCTCGAAGGGCTAGATGGCCTACTCCTGCTCCTATTTCTTATGTTCTTATGTTGCGGAGTTGAGAAAACCGGGAAAGGTGGTCATTAATAAATCCAGTGGGGAATTCAGAAGAAATTTCTTTACCCAGAGAATAGTGAAAATCTGGACCTCACTTCCACAGAGAGTGGACAAATTGTAAAGTGCAGAAATATTTGCACCATGACCTGTTTGGTTGAATTGTACAAGCCAAAGTTGCACCCAGTTGTTCAGTGAATGGTTCAAAGATCCTGTGCCAGTAACTGAAGAGAAACAGGATGCTCTCCCGCCTGGTTCTCAAGCTTTACTGAAGATCCACACTGGCTCCCGGTGCACCTCAGTGCAGGATGCGGAGCTTTGCTGTTTTGGAATGGCCCCTGTGATTGTCTATCAGTTACTGTGCCCCAGTTGTAATTCATTGCATTATGTGCTCACCATGTTATATCTGACATTCCTTCCTGAATGACTGCCAGCAGAAAAAAGCAAATGAGCTGAACTGGTGTTTATAGAACATAGAACCCTACAGTGCAGAAATGGGCCCTTCGGCCCATTGAGTCTGCACTGAGCACAATCCCACCCAGGCCCTGTCCCCATATCACTACACATTTATCTGCTAATCTCTCTAACTTACACATCCCAGGACACTAAGGGGCAATTTTAGCATGGCCAATCAACCTAACCCGCACATCTTTGGACTGTGGGAGGAAACCGGAGCACCTGGAGGAAACCCACGCAGACACAAGGAGAATGTGCAAACTCCACACAGACAGTGACCCAAGCTGGGAATCGAACCCAGGTCCCTGGAGCTGTGAAGCAGCAGTGCTAACCACTGCTACCATGCCACCCATTCTGGGACCTTGGTGTGAACAAAATCAGTGACCTGTACCTACGTGCTCACTGTCTGTTACTGCATTTCAGAAGTGGCCTGTGTATTTCTGGAGCTGCTTTAAGTTCTTCAGGTCTGACAGCATGTGGAGAGAGAAACAGAGTTAAAGTTTTGTGTCCAGTATGACTCCCCTCCTTCAGAACGCTTGCGAAGTGAAGTCATATTTGACTCTCTAAATAAACAAAAATACTGAAGTTTTTATTTCACATTTCCAGCATCTGCAATATTTCATTTTATGTGATAAATTCTGTCTTAGCAATGAGCTAGCCTTGTAATTATCACTTAAACTGATTCATTTAGAGTCTAGCAATATCACTAATATTTACCTATTTGCCATGGAAACTGCAAATAACTTTCCTGTTAAATAGTTTGGCTAACAGGGCAATCTATGCTGTTATATTTTCCTAAGTGACACACCTCACAGTACCACAACATGGGAAACTCAAATCTGTTTCATATCCTTCATAGTGCTCTCGTGCTTGAGGCAATTAAAAATGCATCTAAATTTATTCTGCAGAGCTTGGTAAATGATTGTGCCTTTAAAAGGAACCAGTTTTATCATACCTTGTAGAAATTAACTTCTGCCTTGTCCTTGAGCCATAGAGGTTTACCGCATGGAAACAGGCCCAACTTGTCACTTTTTTTTTAAAAACCCTAAGCTAATCCTAATTGCCTGCATTTGGCCCATATCCCTCGATAACAACTTACCCATGTAACTGTCTAAATGATTTTTAAAAGACAAAATTGTACCCGCCTCTACTACTACCTCTTGGCAGCTTGTTCCAGATACTTACCACCCTTTGTGTAAAAAAAAAAGTTGCCCCTCTAGACACTTTTGTATCTCTCCCCTCTCACCTTAAACTTGTGCCCTCTAGTTTTAGACTCCCCTACCTTTGGGGAAATATGTTGACTATGTAGTTGATCTGTGTCCCTCATTATTTTATGGACCTCTATAAGATCACCCCTCAGCCTCTACGCTCCAGAGAAAAAAGTCCCAGTTTATCCAGCCTCTCCTTATAACTCAAACCATTAAATTCTGGTTGGCATCCTAGTAAATCTTTTCCGCACTCTTTCTAGTTTAATAATATCCTTTCTATAATAGGGTGACCAGAATTGCATACTGTATTCCAAGTGTGGCCTTACCAATATCTTGTACAACTTCAACAAGACATCTTAACTCCTGTATTCAATGTTCTGACCAAGGAAGCCAAGCATGTCGAATGCCGTTGTTTGAAATAGTTTTAAATTCCTGTTTGTGCAGAGAGTGTGGATAATTATAATTACTAACCCGTCAGGGAGCATGGAGTTTCCAAGATTTAAAAATTGATCTCCAGGTCATAGCTGCAAGAAACCCAGGTGAACAATCATGACTTTTTTTAAAATTCTCATTGAAGCCTTGAAATCCAAAATGAGTATTTTAAAATTGCGGTGTTCCTGGATTCAGGACTCATATAGGTCTGTGATCACAGGATTATGGGGTGGCACAATGATTAGCACTACTGCCTCACAGCACCAGGGACCCGGTTCAATTCCCGGCTTGTGTCACTGTGTGTGGAGTTTGCATGTTCTCCCCATGTCTGCATGGGTTTCCTCTGTGCGCTCCGGTTTCCCCCCTCAGTCCAAAGATATGCAGGTTAGGTTGATTGGCCATGCTAAAATTGACCCTCGTGTCAGCGGGATTAGCAGGGTAGATGTGTGGGGCTATGGGAATAGGGTCGGGGTGGGATTGTGGTTGGTACAGACTCGATGGGCTGAATGGCCTTCTGTGCTGGAGGGATTCTATAAATGAAGAAGACCTGTTCTGAATTAGGATATGGTTTAAAGTTTATTTATTAGTGTCACAAGTAGGTTTACATTAACACTGCGATGAAGTGTTTTCATAGTAACGTCATTGCAGTGTAAGCCTACTTGTGACACTAATAAATAAACTTAAAAACAAGTTACTGTGAAAATCCCCTAGTCACCACACTAAGTGGTACACTGACAGAGAATTTAGCATGGCCAATGCACCTAACCAGCACGTCATTTGGTTTGTAGGAGGAAACTGGAGCACCAGGAAGAAACCCATGCAAACCCAGGGAGAACATGCAGATTCCACACAGAAAGTGACCCAACTGTGAATCAAATCCAGGTCCTGGTGCTGTGAGGCAGCAGTGCTAACCGCTGTGCCACCCACAGTCTGGGCAGTTTTGATACCCCTTGTATAAAAGATGCAAAATGGAAGGCTGGCTATGAGAGCAAATTGTGCAAGGAAATACCTCGGAAGATTAGTTGTCTTCAATATGAGCTGGTTATAGAATGAGAATTGAGGTTGGCTGCCCAGGCCTAATGTTCTTTATCTGTAAATCCAAAACCGAACACATGCAAACAGCGCTTTTTATTTTCCACCTCATTGATGTTTAGCACGGGTAGACCCTGGCTTGAGTCGACATGGCCCTAACCAGCATGGACTTCACTGATTGCCCCTGATATTTAGCATGGGGAGTCCCTGACCTGAGCCAACATGACCCAAACCTCTGTGAAACTCGCCAATTTGGTGAATGTAGATTGGGGGCACAGATTGGTTGGTAGGACGGCTGAGGAACAGTGGAGGATTTTTAAGGAGATCTTTTTCGGTACTCAGTAGAAATATATTCCGATGGTAAAGAAGGACTAACCAGCCGTGGTTATCGAAGGAAATAAAGGAGAGTATTAAATTAAAAGCTGATGCGTTCAGAGCAGCTAAAAATGGTGGGCGATTAGAAGATTGGGAAAGATCTAAAAAACAACAAAGAATGACTAAGAAAGTGATAAAGAAAGGAAAGACAGTATGAAGCTAAACTAGCTCTAAATATAAAAAATGATAGTAAAAGTTTTTACAAATATATAAAGAGGAGGAGACTGGCTAGAGTGAATGTTGGACCCTTGGAGGATGAGGGAGGCGATTTAGCGGTGGGTGATGAGGAAACGGCTGAGGCTTTAAATTAGCTTTTTGTGTCGGTCTTCACGGAGGACGACACAAATAGCTTGCCAGATATTAAAGATAGGAGGATGGTAGGAGATGAGGTCCTTAATGTGATTACTGTCACTAAAGAGGTAGTGCTTGATAGGCTAACGGAACTGAAGGTAGACATGTCCCCAGGACCGGATGGAATGCATCCCAGGGTTCTGAAAGAAATGGCAGAGGTGATAGCGGATGCCTTAGTAATTACTTATCAAAATTTGCTGGACTCCGGTGAAGTGCAGGAAGATTGGAAAATGGCTAATGTTACGCTGCTGTTTAAAAAAGGTAGCAGACAAAAGGCAGAGAATTATAGGTCGGTTAGTTTAACATCCATAGTTGGAAAAATGCTAGAATCCGCCATCAAAGAAGAAATAGCAAGGCACTTAGAAAAGAATGGTTTGATAAAGCAGACGCAGCACGGATTTGTTAAGGGGAAGTCATGTTTAACGAATTTATTGGATTTCTATGAGGATGCGACTAGTGCGGTAGACAGAGGGGAACCGGTGGATGTGGTGTTTTTAGATTTCCAAAAGGTGTTTGATAAGGTGCCTCACAAAAGGTTGCTGCAAAAGGTTAGGGTGCACAGAGTTGGGGGTAAGGTGTTAGCATGGATAGAGGATTGGTTGTCTAATAGGAAGCAGAAAGTTGGAATCAGTGGGTGCTATTCTGGCTGGCAGTTGGTGACTAGTGGAGTGCCGCAGGGATCGGTGCTGCGGCCTCAACTGTTTACTATTTACATAGATGATCTGGAGGAGGGGGCTGAGTGTAGGGTAACGAAATTTGCTGATGACGCAATGATGAGTGGAAAAGCAAATTGCGTGGAAGGTGCGGAAAGTCTGCAGAGAGATCTGGATAGGCTGAGTGAGTGGACGAGGACCTGGCAGATGGAGTATAATGTTAGCAAATGTGAGGTTATCCACTTCGGCAGAAATAATAGTAGGAGGGATTATTATTTAAAAGTCGAAAAGCTGCAGCATGCTACGGTGCAGAGGAACCTGGGGGTCCTTGTGCACGAATCGCAAAAACCCAGTCTGCAGGTGCAGCAGGTGATCAAGAAGGTGAATGGAATGTTGGCCTTCATAGCGAGGGGGATAGAATATAAAAGCAGGGAGGACTTGCTGCAATTGTACAGGGTACTGGTGAGGCCGCAACTGGAGTACTGTGTGCAGTTTTGGTCACCGCATTTGCGGAAGGATATATTGGCCTTGGAGGGAGTGCGGAGAAGGTTCACTAGGCTGATACCGGAGATGAGGGGGTTAGCCTATGAGGAGAGGTTGAATAGACTGGGTCTGTACTCGGAGTTTAGAAGGATGGGGGGGGACCTTATAGAGACATATAAGATAATGAAGGGGATGGATAGGGTAGAGGTAGAGAGATTCTTCCCGCTTAGAAAAGATAGCAGAACTGGAGGGCACAGCCTCAAAATAAGGGGGGGGGGGGTGCAGTTTAGATCGGAGTTGAGGAGGAACTTCTTCACTCAAAGGGTGGTGAGTCTTTGGAATTCTCTGCCCATTGAAGTGGTGGAGGCTGCCTCGCTAAATATATTTAAGTCACGAGTAGATAGGTTTCTGATAGACAGGGGAATTAAGAGTTATGGGGAGAAAGCGGGAAAGTGGAACTGATCCACTTCAGATCAGCCATGATCTTATTGAATGGTGGGGCAGGCTCGAAGGGCTAGATGGCCTACTCCTGCTCCTATTCCTTATGTTCTTATGTTCAATTACATCTGACCCTTAGCGCAGGAAAGTCAAATTATTTGTCTGCACATTGGCACTCTGAACCTTCACTTACAGACAGGATTGCAGGTGGCATCATGGGTGGGAGCTTGTTTATTACTTGGAGCTGGTCGCCCAGTGCTGTGTTTTTCTTCAATCATTTTATTTACTTTGGGCGACAGCTAGTCTAGGCTTGGGCAATTATAGTGTAATTAGGCCTCGTGCTATATGCTGTATCTGAAACCCAAAATACAATCGGCCCCAAGGATTTGGGCAAACAGTTAATAAATTGCAAGCTCTGCTGCCATAAACAGATTAAGTATATAACCTTCCTTGCATAACATGAACCAGGCAAGAAAGTGTGAAAGTCAAAATGTTGCAATTTCCAGTGCTGTGTTATGGCAGCTATTAAGCAATTCACTTCCAGAGGGTGATGCTGAAGAAAGCGATTGCAATAAGAAACAAAGAAGGCAAGAACTTGCATTTACGTAGGAGATGTCACAGTCTGAGGATATCACCAATGAAGAGCTTGTGAAGGTCGTTGCTTTGTGATGTGGAAATGCAGCAAATAGCTTGTACAAAGTAAGATCCCAAAATGTCAGCTGAAGGACAGGTATTGGCACTGGGACAATTCCCCTAGTCTTCACTGTGTTCCATGGGTGTTTTTAATCATCACCAAAAGAGCCCCAGTGGCTTGCTATGTTTTAACAGTGAAACCTCTGTCTAGTAACGTGCAGTAGTCTGCACTAAAAATGTCTTGTGTTGGGTAAATGCATTGAGTGTATGGAATAACCCTGTTGTGTCTCCCAACTTCTAGGCTGCGAGCTTACGTCAGCTGGAAGAGGAGAACCATGAGGCTGCAGCCCTGCTGGAGGAGGTTGTTTACCGGGGTGACGTGCTGCTGGAGAAGATACAGAGCGCGTTAGCGGACATTGCCCAGTCACAGCTTGGGACCAGAAGCAACAGTCGCAGTCAGCATGTGCCCGAATCATAGCAGCAGCCAGTGCCCTGATCAGAAACTGATGGTGTGATCTACACTTCCTGTGGAAAAAGTAACTGCAGCTTTTATTTCATAGGCAGACGGGTAGAGGAAAAGGTTTTTGTAAGATGGGTAAAATGTCAGCACCAAAGTTAAAATTTATTCTTCCCAGGGGCTCAAAAAAAAACATTTTGGCTGTGTAAATTAATCTGGAGATACATTTCCAAGTCAGTAAATAAGAGTGTTCCTTCACTTCCTCATTCATCCCCTCCCCATCCCGCCTATTTTGGTCAGCATTCAGTTTTTTAAAAATTTAGGGATATGTTTTGGGATCTCCGTGATTGAAGGTGCGTCCCGTTCTTTGGGAATCTGGTTGCAAACGGATAAATTAAGCTCTTCCAAACAGTGTGGTCTTCTCTAATATTTAAAATTCTGAAACCTGCATCCCCAGTCTTGAGGCTAATTGGGTGACCTTTATCCTCGTGCTGTGTTACTGTCTTGGTTGTAAGCTCAGTATCGTGTTGGAATCCAAACATTAAGAGTGGTTGTGGCCATGTAATTATTAGCAGCTTGGAAGCTTCTGGGGAGAGTGAGATGTGTCTAAGGTAGATACCTCAGGATTGGCCTGGGATCTTCAGGAACTGAGGACCAATTTCCAGGACACTGCTGTGTGACCCTGAAGCATTATAGAAACATTGAAAAGGTAGGTTGGGGCAAAAAAAAGAGTATTGCTCTTTACCAGATACAAAAATATTGAAAATGGATGAACAAGGCTATTTGGCTGATAGTCAAACATGATCCAATTAGGTAATGAGTTCTTTTGCTTTTTAATTGGTGTAGGAAGACAGTGCGTTACACAGATGGATGTGTTGGTTGTCAAATGAAAGCTGCAGGAATACTCATAATCACAGTTGGCAACCCTACCCGAAGCTCAGTTTAATGGTTTTCATGAGCACAGATGGTGCTGCTGTGGGTGTATGGGGGGCTGTCACTACTGATATGAATCTACCCTCTGGACAATGCACAGGCAATGTAGTGCTTCGCTGAGGAGATGAGGGTGAGAACCCCATGCTTTTCCACATCCCCAGTGACCCCTGTTCTTGCGGCTGGCGAGAAGCAGATCCTGCTCCTGCTAAGGCAGCTGAGGATCTATGCCTTGCAAACACGGCTGTGTTAGCAGAACCCAGATGTTACTCTGTTACCAGTTCACCCTGATTGCATGCCTTGCATTGTCTTTAGAATGGACTTGCTGATTGAGTAGCTGAGCTTTGGTCTAATCAGGTTGTGGATATGCGTCAGACAGGAGTTGTTACATTCAGAACTGATGCGAGTCTGCTTTTGAACCTTATTCCCCTTCTCCTCCCACACTGTTAGCTCGTGGGGGAATCGTTCCAGCTGGGTTACATTGTGCCGATGATGCATCGGCTATATTCTGTGGTTGTACATTGTTGCAAAGCATTTGTGGCACCTTGACGTTTTGTTGAAAAGAATTCAAGTTAAAAAATTAAAGAACTTGCGTAATACGATAAATTATACTTGACATTTTTTTATGGGATGGTCATTGCGGCATCCAAATTCTTTGTTTTCACACATCAAGATATGTTTAACTCCTTAAGACAGTTAGTTTATGCATGACTCACAATACTACTGTGCCTATCTTTCTTTGTTCAGCTCCCAAGATCTTGGCAAAATGAGAGGGATTAGGCAGCATTGGCCATGTAAAAGATCAGGACCATTTTCCTCCTCCTGCTATCAGTTCTAGAACATTACAGTGCAGTACAGGCCCTTGGCCCTCGATGTTGCGCCGATCAGTGGAACCAATTTAATGACTCTCTAACCTAAACTATTCCAGTGTTATCTATATGCCTATCAAATGACCATTTGAACGCCCTTAAAGTTGTCGAGTCCACAACTACCCTATGAGCGGCACGGTCGCACAGTGGTTAGCACCAGAGGCTTGGATCACAGTCCCATGTTCTCCCTGTGTCTGCGTGGGTTTCCTCCCACATTCTGAAAGATGTTAGGCGCGGTCTGTGGCGATTAGGGGAATTTCATAGTAACTTCATTGCAGTGTTAACGTAAGCCTTACTTGTGCCTAATAAATATACTTTACAGTTTTGAACCTAACCTTCCTGCTTCCATACATCGGGTAGATTCAAGAGGAGTTTTCTAGAAGAAACTAATTCAGAAACGTATAAGTTATATTAAACCTGTATAGAACTTTTCTTAAAGTATACTCGGAATACTGTGCAAAGTTCTAATCTCCACTGTTGCAAAATGGATGTAGAATCACTGGAGAACATGCAAAATAAAATGATTCTCCCAGGCCCGAGAGGGTAGAACTAACAGGAAAAATAGACTATTTCTCGGCCTGATAGTAAGGTCGTGGTCTACAAAGACCCATAGACATCTTTCTCCATTAGAGGGAGACAACTGGTTATATGTAGCTTGAGGGACATCACTCCACAAGTATGGGAAAGGCAGCAGATCTCCACAGCATGAGATAGAGAATCTAGTGAACTGGTGCGGCAATAATAATCTCTCCCTCAATGTCAACAAAACAAAGGAGATTATCATCGACTTCAGGAAGCGTAAAGTAGAACATGCCCCTATCTACAACGATGGGGGCGAAGTAGAAAAGGTCGACAGCTTCAAGTTTTTAGGTGTTCTGAACTCCCCCACCCAATGCTGACACTGTAGTTAAGAAAGCCCACCAATGCCTTTCTCAGAAGACTAAAGAAATTTGGCATGTCAGCTACGATTCTCACCAACTTTTACAGGTGTACCTTAGAAAGCATTCTTTCTGGTTGTATCACAGCTTGGTATGGTTCCTGCTTTGCCCAAGACCGCAAGGAGCTACAAAAGGTTGTGGATGTAGCCCAATCCATCATGCAAACCAGCCTCCTATCCACTGACTCTGTCTACACTTCTCGCTGCCTCGGCAAAGCAGCCAGCAAAATTAAGGAACTACGCATCCCAGAATTCTCTCTTCCACCACCTTCTGTTGGGAAAAAGATACAGAAGCCTGAGGTCACATACCAACTGACTCAAGAACAGCTTCTTCCCTGCTGCTGTCAGACTTCTGAATGGACTTACCTTGCATTAAGTTGATCTTTCTCTACACCCTAACTATGACTGTAACACTATTCTGCACACTCTCCTTTCCTTCTCTGAGTGGTATGCTTTCTATAGAGTCATAGAGGTTTATAGCATGTATAACCTGCAAGAAACAATATTTTTCACTGTGTGTTAATACATGTGACAATAACAAATCAAATCAAAATCAAAAGCTGGCACTGGGATTAAACCCATGCCCTTGGTGTTATTCTGCATCACACTCAAAGCCGTTCAGTCAACTAAGCAAACCAACTGCTCATACACAAAAATGTAATGGAAATCTGGATTCAATCCTTTTCCTCTTCCCCACCCAACAGGGAGTCAGGTGAATATTCAAAAATGAGACCTGAGATATGCTTGTTAAGAATATTCAGAGAAACAGAACTAAGGTGTAAAAATGGAGTTGAGATCACCCAGGATGCAATTGTAATGATGGAACAGAGTTGAGGGGCAGTCCTGCTGTTTCTCTAAGATCATTGAAGGCGCTTCTGTTGGGGAAATCCCAAACTTGGCCATTACTGTAATGGTCACAAATGAATCCAATAAAAAATTCTGAGGAAACCTCTTTGCCAGAGAGAAGTGAGGGTGTGGAATTCATTACCACGTGGGGTGGTTGAGATGCATAAGGAGCCAATTTTCCCGTCCCACCCGCCACGGGAATCATAACTGCTGAGGAACGGACCGTGGAAAGGTCCATTGACCTTGGGCAGGATTTTCTGGTTTCAGGGCAAGCACAACTAAAAAAAACCTGCCTAAACTTGTTTAGATCAGTTTAAGGGAAAGTGAGGTACTTTTTGCAAGCTGTGCCCAGCATACCTCTTAATTCTATCTTTAACTTTCATTCTATGTTTCTAAAGCTTCATTCTAACTCTTTTAAACTCCCCTTCACAAAACCATATTAAGTTGATCTTTGATCAGAGCAAAGATGTGCGGGTTGGGTTGATTGGCCATGCTAAGAAATTGCCCCTTAGTGTCCAGAGATGCATAGGTTAGAGGGATTAGTGGGTAAAATATGTAGGGATATGGGGATAAGGGCCTGGGTGGGATGGTGTTCAGTGCAGACTCGATGGGCCGAAGGGCCTCTTTCTGCACTATAGGGTTCTATGATTACACCCTAGCTATGACAGGAACACTACATTATTTGTTCTCTCCTCTACAAATGGTATGCCTTGTATAGTGCTCAAAAAAACAATACTTTTCACTGTATAATAATACGTGTGATAATAAATCAAAGGTGTAGAAGGTTATTGACTCAGAGGGCTGAATGGCCCACTTGTGCCAATGTTATGTTGATAGGGTGAGATGAAGACAGAGGAAGGAGGTTTGTAAGAAGCATAAATACCCAAGGCGTAGAGTGGTCTGTTTTTTTGGTTCCTGCTAGGAGTAGCAGTTTCTGAATGTGTGATCATGAAGTTAGCACAAATATTCAGTTCTGTGGTTTGAATTTTGTTTCGTTTTTCTCTTTGTTAGAATCTCTACAGGGCAGAAGATTCAGCCCATCAATTGCACCGACACAATCCCACCCAGGCCCTATCCTCGTAACCCCATGCATTTACCCTAGCTAGTCCACCTGACACTAAGGGGCAATTAAGCATAGCCAGTCCACTTAACTGTGGGAAGAAACCGGAGCATCCAGAGAAAACCCATGCAGACATAGGGAGAATGTGCAAACTCCACACACACAGTGACCCGAGACAAGAATTGAACATAGGTCCCTGGCGCTGTGAGGCTACAATCTAACCACTGTGCTGCCACATCCAAAGATGTGCAAGTCATGCTAAATTACCCCATAGTGTCCTGGGATGCATAGGTTAGAGGGATTAGCAGGGTTAATATATGGGGTTATGGGGATAGGGCCTGGATGAGCTTGTTGTTGATGCAGACTCAATGGGCTGAATGGCCTTCTTCTGCACTGTAGGGAATTTATGATTCTCTTGTTCAATCCCACTACATCCGTGATCAGAACAATACTATCCAGGAAACAGCTCCCAGATGGAATTCTTCATAGTTCAGATCACTGAGGTAGAGGAACTATGCCAGTCATTAAAGCTTTCTTCAGAAAGCAGGAAAACACATTGACCCCTCGTCTCCTCGCTGCATATGCAGGCTCTGTATGCAATCAGCTAGATTTGGGCACAAAATAGTTTGCATTTCTGTAGCACCTTTAAACACTCTGAGGTTCTTCACAAGAGCAGAATCACTACAGAAAGATGCCGAGATGACCAAAAGCTCACTCACAGCAGAAGGTTTTGAGGAATGCCTTAAAGGGTTGCAAGGGAGGTGGAGAGCTTTAGGGAAGGATTCCCAGAACTTGGAGCCAAGGAAGCTGAAAGCATAGCCACTCATGGCACAGTTTGGTTGGCACAGTGGTTCGTACTGCTGCCTCTCAGCGCCAGGGACCTGGGTTCGATTCCCGGCTTGGGTCACTGTGTGGAATTTGCACATTCTCCCAGTGCCTGCTTGGGATTCCTCCGGATGCTCCGGTTTCCTCCTACAGTCCGAAAGATGTGCTGGTTAGGTGCATTGGCCGTGCTAAATTCTCCCTCGGTGTATCCAAACAGGTGCCGGAGTGTGGCGACTAGGGGATTTTCAAAATAACTTCATTGCAGTGTTAATGTAAACCTACTTGTGACACTAATAAATCAACTTTAAGTGAAGGAAATTGGGGTTACGCAGTAATTGGAGCAATGCAAAGATCTGGAGGTGGTGGCGGAGATGGGGAGGATTGAGCCACTCTTTGACCGGACAGTATATAATGTGGTGCAGCTGTCTACAGATACACTGGGGTGTTGAGTACTTGTATCTGTACCCACGATAACGCCAATGGTGTTCTGACTGGGAGCTCCAAAATGAGCCTACACTGGAGATCAAACCTGGAGACATTCAGCTCTGTATTAGATGGATGGTGGAGCCTAGCTTGCTGCTTTTACTTGAGCTGTACGTGACTTAACCGACTTCTCTCTACAGGACGTGACTTGTTATAATTACAGGGTTCCATTCGTGGTTTCACATTAAGCAGCGAACACCTGTTCATAACTCAGGTGTTAGCACAATTGTCTGAGTAATTGTTCAGAAGGACAAAGGACTCTTTGATGCCTGCTGGATATTTTAATGTGTGCTGATTTGAATTTGTGCTGATTCGAATTTGTGTAAAGATACCAGCAGAACAAGCTTGAAATGGGGCGATCCTGCACACAGGACTGTCCTGCATACAGTAATCCTGCACACGTGAGCAATGCCTGTGGAACTGTGCAGTCATTCGGCCCTTGAATGGATGTGTCAAGTGTGATCTTAGGTATACTTGTAATCATAAACAGCACTGTTTCTTAAGATTGCTTTTAAACTTGCAAGTTTAGTGTTCGATTCAGGATGAAATGGACCAAGATTCTTGAAGTCATTGATACAATTACAATTGGAGAATCTTATAGCACAAGAAGAATCCCTTCAGCCCATCCATCTCTGTGCTGGCCCTTTTGAAAGAGTTGTCCAATTTAGTCTCATGCCCCTTTTAAGTTAGTGAATTCCAGATCTTAGCCATCCATGTGAAAAAATTCAGCCCCCTTTTCCCACTAGTTCTTTGTCTGTTACCTAAATCTATGACCTCTTGTTCTTGAAAACTGCTGAGTTGTCTGAAAACCTAACCAGTTTATTAGCATCCCCCAGAGATAGAAATCTACAACTCTAGCCCAATTTTGAACCTTCCAGAGATGTGAGCACTGTAGTAGTGAGGCAATGCCGCATTGTCAGAAATGCTACCTTCTGGATGTGAGGTTAAGCCGGCACCCGCCCCGTCTGCCCTCTCAGGTGGACTTAGGTGATTCCAAAGAAGAACTGAAGGGTTGTCTCTGAAATCCTCAAAGACCAGTATTTAACCCTCGATGAATATCATTTAAAAAATTGATGTTATCTGGCCGTTATCATATTGTTGTTTCTGGGAGCTTGCTGTGTACAAATTGATAGCCATGTTTCCTATATTAAATGATGACTGTGTGTCAAGAAGTTTTTCATTGGCTGTGAAGAGCTTTATTCCTGAGGTTTTGAAAGTCCCGTCTTGGGTCACTGTGTGTGGAGTTTGCATGTTCTCCCTGTGTCTGCGTGAGTTTCCTCCGGGTGCTCCAGTTCCCTCCCACAGTCCAAAGATGTGCGGGTTAGGTGTGTTGGCCATGCAAAATTGCCCCTTAGTGCCTCAGGATGCGGAGGTGGAGGGATTAGCAGGGTTACATATGGGGAGATTTATGGGGATAGTTTGGGTGGGATTGTGGTCAGTGCAGACTCAATGGGCCAAATGGCCTCCTTCTGCACTGAAGGGATTCTATGATTTTATTATAAATGTAAGGTTTTTTTTGTTCATACTAATGCCCTAGGGTAATTAATGATGGATGATAAATGCAGCTAGACAAGTGTTGGCTACGTTGCAAAGAAACTTTCGTAGTTTCATAATGGAGTTACTTTAGCCCAGTTGGTAATACACTCAGCTCGGAGGCAGGTCAAGAATTTTGAGACCTACTCCCAAGACTTGAAATGAAAAAGAAGGGTATGCATTTATAAAACGCCTTTCACAAGGGCCAGATGTCTTTAAGGGCCTTTTGAAGGTTATTATGTAGGATATTCAGCTGTCAATATGCACACAGCAAGCTTCCACACAGCAATGAGGTAAATAGCAGGTAAACTGTTGGTTCTTTTGTGGTGTTGACTGAGGGATGAAGGTTGGCCAGGACACTGGGGAGAAGGTCTGTGGTCCTCTTTTAAAAAAAAAGTGCCATTGGAGAAATCTTTTACGTCCACACGAGAGAGCAGACAGGGCCCTGGTTTAATGTCTCACCCAAAACAAGGCACCTCTGACAGTGCGGCACCTCGAAGAGTGTCAACCTTGACATTTGTGCTGAAGCCCGGGAGCGTGACTTGAAGCTCCAGTGTTGTGACTCAGAGATGAGCCACCCGCTGAACCGCAGCTGACACTGTTGACAGTGTAATCCAGACAGATACGTCAGTGCATTGTCAAGGGGGCACAGTGCTGCCAAGGCTGCTGCCCTGAAGGGGAGATGTTAAACCAAAACCTCCTGAGATGAGCACTGATGATAACAGAATTAAATTTCTTCAACAATCATGCCACTTTGTGAGTGATGAATTAGTACGTTGATAATATAATAACGTAGTTTGAGAAACTCGATATAAATGGTGCTGGGTTGTTCACACAAATAGCAGTCCATTACGCTTGCAGACTTGTTTTTATGGGTTATATTTGTACACTGGATATTACCTCATAGCCATGAATAGAAATGTGATTTCACCGCAGCTCTTTTGAATAGGTTAATCAGATTTAATCAGAATGTCAGCCTCCTTGTAGCAGTTCCTTTATGTAAATAATGCTGGGATTTGTCTCATTAATCTTTCCACTCGGGCGAAAATGAAGCCACCCAGTGGTTTAGCTAATTGAGCTGTAATACTGTGTGGATTCACTGGGCTCTAAGGATTGGCGTTGACAATACGGCGATGGCTATAACTGGATAATATGGGATATCCTGTCTTATCAATCAGTACTACTGTTTAATAGGTGGGTTTTATGTCCCAATTTTGTAATGCCTTTAAGGAATGAAAGTTTAATGCTGCACGGTGAAGGTACTGCAGAAATGAAAATGTAAACCTACAAACCATGTCTGTAAACGTCTGAGAGTGCGGAAAGGAGCAAGGGGGGTCAAAAACTTTAAAGAATGAAGAAAGGTTGAGCGCAAACGGTTTTAGGTTGGGCAGAAATTGTTATCGGTACAGGCTTGGAGGGCCGAAGGGCCTGTTCCTGTGCTGTACTGTTCTTTGAATGTTTTCTTTGTAAAAGTGGCGATCTAATTGAAGTGTTCAGTATTACGAAGCTAATCAATGGACCAAAAATGATACCAGGTGCAATTTAAGTTTATTTATTAGTGTCAGAAGTAGGCTTACATTGACATTGCAATGAAGTTAGTGAAAATCCCCTAGTTGCCACAATTTGGCGCCTGTTAGGGTACACTGAGGGAGAATTTAGCATAGCCAATGCACCAAACCAGTGCGTCTTTCGAACTGTGAGAGGAAACCAGGGCACCTGGAGGAAACTTTATAAGAGCCTTGTCAGACCCCACTTGGAGTACTGTGCGCAGTTCTGGTCGCCTCACTACAGGAAGGATGTGGAAGCTATTGAGAGGGTGCAGAGGAGATTTACAAGGATGTTGCCTGGATTGGGAGGCATGCCTTATGAAGATAGGTTGAGGGAGCTAGGGCTGTTCTCCCTGGAGAGACGCAGGTTGAGAGGTGACCTGATAGAGGTTTATAAAATGTTGAGAGGATTCTCGGGGGCTATTTCCCAGGGCTGAAATGGTCGCTATGAGAGGACACAGGTTTAAGATGCTGGGAAGCAAGTACAGAGGAGATGTTAGGGGTAAGTTTTTCACACAGAGGGTGGTGAGTGAATGGAATCAGCTGCCGTCGGTGGTGGAGGCGAACTCGCTGGGGTCTTTTAAAAGACTTCTGGATGGGTATATGGGATCTAATGGGATTGGGAGTTACAGATAGTTCTATGGCTTGGTAGGTATAGATGTGATCGGCGCAACTTGTGGGCTGAAGGGCCTGTTTGTGCTGTAGTGTTCTATGTTCTATGAAACCCACGTAGTCACGAGGGGAACTTCGCACAGATGGTGACCCAAGCCAGGAATCGAAACTGGATCCCTGGCGCTGTGAAGCAGCAGTGCCAACCACTGTGCCACTGTGTCCGCGCTTACCATAGTGCGCAAGTACTAAAATATTAGGGAGATGATTCAAAGAAAGTTAATGGACATTTTGTTTGAAGGATAGGTTGTCCACGAGATGGACAGTAATAGCTCCTGAAATAAACTGGTGCGTTTGTAGGAAAAATGAGAAACAGTAAGGGATTTTCTGTGGGTGGGAGTTGAATTTAATGGCTGTTTCTGTCTCAGTTGTGCTCAGTAAGCTGCAAATGATATTTGCCAATTCACCACCTGCAAAGGTTCCTAATTCTTTGGAATGTTTGTGGGATTTTTTTTGTTCAGACACTGCTCAAAATGAAATGCAGAATGATGTTACTGTTCTGGAAGTTTAGCAGTAAATTTGATTGTCTTAACAAATTTGATTGAATTTTTTGAGGAGGTGACTGGGTGTATCGATGCGGGCAGTGCAGTTGATGTAGTCTACATGGACTTCAGTAAGGCTTTAGACAAGGTGCTGCATGGCAGACTGACCGAGAAGGTAAAGAGCCCATGGGATCCAGGGCAATTTGGCAAATTGGGTTTCGATTGTATTTGTGACTGAGAGGCTGTGCCCAGTGGTGTATCACAGGGGTCAGTGCTGGGTCTCTTGCTGTTTACATTAATGATTTAGCCATGAAAGTATTAGGTATGATCAGTGAGTTCGCAGATGACAGGAAAATTGGTGTGGTAAATAGCAAGGAGGAAATCATTAGATTACAGGAAAATGGAGACCATTTGACCCATAATGACTGTGATTGGAACAAACATCCTGAGAATTGTTGTTTAAATGCATGGCTTTCATTCACATGCCTGTTACAACACACTGCATCCAACTAAATGTTCTGATTTTCAAATCCTTGTTAAAATAATTTCTCATGGATCTTTTTATAGTTGATTCTCTAGCCAGTCATACTTATTAACCTAAATAGCATATGACATGAACTGTTTTGTCATCTTCTAGAACTGTACTAGTGGGATTTACATCTGTTTGAAGGCCTGTACTCAATGGCGTTTAGAAGAATGAGAGGCAACTTTATTGAGACATATCGGATTCTCAAGAGTGGGTGCTCAGAAATTGTTTCCCCTTGTGGGAGAGTCTAGGGTCAAAGGGCATTGTCTCAGAGTAAAGGATCACCCATTGAAGAGATGAGGAGGAATTTCTCCCCTGAGGGGAGTGAATCTGTGGAATTCTTTACTGCAGAGAGCTGTGGAGGCTGGGTCGTTACGTATGTTCAAGGCTGAGATTGACGGATTAATGGCACTTACGTTTCTCCTCCCGTCTGCGTGGGTTTCCTCTGTGTGCTCTGGTTTCCTTCCACGATCCAAGGATGTACGGGTTAGGTGGATTGGCCATGCTAAATTGCCCCTTAGTGTAAGGGGGATTAGCAGGATAAATATGTGGGGTTATAGGGATAGGACCTAGGCAGGATTGTTGTCAGTGCAAGCTTGATGGGCCAAATGGCCTCCTTCTGCACTGTAAGTTCTATGAATCTATAAAGAATCCAGGGTTATGGGGACAAGACATGAAAGCGGAGTTGAGGATTATCAGGTCAGTCATAGAATCCCTACAGTGCAAAAAAAGGCCATTTGGCCCATCGGGTCTGCACCGACTCTCTGAAAAAGCATCCCACCCAGACTCTCCACTTTGCCCTATTTCTGTAACCCTGTGCGTTTACTATGACTCAACACAGGTTGGGACACTAAGGGGCAATTCAACATGGCCAAACCATCTTTGGACTGTGGGAGGAGACCAGAGCACCCAGGGGAAACTCACGCAGGGAGAATGTGCAAACTCTGCACAGTTGGTAACCAAGCCGTGAATCGACCCCAGGACTCTGGCACTGGGAGACAGCAGTGCTAACCACTGTGCCACCGTGCTGCCTTGTCATAATCTTATTGAATGGTGGGGCAGACTCATTGGCCTGAATGGCCTGTTTCTTATGGTCTTTTGTCAAACTTTTGAATTCTGTATTTTCTGATCTATAAATACTTGCAGCTCTGGGACTTGCAGTTTCATTAATTATCCGCTCGCCCTTGGGCAAAGACAGAAATCTTGGACACAGTCTCAGAGACAATCAATCTTCCCATTCATTTCCAGATCCACGCTAACAGGCCCTGGGAATGCTTATTTAGGATCTCTTCACCATTAAAGCAACAGTGCTGAAAGCAGTCTTTCCCCAGACGGCAGGGCCACACAGGGTGAAACACTGGGCAAGGAGCATGAGTGTCATAAAACTGAGTTGTGCCTCTGTGTGGACCTACAAGCACCTTTATCAGCACATAAAACCATTAAATTTGGGTGTGTTTGTGTCTTGGCCAGCGAAAGATACAATGGGTGTATTTTAATTGACACACAAAGGAAGACTTGTATTCCTGTAACACCTGTCGCAGCTAATGGAATACTTTTTGAAATGTCACTGTTGTAACAGTGAAAGACAGCAGTCAGTCAGCACAAAGAAAGATCCCACAAAAGACAGTGAGATATTTAGCAGACAATCTCTGTTAGTGGTGTCAGTTGAGGGCTAAACACTGGCCAGCAAGTTACAATATATGCAGCCCATGCTGACATTTACCTCCTGCTCAAGCAGTTAGGAAAGGTAGTGGTATATCAGCTTTTATTCATAGAATAGAATCCCTACAATGCAGGAGGAGGCCACCCGGCCCATCGAGTCTGCACTGACCCTATGACAGAGCATCTTACCCAGCCCCTATCCCCATAACCCCGAGTATTTACCCCCCTAATCCCCCTAATCTACACCTCTTTGCACACAAATTCAGCATTGCCAATTCACCTTAACTGCACATCTTTGGAGTGTGGGATGAAACCAGTGCACCTGGAGGAAACCCATGCAGACATGGGGAGAATGTGCAAACTCCGCAGACAGTCACCCAAGGCCGAAATTGAACCCGGGTTCCTGACGCTGTGAGGCAGGACTGTGCCACCTTGCTGCCCTTACAAAGAGATGGAATGTGAGTTAAATAAAGAGTCATTTAATTATCTTACTGGTTGAAAATCAGATTTGCTCCTCGCAAACTGATTAATGCAGGTATTTTCTGAGGGAGCTTTAGCTAAAGGTGAGTAAGATGGAGTTGACCTCTTTCCCCCAATACTGTGTGTATGATGGATGTCTACCCTCCTAAAGGCTCATGATTCCTTCCCTTAACCACAAACCTATCAACAGGTTTTTCCTGAATCTTGCTTAAGCAACCCGCTCCCCCTTTAAAACAAGTGTCATTTATATAACACCCAGAATGTAGTAGATTATCCCCAGACAGGAGTGTCAGTGTACAATATCTGATTCAGATTCGAGGGGGTGAATTGAGAGAAACAACTTTCTTTGTTGAGGGAAGCTCAGAAGAAGGGATGGTTGAGATTAGAATAGAGAAGGTTTATAAGAGATATAATCAAGGTGCTGAAAATGATGGCGGTTTGGGTAGAGTGAATAAAGAGAAACTGGTTCCATTGGTGGGGAGAGTCAATAACCACAGGACAGATTTAAGGTAATTGTAAAGAACTGGGTGGCGGGGGTGGTGCAAGTGGGGAGATTTTTTTACAAGCAACAAGTTGCAGTGATCTGGGATGTGCTGCCTGGTAGGACAGTGGGAGCAGATCCCACAGTAACTTCAAAAAACATGTTTAAAAAAAATTTGCAGAACTTTATGGCAGAGAGTTGGCAGAGTAGCACTAATTGGAAAACTCTTTAAAGGAACTAGTATGGACTAGATGGACTGAATGGCCACCTGTGCTGTACATTTCATAAATTAACAGCCAGACCATTCAGCCACAAAATCAGGAAGCACAATCTTCCCGTTAAGATTAATGGAAATCCGGAACTCTTGTCCCAAGAGGTTGTGGATTTTGGTGATCGGTTTGAGCCTTTAGGATTGGGACTGATGGACCATGGTCGGGTAAGGAGCACGGAGCAGAGGTGGACAAATGGGGTTGAGCTGTAGGTCAGCCAGGGTAATAGAACTTTAGAGCAGGCTTGAGGGGGTTGTTCCTGTTCGCCTTGTTCCTTCGGTTATATTGCCAAGGTTGAAACCAGGAAGCCGTGCCACAAGCTGAATTATCTTCTGAGATTTTGCCACATCTGGTGAAAGATGAGCAGGACCTGAAGGGCAGTGTTCAGCCTGGAATTTGCATGTCTCGGTTAGGTGTAACACCCAACCTTGGCAGTAGGGTTGTTGCAACTTTAATTATTTTAATTATTATGCAGCTGGGGAACTGGCTTTATCGTCTGTCAAAGAAAAATAATGTTGAAAAGAAAGGGTTGGCTAACGTTTGTCTAGTGCTTCCATGAGCTCGGGATGTTCCAGAGCCAATTACGTTCATTTCGGATGGTGTCGTGTTTGTTGTGCTGTAAACTATAGTTTATTTATCAGTGTCACAAGTAGGTTTACATTAACACTGCAATGAAGTTACTGTGAAAATCGCCTAGTCGCCACACTCCAGCGCCTGTTCGGGTACACTGAGGGAGAATTTAGCACGGCCAATGAACCCAACCAGCACGTCTTTCGAACTGTGGGAGGAAACCGGAGCATCTGGAGGAAACCCACGCAGACACGGGGAGAATGTGCAGACTCCACACAGGCAGTGACCCAAGCCAGGAATTGAACCTGGGTTCCTGGCGCTGTGAGGCAGCAGTGCTAACCACGGTGTCACCCGTATAATACCCTGTACTGGAAATATGATTAAATATGTGGATGGGTGACTTCTGCAGTAGCAGCAGTTGCATCTTTTTTGTTCCTGATGCTCGTAATCGATTCTGACACTTGTCCAGCGAACTTTGTTTTCTGTGACTAGTTCTCTCTGTCTTTTCTCCTGGGGGAAATGGGAGCTGGGAAGCATTTAAATCGGGATGAGAAACACATCAGCCATGATTGAATGGCAGAGAGGATTGGATGGAACGAATGGCCTAATTCTGTTCCTATAGCTTATGAAAATAAAGCAGCAGTGATGAGCTCTCTCTGTAGAAATTGACGCTGATTTCTCAAAGGTTTTACCTGTCTATTCCACTGGAGATTGACGTTAGCTCAGCTGAAGGTGTAGAGTTTACAGTGAGATCAGCTGAGCGAATGAGCCACTCTGTCTATTAGGATGTGTTCAGTGTTGGGATTGGTTCATTAATAACAGTTAGATTGTGGAGTATCTGCAGAACTCAAAGGATAAGTTCAGGATCGTGGGAGATGAGCAATTATTTGAATGTGATTTTCCAATTCTGTAACACATCACTGTGACGCATGAAAAATATTGGCAAAAGAGTGAGAAACTGAGCGAGATGTTCCATCTGTAATCTGCTGTAAGGTTTGTCCAAATTAATCTCATTTTCAGCTCCTCAAAGCGCTGAATCATTATTCAATGTGCGACACCTTGCAACAGAGGAAACGCGTCATGTAAATCAGCCAAGATCCAGATAATTCACCATCTACTATCCTCAGTTACGAACCAACAACAGCGATCGATCTTTATCAATGAGTCTGTAAAAGCAGCCAGACACGAGAAAAACTCCACTGATGGAGAAGAATGGGGACCATTTGTTCCTCTGATGCACACCGCATTCACCAAACATTCATGTTTCACTTGACTCGTAGAATCCCCACAGTGCAGAAGAAGGCCATTCAGCCTTTTGAGTCTGTGCTGACTCTCTGACAGAATGTCTTATCCAGGCCCTCTTCCCGCACCCCATGCCCATGACCCCACACATTTACCATGGATAATCCATCTAAAACACTATTTAGCGTGGCCCATCCACCTAACCTGCACATTTTTGGAGTGTGGGAGGAAACCGGAGCACCCGGAGGAAACCCACGCAGACACGGAGAGAATGTGCAAACTCCAAACAACAGTCACCCAAGGCTGGAATTAAACCCAGGTCCCTGGAGCTGTGAGGCAGCAGTGTTAACCACTGTACCACCATGTTGTGCCGTATTCTGGATTGCCATGGTGTTATTTTGTTAAAGCGATCTCTCCAGCTGGTACTTGAATGAATCAGTACCAACTGCTTCTATCTTTTTGGGATCTGTGTTTGATAGATTGGCCACTCGGTCAATGAATCGTTTGTTTCTGCTGATTGGCGTCGGCAGAACACAAAATGTTGCAAACATGTTAACAGCTCTGGCAACATCTGTGGGGAGAGGAATACAGAGTTAATGTTTCCAGTTGATGGCTTTCCTTCAGGGATCTTGGTTTTGAATTTCCTTTCCAGGTTGTGGTTTTTGTCCTCTGGTCCTGCTCGTTCTGGACAAAGTTAAACGGTTTGTCATGGGCAACATTATCCTCTCCCTGTATAACCCCAAAAACAGGAACCATATCACCATACAACCTTCGCTTTTCTTTTACACAAACGTTTCCCATAACCCAATCCCTTCATAATCCTGTCTTATCAGCAGTATAATATTGACACAAATATTGCACAATTTACTATCTGTCAATCGTATTGCCACATTGAAATTGCTCTTGCAACAATGTGCATTTAAATAGCACCTTTCATGTAGTAAAACCTCCCTTAGATCCCCTGGAGAGATGCTGGAAGGGGATTACAGAGATGCTGGTAAGGGGAGTGATGTATAAACACTTCTTCACATCATTGAAATCTGATGTAATTAAATGCTTAAACACGGAGCCATTGAAAATAGGAATAGACCATTTGGCCCTTTGATCCCACTTATGTGTGGCACAGAGGTTAGCACAGCTGCCTCACAGCATCAGGGACCCGGGTTCAATTCTGGCTTTGGGTGACTACGTGGAGTTTGCATGTTCTCTCCGTGTCTGAGTGGGTTTCCTCTGGGTGCTCTGGTTCCCTCTCACGGTCCAGAAATGTGCGGGTTAGATGGATTGGCCATGCTAAATTGCCCCTTAGTGTCAGGGAGATTAGTAGGGTAAATATGTGGGGTCACAGGAATAAGGCCTGGGTGAGATTACTGTTGGTGCAGACTCGATGGGCTGAATGGCCTCTTTCTGCACTGTAGGGATTCTGGGATTGACCATTCAATATGATGATGACTGATCCTCTATTTCAACACAGTGCTCCTGCGCTGCCCCGGTTTGGAAACCGAGCCTCCTGATTGAGAGTGGGAGTGTTATTCTCTGAAAGAACATAAGAACATAAGAAATAGGAGCAGGAGTAGGCCAACCAGCCCTTCGAGCCTGCCCCGCCATTCAATAAGATCATGGCTGATCTGTCTTGGCTCAGTTCCACATTCCCGCCCTCTCCCCATAACCCTTCATCCCCTCTCTTACCAAAAACCCATTAACCCGCGTCTTAAAAATATTTAGCGAGGCAGCCTCCACCACTTCAACGGGCAGAGAATTCCAGAGATTCACCACCCTTTGAGTGAAGAAGTTCCTCCTCAACTCCGTTCTAAACCACCCCCCTTTTATCTTGAGGCTGTGCCCCCTAGTCCTACTATCCTTTCTGAGCGGGAAGAGTCTCTCCACCTCTATCCTATGCCTTAGCTTTCTCAGAACTACACCCAGGGCTGAAGGAGATTGGTGCCTGCCGTGGGTGCTGGAGACCCATCGGCTACTCAGGCATGAGACTTGTTTCCTCAATTATGTTCCTCAATAATGTTCAGGAAATGTGGGAGGATTCTGGCAGCGAGAATCAAAGTTGCACAATAAAGTCTGTGTAGGTGTGTACCTGTGGCTCACTCACTCATCCACCCATTGCCAGCTACGTATCAGGTGACTTTTTCCCTGAAGCTGCTACTTCCTTTTATTTCTGTTCTTTCCTTTATCTTTCCTTTCTCCCTTCCAACTTTCAGATTAAACCAAGTGCCCCTCTGCTACCCTGGATGGATGTCAAAGATCCCACAGCCATTCTTTTGAATACGAGCAGGAGAGTTCTTCCTGGGTCTCCTGGCCAGTAATTCCCACACAATAATGTAAATAAACTTTTATAGAACTTTTATAGAACTCTACAATGCAGAAGGAGGCCATTCAGCCCATCGAGTCTGCACAGACCACAATCCCACCCAGGGCCTATCCCCATAATCCCATGCATTTACCCTAGCTACTCCTCCTCATACTAAGGGGCAATTTAGCCTGGCCAATTCACCTAACCCACATATCTTTGGACTGTGGGAGGAATCCGGAGCACTCAGAAGAAGCCCACACAGACATGGGGAGAATGTGCAAACTCCACACAGACTGTGATCCAAGCCAGAATTGAGCCTGTGTCCCTGGCACTGTGAGGTAGCAGTGCTAACCACTGTGACACCGTTTTGCCCTAATTTGATCTTCTCATGATCTGAGTGACCTACTCATTTTCCTATTTTCAATGGTTCTATACTTGAGCATTTAATCCAGGCTGGCACACCACATTTCGATTGTGTGAAGAAGTGTTAATACATTTATCCCCCCACCACACCCTCCAACAGTATCTCTGTAATCCCCTCCAGCATCTCCTCTGATCTCTGCTGTTTCCCTGATCTCCATCGCTCCACCCATTGGCAGCAATGCCTTCAATTGCAAACTTCAAACTTTGGAATTTTCTCCCAAACCCTTCCACATGTCCTGATAACTCAGGATAAGTGAGGGCAGTGCTGATCTGTGTGGAGTTTGCACATTCTCCCTGTGTCTGCGTGGGTGCTCCGGTTTCCTCCCACAGTCCAAATATGTGTGGGTTAAATTGATTGGCGATGATCAATTGCCTCTTAGCATCAGGGAGATTAGGAGGGCAAATATGTGGGATTACAGGGTTAGGACTGGGGTGGGATTGTTGTTGGTGCTGGCTTGATGGGCCAAATGGCCTCCTTCTGCACTGTAGACTCTATGAGACTAAGGGCAGCAAGATGACACAGTGGTTAGCACTGCTACCTCACAGCACCTGGGACCCAGGTTCGATTCTCAGCTTGAGCCACTGTCTGTGCGGAGTCTGCATGTTCTCCCTGTGACTGCGTGGGTTTCTCCAGATGCTCCAGTTTCCTCTCACAATCCAAAGATGTGCGAGTTAGGTGTATTAGTCCCTCAGTGTACCCGAGGCGCCGGAGTGTGGCAACTAGGGGATTTTCACTGAAATGTTGTTGCAGTGTTAATGTACATCTATTTGTGATACAAATAAATAAACTTTAAACAGTGGTTTCATGATCATCTCTAGACTTTTAATTTCTGGTTTAAAACAAATCAAATTCAAATTTCACCATCTGCAGTGGTGGGATTGGAACCCTGGCCCCCCCCAGACCAAAGGTTGTGAATGTAGCCCAGTCCATCATGCAAACCAGCCTCCCATCCATTGACTCTGTCTACACTTCCCACTGCCTCGGCAAAGCAGCCAGCATAATTAAGGACCCCGCACACCCCGGACATTCTCTCTTCCACCTTCTTCCTTCGGGAAAAAGATACAAAAGTCTGAGGTCCCGTACCGACCGAGTCAAAAACAGCTTCTTCCCTGCTGCTGTCAGGCTTTTGAATGGATTTACCTTGCATTAAGTTGACCTTTCTCTACACCCTAGCTATGACTGTGACACTACACTCTGCACTCTTTCCTTTCCTTCTCGATGAACGATATGTTTTGTCTGTATAGCACACAAGAAACAACACTTTTCACTGTATGTTAATTAATACATGTGACAATAATTCAAATCAAATCAAAAATTCAAATTATCCTGGCTCTCTGGATTACTAGTCCAGTCACAACACTAAACTATTCCTCCTCTTCCTCTCCTCCCCAGTCAGTTTTCCTCTTTCCCCCTCCATTGCCCCTCTGCCTGATTCCTCTCCCCTCCCCCAACCTTTGGTTTTTTGCCTCCCTCCCCACAGTTCTCCCCTCCTTCGGTTTTCCCCCTATCAGTTTGCCTCCCCCATCCCCGCCTTTGATTCCTGCTCCATCACACACTCCCAATTTCCCCAGGGGTGGGGAGCTACCTTGAACCCCCTTCCCCCGGGGTGGGGAGCTTTCTTGACCCACCCTCCCAGGGATGGGGGGGGGGCTGCCTTGACTACCTCCCCCCCCCCCCCCAAGTAAGAAGCCTCACAACACCAGGTTAAAGTCCAACAGGTTTATTTGATGATAAGTCTGTTCTGGTCAACTCTCTATTCACCTGACAAAGCGGCAAACCACAAAAGCTTGTGGGTTTACTATCAAATAAACCTGTCGGACTTTAACCTGTTGTTGTGAGACTTCTTACTGTCTTTACCCCAGCCCAACGCCGGCATCTCCACATCATGCCCCCCCTCCCCGCCCCAGGGGAAGCAGGCTGAGAATGGGACTCAACCCCTCTCTGATCTCCTTCATGCATCAGCTGCTGACACAAGACCACCAGCAAACAGAGAAACTTGATGGGAAGTTTTACCAGGTGAACACTGTGACATTAGCAGCTATGGGAGAGTGTTCACCACACTGAATGCTCCAGGTGTGTGTGTGTGTGTGTGTGTGTACACCTGGATCTCTGGGATTGCCAATGTGCCAAGCCTAGCCTGCCAGCTCAGAGTCAGTGTGTGAAATGTACTCTCTGTGTGAGTACGTTTCAATGCAAAATTAATAGTTGCTGCAGAGATACAGACAGCAACTTTTGCAGACAAAATATCAGCTTGTGCGTTTGATGTGTAAAAGCCTCTCAGAGCCAGTGGCTGCAATACAGCTTCCCAGCTTTGAGCTTCAGTAACTTTCTAATTTTGAAAAAACCTAAACAAGGCTGAGATCTAACCACGCCCCCTTTGCCATCTCTGCCCTCTCATTGGCCAGAAACACTCAGCCTTCCAGCTCATCTAACCAGTTATTTTGGGTTTCACGTTGCTGATTGGCTGTGCTGTTGCCAAGTGGGCGGTCCGGGCGCTGATTGGCCCATTCCCTGCTTTGGGCTTTTTTAGTTGGGCTTTAAGGCTGAGCCCGGAAGAATGAGTCAAAGTTGGTTTAATTGGTTGTGGAGTGGGCAGGGTGAGAGTGGAAGAGCTGCCCACATTGCCCAGGCTGAGCTGGCTCCCCAGGTCCAGGGCATTGGGCTGGGGAGGAGCTGCCACTGGGAAACTCCTTCTGGACCTCAGCTTGCAACCAAGAGGAAGCTTGAAGCCAGCAACAGAAGTGAGGATCTGACTCCAAGAAGCAGAGACCACCCATAGAGAAAGTGCCAGGAGGTCAGTGTGCCAGAGATCTGGTCAACAGGGGTGGGGGTCCTTGACCCCTCTCCAAGAGTGGGGAGCTTCCTTGACACCCCACCTCCCCAGGGGTGGGGAACTTCTTTAACGCCCCCTCCCCAGGGGTGGAGAATTTCCTTGATTTCCCCCCCCCCCACCAGGGGTGGAGAGTTTCCTTGATCCCCCCTCCCCCGGGATTGGGAGCCTCCTTGACCCCCCTCCCCAGGGATGGGGGGCTGCCTTGATTTCACCTCACCCCAGGGGAGGGGGGGGGATGCTGAGAATGGGACTTAAGCCCTCTCTGAATTGCCAACCTGCAAAGCCACAATGCAGTGACAGGTAACCTGAGGGGGTGAAGCCAGTGGCTGCAATGGGGGAAGTTTGGTGATGATCCGGGTTGTGTTATTACAATTCCATTACAGACCTGGACAATGCTGGAGTAGACACAGTGAAGACTGCAGCTTGTCTGTGTGTTCGCAGCCCTGTTTGCTTCTGTATCCACTTTGTGTTGGGTTTTGATTTAATGCAACTTGTTCACACTCTCCTGGAACTGGAAGCGTCTCCCGGGATGTCGCCATCCTGGCCTCTGCAATGTGACCAGCTCTTTGTAAAGTCTTCGTGCGATTTAAACGCTCTTAGAGCTGACTCTGTGAGTTGGGCAGGGTTGCGGGGCTGTGAATGAGAGCACGGTGTCTGCTCTCTGCTGCGCTAATCCCTGGGACAATATTTGCCGTTTGAGACGAGAATGCAGGGAAAGTGGAGAAGAGTCACTTTGGACTTGAGGCAGGACCTGTTTCTCTCGCTCTCTGAGCAGATGCTGCTGAGTATTTCCAGCGCTTTCAGTTTCCATTTCACTGGCTGATTATCTGGACATTTGGTGGTCAGGATGTGGAGATGCCGGCGTTGGACTGGGGTAAACACAGTAAGAAGTCTCACAACACCAGGTTAAAGTCCAACAGGTTTATTTGGTAGTAAACTCCACTAGCTTTCAGAGTGCTGCTCCTTCCTCAGGTGAGTGGGGAGTTCATTTTCCCACTCATCTGACCAAGGAACAGCGGTTCCAAAAGCTAGTGGCGTTTATTACCAAATACACCTGTTGGACTTTAACCTGGTGTTGTGAGATCTCTTACTGTATCTGGACATTTCCCATTGCTGCTTGCTGTGGGCGAATTTGGTTGCAGTGTCTGCGTTTCAGGAATCTTTAACTGGCTGGAAGGTGCTTCCTGAAGTTGTGGCAGGTGCTGTAGAATCCCCTGGCCTTTCTCAGCCAACAGCAGTGTCTTTACAGAGGGGCAACTACCTGCCTCCCCCTCGCCCAACCCAACCACCCCGCCATTCACTTAGTGATTCAACATGTGCTCCACTCCTCCCTCCATCCAGATTTGATTTTATTATTGTCACGCGTATTGGGATACAGTGAAAAGCGTTGTTTCTTGCGCGCTATACAGACAAAGCATACTGTACAATAAGGGAGAAGGAAAAGAGAGAGTGCAGAATGTAGTGTTACAGTCATAGCTAGGGTGTAGAGAAAGATCAACTTAATGCAAGTTCCATTCAAAAGTCTGACAGCAGCAGGGAAGAAGCTGTTCTTGAGTCGGTTGGTACGTGACCTCAGACTTTTGTATCTTTTTCCCGAAGGAAGAAGGTGGAAGAGAGAATGTCTGGGGTGCGTGGGGTCCTTAATGATGCTGGTTGCTTTGCCAAGGCAGCAGGAAGTGTAGACAGAGTCAATGGATGGGAGGCTTTATCCCAGCAAGGACTCACCCAGCTGAACAGTGGTTGTTGGATCAATCACAGGTCAGCGTTGCTGCTAAATTTTAACCCTTCCTCCGTTTGCGATTTGTCTGGCCCATTCTTACTGAGCAGTGAGATCAAAGCAAAATACTGCGGATGCTGGAATCTGAAACAAAAACAGAAAATGCTGGAAAATCTCAGCAGGTCTGACAGCATCTATAGGGAGAGAACAGAGCTAACGTTTCAAGTCTTCAATTTATTAATTCCACAAGTCGGCTTACATTAACACTGCAATGAAGTTACTGTGAAAATCCCCTAGCTGCCACACTCTGGCACCTGTTCATGCACACTGAGGGAGGATTTAGCATGGCCAATGCACCTAACCAGCACAAGTTTCAGACTTTGGGAGGAGACCCGAGCCCCTGGAGGAAACCCACGCAGACATGGGGAGAATGTGCAAGCTCCGCACAGGCAGTGACCCAAGCTGATATTTGAACCCAGGTCTTTGGCACTGCGAGGCAGCAGTGCTAACCACTGTGCTGCCCAGTCTGCATGTCCCTTCATCAGGCTTGTGATTGGAACATGACCCCCTGCCTCATCCTGGGATTGAGAAACTGCTTGTGGTGAAATGGTGCCACACCTTGTGAAGCAGCTCTCAGTAAGGATCAGTGCCCTGTGCAGACTAGTATTATATATTTAATTGGGAGAATGAATCTGGGGAGGGGGGTGTCTTGTAAATAAGATTTGAAGTGTGGAGTTCCAGGCATTGCTAATCTTTGCCTATTTCTGATCTGTGATGTGGAATTTCAGTGACACGGAAAATCTAGGCTCTTTATTCTTATAGCAGAACCAGGTAAAAGGTTTATTTTGTCATTTACAAAGTTAATTTGATAAAGTTTAGAAGCGATCAATATCGTAAAGGACTTTGATTTTTCAAATTCACCCAAGGGGTATGGGTGTCATTGGCGAGGCCAGTATTTATTACCCATCCCTAATTGTCCATTGAGAAGGTGGTGCTGAGCTGCCTTTTTGAACCACTGCAGTCCATGTGGTGTAGGTACACGCACAGTGCTGTTAGGGAAGGAGCTCCAGGATTCTGACCCAGTGACAGAATGGCCGATATATTTCCACGTCAGGATGGTGAGTGGAGGAGACCCTCCAGATGGTGGTGTTGCCAGTTATCTGCTGCTCCTGTCTTTCTAGATGGTAGTGGTCGTGAGTTTGGAAGATGCTGCCTAAAGAACCTTGATGAGTTGTTGCAGTGCATCTTGTAGATTGTACACACTGTTGCAATTGTGCATCGGTGATGAAGGGAGTGAATGTTTGTGGATGGGGCGCAAATCAAGCAGGGCTGCTTTGTCCTGGATGGTGTCGAGCTTCTTGAGTGTTGTTGGAATTTCACCCATCCAGGCAAGTGGGGAGTATTCCAACACACTCCTGACTTGTGCCTTGTTGATGGTGGACAGGCTTTGGGGAGTAAGAAGGTGAGTTATTCGCCACAGGATTCCCAGCCTCTGACCTGCTGTCATAGTCACAGTATTTATATGGCTCGTCCAATTCAGCTTCTGGTCAATAGTTAAACCCCCCCCCAGTAGGGGATTTAGTGATGGTAATGCATTGAATGTTAAGGGGGGGCGGTGGTTCGATTCTCTCTTGTTGGAGGTGGTCATTGCCTGGCACTTGTGTCGTGTGAATGTTACTTGCCACTTGTCAGTCCAAAACCTGGATCTTGACCAGATCTTGCTACATTTGGACATGGACTGCTTCAGTATCTGAGGAGTGGTGAATAGTGTTGAACATTGTGCAATTATCAGTGAACATCCCCACTTCTGACCTCACGATGAAAGGAAAGTAATTGAAGCAACTGGAGGCAGTTGGACAGTATCCTTGAGAAACTGCTGCAGTGAGGTCCTAGAGTCTGAGATGATTGACCTCCAACCATCTTCCTTTGTGCCAGGTATGACTCGAACCAGCAAAGTGTTTCTCCCTTAATTCCCATTGGCTCCAGTTTTGTTGGGGCTCCTTGACGCCACACTCAGTCAAATATTGCCTTGATATTGAGTAAATAAGAAGAAACTCTTCCTCCTGTAGATAACCCAGGCTCATGAATTTAAGGCAATTGGCAGGAAGGGGTGATGAGAAAACCATTTTATTTCACACAAGGAGTTGTGATCTGCTGCAATGCGCTGCCTCAAAAGACAGAGAAACCAGATACAATGTGGATAACCTTCCAAAGGAAAGTGGATAAGTATTTGAGCAGAGCTATGGGAAATGAGATTAACTGGGCATAGACAATTCAAGCACAGTCACGATGGGCCAAATGATCTCACTAAGCTGTGAGGTTCAATGTGAGCTTCAGCCATCACATTCTATCCTGTCCTGTTTCCTTTTGGGAAAGTTGGTCTTTAAATTAGCTCCTGGGGTCAATCAACTCAATACTGGGAATGCTGAGACCTCACATGGGACACACTTGGGCAGGGGATGGAATCCTCCTTCATTGGCATCAGATATCAACTACAGGGTGGTGATGTTGCCCCCTTAGGGTGCTGATCTGGCAGAGTTGTTACTGTGATAGTGCAAAAATTCACTACTTCCCAACACTCACATTTTATTATTTATTTGTGGGATGTGGGCATTGTTGGTTAGACCAGCATTTACTGTCCATCCCTAATTATTATCCTCCCTATGGACAGGTGATGGCCTAGTGGTATTATTGCCAGACTATTAATCCAGAAACTCAGCTAGTATTCTGGTGACCCGGGTTCGAATGCCACCACGGCAGATGGTGGAATTTGAATCCAATAAAAATATCTGGAATTAAGAATCTGCTGATGACCATGAAACCATTGTCGATTGTCGGAAAAACCCATCTCGTTCACTAATGTCCTTTAGGGAAGGAAATCTGCCGTCCTTACCTGGTCTGACCTAAATGTGTCTCCAAAGCCACAGCACTGTGGTTCATTCTCAACTGCCCTCAGGCAACTAGTGATGGGCAATTAATGCTGGCCCAGCCAGCGACCCCCATGTCCCATGAATGAATTTAATAAAAATTGCCCTTGAGAAGGTGGTAGTGAGCTGCCTACTTGAATACTGCAGTCCCTGATGTGTAGGTTCGCCTGTTGTGCTGTTAGGGAGAAATTCCAGTGACAGTGAAGGAATGATGACATATTTCCAAGTCAGGATGATGAATGACTTGGAGGGGAACCTTCAGGTGGTGATGATCCCAGGTATCTGCTGCACTTGTCCTTCCAAGTGGGAGTTTGGGAAGTGTTGCCTTAGGAGCTTTGGTGAGTTGCCGCAGTGCATATTGTAGATGGTACACATGGCTGCCACTGTGCATCACTGATAGAGGGAGTGAATATTTGTGGATGGGATGCGAATCAAGTGGGCTGCTTTGTCCGGGATGGAGTCAGGCATCTTGAGTGTTGTTGGAGCTGCACTCATCCAGGCAAGTGGGGAGTATTCCATCACACTTCTAACTTGTGCTTTGTAGACAGGCTTTGTGGAGTCAGGAGGTGAGTTACTCACGGCAGTATTTTTGCCAGAGTATTTATGTGGCTAGTCCAGTCCAGTTTTTGGACAATGGTAACCCCTGGGATGCTGATAATGAGGGATTCAGCAATGGTAATAACATTGAATGTCAGGGGGCGATGGTTAGATTCCCTCTCCTTGGTGATGGCCATTCCCTGTCGCTTCTGTGCTGCAGATATTACTTGTCAGCCCAAGCCTGGATATTGTCCAGGTCTTGTTGCATTTGGACATGGGCTGCATCAGAATGATTCCCCTGTGAAATATGTGTTCATTGTGTAGTGTGTGGTCAGTAGCTCCCAATGGGGCAATGCAATAGGATAATCATTCTCAGCTCACAATGCTTTATTTGGAAAAGAATGTTACACAGAATATGCACTGGGTTTTTAACACAAATTGTGTCGCAAGTTGTAAATGTAGCAACAATTTCATCCAGGCAGTGAGTGTGAAGGAGAAAAATATTCTCACACAGCGTCAACTATTGAGTTCAGTAACACTTTGCAAAATGTTGTTGGCAACGTAAAGCGTTAGAATAAGCAAAACATTGCAGATGTTGGAATCTGAACTAGACAGAGGAGACTGAAAAAACTCAATTCGACTGGCGGAGGGGGGGGTGGTGAGGAGTGGTTTTGCTCTGAGACAAAAATGTCTCCTCTCCACAGGGGAGGCTAAATGCAGACTGGATCACCACTTTGCGGTACACCCTCGCTCTGTCCGCACACATGACCCCAATCTTTTGGTCACAACCCATTTAAACTCAGCGTCTTGCTCTTGTGCCCACATTCCTGACCTCGATCTGCTGCAATGTTCCAGTGAAGCCCAGCGTAAACTGATGGGACAGCAGCTCACCTTCCAGCTCCCAGCTCCATGCTTTTAATTCCTGTCAACGTCCATTCAGAATAGATTAACGTGTGCGGAATAACCTCGGCTGCCTCTCACAATACTATAACAAAAAACTGTCTTTTAGTACATGTGGTGCACCCAAGGCTTTCATTACGGATTCATAAAATCCTACAGTGTAGGAAGAGGCCATTCGGCCCATCGAACACACCAAGGCCCAATCCGCACAACCCCATGCATTTACCCCAGCTTGTTCCCTGACACTGAGGACCAATTCAGCATGGCCAGTCAACCTAACCCGCACATCTTTTAGATTGTGGGAGGAAACCAGAGCAGCCGGAGGAAACCCACGCAGACACGGGGAGAACATGCAAGCTCCACACAGACAGTGACCCAAGCCGGGAATTGAACCCAGGCCCCTGGCGCTGTGGGGCAGCGGTGCTAACCACTGACACTGTGCCACCCCAACAGACAAGGGGACCTCCTAAATCAGACCTTCAGAGTAACAGAGTAAGGCACATCTGTGTGGCACCCCAACACCCACCCTGAAACAGCCTGGCTGAGCGGACAGTCCGGATATTCGAATGCTGCAAGAAGAAACAAGCTGCAGATTCTCAAGAAACAAAGCTCGCACATTTCATAGAACAGTGCAGCACAGTACAGGCCCTTCAGCCCTCGATTTCCTTTCTAACTAAAGGACTATGCTACACAAGATAACGGAATAACCCCGGTAGTGCTATTAATAGGCCGATCCTTCAGACTGGGCACAGCCTGACACTCCCAAATAAGACTGATTAAGTTAAAACTAGAAGCCCAGAAGAAGGACTGTTGTGGTCAGAGACTGGATAGAGACGTCAAACCAGGAGATGGAGTAACTGGCAACAGCTCTCCCTGGATTCTGGGAGTTACTCTCGAGAAAACAGGGTCGGTGCCTTACTGGTACAAACCAGGGAGAAGCCCTCGATTGTAGATCACCTCCGTCACAGGGAAGCCTCTGCTGAGGCAAGTGTTTCTATCGACCGGCCTGTAAACGGGAAAATCCGCCCTCTGGAAAACTAAGAGCTGGTCCCCTGGGCAACAAAGATTCCGGCTTAGACATGGAGACAGAGGCAGTGGACACCCAGTCAGAGAGCACCACCACAGACGAGCTCCCTGCAGTGGCTCCTTGATGCACTTTGTAGAACTGAGGTTCACTGATTAGTTCCCACAAGCATTGCAGATGAGACCAAAGAGATGGAGAAGATCCCATCGCTGCTGGAGCGAAAAGTAACCCTTAGATCCTAGAGGGTGGGGGTGGGGGAGGAAGACATGTGATAACCCGTACCAGCTCCATGAGGAACTACTGATTGATCTCCCTGTGGGCTTGTTGAACATGAGTTCCCCTGGTAACAGGCAATCGTCTGCCCAGTCAGAATTCATCACCTGAGCCTTTCATAAGGCAGGCCCAGGATTGGGCCTGCTGAACTGCAGGTCCAGGCGGGGACTAGTGTGTGTGTGTGTGTGTGTGTGTGTGTGTGTGTGTGTGTGTGTGCACCACAGTAGTGATTTTACTTTGGAAAGAAGCGTCATTTATTACAGAATACAGCCAGGCTTTGAGTTATTACAGGCAGCTAAACGTCTAAATATGGTGTTGCTACTGTTCACATTGGCTGAGCCAGTGGCTGTTTGTATTGGATGTGATCTGTGAACTGCTGGATACATGTCATTAACAAATAGTTTTTAACCACATCAAAAACAGTCTGCTTGGCGTTCAGTAGGGTGTTAGTTTGGGGAGGGAGTGGGGGCGGGTGGGACTGTGGGGAGCAGACTAATCTTTATCTCCTGGCTTGTCTGCTCTGTTGCATCACTGTCTACATTAGTGAAATCATCTTCAGATTGCTATTGTGAGTAAAATCTTTCCTTAAGCTCCGTTGAAACACTTGCAACATTTCTTTTGTATTATGGTGATTATTTACAGCATTAGAATTTAAACGGGGAGTGGTCTATGAAAAGAAGTCCTTTATCTGAAGAAGTATGTAAACCACTGCATTGTAAAATAAATACTGCGCGAAGGCAAATTTCTGCAAATTCGAGACAAAGTCTAGTGATGATCTTTAAATAGCGAAGTCTACTTTGTATGTAAATAGCTTTCTCTAATGTGTAAACAGGATGTGAAATCCCAATAGATTACTAGGATTGAATACATGTCACAAAATTCTTTCTCAACTGAAACACAAAACAATGTACGAGGAATTATACTGATGAGGAGATGAGATACGCGGGTGTTTTCCACTGGAACTGGGGAGACTTTGAGGAAACTTGATAATTCTTCTTAACAAGTGGTGATTTGATTTATTGTCACATGTGATAGTATTCAGTATTGTTTCTTGCGCGCTATACAGACAAAGCTTACCGTTCATAGAGAAGGAAACAAGAGAGTGCAGAATGTAGTGTTACAGCCATAGCTAGGGTGTGGAGAAAGGTCAGCTTGGTGCAAGGTAGGTTCATTCAAAAGCCTGACAGCAGCAGGGAAGAAGCTGTTCTTGAGTCAGTTGGTTCCTGACCTCAGGCTTCTGTATCTTTTTCCCAACAGAAGAGAGAATGTCCGGGGTGTGTGTGGTCCTTAATTATGCTGGTTGCTTTGCTGAGGCAGCGGGCAGTGTAGACAGAGTCAATGGATGGGAGGCTGGTTTACGTAACGGGCTGGGCTACATTCATGATCTTTTGTAGTTCCTTGTGGTCTTGGGCAGAGCAGGAGCCCATACCAAGCTGTGATACAACCAGAAAGAATGCTTTCTACGGTGCATCTGTAACAATTGGTGAGAATCGTAGTTGACATGCCAAATTTCCTTAGTCTTCCGAAAAAAAAATCGAGGCGTTGGTGGGGCTTTCTTAACCATTATGTTGGCATGGGGGGACCAGGAGACGTTGTTGGTGACCTGGACACCTAAAAACTTGAAGCTTTTGACCACTTCTACTTTGTCCCCACTGACGTAGACAGGGACATGTTCTCCTTTACACTTCCTGAAGTTGATGACATTGAGGGAGAGATTATTGTCGTTGTGCCAGTTCATCAGATTCCTAATTCACCCCTTCAGAGATAGTGAAAAGACTCTTTATGGTTGTGGGATCAGTGATGGGTCGTCACCAGCAACGTTCATTTATATTCCTAAGGAACAAAGTCTCACCCAAGGCACTTTAACAGAGGGCTATCAAAGAAAATTTAACGATGAACAACATTAGGAGACATTTGGGCAAGTGTCCAAAAGGTTTGGCCATGAAGTAAGTTTTGAGAACTCTCTCTCTCAAAGAGGGAAGTGAAAAGATGAAGGGGTCAAATTCCAGAGTTTCAGACTTTGGCAGCCGGACACACAGTCGCCATGGGTGGGACAATTAAAATCGGGGTGTCCCAGTTCCCAGGATTAGAGCAATGCACAGTACTAGGTGGATTGCAGGGCTGCAAGAGGTTAGAGGACTGGAGGGGGTGACACCCAAGGAGAAATTTTTAAAGCAACTGTGAGAATATCAAATTGGAGGTATTGATGGAGCTGGAATCGTGAGTTTGGACATGACAGCAGAGTTTTAGAATTGGAGGGTGGGGCACCAGCCAGAATGTCATAGAATCAAACGGCGCAGGAGAGTCCAATTGGCCCATCGCGTCCACACCGACACATTAGAAACACCTGAACCCCCACCTAATCCCATCTGTCAGCACTTGGCCCACAGCCCTGAATGTTATGGTGTGCCAAGTCCTCATCCAGGTACTTTTTTTAAAGGATGAGGGGCATCCTGCCTCCACCACCCTCCCAGGCAGTGCATTCCAGACCCTCAACATCCTCTGGGTAAAAAGGATTTAAGAACATAAGAAATAGGAGCAGGAGTAGGCCATCTGGCCCTTCGAGCCTGCCCCGCCATTCAATAAGATCATGGCTGATCTGAAGTGGATCAGTTCCACTTTCCCGCTTTCTCCCCATAACCCTTAATTCCCCTGTCTATCAGAAACCTATCTACCCGTGACTTAAATATATTTAGCGAGGCAGCCTCCACCACTTCAACGGGCAGAGAATTCCAGAGATTCACCACCCTTTGAGTGAAGAAGTTCCTCCCCAACTCCGATCTAAACTGAACCCCCCCCATCTTATCTTGAGGCTGTGCCCTCTAGTCCTGCTATCCTTTCTAAGCGGGAAGAATCTCTCTACCTCTACCCTATCCATCCCCTTCATTATCTTGTACGTCTCTGTAAGATCCAGGCCAGAAGGCTGGCCTGGATAAAATACTCTAGGAGAGTCAGTGCAGGCTCAAGGGGCCAGCTGGCCACTTTCTGCACTGTGGGGATTCTGTGGTTGTTTGTGATGGGGCAGATATGGAATGGGAAGCTGAGCTCAGGTTTAATTACTATGTGGAAGCTGCAAACAATCTGGATAAGCCTTGGTGACTGAGGCTGGCGTGACATCGGTGGTTAGGACAGTTTAATTACTGGGAGCATGGAGCTTTGGGGGATATTTTTTCACAGGCAATTGTTGGAGTATAGAACGTTTTGCCACAGGGAGTGGCTGAGCCAGAGACCATTATATCATTTAAGGGAAAAATGGATAAATATTTGAAGCAGGAAAAGACACAAAGATATGAGAATGGAGAAGGTCAGTGCGATTAGTTTTAAATAGAAAGCAACTAGTCTGACTGGCTGGACCCAGCACACTGTAAACTTCTAACTGGCTCAGAAGAGTTCTGTGTGGATAAACGGCCTTTGTTGATCTTGGCTTCATAAAGTCACATGTTGGAAGAAGTTAAAACTCCCCTTCAGTGGAAATCATGTCAAAGTCTTCACAAGAGTGTGAGAGCCTATTGGACATCGCGAACGTTAGATGTTATAAAGGTTCTTGTGATACGGGTTCCACTGAAATAATTCCTTAATGGCCAACAGTTCCTGGACGGGAATGTGCAGCTTGGTCGGTGCCTAACATGCAGTCTTTACCCAGAGGGTGGTGACAGAGGGAATGCGCTGCCTGGGAGGGGGGTGGAGGCAGTACCTTTAAAAAGTATGGATGCCAAGGATGAGTCCTTAGCGTGCCATAACATTCGGGACTATGGTAAGTGGGATTAGGTGGGTAGGTCAGGGCATTTCATGTGTTGGTGCAGACCCAATGGGCTGAAGGGCCTCTTCTGCACTGTGGCATTCTGTGAAGCATCATTTTCTTATATGTAAATATTATTTTAGTATAGATTTGTGGGAAAGATCTTATCTGTTATGAAAATCGCTGCTCCAAGCTGTCAAATCTATTCCCCTAAAACAAGATACACTCGCGTCAGATTGTGTACCATTAATGGGTTTCTATTTACTAGCAATGTACAACAACTTACATTTATATAGCACATTTTAAGGTAAAAGGGGGAAAGTTTAAAGGAGATATGAGAGGGCGTAATAAACCAGAGTGCCTGGAATGCACTGCCAGAGGAGGTAAAAGAAGCAGATACAATAGCAATGTTTAAGAGGCATCTTCGCAGATACATGAATAGGCCCGGAATAGAGGGATATGGACCGCAGAGAGGCAAAAGGTCTTTCGTTTAGAAAGGTGTCATGTGTCGGCACAGGCTTGGTGGGCCGAAGGGCCTGTTCCTGTGCTGTGTCTCCACAGGAGGCTGATTGGAGGTAGGTTTTAGTTGTGTTTTAGAGGAGGTAAAGAGATCGTGGGAAGGAATGCTATAACTTGTGGCCTAGCCAGCTGAAGGCACAGCCATCAACGGTGGTCTGAAGGAAATGGGGGATGCGCAAGAGGCCAGAGTTTGAGCTGCGTGGGCTGGAGAGTGTTGCAGAGATGAGAAGGGAGCAAAGCCATGGAAGGATTTGAAACTGGGAGAGAATTTAAAAATCTGAGTGGTTCCAGCTCCAGAAACAATGAAGGTCAGCGAACACCGGAGTGATGGGACTTGGTGTGAGTTAGGGAAAACAAAGGGTTTGCAGAATGGAATTGTATAGTTCCCTGTGCACCGAGAACAGAATTTAATTTATTCACTTGCCGTGCAAGAGTTTGATGACAGGAACTCTAACGATTGCTTGGGCTATTTTTCTAACTTCCATTTTGCAATCCCACCATGTGTTGAGCAAGAGGTTATGGAATAATTGATGTTTCTGGGATCTTTCTGTGTACAAATTGGCCACCATGTTTTCCACGTCTGAGCAGCATTTCCCAAGTATTTAATTGACAGTAAGGTGTTTGGAGCGTGCAGATGTTGTGAAAGGCACTATATAATTACAGTATCAGACTTTACGTAGAGCTGGTTATATTAATCTTGGCATACTTCCTGTCAGTAAAAACACAGGTACAAAAAAAGCACATTGCCTGAGAATTCTTCACACCCTGAGTTTCACATCCTCTTTACTGATCAGTGACTGTGTCTTAAGACGGGATACAGAACTAATTGACTTTCGTTGTATTCACAGAGAGATTGTGTTTTCTCACAATGACACAGTAGTGTCATATTAGTATCTCTGGTGTTGTAATCCAGAAAATGAGTTCCAATCCAACCAAAGCAGCTTGAGATTTCTGGTCCATTGCGTCATAGTGTCTGTGTGACATGGAAGGTGGCCATTCAGTCCATCGAGTCCATGTCAGCTCTTCACACAGCAGTCCATTCAGCCCCATTTTTCCCCTGCTGTACCCAGTTTATTTCCCCCAAAAGCCCATCCAATTCCCTTTTTGAAATCATCGATTAATCTCAGCTTCCTTGGGAACAGCGAGTTCCCGCACATTGTGTAAAATATTTCTCCTCACTTTTCCTCCCCTCCCCACCCTCCTACACCTAAAACTGTAAATCTTTAGCGGATGGTAGAAAGACAAGTGGATAACAAGAATAAAGAACAGTACAGCACAGGAATAGGCCCTTCGGCCCGTCAAGCCCACACCGATCCTATCTAGACCAACTGCCTGTATCCCTCTATTTCCCTCCTGTTCGTGTGTCTATCCAGGTAAATCTTTAAATGTCACTAATATTTCTGCCTCAACCACCTCACTTGGCAGTGCATTCCAGGTCCCCACCACCCTCTGTGTGGGGAAAGAAACTTCCCCCTACACATCTCCACTGAATCTTCCCCCCCCCACAACCCCACACCTTACCTTGAACTTGTGCCCCCTTGTAAATTTCTGCCCTGGGGAAAAAGTTCACCTCATCTATGCCCCTCCATAATTTTATAAACTTCTGTCAGGTCTGCCCCTCAGCCTCCGTCTTTCCAAGGAGAACAATCCCAGTTTATTCAATCTCTAATGAGAACAATTTTTCCTTGCTTCCTTAATCTCAGTCTGTCTTGTACACCTCGATCAAATAAGAACATAAGAACATAAGAAATAGGAGCAGGAGTAGGCCATCCAGCCCTTCGAGCCTGCCCCGCCATTCAATAAGATCATGGCTGATCTGTCGTGTCTCAGTTCCACATTCCTGCCCTCTCCCCATAACCCTTAATCCCCTCGCTTATCAAAAACCATTCAATCCGCGTCTTAAAAATATTTAGCGAGGCAGCCTCCACCACCTCAACGGGCAGAGAAAAATCTCCCCACATTCTCCTTTTGAAACACAGGAGATTAATCCCAACTTCTCCAACCTGACCTTGTAACCAAAATCCGCTCATCCCTGGAACCATTCTGGAAAATCTCCCTCGACAGCCTCACAAAGACCCTCACTTACACCCTTCCTAAAGGATGGTGGCCAGGACACCTAGTTCATCTTGATTCTTTTCAATCTAAGTGAAAAGTGGGTACCATTAAGATTGGCATGACCGAGAAGCTCAAAGGGCCAAATGTGCTCTTCCTGCTCCTATCTTCTGTGGACGCTGGCAGTTTGTCATTGAAAGTTTTCCAGAAGAAGCGCTTCCATCCTTATCCAGTCCAGTTTCTCCATGATCGCAGTTTCTTACCAGTGTTAGCTACCCTGTGAAGTGGCTAGTTGGATGTTTCAATTAGGGAAGGGCAATAGATGCCCCCCGCCCCCCCCCCCCCCCCCCCCCCCCATTCCCCACCAGCACTGCCCACATCCACAGAATAAACTGTTCCCACAGTCCGAAAGGCATGCCGGTTAGGTACATTGGCCATGCTAAAGCGGCACGGTGGCACAGTGGGTTGGCACTGCTGCCTCACAGCGCCCGGGACCAGGATTTAGTTCCCAGTTTGGGTCACTGTCTGCGCGTTCTCCCTGTGTCTGCATGGGTTTCCTCCGGGTGCTCTGGTTTCCTCCCGTAGTCGGAAAGACGTGCTGGTTAGGTGGCTTGGCTGTGCTAAGTTCTCCCTCGGTGTAACCAACAGATGCTGGAGTGTGGCGACTAGGGGAATTTCACAGTAACGTCGTTGCAGTGTTAGTATAAGCCTGCTTGTGACACTAATAAATAAAAACCTTAAATAATGCAGGTCAGTGAATAAAGTGCCTTGTTGTAGATTGGGCCAACTAGAACCACTTATGCTATTAAGATGGTGATTGATGGCAGTCAGACTCTGTGTTTGTCTAACGCGTATCCTGTACAAGCTGTCACAGCTCCAGTCAGTGTGACCTCTGACACTTCATGCATGGTGATTGCAGATTGTGCTGGTAATGTTGTCTTGGCTCGGTCTTGTTTCACAGAGTTCTTAGCTCTCTGTCAGGCTGATGAGTCCAACAGCATGACTTGAATGTGTTCTCTAGGTGCCCAGTGCTACCTCGCTGGAGATCTCACTGCTCTCATAAGGAGAATGGATCATTTAATGTCTTGATCCTAAAATTCTCTCTCTCTTGTTTTTCAATCTTTTTCCATGGCTTCTCCCCACCCCACCTCTGTAAACCCCCCCCCAGCCCCAGCTCCCACAGCCCTCTGAGATCTCTGGCCTCCTCTAATTCTAGCCTCTTGCACTTTCCTAATTTTAACTGCCCCGCCATTGTCAGCTGCCCGAGCCTTGAGCTTTTAGAATTATTTTCCTCATCTCTCTTTCCTCCTTTAAGACTTAAAACTTATCTCTTTGGCCAAGGGGAGACGGTGATGTGGAGGTAATGTCGCAGTTGATGCCCCGGGGATACAGGGTTCAAATCCCACCACGGCAACTGGCGGAATGTAAATTCGATTAATAAATGTGGAATAAAAAATTAGTCTCAGTGATGGTGCCCGTGAAACTATCATTGATTGTTGTAAAAAACCCATCTGGTTCACTAACGTTCCCTTTTTAGGGAGGGAAATCTGCTGTCCGTAACCTGGTCTGGCCTACATGTGACTCCAGAGCCACAGCAATGTGGTTGGTTCTTTACAACCCTCTGAAATGACCCAGCGAGACACTCAGTTCAAGGGCAATTAGGGAAGAGCAACAAAAAAACCCTGTCCTAATGCTTCCTTTCATGACCTGGTGTCAGATTTTGTTTCCTGTAAAGTGTCTAGGGACATTGAATCATAGAAAATAGGAGCAGGAGGAGGCCACTCAGCTCTTTGAGCTGTTCCACCCATTCATTATGATCACGGCTGATCATCCAACTCAATAGCCTAATCCCCTCACCCCCACTACCCGCCCCCCCCCCAGTTTATGAAATTCTAGTTTGTACTATTGTTGAAGTTGTTGTGGTTGATGAGTTAGTTCAGGATTAGAGAGCACAGCCTCAAGATAAAGGGGGGGTCAGTTTAGAACGGAGTTGAGGAGGAACTTCTTCACTCAAAGGGTGGTGAATCTCTGGAATTCTCTGCCCGTTGAAGTGGTGGAGGCTGCCTCACTAAATATATTTAAGTCGCAGGTTGATAGGTTTTTGGTAGGCAAGGGAATTAAGGGTTATGGGGAGAAAGCGGGAAAGTGGAACCGATCCACTTCAGATCAGCCATGATCTTATTGAATGGCGGGGCAGGCTCGAAGGGCAAGATGGCCTACTCCTGCTCTTATTTCTTATGCTCTTATGAGTTCAGAGCTAGAGTTGATAATCTGGAAGAATAGAAAGCAGAGGGAAGATGATGTTTTACACGGTGTGTTGTTATGATCTGGGACACGCTGTCCGAGAGGGAGGTGGAAGCAGATTGAACAGGAAGGTCCAGAAAGAAATTGGATAAATGCACAAAGGGGAGAAAGACTGCAGGGGTAAAACACAAGGATTGGAGCTAATTGAATTGTGTCTTCAAAGAGCAGATAGAGGTGTGATGGGCTGAATGGCCTCCTCCTTTATGATGAACGCTTGTATGATTCCAAACTGTTGTGATTTGTCTTCTTAAATGTTGCCTTTGTGAGGGTGGGGCGGGAAGGGAATAATATATTTTCAATAGTCATTGATAAAAGTGAGCATGTTAGTTAGCACGCGCCATCCACTGTGGTTTTGTTGAATTTGATGATGTAATTCACTGTTTCTGCATTATCCACACACCTTTAATCAGCAGTTAATGTAAAACAGGTAGCTGAATGCTGGAATGCTTTGCACAGGGAGTGGCTCAGGCAGTAACCATTACATCTTTTGAAGGGAGAATTGGGTAAATATTTGCAATTGGAGGATATGTGAGGCTGCAGAGAGAGCGAAAACAGGACAGAGCTGACACAGACGTGATAAGCAGAAAGATCTTCTTCTTTGCTGTAAAGCTGTTTTTTTTCCAAGGATAGAACAACTTGTATTAATGCAGCACCTTTTTAGTACAATGAAATATCCCATAGTGTTTCAAAGGAGTGCTCGAAAGCACTGAACATAGAACGTAGAACATTACAGCGCAGAACAGGCCCTTCGGCCCACGATGTTGCGCCGACCAGTTAAAAAGCAATGACCCTCTAACCTAAACCAATCCCTTTTCATCCATAAACCTATCCACGGATCTCTTAAACGCCCCCAAACTAGGCGCATTTACAACTGCTGCAGGCAGGGCATTCCAATCCCTCACCACCCTCTGGGTAAAGAACCTACCCCTGACATCTGTCCTATAACTACCACCCCTTAATTTAAAGCTATGCCCCCTCGTGCTAGCTTTCTCCATCCGAGGAAAAAGGCTATCACTGTCCACCCTATCTAAACCTCTAATCATCTTATATGTTTCAATAAGGTCCCCTCTTAGCTGCCTTCTTTCTAACGAAAACTGAGTCACGTAAGAAAATATTGGGACAGGTGACCAAAATCTTGGTCAAAAGATTTTAATTTCCTGCAAAGGAGGAAAGAGAGATGGAGAGGTTTAGGGAGGGAATTCCAGAGCTCGGAGCCCAGGCAGTTGATGGCCGATTTAAAATTGGAAATACTCACGTGGCCAGGATTAGGGGGACAATTGAACTAGCGTCTTTAGCTTAGGGAGGTGTTCACTGCCTCCTGCTGCGTAATTATTAGTCACGGCTAAGGGGTGCTTGGAATCGTGGTTGAAAGTTCACAATTCCCGCCTCAGTCTCTAATCAGACAGAACAGAATGAGGTCATTTGGCCCGTCATGTCGGTGCTGGCTCTTTCAAAGAACTGACCAATTAGTCCCACACCCCTGCTTTCAGGCAGCACGTTCCAGTCATATTCCCTGGAGGGTTAGCTGAAGCAGACTGAACCAATCTCTCCTGCATTCACTAGCCTTCTCTTCCCTTGGGTATAGAGGATTAAGGGGTGAACTGACTGAGGTGGTGAAGATGATTTTGGTTTGATTTATTAGTGTCACTTGTATTAACATACAGTCAAAGATATTGTTTCTTGAGCGCTATACAGACAAAGCATACCGTTCATAGAGAAGGAAAGGAGAGAGTGCAGAATGTAGGGTTACAGATATAGCTGGGGTGTAGAGAAAGATCAACTTAATGCGAGAGAGGTCCATTCAAAAGTCTGATGGCAGCAGGGAAGGAGCTGTTCTTGAGTCGGTTGGTACGTGATCTCAGACTTTTGTATCTTTTTGTTTGGTGGAAGGGTTTGATAGGGTAGAGAGAGAAGCTGTTGTGGGAAGTGAGGTGCAGTTTGATATTCAATGGCATTGCCATTACTCAATCCCCCCATTATTTACATCGGGGTGGGGGGGGTTACCCTTGACCAGAAACTAGACTGGACTAGCCATATAAATACTGTGGCTACCAGAGCAGAACCGAGGCTGGGGTGGCACAGTGGTTAGCACTGCTGCTTCACAGTGCCAGGGACCTATGTTCAGTTCTGGCCTCGGGTCACTATCTATATGGAGTTTGCATGTTCTCCCTGTGTCTGCGTGGGTTTCCTTCGGGTGCTCCAGTTTTTCTCCCACACTCCAAAGATTTACGTTCGGTGGATTGGCTGTGCTAAGTTGCCCTAGTGTCAGGGGTGCTAGCTAGGGTAAATGCATGGGGTCGTGGGGAAAGGGTTGGATGGGGTTGTGGTCGGTGTGATGTACCGAATGGCCGCCTTCTGCACTGTGTAGGATTTGGTGATTCCTGACTCCCTAAAGCCTGTCCACCACCTCCAAGTCACAGAGCAGTGAAGGTTTTTAAAGGAAGTATGTGATTGATTTGGAGGATTTCACGCTTTTTCAATTGGGAAGATCATTCCTGCAATCCGGTTTTATGCCGGTGTTGGACTGGGGTAACCACAATAAGAAGTCTGACAACACCAGGTTTAAGTCCCACCAATTTTAAGTTCAAATAAATTGGCTGGACTTAAACCTGGTGCTGTCAGACTTCTTATCAGGTTTTGTTGCAGACTGTGCAAGGAAATACGAGACACTCGCTCAATTAGATATCGGCCCCCATCAGCACACAATGCAAATGTCCATTCTCAGTGTGTGTTTAGACTGCATGGCCCTCTGTGAGCTTTCCAATCCAGTTGGACTGTGTTCAAATGAAATTGTCTGTGTGAATGCTGCATTTAAGGAAAACCAGCTCGATCGCAGCAGAATTGTGTACAAGTCCTTGCTGTTTATTGACCCAGGTTCCTTTTGAGCTGATCTGATCCCAGTCTGGCTGCAGCTGTGAATAGCTGAAATGTGCAAAGTCCCCGCACTGTTCAAATCAAAGCTGTTCTGAGAAGCAGCGCAGCTCTGAGTGGCGAGGGTGTATTGTGTTTGAGCTGGGTGGGGTTTCCGAGACTGGGCTGGTGTGGAGAACGGGGCCGAAACCGTCTGCTTTTCCTATTTTAAAAAAGGTGAAGTCACTTCAAGTATTCGGCCAGTTTATTTTTCTCTGTTTGACCCCACCCCCATGCTCCCACTGACCAAGCTTCCAGCCTGTAGGCGAATGTTGCCTTTGTGATGATAGCAAGCTCACCGAGGACAGGATATATTTTTGTGAGTCGATGTGAGAGTTAGGGAGGTCTGAAGATCCACAATAAGCACAATGTAAAAAAGAACCAATTTATTTTATATCAGTGACTTGGATGAGGGAAATGAAAGGACTATTTGTCAAGTTTGCAGATGACAAAACTGAATTTGATTTGATTTTATTATTGTCACATGTATTAACATACAGTGAAAAGTATTGTTTCTTGCGCACTATACATACAATGCACACCGTTCATAGAGAAGGAAAGGAGAGAGTGCAGAATGTAGTGTCACAGTCATAGCTAGGGTGTAGAGAAAGATCAACTTAATAGGTCCATTCAAAAGTCTGACTTTTGAAGGAACAAGGAAGGAGCTGTTCTTGATTCAGTTGGTACCTCAGACTTTTGTAACTTTTTCCCAATGGAAGTAGAAAGGGTCGAGAGCTTCAAGTTTTTAGATGTCCAGATCACTAACAATCTGTCCTGGTTCCCCACCGTCCCCCCCCATGCTGACACTATAATTAAGAAAGCCCACCAATGCCTCTACTTTCTCAGAAGACCAAGGAAATTTGGCATGTCAGGTACGACTCTCTGCAACTTTTACAGATGCACCAAAGAAAGCATTCTTTCTGGTTGTATCACAGCTTGGTATGGGCTCCTGCTCTGCCCAAGACCACTAGAAACTACACAATGTCGTGAATGTAGCCCAATCCATCTCGCAAATCAGCCTCCCATCCATTGACTCTGTCTACATTTCCCACTGCCTCAGCAAAGCAGCCAGCATCATTAAGGACCCCACACACCCCAGACATTCTCTCTTCCACCTTCTGTCATCGGAAAAAAGAACGGTAGATGTTGCGAGGTTGTTTTCCTGTGTGTGAGAGTCTAGGACCAGAGGGCTCACGATCTCACTGAATGGTGGATCAGGCTCGATGGGCTGAATGGACTTCCTCAGCTCCTAAACATTAGCACTCCATCATCATTCATCACCTCAAGACATCCTGAAGCACTTCATGGCCAATGAATGTAGTCCCTGGTGTAAGAATCATAGAATCCCTACAGTATAGAAACAGGCCATTCGGCCCATCAAGTCTGTACCAACCATGATCCCACCTAGGCCCTATTCTCACAACACCACATATTTACCCTGCTAATACCCCTGACACTTGGGTCAATTTAGCATGGGCCAATCAACCTAACCTGCACATCTTTGGACTGTGGGAGGAAACTGGAGCAGACACGGAGAGAAAGTCACCCGAAGCTGGAATCAAACCCGGGTCCCTGGTGCTGTGAGGCAGCAGTGCTAACCACTGTGTCACTGTGCAGTCCAGAAACGTGTAGTGATATCGTGTGGGGAGGAATGTTGGCCAGGACAGCAGGGATAATGACACTCATTTACTCGACATTCACCTAAAAGGGCAGACAGCTCAACATCTCCTTTTCTGCCAGTGCGGCGCTCCCTCGGCACCGACCCCTCTGCCAGTGCAGCGCTCCCTCGGCACCGACCCCTCTGCCAGTGCGGCGCTCCCTCGGCACCGACCCCTCTGCCAGTGCGGCGCTCCCTCGGCACCGACCCCTCTGCCAGTGCGGCGCTCCCTCGGCCCTGACACTGAGGTTTGAGTCTAGATTCTATGGGTGGGATTTTCCAACTGCACTTGCCTCAAAATCGGAAAATCCCACCCGAGGTCAGTGAGCCTTTCGTCTGTCTCCCTGCCCACTCCAATTCCCACGGTGGACCGGAAAACTCCCCCGTGGTTCTGACGCTGGATTTGAACCCGTGTCACAATGAGTCAAGAGGCAGCCAGAGTTGGGGAGGGAGGAAAATACATATCGCAGCAGGAGATTCTGACACTTTTTTAAAATTGCGACACGCCTGTATCTGAGAGCAGCTTCTCAAAACTCTGACGCTAATGAGTGTGGACCTGTGATTGGCCAGTCCAGAGTGTTGGTGGGGTGGAGTTATCTGAAGATCTTAGTCCCATTGAGAAAGTGTCCCTGTGTCCTCCAAGGAGCCTCAAGCTGCCTTTATGGAGTGACCGCAGCGTATGTACAATGTGGACCCTGACGGTGTAGTTACAGAACGTGGGCCGGTTAGCTGGGGGATAGTGCGGATTGATGCCAATGGGACAAGTTCAATGGCTGCCCAGCCTGTGATAGTGACAGAGGCTTGCCCACTTGCCACTGTTGATGTGAGTGGTTCTCCTTGTGGTATGTAACTGCTCGTCTGATGTCTGTGGTTCCTGGTGAACTATGGTTAGTTGTGGGCTGGTTGCAGGACAAATGCACCATTTATACCACAAGCACAACCCCGTGTGTGCAGCTGAGCATGTGAAAGGCTCTGTAAAAATTCTAGATCTTTCATAAATTGCGGAACTGTCTACTTGCTTCCAAATTGTATTGTGTCACTATTTCATCACCTGAGAACTTTAATCAGAAGGCATCTGTTTCCTGTTTGTAATTTGTCCGCACTCTGTCAGCATGTTCACTTATGTTGTTGTAATTTAGCACGGCAATTGCAAACAAGTGTTTCTGTCTGCTGCTTGTAGCTACAAGAGGAATTTGACAATAAAACATTTGCTGCTAATGTTACCAGGGATCAGACTGACGTTCATTCGAAGTCGTGCCAACTCTGACTCAGTGAGTCGTGTTCTTGCCTCCGTCTAGAAAGTGGCTGGTTCAAATCCCACCCCAGAGATCTGAGCAAAAACCCTTGGCTGATCCTGCCACTGCAGTACTGAGGGAATGCCACAGTGCCGAAGGAGCACCGCATTTTCAGTGAGGCAGCGCCGAAGGAATGCCACACTGTCAGGTGTGCAGTGCTGAGGGAGTGCTACACTGTTGGAGGCACAGTGTTGACGAGGAGGCGCGGCGCCGAGGGAGCGCCGCTCTGTCGGAGGCAGAGAACACACTGTCGGAGGCATAATGCTGAGGGGGTGCCACCCTGTCGGGTGTGCCACGCCGAGGGAATGCCACACTGTTGGAGGCACAGTGCTGAGGAGGAGGCGCGGTGCCGAGGGATCATTACCTTTCTCTGACTGTGAAAGATCCCATTGTCACTGGTTGGAAGCATTGTTGTACAAGCTGCCATTGCAAGAATTAACATTTCCTACATTACTACACGGGAAAAGTATTTTGTTCGCTATAAAGTGCTTTTGAGATGTCCCCAGGGAATGTGAGTCTGTTAGATTGGTGTGGGGCTGAAGTCTTGGATTTATAAAATCCGGTAAAAAGTCTGACTACACCAGGTTTTAGGTTGGACTAAAACCTGGTGTTGTCAGACTTTTTACTGTGTTTACGCCAGTCCAACGCCAGCATACCCACATCATTTATAAAATCCAACAGCCTCATGGTCACTTTTACTGAGGCCAGCCTTTTATTTCCAATTGTCCTTTCACCTCCTGGTGGAATTTGGAAGTGAATTTCCCGGGATTATTAATCCTGGACTGTGGACCAGGAATGCTGGATGTTTTACCCCGTCGGGTTGTTAGTCAAAGAATTTAATTTTCATCAAAGCTGAAGGTAAATGATGTAAATTAACATGAAGCAACTTGTGTTTGCTTTGCTTCTGATCTTGAGGAATGTGGATAAATTACTGATGTTGACATTTTTGGTTAAAAAGGTTTGAAAGGACCAGTTAGTTTCTAAAAAATGGAAAACGCATTCTGGATATTTGTTTGGGGAACGTATTTACGTATATTCTCCGCTTGTACCAGTGGGAGTTCCAGCTTCTGATTATCCTTATAGTCCTCATGGTTTAGTTGTTAAACTAGTTCCTGGTCTTTAGATACAACTCGTGTTCAGCTAGAATCAAAACAGAAATTGCTGGAGGTATGTACTGGGTGGGACGGTGTTTAGCTCTGCTGCCTCATAGCACCAGGGACCCAGGTTCGATTCCCAGCTTGAGTGACGGTCTGCCTGTGTGTAGTCTGTATGTTCTCCCGTGTCTGCATGGCTTTCCTCCAGATGCTCTGGTTTCCTCCCACAGTCAGAAAGACGTGCAAGTAAAGTGGGATGGCCATGCTGAAGTGCCCCTTAGTGTCCCAAGATGTGTAGGTTAGGAAGATTAGTGAGATAAATGTGTCGGTTTACGTGATAGGGTCTGGGTAAGATGCTTAGCCGGTACAGACTCAATGGGCCAAATGGCTGCCTCTTGCACTGTGGGGACTCTATATTCAGCAAGTCTGGCAACATCTGTGAACAGAGAGACAGAGTTAATGTTCTGAGTCCAGCACAACTATTCTTCAGAAGTAGAAGATTCTTCCCGCTTAGAAAGGATAGCAGGCCTAGAGGGCACAGCCTCAAGATAAGAGGGGGGCAGTTTAGATCAGAGTTGAGGAGGAACTTCTTCACTCAAAGGGTGGTGAATCTCTGGAATTCTCTGCCCGTTGAAGTGGTGGAGGCTACCTCACTAAATATACTTAAGTCACGGGTAGATAGGTGTCTGATAGACAAGGGAATTAAGGGTTATGGGGAGAAAGCGGGAAAGTGGAACCGATCCACTTCAGATCAGCCATGATCTTATTGAATGGTGGGGCAGGCTCGAAGGGCTAGACGGCCTACTCCTGCTCCTATTTCTTATGTTCTCATATTAGAAGATATCTGTCATTCTTTACCATCCTGAAGCATCGCAGGAAGATAATCTGACAAAACAATTGACACCAAGCTAATGAAGGAGATGCTAGGAGATTAAAAGCTATTTAGTCGAATGGGATTGAAGAAAGCGAGGTAGAAGAGAGGCTTGGTAGCGAATTCTGGAAGCAAAGGCAGCTGAAGATGCGACTGGCAATGGTGGAGGGCTAAGAATGTGAAAAGGTCCAGAATTCTAGGAGATGGCGGAGATGACAGAGATGGGACAGGCGAGACCATGGAGGGATTTAAACACAGGAATGGGAATTTTAAGCTGCTGCTTTATCAGACTGGAAGTTAATGTACGTTGGCAAGCATTGGGATTCTGGCTGTGTGGCATTTGGTGCGCGTTGGCACACAGGCAACATGGTTTTGGTCAGGCTGAAGTTTATGGAAGATGCAAAGTGATAGTCCAGCCTGGAAAACTTCAGAGGAATTAGTTCTACAAGATGCTGAGATCTGACTGTCTATATGCCATACCTGTAGTCATATTGGTGAGAAACTGCCTGCAATTGGCATGTCATTTCCTGTGTACAGATCATGGGCGATTATATACGTGAATACACATTCTCCAGAAACCAGGAAGAATAAATAAACCTCAAGGGAATTTCCAGTGGCTATTGGATTCTGAAGTGTGTGTTGTGCGAGGAAGACACTGTTGACTGTTCGTTAATGAGAGCAATGGGTAGGAAGATTATAAAGATTTTTCAATAAATTAAAAATATAAAATGCTGGAAATACTGAAATAAGACAGCAACTGCGAGACGGGGGGAACCAAGTTAACAGTTCAGGTTGATAAATCTTTCATGTGAGCTCCTACTCACAGCTTTAGTTATGTTCAAATTATTTTATTTTTGTCACATGTATTAACATAGAAAAATATTGTTTCTTGCGCACTATACAGACGAATCATACTGTTCATAGAGAACGAAAGGGGAGAGAGGGTGCAGAATGTAGTGTTACAGTCATAGCAAGGGTGTGGAGAAAGGTCAGCTTGGTGCAAGGTAGGTTCATTCAAAAGTCTGACAGCAGCAGGGAAGAAGCTGTTCTCGAGTCAGTTAGTTCTTGACCTCAGATTTTTGTATCATTTTTTTCCCAATGGAAGAAGTTGGAAGAGAGAATGTCCGGGATGCGTGGGGTCCTTTAATGATGCTGGCTGCTTTGCTGAGGCAGCGGGAAGTGTGACAGAGTCAATGGATGGGAGGCTGGTTTGAGTGACGGACCCATGTTTGTAGATAGTAACAGTGTTTAGTTGGTACCACCGTTGAGTCAGAAGGCTGTGGGCCCAGGTGCAACTCCAGAATTTGAGCACACATTGAGAGGTTTAATTTCTTCCGCACCGTTCATGACTTCAGGTCATTTCCAAGTGTTCAAAAAAAAAGTGGTCAAACTTCAGAAGTACTTAAAGCACGTTGACACATCTGATTGTGAAAGGTTTGATTACGAGTTCCTTTTCTAACAATGCTTATCGCCCAAGGAAGTATTTTTGAAGCAAAAACGGAAAATGCTGGAAAATCCCAGCAGGTCTGACAGCATCTGTGGGGAGAGAATAGAGCTGAGGTTTTGAGTCTGGATGACCCTCCATCTGTACTCTTGAAGTGAAGTTACTGTTGTAATATAGAAAATGTAGCAGACAACCTGCAAGCAACAATCTTCCACAAACAGCAGTTTGACAATGACCAGATCATAGAATCCATAGAACCCCTACAGTACAGAAGGAGGCCATTTGGCCCATCAAGTCTGTACTGACCAAAATCCCTGGCCCTACACTCCCATAACCCCATGCATTTATCCTGCTAATCTCCCTGACATTAGTGTCAATTTAGCATGGCCAATCAACCTAAACTGCACATCTTTGGAGTGTGGGGGGGAAACTGGAGCACCTGGAGGAAACCCATGCAGACATGGGGAGAATGTGCAAGCTCCACGCAGACAGTGACCCAAGGCCGGAATTGAACCTGGGACCCTGGTGAGGCAGCAGTGCTAACCACAGTGCCGTCGTGCTGCCCACGATGACCTGTGTTAGTGTTGTTTTTGAGGGGTAAATATCGCTTAGGACATTTGGAGAGATTGCCTGGCAAAATAATGCCATGGGATTCTTTTAACATTTGCCTGGACAGTTGGAGGGTGCAGAGCTACCTCAGTGCAACATTCAGAGTGTCAGCCCCAGTAATGGTCAAGGAAAGAATGAACTAAAAGTAACTCTTGTTTCATCGATGCACAATGCTGCAGGTGTTAAAAGCTTGAAATTGAAACTGGAAATTGCAGAAACACCCAGTCAGACAGCACCAGTTGGAATAGAAACTAAATACACGTTTCTACACCCAGTCAGACAGCACCAGTTGGAATAGAAACTAAATACATGTTTCTACTCAATCTCCCATCAGAATGGGAAGGTGCTGCAGATAGACAGACAGCCTTTCTTTTTAATTGTTCTGGGAGAGTTAGAGAGTGATTTTTTAAAAACTCAATAGTTTGAAGAAACTGCGCTGATGGCATTACCCCCGAAGCATTATTTTTATTGATCGTTAGTTGATCTAAGGAAAGGAACATTTGCAGGGTGAGTGTGACTAATTTGTTAGCTTTTTCAAAGAGTTAGCACCAGGCATGAAGGGCCAAAAAGCCACCTCCTATGCTGTTAACGTTCTGTAACCATGGTTTAATATGCTACCGGATGTCCTGCTTCAATTAGGTGGCATGGTTCGATTCCCAACTTGGGTCACTGTCTGTGTGGAGTTTGCACATTCTCCCCATGTCTGCATGGGTTTCCTCTGGGTGCACCGGTTTCCTCTGGGTGCCCCAGTTTCCTCCCGCAGCCCAAAGATGTGTGGGTTAGGTGGAATTGACCATGCTAAATTGCCCCTTAGAGTCAGGGGGATTAGCTAGGGTAAATACATGGGGTTGTGAGGATGAGGCCTGGGTGGGATTGTGGTTGGTGCAGACTCGATGGGCTGAATGGCCTCCTCCTTCTGCACTGTAGGGGTTCTATGATTCACAGTCAGGTTGAATCAATTCTATCTCGTAGTTTTAGTATGGTTTTAGGAATATTGCTTGTGTGATTCAGGGTGAAATTGCCACAATTTTGTTGCTTTATTTAAGTTAAACGTGGTAAATGGATGCTTTATTTATTTAGTCGTTACAAGTAAGGCTTACATTAACACTGCAATGAAGTTATTGTGAAATTCCCCCAGTCGCCACACTCTGGCACCTGTTTGGGTCAATGCCCCTAACCAGCACATCTTTCAGACTGTGGGGTGGCATGGTGGCACTGCTGCCTCACAGCGCCAGGGACCTGTGTTCGATTCCCGGCTCGGGTCTCTGTCTGTGTGGAGTTTGCATGTTCTCCCCGTGTCTGCGGGTTTCCTCCGGGTGCTCCGGTTTCCTCCCACAGTCTGAAAGACATGCTGGTTAGATGCATTGGCCATGCTAAATTCTACCTCAGTGTACCCGAACAGGTGCCGGAGTGTGGCAACCCAGGAGAATTTTGCAGCTTTAGGAATAACCGTCAAAGCAAGGCCATTCACTTTGTTTTGTGCTTTTGCTCTGGACATCTTAGGAAAGATTTCATTTCTTTTATAACACAAGAGTGTGGCTACTGTGCTATTCTGGACAAACTAAGATCTCACAGACAATGAGGTGGATGTCCAGGTAGTCTGTGTAGGTTGAGGGAAGAAGGTTGACCCAGGAGAACACTTCTTCTCTTTGGATGTTGTTGGTGGGATCTTCTCTGTGCACCCAGACAAGCAGAAGGGTCCTGTATTTAATGTCCTGTCTGAAAGACAGCACCTCCGGCAATGTAGAACTCCCTCAGTATTGCATTGCCGTTTGAGACTAAGTCATGGGTTTGAATCCTCCAGCTTCCGATTCACTAGTTAGAATAGTCCCGCTCCACAGAAGCTGTTGGCATGTGGTTTAAACACCTCTTGCATTTAATTACAGAGAGTGCAATAGCTTGTTGCATCATCGAGTATTTCAAGTTGATTTTAGTTGAGTGTGTGAGACGTGCGTATATATCAATGTAAGCGATATCTGTTACTCTGTGGTGGAAACGTGTAGAAAACCAGTGGTGTGGTGACGGTGTTTCTCTTTACTCCTCCGGCAGGTTACCATGGCGATGATTAGTGGCTCTACAGCATCCTTCCCAATGAGTAATCACACGAGGGAGAGAGTAACCGTGGCCAAGCTCACACTGGAAAATTTCTACAGCAACCTGATTGCACAGCACGAGGAGAGAGAAATGAGGTAACATCAGGAGGCCATTCAGCCCCTTGTCTCCGTTCCACTCGTCAACGGGACTCTTGCTGCTCTGCACTGTGATCCCATTTACCTGTCTCTGCGTCATACCCCTTTAACACCTTTTACCAAACACAAATCTATCCACTGGGTTTTTTTACAGGGAGTCCCAGAGTTGCAGATTTTCACTGCCCTCTGTGGAGGAAATGCTCCCTGTAATCACTCCAATTTTAAGATTATCTCCCCTCATTCTGGACTCTCCACCAGAGAAAGTCGTTACCCCTTTATGGTATCAAATGGAACATTTGCTTGGCAATATAGAACTTGGAAGGTGGCACAGAGGTTAGCACCACTGCCTCACAGTGCCAGGGACCTGGGTTCGATTCCTGGCTTGGGTCACTGTCTGTGCGGAGTCTGCACGTTCTCCCCGTGTCTGCGTGGGTTTCCTTTGAGTGCTCCAGTTTCCTCCCACAGTCTGAAAGACATGCTGGTGAGGTGCATTGGTCCGTCCTGCAGTGTACCCGAACAGGCACCAGAGTGTAGTGATTGGGAGATTTTCACAGTAACTTCATTACAATGTTGGTGTAAGCCTACTTGTGATACTAATAAATGAATATACAAACATGTGAGTTAGGAGCCAAAGCAGGCCACTTGGCCCCTTGAGCCTGCTCTCCCATTCAGTAAGGCCTGATTGTAGCCTCAATTCCACTTACCTGCCAATCCCCGATAACTTTTGATTCCTTTCTTTAGCAACAATCTATCGACCTCTGCCTGAAAATATCCATTGACCCTGCCTTCCCCCACTTTCTGGGGAAACGTTAGACTGTTTCACAATCCTAGGTGAAAAGCGAATTCTCCTCATCTCCATCTTAAATGGGAGACTCCTTTATTTTTAAACTATTTTCCCCTAGTTCCGGTCTCTCCCACAAGGGGAAACACCCTTTCACCTTGCACCCTGTTAAGGAGCGGGACGTCCTGCTGTAATTGTACAGGGCCTTAGTGAGGCCACACCTGGAGTCTTGGTATCCTTATCTGAGGAAGCGTGTTCTTGCTTCCTGGAATGGCAGGACTGACTCATGAGGAGAGATGGGCCAGATGGTAAAACTCCGATGGGAATCGGAGCGGGCGAGGGACGGACTGTGGAAAAATCTTGGGTGGGATTTAACAGTTTCGGGTCGGGCGAGGCTATAAAATCCCACCCAATCATTTAGGATTGAATTTGCTGTAGCTCAGAAGAACGAGGGGGAGAACCTCATAGAAACCTGTAAAATTCTGACAGGATGAAAGAGGGCAGATGCAGGAAGGATGTTCCTGATGATTGGGGATGCCTAGATCTAGGGGCCATAAGCTGAGGATAAGGTTAAGACTGAGAGAAGGAGAAATTTCTTCACCCAGAGGGTGGTGAATGTGTGGAATTCACTCCCACAGAGGCCAAATATTGTATGTTTTCAAGAAGCAGTTAGACATAACACTTGAGGTGAAGGGGATCAGAGGGAAATGGGGAGAAGGCAGGATTAGGCTATTGATAATCAGCCATGATCAAAAGAAATGGTGGAGCAGGCTTGAAGGGCCGAATGGTCTCCTCCTGCTGTTATTTTCTTTGTTTCTATACAAGTTTCCTCAGGTTTTATATTATTTCAGTCTTCTAACCTCCAGTAGGTATAGGCTCAACCTGTCCTTGTAAAATAATCATGCCCCACCCACCCCTTCCACAATCCCAGGTATCAGTCGAGCCTTCCCTGAACCGTTAATGCATTTATATCCGATAAGACAAAGGAGCAGAATTAGGCCACTCGGCCCATCGAGTCTGCCTCGCCATTCAATCATGGCTGACATTTTTTTCATCCCCATTTTCCTGCCTTTTCCCCGTAACCCCTGATCCCTTTATTAATGAAGAACCTCTCTATCTCTGTCTTAAAGACACTCAGTGACCTGGCCCTCCTCTGCGGCGAAGAGTCCCACACATTTCCCACCCTCTGGCTGAAGAAATCCCTCCTCATCTCTGTTTTAAAGGATTGTCCCTTTACCCTGAGGTTGTGCCCTCTGGTTCTAATTTTCCTACTAGTGGAAACATCCTCTCCATATCCACTCTATCCAAGCCTCGCAGTATCCTGTAAGTTTTAATAAGATCCCCCACCCCCCCCATCCTTCTAAACTCTGAGTACAGACCCAGAGTCCTCAACGGTTCCAAGCTCTTCATTCCAGGGATCATTCTTGTGAACCTCCTCTGGACCCTTTCTAAGGCCAGCGCATCCTTCCTTAGATATGGGGCCCAAAACTGCTCACAATACCCCAAATGGGGTCTGATCAGAGTCTCATACAGCCTCAGAAATACATCCCTGCTCTTGTATTCTAACCCTCTTGACATGAATGCTAACATTGCATTTGTCTTCCTAACTGCCGACTGAACCTGCACATTAACCTTCAGAGAATCTTGAACAAGGACTCCTAAGTCTCTTTGTGTTTCTGATTTCCGAAGCATTTCCCCATTTAGAAAATAGTCTATACCTCCATTACGCCTTCCAAAGTGCATATCCTCGCACTTTTCCACATTGTATTCCATCTGCCGCTCCTTTGCCCATTCTCCCAGCCTGTCCAAATCCTTCTGCAGCCCCTCTCCGCTTCCTCAATACCACCTGCCCCTCTACATATCTTTGTATCAACTGCAAACTTAGCAACAGTGCCTTCAGTTCCTTCCTTGAAATCGTTAATGTGTATTGTGAAAAGTTGCGGTCCCAGCACCAACCCCTGAGGTACACCACTAGTCACCGGCTACCATCCTGAAAAAGACCCCTTTGTCCCCACTGTCTGCCTTCTGCCAGTCAGCCAATCCTCTATCCATGCCAGGATCTTATAACGCCACGGGCAATTAACTTATTTAACAGTTTCCTATACGATACCTTGTCAAAGGCCTTCTGGAAATCAAAATAAATCATATCCACTGGTTCTCCTTTATCTAACTTCCTTGTTCCTCTTCAAAGATAAGATTTGTCAGACATGACTTCCCCTTGACATGGCCATGCAGACTCAGTCATAAGTAATCATGCTCTTCCAAGTACGCTGATCTCATCTTTAATAATAGACTCTTAATAAAATCTCCCCAATGACCGAAGTCAGGCTAAGGGGCCTTTAATTTCCTGCCTCCTGCCTCCCTCCCTCTTTACACAGCAGTGTTATACATTAGCTACTTTCCAGTCCTCTGGTATCCTCCCTGCTTCCAGTGACCCCTGAAAGATCACCACCAATGCCTCCACAATCCTCTCTTAATTAGGGTGACCAAAGCTTGCACAGTATTCCAGGTGTGGTTCCACCTGTACAACTCTGAAAACATCCTTGTTATATTCCATTCCCCTTTGCAACACATTCCATTTGCCTTCCTGATCACTTGCTGCCGCTGAATGTTAACTTTTCCTGATTCATGTACCAGGACACCCAGATCCCTCTGTAGCTCCAGGTTCTGTAACCTCTCCCCATATGAATAATTACTTTTCTATTCTTGATAAGCCCTCCCGCCCAACCAGGCAGAATGATTTCTTTGTTCTGTTTGTTCCAACGAAATCCTCAGAATCTCTGTAGGTTCGTGTTCCACATGAGATCTGTGGCACAGCGAAGATATTTTCTGCTGATGTTAATCCTCACGTCCTTTGTAACTGTGTGGAATTCAAACGGTTAATGAGTTTTGAGGACTGTGTGCACATCACTATTTCTTTACCCTGTGGTTTGACTTGTTTTGATGAACAGGAAGTGGGGTATAATGTTGCGATGAGACACGGGAGGAGTCCTGGCTGTGGTTTCCTTTGATGTTAATGACGGTTTGAGGTTTGGAAATTGTCAGCAGCGAGATTGGGGTGGGGTACAGACACAGTCAAGGGATGAAGTGCATTTCTTAAATCTAATCTGAAGCATAAATATTTTCCACTCGCCTGGATGGATGCAGCTCCAACAATACTCGAGAAGCTCGACACCATCCAGGATAAAGCAGACCACGTGATCAGTAGTTCATCTTCAGCATTCATTCCCTCCACCACCAATGCACTGTGGCAGCAGCTGTGTGTACCAACTACACAATGCACCACAACAACTCACCAAGGCTCCTTCAACAGCACCTTCCAAATCTGTGATCTCTGCCACCCAGAAGGACAAGAGCAGTAGATACATGAGAACACCTGCAAGTCCCCCTCCGAGCCACTCACCATCCTGACTTGGAAATATATCGGCTGTTCCTTCACCGTTGCTAGGTCTAAATCCCTCTTTAACCTCACTGTCGGTGAACCTACAGCACACAGACTGTAACGATTCAAGAAGGCAGCTCACCATCTCCTTCTCGGAGGGAATTAGAGATGGGCAATAAAATCCTGGCCTTATTGGGACATGATGTGGGTATGCCGGCATTGGACTGGCGTAAACACAGTAAAAAGTCTAACAACACCAGGTTTTAGTCCAACCTATTTATTTGATAATATACTCACAAGCTTGTGTATATTATCAAATAAATAGGTTGGACTAAAACCTGGTGTTGTCAGACTTTTTACTTATTGGGACACCCAGATCCTGTTAAACAAGTACAAAAGAAACCCGTCCCATCTGGTTCACTAATGTTCTTTAGAGAAGGAAATCTGCGGTTCTTACCTGGTCTGGCCTACATGTGATTCCAGAGTCACAGCAATGTGGTTGACGCCCAACTACCCCCAGGAAGCTAGGGAAGGGCAATAAATGCTGGCCAGCCAGCAACACCCATGTCTCCACGAATAAGTTTATAAAAAAAAAACAGAGCCCACCCACCCCAGGGCCCTGAGCACATAGTCCGAGCTGAGGCTTCAGTGCGGTACTGAGCGAGTGCTGCACTGTCAGCAGGTGAGGCATTCTTTTGGGGGAGGCATTAAACTGGGACCTTCTCTCCCATGTCAGCTGGATTACAGAACCATAGAATCCCTACACTGCAGAAGGAGGCCATTTGGCCCCTCGAGTCTGCATTGACTGTCTGACAGAGTATCTTCCCCAGGCCCATCCCCTGCCTAATCCCAGTAACCCCATATGTTTCCCATGGCCAATCCACCTAACCTGCACATCTTTGGGTGCTAATGATCCCATGGCAAAATAGCAGGGAATTGCCCCTAATTTCATGAATTCTTAAATCTCTCTACCTCACTATTTAAGGCATTCTGAAAAGCTCCCTCTTTGGCCAAGACTTTGACCATTTGTCCCATTGAGCTACGTAGGCTGGTAATGTTTTAATTTCATTTTATAAATTGTGTGTGCAAGGGTTTGGTGTATTTGACCTTGCTGTGGTATTGTCACTCGACTAATGATCCAAAAAACCCAAGTTCAAATCCCACTCAGTAAAAACAAAATCTGGAATCTGATCGTTATTGATTGTTGTAAAAACTCATGTTCTTTAGGGAAGGAAATCTGCCGTCCTCACCTGGTCTGGCCTACATGTGACTCCAGAGCCGCAGCAATGTGACTTTTAACTGCCCCCTGAAATGTTCGAGCAAATCACTCAGTTCAAGGGCATTTAGGGATGGGCAACAAATGCTGGCCCACATCCGCCCGCATCCTATGAAATAAAAAAGACCAGTCTCCCATCCATTGACTCTGTCTACACTTCCCACTGCTTCGGCAAAGCAGCCAGCATAACTAAGGACCCCACGCACCCGGACATTCTCTCTTCCACCTTCTGTCTGAGGTCACGTACCAATTGACTCAAGAACAGCTTCTTCCCTGCTGCCATCAGACTTTTGAATGGACCTACCTCACATTAAGTTGATCTTTCTCTACACCCTAGCTATGACTGTAACACTACATTCTGCACTCTCTCCTTTCCTTCTCTGTGTACGATATGCTTTGTCTGTGTAGCAAGAAATAATCCTTTTCACAGCAAACTAATACATGTGACAATAAATCAAATCAAATAATTTTAACTTGTTACCTTGTTGTTCCCCTAGCCTGTGGTGAATGCAATTCTGATGAAATCTTATTTAACGTGTTCTGTGATTGAGGATTTTGTTTCATATCAGCTCATAGGCTATTGTGTGGCTAATTCTGTATCTCTCTCAGAAGCAAAGCTCCAGTAGAATTATTTCTGTGTCTCTCTGTGTCTCTTTCGTATGAATTCTGCCCTGGTATTCTGGTGGATATGTTGTCAATAGCTGTGCTTCTGCCAGTAGTTTCTGTTGCTTTTGGCTGCCTGATGTCATGTTTGGGCTGGTTTGAAATGCGATGTGGGATCAATTAATGACTCCTGGGTGTTTTGAATGGGATTTGTGGAATTGTTTCTAATGTTAAGTCTCTCGATATGGCCATGGGGGGATGGTTCACCGAGAGTTCCAGAGGACACAACCATGGTAATTGCGCAGTGGGACTGCGCAGGGCTTGGAAAAGGTCCTTGTTTATTGGAACAATGATGGAGCTGTGGGAATGGCTTGGAGTCACAGAAATGAGGAAGATAATCGCGTTCACACCTCATTCCTCAGTTCACTGACCTACATCACCTCCTGACCTAGCAACCGTCTGAGTTTTAAAAAACTCACATCTTTCATTCAAATCCCTCCATGGCCTTGCCCCTCTCTCTCTCTGTAACCTCCAACAACCCTCAAGATCTCTGCACCTCTCTCATTCTGCCTCAGTTGACAACCATGCCCTCAGTTACCTAGGCCCAAAGATCTGGAATTTCCTCCCTAAACAGTGCCAGAGTCCCAGGTTTAATTCCTGGCTTGGGTCATCGTTGGTGTGGGGTTTGCACGTTCACCCCGTGTCTGCGTGGGTTTCCTCTGGGTGCTCTGCTTTCATCCCACAGCCCAATAGATATGCTGGTTAGGTGCATTGGCCATGATAAATTCTACCACAATGTACTTTTAAGGCAAAGATAAATAAATTTTTGAACAGTAATGGAATTAAAAGTTATGGTGAGTGGGTGGGTAAGTGGAGCTGAGTCCACAAAAAGATCAGCCATGATCTTATTGAATGGCGGAGAAGACTCGAGGGGCCAGATGGCCTACTCCTGATCCGTGTTCTTATGTATCTAGTGGGCACCAGCGTGTTACAACCAATGGATTTTCACAGTAACTTCATTGCAGTGTTAATGCAAGCCTACATGTGACACAGCGGACAAGGTTGGGCCTTGTATTCTCCTCACATTCTCCTAGGCACAGTGGTTAGCACTGCTGCCTCACAGTGCCAGGGGCCTGGGTTTGATTCCCAGCTTGGGTTGGTGTCTGCACATTTTCCCCGATCTCCTCCGGATGCTCTGGTTTCCTCCCACAGTTCAAAAGATGTGCTGGTTAGTTGCATTGGCCATGCTGAAGTCTCCCTCAGTGTACCCGAACAGGCGCTGCTGGATTGTGGCAGCTAGGGGATTTTCACAGTAGCTTCATTGGAGTGTTCATGTACTTGTGACACTAATAAATCAACTTTAATATTCTCTCATCTCTATTTTAAATGGGAGGCTCCCTGAGCTGCTCCCCCTAACAAGAGGAAACTTTGTCTAAGTAGCTACCCTGAGGAAGCCTCCTCAGAACATGTTTCATTAAGATCATCTCGCATTCTTTTGAATTCTAAAGAGAATAGGCCCAACCTGCTCAACTTGTCTTCATAAGATTAACCTTTCATTCCAGGCACCAGATTAATGAATTCTGGACTGTTTCCAATATAAGTATATCCCTTCTTTAGTAAGGAAATCAGTACTGTACACAGTATTCCAGATGCAATCTCACCAATGCCCTGTACTTTTTCAGAACAGCTTCCTTACTTGTACATTCCAACCCTCTTGAAATAAAGGTCAACATTCTTTTGCCTTCCTAATGATTTGTTCTACCAGCATCCTGACCTTTTGTGTTTTTTTTTATTCATTTGGTGGGACATGGGTGTTGCTGGCTGGGTCAGCATTTATTGCCCATCCCTAGAAACCCTTGAACTGAGTAGATTGGTCAGTCACTTCAGAGGGCAGTCAACCACATTGCTGTGGCTCAGGAGTCACATGTAGGCCAGGCCAAGTAAAGATGGCAGATTTCCTTCCCAAAAGGACATTAGTGAACCAGGGTGGGTTTTTCAGACAATCAGCAATGGTTTCATGGTCATCAGTAGATCCTTAATTCCAGATTTTTTTAAATTGAATTCAAATTCCACCATTTGCTATGGTGGGATTCAAACCTGGACCCCAGAACATTAGCTGAGTTTCTGGATCAGTTGTCTAGCAATAATACCACTAGGCCATTGCCTTCCCGTCCCATACAGGAACCCAATCCCTTTGTGCTGCAGCATTTGGCAATCTCCCACCATTTAAACAAAATAATGTTTTTTCTATTCTTTCTGCCAAAGTGAAAAAGTTTTCATTTTTCCTACCGTATATTCCAGCTGCCACATGTTACCACTCACTCATGCTGTCTGTATCCCTCTGCAGTTTCTTTGTATCCACCCCACAACTTGTTTTCTGACCTATCCTTGAATCCAGTAAGAAGTCTCACAACACCAGGTTAAAGTCCAACAGGATTATTTGATAGTAAACCCACTAGCTTTCGGGGTTTGCCCCTTCATCAGGTGAGTGGTCACTCCTTAAATGTTTACCGCTCCTCCTGTATTGTGTTTTATCTTTAAATCCTATTTTCTCATTTCACTTTGGCCATCTCAGTCTTCATACCCTTTGTGTTTATTTGGCTTTTGTAAAATTTAAGACACTAGTTTCAGACCCACGTCTCTCACCTGGAATGTGAAATTCTATCATTGTTATGATCACTCTTACCAAGAGGATCCATAACTATTTTTAACTCAACAATTGATGTTATCTTATTATGCATTAAGAGTTTTCATATAACCCGTTTCCTTGTTGGTTCTGGAAAAATTGTTCTAAAAAATTGTGCTTGTGACACACTATGAAGTCACTTCCAGGTTATCTTTGTCAACTTGATTAATCCATTTAAGATTAAAATTGCCAGTGATTATTTGCATCTAGATTCAGTTGCTGCTTGCAAACGAGAGTTCCAAGCTTATGCCACCTTTTTGTGTATAAAAATGTTACCTCATTTCAGGACTGTAAGGTGTGGCTCTAATTTTCAGATTGTTCCCCATTCCTGCCTGGCGATTGTCACATGCTGTCTGTCCATGTGCTTTCGTAATGCCTGCATGGTCTCACCAATGCACCATGTCTCGGGTCATCCTTTCCTGCAGCGAATCAGCTGGACAATGTTGGCCAAGCTGCATGAATATATACCGGGTACCTGGTGGATGGTGTTCTGACATGTGATGGTGGTATCCATGTTGATGATACAGCAAGTCTTGCAGAGGTTGGTGAGGCAGGGTTGTGTGGTGTCATGGTTGCTGTTCTCCTGTGCCACAATCGCCAGGCAGGAGAGTTCCCTTCCAGTCGGGGAAAACTTCAGTGGTCCAGGGCATTCAGCCTCTGATCTTTGGGTCAGCGTTCTCCAAGGCGGCCTTCAAAACACATGACAATGCAGAATCGCTGAGCAGAAACTGATAGCCAAGTTCCGCACACATGAGGACGGCCTCAACCGGGATCTTGGGTTCATGTCACACTATCTGTAACCCCTATCATTTGCCTGGAAATCCTCCTCTCCTGACTTGAGACAATTCACATCTCTTTAACCTGTGATTATCCCTCTCGCTATTGTCTGCATCTGTAAGGACTCACATTCCAACAGTTCTTCACATTCTAATCTGTAATTATCTTGCAATTGTGTCTTTGTCTATATATGCTGTGTCTGTGATCCAACCTCCACTCACACCTAATGAAGGAGCAGCGCTCCGAAAGCTCGTGATTCCAAATGACCTAATGGATTTTTAACCTGGTGTTGTGAGACTTCTCACTGTGCCCACCCCAGTCCATTGCCGGCATCTCCACATCACGCCTATCTCACCTGTCTGTGCCTTTTACTATCTTGAGAACCACAAAAAAAAATCACCCCTTCGCCTCCTGAGTTTCGGGGAATAAAGCCACAGTTTGTGTAACCTCCCATTGTGATTTAACCCTTCGATTCCAGGTACAATCCTTATCTGCACTGCACTCCCTCCAAGGTCACTTCTTCTTCCTAAGATGTGGTGCCCAGACTGTTCACCGGTGTGCTCTCGCCAGGACTTTGTATCACTGAAGCAGAATTTTTCCCTGTTTACATTCCAGATCTCTGAATATAAAGGCCTGGGTTCCATTCACGTTTTTGATTATTTTCTGTATCTGTTTTTTTTCTTGAATTCACCTGGACACCCCGCAACCCCCACAGTCTCTTTGAGCCTCCTTTGTTTCTAGTTTTGCACCATTAGAAAGAGCCTTGTCCCATCAGTTTTGGGTCTGAGGTGGATGATCTCATAAGAACATAAGAAATAGGAGCAGGAGTAGGCCATCTAGCCCTTTGAGCCTGCCCCGCCATTCAATAAGATCATGGCTGATCTGAAGTGGATCAGTTCCACTTTCCCGCTCTCTCCCCATAACCCTTAATTCCGTCATCTGTCAAAAACCTATCTACCTGTGACTTAAATATATTTCGCGAGGTAGCCTCCACCACTTCAACGGACAGAGAATTCCAGAGATTCACCACCCTTTGAGTGAAGAAGTTCCTCCTCAACTCTGATCTAAACTGCGCCCCCCCAAATCTTGAGGCTGTGCCCTCTAGTCCTGCTATCCTTTCTAAGCAGGGAAGAATCTCTCTACCTCTACCCTATCCATCCCATTCATTATCTTATATGTCTCTATAAGATCCCCCCCTCATCCTTCTAAACTCCAACGAGTACAGACCCAGTCTATTTAGTCTGTCTTCATAGTCCAAACCCCTCATCTCTCACATTTATCACGGTTTTGCCCATTCACTTCATCCATGAATATCACTTTGTTATTTTATGCTCCCAATCTTTGTGTCATTAGCAAATCTGAATATGTGGCTTTTGTTCCATTAACTAAATCATTAGTAAATATGGTGAATAGTTGAGACCCCAACAAAAATCCTTACGGCCAGCTCTGGCCACGTTCTGCTGATTACAGTACCAGCCCAGTATTCCCTCCTAGGTCTCTTACCACACTTCAAATCCAGGCTGACCCTCCTAGTGCAGCACTGAGCGATATTGCACTGTCTTTAGATTTGATTTATTATTCTTGGATGTATTGGGATACAATGAAAAGTATTGTTTCTTGCGCACTATACAGACAAAACATCCCGTTCATAGAGAATGAAAGGAGAGGGTGCAGAATGTAGTGTTACAGTCATAGCTAGGGTGTAGGGAAAGATCAACTTAATGCGAGGTAGGTCCATTCAAAAGTCTGACAGCAGCAGGGAAGAAGCTGTTCCTGAGTCGGTTGGTACGTGACCTTAGACTTTTGTATCTTTTTCCCGATGGAAGAAGGTGGAAGGGAGAATGTCCGGGGCGTGTGGGGTCCCTGATTATGTTGGCTGCTTTTCTGGGGCAGCGGGAAGTGTAGACAGAGTCAATGGATGGGAGGCTGGTTTGTGTGATGGATTGGATAAGGTGTCTTTATCCTCCATGACCGCAGTAATCCTAATCCCATTTGCCCCATCCTGCTCCTTGTGTGTCTTTGTGTCCCTGTCCATTGGTGATCAGATAAAACCTAATTCTCAAAAGCTGCTCTGTGCTTGAGTCACTAGCTGTACCCATGCAGTCTCCCTCACCAGGACACTGCCTCTGATCAATCCAATTTCTTTTCCAGGCAAGTACAGCTAGAAAAAGCCATGGAACAGGAAGGGTTGGCTGATGAAGATGTAAGTTGTTCCCCTCAACGAGCTGATAGAATTCTTTGGGCGTTACGGTAATATTGAAGATTTATCACATGACATTTTAACACGGCGACTCCCATCGGCATCTCGAGAGAGAGAGCGGTTATTGTTTCACTAATGAACATTTTTCATCCGTGCTGGAAACTGGAAGTAAAACTGGATCCTCCCTAGGACTGATTGGAAATGCCGGGGGCCACAGAGAGGAAGGGGAGGAGGGCACGGGTGGAGTTAAAAATGCCAATTCTGTCCAAGATACTGATTGAATTGAGCAGTTTTTTTTTTGAGGAAGGCACAAAGTGATGCTGAACCGGAGGGTGCCGCATGGTTGGAGGTGTCAGTTTTCAGATGAGTTAATTGAGGCCCTGTCCATTGTCTGGGGATTCTTAAATGTCCCAAGAAGGGCGGGGACTGAGGGATGGGGGGTGGGGGGGGGGGTGGGGCGCGATATCTGGTGTCCTGGCCAATGTTGCCCCTCTATCCCATCACACAAACTGAATTCCTGATCACTTACCGTGTTGCCGTGTGTGGGATCTCGCTGTGCACTCGCATTTCAACATCACGACAGCAATTCAAAAAAAAGATGTTTAGAAATTAAATTGATTAGGGGTAACGTGGTGGCACAGTGGTTAGCACTGCTGCCTCACAGCGCCAGGGACCCGGGTTCGATTCTCGGCTCGAGTCACAGTCTGTGTGAGGTTCGCGTTCTCTCCCCGTGTCTGCGTGGGTTTCCTCTGGGTGTTCCGGTTTCCTCCCACAGTCCAAAAGACGTGCTGGTTAGGGTGCATTGACCCCAATAGGCACTGGAGTGTGGCGACGAGGGGAATTTCACAGTAATTTCATTGCAGTGTTAATGTGACTAACAAATAAACTTTAAAAACTTTAGTAGACCTTTGGGACATCCTGGGATTGTGAAAGATGCTTTAGGAATTCCCAGTATTTCTTTATGTGGCAGTAGGTACAATATCCGGCCTTGTTCGGTGCAATCCTGCGGAAGCCGTGATGGGAATGTTCCGGAAAAGATGGAGGTTTTCAAGCTCCGTTTTTTTTTGTTTCTCCTCTGAAATGTAGATTGTGTCCAGAAGGAGCAATTTGAGCTTGGATATTGGGAGGGTGAGAGGTTGGTGGTTATGGGTCTGTCACTGATAATTGTCATAGTGACTGGTGTTTGAAGCGATGAATGAGTTTTGCACTGTGAACAATTAGAGCACACTGGCTTGAACAGATCTGTTCTAGAACAGGGCGGCACAGTGACAGTGGTTAGCGCTGCTGCCTCACAGCACCAGGGACCCAGGTTCAACTGGGTGACTGTGTGGAGTTTGCACCTTCTCCCTGTGCCTGCGTGGGTTTCCTCCGGGTGCTCCGGTTTCCTCCCACTCTCCAAAGATGTGCAGGTTAGGTGGATTGGTCATGGTAAAAATTGCCCCTTAACGTCCAAAGATGTATAGGTGAAATCATAGAAACCTTACAGTGCAGAAAGAGGCCATTCGGCCCATCGAGCCTGCACCAACCACAATCCCACCCAGGCCATAACCCCACATATATATCCACTAATCCCTCAAATTTATGCATCTCAGGACACTAAGGGGCAATTTTAGCATGGCCAATCAACCTAAACTGCACATCTTTGGACTCTGGGAGGAAACCGGAGCACCCGGAGGAAACCCACGCAGACACGAGGAGAATGTGCAAACTCCTCACAGTGACCCAAGCCAGGAATCGAACCCAGGTCCCTGGAGCTGTGAAGCAGCAGTGCTAACCACTGTGTTACCGTGCCGCCTGTACTGTGAGATGGATTGGCCACGGTAAGTGTGTGGGGTTGTGGGGGTGGGGCGGGGGAGGAGAGGGCCCGGGTAAGATATTCTGTCAGAAAGTTGGTGCAGACTTGATGGGCTGAATGGCCTCCTTCTGCACTGTAGGGTTTCTGTGACATTTTGTACTGAGACATTCCCAGTGACAGCACGGAGCTGTGGGGAAATGTCAGAGCTTCTACTGCCTTGGCCAATATTTACATCAAAATAAATCTCAGCCATTGTGAAAATTTAAACCAGTGATGGGGGTAGCTGCTGAAGGAAATTTGCTCTGATGATTATGGTATCTGAAATGGAGAGAGGGGAGAAAAATACCCAGGGCCAGGATAAAGGATCAAAGGGAACACCATTCCTGGTGTTGATGATGAAGGCTTTCAGCAGTTTTGGATGTGTTTTCAGTTGGTAAATGTACGTGAGGTCCATGTTACTGATGACTGCATTTGTTCCTGTGTTGACTTGTGTTTTGTTTGCACCAGAAACAAATGCGAAGGACGCAACACGCTCAGAAAGAAACGGAATTCCTCCGCCTCAAGAGAACAAGGTTGGGTCTGGATGACTTTGAGTCTCTGAAGGTTATAGGAAGAGGTGCTTTTGGAGAGGTTTGTCCAGTTTTTGTATTTGGATTATAAGTTTCTTGGCGATAGTGCTACAAATCAAATCGCTTGGCGTATTAAGTCAATTTTAGGTGTACATAAATAAATTGCCTGATATATCATTGATCTGGAGCGATATTGCTATGTTACAGGCTCCTAATATTGGGATTTGTTTTATTATTTAGAATTTTTTGTGTTGTCCTTGGCACAGTGGCAGTGGTTGGCACTGCTACCTCACGATGCCAAGGACCCAGCTTTAGGTCACTGTTTGTGTGGTGTTTGCACATTCTCCCTGAGTGTGTGTGGCTTTCCTCCAGGTGCCCTGGTTTCCTCCCACAATCTGAAAGATGTGCTGGTTGGGGTGCATTGGCCATGCTAAATTCTCCCCCAGTGTTATCTGAACAGGCGCTGGAGTGTGGCATCTAGGGGAATTCGATCTGATTTATTACTGTCATATGTATTAGTATACAGTGAAAAGTATTGTTTGTTGCATGCTATACAGACAAAGCACACCGTTCATGGAGAAGGAAAGGAGAGAGTGCAGAATGTAGTGTTACATTCATAGCTAGGGTGTAGAGAAAGACCAATTTAGTGCAAGGTAGGTCCATTCAAAAGTCTGATGGCAGCAGGGAAGAAACTGTTCTTGAGTCTGTTGGTACGTGACCTCAGACTTTTGTATCTTTTTCCCCGAAGGTGGAAGAGAGAATGTCCGTGTTTTCACAGTAACTTCATTGCAGTGTTAATGTAAGCCTACTTGTGACACTAATGAAAAAACTTAAACAACTCGCTTTCTCTGTGGAAGCTTTACTGAACAAAGGCAACAGGTTCCTGAGGAACATTGGGAAATTAGTTTGGGTTTTATTGGCAATCTGACATCTTTCAGCTCCAATAAATTGCTAGATTCTGTTGGAATTCATTTCACAACTAGCCATTGTGACATTTGAACTCAGTCCCTGAGTTGCTGGATTGGTACCACACCCAGTGCATGACTCAGAGAGGGGAAGCCTGTAAAGATCTGTGCATTATTCTTTATAATTTGGGGAACCTCCTTTCTCAGGTGCGTCTTGTACAGAAGAAGGACACTGGACACGTCTACGCCATGAAGATCCTTCGGAAAGCTGATATGTTGGAAAAAGAGCAGGTAGGAAGTCAGCTAGATAATAATAACACTGATATCACGGGTTGGTGGTCAATCTTAGAGTCGTTGTTTTAACCACCCACAATCTGGTGGGAGGTTCATGTTTAGATAAGGGTAAAATACTAATCTCCACATCACACTCCCGTGTATCACAGATTCGACCACTGGAGTTGTGTGAGGGCCCCACATGGCAAATAGGAGCTGGAGATGGCCATTTTACCCTTTTGAAACTGCTGAAGCACTCAGTACGATCATGGCTGAACTTCTCCCTCAGCTCCGCCTCCCTGCACCACCCCCATATCCCCTTAATTCTCTCAATTAATACAAACCTCTGTCTTGATTATACACACAGTAAGA